>NC_142316.1:22006654-23293321 GCF_054855325.1 Carica papaya
AGCGGTCATCTCACGTCTTTTCAGACCAAATGTGGGGAGAAATAAAAATCCATCAGAGATAAAAAGCCTAACGAAATACTTTGTGAATTATGCATACCAATATCAATACATATTTCTCATGTCTATACATTATTTCATGCTTAATCATTTTTCCACCGTATAATGCATCACATATCAATATTTACCCAAAGCATTAAATCATTTAAATTACACAAGTAGACAATCAATTTATATATGTTCATAAACATGCAGTAATACGTAAATTATTTCTTTTAAGAATATAATTTATTCATGCAATCGTTTTATTTAAACTTTGTTAATTTTTACTCTAGAAGTTCTCCTTGTGATGTTTAAAAGTAAATACTAAATTCTTTACCAAAACCTTGATGTTTCTTACGCTTTTCTTCTCTCCTCTCTTTCTCTCTCTAGATCACTCCTCCTATCTCTAAAGCTCTTTGGTGGATGGAAGAATGAATGGAAGTGATGAGAAAATGGTGAAGTGAGGGTCCTTATTTCTAAAAAAATAGGGACTGTCAGATTTGGGCCAAGTGGCAACATATGGTCAATAAAGAGAAAGTTAATATGAAAAGATGATATGTGACGATCGACAAAAGTGACTGATGGATTGACGACATGATGTGACGGTGGCGTGAAAATTGGAGGTGCACCACCCAAACGACGGCGACACATCACCTAAGTGACAACAGTACACTGCCAAGCCGGTAGCAACACACTTCTTAACCAGAGGCACACACCACCCAAAGGCAGTGAACGACACCCAAGGGGGCAGTCCAACTTGCCTAAGGCAACACTTGTAGCCCCAGCCTATAGCATGTTAAAAACTTAACCTGCCCCACGCACAGGACTACCACGTAGAAACCTACCTCGCAGATGGAGCGCACATAGGGCAATCATGTCTTCCAGTGTCTAGATAGCACATTTAGATTGGCCATGGGTCTGGGGATGGTAAGCAGTGCTGAAGTATAATCTCAAACTGAGTGCTTCTTGAAAGCTGTCTCAGAAATGGGATGTGAATCGGAGATCTCGGTCTGACATAATGGATGAGGGGATGTCTTGGAGTAGAATAATCTCCTCGACATACAGGCGGGCTAGTTTGCTAGTGGAATATGTGGTTTTGATTGGTAGCAAAAGGGAAATATTGGTCAACCTATCAATAATGATCAATATTGCATTATGACCAGAATAGGTCCTGGGAAGACCAATGACAAAATTCATGGTCACGTGCTCCCACTTTCATTCTGAAATAGGGAGGCCTTGCAACAAACCGTCAGATTTCTAATGTTTTGTAACTTGCTGGCAAGTGAAGCATCGGGAGGCCTTGGTGATCGTAATGTTACAACTTTACTTTTACAGTTAATTATTGCCCTATATTTCTCTAATCAATCCATTTCTAAGATAACATCAAATCTTGAAAAATCTTAAAGTATAAGATCTACTAACAATTCTATTCGTAAAGCTTTTATTTTACAATTTTTATACACACAATGAGCTTCTAATAAACCCCTGGAGGGAGTTTCTACTACTAACACTTCACCTAAGGGTTTAGGTCTAATAACTAATTTACAAACAAATGAACAAGAAATGAAAGAGTGGGTAGCACCTGTATCAATCAGAGCTCTGGTAGAAGCATCATGGATAGAAAGCATACCCCTGGATAAGAACTGGAGTGGTGAGGGCACCATATTCATCAAGGTGGTACACACGACCTTGAGCTACTAGTCTGGCCATGTTCTTCGGCCGTTGGGGGCAGTTTTCATAAAATACTAAGTCCTTTCGGATTGATAGTTGGTGTTTTTCAAACACTGATAGGGCTTATCACCATACAAGCGACCACAATATTGGCATGGTTGGGTAGGTTGTCTAGTAGGTGGGGGCAAAGTAGGGGGAGGGGCAACTCAGGGTCGTTTATCAAGATGGCTACTAACTGGGTCAGGTAGTCTTCTTCTGGGTTGTTGGGGTTGACATTCTTGTTGTTTGGTACGAGCTCAGACTATTACATCTCAAATATTAATTAAGGCATAAAGGTGCCCGATACAAAAACATATTAGGAGTGCATAGTAGTTAATTGTATGCAGCGGAGTAATTTATGACAAATTCCTTATAAAATATATGAGTTCCCAATTACATATATATCTGAGGCCAGAAGTGGCAACAAAATACAAAATATTAAAATACAAAATGGCCACTTCTATCATTATGTAATGGATTCATCAGAGTACAGAACAAGTCATGCACTCAAAAAGGTTTATGGATCCAAGAGATCCTCAAAGGCTTCAAGGGTAGGTCAGCGATTGGTTCCTCACTATCTTCCTCATCTGGAGGGGGTATGGAAATGGGTGAGTTCCATATACTTAGTAAGGAAAATAGTATTTAAATAACATAATAAGATTTTAAAAGTGATTGATTATATCATCAGTACTTACCATCAAGAGTTATATTAGGGTTCTTTCTTAAATTATAAAAATAATTTATTTATTAAAAAAAATATCAAATCCATCGTGTCATAGTAAGATCAATCAAATCAATCATGCTAATAATAGAGAAAATCAAATAAATCATGATATGCACAGTTTTTTTGTCATTTTTTATGAAGTCGTTCCAACTTTCATCTATTGAGTATAGTATGGATTTTTGACTACCCATGTGGAATGACCAGTTCATTTATAACAGCAATATATGGCTTGCCAAACTAATAGCACATTTATAGCTTGCTATACTAATGGCACATTTGAAGCTTGCCAAACTATGACACGATCTGTGATTACAGCCGTGCCGACCACAATGATCATATAGTTAAACTATGGCCACGACCGTACTTCCCCAAAGGTGACCCCTACAGTAATATCGTGTCACTACTCTCATCAGAGGGTATACCATCATCTACAGGGAATAATTCTCTTACATCTTTTCAAACTAGATGGAGGGAGAAACATAAACTTCTCAGAGATAAAAAGCCTAATAAAACACTTTATGAATTATGTATGTTAATACCGATACATGTTTCTCATGTCTTTACACCATTTCATGCTTAATTAATTTTCCACCATCAGTTGCATCACATATCAATATTAATTTCAAGCATTAAATCATTTAAATCACATGCAAATTAACAAGTTCACATATGATCATAAACATGCATTATCACGTAAAATTTACTTCATTTAGACTTAAAATTTAAACTGTGTAATCATAAATTCAAACTTTACTAATTTTATTCTAGAAATGCTCCTTAAGATGTTTAAAAATAAATACTATATTCTTTACCAAAACCTCAGAGTTTCCTACACTTTTCTTCTTCTTCTCCTCTCCCTCTCTCTCTATATCACTCCATCTCTCTCTAAACTCTTGGAGGATGGAAGAATGAAATGGAAGTGATGAGGAATTAGAGAAAAGGGTCTTTATTTATAGAAAATGGAGACCGTCAAATTTGTGCCAAGTGGGAAAATTTGGTGAAGAGAGAGAAAGTCAATGGAAAAAGAAGTGATGTGAGGATTGACTGATGTAACTAACGGCCAAACGACGTGACATGACGGTGGTATAAAATATGGAGGCATGCCACCCAATCGACGGTCGTGTGCCACCCAAGGGGGAGTCGCGCACAACCCGAGGAAGTTACGCACTGCCCCAGTCGGCCACTGATTGTACGCCTGGCCTGCTGTGAACGATGGGATGCGCGCGTAGACTGAGCCTCGCACCCCACACAGACGGAATGTGTGCCCATCCAATGCTAGCTGTGCGCATGCACGCGTGAGCAGTGTGCAGTACCTGCGGGGGCAGGACCCATCCCGCCTCATTCCTGCAGGATTTTTTTTTTCCTTTTCTTCATTTCTCATGAAATTTAATTTAAATAACAATATAATGTAATTTTTCTTACGACAAAATGAAATAATAAATTTTAAAAATTATTTAATCAAATAACATATATGAAATTTCAAATACAAAATATAATATTTGTTCAAAAATTAAAACTACGAAACATTTAAGGAGTTTAAACAACCTTAGGGCCCAAATAAATAGGGGTTTGTATTATAAATTAAGTGCATTTCAGGGTGTTACATGGATAATGCATTAGTTTCTGGCCTAAATAAGGTCTTCAGTCAACTAGGCATGTTCTACCACTTTGGCATATTTGTTGGGTCTCAACATCACAACTTGGTCATAGATATCCACACGATGGCCCTTCAGGAATTTTCTAGCTTTACGACTCTTCAGGGTGATTATTAAAGGGGTAAACCTAGACAACTGAATAAATCGGGCTATATATTGGGCAACTGTAAAGTTTACCTAGTGGAGGTCCTAGAATTCCTCATCCTTTTTCTCTCTAACATAGACTGGAAAGAAGTTTTCAAAGAACACATCCATGAAAACCTCCAAAGTGGTAGGGGTAGGTAGGACTTCCTTTTTAAGCCGCTACCAATGTTTGGCTTCACTAGCTAGCATAAAGGTTGTTAAGGAAACTTTATGTTCTTTGGTTAGGTATAAGAGAGAAAAATTTCTCCGTCTACAAGATCCAAGCTTCGGCTAACAAGGGGTTGGGGTCTCCTTCAAAAAGTAGGGTGGATTAAGTTTCCTAAACTCTGCTATGTTGCATGAGATAGACCTCTCAGCTAGTCAGTAGTCAGGGGCAGGAGGACATTAGCAAAATTTGGCTTGGTTTTGTCCTATGGTTGCAGTTAAACCCTAGATGACTAGGAAGAGTTCGGTAAACTCAGCCCTAGTCGGATGATCCTAGGCCTCAGGTCTTTCGATATGCTCTACAAAAGGTCTTTCTCGCGTCGTTCCTATAAAAGAGAAGGAAGACATGAGTTGGTGGTCTAGTTTTTAAAAAATAACATATTTCCAAAGTATCTTAGAAGGTTTCCCTAACTACAGTCTTCGTTGTAAGGGATTATTCTATGTAACTGCTCTGATACCATTTGTGATATCCCAAATATGAATTAAGGTATAAGGGTGCAAGAGACAGAAATAGATTATGAGTGTATAATAGATAAATGTATGCAGCAGAACAAATAATTACAATCTATTACAAATTAATAATAGAGTTACATACATGATTGAGGCAGAAACAAAATTAATTACAAGCCTCTACAAAAGATGGACTAATTAGAGGGTGAGACAATCGTACACTCATAAAAGACTATGGATCCACAGGATCCTCAAAGGCTTCAAGGGGTAGGTCAGCGATTGTTTCCTCACTATCTTTCTCATATGGGGGAGAGGCATGGAAAGGGGTGAGTTTCATATACTCAGTAAGGAAAATAGTATTTAAATAACATTACAAGATTTTAAAAGTAATTAAGAGTACCATCATTTCTTACCATCAAGAGTCATGTCAAGGGTCATTATTAATTATGAAATTGATTTAATTTAATAAAAAAAAGTCAAGTCAAAGTCATATCATGTCAATCAAGTCAATCATGCTGAAAATAGAGAAAATCAAATAAATCATGATATGCACTATTCTTCATTTAATTCTTCACGCGAAATCATCCTAACTTCCATCTACTGAGGGCAATATGAATTCCCGACTACTCATGTGGAATGACCAATTTGTTTCATTTATATTAGCAATTTGTAGCTTGCCAAACTAACAACACATTTATAGCTTGCCAAACCATGACACAATCTATGACTACAATCGTGCCAACCACAGTGGTCCTACATGTTAACTTTGGCCATGGTCGTACTTTGTCAAAGGTGATCCCTACAATCATACTACATCACCACTCTCGTTAGAGAGTACGCCATCATTCACAGGAAGCAGTTCTCTCACATCTTTTCATAACAAATGGGGGAAGAAATAGAAACCCCTTAGAGATAAAAAGTCTAACAAAACACTTTGTGAAATATGCATGCCAATATCAATACATATCTCTCATGTTTATACATTATTTCATGCTTAATCATTTTTCCAAATTATAATGCATCATGTATCAATATTTACCTTAAGCATTAAATCATTTAAATTATACATACGAATAATCAATTTACATATGTTCATAAACATGCATTAATACGTAAATTATTTCTTTTAAGCATATAATTTAATCATGCAATCATTTAATTTAAACTTTGTTAATTTTTACTCTAGAAATGCTCTTTAGGATGTTTAAAAGTAAATACTAAATTCTTTACCAAAACCGTGATGTTTTCTATGCTTTTGTTCTTCGCCTTCTCTCCTCTCTCTAGATCACTCCCTCTTTCTCTAAAGCTCTTTGGTGGATGGAAGAATGAAATGGAAATGATGAAGAAATGGTTAAGTGAGGGTCCCTATTTATAGAAAATAAAAACTATTAAATTTGCACTAAGTGATAAAATATGGCGTAGAGAGAGAAAGTCAAAGTGAAAAGATGAGATGTGATGACCAACGGATGGATGGTGGCACTAAAACCAGAGGCACGCCACCCAAACAATGGTGACACATTGCCTAAGTGATGGCAGCATGCTGCCCAAGCTGCCAGCAGCATATCACCCAGTTGATAGTGCGTAGCGCCCACTGATCGAGCTTGCCGCACACCGTAGGCCTAGCCTTCTACGTGCACAGGCCTACTATGCACATACTTACCGCGCGCATACCTACCTCGCAGATGGCGCAGCCCGTCTGCTAGGGATGGGACGCGCGTGCACACGTGGGCTTTTCATCTTTATCTTAATCTTATCCTTCTTATTCTTTTTCTTTTTAGTCTTCTTCTTCTATTTATTCTTCTTCATTTTTAATGTGATCCTAGATTGCTCAAATTTAAGTCTAAGGATGCAACCTTGCATCAAGGAGGTATCCAACAGTAATCAAGATTCTTGCAAGATGATTACCCATGAGTCTATAGCCATACAAGAAGGAAGAAATGCAACATGCACAAGGAAGTGCAAGGACACTACACATGCATGTTGTAGAGCACTCAAAAAAAGATTTATGCGAGCAACGCGTGCGCAAAGAAAGGAGAAATCTTTTTGCCATAATGATTACCGCAAGTCTTGTCCCAAGTATATTGGGCCAAGATTGTTTATAGAAGACTCTAAGGCTAAGAAGAGACCCATGGGCTTAGAAAATCACAAGACAAGAAGAAATTCCCACTTTTAGTCCAACTCAAGAAGGCCCAAAGACCTCATAGCCAAAGAAACATACTACTATGGCATGCCACAACAAATTAACAACTTTGTGGACATGTGTGAGTATGCACATGCGTGAGAGAGGAAGACCCGCACATGCAAGAATGTGTTGCACGCATAAAAAATAGAAAAATAGCTCCCATATACAGCAGAACATGCATAGGGGTGCACTTGTGTGGATAGCCATTACCGCTCACACACATGAGGAGGTTTCAAGTGCATGCCACGCAAACTCAGCAACAAGCTGCACGTTTAGCCAGTTTGGATAGCATGCTTTTGAGTCTGATTTTATAATAGCCTAGATTTTCTATGGCCTGGACCCTTTTGTTTGGTATGGTTGATTAAAGTGGGTATATGTATGAATGAAGATGTAATAGGGTTATGAATTAAGCAAAAACGATGAGATTCAGGTAATCGAAATCCCTTAAGAAGATTTTTTCCCTTAATATGGGAAAGTTGAGTTTCTAGGCCCGAGAATGCTTTTGAAGGGTAGAAAAAGATCATAAAAGGAAACAAAATACTTTGGGAGCATAATAAAACAATATGGTGAAGAATCGGGAGAGAAATCCCCTATATGAGGGAGAAATCCCCCTAAAGAGCCCTAATTGAGCCTTTTGGTTTAATTTGTGTCCTAAGACCAAAATACATAGCATTTAAGGCTCACATATGGCTGAGGAATAGCGAAGAGATAAAGAAAGAAGTGTGTAGAAAAAGGAAATTATCCATAGAAGAAAAGTTGTGAGAAATGAGGCCAAACCTGAGAGGCGTGCACATGAAAGATAGTTTTGACCTTTAGAGCTTGCTTAGGCCATAAATGGGCCAAATAAACCTAGATGAAGCCCACACAAAAATAATGTGATAGTTGCCTATTGAGAAACACGCAAAGCACAAGTTTACCCAAAAATATTAAGAATTGAGCAAGTTATGGAGTTTTGAAGTAAGGATTTGGCCATGGGCCTAACTTTGAGTGCAGTTTAGACCTTATGGGCCATAAGTGAACCTTAGATGGGTCAAATGTGGTCATTTTTATCCCAAGTTTGGGTTGTAAGTATTGAAACCGAGAAGAGCAAGTAAACGTAAAATGGACAAAAATGCATAAGAATCAAGGGAGTTATGGTTGTTAGAAGTGAAGGCATGTGCATGGAGTGCAATTTTGGGTCTTAAGGGTTTAGATGGGCCTAAGGTGACCCAAACAGTTGTAATGGAGCACAAATTTTGTATATAAGCACCTTGAAGAGGATAAAGTAGTGGGAGGAGTCTGGATAAATCTAGAAGCCTCTAGAGTGGGGATTAAAGTGACAAAGGTCCCACATCAATTAGGAAGCTAAAATGGTGAACCATATGTCCCACATCGGATAGGCAACCAACACCTTTGCTCCCCTCTCCTATAAATAGGGGATGATAGGAAGGGGAGAGAAGTATGTTGAGGAAGAGCAGAGAAAATGAAGAGAAAAAGAGGAGAGAAGGAGAAGGAAGCTCTCAAGGTAACACCCCTGGGCTTCAGGTAAGCATATCTCTCTCATTTTAATTCGTTGTTCCATGAAACTTTAAGGGTAGTTTTTTAGTAATGTGAGGGATATTTTTGAGGTTAGATATTGCACAAAAACATCCTAAAACTCTACCAAAATGTCAAGTGAAAAAGATCAAAGCCTAAGTTAGAACTCTACCAAAATTGAGGTTGCGTGTGATATAAGGTAAAGATGTTTAAACCCTTTTTCTAGATATGTGGTTTCTATATTAGGAAGATACTTTTGAGTTAAAAATTATCAATGTTCCTAAGGGGAGACTGCTAAAATTTTGACATGAAATCTAAATAAACTAAGGGGACACTCTACCTGTTTAAAAATAAAAAATTGAGGTTTTCATAAGGGGAGACTCTACCTGTGCCAACAAAGAAATTTAAAGGTTTTTTATGGAAAACTCTATCAAATTGAGTAGAGGGATTAGAGCTTGTGTAAAATGGGACTCTGCTCAAATCAAGGTTTGCATGTGACCCAAGGTAAGTGGATATTGTGAGTGTATGGCCTATGTAGTTTTCATGTGTTTTTTATAGGTGTTTTATACGTGCTTTTGCATATAAAAGTACAAGTATTTTATGAAAGTGTTGCCTTACTTTAAGTGTTTTGAAGAATGATTTCATAAGTGTGCATTACTCGTTATTGAGGTAAGCCATTCTAAAAGTACCTGCATGATCCTAGGCTTCAGTATGCCCATGGATAACCGTTTCGTTTTTTGGTTGCATGAGGATGTTTTAAGTGTCAAGTGCATGCCTATGCATGCAAGGCAGTAGAAAGATGTGATCGGCCCTCCATAATAGTGATGTAGTGTAGCTCATTGTACAATGTAGTGAAGTTCTTCTATTTTTTTATTCTAGGACATGTGCCTCCTTGTACAAGTGCATTGTAATGTGAGAGTGTAGCACATTGTACAATGCAGTAATGTGTTTTTTGAATCATGATTCTAATATCAATTTTTGACTTTGCATCTATTTTCAATGAAAGTGAATATATTTTCGAGAAAAGTATACTAGTTATATATGTTTTGATGTATGTGAAAGCTATATTTGTTGCATGTATTAATTATGTTGTCATAATATCTTCTTACTTGGATAATGTATATTACTCCCCTATTATTTTCATATAATGAGGATTCTACTGCAGAATAGTATGTGATACGAAAGAGAAGTTGAGAAGTTAGACCCTAAGATCAGGTTACTAGTTTGTACTCGTGTTGTAAGAAAAGAAAAATTTTAGAGCCTTGTATTATATTGTAGCTTATGTACATTAGTCAAAGAATGTAATGCTTCTTCATACTCTGCATATTAATGAAAGTTAATTTTTATTATTTAATTAAGTGTAAAGTGTAAATGTGTTCCGGATATACCCCAAAAGAAGATAGGGTGGGCCACCACAGATTTAGGCTCCTTTCTCTTTTGTTCCTAATTCCTTTATGATTCCAGACTACAAAGAATTCCTACAAAAATTCCACATGTGATTAAAGTCCAAAATTGAGGAGGAATTCTACTCAAGTTGGGGATCCAGGGAAGATAAAGCTATATAGAGATTTGGATAACGAGAGAAGATTATTTTATAATTTTTATTAGATTTATTTTAGATTATTTTAATTAAGTATGGATAACACTTAATTATTTTAATATTTTTGTGTAAGTATTTTTGTTAAATTTTGTTTAAGAGTTCAAGTAGGAAATTATAATCCTACTTTTCATCGAATTAAACAATAAAGGTCTATATAAGGACCTTAGTCATTAAGTTGTAATGACAATTCAACAATTCAAGTAATCACTAAAACTAAAGCTTCCCTTTTTATTTAAACTTTGTTTTGTTAATTTGTGAGTGTTCTTCAAGTTCCTCAAGGTATGGAGCTTTCAAAATTCTTGTTGAGCTAGGGAATCAAGGATTGACTTATCGGATAAGTCGTAGTATTCTTCTTTTTCCTTTTAATTTTTCAATTATCTTAATTATTGCATTCCATATTGGTGGATGAAATTATCAAGTAAGGAGGGTGAATTTGGTGGTTAAAGTCTTCTAATCATATGTGGTGTGAGGTTCTGGGAGTATTATGATCGTTCTAAATCATTCCCATGTTGCGACTCGCCCCCTCTTTTTCTGCGGCGTGTCCGGAGTACACTACACTTTACACTTAATTAAATAAAACATAACAAAATTTTTATTAATAAAAAAGTGCATAAACATTACGTTCCTTTATATATGTACATTAGATATATACAAAACGAGGCTATAAAATTTTCTTAATTTCTTACAATACAATTATACAAACCGGTAACCTGATCTCAGAGTCTAACTTCTCAACTTCTCTTCCATATCACTTACTATTTTATAGCAGAATCTTCACTATCTGAAAAATGATGGGAGAGTGAAATACACTATTCCAGTAAGCAGATATTATGACAACATGACTAATATATGTAACATATTACTTTCACACACATCAAAGTATATATATCTGATATACTTTCCTTAAAAACATATTCACTTTCACTTAAAATAGATGCACAGTTGAAAACTAAAATCAAAATCAAGATTTAGAAAACACATTGTTGCATTATACAATGCGCTATACTCTCGCATGTACAAGACCAATCAGTAGGTACAAGCGTGATATTGTACAATGAGCCACATGTCCTAGAATTAGAAAATAGATGCACTTCGTTATATTGTACAATGAGCTCCATCATCGTTATAGAGGGTTATTCACATCTTCCTACTACCATGCATGAATAGACACACACTTAATACTAAATACTTTCCTATAAACCTAAAAATAAAACAGTTATGTATGGGTTTGAACTTATCACTTTTCCACTACACCCAGAAAATAGATGCACTTCGTTATATTGTACAATGAGCTCCATCATCGTTATAGAGGGTTATTCACATCTTCCTACTGCCATGCATGAATAGACACACACTTAATACTAAATACTTTCCTATAAACCTAAAAATAGAACAGTTATGTATGGGTTTGAACTGATCACTTTTCCACTACACCCAAAAACGAAACGGTTATGTAGAGGCACACTAAAACCTAGCATCATACAGGTGCTTTTAAAATGACTTGCCTCGATAACGAGTGATGAACACTTATTAAAATCACTTTTTAAAACACATAGGCAAAATAACACTTAAAACACAATAGCACTTTCACAAACACTTGCACTTTATATATGAAACTATGTATAAAAAACTGATGAAAACACTTAAAAACTATATAGGTCATGAAATCACAATATCCACGTACAATACCAAAAATACTTTGAAAATACTTCAAAAACTACAAAGGGTATGTGATCGTAAAACCCACTTACCTCATATATGATGTAATCAATTTAAGCTCTCCCTCTATTTAAGCTGAGTCTTCCCCTATTGTTTCCTTAATTTTCTCTAGTTACTCCTGCAAAGTCTTCCCAAATAAATACTTCAATTTTATCTTTTCACTCGAGTAGAGTCTCGCTTTATATTTCTTCAAATTCCTACTAAAATTTTAGCAGTATCTCCCCTAAGAATTATCATCATTTGATATTAAAAATACTAACATTATAGGTAAATTAGTTCTCTTGAAAAGAAACTTGAAACTATATACCTTGTAGAACACCTTACTTTAACTCTGGCAGAATCTCGACTTAATTTCTAAACTTTTTATTCTCAAAAATTTGGGAGAGTCTCAGGATTTTTTTGAGCCATTTCTAACCTAAAAAATATCTCTCATATCACTTAAAAAACATCCTCAAAGTTTCAAGAGAAATGGAATTAAAATGAAAGAGAAGACTCACCTTAAGACTGTGGGTTCTCTCTTGGTTGTTTGTGAGCTTTCACTTTCCCTTTCTCTTCTTTCTTTATTTTTCTCCTTTCTCTCTTCCTTCCTATCTCTTCCTCTCAAAAATTGGGGGGAATTTATGGAAGAAAAAACTCGTAAATTCCATCAACTTCCCTCACTTTTATTGGTTTTCTTCCCTTTTCCTCTTTTTTTTCTCTTCTCTTTCTCTCTCTTCTTTCTCTCTCTTCTTTCTCTCTCTTCTTTCTCTCTCTAACATTGCTTTCTCTCAACTCCATAATGCTTTTCCTTTCTTCTTACACCCTTATTTATAGGGGAGGGATGTCCAAGCAAGATGATAAACATGGGAAAGGTGGAAAAATGTGAATTGCCACCTAAATTTCCTCACGCTTTATCCTTATCTTTATCTCTTCTTTTCCTTAGCCTTTATATAATTTTAGAGTCTTTAAATCTTATCCAGACTCCTCCCTCATATTATCCAATTTTAGAAGCTTCCATACCAAATTTGGGCTCCATTCAAAGTGTTTTGGGAGGCCTTAGGACCACCTAAACTAATAAGGCCCTAAACTGCACTCCGTCCACATGCCTTCATTTCAAATAGCTATAACTCACTAAATTCTTTTGCGTTTTTGACCATTTTACCTTCGCTTCCTTTTCGTGGTTTCCAATACTTTTGAACAAAATTTGGACTCAAAATGACAACATTTGGCTTACCTACGGTCCACGTAATTTCCAAAAGGTCTAAACCGCACTCAAAGTTAGGCCCATGCCCAAACCTTTACTTCAAAACTCTATAACTTTCTCAATTCTTAATATTTTTGCCCAAAGTTGCATTTCCACTATTTCCTCAATTAGGAACTCTCACATGGTTTTCATTTGGGCTTCGGCTGAGTCCATTTGGCCCACTTATGGCCCAAACAATGTCAAAAGGTCAAAATTTTCCTTTTTATGCATGACTCTCAAGTTTGGCTTCCGTTCTCCAACATTTTCTTCTATGGAAATTGTTCATTTTCCACATGCTTATTCATTAATATCATGGCTTGTCCTCAACTAAATTTGAGTCTCAAATTCCAAGTAATTTAGTATTAAGACACATACCAAACTAAAAGGGTCAAAAAGAGCTTTTCATGGGATTTTCTCTTGCACATGGAGGATTTCTCTCCCAATTCTTCATCCACTTATTTTTTCACTTTTTCAAAGCATTTTTTTACCTTATATGAGATCGTTGTTACCTTGAGAAGTGTTCCTAGGCCTAAAAACTTGGATTTTTCTTATTGAGGGAAAAACTCTTCTTAAGGAATTCTAGTTATCCGAATTTCATTATTTTCACTCTGCTTGACTTAAAACTTATTCTTTACACTTATTACATCTCTCTACATACATATACATGCTTAAATAGGCATACAAATCATGAGAAATCTGTCTAGAGAAAATTTAGGTAATTACATCTTGTGTCAATCTCAGTCTTCTTCTTCTTATTCTTATCCTTAGTCTTAGTCTTCTTTTTAGTCTTCTTCTTCTTCTTCTTCTTAAATTTCGTCCTCTTCTTAGTGTCCTACTTAGTCTCCTTATTCTTCTTCTTCTTCATAGTCTTCTTCATCATCTTCTTAGTCTTATCCGTATTTTTAATCTTCTTAAAAGTGTGAATTTTAGCTTATGGAAGTGGCTTTTCTCAAATACATAGGATCCAATGACAGGATATCTGTGGACCCAACAAAAGTATAAGTGATACGAGAGGGATGAGGAATGATCATTTTTACTCTTGGAACCTCACACAATGTAACAATCAGAAAGCTTAACCACCTAATTTACCCTCCCTACTTGAAATTATACCCACCAATATGAGCATGCAAATTCAAGATAATAGGGAAATAAAAAGTGTAACACTTCGAAACCTTCATGCTTAAGAATGTTGTGTAAAACCTCTATTTATTTTGGCCCTTAGGCCGTTAAATATTTAAATTTATATTTTTTTAATCTTTTTATGATTTTGAATTTATTTAAAACTAATTTTATTTACAAAATATTTTGATTTTATTTCACTAAATTTTTAAATTTCAGGAAAATAGAGAAAAAAGATGGCAAAAATATCCCATGAAAAGGTCGTAGGAAATTTTTTCCTGCCAGTGCGGGTCCTGCATGCCACGCACAAGTGCGCACGTGATCAACCGAGCATGCAACTGCACGCACAATGCATCCATGCGAGGCGCGAGGTGCGCAGTTTGTTCAGCCCCATCGTGCACAGACGATGCAGAGGTGTCGCAGCCAATGCACATGGTAGGCCTCGATCAGTGCGTGCGATAGGCACCTGCGCTCGACAGGCCTTGAGCTTCATGCATGCCCTCAAGCGCCCTCCTCAGGCAGTGTAGACCGCCCCTTGGGGGGTGCATTGTTGTTCGGCCGGTGTGCCACCGCTAGTTGGGAGGCATGCGTCGTCCCTCGGTCAGCATGCCCTTAGCTTTCGTGTCATTGTTGTGTCATCGTCATCTCGTCGATCGTCCGTCAGTCATTGCGTTGGTCAACTTTTTCCCTCTCTCTCCTCTTGGATTTGCCCCACTTAGCGAAAATTCAATAGTCCAATTTTCCTATAAATATGGACTCCTTCCCAACCTTTTTCTCATAACTTCATTTTTACTCACCAAAGTATTTTACAGAGAGAGAGAGAAAGAGAGCTAGAGAAAGAGAAGGAGAGGAAAGAAGGAAGAGGAACATAGGAAAACTACAAGCTTTTAGTAAGAGAAATTTGGTATTTATTCGTACATTCTAAGGAGTATTTTTAGATTAAAAAATGGGCAAATTTTCCATTCCAAACTTCTTAACAGACAATGGTAGTTTTGAACCTTAATTAGCATTTATTATCCTTAGGGCTTCTTCCCACTCTAGAGGCTTCTAGGTTTATCAAGACTCCTCCCAACACTTTATCCTCATTCAAGGTGCTTCCATGAAAAATTCAAGATCTATTCCAACTTGTTTGAGTCACCTTAAGCCCCAAAACTGCACTCTATGCACATGAATTCAATTCCAACTGCAATAACTCCCTTGATTTTTATGCGTTTTGGACCAATTTTATCTTTACTTCTTCCTCATAGTTTGAGCTAATTATTGCCCAAATTTAGGCTCCAAAAAATCACATTTTGGCCATCTAAGTTTCATTAAGGCACATAAGGTCCAAACTGCACTTAAAGTTAGGCCCATGCCCATACCCTTACTTCAAGACTCCATAACTTGCTCAATTTTGAATCTTTTTGGGCAAGTTGTGTGTTCTAAAATAGGTTTAGGCTTCATTTCAGTCCATTTAGCCCACCTATGGCCCAATCAAGCCCAAAAGGTCAAAATTATCTTCCATGTGCATGCCTCTAGAGTTTGGCCTCATTTCTCCAAAATTTCTTCTATAAATATTTTTCTTTTTCCATACATATCTTCCTTAATGTCTTGGCAATTACTTAACCAAAGTTGAGCCTCAAATTCTGTGTATTTTAGTCTTGTACACAAATCAATCCAAAATGGTCAATTAGGGCTTCTAAGGGGATTTCTTCCCACACATGAGGGATTTCTCTCCTAATTTTTCACCTGATTGTTTTATTATGTTCCAGAAGTATTTTCTTGCCTTTTATGATATTGTTCTAGCCTCAGAAGCATTCTTTGGTCTAGAAAACTCGATTTTCTCTTTTGAGAAAAAAATCCTTCTTAAGGGACTTCGACTCTCTAAATCTCATCATTTTCACTTTATTTAACTTGAAACTTGGTATGTGAACTTAAATTATGATTCTAACTACATGTGTACACACAATCATACATATAATCTACTCAAAAAAAGCTCAAGGGAGAGCCGAGTTATCACATCCTCCCCCTTCAAATAAATTTGGTCCTCTAAATTTGTACTAATAGGGATTCTTCAAATAGGTGCAATTACTTGGCCTTCATCTCCTCCTCTGGTTCTCAAATGGCTTCCTCCACTGAGTGATGTTGCCATAAAACTTTTACAAGTGGAATAACCTTGGATCGAAGTACTTTCTCTTTTGGAGCTAATATCTGCACAGGAACTTCAATATAGGATAAGTTGTCTTGTAATGGAAGAGGTTCGTATCTTATAACATGTGATGGATCTGGCTTATATTTCCTCAACATGGATACGTGGAATACGTTATGTATATTTGCTAATTCTAGTGGCAATGCTAATATGTAAACAACTGCTCTAACCTTTCCTAAGATCTCAAATGGTCCAATAAAGTTGGGACTTAGCTTTCATTTCTTCCCAAACTGCATAATCCCCTTGATTGGAGAAATTTTCAAGAATACATAGTCACCCACTTCAAATTCCAGGTCCCTTCTTTTGTTGTTTGCATAACTCTTCTATCATCTCTGTGCAGTCAAGATGTAACAACGCGAATTTTTTCAATCTGATTCTTGTGTTTGGTTTGGATGATCAAGTCTATATATGTATAAAGGAAGGTGTATTAAGGTTAAGAATTAGGTTTCAAATCAAACAGAGTGAAAACAATGAGATTTGGGTAGCCATAATCCCTTAAAGAAGAGTTTTTCTCTCAATAGGGAAAATCGAGTTTTCTACACTTAGGAACACTTCTCAAGGCTAGAACGACATCACGAGATGTGAGAAAATGCTTCGGGAGCATGAGGGAGTAATTTGATTAAGAATAAAGAGAGAAATCCCCTGAGAGCGGGAGAAAAATCCCTTAAGTATCACCAAGTGACCTTGAGTGCTTAAAATACTTCCTAAGCCCAAGATCAATGGAATTTAGGGATGAAATTTAAAGCAAAATTAGATAACATATGGACAAAGAAACTCTTAAGAAAAGGATATCTTGTGTAGAGGAAAAATTGAGAGAAAAATGCAAGGAACCAAAGCCTTCCTAAGAAAGCTCTAATTTAACTCTTTTACCTTGATTTGTGTCCCAAGACTAAAATGCATAGAATTTGAGGCTCAAATTTGGCTGATAACTAGTTCCAACATAAGGAAGAATTTTATGAAAAAAGAAAAATGTCTATAGAAGAAACTTTGGGAGACATGAGGCCAAACCCGAGAAGTATGCATATGGAGGACAGTTTGGACCTTTTTGGCTTAGTTAGGCCAAATAGACTCAAAAGAAGCCCAAACCAAAACCATGTGATAGTCTCTACTTGAGGAACATGTGCAATTTTGTCCAAAAAAATTAAGAAGAGCAAAGTTATGGAGTTTTAAAGTACGGGTATGGGCATGGGCCTAACTTTATGTGTGATTTGAACGTTATGGGCCTTAGGTGACCTTAGATGGGTAAAATGTGGTTTTTTTGGGGCCTAATTTTATCACTAAGTAGCTGAAACCATGAAAATCAAGTGAAGGTAAAATGGATCCAAAACTCATAAGAATCAAGGGAGTTATGGCTGTTGGAAGTGAAGACATGTGCATGGAGTGCAGTTTTTTATCTTATGAGTTTAGGTGGGCTTAAGGCAGACAAAAACATATCAAATGGAGCCTAAATTTCGTATTAAAGCTCCTAAAAGGAGGACAGGGTGGTGTATGGAGTCTGGATAAGGATGGAAAACTCTAGAATTACTTAAAGGCTAAGGAAAGGAAAAGATAAGGATAAGGATGAATCATTAGGAGGTTTAAGTGGCCAATCAAGGTTTGCCACCTCTCTCATGCTTATTAACTTGCATGGACATCCCTCTGCTATAAATAGGGGTATGGGGGAGGTGAGAAATTCATTCTAGAGTGAAGGAGAGCAAAACTAGAGAGAGAAAGAAAAGAGAGAGAAAATAAAAGAAAAAGAGAGGAAAATGCACAAGAAATATGAGGGAATTTGAGGGAATTTGGGAATTTTTCCATTGATGAAACTCTGCCCAAATTTTGATAAGAAGAGAGAGGAACGAAGAAGGAAACGATGAAACTACAGAAAAAAGAGAAGAGGATAACGAAAGCTCATGATCAACTAAGGGAGAACTTGTAGGCTTAAAGTGAGTTTTTTCTTTCATTTTAATTCCATTTATCTTGAAACTTTGTGGATGATTTTTACTGATATGATGAATATTTCAAAGGTTAGATATTGTTTAAAAACATTCTAGAACTCTTCTGGATGTCTGAGAGAAAAAGCTTAGAAATTAAGCCAGGACTCTGTTGGAGTGAAAGTAGCATGTTTTGCGAGGTATGTAGTTTTAAGTTTTTTTTAAGGAAATTAATTTACTTATAATAAGGATATTTTTTAATGTAAAATTATGATAATCCTAAGGGGATATGCTTCCAACATTTTGGTTAGAAATTAAAGAAATCTAAAAGGAGACTCTGCCAAATTAATTAGAGAAAATTGAGAAAATATAAGAGGAGATTCTACCTAAGTGAAAAGAGGATATTGAAGTATTTATCAGGGGAGACTTTGTCGGAGTGACTAGAAAAAATTGAAGAAAATATATGGGGAGACTCTGTCAGAATTAAGAGAGGTTAAATTGATTGCATCGGATCCAAGGTAAGTGGATATTGTGATTGTATGGCCTATTAATTTATAAGTGGTTTCATCAGTCTTTTATAGGAGATTATCTTAGACCGTAATATCTTTTTTTTTACGATCCACTATTTGCACAGAAAGCTCAATATAGGATAGGTTGTCCTGAAGTGCAAGGGGTTCAGTCTTCCAGAACCCGATGCGCCTGCTCTCTCGGTATCCTTGCCATTTTCTACATTTATCAAATTTGAACTTAGAGGCATTTCACTATGTTCCACAACTCTATTTAAGTCTCAAGTAACTGTAAGTCTCATATTCAAAGGATATCCTAGAATCGTGCTCTGATACTACTTTTTATTGATCGTACCCCATCTTATAGGGTAATGACCGGAACATACTTATTTAAATCACATAAAGTCGAGTTAAGTAAAATAACTTAACTTTATTAATTATAAAAGAGTCGTAGAAGTGTTACATCCCTTAAATGTAAAACATAAATATATCTACGAGACTCTAAATTTTCTTACTTACATTAGTAAATAAATGTTGTCACTTCATTTAAAAGTTGTCACTTTCCGTTATGCCACTTCATCTTAAAGTTATTATTTTTCATTATACCACTTCATCTAAAAAGTTTCCACATTTTTCCGTACCTCTTCATGATTATCCTAGCTTCTCATCCTTATCTATCATTTTTCCGTTTGACTCTAAACTGTATCTTTAACTTTATTATATATTTTTCAAACATATATAAAGGTTGTATTAAAAATATCAAGTATAAGAAACTAACTTGGGGGTATTTTTGAGCTGTCACATGAGTTGTGTATGTATTTAGTTTTGACTCTACAGATTTTTGTTGGCTCATGTATTGTAATTTTATGTTACAATTATATAAGGGATAAATAATTATGTACATTTGTATTTTTTTGTTGTGAATGATTACTTATCTAAATTAGTCGGTATTCTACAACCAAAGTGCCTCGGTATGACTATGGGCCGTCACAGGTAGTATTAGAGCAACATGAACTTAGGACCATCCCTTGTACATGAGGTATGAAATTTGTTGTGGAGTTTTTTGGGGGAAATCCCCATGTTGATGGGAAATCCCCTTAGTGGAAGAAACTTCCACTAGTGGGAGAAATCCCCCAAAGTGGAAAAAGCTCCCCCATGTGGGAGAAATCCCTCAATAAAAATAAGTAAATTCTCTCAGAAGGGAAAAAATTTCCTAAATCGAGAAAAAATTCCCCAAGTAAATATACTTTAACAACAATTCCTAGATTCTTGAGGAACTAAATAGCCATCCCAGTTTTTCTAATAATTCTCTTTGAATTCCTTTAGAAAAAACAAATGCTCTCATTGTTCCAAAATTCTTGTCCCAAATCTGCATAAGATTACAATAACAATATAAGCAACACCTAACAAAACTCTTCCTTTTTAAGAGCCCCTGTCGTTTTTAAATAAAATTTTCATAGATAGAAAGTAAGACCTTAGTGAACCCTCTTCACAACAACTCATTATATCATGCTAAACCTCCCAAGTTTATGTTATCAGAGTAGTGCAATGGAAATGTGATGAACTCTAATCACCACATTTAGATGATTTCTCTCTTAAAACCAAAGAGCAAATTGATGGTGCAATAAACTTGCTGGTTATATCTTAAGGCCATACTTAAGAATATGTCACTTGTAATTCTTGGGAACATGAAGGGTACTTGCGAGAACTAGAACTAAACATAACAATTTGTAACAAAACTAAAGACTGAATCTGTTACTAAAAGAATTTCTAATCACCATCAATACCGTAACTCTCTAGGCACATTTCAACCAATCACGCTTTAACTATTAGTAGTTCGAAAACCAATGAATTAAATTAGAAACCTGAAACATAAGGATTAATATGGATGTAGATGAAATAATACATCTTTAACCAGACTAACTATTTTCAAAAAATTTTGAATAAAACATCATCAAACCTAACCTCTAAAACAAAGAAAAACACTAATAAACAAAATCCCTAAGGGATGTGTTTTGATAATATAACCATTAACATGGCACTAGGGAAATATAAAAATAATTAGGTATCAAAGACACTCTCAAACAAACATACCCTTATACATAAGAATAAGAAAAAAGGATATCACAACCTAAAATGATCTCCTTGAAGAATAAGTTATAACCACTCCAATATGATGATGAATATGCCAACGGATTTCATGGATGATTGTTTCTGGGTCCTTGCAAATCAAAATTTGGAGGACAAAGTTTCTTAAAGAGGGGAGAGTGTAACTGTGACATCCTAGGTGCTAAATAAGGCAAATAGGTGTAGATACAGATTCAAAATAACGAGTGCATGATAATATTTATGCAGCGGAATCAAACCTTATAAATCCCTTATAAATATATATAATGTTCCAAATACATACATCACTGAGGCCAGAAGTGGTAACAAAATACAAAACATAAGGGCCACTTCTTTCATTATGCTATTAGAATTCATCAGAGTGCGGAAAAAGTCATGCACTCAGACTTATTGATCCATGGAATCCTCATAGACTTTCAAGAGTGGTATGCCTGGGGTTCCTCATTTTCTTCCTCATCTGGGGGGATGGAAAGAATGAGTTCCATATGCTCAGTAAGGAAAATAGTATTAAATTAACATCGTAAGATTTCAAAAGTTTATTATTTTATCTCACCGTTTAGCTTTATTGTTTACCTAACTCATCATTAGAAAAAGAAACCATTTATATGAATATCAAAATAGTACATTAGCACATAAAATCAAATATACATATATCATGCCAAATAATAGAGAAAATCAAATAAATCATGAAATACACAGTTATTTCGTGTCATACTTCACGAAGTCGTTACAAACTTCCATCTCTGAGGGCAGATATAGATTTCTAACTACCCAAGTAGAATGACTAGATCAGATACAAATACGGCAATTTGCTTAGACCCATTTTCAGCTGGACAAACCATGGTAATCACTATGACCACGACCATACCAACTATAGTAGTCATAACAGATATCTATAATCACAACATTACTTAGCCACAAGTGACCCCAATAGATAGTGCAATACCACTCTCGTTAAAGGGCACGCCGTCATCTATTGGGAGCGATAGTCTTACGTTTTTAGAGACCAGATAGGGGAGAGGGAAACAGATAACCCCCAGAGATAAAAAGTCTAATGAGACACTTGATGCAATATACATGTCAATACATATATACTTCGGACCACACATGCTTCATTGCACTTTTTTTTTTCTTTCCTTTTTACTTCTATTATTACAAACTACATAATACATTTATTACATGCAAATTTATTAAGTGTCAGTAATTCACATAGCATACTTAAAAATCAGAACAATTCGACTCATTTGAACACAGAGGCATGCAAAATAGACAAAATAACAATCATATTAAATTTTTTTATTTAAAAATACTCCTTAAGACATCAAAAGTAATACTAGATTCCTTACCAAAATCTTGATATTTTCTTTTTCACCATTTTCCTTTCTTTCTCTTCTTCTCTCACTATTTCACTATTTCTCTCTCTCTCTCTAAACTTTTAAAAAATGGAAGAAATAGAAGTGTGGAGAAGAAGAGAAAGGGAAGGGCAATTTATAAAATTTTAGAACCGTTGAATTCGCACCAAGTGGCAAAATCCAGTGAAGAGAGATGAAAAAAGATTTTTGACAAAAAAAACGAGGGAGAAATATTTACTCCACTAACGGTGGTGGCGCACCGCCCAAGGCAATGGTGGTGCACTTCCTAAGGTGGCAGTGCTCGACTGACGCATTGTAGACTAGCCTGTAGGTGCACAGGCCTGCTGCTATGCGCGCAAGGGCTAGCCTGCGTGTGCGTAGGGCCTAAGCGTACTAAGCGTCCCACACGCAAGCTTACTGAGCGCTGGCCCTGGGTGCACAATGCCTATCCACGCAGACCTGCTGCACGAACTGCACGCGCACAGTGTGTGGAGCTAGTCTAGGTGCAAAGTGACTCGCGGACGGCCCGTCTGCTCGTGACAAGATGCGCACGCAGGTCCTAACCTAGCGTCGTACATGCGGAAGGGACGTGCGCACGGTGTCCAGCACCTGCTTAGGCAAACTGCTTTAGTTTTCTCCTGTTTCGCCATTTTTTAATTTTTTTAAAAATTTTTCCTTTGAAATAAAATAAAATAATTTAAAACATTTTAAGATAAAATAAAAATAAAAATAATAAAATAAAATAAAAATAATAATATAAATAAAATAAAAATAGATCATATAACGAATCTTGAGAGATATTAAACAATGTAAATTAATTTAAGTTTAAGGCAGCCAATGACCCAAATAAATAGACTTTTCAAATTATTTTAGCACAATAATAGGCAGGATATTACAGTAACAGGCCAAAAATCGAACTTTAAATTTTATTTATAAACTTCGGGAGGAAATTAGAAAACTTCATAAAATAATTAAATTTAAAAATAAATTTATTTTGAAATTAGAACTTTATTTAGAAAATTAAAATAAATTAGGAAAGGTTTTTTTAAAAATATATATATGTTAAAACTCATAATTAGTAAATAAAGTAAATTAAAAGTAATTATGGAATATTAAAATTAATAAAATAATAAAATTAAACAAGAAAAATGTAATGCCAAACAGAATAATAAAATAATAATAAATGTATATATAAAAATATGTACAGATAATTAAAAAAAAGAAAAAAAAGCCGAGAGGAGTGTATGCCTCTGGGAACAGAAGAAGACCCAAGTGGCAAAAATATGTATATATAATGAAATAAAGGACAAATAAAGAAAGAAAGGAAAAAAGGAGAAAGAAGTGGAGAAAAAGGTGAAGACTGAGTAGCGGTCGAAAAAAGAAAGAGAAAAAGGAAAATATCATGGCTGGAGAGAGGAGAGAGAAAGATAAAGTGCAATAGGAAAAGAAAGAAGAAGAAGAAGGAGAAGAAGAAGAAGGAGAAAAAGAAGAAGAAGACGAAGAAGAAGAAGGAGAAGAGGAAGAAGAAGGAGAAGAGGAAGAAAAAGAAGAAGAAGAAGGAAAAGAAGGAGAAGAAAGAGAAGAAGGAGAAGAAAAAAAAGAAGGAGAAAAAGGAGAAGAAGCAGAAAAAGGAGAAGAAGGAGAAGAAGAAGAAGGAGATGAAGGAGAAGGAGATGAAAGAGATGAAGGAGAAGGAGATGAAGGAGATGAAGGAGAAGGAGATGAAGGAGATGAAAGAGAAGAAGTAGAAGAAGGACAAGAAGCAGAAGAAGGAGAAGAAGGAGAAGAAGAAGGAGAAGAAGGAGAAGAAGGAGAAGAAGAAGGAGAAGAAAAAAGAAAAGAAGGAAAAGAAGAAAGAGAAGAAGAAGGAAAAGAAGAAGAAGAAGAAGAAGAAGAAGAAGAAGGAAAAGAAGAAGAAGAAGAAGAAGAAAAAGAAGAAGAAAAAGAAAAAGAAGAAGAAGAAGAAGAAGGAGAAGAATGAGAAGAAGGAAAAGAAGAAGAAAGAGAAGAAGGAAAAATAAGGAGAAGAAGAAGAAGGAGAATGAGAAAAAGAAGAAGAAGAAGAAGAAGGAGAATAAGAAAAAGAAGAAGAAGGAGAAGGAGAAGAAAAAGAAGAAGAAGGAGAAGGAGAAGAAAAAGAAGAAGAAGGAGAAGGAGAAGAAGAATGATAATAATAATAAAAAAAAGAAGGAGAATAAGAAGAAAAAGAAGAAAAAGAAAAAGGAGAAGCAGAAAATGAAGAAGAAGAAGGAGAAGAAGAAGAAGGAGAAGAAGGAGAAGAAGAAGAATAAGAATAAGAAGAAAATGAAGAAGGAGAGGAAAAAGAAAACAAAGGAGAAGAAGAATAAAGAGAATAAGAAGAAAGAGAAAAAGAAGAAGAAGAAGAAGAAGAAGAAGGAGAAAAAAAAGAAGAAGAAGAAGAAGAAGAAGGAGAAAAAAAAGAAGAAGAAGAAGAAGAAGAAAAATAAGAAGAAGAAGGAGAAAAAGAGAAGAAGAAGAAGAAAAAGAATAAGAAGAAGAAAAAGGAGAAAAAGGAAAAAAAGAATAAAAAAAGAAAAAGAAAAAAAAGAAAAAAAAAAGAATAAGAATAGTGTGTGATATGTACGGTTGGGAAGAGAATACTGTGGATGCGGTGGTTTTGTGAAATAGAAGAAGATCCAGCACAGTGGCCATCCTGGATACAGCAGAGGAGAGTGGAAACAACCACGGACAAGAAAAGAAAAAAAAGTGAAAAGAAAAAAAAAGAGAAAAGAAGTAGAAGAAGAAGTAGAAGTAGAAGAAGAAGAAGGAAAAAAAAAAGAAAAGAAGAAGAAGTTGAAGAAGAAGCAGAAGAAGAAGAATAAGAAAAGAAAGTATAGAAAAAGAAAGAAAAAAAAGAATAAAAAAAAAGAAAAAGAAAGAAGAAGAAAAAAAAAGAGAAAAATAAAAAAATGAGAGAGAAGAAAGAAGCATTACACCACCAGATTTACTATTAGTATGCGTGGTGGCGTATACTCATCATGGCAGTGTGGCACACATATTCTTATGGTGGCACGCGCCGTAGTGCATGACCATTTCGATACTGATGCGAGTGGCGTGTGGTGGTGCATTATGATGCTTGTGACCAAAGACCGCATGTCCATAGGTACAATTAGTTTCTTTTCTTGTGTATGATGCAATAGTAGCCAAAGACATGCATAAGCGCTAGACAATAGGAAGCGGGCTATTGCTGATGACCTTCTGAGAAACGAAAAGAAACAATTGCGAAGTGACAATACTGAAGGCTACTCTCTCCCTAGCCAAGTATCAAACAGTGAGACCGAATCCACTAAACAGAAACCTCGGCCTAAGAAGAAAAGACACTAAAAGATGTCAAAAACCCGAAGGGTAATGGGCCTCACTACTAAAGAATGGCTCATCTCAAAAGTCCTGACCCAAGAAGAAGGCCCAAATGTTGTCTGGGTATGGGTATCCATGGGGTAAACATGCTTCGTAATGCACTTATAGGATAATTGGCCTCCATGTCCGCTGGTATTCTAAGGACCTGTAATGTTCAAATCGAAGCAACCATATACCCCGCAAAAAGACAGGACTAGGTAATTTCCTCAACATGTGGACACGAATCCCTGCACATAGACGAGGCTGCCCACAATGTGTCGAGCTTGTGGCCCAACCCACACGCTCCATGTACGCAGACGTGCATGCGTACCCGCACAAACTGCGCGCCCAAGTGCGCTATGGCACCCACACCCGCATCCTACTCAGGCCCATGTGGCCAAACGCGTGCCCAATGCACAGCCTGGCTAGGTGCGCATCCAGTAGACCGGCACCTCACTCGCAGGCCTAACCCGTGGGCCTATTTTAACATAGCCAGTATGACCTACTGGGCCAGCCAGCACGACCCTTTTTACTCACAACGCAATTGGCTTTCCATCAACCACTTTTTTATTATTTTATTTTATTTTAATTCCTCTTGGACCCCATTTTAATTTTCCCATATTTTTAATTAATTTTTCCATGTGTTTCACATGGAAAACACATGAGATAAAGCCTAGTCTATTTTTATTATTATTTTAATGAAAAATCTATCTTTAGGATTATTTTAATTATTTATCTTGTAACTAGATTAGGATAGACTATTATTTTATTAATTTTTTAAGTGATTGTATTCATTTAGAATTATCCCGAGAAAGCCTATAAATAGACCTTTGCCTACAGGTTGTAAACACAATTAATTTGAGAGAATAATATTAAAAGCTTTGGATTTTCTTCAATAATTAACATTTTGCTTATTTTCTTCAATAATTAACATTTTGCTTATTTTCTTTTAGTTCCTTCAAGTTCTTCAAGAAGCAGGAGTATTCAGAAGCTTTGTTGAGTCAACAAGTGGGATCAATTTATCTGTAAGTCCGTGGCATTTTTCCTTTCCTTGTTTTGTTTTTCCCTAGTCTTTATTTTTGCATTCCTTTTAGGATTGTAGATCCAATTAGAGGGAGGATTTTTCTAGGTGATTAAGCTTTAGTATTGCATATGTTAAGTGGGTTATAGGAGTTGATTCAATTCTCTCCACACCCTCATGCATCATCTGGTATCAGAGATTAGGTTCCTTAAATCCAAAACTATCTTTATTGTTCTTCAGCATTCTTGTTATTAATTAACATTCAAATTTATTTTATTGTTACTTTGTTTGTATATTACTTGAATCCTTTCTATTTGTTTGTTTTAAGTAATTTTGTGTTTGTTCTATCATTAAAAAAAATTATGTATATAAAAAAATACAAAATACCCCAATTGTACCCCATAAGGCAATTGACACGTTGTTTGCATTTTTTTTGCATAAAAAAGCCTAATAGTCGCCTAATTGGTGACTATAAACTTTTGAGAAATCGAAGGTAGAGTACCTCACCTAACAGGTTCGAGCAAAAACTTTTGTTTTCATTTGGCACATTATCCACATTTAATTTTTGATTACATTTTTATAATCTTGCATCAATGTTGCATGAAAAAACTTAACCGGTCATAGAACATAGCTGACAAATTGGGGATAATATAAATAGAAACACCTACCGATTCTATCCATCAGGATTGATCATATCCCTACGCATCAGTTCATCTTGTCAATCTTTGTGATCCACATTTTTATCTTTTATTTTATTTTTATTCTATTATTAATATTAAGGGATTAATTGTTATTAGTTGCTTAATACACGAGAGGCACACTATCCCTTTTTTGTGTGCTTTTTTTCGAGTTTTAGTAGAAATCATAATCTTTTAGGGTCCTTTATTGTGTCATAAGGACTAAAGTGTAAGCCCAATTAAAGTGATTTAGATTATACAAAGCTATCAATTGAGAGATTGTGAGGTAAGTACGAGCGAAGGTAAGGAGACTTATTGTTTTCACTAAATTTGTCTTTGTAGGAATTTCGTAATGTCTCACCAAAATACCAATAGTAGACCAACCACCATAGAAGAAAGAGTCCTTGACATGTTCACCTACTTAAGTGTCTAATTTGGAAACACAGCTGCCCACATAAAGCAACAGGAGCGAGCCAAACACCACAGTCACACCTGTTTCCAAATAGTGTGAGAAGAGATAGGTTCTTGTGGCGATGATATTGGTGATAGACAGAGAGGTTGTCGTGAAATCATATACGGGGACCTCCATGACTTAAAGTTCCACATACCAGCCTTTCAAGGGAAGAATGACCCCAAGGCCTACCTTGAGTAGGAGTGGAAGGTCAATCGCATCTTTAGCTATTGTAATTATAGTGAAGAGAAAAAGCTCAAGTTGGTCACCCTAGAGTTTACCGATTATGCCTCAGTGTGGTGGGATCAGTTAGCCCTTCTTAGAGAATGGGATGAGGACCTACCAATCACCACATAGTGAGAACTAAAATCCATTATCTGGAAATAATTTCTGCCAGCCTAGGGTTCCAAGTTAGTGGAAGAGTACTATAAGCAAATAGAAATAACCATGATTAGGGCTCGAGTCGATGAACAACTAAAAGCCACCATGGTTTTGTTCTTGGAGGAACTAAATAACGATACAACCAATATCCTTGAACTCCTAAACTATTTTGACCTAGAAGAAATGGTGTACAAAGCAACCAAGATTGAAAGGTAATTGAAAGGTAGAGGAACCAGTCGGGTGTTTGTTAGCCACACTCCCCAAGAAAATCAAAGATGGGATCAAAATGATGAAGGTAAAAAGATGGATGACAGTAAGGGAAAAGAACCTGTTGGTAACCCAACAATTAATTTTAAGGCACTAGCCACTCACCAAAGCACTATTAAGTGTTTCAAGTACTTAAGAGTTGGGCATATTGCACCTCAATATCCCAATTCGCACACCATGATCATCAGAGATGACGGAGATATTGTCAGTGAGCATGAAAGTAATAACAAATAGGAAGATTGTGACATCCCAAGTGCCAATTAAGAAAAATGAGTATCAGATACAGATTTAGAATAACGAGTGCATGATAATATTTATGTAGTGGAATCAAACCTTAACAAATCCCATACAGATATATATATATATATAATATTCCAATTACATACATCACTGAGACCAGAAATGGCTAGAAAATACAAAACATAAAGGTCACTTCTTTATGCAACTGAAATTCATCAGAGTACGAAAACAGACATGCACTTAGACTTGTGAATCCACAGGATCCTCATAAACTTCCAAGGATAGGTCTGCCTACAGTTCCTCATGTTTTTCCTCATCTAGGGGGTGGGGGGATGGACAGAGTGAGTTCCATATGCTCAGTAAGAAAAATAATTTTAAATTAACATCGTAAGATTTTAAAAGTTTATTATTTTTCTTACCATTCAGCTTCCTTGTTTACCTAACTCATCATTAGTAAAAACTATTTATTTGAATATCAAAATAGTACATTAGCATAGAAAATTGAATATACATATATCATGCCAAATAATAGAGATAATCTAATAAATCATGAAATATAAAAAGTTTTAGTGTCATACTTTACGAAATCGTTACAAACTTTCATCTCTAAGGGCAGATACAGATACAAATTTTTAACTGCCCAAATGGAATGACCAGATCAGATACAGATACGACAATTTTCTCAGGCCCACTTCTGGCTAGCAAAACTATGGTACGATCTATGACCACAGTTGTACCAACCATAGTGGTCCTAATAGATAATCTATAGTCACGATATTACTTAGCCACGGGTGATTCCTATAGATAGTGCGATACCACTCTCATCAGAGGGCACACCGTCATATACTGGGAGGCGATCCTCTTACGTCTTTCCAGACCAGATAGGGGAGAAAAAAATAGATACTCTGAAAGGCAAGGGGAACAGATACCTGTCAGAGATAAAAAGTTTAACGAGACACTTGATGCAATATACCTGTCAATACAGATATACTTCGGATCATACAGGCTTTATTCCACTTTTTTTTTTTTTTTTTTAATTTTACTTTAATCATCATGGGATATATATTATATTTATTACATGCAAATTCATCAAGTGTTAGTAAATCATACATCATGCTTGAAAATCAGAACAATTCGACTCTTTTGAATACAGATACATGCAAAACAGGTAAAATGACTATCATATTAAATTTTCTTATCTAAAAATACTCCTTAAGAAGTCGAAAGTAATACTAGATTCTTTACTGAAATCTTGATATTTTTTTCTTCACTGTTTTCCTTTCTTTCTCTTCTTCTCTCGCTAATTTACTATCTCTCTCTCTCTACACCTTTGAAAAATAGAAGAAATGGAAGTGTGGAGAGGAAAGGAAGGGGGAGAGTAATTTATACAATTTTAGAACAATTGGATTCGCGTCAAGTGGAAAAATTCAGTGAAGAGAGAGAAAAAAATATTATTGGCACGAAAAATGAGGGAGAAAATTTTCTCCACCGGCGAAGTGACCCACGGATGCCTGCTTGCACGCGACAAGACGTGTGCGCAGGTCCTGACCCTGCGCCGTGCATGCGGAGGGATGTGTGCACTGTGCGCAATCCCGTGTGTGCGTGCTTGCGGAGGGGACGTGGGCGTTGTGCGCACATCCTGTGCGTGCTGGTGTGCAGATGGGGCGTGCACCCATGTGCGCGGCCACAGTGCCCAACACCCGCGCGGGCAAACTATTTTCTCATAGGATTTTTCCAGAGAGTAGGTTTTCTCCCATTTTTTCCTTTTTTTAATTTTTTTCTAAATTTTTTCTTTGAAATAAAATAAAATAATTTAAAATATTTTAAGATAAAATAATAATAAAATAAATAAAAATTAAAAACAAAAATATATTAAAATCACGGATCTCGTGAACAACGTAAATTAATTTAAATTTAGGCAGCCAAAGGCCTGAATAAATAGAGTTTCCAAATAATTTTTGCACAATGATAGGTAGGGCTTTACAAAGATCTGCCGCCAGTGGACGCAGCTAAAGAAAGTATCACTCAATCAATAAAGGGAGATATGTTTGTGGCTCAACGAGCAGTAAACATACAAGTTAGGCCCGAAGATAACGATTAGAGGGAAACTATTTTTCACTGTAGATATCTAGTCAACAGAAAGGTACATAGTGTGATAATTGATGGAGGTAGTTATGCTAAAATTGGTACCACCTTATTAGTGGATCGAGCATGATTAACTTGCAAACAACATTCTAATATGTACAAATTACACTGGTTTGATGAGAGTAAAGAGATCAATGTCACTAAGCAAGTATGTGTTCCATTTTCTATTGGTGACTACACATATAAAATATTATGCGATGTGGTTCCCATGCAAGTACGACACCTACTGCTAGGCAAACTATGGCAATATGATCAAAATGTTAGCCATAACAGTGAAATGAATTAGTACTTTATTCGAATGGGTAACCTCACCCATGTTTTGACACCTTTGTCAATGAGAGATGCTTATGAAGACCAGCTCAAAATTAAAAAGTCATATGATGAGTTCGCTAAAAGACAGATAAAGAAAGGCTAGGGTTCAAACTAAGTCAAAAGTTGTTTTTTTAAAAAAAAAAAAATAACCCGAGCTCCCCTCCAATTGTCAAAAGTTGCTTCTTTATAATCAATGTAGATTCAAGGATGAATCCTCTCGAAGAAGGGGGGATGATGTAATAGCAACCGAAGACATACCTAAACTAGTGGAAGGCAGGAAGTGGGTTAGTACTGATGACCTTTCAGGAAACGAAAAGAAATATTTGAGAAGCAACAGTACTCAAGACTATTCTATCCCAGGCCAAATATCAAACAATGAGGCCGAATCCACAAAATAAAAGCCCAACCTAGGATGAAATGACACCAAAAAGTGCTAGAAACCTGAAGGATAATCGGCCTCACCGTTGAAGAATGGCTCGGCCCAAAAATCCCAACCCAAGAAAAAGGCCCAAATGTTGTCTGGGTGTGGATACCCATGGGGTCCACCTGCGTCGCAAAGTATGTATGACATACTTGGCCCACATGTCTGCTGGTATTCCAAGGACCTGTAATGACTATAAGCTACAGGAAAATAGGAGGTAGAAAAATTTTTAGACACATGAGCACAGATCCCCACGTGCCAGCAAGGTTGCTTGCATAGGATGAAATGACACCAAAAAGTGCTAGAAACCTGAAGGATAATCGGCCTCACCGTTGAAGAATGGCTCGGCCCAAAAATCCCAACCCAAGAAAAAGGCCCAAATGTTGTCTGGGTGTGGATACCCATGGGGTCCACCTGCGTCGCAAAGCATGTATGACATACTTGGCCCACATGTCTGCTGGTATTCCAAGGACCTGTAATGACTATAAGCTACAGGAAAATAGGAGGTAGGAAAATTTTTAGACACATAGGCACGGATCCCCACGTGCCAGCAAGGTTGCTTGTATATGTGTTGAGCGTGAGGCCCAACCAGCACGCCCCATGAGCGCGTAAGCACACGCATGCCCACATGGACCACATGCCCAGTGCATAGCGGTGCCCAGAGCCGTGGTCCACTGGCCCGCACGTGGGCAAGCCCATGAGGCCAAACGAGCGCTAGTGTAGAGGCTAGGCCAGGCGCATGCCTAGCAAGCCTGTGCCCCATGTGTAAGCCCAACTTGTAGCCCTATTTTCACATAGCTTGAATGACCCGCTAGGCCAGCCTACACAGTCCCCTTGACCAATTTTCTATCCACCATTTTTCAATATTTTATTTTATTTTAATTCCTCTTGGACCCCGCTTTAATTTCCCTATGTTTCAATTAATTTCCACATGTTATAATTAATTTCCCCATGTAAAACACATGGGATAAAGCCTAGCCCATTTTTATTATTATTTTAATATAAAGTCTATCCATATGATTATTTTTATTATTTATCTTGTAACTAGATTAGGATCGACTATTATTTTATTAATTTTTCATGTAGCTGTGATAATTTAAAGCTATCCCAAGAAAGCCTATAAATAGGCATTTACCCATAGGTTGTAAAGACAATCATTTTAAGAGAAATAATATATAAAGCTTTAAGTTTTCTTTAAGAATTAGCATTTTTCCAATCTTCTTTAAGCTTCTTCAAGTTCTTCAAGAGGTAGGAGGAGTCTTTAGAAGTCTTGTTGAGCCAAGGAGTGGGGATCAACTTATCTTTAAGTCTGTGGCATTTTTCCTTTTCTTATTTTGTTTTTTCCTAATCTTTGTTTTTGCATTCCTTTTAGGATTGTAGATCCAATTAGAGAGAGGGATTTTAAGGCTGTTAAGTTTTGGTATTGCATATGTTGAGTGGGTTATAAGAGTGGTTCGATCCTCCCCACATCCTCCCGCATTAGTATTTTAATTGCTTATAAAATTATTCACCATTAAATGCGTGTATTTCGTTTGTGAGTGAGAGAGATACTTAAATAGGTAGTTGGTACTAAGAGAGGATTATAACTCGATGCCATTTTAGATTACTACGTTAGTGACCGTAATGTTCAAGCCCAGTCAACCATTCTATGCAGTGAACCGGAAATGCTACATTCCAGAAACTTGAAACTGGTTCAAGGTAAATCCAAAAATTTGGGATTTTGTATTTTTTAATAGTCACTTAGTTAGAATTAAATTATCTAAAGAAAATTGAATAATTTAGATTTAGAATTAATTAGGACTTACGTTTTAGGAAAAAATTGAATTTGCATGCTTGTTTGGGGTTGTTATTTTGAGTGTAATCGAGCCTTAGTCTTTTAGTGAGGTAAGTATATTTAGTAGCTATCACAAAGCCACATTCACATATTTTTAAAAAATATTTTCAAAAAATATTCTCAAACAAAAACTTAATTAAGTTTTGAAAAAGATTTATAAAATTAATAAATCAGGATTGATAACCAAGGGAACAATTCGAAAGTGATGACATTAAATGTTTTTCACTGTCATTTTCTTGTTGCCTGATTGTTGAGTGAAGATTGCATGTTTTAAATAATATTATGATGGGTTTGATGTCATGATGAGTTTGAATAGTTTGAGTAGAATAGTAATAATGGTGTACATTCACCAATAAGATCATGAACACATAAAACAATTCTCATAAATAAAATAAGATCAACAAAAAAGTACACATTTTAAAATAAAATTAGGAATTCAAAGTAAAACCAATAAAACTTAAAAATAAAAAATAACAAAAGCATCAAAATGTAAATAATAAACAAAAAGACAAATAAATAAAGTAAAATAAATAAGAAAATGTATGATTAAAGGGAGTTAGTGAATAGTTTCATAAGGATTGTAAAGAGACAAATAGGTAGAATTAGAATAGTATGACCTATAGAGCATGATTAACTAAGAAAGTATACAAAGTCTCAAGAGAATATAATCAGTATGTTAGAAAAATTATAACACGAATAAATTTACAAATAAAATAATAGAATTAAATATTAAAACAAACAACAACCAATTAACCTTAAAAAATAAAATAACTATACAAACAAGAACAAAGAAAATATAAATATTTGAAAGAAGTAAAAACCTAGAGATAACTCGTTTAAGATTGGTATGACTGAAATTCAGTAGGGTGGTGAACCATATCCTTGGGTGGATGGAAACCCTTTCAGACATGGTTGGGGTGTGTGCTATGTTCTGGGTCACCTAGTAATGGAATATTGTGACCAACGTACATGTTTTGGCTGTGTGTGTGCATTTTTTCTGATAGTGGGAGCCTTAATCCCATAACGTTACTAATTAGATAACAGATACATCTATTTGACCTTAAAGAAAACTCTAAAATTTTAAAAACTTTGATATGATGATTGTGTTATGGAAAATTGAGAATCGAGATTACCCGAGATTACCCACTAAAGGGTTACAAATGTCTTGATTTAGCTAGAAATATATAAGAAATTCTAGTATGTGGATTTAAGGGATAAGTATGGATTAAAGGAAAGCTTATGGATAAATATGGCGATTTGGGACCGAAGATGTGATGAGATAATTGTGTGATATATAAGATGCTTAGAATTAAGGAATTAAGAAATGAAGAAAATAAGGGGGATAATAAGGGATAAAATGGTTAGTTGGAAATGAGAGGAATAAATTGATAAAGGAGTTTTATGAGATAACTAGCAGGGGGAATAGTAAGGGAAAAAGACTAGTTAGATTTAGGAGGGAAAATGAGGGATAAATTAAGAAATTGAATTTCTCTGCATTTCATGATTTTTAAATAAAAAGGAAAATATAATTTTTATATTTCTGATTACCTGTATGTTGGTATATCACATGTGTAGTCTACTCGATATACTTACTAAGCTCATTGTTTTACTCATTCCATTCAAATTCTCATCTTTTTTTATACCAGAGAAGATGAATATTAGTACCTAAATTAAAATGTTTGCATTTTGTTTTGTTTAAGTTATATTTATTTTTGACTCTATAGAATTTTGTAACGTCATAAATATAATTTAATATTAAGTTATATACAAGGGATAAATGGCTTCTATATATTTTAGTTTAATTTTATGTTGTATTTATCTGATTCAATTGTGTTTGGCAGCATGGTTTCTCGATAAAGAACTATAGACCGTCACACAAAAACTTAGAGACAACACGTTTAAGATTGGTATAACTAAAATTTAATAGTGTGGTGAACCTTATCCTTAGGTGGATGGAAGCCCTATCATTATTAAATTAGAAATTATGATTTTTAATATTTACGAAATTAATTAAATTAAATATTATGAAATAAATATAAAAACAAAAAAAAGGAAAAAAAGGTAAATTAGGATTAAAATTTCACAATTAAGTGAATGATCAATCAAATAAAAAGGGGTGCATGTGAGATTGAAGCATGGGAAAGAATAGGAAAGGGGATAAGAGTGGCCACATGGTCACCATGCAAATGGATGGGGATATTTCCTCCCTTTCCCAACTTGCCATGTTGTTTAAATTAATCCACCTCACCATTCCTTATCCCTTTCCCATTATATAAACACCCAAACAACACATTTTCTTCTCTTTTAGTCCACCAAACAAAAGAAAAAAGGAAGGGGGAAGAGAGGGAAAGAAGAGAGAAAGAGAGTCGAGAACGCTTGGTGTGACAGAGGGAAGAAGAAAAAAAATGAGAGAGGACACCGCAGGTGACCTAACCACTATGAGAGGGGGGCTTTCATAGCCAAAAGGAGCTGTAAAACTGAGACACTTCCAGGTCCTTTTTCCTTGCAACTTGAACATTCAAACGTAAGTTCTTCTTCTTATTCTTTTGTAATTTACTTTTTAAATATTTTTGAGTGGCATGGATGATGTTTAAAATAAATATATTTTGGATGTACTTTATTTTAAGTAAAAAACTTAAACTTAAACGAAAAGATAACGAGAGTTTGGTGAGTGAGAGGGTGATTAAAATTAAGTTATATCCCTAAATATACATATTTTATATAGGATATATGGTGTGTATATATATTATGCATATGAGATACACATATATAAATTATAAGGAATATGTGAATTTATAAATTATATTCATTTGCATGAATTTAGTATAAATGTATAAAGAGAAACAAATATATATACACTGTGTATGTATATTTTCCATGCGTATATAAATATCTACATATAACTACCTATAAATAAATGCATGTATGGGTATATATATATGATTAAAATAATAATTTGTATGCATGTATAATCTGTATGTTTTAATAAGTATTTATACATGTAATAATATAAATAATATTGCATGAAGGTATATATATATATATAAAAATAACAATAATAAACGTTATAATTATAGTGATAAAATTTATAATATGGCGTAAATTATTAGAGCAGAAGAATATGATAAATGAACAAACGTAGATAAAAAAATGTGTATATTATAAATATATATGTAAGTATGGTGTATTTGTGTTCAATATAATAATAAATGAATGTATAGTTTATATATATAGAAATATGTTTTAATCAAAATAAGTATAATTAAGGCAATATATACATATATGTCATAAATATAAAAGGTACTGTGGGGAGATTTTTATACATAAGTAATGTCATGAGCTTTATAATTATAGTTATATAATTGTATCGTATAATATAATTTAAAAAAAAAAAAAAAAGATGAAAGAATGTGATATATATATGCACATAATGAATGGGTATGTGTTGTGTGTGTATATATATATAAGCATATGTATGCATGTAGATATATATATATATATATGGGAGAAGAACAAATAATTTAAGATTTAATTAAGAAATAGGTAAATGGTGATAGTTAGGAGAGTTTAATTTGATTGAATACGTAATTAATGAGAATTGAATTTAATTGAATAAATAATTAATTAGAATTGAATTTGATTGAATAAATGATTAATAAGAATTAAATTTGATTGGATAAGTAATTAATGAGCAAATTAATTTAGCCATAATCTATAATTTAAAAAATAGGAAAATAATATTTTGAAAATGATTTCTTTTGGAATTGAACAAATAATAGATAAAAAAAAATAATCAAAGCAAGATTAATATAAAACAAGAAGAAAGTAATATTTAAGAAACTATGTAATTAATCAAATAGAAAAAAATAAAGAAAAATTAAATTAAATGACCGCATTATTAACTAGAATAGTTGTAGAAATTAAATGTGCATGCAATAGGATTGCATGAAACTCTTGGTTTCATCACTGACCCGAGAAGACATAATTGCTGTGCAGATTTTCTGCTAATTTTGGGATATGTTTGGAACTCAAATTAAAAACGTTTCGCTCCAAAGTCTGTAAGTATATTTAATAACCAATCCGAAGCTTTCATATAATTATTTTAAAAAGTGTTTTCATTATAATTTTATGAAATTAAGAGAACATAAATAGGTAAGGGTGATTTGGTCTGAAAATAGAATTTTAGTGATTTTTATAATTTTCATACTCATTTGCTTGCTGATGGTTGTGAATACTTAGTTGCATTTTTTGTATATTTTTGAATGTGTTGGGAAAATTGAATAATTATCAATCATCAATAGTTTCATAACATTAATGAGAATATGATAAAATCAAATTTCCCTTGTGTCTATTTCATTGCTGACGCATTGGTGGGAAACCCTCCATGTTGGTGGAAATCCCCCTAAGTGGGAAAAGTTCCCCATGTGGGAGAAACCCCTCAATATAAAAAATAAACCCAATAGGAAAACCCAACACCTGTTGTGAATACTCGACCCGTTTTGGTTCCAGTAAAGTTAAGAAGTATCATGCTATTATTCTAGCATCTATACCTTCGTAACCCACTAATAAATGCTAGCTTATGTTTATTTTGTTAAGAAATTTCAAATATATGATAATAACCGACATGAAAGATTTATAGGTTTCTTAAAGTTTTTGGATTAGTCCTTTTTTCTATCTGTTCTAGCATGCATCTATTTATACTCTCTGTTTAGACGTACTTGAAGATGGTGTCTTGATACTGTAATAGATGATATCGGAGAGGCGAGATGTGAGGGAACCGTCTGAAAATGGCAAAACTGTAACACATATGTATACATATGTACATACTTATATATTAGTGAGAAGGTGTGTGTTCATTCGGTGTCCAAGATACCTCGTGTGATAAAAGAGTGCTTGAAATATAATAAATATGAGTGAAAATAATCAAAATATATGCAGCAAAAAATAAAATCTCTTACAATAAAATTTGAGATTCAAATTTTACAATTGAGACCAAAAAGATGGCTGCTAAAATATATATAGAAAAAGGTTATGGAGAGCCACTTCTTCCATTACAAGTTGGTTTCATCAAAGTGCAAATAGATAAAGCACTCCTAATCTTCATAAAGATCTGTGAATAGATCCAAACAAGCTTTAAGGGGCAACTCAACAAGCGAGTCATCACTTCCATCATCTAAGGAGAGATATGGATTGGGGTTATATAACTTAATAAGAAAAATAGTATTTGTACTATACTACTAAGGTTTACAAAGCTCATTAATTTTAAAATAAAATGCCTTTACTTAAATGAATGATTTACCTTTATAATTCGTCAAAGAGTGGGTTTATTTTTAAATATTAAAAAAACCTTTATCTTTCTTTTAAAAACCATTAAAACATTGATATTATAATAGGACGTAAGAACTAAGTGGAAAACAAGATAACAAGACACAACCAAGTAGTGTAATTAAAACTATTTGAATCAACTAAGAGCATAAAGAGATCATGATAAAATAGAAAAGAACATATCATACAAAATCATTATAGCATGACATACCAAAAAACTATTCTAGTCATGTTATCAGATAGTTAAGTTTTATTTACGTCTTTTATAAATCTTTGTGTGAAGCTGTTCTAACTTATATCAATTCAGGGCAGAAGGGATCCCCAAACTATCAATGTGAATAACAAACATATTTATTTACATATCAATCATACAAACTTAGGTCACATCCGTACTTTGCTATTGTGACCTCTATAGATTAGATAAGATCAACGACCACGGGTGTACTTGGCCACTGTGGCCTCCTACAGATCATATTGTGAATCCACTTTCATTCGAGGGAACACAATCTCATTCACAAGGAGCGATTCACCAACATATTAAGATATAGATTCAGACAGAAATAGAAACTCCTCAGAGATAACGATCAAATAAATTTTCCATTGTTTTCTATTTCTTTTACTAATTTTCTTTTAGAATAATCACATATTTAGGACCTGATGGGGTCTAATAACATATTCTGGCACAAAGGCTCATTCTACATAAACTTGGCCATCAGATCGTCTTCTCGAGCCAAGACCTAATAGAACGACCCTCTCCATCATTACCAAACATAAAGTAAAGGGCCAAACCCGCACATACTTCAAATCATCATGTGTTGAGTCAATCATGCATTTTATTTCATATGTTCATACTCATGTAAATTAACAACCAATCACATTTTAAATCCATGCATCAAGATCATTTAAAATCTCAAGTTAAATTATCTAAAAAATTTACTTACGAATGTATGAGAAAATACTTAAGAAATTCCTTACTAAAATCTTAATCTTTTCCATTTCGGTTTATTTTTTGGGAGGAGAAAGGAAGGTTTTTTGGTAGAGTCCTTGCGTGAAGTAGTTTTTCTGAAATTTTTAATGAATAAAGAGCTTAAGGATAAAAAGTTATAGTGTAAAGAAAACAAAGTAGGAAAGAAGAAGAAGATTTACCGTGTGAAGATCGAAGGCTTTCTAGTTTCTTCTCAAGACTTTTTCTCTCTCTTCTTAGCTTTCTCTCTCTAAATTCTCTCTCTAAATCTTTGGTTAAGAGAAGAAGAAAGGAAAATGGAAGGAATGGGAGAAAAAAGGAAATGGAGAAAGCTTTAAATAGCCATGGAGGAGAAATACATGTTTGTCACATGGCGATGTGCATGGTTGACACGTAGAAGCATGTAGAGGAAGAGCAGCTGACAACGATGACTTATGAGAGGCGACGAGACGAACGACTAATGAACTTGATAGCTGATCGCATGGGCAGCTGATGAGATGTGCGCTATCAGTGTGTTGGCTGGCAGTAGTAGCGGGCAGGTGTGTGTGCTAGCATGCACGTGCAGACACCTGCGCACATAAGTGCAGAAGTGCACGATGTGATTGTGCGACATGACTGCGCGAAGCCACGTGCGATGTGACGTCACATGCTGCGCATGACATGACGAGCTTTTAGACACGAGCATGATCTGGCTCGCGCACGTGCGTATATGCACTAGCTCGCGGTCTCTCGGGTTCGCGTGCTCGCTAGCTCACTGGTTCATGTGCGTGTGGGCTCACGGGCTATTTTTATGGTATGCAGGATTTTTCCCCATCATTTTTCACTTTTCTGATTTTCTTTTTTTTTTCTTTTAAAGAGTTAAAATAATTTTTGAAAAAAACACAATAAATTAAAAATAAATAAATAAAAATAAGATAAATTCTATAATTTAATAAAACAAAATATTTAGATTAAAAATACTCACAAGTGAAGTAAATTCCAAATTTCTAATAGATCTTTAAACTAAATGTTAAAGGTCGTAATGCTTGGAAAATATAGAATTTAAAACACTTCATGTGAATAGAAAGTTTTTCGGGGTGTTACAACAAATATTTATAAATAAATTTGTTTAGGTGTGTGTGTGCAGGTGTGAGTCTATCCATATATGTGTATGAAAATGTGTGCGTTTTGTGGAGTTATGTATATGTAGAAAATTTTGTATGTAAATATATGTGTCTCCGTGTGAATATATGTAAATGTATAAAAATGTGCAAGTGGGTATATGTATGCATATATATAATCTGTTGTGTGTATGTAAAAATTTGTATATATATAAATCTGGGTGTGTTTAGATGCATGTATATATATATATATATATATATGTAAATATATATATAAAGTTGTGTGTACATGTTTATATAATATGTATGGGTATATATGATTAAAATAATAATTTGTATGCATGTATAATCAGTATACTTTAATAAGTATTTTTACATGTAATACTATAAACAATACTGCATGAAGATATATATATATTTAATTAACATAATTAACTTTATATTTATAGTCATAAAAGTTATAATACGGTGTAGATTATATGTATGGGTGTATATGATCAAAATAATAATCTGTATGCATGTATAATCGGTATACTTAATAAGTATTTGTACATGTAATAATAAAAATAATATTGTATGAAAGTACATATATATATATATATTTAATTAACGTAATTAACGTTATATTTATAGTAATAAAAGTTAATATGGTGTAAATTATAAAAATAGAGGAATATGATAAATGAATAAACTTAGATAAGCAATGTGTATGTATCATAAATATGTATATATATATATATGTCTGTGTATACAAATATATATGGGGAAAATTTAAATGAAAAAATTTTAAGAGAAAAAAGAATTTAATAAAATTTAATTTCTCAAATGAATATAAGAAATTGTTAAAAAGAAGAACAAATAAATGAAAGAATTAGAAAAATAAATGAAAATTTTAAATTAATAATCAACGAAAATAAAAGTTGGATATAACTAGTAGGTGAAATACAAAAAGAATTATGTAAAGCTAAGAAGATACAAGTATTAATAATTAAAACAAAATTTGGAATAATTAAAGAAATTAACATTTAGTAGATATTAATGATTCAGAAAAAAAAATATATCAAGGAAAATTAAATTGGATGAATGCCCTTAGTAACTAGAATAGCATAGAAATAAGATGGGCATGCAACATGATTACATGAAATTCTTGGGTTCATTGCTGATCCGAGAAGGCTTAGTTGTTCTGCAGGTTTTCTGCTAATTTTTGGATGGTGTTTGGATATCAAATCAGAATCCATTAACTTTAAAGTTTGTAAGTATAATTTGTAACTAGTTCAAAACCTTCATATCATCATTTTTTTACAAGTGTTTTCATTATAATTTTATGAAATTAAGAGCATACAAATAGGTAAGGGTGATGTGGTTTGAAAATAGAATTTTAGTGATTTTTACAATTTTCATACTCATTTTGTTGATGATTGTGAATGTTTGGTTGCATTTTTTGTATATCTCTGAACATGTTAAGAGGATTGAATAGATATGATTTAAGTTAGAAGGAAATAAAAATTTTAGTGGAATGTCAATTTTGGAAAAATTAGGGAGTTAGTAGGAATTAGGCAAAATAGTTGATGAATAAGACTTAAAAAAATTTCAAAATAAAAATAAAATGCATCAAGCTGATAAAAATAAAATAAAACAATAATAATATATTATAAATAATAGCAATGATAATGCTAACTAATTTAATACCTAAGTCACAAAGAGTTACATCAAGCAAATTAATATTAACAAAAAATTCAAACAATAAATAAAATATCAAAATTGATTTAGGAAGATTTAGTTAGAGAATAAGGAAAGAATAATTTAGTTACAAAATGTTGAGAATAATGAGTAGAAGTTCAGAATGTAAAAAAAACAAATAAAATATCAATCTTAGCTAGAATAAGAAGAAAAAGAAAATAAAATAAAAACTTGGAAGAAACAAAAACTTATAGACAACCCGTTTAAGATTGGTATGGTTTAAATTCAGTGGTATGGCGAACCCTATCTATAATGACCCAGATTTTCTCTAGAAATTTTTTTCATATTTTGTATAGCTATTTAAGCATGTATATATATGTAGAGAGATGTGATAAGGTTAAAGACTAAGTTTCGAGTCAAATGGAGCGAAGATGATGAAATTAGGGTAAAATGAACCACTCAAAAAGAAAACTTTCTCTCAAAGAGAAAACTGAGTTCTCTAGGGCTAGGAATGCTTCTTGAGACTAGAACAACATTGTAAAAAGTAAGAAGATGCTTTGAGAATATGACGAAATAATTGGATTAACAATTAGGAGAGAAATCTCCCATGTGAGGGAGGAAATCCCTTGAGAAGTCCTAATTGACCCATTGGGCTTAATTTTTGTCCCGAGACCAAAATACATAGAATTGGAGGCTCAATTTGGCTGATAACTAACCAAAATATTAAGGAAGAAGTGTATGGAAAATGAAAATTTTCCATTGAAGAAAATATGAGAGATATGAGGTCAAACTGTGAGGCATGCACATGAATGACAATTTTGACCTTTTAAGATTATTTAGGCCATAAGTAGGCCAAATAGACTCGGACGAAGCCCAAACAAAAATCCATGTGATAGCTGCCTACTTCAAAATCATGAGAAGCATAAGTCTTCTCAAGAAGATTAAGAATTGAGTTAGTTATGGAGTTTTAAAGTAAGGGTATAAGCATGGGCCTAGCTTTGTGCATGGTTTGAACCTTTTGGGACTTAGGTGGACCTTAGATGGACCAAATGTTGTCATTATGGAAGCTCTTAAAAGGTGAATGAGACGTGGGATTCCCTGGATAAGATTAGAATACTCTACAATTACCTAAAGGCTACGAAATGGAAGAGATAAAGATAAAGATGAAGCTTGAGGAGGTTTAAGTGGCCAATCACATTTTGCCACCCCTCTCGTGCTTATAAATTTTCATGGACATCCATCCCCTATAAATAGGATGTGGGAAGAGGGAAAAAGGATTATGGAGTTGAGAGAAAGAAAGGTTAGAGAGAGAAAGAAGAGAGAGAAAGAGAAGAGAAAAAAAGAGAGGAAAAGGAATAAACCTAATAAAAGTGAGGGAAATTGAAAGAATTTGGGAATTTTTCTTTGAGGAAACTCTACTCAAATTGCAAGAAGAAGAGATAGGAAGGAAGAAGGAAAGGAGAAACTGACAAAAAAAAGGAAAGGAGAGCAAAAGCTCATGGCCAATCATGGGAAAACTCACGAGCTTAAGGTAAGTTTTCTCCTTCATTTAAATTCCGTTTGTCTTGAAATTTTGAGGATGATTTTTGAGTTATATGAGGTATATTTTTGAGGTTAGATATTTCTCAAAAGCATCCCAAAATGTTGTTAGATTTTTAAGAGAAAAGCTTAGAAACTAAACTAGGTTTCTGTGGGAGTTAAAGTAGCGTGTTTTAAGAGGCATATAGTTTCAAGTTTCTTTTTATAGAAATTAATTTACCTATAATGAGAACAATTTTTAGTGCTAAATGATGATAATTCTAAGGGAAGGTGTTGCCAAAAGTTCGGTGAGAAATTGATGAAAATATAAGGGGAGACTATGCTCGAGTGAAGAAAATTGAAGTATTTTTAAGGGAAGACTCTGATGGAGTGACTAGAGAAAATTAAGAAAATATAAGGAGAGACTCTGTCAGAATAGAGAAAGCTTAAATTTATTGGATTGAACTCTAAGTAAGTTGATATTTTTATTACATTGCTTAACTAGTTTTCAAGTGTTTCATCGGTGTTTTATATATATTTTCATATATAAAGTACAAATGTTTTGTGAAAGCGTTGTTATGTTGTGAATGTTATTTTGCCTATGTGTTTTGGAAAGTGATTTTGATAAGTGTACATCATTCGTTATCAAGATGAGTTATTCCGAAGGCACCTGCATCAGGCTAGGATTTAGTGTGCCCCTACATAACATTTTCGTTTTTAGGTGTATGGGGAAGTGTTAAGTGTTCGCCTATACATGCATGGCAGTAGGAAAATGTGAATGATCCTCCATAACGGTGATTAAATGGAGCTCATTGTTTCGTGTAGCGAAGTGCATTTATTTTCTGATTCTAGGATATGTGGCTCGTTGTACAATGTGGCGCACTGTACCTATCCAGTGATCTGGTACATGTGAGAGTATAGCTTATTGTATAATATAGAAATGTGTTTTTCAAATAGCAATTCTCATTTTAGTCTTTGGCTATGGATCTGTTTGATAACGAATATATTTTCTAGAAAAGTATATCAAAATATATATGTTTTTTTTTGTATGAAAGCTATAAATATTGCATCTCACTCCTCCATCATTTTTCAGATATTGAGGATTCTGTTGCAGAATCGTATGTGATACGAAATAGGATTTAAGGAATTAAATTCAGAGATGTAGTTATCAGTTTGTACTTTTGTGTTGTAAAAAAAGAAAAATTTTAGAGCCTCGCATATATGTATTTTATGTGCATGTTTCAAGGGATATAACACTTATGTGTACTTTGTATATTAATGAAATTAATTTTTGTTATTTAATTAAGTGAAAAATGTAAGTGTACTCTAGACACGCCCCAAAAGAAGAGGGGTAAGTTGCGGCAGGTGGTATTAGAGCACAGTTCTATGACACATCCCTTGAATACGAGGCTTAGGGTTATATGAGACCTAGAATAGTGTAATGGAACTTAGAATGAGGAGAGTAAAACATAATAGGGACTCTCCCTTGAGCCTAAAGTGTTTGAATAATGGAATAATCAGTCCAAGGAGATAGTCCACACATGAGGTCATAAAGACAGGACTAAATAAAATTTCGAAAGACTCGTACGTATAGTGAAAGCCTTAGGTGAGATATTTTAGAAACTCATGGACTTTTAAGGATATAAGGAATAATAAATATAAGGATGAGTGTTTTGAGAACTAAAGAGGAGTTCTATCAAACTCTTAGGTTCAAACAATTGCCCTCATTGAAAAAATTACTTAGAGAGATAAGTGTATATGCCTTATGGTTAGAGTTTGAATGAAACTTGATATGTTGGGAGATATAAGATTATGAGTAAACATCCTATTGATAGTATTAAGGTCAAACATTGTTATGACTTAAAAGAATGAATCTTACAGATCCTGAAATCATGTGAATAAAACATGCCTTTTGGAGGATATGAGCTATTTTGTTGATCAAAGAAAGATTAGCTAAGTATTAAGGTCAAACATTGTTATGACTTGGAAGAATGAATCTTACAGATCCTGAAATCATGTGAATAAAACATGCCTTTTGGAGGATATGAGCTATTTTGTTGATCAAAGAAAGATTAGCTACTAGAAAAGAATGTTGTTACCCCATTACGAAATACTAGTTCAAACTATGAAAGTGTTCAACACAACTCTAAGGATTACCCTCCCATTCAAGTAGAGAATAAGTTGAGAACATAAGAAGAGGTATATTATCACCCATTTGAGAATTATAACCAAACCATATTCCTAAAAGTAGTTTCTCAAAAAAAATAAAATGATACCCTTGAACCTTCAAGAAGAGAATGACAAGTATTATTGGAGAACAACAACCAGTAGTGGGACAACTATCAAAACATGTTTCCCATTTCTAAGTTGAAGTAGATGATTAGAGATAACTCAAAATCATACCTAACTTGGACTTCTACATTTCTTAGATATCTTGAGTGGATAAAAACAAGTGAACTAGGTAAAATAGGGGAGACCACCTTGAAAACTAAACATTTAATAGTCGTGCCCTTTAAGAGTGATCATTTTAAAGCTTTGGGAGTTCATAATACTTAACCTTATAGATGGAATTCATTATCGAATGTAATCGATCTTAATGAGACCTTTGGTGGACCCCATTACCGAAGGATCCTAATATGCCTCAATAATAAAAAATCCATACTTAAAGACCTTAGATGAACTCGATCAATGATTGAGATTTTGAGAGTCACCCATATTGGATAAACTTGAGGTTAATAGTATATTATGATACTAAGTGCATTCCAATTCCTAATAAATCTGCCTTTATTTTTAGAAGTTAGAAAAGTGATCATCCACTTTGGACGTGCGACTCTTATGAAACTATAAGTCTTAGAACAAGGTTCTAGAAGAAATCAAGGAGTCTTGATGAAATCTTAACAAACTTGGATGGAAAGAATAGACCTTGATAAGTTAATGATCCATACAACTTAACTAGAAAGAGTAAGTTGCTTGGATATCAAGTCATTGAGGAAGGAGAAAAGGTCTTGATTATGGAGAATACTAAACCATTTTCCATAAGATTAATTTTAGGGAGTCATCAAATACATACACTTGATTTGGGGTTCTCAACATCTTAGGAAACTACAAAACATAGAAATGATGTTGAGGTCATATAGAAGTAATTAAGAGCCATATTCATTGTGGGGAATTCAATACTTGATTATTTAAAGGATAAAGACCTTATGAGCACTTGATCAATTATTGAGGTATTATTTAAAGACCACCCCAGACCTTACTAAGTGTAAGGAAAGTAATATAAACCCTTATGCGAAGTTATATAAGGTGAAATATTTGACGAGATTCGAAAGCGACTTCCCAATGATTCTACCCTTATTTTGGGATTTTGAAAAGAATTAATAAACTTGGGAGCATTTATGAACCACCAGAGAATATAAACATGAATTAGACTTCCAAGATAAGTTAAGGAGCATGATTCTATTACTCGGAGATAAATGAATATTATCCTTGAGGTGAATAGAGGATTGCAATGTAGTCACCATAAGCTACATACAGTGGAGACATCCATTTTACAACTAGTTAGGGAGACAAATGTTGCAAACCTTAGTAAAATTGTCAGCAGCCTATAGTTTAGAAATAGATAGTGAAGAGCTAGTTAACATACATTTTTGGAAATGAATGTCATAAGTTGTCATTGAATAAGTTAGTGCATTGAGAATACGGGGGCCATAGAGATCAACAATCTATTGAGGAGAAGATCAAGGATTCAAGCTTATTGTGACCCCTGAGTAGTTGAATTTGGAGGACTAAATTCTTTTTTAAAGGGGGGAGGATGTAATGACCTAGATTTTCTCTAAAAAGTTTCTCATTTTTTATATGGCAATTTAAGCATGTATATGTATGTAGAGAGATGTAATAAGGTCAAGGACTAGGTTTCGAGTCAAACAGAGCGAAAATGATGAAATTATTGTAAAAAGAACCCCTCAAAAAGAGAACTTTCTCTCAAAGAGAAAATTGAGTTCTCTAGGCCTAGGAATACTTATCGAGACTAGAAAAACATTGTAGAAGGTAAGAAGATGCTTCGAGAATGTGAGAGAGTAATTGGATTAACAATCAAGAGAGAAATCTCCCATGTGAGGGCGGAAATCCCCTGAGAAGTCCTAATTGACCCTTTGGGTTTGATTTGTGTCCTAAGACAAAAATACACAGAAGTTGAGACTCAAATTAGGCTAAGGACTAGCCAGGATATTACAAAAGAATTTTGTGGAAAATTAAAAATGTCCAAAGAAGAAAATTTGGGAGATATGAGGTCAAACCATGAGGCAAGCACATGAAGGACAATTTTGACCTTTTTAGATTATTTGGGCTATAAGTAGGCCAAATAGACTTGGATGAAGTTGAAACAAAACCCATGTGATAGCTGTCTACTTCAGGAACATGCCAAGCACAAGTTTTCCCAAAAATATTAAGAATGGAGCTAGTTATGGAGTTTTGAATTAAGAGTATAGGCATGGGCCTAGCTTTGTATGCAGTTTGGACCTTTCGGGCCTTAAGTGGAATTTAGATGGGCCAAATGTGATTATATTGAGCCTAAATTTTGTATGAAAGTTCCTGAAAGGTGGATAAGACATGGAAGGAGTCTTGATAAGATTATAAGACTCTAGAATTACTAAGGCAAAGGAAAGAAAGAAATAAGGATAAGGATGAAGCTTGAGGATGTTTTAGTGGCCAATCACTTTTTGCCACTCTCCCATGCTTATCGACTTGCATGGACGTTCCTCCCCTATAAATAGGATGTGGGAAGAAGGGAAAATCATTCTGGAGTTGACAGAAAGCAAGGTTAGAGAGAGAAAAAGAAGCGAGAGAAAAAGAAGAAGAAAAAAGAGAGGAAAAGGAATAAACTCAATAAAAGTGAGGGAAATTGAAGGAATTTGGGAATTTTTCCTTTATGAAATTCTACCCAAATTGCAAGAAGAAGTGAGAGGAAGGAAGAAATAAAGGAGAAAACCAAGCAAAGAAAATGATAAGAGAACAAAAGCTCATGTCCAATCATGGGAAAACTTGAGAGCTTAAGGTAAGTTTTCTTCTTTATTTGAATTTCGTTTGTCTTGAAATTTTGACGATGATTTTTGAGTTATGTGAGGGATATTTTTAAGGTTATATATTGCTTAAAAAAATCCCAAAATTCTACTAAATATTTGAGAGAAATCTTAGAAACTAAACCGGGTCTCTACGGGAGTTAAAGTAGCGTGTTTTACGAGTTATTTAGTTTTGAGTTTCTTTTCATCGAAATTAATTTACCTATAATGAGGAAAAAATTTAGTGTTAAATGATGATGATTCTACGGGGAGATGTTGCCAAAATTTTGGTAGGAAATTAATAAAAATATAAAGGGAGACTTTGCTCGAGTGAAAAGAGAAAATTGAAGTATTTTTAAGGGAAGACTCTGACATAGTGACTAGAGAAAATTGAGAAAATATTGGGGGAGACTCTATCAGAATAGAGAAAGCTTAAATTGATTGCAGTGGGCTTGAGGTAAGTGGATATTTTTATTATATGGCCTAAGTAGTTTTCAAGTGTTTCATCGATGTTTTATACGTATTTTCGTATATCAAGTGCAAGTATTTTTGTGAAAGTGCTATTATGTTTTGAGTGTTATTTTCCCATGAGTTTTGAAAAGTGATTTTGATATGTGTGCATCATTTATTATCGAGGTGAGCCATTCTGAAAGCACATGCATGATGCTAAGCTTTAGTGTACCCCTACAAAACCGTTCCGTTTTCAGGAGTAGTAGGAAAGTGATCTGTGTGAACCCATACATAACCGTTCCATTTTCAGGTGTATGGGAAAGTGTTAAGTATTAAGTCTGTGCCTATGTATGCATGGCAGTATGAAGATGTGAATGGCCCTCCATAACGGTGATGAAGTGGAGCTCATTGTACAATATAGAGAAGTGCATCTATTCTCTTATTCTAGGACATGTTGCTCGTTGTACAATGTGGTGCACCGTACCTGCTGAGTGATCTAGTACATGTGAGAGTGTAACTCATTGTACAATGTAGTAATGTGTTTTCTAAATTGTGATTCTGATTTTAATTTTCAACTATGCATCTATTTTCTATGAGAGTAAATATGTTTTCTAGAAAAGTATATAAGATATATATAAGTTTTAATGTATGTGAAAGCTATATATATTATATGTATTAGTTGTGTTGTCATAATATCTGCTTATTGGGATAATGTATCTCACTCTCCCATCATTTTCAGATAATGAATATTCTATTGCAGAATAATATGTGATACGAAAGAGAAGTTGAAAAGTTAGACTCTGAGATCAGGTTACCAGTTTGTACTTTTGTGTTGTAAGAAAAGAAATATTTTAAAGTCTCTCGTATATGTATCTAATATACATATTTCAAGGGGTGTAATCTTTTGCATACTCTGTATATTAATGAAAGTTAATTTTTTTTATTTAATTAAGTGAAAAGTGTAAGTGTGCTCCAGACATGCCCCAGAAGAAGAGGGAGCAGGCCGCAACACTATCCATAGGTGGATGGAAGCCCTTCCATATGTGGTTGGGATGTCTGTTCTGTTTTGGGTCACCTTGCGATGGACTGCTATGATCAATTTGCATATTTTATTTGTGTACATCATCTTGTGATAGTGGGATCCTGATCCCACAAAGCTATTAATTATGTAACAAATACGTCCGTTCAATATAAAAAAAAACTCTAAAATTTTGATAACTTTGATTTGGTGATTGGATTGGGGCAAATAGAGAATCAAGGATACTTGTGTGGGGTTACAAATGTCTCAATTTGGCTGAAAATTTATCGGACTTCTAGTATGTTGATTTAAAGGAAACATTTATCTTAGGAAGAATCCGAGGGATAAAATGAACCTAAAGGGATGTGGAGGGATATATTGAAGGGGGACTTTTGAGGGATAAAATGTGATTTAGGGGGATTTATAAGGATAGGTTGAATTTAGGAGAATTTTATGGGATAAATTGATAGGTGGATAATGAGGGATAAAATATGATAAAATTAGAATATAAGAGTAAATTAGTAAGGAAAAGGGGAAGCTTAGAAATTTATGAAATTACATTGGTCTTCATAGTTTTTAAATAAAAAGGAAAAGAAATGTTTTACATCTATGAAGGCCTATATGATTTGTATAAAAATATATACATTAGATATATAATGTCTATACATATACAAGTGGATAAGACTAATTAAATTTTGTTAAATATCAAAGAAATATGTATATGGATAGTATTAATGAATAAAAATCTACATAATTATTTATCCCTTGTATAATTGTAACATCAAATTGTAATACATGAGGCAACAAAATCCTGTAGATTCAAAACAAAATGCATACATTACCCGTACAAAGCAGAATATGGAAATTCTTATTTGGGCACTAATATCCATCTTCTTGATCTAAAAAGATTAGAATTTGAATGGGATGAGAAATTTTAATGCACTCAGTAAATATAAGAAATAGACTACACCCTAAGCATGCGATACACACGCAACCAATCAATCAAAGTTGTAAAACTTTTTTTTCTCTTTTTATTTCAAAACTATTAAATACAACGGTATTCAATTTCCTATCTCATCTCTCATTATCCCCTTAACTTCTGTCTATCACTCAAAATCCCCCTTAGTTTAGGTTTTTTCCCTCCGAATTCCCTCTAAGTTCAATTTATTCCTCTAAATCTCCCTAGATCACAATTTATCCCTTGAAATCCCCCTGGGTATATTTTTCCCTCAAGATGCCTCATAGAATAATCTTACCCCTAAAAAATCCTTATAAATTCATTTCCCCATCAGTTTTCCCCTAAGCCATATTTTATCCCTTAGAATCACTACCAGAATTTCTCGCAATTCACGGCCAAGTCAAGACATCCATAACCCCTCACGGGTATCCCCGATTCTCGATTTACCACAATCCAATAATCATATTAAAGTTATTATAATTTTAGAATTTTTTTTGAAATTAAATTTATTATCCAATAGTACCATTATGGGATCAGGATTTCCACTATTATAAAGGGATGCACACACAGACAACACATGTACATTGGTCATAGCAGTCCGTCACCATGACCTAGAACAAAACACACATCCTAACCACACACTAAAAGGCTTCCATCAACCCAAAGATAGGGTTCCCCACACTGCTGAATTTCAGCCATATCAATCTTAAACTGGTTATTTCTAAATTTTGCTTCTTTTAATCTTCATATTGTTTTCTTTTTTTGCTATATTAATTAAGATTCATATTTTATTTTGTTTTATTTGATAATTCAAACCTCTACTCATTATTCTTCCTGTTCTTTTCTAACTGGTTGTTCTCTTGAATTAATTTTTGTATTTTATTTCATTAGTTTAATTTTTATTTGTTAATTTTGACTTAGTTTTTGAATTTCTTTGTGATTTGAATATTAATATTAGTAATATTACCAATATTATTTATTATGTATTATTATTATTATTATTTTATAAATTTTATGCATTTTTTAAAATTATTTTATTCCAAATTAACTTTTAATCCTTCCTATTGTATAATATCGACCTAATTTAATTCCTTAATTTCTTAAAAATAAATTTTCTACTTTAATTTTCTTCACTCTAACTTATAATTCCCACCAATTATTAAAACATGCAATCTCACATTTAAATCAGGTAAATAGAAATTAGTTTAAATGAAAAACCACCAAAACAGACCCATTCTGAACATTTCTCGATGGTTTCAACCATTGGAATAAGTCTAGAATTAGTTTTTATACCTAGTTCACAAAGCCCTCTTTGCATGCTTATAATTCAATGTACGTTTGATGAAATTCGTTAAAAACCGATGCTATGAAGGCTTCGGGTTACATATTATTTATGTAATGACCCGCCTCCTTTACTAAGAAAGGAGTGCAACCACAAATGTAGAACTTAGTAAATAGTGCATCAATATGCTAGAATTTAAAACTCAATTATACACCCCTTACGGAAAGTTACAATTCATGAGGCTCTAAAGTCTTTAATAACATCACTACAATAATTTTTTTAAATCTACTTTACAAGAACAATTTTCCAAAATCATAAACAGATTTTCTCAAGTCTTCCTTTAACTTTGAACTTGCTCTTACTTTTCCTACTCTAGAATTGATAAAAAAGGGGTCAGGCACCACTTGCTCAGTATGAAGAATTTAAGACTCCAATCCAATAATAAGAGATAATATACTGATTTGAACAATTACCTTTACCTCAAACTTACCACTCCCTTCATGACCATCTGAATTCAACACCCAACTATAACTACATCAATCTTACTAATCACATGTTCTCAGTTCTCATATATCTCATTTCATTCAAAGGATATCCACAATTTCTCAATCTCGATATCATAACATTATATTCACATCAAGTACACATATTCACATATAGAATATCTTTCATTCTCATATATTTTCAAATCATCAAAAAGGTATCCACAATTAGTTAACTACATTCTCATAAATTACTTTTGGTTTATTCTCAATCTCAGGAACCCAATATCATATTTACATTAATTACTCATAACCACATAAATACCTTTCCTTAAGCCCATATTCCCACATAGAATATCCTTCTTTAAACACATATTCGCACATATAATACTATTCTTTAAACACATATTCACATAACAATAAATTAAAATTATTTGCCAAACAGAACCAATACACATGCATAAACTATATTGTTTCATATGATAACATTTTGTCACAATCCCAAAGGAAATGATACTCACACTATCAACATGGACCCTTACTGTCATAATTACAATCATAGTAACAGTTGTAGTTACAATTTACATCGTCTCCTAAGGGCATAAGTTGTAGTTATAGTCATAGCCACAGTCATAGTTACGATTCACAACATCTTCTAGGGACACAAGTCATAATTATAAGTAACAAATGATCCATTAAATAACTTTTATAATCATTCCTAACAGATCTTGGGCTGTACATATATTCACATCTCAATGATAAGGAAAAATTTTGCTATTAATCCCAGGTATTATCTATCATAATGTATTCTTGACATTCCTACTTAATTCATCATCATTCTACTCTTGGGCGAATCCTAATTCCACACTTATTCACACATAAATTTTATTAAGCATGAATGACTTAAATTCTCCACTAATTCATAATCACCCCAAAATTTATATATTTTTCTCATAGTACACATTGTTATCAAAATTCAATCAATCGCAAGCCTTCTAAAATTTCATATATAGCTTATTCACTCAATTAATTAGTGAACCAAATAACATATCTAATATTAATTCAAGGTATTATATTAATTAATAGTGCTACCTTTTATATAATTTACCTTTTTAAAATTGTAATAAATTTCCTCAACCAATATTCTAGATCTCTAGCCCATCATAATCATTCTTGTTCCTTAGCCCATTACTGTTCATTGCTTGAAATGTAGTTGACCCTGTTTATTTAGCTGTAAATTAAGAGCCAATATAATCTTTAATTTAAACTTACTTTAAGTTTGGGTGTTCGCTTCTGTTAAATTTTATTTCTTTTTCTTTCCCTTAGCTAGCCCACTTTCCATGCCTTTTATGGAAGCTTAGCTCACTAGTGTTTAAAATTCTCTTGTGTTTATTCCTATAGGATCATCCCATCAAAAATTTAACTATTTTTTATTTTCTTTTCAATTCCAGCCCAATATTCAATTGGATTCCCTTTTTATTCTCCCTACAGGCTCCACCCACCATATCAGGCACCTTTTTTTTTGCTTTAATTCCTTTCAACCATTGAAAACCAACCCATTTAAAATCTTAATTGCTTCACCGAATCCGTTTCTCTTATGGGCTTGGTCTGCCTGACCCCTTTTGGTTACAATATTATTATTTTTATTTTTTTATTTCATTTTCCTCTTTTATTTATTTACTAAACCCAATTGGATATCCATATGGACTCGGGCTTGGGCTAATGGAAACCAAATCCTTGACCACACCATCACCGAACCCTTCCATTATTTTTAACTTTAGAAACCTTACTAGGATTCTTATCCCAACAGACGTCATCACATCAAACATTTTCCCACCTCATATTTCATGCATTCATCATAAAATCATTAATGATATTCACATTAATCATCAAGATCACGATCTAATATCAAGAGGATGGTTTTAAATTAGTTAAATTAACTTAGAGATAAGGATTTTGAGTATAAATTACTCTTACCCTTTTAAATCTCAAGCTAAACGGCACATTTCCATGGTGATGTTGAAGCTTCTTCATCTAATCTGCACATTTTGCCACTTATATATACCTACCATTGTGAAAGGTGAGAAAGAAAATAAGGAATGGGATACACGTGGTAAACTCGGAGATAAGAGCTACCACAACCTACCTTGGTAGTGGTGGTGTTTGTAAATGTTAGAGGAGCTTCAAATTTTATGTTCCTCCACCATTCTTTGCACACACAAACACACACACACACTCTCTATCTCCACGGCTTCTTCCTCCTCCTCTCTTCTTTTTTAATCAAATGGAGACTAGGGTTTTCTTATTTCATTTTTTAAACCCTAAACCTATTTATACCTGTCCTTATTAAATATGGACTATCGAATTTGGAGAAGAAATCTTCATTGTTGATTTATTTTTTTTCATCAAAATGGAATCATTTTTGTGTTTCTCAAAATGACGTCATTTTTGAGCTTTAGGTGCCTAGCTTCAACAGTGCATCATTTTGAAGTAGATGGGCTGGGTTACTTAATTGAGTCTGGATGTTACAAATTATACTTACAATTTAAAATTCATTAAGAAGGGATTTAAGCTCCAAAAAAGTCACCAAAGTTGAGAAAAAATCTGCATGAGAAAGTCCTTCACAGGTTAGTGACAAACCTGCGAATTGCATGCCTTTTTCTCTCTATTAAAATTGATTAAACATTTTAGAGATAGCTTGCATGTAATAAAACATATTTGAAGTTCAAATCAAACCAAAATCAAGTCGTGCATACATGAAAAATGGTATGCAATTCGCAAATTTGTCACTAACCCATGAAGGACTTTTCTCATGTAGGTTTTTCCTCAACTTTAGGGATGTTTTTGGAGCTCAAATCACTACCTATTGACTTCCAAATTGTAAGTATAATTAATAGGTAACCTATAGCAAGCCAAAAGTTCATAAGTAAATTTAGTTGTAACATTTCATTCATCTATATTGAAGTAAGTAATAACATTCATATATTTCTATAAGGATTGTCATTCTTAGAACTAATTCCAACATGCTTCAACTATAACATACTCTAAATTATTTAAAATATTCTCTTAATATACTTGAAATCTAAGAGGTCAGATGACGATTTAAAGTTTGAAAGATCAAATTGAATAAAATAAGTGTCTCTCTATCCTTTGCTTTTTTTAAGAAAGATCTTCCTCTTTCAACAGTTCTTCGGCTTGGTCCTGTAGTCCCTGTTCTGGAATTTATAAAAGGGGAGTGAGCCATCACTTGCTCAGTAAGAATAGATTAAGACTCCAATCCAAAATCAAAGATAATATGCTGATTTAAACTATTATCTTTACCTCAACTCACCATGCCCTTCACAACCATCTAATTTCTATACACTACTACAACTTCATCGATCTTACTAATCACATTGATTGCACATATTCATAACCATATTGATTGCACATATTCATATATAGAATATCTTTTCTTCTCATTTATTTTCAAATCATCCAACATGTATATACAATCACATAACTACATTTTAATAGATTACTTTGGGCTCATTCTCAGGCTCATAAACGTAATACCGTGTTCATATTAATTTCACATATTCACATAACAATAAATTCTCATCATTCACTAAACATAACTAATACACATGCACAAACCATATTGTTTCATATGATAACATTTAGCTACAATCATGGGAGGAAATGGTACTCACACTATCTACTTGGGCTAAATTATAATAACATATTCATATGTCATAGTTATTATCATAGTTACAATAATAATCATAGTCAAAGTCATAGTCATAGTTACAGTCATAGTTTTGAAGCAATAAATGGTCCATGAGATAGAGTTCGTAATCATTCCTAACCCATCCTTGACAACACATATACTCACATCTCAACGATAAGGAAAATTTTTACTATTAATCTCAAGTATTCTCTATCATAATTTGCTTCATATAATACCTTGATATTTCTACTTAATTCATCCTCATTCCAGAATTTAATTAGGATATGAAAAGATGGATCACAACATTTAAACTCCAAATTATTCACATCATGAATTATTTAAATTCGCCACTAATTCATAGTCATCAAACAATTTCTATATATTTTTTTATCATTATGCACATTGTTATCACAATTCGATAGATCGCAAAATTTCATGAAAAGCTTATTCACTACATTAATTATTAAACCAATCACATAATGAATATTTATTTAAGGTATTATATTCATTTGATAATGCTACCTTTTATATGATTTACTTTTTTTTTGAAGTTGTAATAAATTTCCTCAACAAATATTCTAGATATCTAGCCCATCCTAATCATTCTTCTTCCCTAATCTATTATTATTCATCTCCTGGAATGTAGTTTACCTTATTTATTGGCCCATATAATTCTTAATTCAAATTTACTTTATTTGCTTATGGGCTAGAGGCCCAATGAAACAACCCATTTTGTTAATTTCTCAATATTACTAGTTCTTTCCTATCTCAGTTTATTTTGAATTAATGTAACCCCTCAAACTAATTTTTATTCTCTCTTAACCCATTTATATGGGCTGGCTTACTGAAACTTTAATTGCTCTTATTCCTTTCCAATGGGCTAGGCCCACTGGATTTTGGTTTCCTTTTTTCTTTCTTTTATTTATTTATTATTTATTTTTTTACTAGTCCAGCCCATAACTATTCATAGCCTAGTCTGTAAAATACTCCTTTATCAAGTTTAATTATAACTCAAGTTTCCTTTTTAGGGACCGAAGGCCATCAACATTAACCCATCTAGACAATTTCTCAATTTCTCTAATATGCCTTTGTTGTTAATTAGTTTTTTTTTTCTTTCTTTTAAACTTAGCCAATCCACTACTGCGTCTTCTTTAAGCTACAGGTTTAACTCATCCTATTTGGACCTTTTTTTTCTTCTTTATTATTTTATTTTATTTTAGCCTAATCCATTACTGCATCCCCTTTAGTGCTACAGGCTCAACCCATTCTACTTGGACCATCATTTTCTTTATTATTTTATTTTATTTTTTACCCATTAGACCCATCCACTAAAATTTTGAACCCCTCACTAAATCCATTTCATTTACAGGTTTATTCTACTTGACTTTCTTTCTGGATTACATACTTAATATTATTATTATTATTATACCTTTTTTTTCATTTTTCTTCCTTAATTAATTTCTAAGCCCGACCTAGAAATCCTTATAGCTCAGGCTCGGGCTAAGGGAAGCTAAAGCCTAGGCCTCACGGGACAACCCCACCCATATCAGAACCTCTTTATATCTTCTTCAACCTTTAAAAACCCTATTTGCATCTCAAATTAATCCCAGACGACACCTTCATCACAAACCAACAACCATTTCATATTTTGCTCATTCATCACATAATACATCAATAATATTCACTTAAATCAATAAATATTACAATCCTAAAACAAGCAATGAGTCTAAATCAACTATATTAACTTAAATATAGGGATTTAGAGTATAAACTACTCTTACTTTTTCCTGATTTTAGGACGGACGACACTCGCGGTGCGGTGAATCTTTTTTCTATCGATTATCTGCACAACATGAGCCAATAAACTTTACATTACCTGGCATTCGACATAGGACACGGAGGTACCTTCAGGTTTATGATTAAAATTGACAGAAGTCATCTAAGGCAAAGGATTTACCCTTGATCAATGGTAATACACTGCTAAATTGAGCTCGCTTAGTTACTTTTCCTCTTCTTCCTTCCTTGGCCAACGACTCCATAGTCCCTTAGGGTTTTGTTGCTCTATTTTGAAAAATCTTAGCTATATTTATAGCCTCTCTAAATAAATTTGAATAGTCAAAATTTGAGAAATAAATTCTAGTAGTTGATTTTATAACTTTAATTTTTTTACAATTCGATTTATCATGCTTTCCATGTGGCAAGATCCTGACTCTCCAGTCTTGCGTAACTCTCTTTGACGTGTCGCCTCCTTATCATCTTCTGATTTGCCCTTCAAGATACCTTATCTGCTGAGGTGTCACACCTTTCCCAAATTCTAGTTTTGCCCCACCTCTATTAAAACCTTATCATTTAAACCTTTCACAAAATTTTTTACATTCTCTAAATTATTTAGCAATTTTTCAATTAAGTCCCAATGATCCCTTTTATTAATTTATTAAAATTTCTAAAACTTCAAATTTATATAAATAATTTTACCCATCAATGTAATCAATCTTAAAGCATCCATATATGTAAAATTTTTGGGTCATTACTATAATATCAATGATTCAATTTTATTGTTTAATAAAGGTTAAGATTTATTTATACTACTTTTTACAATTTAAAAATAAATAGATTAATAAATTAAATACTGAAACCCACCAAGAATGTGAAAAAATAAGTAAAATAATTAATTTATGAGATTTTTAGAATAAAATTTGAAGTCAGGGCCATTTAATAATTAAAAAATGCCAATCTGAAAAGATTTTAAGTGACTAGGGGTCACTCTACAATTTTGGAAAAATAAGCCATACGGGATGGATGACTCACCAACGTAACCAATCAGATCATTTCGCGTGATAGTGTGGCATCAGATGCTCCACGCGGGATTGCCACCTTTGTGATTCGCATGCTACCAAGTGCACGACCCTGATTCCATCGCAGGCTGATCCAACGGTTTGTGCAATAGATGGCCTATATATATTTGTAACAAATCTAACTGTCAAAAGCACTCATGGATAAAAATGTCGTAAACGCCCTTAATGACCCCTCGATTGGATGGCCTCCATCATACCATGTGAGCTCGATCGTACAGTCGGGATTAATTAGGGAGAGATATTTAAGCATCATCGTTGTTGGCCCCAAAAACCTTAGCTGACAAAGGGTGGCCAGAGAAGGGAGCAAGGGATGTCGAAGAGGGTTGTAGACGGCTAAGCAACAGTGGCACTGCCATGTCGGAAGTCCAAATTGTTCTTAATCATTTTACTACAAACTAAGCTAAGAAACACCAACTCGAGAGGAAGAAACAGGAGCATCACGACCAACAACTATTTGGGACGGCGCGATTGACTTTTGACACCAGTAATAATACCTCAATCCCTCATTCCATGATGGTTTAATCGAAGTCATAACTGAAAATAAGAATGAATTTAAATTGTTTACTTGTTATTTGATGATTGGATTTGAGGTTGTCGATGGAGAAAATTATTTCGATTTTGTTTTGTCAATTTATTCATCTTATTTTTTATTTTAATTTGTTTATTTTAGTTTTATTTTTATTTTAATTTTTATTCCAATTTTTATCCCTATTTTATTTTCATTCAGTTTATTATTTTATTTTTTTCTTCTTATGTTTTATGAATATTGTTGTACTGATCATATGAAGTGGAATTGTTTCTATGTATAAGGTGTAAAACACATGTGCTGATGATTACACTGGTGTAGGAAAGGCAGTGTGTGTTTGCGTTGTTGACTGGTTGGGTGAATGAGGACATAAATTAATGCCATAATTTGGATGTGAATATTCTTGTTTAAATACAAATCTTACATTTTGAATAAAAATAATAAAATCTCAAGAACACTCGAGTTACTGAAGTTGAACAGATTGAAAATTGAATGCGAATAGAAATAATTTTAATTGAAGTCTTAACCTAATAAAATCAATCTAACTATATATTGTTGTTTATTAATCTGGTTATAGGTTACCGATGGAGTAAAACGTTGATGTCTTGTTTTTAATTGTTTTGTTTTATTTCATATAATTTTATTTTACTATGATGTTCTTTATGTTCTATTTCATTTGAATCATCTCATTTTATTTTGTTCTACTTTATTTTTTATTATTTTAATCTAAGTTAATTTATTTTATCATGTCATGTTGTAGTTTATGGTAGTTTATTTTTATTACATTTGTTTTATCCTATTTGGTGATTATTTATCCTTCGATGCGCATCCAATTACAGGTTACGTATTCTGGCATTATTTTCTATGCATGCACTGAATCTCAACGGTTGAAAATGACAAGTTGTATAAGCTTGATTGGATATATGCATATTGCGGAGTAGGTTTGCTGATGAAAATAAAATATGGCAATGAGATGAATAAAACTGTTACCGGATATCATGGTGGGAGTACATAGGGTGATCCTTATCGTGGATATGATCCTCAGTTGTACGGGGTTAGGATGTCCCATACTGGACGGGGTTGGGAGATTGTTAATGGTGCCCATACCAGATAGGATATGGGGACAGCCGATAAAAGCAACACTCATATCGAATGAGGTATGGAGTGGCTAGTACAAGTGGCGCTCATTACTGGACGGGGTGTAGGGATGGCCAATATTTATAAAAGAAATGTAAGTATCCACGTGTAGGAGGAATCCCTTTGGGGCCCAAAGATACCGGTAGATGAAAATAATAATAAAAGATGGTAAGCAATTAACCATATTTTTACTATGTTCCTGAATATATCTTGATGTTTGTGCATGAATGTTTTTTAATAAGAAAATAAGTAATAAAATAGTTTCCATAAAAAGGAAGGGTGCAATTGCACCAATATTGTTTTTAATTAAAAGTGAGTACTCTATTGGTTGTTTTACAATTTTCTACAACCCTTTAATTTCTTTTACGATTGAAGTTTTTTGGTATTCTTATTAAGCTTTGTAGCTCTTCCTATTCTTATTAGCCATTTCAGATCAAGACAATCAAGGCTCAAATTTCGAACAATCAAAGATTAGTTAGGATATTATTCTACTTTATTATGTCGGATAATAATTAAGCTTGATTGTTTATTTTATAGTGATAGTTGTTTTAGGCCATAAAATAGCCTCGTAGGATATTTTGAGCTGATGTGCAAGGGATGTACTGTTTAAACTCTAAAATTTTGCTGTGCTGTTAATTATAATAGTTATTTTGTTATTTTATAGTGTTAAGCACTTAGAACCCAAAATAGAGGATTTGGGTTATTACAATTACATAATCTGAAGCCTTCATAGCATCGATTTTTAACGAATTTCATCAAACGTACATGAAATGATAAACATCCAAAGAGGGGTTCGTGAACTGGTTCTAAAAACCAATTTTTGACCTATTTCAACAGTTGAATATGTCGAGAAAGGTTTAGAATGGGTCTAATGTGGTCGTTTTTCATTTAAATTAATTTCCATTTGCTTGATTTAATGTGTGATTATATGATTGGTGAGATTTTGATGTTACAGATGTAGATGGTGTTAAAGAAATTAGGAAACATAAAAAAGTTTAAATGAAAAGAAATGAAGAATTTTTTTCGGTGAAAATTATGAAATTTGAATATTGGGAATTAAATTAGAAATAAAATACATCAAATTACAAATAAAACAACAAAAAAATAAATAAGCAAAATAGTGTATATAAATATGTAGTTAATTATGTAAATATAGATAATAATATAATATAAAGTAATAATATAAAATAATAATAATAATAAAAATAAAAAAAATATGTATATTTAAATCAATAAATTCACAAACAATCACCAAAAAAACCAAATCAAAGAAAACTAAAATTAACAAATAAATCTACTTATAACCTAATCAAAATAGAGAGATTAAATTAGAAAGAGAAAATAGTAGCAATTGGTAGAAATTTGAATATGTTTGATAAAATAAAATAAAATAACAATCTTAATTTGAATATGAAGAAAAGAAAATAATACAAAGATTAAAAGAAGCGAAAATCTAGTGATAACCTGTTTAAAATTGATATTAGCTTAAATTTAGTGGTGTAGTGAACTCTATCTTTGGGTGGATAGAAGCCCTTTCTAATGTGGTTGGGATGTGTGTTATGTTCTCGGTTACCTAATAACGAACAATTGTGATCAATGTGCATGTATTGTTTGTCTGTGCATCCTCTTATGATAGTTTGAATTCTAATCCCATAATAGTACCATTTGGATAATGGATACAACCATTTAATTCAAATAAAACTCTAAAATTTCAATAGCTTTAATCTAGTGATTGAATTGTAGTAAATCGAGAATTAAGGATACCTGTGAGGGGTTACGGATGTTTCGAATTGGTCGTGAATTGTAGTAAATTCTTGTGATGATTATGAGGGATAAACATATGGCTTGGAGGAAAACTGGGAGATAAAAATGAATTTAGAGAGATTTTTGAGGGATAAGATATGGATTAGGGGACAACTGATCAAGAAAATGAATCTAGGGGAATTTTGAGGGAAACTAAATCTAGGGTGATTTTGAGAGAAAATGAGTCTAAAGGAAATTTGAGGGATAAAGTTTGACATATTTTGGTGGTTTTTCATTTAAATTAATTCCAATTTGCTTGATTTAACGTGTGATTGTATGATTGGTGAGATTTTGATGTTATGGGTGTAGATAGTGTTGAAGAATTTAGGGAATATAGAAAAGTTTAGATGGAAAGAAAGGAAGGAATTTTTTTTTGGTGAAAATTAGAAATTTGAAGATTGGGAATTAAATTAGAAATTAAATACATTAAATTATGAATAAAACAACCAAAAAAAAATATATATATATATATATAAATATAAATATATAATTAATTATGTAAATATAGATAATAATATAATATAAAGTAATAATAGTAATAATAATATATAATAATAAAAATAATAAATGTATATAAAAATAAATAAATTCACAAACAATTACCAAAAAACCAAATAAAAGAAAACTAAAATTAACAAATAAATCTACTTATAACCAAATTAAAATAGGGAGACTAAATTAGAAAGAGAAAAGGGTAGCGATGGTTGAAATTTGAATATGTTTAATAAAATAAAATAAAATAGCAATCCTAATTAGAATAGGAAGAAAAGAAAATAATACCGAGATTAAAAGAAGTGAAAATTTACTAATAATCCGTTTAAGCTTAGTATGGTTGAAATTTAGTGATGTAGTGAACCTTATCTTTGGGTGGATGGAAACCCTTCTAAATGTGGTTGGGATTTGTATTATGTTCTGTGTCACCCAAATGACGGATTTTTATGACCAATGTGCATCTATTGTCTATGTGTGCATCTTCTTGTAATAATGAAAATTCTGATTCCATAATAGTACCAATTGGATAATGGATATAACTGTGTCATTTCAAAAGAAATTTAAAAAATTATAGTAAATTTAATATGATGATTGAATTGTGGCAAATTGAGAATCAAGCATACCCATGAGGGGTTACAGATGTATCGATTTGTTGTGAATTACGAGAAATTCTGGTGATGATTATGAGGGATAAACATATGGCTTGGTAGAAAACTGGGGGATAAATATGAATTTAGAGGTATTTATGAGGGATAAGAAATGGATTAGGGGATAACTGATGGAGAAAATGGATCTAGGGGGATTTTAAGGGAAAATAAATCTAGGGGGAGTTTGAGGGAAAATGAGTCTAGAGGGAATCTGAGGGATAAAGTGTGACCTATGGGAATTTTGGGGAATAAATTGAACTTAGGAATATGGTGGGATAGAACTTAAATTTAGGAGAATTTTTGAGAGATAAACGAAAGTTAGGGGGATAATGATGGATGAAATAGGAAATTGAATATCTTTCCATTTCATAATTTTCAAATAAAAAGAGAAAGAAAAGTTTTACATCTCTAATTGATTGTTTACATGTATGCTGCATGTCTAGGGTGTAGCTTACTTCTTATACTTATTGAGCACGTTAAAATTGCTCACCCCATTAAATTATTATCTTTTTCATATTAAGAGGATCCAGTTATGGATCAGGAGGATCCTACCCTTGAATCAAATCAAGAAGAAACTATATAAACACCCATGATGAAAATTATATTTTATAATCGAATGGATATCTATTTTGTTTTGACTCTATCATACGAACCTCATGTATTGTTAATAGTGTTATAATGTAGTCAAGGGATAAATGATATATAGTTTGAATCTATGAATGCTTTACTTTTGTATCTTTACTGAGTACTTGGTGATTGACAATTATAATCCCTTCAAGTAACTAGAATAGTTGAACACATCGAGACATCCACTTGATTAGTAAATTATTCCTACCACCTGATCACTTTTTACACTAATACCACCTGTTTATGTGATGAAACCAAGGGATAAAATGAACATATATCAACCTCAGTTCATCTAAATCTTCCTCGAGTGGTATCAGAGCAACCCGAACGTCCAAACATGAGTTCTTCTTCTTCTTCTTCTTTCGTAATTCTCTTTCTAAACATTTTAGAGTGACATGCATGATGTTTAACACAAATACAATTGGGTTTACTTATTTTGAGTAAAAATAATCTTAAATTTAAAAGGAGAGATGGTAAAAAAAATCTTAAACTTAAAAGGAGAGATGGTGAGGGTTCGGTGTAGTGAGAGGGTGATTAAAATTAAGTTATATCCCATTTATATATAGGATGTATATGGTGTATATATATATATTATGCATACGAGTTACACATATATAAACTATAATGAATATGTGAAAATATATTTATGTAATATCCAGGGCTTAAAAATTGTTTAAGTTAATCACGTAATAAAGGATGAATGCCAATTAATTTATTTTGTAAATTTAAAAATGTGTGAATGTGTTAAATTAAGATCAAAATTCATCAAAAATATGAAAAACAATTGAAATAATTAATTTAGAAACTTTTTGAAATGAAATATAAAAGTTAGGGCCCCTTTAAAATAAAAAAAGGACTCAATTAAAAGAATGTTAGCAGACTAGGGGCCACTCTGCAATTTTTTAAAAAATGGCCACGTAGGATTGCAATGAGTAGGATCGTATCACGTGAATGCCATGCCAGTAGGTGACACGATGCGAACAATATGCTAGTGATTCGTGTATTTGTAATTGGACGACTCCTATTTCACCACGTGGATGGTGCGGATCTGTAGAGGGGGAGTATTTATGCCTCACCCCCTGTCGGCTACAAAACGCTTTTTGGAAGGGGTAGACCAGAGAATAAGGAAGCAGATGCTAGAGGAGGTCATACACGGTGAAGCACGACAGTGCCGGAGCCCTAAACCGACCCCTAGTAAGTGATTTGTTTCCCTTTTCCTCCGTCGTTCCTTTTTTATTGTCATTTTTAGCATTCATTCCCCATTTTTAGCTAGGAGCTCGAGCCAGAGAGCGGAGCAACCAGACGGGACTCTGATAAGCCACCTCTCCTAGTATTTTAAAATAAACATGAAGCTCATAGACAAGAAGCCGAACAGTGATGCCTCGAGCCTCTGATTCTAATAAAGAACTTGAACCCATTCCCAGAATTGTTTATCAAGGTTTAAATAGAATGTCTAATCCATTCCTTATTTTGAAAAAAATAAAATATTAAATAAAATAAATCATAACAGGTGCCAACGTAGCCATTCGATTATGTTATGCAAATCTCATTTTGCATAATTTCCTATTTTATGATTTACTTCATGATATTCATTTTAGTCTATGTTATTGTAATATATTGATATATATGTCTAATTCCTGTGGGTGCAAGTTGATGTAAAATAATTCTTATTTATGTTGTGTACGTATGTAAGTGTGTATATTGGTGCTTGATGTTAGCATTAGTGTCCTCGAATATTACAAGACATTTAGGTTACCAATGATGATTAATAGAACTATGTGTGTGCGTATGTATGTTGGATAGGAAATGGTGAATTGCTTAAGTATGGGGTTTGATTGGGAATTGGGAGATACCCTAGTTTTCATATTTATGAATTTATTGATGTTTAAGAAATACCGATATAATTAATAGTTGGTATAATATTGAACAATAAAAGTTATGATGCAAAAGAAAGGTGACGTAAAGGAATTAATCAGGTAATTGGCATCAATAAAATAAATACTGCAGATGCAATGTTATACTTATGTTTTGTTTATGTGGAGACTATGTTTTGGGTTGCAGGGCAAGCCCCACTATAGATAGAAAATAACAGCAGCGCTCATATGGATTGGGGTATGGTTGCAGCCGATTGGTTATGGCCCTCATACGGGTTGGAGTATAAGGATGACTAGTGTTGTGGCACCAACATGGGTTGGGGTGTGGGCTAGCCGATGGTCGCGATGCTCATATGGGTTGGGTATGAGCATGGCCAATGATTACACAGTGGATATGGAAATGGTTGAGTATTTGTCTGTAGGGCAGAACTATGAATCCTAAATGGTATTGGTTAAAAAGGGTATTACATTATGAGACCAATACCATTCCATGTATGTGAGGCTTAAGATAATTAGAAAATGAGATAAGTCTTAAAGAATTAAACCTTACACTTTCACCTTTTGATGTAGGTAAAAAAACATGAGGAGATGAAGACATCCATTAAATGGAGCAGCCCGAGAGGGATTGTTATGGGATGATATTGATCGACTCTGTGAAATAGTCGAGAGGTTGGTCTCTGCCTAGCAGGCCATGGAGGAGAGGAGAGAATTACCTAATCTCCCTCCACCCTCAGCCACAGTATGATCCACCTCTACCTCAATGAGATCCAGTACCACCCTAGCATTTTGATTCTACCCAGTATGAACTGGTTCCTCCATAATACAATCTAGTTCCTCCCCCTTGTAATCTTGTTCCTCTTCAACAGGAACCAGCTTCGCCAATGATGGACCAAGGGTACATCAAAGATATAAGAGACTCGACCAATCTACTTTTATAGGAGCATCTAGTTTTGTAGAAGGTAAATACTTATTAAGGAAGAAAATTGGTTTCCAATTTCCTATGGATTTGACCATTCTTAACACTACTATATTATTATTTTATTGGTTAATTAAGAATTTATTTGTGGTGGATTTGACACCCATCATTAACTGTCGACTAGAATCAGTCAAAACTTTTTCTCTTTATGTTTAAATTTTAGAAAATTACTTGTTAGTTAGTCGAGAGCAATTGTTGGGTTTTGTGTATTTAATTTTTGAATTTGCAGTAGTAAAAATCATCTTCCAATTTGCCAAAAATCCTATGGTTTCTTCTCACCCTAATGAAAAATATTTATTATATTAGAAAGGCTTCTGCTTGGGACCTATCAATTAGTATCAGAGTAGGTTACCATGGCAACAAACAAAGCGAGACTTAGAAACTTGGAGATCAGCATGGGCGGCCTGCAAGATATCTTGCGACATACTGAGGCAGGTATGTTTGATAAGCTCCAACAGATCGAAACAACTATCCAGCAACTAATGGAAGCCTTGGTGTTGAACTAAAAAGGCTCCAGCAGCCATACCATGGCACCAGGAGGACATACAGGAGTTGAGAGGTATTTTGCTCCAAACTAGCAAAGCTCGAGGCCTTATCCGAGGAGGATTTCCTCGAAAAAACTAGTCAGTCAACATTTTTTAGGCTTCTTGGTCTAGGTTGCAGAAGGATCGATTTGATTAGGCTTGGATTGTCAGCTTCTTTTGTAGTAGCTTTTCTGGGTCTGGGTGAGGTTGTTACAACAATGACAAAGGCTTCTCAAGCGAGCAATGTTGCTGCCTCTATTAATCTGCCTTATTTCATCCATTTGTGCTATAAACCTTCAAGTGGACCTGTTGAAGCCAAGTTGGCATTAGTTGGACAAGGACTAACATTTGACAATGGTGGCTAGTTCTGAATTTTTTCTTCTTATATATCTACATATATATATATTGCATTCTAAAAAAACTCTCAAGCAAAATGAGAATTGGTTTGCAACTACTTCGAGGTTGTAGAGAATGACACCAAGGAAAATACCATGGAGCAGTAAGAAAAGTTTAATGGCTAGAACCTTGAGGACAAGGTTCCCATAAAGAGGGAAATAATGATAGACCACGATAGAGGAAGCCAACACTTAATCTCAAATATTTTGAGATAACTAATGTGGGACAATAAGGGACACAAGTAGTTCTCCACAACTAAGAAACATGGTGACGTGATGGTATGGAAAGGATCGTTTTGACTCCTGAAATCTTAACCCAATTACATGCAATATCAAAACTCAAACAACCTAATAGTAACCACTCCCCTTTAATTGAATTCACAACCCCAAAATTTAGGAATGTAAAAAAAAAACTAGAGAAACAAAAACGATAAAAGAAAGACGCAATGGATTTACCTAATAAGATGATCCCAACTCCTTGGCTCAATTAAGACCTTTGCAAACTCACCTAATATGACATCCCAAGTGCTAATTAAGGCAAATAGGTGTCAGATACAGATTCAGAATAACGAGTGCATGATAAAATTTATACAGCAGAACAAAATTATTATAAATCCCTTACAAATACATATGAGTTCTAATACATACATATATTGAGGTTAGAAGTGGCTGCAAAATACAAAGAAAACATAAGGGCCACTTCTTTCACTATGCTATTAGACTCATCAGAGTGCGAGAACAATCATACACTCAGATTTATGGATCCACAGGATCCTCATAGACTTCCAAGGGTAGGTCATTCTGTGGTTCCTCACATTCTTCCTCATCTGGGAGGGTGTGACATCCCAGCTGCTACTTAAGGCAAATGGGTGTCAGATACAGATTCAGAATAATGAGTGCATAATGATATTTATGCAACAGAATCAAACCTTAACAAATCCCTTACAAATATATATAATGTTCCAAATACATACATCACTGAGGACAGAAGTGGCTACAAAATACAAAGCATAAGGGCCACTTCTTTCACTATGCTATTGAAATTTATCAGAGTGCAAGAATAGTCATTCACTCAGACTTGTGGATCCACAGGATCCTCATAGACTTCTAAGGATATGTCTACTTGTGGTTCCTCATTTTCTTTCTCATATGGGGGGAGGAATGGAAATAGTGAGTTTTATATGCTCAGTAAGTAAAACAGTACTAAATTAACATCATAAAATTTCAAAAGTTCATTATTTTATCTCACCATTTAGCTTTCTTATTTACCTAACTCATCATTAAAAAAGGAAACCATTTATTTGAATATCAAAATAATACGTTAACATAGAAAATCAAATGTACATATATCATGCCAAATAATAGAGAAAATCAAATAAATCATGAAATGCACAGATTTTAAATGTCATGCTTCGCAAAGTCGTTACAAACCTCCATCTCTGAGGGTAGATAGGGATTTCCAACTGCCCAAGTGGAATGATCAGATTAGACACAAATATGACAATTTGCTCAGGCCTATTTCTGGCTGGCCAAACCATGATACAATTATGATCACGGCCGTACCAACCATAGTGGTCCTAACAGATATCTAGAGTCACGACATTAGTTAGCCTTGGGTGACCCCTACAGATAGTGCGATATGACTCTCATCAGAGGGCATGTCGTCATCCACTAGGAGCGGTCCTCTTACGTCTTTCTAGACCAGATAGAGGAGGAAAAAATAGATACCTCGAAGGGCAAAGGGAACAAATATCCCTCAAAGATAAAAAACCTAATGAGACACTTGATGCAATATGCATGTCAATACAGATACACTACGGACCATAAAAGCTTCATTTCACTTTTTTCTTTTTCTTTTCTTTTTACTTTTGCTATTAAGGATTACATATTACATATATTATATGTAAATTCATCAAGTATCAGTAACTCACATAGCATGCTTGAAAACCCGAACAATTCAACTCATTTGAATACAGAGGCATACAAAACAGGAAAAATATCAATCAGATTAAATTAAATTATTTAAAAATACTCCTTAAGATGTCGAAAGTAATACTAGATTCTTTACTGAAATCTTGATATTTTTTTTTTCATCGTTTTCCTTTGTTTCTCTTCTTCTCTCACTAATTTACTATTTTTCTCTCTCTCTCTCTAAACCTTTGAAAAATGGAAGAAATGGAATGGTGGAAAGGAAGGGAAAGGGAAGGACGATTTATAGAATTTTAAAACAGTTGCATTCACACCATGTGGTGAAATTCGATGAAACGAGAGGAGAAAAGATTTTTGGCATGAAAAATGAGGGAGGAAAATTTCCTCCACCAGCGACGGTGGTGCGCCGCCGAAGGCAACAGCGGTGCACTGCTCGAGGTGAAGTGCCTGGTCGACACATTGCAGGTTAGCCTATAGGCGCACGGGTCTCCTGCCATGCGCGCAGGGGCTAGCCTGCGCACATGCAGGGCCTAGGCGTACTGAGCATCACGCGCACAGGCCTACTGAGCACACATCCTAGGCGCACAAGGCCTGTCTGCGAAGGCTTGTTGTGCAGACGATGCATGCACAGTGTGCAGCACCAGTCCGTGCACGAAGTGACGTGCGGACGCCGCCTGCGCGTTACAGGACATGCGCATAGGTCCTGATCTCGTGTCGTGCATATGTCTTGTGCGTACGTGCATGTGAATGGGGCGTGCGAGCTATTCGCACCCCCCGCGACCACTGTGAGCATAAACACGCGCGTATAGTGACTAGCACCCGTGTGGACAAACTACTTTCTTGCTTGATTTTTTCCGCGAGCAGGTTTTCTCCCGTTTTGCCATTTTTCAAATTTTTCCTAAATTTTTCCTTTAAAATAAAATAAAATAAAATAAAATAAAAATAAAAATAACAAAACAAATAAAAATATAAATACATCAAAATCACAAATCTCGAGAAATGTTAAACGACATAAATTAATTTAAGTTTAAAGTGGCCAAAGGCTCGAATAAATAGAGTTTTCAAATCGTTTTAGTATAGTGATAGGCGGGGTGTTATAGGAGGCATGGAAAAAGTGAGTTCTATATGCTCAGTAAGGAAAACAGTATTCAATTAACATCGTAAGATTTCAAAAATTAATTATTTTGACTTAAGAGCTTACTTTTTAATCTCTTCATTTACCTATCTTACATTATGAAAAACTATTTATTTGTTAGAAAAACGGTACCTTAATATAGATAACTAAACATACATAATGTCAGATAATAGAGAAAAATAAATAAATCATGAAATACTCAGATTTTTATGTCATGCTTTGTAAGGTCGTTACAACTTTCCATTTCTAAGAGCAGATACAGATTTTCAACTACCAAAGTGGAATTACCAGATCAGATACAGATATGAAAATTTTCTCAAGCCGATTTCTGGCAGGCCAAACCATGGTATAATCTATGATCATAGTTGTACCAGCCATAGTGGCCCTAACAGATATCTATAGTCACGCCATTACTTAGCCACGGGTGACAATTACAGATAGTATGATACCACATTCGTTAGAGGGTACGCTGTCATTCATTGGGGGTGGTACTCTTATGTCTTTCCAGACCAGATAGGGGAGGAAAAAATAGATACTCTGAAGGGCAAGGGGAACATATACCCCTCAGAGATAAAAAACCTAACAAGAAACTTGATGCAATATGCATGTTAATACAGATACACTTCGGACCATACAGGCTTCATTCCACCTTTCTCTTTTTCTTTTCTTTTATATATATTTTTTTACTTTTACCAATTATATATTATATTTATTACATGCAAATTCATCAAGTGTCTGCAGGTCACATAACATAATTGAAAATAAGAACAATTCGACTCATCTGAACACAGAAGCATACAAAACAGGTAAAATCATAATTATATTAAATTCGCTTATCTAAAAATACTCTTTAAGATGTTGAAAGAGATACTAGATTTCTTACTAAAATCTTGATGTTTTCTCCTTTATCATTCTCTTTTCTTTCTCTTATTCTCTCATTAGACCACCATATCTCTCTCTATCTAAATCTTGAAAAATGGAAGAATAGAAGTGTGGAGGGGAAAAGAAGGGAAAGGCAATTTATAGAGTTTTGAAACCGTTGGATTCGCGCCAAGTGGCAAAATTTGGTGAAAGAGAAACAAAAAAGATATTCAGCACAAAAAAGAGGGAGGAAGGCCTCCTCCACCAACGGCAGTGGCGCATCGCTCGAGGAAGGGCGGCTCACTACCTGAGGTGGCAGTGCCTCGGTTAGAGTGCGGTATGCTAGCTTGCATGCAGGCCCCAGACGCACAGGGCCTATTTGTATAGGCCTGCTGTGAGGAAGGCGCAGGCACAGTGTGCAGCACCTATCCGTGCACGAGGTGACGCGTGGACAACCCACCTGCGTGCGAAAAGACACGCTCAGGTCTTGGCCCTATGCCGTGCGCGCGGAAGGGATGTGCGCATTGTGCGTACATCCTATGCATGTGTGCGTGCGGATGGGACGTGCGCACTGTGCACACGTCTCGTGGCCACTGAGAGTGCAGACGCGCGCACACAGTGCCCAACACCCGAGCGGGCAACCTGTCTCCCTGCAGGATTTTTCCCCTCGGGATTTTTTTCTTGATTTGCCATTTTTCCGATTTGTTTCAATTTTTCTATAATTAATTGAATGAGTTAGAATTAAAATTAAATTAAAGAAAAATAAATAAAAATCAACTAAAATTATGAAATATGATAAATATTAAGGAGAGTAAATTAATTAAGTTTAACTTTGCCAAAGTCCCAAATAAATAGAGTTTCCAAATCATTCAAGAATAGTGATGGGTGGGGTGTTACACCTAACTTAGAAGAACTTGAAGAAAAAAGATTAGCATAAGGCTAATAAAAGCTTAAACCTAGATTTTATTAATTCTCAAAAGATTGTGTTTATAATGCTTGAGCTAAGACCACTATATAGGCTCTTAATTACTACTTTTACATTGAATAGGATTTAGAAATCCTATCTAAATTCTAGAATTTATTCTAACTAGATAACAAATAATCAATTAATTAAATAATTAAATCCTATCCTAATTTGAATTTAAAAGACATAAAATAAATAACTATCCTTATCTAAATCCTAAAATAATAATTAATTAATCATATAGATAATATTTACATTAAAATTCTAATAAAATAATATTAAATAATGGTCTTCTCTTCCTAATTCTCCAAGGAGATCTTCTCTCCAACCTTGAGTAGAATTCCACCTTCATAATTAACATATTTTGCACATAGAATAATTTGAAAACTTGAATACCTTACAGAAATTGGAAAGGTTGAAATGTTGGAGTCAAAAAAGGACTAAGGAAACCTAATCGCACGTGTGGGTTGGGTTGTGTGAAGTTTTGACATTGGGCTTTGTGGGCCGATTTGCGGGCCGCATAAGCCTACTGGTTGTGCTTGGTCGTGCGCGCATGAAGGACGAGGCGTGCGACCCATTTACGGGGTGCATGCCACGCATTCTCAGTGCACAAGCCAGCGCGTATGGGGTTTGTAGGGCGACTTGCCCACGCAAGCCCATGGGTGGTGAGTACAGCCTGAGCCTGGTGCTCTCAAGCGCGGATGGAGGTATGGGTGGCCATTACTGCTCAGGTGCCCATGGTGTTAGGATGTTTGGGTTGTATGCCAGTATGTGTGGTAAACATGTGTCGTACGGATAGATGCCTACCTATTGTAGACTATATGAATCCACACCCTTACAATTATTTGGGCTTTTCCTTGCATCGAGATTTGTGGTTTAAGTCTTTTTTTGGTTGTGAGGCCCAACAACTTCATGTTTTCCTATCTCTTTCGGTGCCGCCTTTCTAGGACCAAGTTCCTGGTGTATTCACCTTTGATTTGCAGTCTAGAACTTGCATAAATTTATCTTGTCACTGTCTATTTTGGGTTGCTTACGGATATGTCCAGGAAGTTCATCTCCACTTAGTCATTTTGTTCCTTCGGAAGTCTCATAGACCTCCTGTTTGTTGCAAGCTTTTTCTTTAGTGATTTTCACATCACATGGCTTATCCCAAGCAGTTATAGAATTGGACCTTAACAGTTTCTTTCCTCTCTTCCACTACCTAGATCATGCCCCTGATTAGTAGGGAGCATTTTTATTAATTTTATATTTAAACCTATAAGAAGTAGAAGAATGTAGGTTTTGAATCGATTAATGAAAATTGGGTTCTTTTTCACCTGAAGAGAAATTTGTTCTTGAATTTTTTTCTAACTAGAACCTATCAATTGGTATGAAAACATCTTTACCAATAAAGAAAGAATAAAAAACTTAGAAGTGAGTATGGGTAGAATGCTGGACCATCTCAGTTGGATGGAGGTCGGCTTAGTTGATTGAATGCTCCAACTTGAAAACACTGTTTAGGGACTGACTGAATCACTTATGTTCAATCGGGAAAGAGCCAGCAGTAACACCACCGACAAACTCGGGTAGTTGCATACGCATCGCAAAGAATCACATGACCAAATAGATGGGGGCCGCCCATTGTTCTATTCCAAAATCATAAAGCTGGACTTCCCAACTTTTGATGACGGCGATCTGATCAAATGGTGCAATCACACTGAACAGTTCTTCAATTTTTAGGGCATTGTTGACAACAAGAAGGTCTCCTTGACCTCTTTTTATCTAATAGGTGAAGCCAACTAGTGGTGGCAAAGGCTTCACCATACCTACAAAAAAGAGAGATCACTTGGGCCATTTTTCAAGAAGAGCTTTTGGCTTAATTTGGGTCGACAGATTGTGAGGGCTTCGATGAGGCCCTATCATATGTGAAGCAATCTGGCCCATTACATGAGTATCATAAGAAATTTAAGAAATTGGATAATCGAGTACTGAGTTGGACCCAAAAAGCTCTAGTTGGCACGTTCATTGGTGAGCTCAAGCCCAAGATCGCAGAAGACATTCAGATGTTTATGCCCAAGAAACTTAAAGAGACTACTAGCCTGGTCTGCATGAGGGAGGATCAGTTGAACCGAAAGAGATGGCTAGTTTAGTTCACTCAGAACCCACCGACTCACTTGTGGAAATCCTAACTCCCATAAATGCACAACCCTGATGTATCTCCTGGGATGAAATCCAATGTTGTCATGTGCAGGGTCTGTGCTACCATTGCAAAGAAACATTCACTGTTGGCCACCAGTGCAAATGGTTGTAGATCTTGCTTCTTAAGGGCATTGATGGCGAAGAAGAGGAAGAAACAAAAGTTGATGAGCTAGGAATTTCCCTTATTGCCCTCATGGGGTGGTTGATCCCAAAAACGATAAAAGTCTGCACCGCCATTCAAAGACAGGAGTTTGTAGCTCTCATTGACAGCAGGTAGACTCACAATTTCATGAATGAGAGACTTGTTAACTCGTTGTAACTATTCATGGTGCCGATGTCGCCATTCCTAGTCAAGCTTGCCAATGGTGATCTAATGAGATGCCAAGGCCGATTTGAGGATAAACTAGTACTCATACACTATATTCCCTTCTGACTCACTCGTTTTGCTTTACCACTATCAGGTTGAATCTTGTTTTAGGGATATAGTGACTAGAAAGCTTCGGGCAAGTTTGTTGTGAATGGAGAGCCAAGAAAATTGAGGTTCACCAAGGACTGTCGGCTTCACTGCTTGCAAGGTCTGCCAAACCCAGACATCAAGCTTTCAGTAACACCATGGCCATAAAACTAAGCCAAAGGCCACCTCTTTTTGCTATCTGCATGCTGGTAGATGCAGAACAAACAGCAAATGCAGAGCTGAGGCCCAAGATATAGGCAGTTTTAGATGAGTACTGACCCGCACACCAGAATCACTACCACTATGACATTCTAAATACCTAATAGTAGGAGGGACCCAAATAATAGAACAATATACGAGTGCTAAAAACTAAATTAACATTGAAACGAAAAATAGAATCCCTTTACACAAAATATCAATTTCATTTTACTCTTGAGGCCAATGGTTGGCTATCAAAATGTGAATATATAAAATAGAGTCATTTGACTATTTACAAAAGAGTCATTAGAGGGCAAGAGTTACAAAGCACTCGTTACTATCCTAAGGATCTGAAAAGGGATCCAAACAAGCTTCCATGGGCAAAACATTAAATGCATCATCACTTTCATCATCTAATGGGAGGCACAGATTGGGGATGAGTTCTATGTGAACTTAGTAAGGAAAATAATATTTAAACTATGTCACTAAGTTTTGAAAAGTAATTAGCCTTTAAGAAAGACATAAATCTCACAATAGAATGAACTCACCTCAAAAGCTTCCACGGACTAGCACATTTTAAATACTTAGAAAAGATCGTTACTTGACTTATGAAAACAGGTGATTATAAAAAAATAGTGAAGGGTGAGATAGCATAGAGTAAATCATAAGCCATAATCTAACAGAAGTTATCTAGACTAAGGTTCTTAGTGAAAATAGCATCACCATTTAAGCTCAACTATACTAGTGTTTATATTATGTCTTTTACTGACCTTCGCATGAAGTAGTTTCAACATATATCTACTGAGAGAAAAAGAGATTCCCAACTACCATTGTAAATGATCAAATCATTTCATTTTCCTCCAGTGGGGTTAGTTCCATAAATTTTTTATGTCAGTTCCATAAATTTCTTAGGTCAGTTTCATAACTTTATGAGGTTAGTCCGATAATTTTCTGAGGTTAGTTCTATAACTTTCTTAGTTTAGTTCCATAACTTTCTGAGGTCAGTCCTATAAGTTTATTGGGTATAATCTATAACCACGGTTGTTCTTCACCACTATGGCCCTACATATCATTTTTCGAGTCCACTCTCATTAGAGAAAAATGGCAATCATTCACAAAGAGTAGTTCACCAACATTTGTCCAGAGGAGGGAGAGACAAAAATCCCTCAAAGATAACAGTTAAATGGATTTTCATTCTTTTTTTTTGTTTTTCAGTACCACATTTATGATTGTCACTTTTTTATATCGATCACATATTCATAGTCATTTTGTATCCAGAACGCAGTGAGGGCTCATCAACGTACTCGGCCAAGGGCCCATTACCTTCATATTCGACAATTGGGGTATTCTTGGAAGCTAGGGGCTCCTTAGAATAACCTCTTCACCATTACCAAGGGCAAAATAAAGGGTCAATTCCATATATATCCCCACTCGTCATGCATCAAAATTAAAATATCATGCATCTAAATAAATCCCCAAACGAGCATAAATCAAAATAAATCACAAGGCAAGCATGTAGTCCATTTTAATGATTTCATCATTTTCACAAAATTAATTTACTAAAAAGGGCACTTAGAAATGTAAGCAGAAATACCAAGAATTCCTTACTAAAATTGAGTCGACTAAGCCTTTCATAAGTGAAGGAAAAAGCTCTTAGACATTCCTTAAGCAAGCTTGTGAATCTCCTACAATTTTTCCTCTTTTCTCTCTTTAAAAATCCCTTTATTATCTATCTCTAATTTTGGTAAATTTTGAAAAAATTAAAAATGGTGGAGAATAAAGAGAAAAGAGGGGTTTTTAAAAGGAATTCGAGGCTCATATTTGTGCCACATGGTGCAAATCTGAAAGGCCAAATGGGGGCATGGTTATGGGCCCCACATGACATGGCCCGCCTAACGTGACAACTAATCACATCAGCTGGCAGCAAGCTTGGTGCTAGCAGCCGCGATGTGCGAGCCTTATCGTGCACAGTTGTATGCAGTGTGCAACATAAGCATTATTTGTGCCCGCGCGAGCTAACCGCGGTTGGGGCTGTGGTCTCGCATATGTGGGCTGCGGGGATTGTTCCCGCCTCATATTGTGCTGAATTTCCATTTCTTCCTATTTCCTTTGAAAATGTTAAATAAAATTTTTGAAAAATAGAATATGAACAAAATTTTTAGCAGAATCTAAAATACCAGAAATTTTAAGTACTAATAGGATTCAAATTACCAATAGAACTCAAAACAACAAAGTTTATTTTCTCGGTCTATGACAAAAGTTTGGAGGGTATTTCATTCCCCCCACCTTATAAAATTTAATCCTCCAAATTTGAATAAGTTCCTAAAATAGTTCAGGAAATCATTTTTGCATTTCCTCTTCCACTTCCCAAATCGCCTCCTCTGCAATGTAATCTACCATAATTCTTTGACCATGGGAATCCTCTTGTTGTGCAAGACCTTCTCTTTTCAATTGATGATCTGCGTAGGATACTCTCGTATGCATATCCACACTGATAGGGACTATCAGGCACAAAATAATATGAGAAGAATCATGGTGATACTTCTTAAACATGGAGACATGAAAAACATCATGTAGGGTTGCATACTCTGGGTCAAAACAAGGCGGTGCACCATAAGGCCTACATGGCCTATGATCTCAAAAGGTCCAACATAATAAGACCTCAACTTTTCTCTCTTTCCAAACTGCATTCTTCCTTTGTATGGAGAGACTTTAAGAAAAATATGGTCCCTGATAAAAAACTCTAAGGACTTTCTTCAGTTTTCCACATAGCTATTTTAGAGACTTTGGGCAGTGACGAGGTATTTTTGAGTGATGTCGGCCTTCTCGATGGTTTCCTAGACATAATCTAATATAGGGAGATGCTTATTCCCCACTTTATTCCAATAAGTTGGAGATCGGTAAGGCCGACCATAGAGAGCCTCAAATAGAGCCATATAAATGCTAGAGTGATAAGCTGCTTTTATAAGCAAATTCGCAAAAAGGAAGGTGTTGATCCCAACTGCCACAAAAATCTGGAACACAGGCACGCAACATGTCCTCCAACATTTAAATAGTTCACTTTGACTACCCATCAGTTTATGGGTGATAAATAGTACTGAAATACAGGCCAAAATCAAGGGCCTTTTACAAACATTTCCAAAAGTGAGAAGTGAAACGAGGATCTCGATTTGATACCACAGAAGTAGGGACACCATGGAGTCGGGCTAATCTCATGATTGTGTTAGTGATCTTAATTGGGAGGAAGTGGGCAGACTAGATTAGTTTGTTCACAATGACCCAAATGGCGTCATGGTTCCATTGGTCCTCACAAACTCGTGATGAAATCCATAGTTATGTACTTCCATTTCTTTTGGGGGATAGAGAGACTTTGTAAGAGACCACTAGGTTTCAGATGTTCAATCTTGATCCTTTGACAAGTGAGGCACCAAGAGACAAAATCAATGATATCCTTTTTCATCCCAGGTGATGCGGGATGATATGGAGAGAATCGAATCAACTCCTAATTTTCAACGTATACTATACCGAAACTTAACTGCCTAAAAAATTTCTCCCTTTAATTGAAGCTACAATCCTAGAAGGAATATAAAAACAACGACTAGAAAAAATAAAATAATAAAAGGAAAAACACTGCCAACTTACCAATAAGTTGATCCTCGCTCCTTTACTCAACAAGACTTATGAAGACTCCTACTTCTCGAAGAACTGGAAGAAGCTAAAATTAGTAAAAATACTAATTGAATAAAAGCATAAACTTTCAAGAATTTCTCTCAAATTAATTATAATTGAATGTGTTTACAACCTATGTGCAAAGGCCTATTTATAGCCTTTCCCGGGATAATTCTAAATAATTACAATCTTTTGAAAAAATTAATAAAATAATATCTTAAATAAAATTCTATCTAATTCTAGGATAATTACATAATAAAATATTTATTTTATTCCATCTAAATATTAGATAATTAATTAAATAATCATAAGGATATAATTTATATTAAAATAATAATTAAAAATAGGATAGGCTAAACCATATGATTTTCATGTAAAACACATGGATAAATTAATTTAGACATGTGGGAATTAAATTAAAAACATGAGGAGTTAAAAGGTGGGGTAAAAAAGCCTTAAAATTTAAAATAAACATTTATTAATTAAAAGTGGGGATGAGCCGGTTTGGGCAAACTGTACCTATTGGGCTAGTTGGTCTACAAGGGTCGCACGAGGCAAGCCCATAGGTTGGGCTGTCAGCTGCTCATTGGGCCAGCTGGACCAGTTCATAACCTGTCTGCACGGGGCACCCGTGTTTAGCCTTTGGGCCAGCACACGCTCGATTGGTTTGACGCACAGGCCTAAGGGGCCGCAAGAGTGGGCGCTATCATTCTTTCGTGCGTATGGTCCATATGGGCACGTGTGAGCGTATGCTTGCGTGGGGCGTGCATCGAGCGTGCAACCTCTTTCATGCCTGGGCCTCCATGTCCACATGTTGAGGAATTTGCCTGCCTCATGTTTTCTAACGGGTTATAAGGTCATTCCAATTTGTTTTTTCGAGACCTTAAAATACCAGCAGGGGCCAAATATCTTATATGTGCATCGCGACACATGTGTACCCTATGGGCAGCCATACCTAGGCTACACTTGGGCTAGGATTTTTAGGCCTAGTCGTTCCTTAGCAGTAAGGCTCATTACCCTTTGAGTTTCTAGCACCCTCTGATGTCGTTTTTTCCTAGGCCAAGATTTCTGTTTGATGGATTTGGCCTCGCTGTTTGATACTTGATCAGGGATAGAGTAGCTTGGAGTACTATTAGTTCGCAATTGTTTCCTTTTGCTTCCCAAAAGATCATTAGTACTAGCCCACTTCTTGCCATCCACTGGTTTAGATTTGTATTCAATGAGTATCTCGTCAAAGGCCACCAATAGCGATGCTTCAGGTCCTAATACATCTTGGTACTACCAGGGTGGATAGACAACTTGGATGCATGAGCCTCATTCAGGATATCCATCCTGAGATTGGGGTGACTCAGTTCCCATATCCGATCTTAGAATCTGACAACCCATCATCAATCATCTTGAAGTCATGGGCCTCCACAGAGGTAAATTTGTTGATAAGCTTCAAAATCTCATGATCTATTGGTTGGGCTACCTAGATTCTCATAGGAGGAATGGGATAGATCCAGATCTAGGCAAGGTTTGCACCATTGCCGTAATGATTTAAATAGAGATCTTGATTCATATCAAGCATTCTCCAATTAGAAGCCAACATTTGACCCAACATGGTCGATTCCTTCTTACTAAGGGCATCGGCAACTACATTACCCTTACCAAGATTGTACAGGATCTTGCATTCATAGTCATTCGAAAGATCAATCGAACATCTCTACCTTATGTTCAACTCCTTATAGGAAAACAAGTACTTCAAACTTTTGGGATTAGTGTGGATTTTAAAAGTCTTACCATATAGATAGTGATGCAATATCTTAAAAGTGAAGATAATGGCGGCAAGCTCAAGGTCATGTGTGGGGTAGTTATGCTCATGTGATTTCAGTTGCTTGGAACCACAAGCCACTATTCGACAATGTTACATGAGTACACAGCCCAAACCAACATGAGATACATCACAGAAAATATGGAACTGGCTAAGACCATCAAAGTGGATCAACACCAAAGAAATGGAGAAGGATGCTTGAGTTCAACAAAGCTTTATTCACACTTTTCATCACAATTGAAAGCAATTTCTTTCCTGGTGAGTTTTGTTAAGGGAGCGGTAACATAGAAAAAATCTTTAATAAATCGCCGATAATATCCTACCAATCTTAGTAAACTATGAACTTTTGAAGGATCCACAGAGATTCCCTCACCAGAAACAACATGAATGAGGAAAGAAACTAGATCCAACCAAAAATAATATTTATTTAGTTTAGCATAGAGCTGATGTTGACAAAGGGCCTCTAACACTTGAGCAAGGTGAACAACATGCTCCTGAGGGTTCTTGGAGTATACTAGGATATCATCAATGAAGATGATGATGTATTAATCTAGTATAGGCTTGAAGACCATGTTCATGAGATCCACGAAGGCCGACAGTCAACCCGAAGGGTGTGGCCCTAAACTCGAACTGACCATATCTGCAATAAAATACCATTTTTGGAATATCCTTGGCCTTAACCCTCAATTAGTGGTAGCCTAACCTGAAATCAATTTTAAAGAATATGGATTCTCCCTGTAATTGATCAAATAGGTCGTCAATACGGGGTAGAGGGTATTTACTCTTGATGGTACTTGATTTAACTCCCGATAATCGACATAAAGTTAGAGGGTCCCATCGTTCTTCTTCACAAATAACATAGGAGCTCCACGAGGGGAATGACTTTGTCTGATGAACTTCTTCTCCCCAAAAATATAATTTATCGACCTAACTTCGCTGCTCGTCCCATCTGGTAGGTGGGTTTTGAGATAGGTTGCACTCTAGGGACTAAGTCGATGGAGAATTCATCTTTTCATTGGGGAGGTAAACCCGATAATTCTGTTAGAAAAAACATCTAAGAAGTTATAAACAATAGGGATTTATTAACTGAGGGCTTAGAATCCATTCGCCTATGAATCATATATATTAGAGAAAAGTAGGTAGAATTTGAAATAGTCCTATTTACACAGTTATATTTTACACATCTAAGAATAAGGATTTTTATTAAAACCTTAAGATGGTTTACTTTTCGGTGAACACATGGTTATAATTTTATCATCACAGTCTATGATGGCTTGGTAGTTTTCCAACCAATTCGTTCCTAAATGATGTCAAATTTGAAAAAGTCTAGAAGTATTAAGTCTATGGCTAGTTCTTTACCCGAGACGTTTACCTTACAATTTTTATAAATAAGGCATGTTTCTAAGAGTCCTCTAGAAGGAGTTTCTTTCTATTACTAAAATTTATCCTAATGGTTCTAGTTTTATTGGTAAGTTCCTAGCAAAGTTATAAGTTATGAATGAATGAGTAGCACCAGTATCAACCAAGGCACGTACAGTAAAGTTGTAAACAGAAAGTATACCCTTAATGATGGTTGGCGTAGTAATGGCATTGGGCTCATCAAGATGGAAAACTCTCCCTTGTGCGACTGGTTTCATAATGTCCCGAGGCCTCTAGCGACAAACATTTATGAAATGTTGTGTGCTCTAGCACTTATTGTAGGAGTTATTTAGGTAATGGCAGGGTCGGTCACCATGATCCTATCCACAGTGTTGACAAGGTTGGCCAAATTGAAAGGGCTTTGCATGAGGTGGGAGCAAGGCAGAATTTAGTGCTATATGTGGTTTCTTATGAACATGATGGGGGCCAAGGTTAGTTATCCTCCTTTTAAGTTGCTGCTGAGCATGGATGTGAGTCATACATTGATGCCGAGCTAAAATGAGCCCTTCAGCCAAAAGGGTTAGCTCAAGGTCTTCAATATAGGTGCTGGGCTTCATCAGGGAATTGTGATAAAAAATATTCACTCTAAGAGCTTTTAATAATTTTTGAGCCTTTCGACTCTTAGTAGCAATCATTAGGGGAGCAAATAGGGATAACTGAACAAACTTAATAGCATATTGGCTAACCATCATGCCTCCTTGGCGTAGGTCCTAAAAGTTTTTTTCTTTCTTCTCCCAAACATAAACCAAAAAGAAGTATCTAGAAAGACCTCCATAAAAATATCCCAAGTTGTAAATGTGGGTAAGACATCTTTCTTAAGTTGTCACTAATGTTCACCTTCCCTTGTAAACATAAAGACAGCTAAGGGGACCTTCTATTCTTTGATTAGGTCCAAAATAGAGAAAAGTTTTTCTATTTGCAGAATCCAAACTTCTGCAGCTAGAGGATTGAGTCCATCATCAAAGGAAGGAGGGTTCAGTCTCCTAAACTTAGAATATTTTAGGAAATGGTCCTTTCTACCTGATGAAAATTGTTGACAGGAGTGGCTGATTTTGGTTATGACCAATAGCAGTGGTCAAACCCTTGATGGCTCAGAATAATTTGGTGAACTCCACCCGGGTCAGAGCGTCCTGGGCCTTAGGGCATTCTACAAACGGTCTTCCTCAAGTCATTGGTCTTACAAAAAGGAGATAACAAACTTGATGACTAGATAGAGAAGGTCATTTCTAATTCTAAGAATTTTTTAAGGTTTTGTATAAGTCTATACTATAGGGCTCAATGTGAGAGATTCATTGAAGAACCATGCTCTAATACCATCTATGAATTCCAAATATTTGGCAGTAGGAGAGAGCAAAAAAATAAAAACATATACGAGTGCTAAAAACTAAATTAACATTGAAATGAAAAATAGAATCCCTTTACACAAAATATCAAGGTTCACTTTACACATGAGGCCAATGGTTGGCTATCAAAATATGAATATACAAAATAGAGTCATCTAAATATTTACAAAAGAGTTATTAGAGCGCAAGAGTTATAAAGCACTCGTAACTATCCAAAGGATTTGGAAAGGGATCCAGACAAGCTTCTAGTGGCAAAACATAGAGCGCATCATCATCTTCATCATTTGGAGGGGTGCACGCACTGGGGATGAGTTCCATGTAGACTCAGTAACAAAAATAATATTTAAACTACGTCACTAAGGTTTGAAAATAATTAGCATTTAAGAAAGATGTAAATCTCATAATAGAATGAACTCACCTCATAAGCTTCCACGGACGAGCACATTTTAAATACTTAGAAAAGATCGTTATTTGACTTATGAAAATAGGTGATAACAATAATACAGTAAAATAAGAGATAGTATAGAGCAAATTATAAACTAAAATCTAACAGAAATTATCCAAAGTAAGGTTTTCAATGAAAACAACATCACCATTTAACCTCAGCTATACTGGTGTTTGTATTACGTCTTTTACTGACCTTTACCCGAAACCGTTTCAACATATATCTGTTGAGGGCAGAGGGAATTCCAAACTACCACAGTGAATGATTGAATTATTTAATTTTCTCCCACTAGGTCTAGCTCCATAACTTTCTTGGGTTAGTTCCATAACATTTTAAGATCAGTCCCATAACTTTTTGAGGTCAGTTCAATAACTTTTTTTGGGTCAGTTCCATAACTTTCTTGGGTATAATGTATGACCACGTTCATTCTTTGTCACTGCGGTCTTATATATCATTTTGTGAGTCCACTTTCGTCAGAGGAAAATGCCAATAATTCATAGGGAGTGGTTCACCAACATTTGTTCAGAGAAGGGGAGAAACAGAAACCCCTCAGAGATAACAGTTAAACGAATTTTCATTCTTTTCTCTTTTGTTTTTCAGTACTAGATTTATGACTGTTACCTTTTTCAGACCTATCACATATGCATAGTTTTTTCATATCAAGAACCTTGTGGGGGCTCATCAACATACTTGGCCAAGGGCCCATTATCTATGGATTTGACCACCAGGGTATTCCTAGAAGCTGGTGGCTCCATAAAATAACCCTCTTCACCATCATCGAGCGCAAGATAAAGGGTCAATTCCATATATATTCCTTGTCATCATTTGTTAAAAATAAAATATCGTGCATATAAACAAATCACCAAACAAGCACAAATCGAAATAAATCACAAGGCAATCATGAAGTCCATTTTAATGATTTCTTCATTTCCACCAAATTAATTTCCTAAAAGGGACACTTAGAAATATAAATAGAAATACCAAGAATTCGTTACCCAAATTGAGTAGACTTTGCCTTTCAGAAGCAAAGGAAAAAGCTCCTATAAATTCCTTAAGCAAGCTTGTGAATTTCCTACTCTCCTCCTCCTTTCTCTCTCTAATTTTGGTAAAATTTGAAGAAATTGAAAATGGTGAAGAATAGGGGAGTAGAGGGGTTTTTAAAGGAAATTGGAGGGTGACAAACATCTAAAAGTCCAAGTGGGGGCATGGTCGTGGGCCCCACATGGCATGAGTCACCCAACATGATGGCTAGTCACGTAAGTTGGCAGCAAGCTTGCTGCCAATGACCACACAATATGCTCTTTACCTCGCCCTGTGCGCTCACAGAGCTCAATATGGGCACGCAGGCATTCTACCACACGCAAGCGTGGCCTTGCGGCGTGTATTGCAAGCAGTGTGTACCTAGTGCATGGGTCTGTGCTCAAGCGAGGCCGCAGTCTTGTGGGTGTGGGCTACTGTGGGGATTTTTTATGCCTCCCATTGTGTCGAATTTTCGTTTCTTCCATTTTCCTCTTAAAACTTTGTTAAATTAAATTTTTGGAAAATAAAAAATGAACAAAATTATTAACAAAATACAAAATACCAAAATTTTTAAGTACTAACAAGATTCAAATGATCAATAAAACTGAAAACAACAAATTTTGTTTTCTCAGTCTATGACAAAAGTTTGGGGTATTACAGCCATCAATCAGAAACTTTGACCACCACATCAATCTCCGTGAAGGGGCTGAGTCGGTGAACATGCAACCATATTGGTATGCCTATTTTCAAAAGGCTAAGATAGAAAAACAAGTTGATGAAATGCTAAAGACCAAAATCATCTAACATAGTAACAGTCCTTTCTCATCCCTGGTGTTGTTATTAGGTAAGAAAGATAGCACTTTGTAGTTTTTTATGGACTATAGGGTCAACATGGTCACCATAAAAGACCACTTCCCTATACTGATAGTTGATGATATGCTTGATGAATTGCATGGTGTCTCATTTTTCACTAAGCTAGATCTAACAACCGGGTAGCACAAGTCAGAGTATACCCTCTAGATGTGTACAAGACTACCTTCTGTATTCACAGTGGCCCTTACAAATATTTGGTAATGCGCTTTGACCTATGCAATGCCCCTTCCACATTTCAGGCTCTCAAGAACAACATGTTCCGACCATAGCTCCATAAGTTTATCTTGGTATTTTTTAATTATATTTTGGTTTACAGTGCTACTTGGGCCCCCCATATTGATCATATGATAAAGGTATTGGAGTCTTAAAGTAGAATCACTTCTTCCTAAGGCTAAAATAATATGAGTTCGGCCTTCAAGAGCAAGAATATCTAGGGCACATCGTAGCCCCTAATGGAGTAAAAGTTGATCAGAATAAGATTCAAGCCATGACCAACTGGCCTCCACCAAGCAACACCACCAAACTTAGAGGCTTCTTGGGCTTGACAAGTTACTATAGAAAATCTGCACATAATTATAGAATCCTAGCTCGACCTTTTACCAACCTATTAAAGAAAGAACAATTTGAATGGACAGAAGAGATAGAAGCATCATTTTAAAACTTGAAAAAGGTCATAACTATCACTTCCACATTTGCACTATCAAACTTTAGTGAACCATTTATTATTGAGACACACACTTCAGAGGGACAGTATTAGGGTTGTCCTTACTCAGAATGGACACCCAACAACCTATATGAATAGGGCTCTCGGTGCATTAAAATAGTCTTGGTCCATTTATGCGAAGCAAATGTTAACGATTGTCATGGTAGTATGACTCTAGAGACCCAACCTCCTTGGTCATAAATTCTTCGTCAAAACAGATCAACGGAGTCTCAAAAACCTCTTAGGTCAATGCATCAGTACACTAGAACAACAAAATGAATGTCCAAGCTCTTTGGGTATGATTATGAGATCCTAGACAAATTAAGTAAAGAAAACTCAACCACAGATGCCCTCTCTTGCAAGGAAGGGACTTATGTCCTAAACGACATGTCTGCTCCTTAGTGTGACCTTTAGGCCAATATGCCGAAGGCAGCACTTGCTCACTTATACATGCAAAAACTCAAGAAACTAGCCTTCAATAACCCAGAACAACTTTATACTGACATAAATGGGCCTATCTATTGTATGAACCATGTGGTGGCACCCCCATATACCGAGGTTAGTCAATAATTACTACGAGAATTTCATAACTCCCCAATTGGAGGTCATTTAAGCATCCTTCAAACTTACAAGCACCTAGCAAAACAATTTTATTGGCCATCAATGTGTAAAATAGTCCACCAGTATGTTTCCTCATCTGACATATTTCAAAGGGCAAAGATGGAAACACTCTCTTTAGTAATTCTCCTTCAGCCTTTATTGATTCCATGTTAGGTATGGGATGACATTACAATGGATTTTATCGAAGGACTACCACTTTCTAATGGAAAGATTGTCATCTTCGTGGTAGTTTATATGCTTAATAAATTAGCTCGTTTTATTGCTCAATCTCATCCGTTTACAATAAAGACAGTGGCCAAAACGTTTATCAACAATGTAATAAAATTACGTGGTATGCCCAATCGATTGTAAATGATTGAGATCCAGTCTTCATTAGTCATTTTTGGCAAGATTTCTTCAAGCTATCAAGTACCTAACTTAAGATGAGCTCCTCCTATCATCCTCAAACGTATGACAGTCCGAAGTTGTCAATCAATGTGTAGAACAATACTTGCGACACCTTAGTCATCAACAACCTCGCAAATGGAGCACATAACTTCTATGTGCAGAATTCTACTATAACATTACTTTCTAGTCTGCCATTGGCATGACCCCACTTTAGGTTTTCTATGGCCGACCACCACCAGTCATTCTAAAATACCAACAAGGTGCCACAACTGTTGATGAAGTTAATGTTTAATTAACTACTAGATATGAGACATTACGACAGCTTAAGGAAAATCTACAAACTGCATAAAATCGAATGCAGCAACTCATCAATCCCAAAAGATGTTATGTTCAATTTCAAGAAAGAAAATGAGTCTTTCTCAAGCATCAGCCTTATTGGCAGCAAACCGCATTCAAGCAAGCCTTTCAAAAATTGACTTACTGCTTCTATGGGCCTTAAGAAATCATCCAAAAGATGAGACTAGTTGCAGAAAAATTATAGCTACCAATGGAAGTGTAGATACATCCGGTCTTCCATGTCTCCATGCTTAAAAAAAAGGTAGGAGAAGCTCCAAATCAACCTAATGAACTGCCGGCTATGACAGAAAATGGTGAGCTGATTTTACAACCAGAACTCATCCTTGATGGCCATTAGACCAAAAAAGGCTCCAAAATTATGGAAGAAAATTTAGTTAAATGGAAATAACTCCTAAGAGAAGATGCTACCTAGGAAAATGTTGATGCACTACAATAACAATTCGATCACTTGAACCTTGAGGACAAGGTTCTAAAAAAAACAGGGAGGCAATGATGCACCCCACATATCGCAACGACCAACTATCGAAAACAAATGTTATGCTTCCTAAGTAAAAGAGCATAAGTAAAAATTATCAAGCCAAAAAGAAACATGTTGAAGAAGGAAAACATGAAGAAAATAGAACCAAGTAGATACCCTAGCCTTTGTCTAGAATCAATCAAAACTTTATCTCCTTATATTTAAATTTTAGAAAACTGCTTCTTAGTTAGTCGAGAGCAGCTGTTGGGTTTTGTGTATTTAAGTTCTGAATTTACAGCAACAGAAATCATCTTCTAATTTGCCAAAAATCCTATTGTTTCTTCGCACTCTAACAAGAAATATTTATCAAAATAAAAAGGCTTCTAACTAGGACCTACCACTCTAACTTAAGACTGACTCTGATTCTTCGTCTCTTATTAAGTTTTTTATATTCATTTATATCTTCAATTAAGTTCACATTACCAAACCCATGTGCATGGCTGTTCTCACTTATTTTCAAGGAGGTAATCTGGACATCAACCGAAGCTATGAGTGTGGATGTCAATCAAATAATAATGAATGCAATCACTTAATCTCTTCGGTCGCCATACATGAATCCTATGGTTCAGTTCTTCATTTCAGAAACGCTAAACACCGGCCAACCTGGAACCCAAAATACCATACTTCAACTCGGATCGAGTCCCAAAGCAATCAATACAATACAATCAGACCCTCCAAGAAAATTAGGTAAATCAAATTTTACTAAATTACTTGGTGGATTTAAGTTTTATTAGATACTTGACTCATCTTCTTTTTTTGACACAACCCCTAAGCTATCTTATACCTAATTAGTCCAACTCTACTTTGTTCCCCCCATTTCCCTTCTCTTGTTCTTTCCACCCCTACTTGTCTTTTCTTGGATCACACCCTAACCCTTTTGCATTTCTCATTTCAATTCATGTATTCCGTTATAATTCATTTTAACCTTTAGAAATAAAACCCTTTTCAATCAAATCAATTAAAAAAATATAATTTCATATACATAAAATAAATAAAATTAACAAATATACATTTTTTAACTAACCTTAACTCCTTCTAATTGACCTTAATCTATTTATTTTATTTCCACATTATTATATTTTTAACTTATCTATTTTATATTCTAATTTGCTATTTTCGTTTCCTAATTTTATCTGTCTATCTACTAATTACATTTTTATTTTTTAATCTTACTTATTTCCCTACTTTTATTGGTTTTTATTTACTTTTTATTTTTAGGATTATTTACCAAATTGTTTACTTAATTATTCACAATTTATTACAAGTAATAAATTAGTTCCTAATCTATTATTTATAATTTTCATCATTTTATTCCTAAACCCCCATATTATTACCTATTTATTTTCTAACTTCCTTTTATAATGATTTAGCCTATTCTTAGTACCTACACATAACAATGGGCATCCAGTAATAAAAACCATCAATTTATTTTACCTAGAATCTCATGAACACACATACACAATTACGTTCATTCAAAATCACACTGTTTTCTATTTTCATTCAAATTACACCTTCTACATACATATAGAAAACTTATGAAAAGTGATCAAGGGAGTACTACAATTCTTACCTCAACTGTGGTGTGGTATCGCACTAAATCCAAGGATTTAGCCCCAATTACAATTTTCCATTTCAGTTCTTAATTTTGGATAAAATATTAAATTATTTTACTTATAAATTTATTTTCTTTATTATTTGACCCGCAGTTGCTTCATTCTTTCTTTCTTGTTTCCTAATTCTTATTCTTTTCAAAATATTCTTTAATATCTTTCTAAAATTTTCTCAAAATTTTCTTCCCTTAAAAAAATATTTTTCTTAATTATTTAATTTTTTTTTCTTCTCTTCTCTTCTCCTTCACACTTTTTTTTTGCTGGTGATTTTCTCTTTAATTAACTTCCTTATTTATAGGGAACGAGAGTAAAAGAAGATGATGTAACGGCCTCGAAAATCCAAAAGAAAATAAATAATAACTTATGTGCGGAAGCGAAATAAAAGGTTAAGGTTTACATTCCTTACAAAATAACTTAAAAGTACTAAACAGCATTACAGAATTCATTCTTTGAAAGAAACATGAGAAATAAGGAAACAAACAGAAAATAGAAAATATCTAGGATCTACTCGCAATCTTCTTGCGGATCGGACTCTGGAACCTGATCCTATTGATCTGAAATGGTTAAATAAAGGATGGGTTATACTAGCCCAGTAAGGATATCACACTATATCACCGACACAGAAGTAAAAGTTGGTATAAAATCGAAAACCACTAGTGGAGCATTAAATTTAGCAAATTCATTTATCAATCATAAAATCATTTCTCGTTCACTTACCATAGTGGAATTTATGAAAACAACCTGTAAGAACAATAATATCATACAGACCAATATTTCATGCATGATCAGTCATCATAGTACATATTATAAATTCATATACATTATCAATAAACACAACAATAACTACCACTCTTTTCACCAGCTTGCTGGTATCCATGGGAGTTCATAGGGATGGCTCTACACGTGAACTCTTTCATTTATCATTCTCAATTATGGGTCGACCCTATACCCCGTCCGGTATGAGGGTGAAGCGAACCGTCCCCATACCCGTCCGGTATGAGCATCAAATTATCAAGTCTCCATACCCCATCCGGTATGAGATAACGTTCACGGTAGGGTTCTCTATGTATCTGGTCCGTCCACCATCTCCCAAGATATCCAATAAGACTGTCGTTTCATGTAATCATTTAATTACAAAATTTCTCTACCATTTAAACTTTATTTTTTTCGATTCAGCAGTAAACACGTAAAATAAACCATACATGCGTTCAAAGCCCTAAAATAAATAAATAAGATATCATCATGCAGGTAAATTGTAAAAACAATCAACAACAGCAGTAGATAATTTTCGGTTCTGGCTCTATTAGCAATCCGTAATTAATTATGTATGTTTACTAAAATCGCACAAAATACCTTATTATTATTTATTTAAACTTCAGTTCTATGATAGAGAATAGGGTGAGGGATCCTTACTTGATTTGACGCCTGAAAAGCTAAACTATTTACTGTGCCTACAGGCAGTCCCTAAGTTCCCTTAATTTTTTTTCAGGAATTGAAATGCGCTAATAGTACCTACAAATGTTCCCAATAAAACCGAAATCAGTCCTGGGGCCCACTCGGCCAATTTCGAAATTCCAGCATGGCGGCTCTGCCGTGCTACGGCGACGGTTCTACCGCCTGCGGCAGTGGTCCGCCTCGAGTCAGCCATTTTTGATCAAATTCAGACGATTTTGCATCGATCCTTGCGAAAAAACACGTTAAAAGGCCTCGGTTTGTCCAAAAAACATGAAAAACTGACACTCACCAGCGGCGGGACTCTCCGGTGCAGCGGCTCCTCCGACTCACGTTGCATTTGGGTGTTTTGCTTTGGTCAACCTGTAGAGAAGAAAACGATGATCAAAACGGTGAAAAAATTATGTGAAACGGGAATCGGGAAGTGCCTTATCGGAGGCGTTTTGTAAAATTTCCTATGGCGGCGCCGCTGTGCTTCGCCGGTGTTTTTCAGCCAATTAGCCAGTCTTTTTGCTCCGATTTTGCCATGGGTGATCTTAAAATTGAATTTCATGCAAAAAAAAAGTTTTTATCTTTTTTGGCTATCGGAAAGAGTTCTGGTGCGGCGAAGGGTGGCAGCGGTCGGCTCCCCAACAACTGGGTCATCTTCTCCGACAAGGAGTTCTGGTAGCTAGGTTAGGATTTGGTGCGGATGGGGGTTATTTATATCCATCTGCTTTTGATATGGGCCGTTCATCGCGTTTGATCTGTACTGTCCATCGCGATTCACTATGAGTCATCCGATCGCGTTTAGGAGGGAATGCATCCAGGCCGTCCGTGCGTGCGGAAATAGACCTCAGTCGTTCGATGCGGGCATGTGAATCGCCCATGTGGCCTCCTGCATGGCCTCCCGCGTCAGTGTCTCTGCCACTTGGCGCATCCTAGTTGGTCAGGGCTGCTGACCGGGCATCTAACGTGGTAAAACTTCTTTAAATTATATTTTGACCCCTATTTTTTGATTTTTTTTTTTAAAATGCCTGTAGAACCTAAATTTTCATCCATTTTCCTCAAAATTGTTTTCAATTTAATTCTCCATCAATTTTATTTCATTTTTACCCCAAATAAAACATAGTAAAATAAAATAAATTAATAAAAATTATATTTATTATTTGTTTAATTAAAAAAGATTTGTGGGTGTTACAGATGAAGACATGTGGCGGACACTTGGGCATACCAACATGGCGGACACTTGGGCATACCAAACATCATAATTTTCTTCTCTCTTCGGCCAACTCACTCAACCGCTTCCTCTCACTAACAGAACATGGCCACGGTTTTGGCCATGTACCCGCCACCTCACGCTTCATTTCGTCCTCTATTTATTTTTCTTCATGGCCCTTCCTTCTCTCTCCGTGCATATCTATATATGTATTTATATAACCTTAATTTATATAATCTATATAATACTAGTTTTATTAATTTTTATATATTATATAATTATTATTAATTTAGTGCACATCATGCCCCACTTCATCCAACTATTCTATTCCTTAATTTTGGTAATGCATTCCTTTATACATATATGTATATATTATATAACCTTAACTAATTTATTTATAATAATAATATATAATTTTATATTATCTACTCAAACAAGCACATCCCACCCGTTAGACCATGTACTTTTATGTATTACCTAACTATAAATTATGTCGATATACATTATATAAATATGTACAGTTCATTATTTTCATGGCCACTTCTCTCTCATCTTTTATATATATATATATAATTAACTAATTCATACATAACTTATAATATTAATTAATTTTGTTAATTAATTATTCACATCAATTAATATTCCCATTAATCTATTAATTAATACTTTATATGTATAATATTGATTAATTCACATAATTATACATGTGGCCTTCTTTTCTTTCTCCTCATATTTATATGTATATATTATAATCTTAGTAAAAATTTAATTAATTTAGAATAGTATATGTATAATTATAATTCTATTAATTAATATATATATATACCTATATATCATATAATAATATTCTATTATATAATTTATGGTATGAATAATTTAAAATATTTTCTTATTTTTATCATTTTGAATTCTCATAAGGTAACTAATTTTCCTCAAAATTTTGAACTTTTAGTTTCAACGAATAGTTCGGAGGCATTTTAAGTTTAAAACGATCACTTTATCCCTCAATCGGTGGATTTAGAATTTACCTTTAACCCTAATTTTTGTTTCTCACTTTATTTTTTATTTTGATTGATAACCTTCCTCTCTCTCTCTCTCTCTTTCGAGTGAGTGCTCGGTTCCCTCTCTCTCTCTCCCTTGCTCGAGCATCTCTCCCCTCTTTAAGAACCCTATTCGAGTTTATTATATTTTTACGTATTTATGCTGACACCCATGGTAAGCTGATCAAAAAGTCCTGAGTGTTTTGGGCAAATCCGAAAGTGAGATCGCAATATTTAGATCCAACGGTATGCAGATGTGCAGAGGAAATGATGGCAATCTAATGGTTCACGTGTGAGATGCTGATCAGATGGTCAGCATGTGTCTTGAGGTGATCCAACAGTCATGCGATTGAATGATTTAGATCTAAAGGTGAATCGCAATCTAACAGTTGAGGGAATAGGATGGAAAAATTATGATTTTGCCATTAATGAGGACCCATCCAATGGACGCATGAGGCCACATGTGTGATCCAGATTTGTTGAGTGGCTAGTTTAAAAATGCATCCAGGCCACTCAACCCAGTCTAATTTGGAAAAGAAGGGAAAAAAACATAAGAACAAAAAAAAGAAAGGAAGAAGAAGAGAAGAGAGGCCAAAGTCCATATTCCCAACGGAGGAAAGGAGAAAAAAAATGGGGGGTGGGGGGGAAAAGCGGCAGAGATCACCGAGGAAGGGCCAACCATTGAGGGAAGGGCTTTTTGCAACTAACTGGGGCCACAAATCACAAAAACCCACTGGGTTTTCCCACGACCTGCAATCCCAATGCGTGATCAAACTAGCACTTTGGTGAGTGATTTTCTAGAGCTCCATATATCATTTCAATTAAACAAAATGCTCTAGAGATAGCTCGCATGTAATAGAATATGTTTAAAGTTTAAATTAAACCAAAATAAAGCCATGCATGCATGAAAAATCACATGTAAGTTGTGGGTTTATCACTAACCCAAGAAAAAAAAATTTCCTATAAATTTTTTCTCAACTTTGGGGATACTTTTAGAGCTCAAATCATTTCATAGGACTTTTAAATTGTAAGTATAAGTAATAAGTAACCCGAAGCCTACATAGTATAAATGTTTATTTAATTTAATGAACTGGATAAGAAGTTACAAGCTTGCTAAGAGGGGCTGGTGAGCTGGGTTTAAAACCAATCTCAGAACCTATTCAGGCAGTTCAAACCGCTGGGAAAGGTCCCCAAACCATTTGTTTAGACATTTTGATGTTTTTATCATATTTTTAAATTCTCATTTGCTTGATTGAATTAATTGAATGCTTTCATGATGCTTCTATAGTGTAAATATGTATAAATTGTCTTCAAAGAAAATTTTTGAAAAATATAAAAAATAGGTTGTTAAAATTAAAAAAGTAAGTAGATGAAAAAAAAATGAGAGGAGGAAATAAATTAGAGATAAAGAAAGAAATTATATTCAAGTTGCTAGATGGAAAAATAGGTAATTAAGTTAGAGATAAAAGGAACTAGAGTTAAGATAAGATTTAAAAAAAATAAAAATATTAATTATGCATAATAAATATTAAAAAATATATACACATCTAAAATAAAAATTTTAAAAAAAGAACAATAAATTAAATAATAATAATATAAGTAATACTAATAAAATAAAATTACAATAATAATAATAATACTAATACTAATAAGAATAAATATTAGCGCATATATATAATATATTAACAAATCACAAAGAATTATATAAAGTAAATGAATATAAACAAAAAAAATATAAACACAAATAATTAAATAAAATTTCTAAAGTAAAATTTAGAGGGAATTGTTAGAAAAGGGAAAGGAAGAGTGATAAGTGAAATTTCAATTGTGAAAAAAAATATAAATAAATAAATAAAATACCAATCTTAACTAGAATAGGAAGACAAAGATTGAAAGAAGCAAAAATTTAGAGATAATCCGTTTAAGATTGATATGACTGAAATTCAATGGTGTGGTGAATCTTATCCTTGGGTGGATGGAAGCCCTTCCAAATGTGGTTGGGATGTGTATTCTGCTCTAGGTCACCTGGCGATGGACTGCTGTGACTAATGTGCATGTGTTGTCTGTGTGTGCATCCCCTTGTGATAGTGGGAATCCTGATCTCGTAATAATATTACTTGGATAACAGATACAATTGTTCGATTTTAAAGAAAATTCTAAAATTTTAATAACTTTAATCTGGTGATTGGATTGTGGAAAATCAAGAATTGGGGAGATCTATGAGGGATTATGGATGTCTTGATTTGGCTGTGAATTACGAGAAATTCTGGTAGTGATTCTAAGGGATAAAATATGACTTGGGGGAAAACTAATGGAGAAAATGAATTTAGAGGGATTTTTGATCAAATAGAAAAAGTAAAGAAAAATTAAATTGAATGATCGCCTAGGTAACTAGAATAGTTGTAGAATGAGACGTGCATGCAATATGATTACATGGAAATCTCGGTTTCATCACTGTCCCGAGAGGATGTAGTTGTTGTGCAGATTTTCTACTAACTTTTGGATATATTTAGAGTTCAAATCAAAATCTTTTCTCTCCAAAGTCTGTAAATATAATTAATAACCAATCCGAAGCCGCCATATCATCATTTTTTTAAGAGTGTTTTCATTATAATTTTATGAAATTAAGAGCACACAAACAGGTAAAGCTCATGCGGTTTGAAAATGGAATTTTAGTAATTTTTACAATTTTCATACTCATTTGCTTGTTGATGGTTGTGAATGCTTGATTGCATCTTTTATATATCTCTAAACATGTTATTTTGATTTACATGATGAGGGAAAGTGTAAATACATAAATATTTAATTCAATTTATCACTCAACTTATATGAATATTTGTATAAGTCACTAACGAAGAAATTAGTGATTAACTACATACTAGTAATTCTACCTTATTATATGTAAACCATATCATGATTAATTACATATTAGTAATTTTACCTTATTATATGCAAACCATATCATGTATCTCATATTAGTAAATTTGTATGTTTGTGTGTGGGTAATTATTTATATACATTAGCTATGTAATCTCAGTGTTACAATTTATGATCTTTAGACTTTGTATAAAGTTTAATAACTTAAACCGATACCATCTTTTTACATGTGACGGCGAGGCGGTCGTGTGAATATATATAAATGTATGATATATGTGCAAGCAGGTATATATGTTATAGCTTGAAAATGCTCCCAAGTTAATTTCTTATATTTGATATATTTAATTTAGTGTTTATATATGTTTAAATATATATAATAAGGTTAAGGACATAGTTTAGAGTCAAACAAAAAAAGGATAGACAAGGACGAAGGAGTTAAAATAAGCATGAAGGGGCATGAAAAAATGTGAGAACCTTTCAAATGAAGCCGTATAATGAAAACTGATAACTTTTAGATGATGTGAGATAACAAAAACTGATAACTTTTAGTTGAAGTAGTATAATAAAAAGTGATCACTTTTAAATAAAGTGACATAACGAAAAGTGGTATGTGACATCCCAAAGGCTAATTAAGGTATGTGGGTGTCAGATACAGAAACAAAGTACATGATAAAACTTATATGCAGCGGAACAAATTAATATGAATTCCTTATATATATATATGAGTTCTAATTACATACAAATAATTGAGCTCAAAAGTGGCTGCAAAATACAAAGTCAAAATACAAAAGATAGCCACTTCTTTTACTATGTTATTGGACTCATCAGAGTGTGGGAGCAATCATGGACTCAAGTTTGCGGATCCGTGAGATCCTCATAAACTTCAATAGGTAAGTTAGCTAGCAGTTCCTCACTTTCTTTCACATTTGGAGGGGGGGCAAGGGCATGGAAAGAGTGAGTTCCATATGCTCAATAAGAAAAATAGTATTTAAATAACATCGTAAGATTTTAAAGGTGAATTATTCTAACATATACACTTACCATTTGGTTACTTCGTAGACCTACCTTACATTATGAAAATAATTTATCTATTAAAGAAAAACATCATGTTAATATAATCAAAACAACCACAAATCATACTAGATAATAGAGAAAATAAAATAAATCATGAAATGCTCAGACTTTCGTGTCATGCTTCGCGAGTCATTACGACTTCCATCTCTGAAGGTAGATATAGATTTCTAACTACCCACGTGGAATGACCAGATCATATATAAATAACGGCAATTTGCTCAAGCACAATTTCAGCTGGCCAAACCATGGTACGATCTATTACCACAGTTGTACCAACCATAGTGGCCTTATCAGATATTTTATAGTCATGACATTACTTAGCTAAGGGTGACTCCTAACAGATATTTACATCACTACTCTCGTTAGAGGGTACGCTATCATCCACAAGGAGTGGTCCTCTTACATCTTTCCAGACCAGATGGGGGATGGGAAGACAGATACCTCGGATGGGGTTAGAAGAACAAATACCCTTGAGAGATAAAAAGTCTAACGAGATACTTAATTTATTATGCATGCCAATACAAATACATACTCAGACCATTCATGCTTCAATCCAGATTTCTATTTTTTTTGTTTATTTTATTTTCTAGGTAACCTTATCAGTTTCATATTAATTTAATTACATGCAAATCACCATGTGCCTATAAATCACATAGCGAGCTTGAAATCAGGAACAATTCAATTATTAAACCTACAAACACAAAAGCATGCAAAACAAAAAAATCACAAATTATCAATTTAATCTCTTTTTTGTCTAAGAATACCCCTTAAGATGTTGAAAAAAATACTAAATTCCTTATTGAAACATTAATAATTTCTTCTAAGCTGTTATTCTTTTCTTCCTCTCCTTTTCTCTCTAGATCACTCTATCTCTTTCTCTCTTTAAGTCTTGAAAGATGGAAGAATGGAAGTTTGGGAAAAAATTGGAAGGAAGGACCTTATTTATAGAAATTGAAAGTCGTCGAATTCGTGGCAAGTGGCGAAATCCAGTGAAGAGAGAGGGAAAAAGATGCTCGACACAAAAAATAAGGGGAAAAAATCTCCTCCGCCGGTGGTGGTAGTGTGCCACCCGAGATGACAACGACGCACTACCCAAGGCGGTAGTGGCCCGCCCAGCGCGCTGCGGGTGCGTGGCCCTCCCTACCGCAAGCGAGGTGACACTCGGTAGGCTTGCGTGCGCACGACAGGTGCGAGCACGTTTGACCCCACGCCGCATTCATGGATGGGATGTACGTGCATCCATGCGCACAGTGCACAGGCGTCCACATGGGCAGTTCCCCTTTCCCTTGGGATTTTCTTCAGTTTTTCTATTTTTCTTGAAATTTATTTTTTTACTAAAATAAAATAAAATAAACTAAATTCAACTAAAATAAAATAAAATTAAATAGAATCAATTATAATTAAATTAAGTAAAATAGAAATAAAAATCGGCATAATTAAAAAATTATGATAATAATTTGCGAAGTAAATTAAATGAGTCCAATGCAGTCTAAAAGCGTGAAAAATAGGATTTTCCAAATAAATTAAGCATAGTGATGGGCGGGATGTTACTTTCCCCCCACCTTAAAAAACTTTGGTCCTCACATTTGTCTCGATCAAGTCCAGATGTTTCTCCCTCATCTCGTTTTCCAACTCCCAAGTTGCTTGTTCTGGGGTATGAGACTGTCATTGCACCTTCACCATGGGAATTGTTTTGTTGTGCAAGACCTTATAGGTCCACCAAAGAATCTCCACGTGAACTTCCTCATAAATCATGTTGGCTTGTACCTACACTTCATCATAAGGAATGATATGAGAAGGGTCAGGGTGGTACCTCTTTAGTATTGAGACATGAAAGATGTCATGTAAACCTGTAAACTCTTGGGATAGAGCGAGACGGTATGCTACAGGTCCAATGTGCTCGATGATCTAAAAAGGTCCCATGTAACGAGAGCTTAACTTCCCTCATTTCCTGAACTGCATCTTTCCCTTGTAGGAGAAAACCTTGAGGAAAACCTGGTCTCCCATGACAAATTTCAAGGGTGGCCTACAATTGTCAGTGTAACTCTTCTGACGGCTCTGGGTGGTAGGTAAGTTCTTATGAATGATCCCAACCTTCTCGATGGTCTCTTAAATGAACTTTGGTCCCAAATGGCGCTAGTTTTCGACTTCGATCCAACAGGTAGGAGAATGGTAAGGCCTACCATACAATACTTCATACGAAGCCATGCCGATGCTGGAATGATAACTTTTATTATAAATAAATTCACATAGGGGAAGATACTCATACTAGTTATCACCAAAGTCAAGGACGTAAGCACACAATATGTTTTCTAACGTATGGATTGTACGTTATGACTGACCATTTGTTTGGAGATGATAAGCGGTGCTGAAATACAATCCAGACCCTAGAGCTTCCTGAAAATTATCGCAGAAGTGGGATGTAAATCGAGGATCTTAATAAGATATAATGGATAAGGGAACACCATGAAATCAAACAATCTCATCAACATATAGGCGAGCTAATTTGCTTGTGGAGTTAATGGTTCTGATGGGTAGAAAATGAGTTGTCTTGGTCAGTCTGTCAACAATGACCCAAATAGCGTTCTGACTAGAAAAGGTCCTAAGTAATCCGGTGATAAAATCCATGGTTACATGCTCCCACTTCCATTCAGGGATAAAAGAGCTTGTAATAAACTGTCAGGTCTTTGATGTTCTACCTTAATTCTCTAGCAAGTGAGGCATAAAAAGACATAGTCGACTATGTCCTTTTTTATTCCCAGCCACCAGTATTATTGCTTCAAGTCTTGATACATCTTGGTACTCCCAGGATGGATGGATAGCTTGGAAGCATGGGCGGTCTTGAGAACATCCGCCTTTACAGCGATGAAAACCCAAATTCGATTCGAAAATCTAAACAGTCCATCATCTGAAATCCTAAAATCAAGAAATTTGTCTGAGGAGAACTTACCTAGATTCTTGGTGAGTTTTGGGTTCATGGATTAAGCTTCCCAGATTTTCATGAAGAGATCTGGCAGCGCTCGGATAAGAGTGAGATAGGTGCCTTTGCCATAGTAGCTAAGGTGGAGAGACTATATAGTATCCATAAATTTCCAAGTAGAGGCCATGGTTTGGGCCAACACTGCAAAATTCTTTCTACTTAGTGCATTTGTGACTACATTTCCTCTACTAGGGTGACAGATGATCTTGCAGTCATAATCCTTCAGAAGATCCATCCAATGTCTCTGGCTCATGTTTAGCTCCCTCGGCAAGAAGATGTACTTAAAACTCTTGTAGTCAATGTAAATCTCAAAAGTCTTACCAAATAGGTAGTGACGCCATATCTTCAGGGCAAAGATGATGGCTGCCAACTCCAGGTCATGGGTAGGGTAGTTTCACTCATGAGGTTTCAACTGTTGGGACCCATAAGCGACTATTGTACCATGCTACATTAAGACACATCCTAAGCCAATATGAGATGCATCGCAATAGACCTAAAATCTTCCAATATTGTCATGGAGGATCAATACAGGAGCAGAGGTGAGACAACACTTCAATTCCATAAAGCTTTCATTGGATTCGTAATTCCAAACAAATAGTATGCCTTTTCGAGTGAGTCGGGTCAATAGAGTGGCAATCTTAGCAAATCCGTCAATGAACCGCCAATAGTAACCTACCAAGCCAAGGAAACTATGTACCTCGGTCACATTAATGGGCGAATTCCAGTTGACTACTGTTTCAACCTTGGACGAATCCACAAAAACTCCTTCACTTAAAATTACATGACCGAGGAAGGAAACTCAATCCAACCAGAAGGAGCATTTTCTAAGTTTAGCATACAGTTGGTTCTGGCGAAGGGTCTCCAACAGTTCAGTTAAGTGCACAACATGTTTCTCTAGGCTCTTTGAGTACACTAAGATGCTAATAATAAAAAGGATGACGTATTAATTTAGTGCATGCTAGAAAACTTTGTTCATGAGGTCATAAAGCATGCAGGGGCATTGGTTAACTCGAATGGCATTACCCTAAACTCCTACAAGTCGTACTTGCACCGAAAAGCATTCTTCAAAATATCTTCTTCCTTGACTCTCAGCTGGTGATAATTCATCCTAAGGTTAATTTTAGAAAAGACCGTGGCTCCTTACAGTTGATCAAAGAGGTCATCGATATGAGGTAAGGGATATTTGCTTTTAACTGTCACTCGGTTAAGCTCCCATTAATCCATATAGATTCTGAGGGAACCATCATTCTTCTTCTCAAACAACACCAGAGTGCCGTAAGGAGAATGGCTAGGGTAGATAAACTTTCGGGTAATTAGTTCAGAAAGCTAATTTTCTAACTCTACTAGCTCAACACAACTTATACTAGAGGTGGGCTTTGATATTGGCTGGGTTTCGGGCAACAATTCAATTAGAAACTCTACTTCTTAGGAGAGAGGCAGACCGGGCAGTTCGATGGGAAAGATATCTAAAAAGTTGCAAACAACCCGTATGGAACACACAGTCGGATCAGCACCCATATTCCTGTTTATTCAATTATTAGGAAAAATAACCATAAATTTTCTTCATTTTTAGGGGACCATAAAGTTACAATTTTACTTTCACAATCGATTATTGCTCTATTCGTCTGTAACGATTCCATTCCTAATATCACATCAAATCTTGAAAAGTCTAAAAATATTAGATTCACAAATACTTTTATTCCTAAAATTTTGTCTTACAATCATTACATACACAATGAGATTCTAATAGTCCCCTAGAGGGAGTTTCTACTGTTAATATTTCTGCTAAAGATTTTGGCCTAAAATTAAGATTACAAGCAAATACATAAGAAATAAAAGAGCGAGTAGCACCTGTATCGATCAAAGCCGTAGTATAAATATCATGAATAGAAAACATACCTTGGATAAGAACAGGAGTGGGGAGAGCACCGACTTCATCTAGGTGGTACACATGATCCTAAGCTACAGGTTTGGCCATGTCATTCGATTGCTGGGGGCAGTTTTTTATAAGATATTGGGTGCTTCCACACCAATAGTAGGCATGATTGATACGCCGATAGGGAAAGTCACCATAATAGCAACCACAATGCTGATAGGATTGGTTATGTCGGGCAGGCTGAACTGTAGGTGGAGGCAAACCAGGGGAAAAGCAACTCTAGTTCGTTTATCAGGGTGGTTACTTACTGGATCAGGCAATCTCCTTCTAAGTTGTTGGGGTTATTACCGTTGGGTATGGACTCGGATAATGCATTGGTGCTTGGCCAAGATAAGGTCTTCGACCAATTGGGCATGTTCTAACACCTCCGTATACGAGCTAGGTCTCAGCATCACGACCCGATCATAGATGTCGACACAAAGGCCCTTTAGAAACTTCCTAACTTTTTGACTTTTGGGGCTGACCATTAGAGGGACAAAACGGGCTGCATATTGGGAAATTGTTAAATTTCCTAGGTGAAGGTCTTGAAATTTCTCCTCCTTCTTTTCTTAGACATAGGTAGGAAAAAATTTATCAAAGAATGCATCCATGAAAACTTCGTAGGTCGTAGGGGTAGGTAAGACTTCCTTTTTAAGTTGCCACTAGTGTTTGGCCTCTCTGTTTGGCATAAAGGCTGCTAGGGGAACCTTATGTTCCTCAGTCACGTCTAGGACAGAGAAAAGTTTCTCTATCTTCAGTATCCAAACTTTGGCTACTAAGGGGTCAGGGCCACCTTTGAAATGGGGCGGGTTAAGCTTTCTAAACTATGCTATGTTATGGGAAATAGACCTTTTAATTGTTCGGTATTATGGGGCAGGAGGTGGATAAGGGTTGCCTTGATTTTGTCCTACGACTGCAGTCAATCCTTGAATGGCTCAGAAGAGTTTAGAAAATTCAGTCCTGATCGAGTGATAATAGGCTTTAGGTCGCTCGGTATGCTCTACGAATTGTCTTCCTCACGAAATTCCTATAAAAGAAAAGAAGACACGAGTTGGTGGTCTAATTTTTGAAAAGAGGACTTATTCTTCCTAGGTACTCTAAGAGTTTCTCTACCTAAGGCCTCAATGTAGAGGATTTGATCTGTGTAATTATGCTCTAATACCATCTATGACATCCCAAATGCTAATTAAGGCATGTGGATGTCATATATAAAAACAGAGTTACGAGTGCATGATAAAAATTATATGCAGTGGAACAAATTAATACAAATCCCTTACATATATATATATATATGAGTCCCAATTACATACATATAACAGAGGTCAGAAGTGGCTACAAAATACAAAGTCAAAATACAAAAAAGGGCCACTTCTTTAACTATGCTGTTGGACTCATCAGAGTGAGGGAACAATCATGCCTCAAGTTTTGTGGATCCACAAGATCCTCATAAACTTCAATAGGTAGGTTAGTTGGTAGTTCCTCACTTTCTTCCTCATCTGGGGGAGAGGAGGGCATGGAAATAATGAGTCCCATATGCTTAGTAAGGAAAACAATATTTAAATTACATCATAAGGTTTAAAAAGTGAATTATTCTAACATAAATGCTTACCATTTGGCTACTTTGTAGACCTATCTTACATTATGAAAATAATTTATTTATTAGAGAAAAACATCATGTTAATATAATCAACACAAACACACATCATAACAGATAATAGAGAAAATCAAATAAATCATGAAATGCTCAAATTTGCGTGTCATACTTTGTGAAGTCATTACAACTTCCATCTCTGAAGGTATGTATAGATTTTCATCTACCCACGTGGAATGACCAGATCAGATACAGATAACGACAATTTGTTCAGGCATAATTTTGGCTAGCCAAACCATGGTACGATCTATGACCACAATCGTACCAACCAAAGTGGCCTTATCAGATATTCTATAGTCACGACATTACTTAGCTAAGGATGACCCCTAACAAATATTTGCATTATCACTCTCGTTGAAGGGTACACCATAATCCACAAGGAGCGATCCTCTTATGTCTTTCCAGATCAGATGTGGGAGGAAGAAATAGATACCCCAGATGGGGTTAGGGGAACATATAACCTTTAGAGATAAAAATCCTAATAAGACACTTGATACATTATGCATGTCAATCCAGATACATACTCGGACCATTCATGCTTTATTTCACATTTCTCTTTTTTTTTGTTTCTTTTATTTTCTAAGTAACCTTATCGATTTCATATTAATTTAATTGCATGCAAATCATCAAGTGTCTATAAGTCATATAGCATGCTTGAAATTAGGAACAATTCAACTTATTAAACCTACAAACGCAAAAGCATGCAAAACAACCAAAATCACAAATTATCAATTTAATCTCTTCTTTTTTTTGTCTAAAAATTCCCCTTAAGATGTTGAAAAAAATACTAAATTTCTTACTGAAACCTTGATAGTTTCTTTTATACCATTCTTTTCTTCCTCTCCTTCTCTCTCTAGATCACTCTCTCTCTTTCTCTTTCTAAGTCTTAAAAGATGGAAGAATGGAAGCGTGGGGAAAATTGGAATGAAGGACCCTATTTATAGAAATTAGGATCCATTGGATTCGCACCAAGTGGTAAAATCTGATGAAGAGAGAGGAAAAAAGATGCTCGGCATGAAAAACGTGGAGGAAAATCTCCTTACCAGCGATGGCAGCGTGCTGCTTGAGGTGATAATGACGCATTACCAGAGGCAGCAGTGGCCTGCTCAGCACACAGCAGGCTAACCTACAAGCTCACAGCCCTCCTTACCGCACTCACAGGGCTTTGGCGCGTAGGGCACCACACGCGCAAGCCTACTGCGTACAGGCCCCAGACGCATAGGCTTTTCTCAGCGTAAGCCTGCTGCGTAGAGGGTGCACGCACAGTGTGCAGTGCCTGTTCACGCACGAGATGACGCGCAGACAACCCATTTGCGCGCGACAGGCACGCGCAGGGTTTACCCCACTCTACATGTGCGAATGGGACGTGTGCACTGTGCATCCATCTCACATCAGTTGTGCCCGCATGCACGCACACATTGCACAGGTGCCTGCGCAGGCAGTTCCCCTTTCCCGTAGGATTTTCCTACGAGATTTTTTCTTGTTTTTCCTTGTTTCCCGAAATTCATTTTTGTTTACTAAAATAAACTAAATTCAAATAAAATAAAATAAAATTATATAGAATCAAATATAATCAAATTAAGTAAAATAGAAATAAAAATTGGCATAATTAACGAAATACGATAATGATTTGCGAAATTAATTAAATTAGTTCAATGCGGCCTAAAGGCCTGAATAAATAGGATTTTTCAAATAAATTAAGCACAGTGGTGGGTAGGGTGTTACATGAAAACTTTTAGATGAAGTGGCATGTGAAAAGTGGTAACCTCCTAAATGAAGTAGTATGTGAAAAGTAGTGACCTTTTAGATAAAATAACATGTAAAAAGTGGTAACCTTTTAGATGAAATGACATGATTAAAGGTGGCAACTTTTAGATGAAGTGGCATGTTAGAATGGTAGCAACCTTTCTCTCGTGACTCCCCACTCTTATAAATATGGGATGGAGAATGGAGGAAGAAACATTGTGGATGAGAGAAAAATAGTGCCAAGCATAGAGCTGAGAAAAGAAGGAGTACGAAGTATGAGAGTATTGTGAGTTTTTAGATAAAATACCTTGGAAAACTCTGCTAAATTTATGAGAGCAAAGAAAGGAGAATAGAAGAAGAAGGAGGCTCGCGGTTAAAAGGAGGTTATAAACTATTAGAAAGGTAAGCTTTTTTTTAAGTTTTGAAGTTAAGTTTCTCTTTAATTTTTTGGATTAGTTTTTGAGTATTATGTTGGATATGTTTGAGTCAAGTGAGTGACCAAAATCATCCCAAAGCTCTGCCAGATTTTTAAGAGAAAAAAGTCATGAACAAAGCTGGAATTCTACCAAAATTAAGATTACATACTCCACAAAGAAATTAAAAGGTTTGCAATATGACAGTTAAGGACCTAAGATAAGTGGATATTATGAATTCATTAGTCTACGTAGCTTTGAATTATTTTACGCATTTTTATTATAAAAATGTGCAAGTGTTTTTAATTTGACTTTAGTATTTTTTAAGTGTGTATTTGTTAAAGTTTTACTTCAATATAAGTTGTATTTTGTTTTGTGTTTTCGAAATTTGATTTTTGATATATATATATATCACTCATTATGGAAAAGATTTGTTTCAAAAACATTTGCATTATGTTAGGCTTCAATATGGCCATATATACCATTTTGTATTCGAGTGTATTAGTGAAGTGATAAGTGTGTACCCATATATAACCATTCCATATTCGGGTGTATGGGAAAACAGTTTGATTTATGTGCCCTAACCGTTCTGTGTTCGGGGGATAGCAGTGTTTCAAGGTACTCATGTATGTCTTTCTATATTTGAGTACATGGAGAACCAGTACATGGAGAACCAGTTATAAGTATTTGTACGCATAATGTATGGTAACTGATTAATCCCTCATAATAGTGATAAAGTATACAACGAAACAATTGTGAATTCGTTTTTTGATTTGTGCATTTGTTTTCTACTTTGTAAATCTATTTTTGGAAACATTATATGACATGTTTTTATTATAAAGTAAACTATATATTGCATGTACTGTGTTGTGATTTCATAATATCACTTATTGAGATATTTTATCTCAAGCCCCCTATCACCCTCTAGATATCGAAGATACCACTATAGAGTAAGCAGTGATACAGAGAAAATTTTTTAAAGGTAGACTATGAGATTAAGGCTACTGTTTCATACTTTTATTTAGTAAAGTAAGCAAAAAAATTTATTGTCTCGTACATATATTTATGTTATTACATTTAAGGGATATAACACTTATGCGACTCTATTATGATTAATAAAGTTAAGTTATTTTGCTTAATTTGAGTATATGTGATTTAAGTAAGTATACTCCGGTCATTACCTTTTAAAACGGGATATGGTCCATCACAAGTGTTACACCCCTTCAGGTTACTAAGAAATTTAGTAGAGATTTAGCCCCTAGTATTATAGGGCTGGGTAAGAAATTAACTTTGATGCCACTTGTCACAGACCATACCCCGTCTTATAGGGCAATGAACGGAGAATACATATTTAAATCACATATACTCAAGTTAAGTAAAATAATTAACCTTTATTAATCATAACAGAGTCACAGAAATGTTACATCCCTTAAATGTAAAACATAAACATATATATGAGGCTCTAAATTTTCTTTGTTATACTATAAAAGAAAAGTACGAAACAATAACCTTAATCTCATAGTATAGCTTCAAAAACTTTTTTTCATATCACTGTTCACTTTGTAGTGGTACCTTGGGTTATCTAGAAGGTGGTAAGGGGTGAGATAAAATATCCCAATAAGCTATATTATGGAATCACAATATAGTACATGCAATATAGAGTTTTCTTTACACACAATAAAAACATATATCATATACTCATTCCTAAAAAAAGTAAATATACAAATTAGAAGGTGACTGCACAAATTAGAAAACAGATTCACAATTGCTTCATTGTATACTTCATCACTATTATGGAGGGTCAATCAGTTACCATATATTATGCATAGATACACATACTTATCACTGGTTCTCTATATACCTGAATATGGAAAGACATACATGAGTACTTTGAAACACTACTACCCCCCAGACACGGAACGGTTAGGGCACATAGAATAGATTGTTTCCCCATACACCCAAACACGGAATGTTTATGTATGAGCACACACTTATCATTTTACCAATACACCCAAACACGGAATAATCATGTATGGCCACATTGAAGCCTAGTATAAAGCAGGTTCTTTCAGAACAACTTTTTTCCATAATGAGTGATGCACATATTAAAATGATATTTAAAAAATAAAAGGAAAAATAACACTTATATCAAAGTAAAACTTTAATAAATAATTGCTTAGCACATATGAAAGTACAAGTATGATATTTTCGAAAAATATGTAACTTTAATACTGAGAATACATAGAATATTTCAAAGCTACGAAGGCTAATGAATTCATAATACCCACTTACCTTAGGTCCTTAGTAGTTGTATTTCAAATCTTTCAATTTCCTTGTAGAGCATGTAAACTTAATTCTGGAAGAGTTCTCAAAAACTTTTTTTCGTATCATCGCTCACTCTGTAGTAAAATTATCACTATACATCCGAACATGGAACGATTATATATGGCCATACAATTATCACTTTGCTAGTACAACCGAAAATGGAACAGTTATGTATGGTCAAATTAAAGCTTAGCATAATGCAAGTGCTTTTAGAACAACACTTTCCATTATAAGTGATGTACACATATCAAAATTACATTTCGAAAACAAAAAGCAAAATAACACTTATATCGAAGTATAACTTCAACAAACACTTAGTAAATAAGAAAGGCAAATTAAACCCTTGCACATTTTTTTACTAAAAATATGCAAAATACTTCAAAGCTACGTAGGTTAATGAATCTATAATATCTATTTACCTTAGGTCCATAGCAGTCATATTCAAAACCTTTCAATTTCCTTATGGAGTATGCAATTAGAGTTCTGACTTTACTTATGACCTTTGCATCTCAAAACTCTAGTAGAGTTTTGGGATGATTTTTGTCACTTTCTAGACTTTCTAATAGTTTATAACCTCTTTTTGACTATGAGCCTTCATCCTCTTCTCTTCCTCTTCTTTTGCTCTCACAAATTTAGCAAAGTTTCCCCAAGGTTTTTAGCTAAAAACCTCATAGTACTTTCATAAAATCACACACTTCATAATCCTTCTTCTCTCACTTCTATGCTTCAAGCTATTTTTCTCTCATCCATAATGTCTCTTCCTCCATTCTCTCATCCTTTATTTATAGGAGTGGAGAGCCATGAGAGAAAGGTTGCCACCATTATTTTATGCCATTTTATCTAAAAATTGTCACTTTTATTATGCCACTTCATCTAAAAGTTGTCATCTTTCATTATGGCACTTCATTTAAAAGTTATTATTTTTCAGTATGATACTTCATCTAAAAGTTGTCACTTTCATTATGTCACTTCATCTAAAAGGTTGCCACTTTTCACATGTTACTTCATCTAAAAGTTGTCACTTTTTGTTATGTCACTTCATCTAAAAGGTTGTCATTTTGCACATGTCACTTCATTTAAAAGTTATCACTTTTTGTTATCTTACTTCATCTAAAAGCTACCACCTTTCATTATACCACTTCATCTAAATGGTTTCCACCTTTTTCCATGTCCTTTCATACTTATTCTAGCTTCTTCATCTTTATCCATCTGTTTTTTGTTTGACTCTAAATTATGCCCTTACCTTACTATATATTTTCAAACACATATAAAGGCTAAATTAAATATATCAAACATAATAAATTAACTCGGGAACATTTTCGAGCTATCACATCCTCCCCCCTAAAAAAAGAAATTTTGTCCTCTAAATTGGACTTACCACTAGTCACAAATAAATGAGGGTATTTGGCCTTTATTTCCTTTTTTAGCTCCAATGTGGCTTTTTTAGTCGAATGATGCTGCTAGAGTACCTTTATTAAGGGGATCACCTTGGACCGTAATATCTTTTCTTTTCGAACCACTATCTGCACATGAAACTCAATGTAGAATTGTCCTAAAGTGCAAGGGGTTCATATCAAAGTACATGTGATGGATTTGGGTGATATTTCTTAGTATCAACACATGGAAAACATTGTGTATGTTAGCTAACTCACATGGCAATGCTAAATGACAGGTGATAGCTCCCACTTTATCCAATGTCTCAAAAGGTCTTATAAATCTAGGACTGAATTTTTCTTTCCTCCCAAATCTCATGATCCCTTTAATCGGTGAGATTTTTTAAAATACATAGTCGCCTACTTCTAATTTTAAATCTCTTCTCCGATTGCGGGCATAACTTTTCTCCTACTTTGAACTATCAAAAGATGTTTCCTAATCAATTTCACATTCTCTGTAGTTTCTTCCATTAATTGAGGTCTAGTGTACTTTTCATTCCTTGACTTCTTTTCAACAGATAAATGATTTATAGTCTCCCATAAATGGTTCCTTCTTTTCATTTGATTGATATTTATTATTATAAGTGAAGCCTAGCAAAGAAAAAGGTTTGTCTCATTACTCCACTTCTATATCTAGAATGATAAATATTATTATGTGTAAACTCTATTAGAGGTAATTGATTCTTTCCATAATCTCGTAATTCAATAACACAAGCTCGAGACATATCCTCTAGGGTTTATATCATCTTTCCTAATTAACTATCTATTTGAGGGAGGAGGGTCTATTGCAAACCCTATTAGAGGTAATTGGTTCTTTCCATAATCTCATAATTCAATAACACAAGCTCGAGACATATCCTCTAGGGTTTATATCGTCTTTCCTAATTAACTATCTATTTGAGGGAGGAGGGTCTATTGAAGGATAGTTTAGTTGCCATAACATACCATAAGCTAGTCCAATTTCTTGATATGATCATGATATGAAAATCATGAACATTAGTCTAGTATAACTTATTTGATCATGGCAACTCATTACAACATCTCCAAAATTTATAACAACAAAATATTTCATTCTCTATTCTTAGTTCATAAGCTGCTAATTAGTTTTACTAAGGTTGGAAATTCTTTGTCTTCCAAATAACTTGTATCATCGGTATCTCACTTTGAATGCAGACGAAAACCAATTTATGAAGCTTACGATTACTATATGTGACACAAGAAGGAATGGGGAGGATCGAATCAACTTCTAAAATCCACTCAACATATGCAATACATAAACTATAGCCACCTAGAATAAACCTCTGCCTCTAATTGAATCTGCAATCCTAAAAGGAAAGAAAAAACAAAGACTGGAATAAATAACAAGGAATGGAAAAACGTCATAGACTTACCGATAAGTTGATCCGTGCTTCTTGGCTCAACAAGACTTCTGAAGACTCTTACTTCCCGAAAAACTTGAAGAAGCTAATTTTAGCAAAAATGTTAAAAATGAAGAAAAGATGAAACTTTCAAGAATTCTCTCAAATTGATTGTCAAATATGTTGTGTTTACATCCTAGGGACAAAGGTCTATTTGTAGCGTTTCTTGGACAATGTAGATGAGTGTAAAATCTTGCGATAATTCAATAAAATAATACTCTAGAAAGAATTCTATCTAAATCTAGGATAATTACATAATAAAATAATTATTCTATCCCAAATGAATTAACTAAATAATCCTAAGGGATAAAATTACAATAAAATAATAATTAAAAGAATCCAGTATTTATCCCATGTGAGTTCCATATAAAACACATGTGGAAATTAATTTATACATGTGGGATTTTAATTTAAAACATGGATAATTTTAAAAGTGTCTCCCAAAAGCTTTTTAAAATTTTAAAATAATAAAATAAATTAAATAATTAAAAAGGAGAAAGGGGTCGGTTGGTTTGGGTTACCTGGATGGGCTGGACTGGCCGGTCCACATGGGCTGCGCACGAAAAGGCCCGTAGGGGTCGCGGACTGGTGGACTTGGGCCAGTTGGGCCATTTGCAAGCTCATCTATGCAAGGTACGCACATTCGACCGTTGCGGCTTGTGTACATGAGGTCAGTCCTATCCAAGCCTAGAGGGCCATGTGCATGGGCATTCCCTATCGCTCATGCGTGCAGTTCGTGCAGGCACACGTGCCTATTCGTGAGTTGAGCGCACTTGGCCGCATGTTCAGCACACGTGTGGGCCTCCTTGCTCGCATGTGGGCCTCCAGGACTTTGAGTTGAGAAAATTGCCTTTCTTCAGTTTTCCTGCGGAGTATAAGATCGCCTTAACTACTTCACCACAGGACCGGGGCACACCAGCGGATGTGTGGGCCAAGTATTTTATATGTGCATTGCAACACGTGTGTAACCTATAGGTACCCAAACCTAGATTACATTTGGGCTTTCTTCTTGGGTTCGAATTTTTGGGTCGAGTTCTTTTTTAACAATAAGGCTAGTTACCCTTTGGATTTTTAGCACCTTTTGGTGTCGTTTCTTCCTAGGTTAGGAACTCCATTTGATGGATTCAGCCTTGCTGTTTGATAGTTGGTCAAGAATAGACTAGCTTGGAGTATTATTACTTCGTAATTGCTTTCTCTCATTTCCTAAAAACTCATCTATACTTTCTTGCTTCCTATACTCCTCTGGTTTAGGTGTAGTTTCAGCGGGTATCGTGTCATCCCCCCTTCTTCGAGAGGATTCGTCCTTCAATCTGCAGAGACCATAAAATTTTCATCTAAGGTCAATGAGGACAGAGGATTTACCAGACATCCAGCATGGTGCTCAGGTTATTCTTAGATGAAGAAGCAAATTTTGTCCAAATCCAGATTGTGGTCCTTCTTCGCCTGTCTCTTAGCGAACTCCTTGTATGACTTTTTAATTTTCAGTTCGTCCTTATAAATGTCACTTTTTGACAAAATTTTTAAAACATGGGTGCAGTTACCCATTCAAATAGAGTATTGATTCCTTTTGCAAGCATAGCTAACATCTCGATCATATTGCCAGGACCTTCTTAGCAATAGGTGTCTTGCTGCATGGAAACTACATCGCACAATATCTCATCCATGTAGTCATCAATACAGAATGGGACACATACCTTCTGGGTAATGTTGATCTCTTTGCTGTCATCCAACCAGTGCAATTTTATAGGGAGTAAGATGCACTTTGCACGTCAATCCTGCCTGATCCACTAGTAAGAAGGTACTAGCAACATTAGCACAACTGCCTCTGTCAATTATCACACTATAGATCTTTTTGTTGACCAGGCACCTGGAGTGGAAAATAGCCTCTCTCTGACTGTTGCCTTTGGGTTTAACCTATATGTTTAGTGCTTGTTGTGCCATAAACACATCTCCTTGTACTGGTCGAGCTATACTCTCTTTATCCACTAATGGTAGATCTTCCTACTCATCATTACTTTCGTGGTCACAAACAATATCTCCATCATCTCGGATAATCACAGTATGCTAATTGGGACATTGGAATGCAATATGCCTAACTCTTAAGCACTTAAAACATTTAACAGTGCTCCGACAGGTGGCTGGTGCCCTAGGATTAACTGTTGGATTGATAGCAGGTTGTTTTCCCTTACTGTCGTCCACTTTTTTACCTTCATCCCTTCAAGCCTATTTTTGATTTCCCTGAGGAGCATTACTGACATACCCCCAATTGGTTCCTTTAACTTTTAGTTACCTTTTGATTTTTATAGCCTTGTGCACCATCTCGTCCATGTCGACATAGGTTTGGAGTTCAAGGATGTTGGAGATATCCTTGTTTAGGCCTCCAAGACCTGAGCCATGGTGGCTTTCGGCCATTTGTCAACTCTGGCCCAATCATGATTATCTCCATTTCCTTATAGTACTCTTCCACTGACTTAGAACCCTAGCTTAGGTGCTGCAATCTCAGGTTCATATCCCTGTCAAAATGAGTTGGCACAACCCTCTTTCTCATGATGGATCTCAATTCTTGCCATGTGGTGATAAGTAAGTCTCCATCTCATTCCCAGAGAAGAGCTAATTGATCCCACCTTATTGAGGCATAGTCGGTAAACTCAAGGGTGGCCAACTTGAGCTTTTTCTCTTACTATAATTGTGATAGCTAAAAATGTGATCGACTTTCTGTTCCCACTTAAGGTAGGCTTCAAGGTCATTCTTCCTTAGAAATACTGGTATCTGGAACTTGAAGTCATGGACGTCACTGTCACCTCTTCGAGATGGCCTCCCTCTTTGTTACCAACATCGTTGCCACATGATCCAATCTCGTTGCGCACTATTTGGCATCAAGCACGACTGTGGTGCTTGCCTTGCTCCTGACAATCCATACAGGCGGCCATTTTTCCCTATTGGACACTTAACTAGGTGAACATGTCCATGACACTTCTTCTAAGGTGGCTACTCAGCTATTGCGCTTTGGTGAGACATTGCATAGTGCCTGTAAAGACAAGAGTTAGTGAGAACAATATCTCTCTCTCACCTTCACTCGTGTTTACCTTGTAGTCTCTCAATTGACAACTTTATCTATTAAGTTGAGCATTCTTAATAGGAATCACTTGAATTAGGTCTGCATGTTAGTTCTTATGACAGAACAAGGAACCCTAAAGGATTCTTATTTCTATTGTATCTCAGAATTAAGCACACAAAAAAAGAAATAGTGTGCCTCTTGTGCGTTAAGCAACTAGTAATAATTATTTGCTTAATTATGTAATGGAACAAGCGTAAAATAAAAAAAAATAGAAACGTAGATCATAAAGAATGACAATTTGGACTGATGCGTAGGGATCTGATAAATCCCGATAGATATAATCAATAGGTGTATCTTCCAATACTACCCCTAATTTGTCGACTACCCTCTATGACCGGTCAAGTTTCTTTATATAATGTTGATGCAGCATTATAGGAATGCAATTCAAAAATTAAATGTGGATAGTGCACGAAATGAAAACAAAAGTTTTCACTAACACCAATTAGGCAACGTACTTTGCCTTTGACTTCTCAAAGGATTTTCAATCACCAGTTAGACCGCTATTCTGCTTTTGTGATGCAAAATGCAAATAATTTGCCAATTGCCTTAAGGGGTGCAATTGGGGTATTTTTGGCATTTTTGATATATAATTGTTTTTTAATAATAACACGAACTACTTGAATTGAACGAATATATATGAATTCAAGCAGGATGTAATACGAATTAATAATCAAATAAATTTGAATGCTAATTTAAGGATAAAATGCTGAAAGTAAATAAAGATAGATTTGGGTTTCTAGGAGTCAAAGCTCTAATACTAGATGACATGGGAGGGTATGAGAGGATTGAATCAACTCCAAAAATCCACTCAACATATGCAATATCGAAACTATAACCATCTAAAATAAATCCCTCCCTCTAATTGAATCTATAATTATAAAAAGAAACAAAAAATAAAGACTCGGGAAAATAAACAAGGAAAGAAAAAATGCCACGTATTTATCAATAAGTTGATCACCGCTCCTTTGCTCAACAAGACTTCTGAAGACTCCTGCTTCACGAAGAAGTTGAAGAAGCTAATTTTAACAAAATGCTAAAAAAGAAGAAAAAGCAAAGCTTTCAAGGATTCTCTCAAATTGATTATCAAATGTGTTGTGTTTACATCCTAAGGGCAAAGGCCTATTTATAGCAGTTCTCGGCCAATGTAAATGAGTACAAAATCTTAAGATAATTTAATAAAATAATACTCTAGATATAATTCAATCTAAATATAGGATAATTACATAATAAAATAATTATTCTATTCTAAATAAATAAATTAAATAATTCTAAAGGTTAGAATTATAATAAAATAATAATTAAAATAATCCAATATTTATCCCATGTGAATTCCATATAAAACACATATGGAAATTAATTTAGGCATGTGGGGTTTTAATTTAAAACATAGATAATTTTAAAAGTGGGTCCCAAAAGCCTTTTAAAATTTTAAATAATAAAATAAATTAAATAATTAAAAAGGGGAAAGGTGTTGGCTGGGTTTGGGTCATCGATATTGCTCGGGTCGGCCGATCCTCATGGGTTCCACGGGAAAAGGCCTATGGGGATCGCAGACTGGTGGGCTTGGGCTGATTGGGCCGTTCGGGGGCTCATCTGCGCGAGGTGAATGCATTCGGCCTATTGGACCTACGCGTGCGCTGTCAGTTCAAGACGGACCTAGAGGGCTACATGCGTGGGTGCTCCTAGGTGTTCGTGTTCGCAGTTCGTGCAGGCATGCGTGCATGTTTCTGGGCCGAGCAGGCTTGGCCGCATGTCCGGCGCACATGTGGGCCTCCTTGCTTGCATGTGGGCCTCCAGGTCTCTATGTCTAGAAAGTTGCCTCTCTTTGATTTTCCTGTAGAGTATAAAGTCACCTTGATTACTTGACCATGGGACCGGGGAACACCGAGGGATGTGCGGGCCATGTATCTCATACATACATTGCAACACATGTGTACCCTACGGGTACGCAAAATTAGACTACATTTGGGCTTTCTTCTTGAGTTGGGACTTTTGAGGCAAGTCATTCTGACCCTTAAGATTTTTGACACCTTCTAGTGTTGTTTCTTCCTAGGCCAAGAACTCTGTTTGATGGATTTTGTCTTGATGTTTGATACTTGGTTAGGAATAGAGTAACTTAGAGTATTGTTACCTCACAATTGCTTTCTCTCATTTCCCGGAAGCTCATCTATACTTGCTTGCTTCCTGTACTCCTCTAGTTTAGGTGTGGTTTCAGAGGGTATCATGTCATGATGGCATTATCACAAGGGTTATAATTATTATATCCCAAAAATATAATCATGATTCCTCAATTTCTTTTTGAAACTTTAATTTCATGCTTATATTTTTGATATGATTGAATTTTATAGATATTTCAATTTTATTTGGTTGATTTTGATTGATTTTTGCCACATAAACTGTTGGATTATCTTTGGCATTTTTTAAGAATGATTTTAGGATTTGGAAGCAAATTAGAGTTGATTGGAGCAAGACTTAGGCAAAAAAGGGTTGAAACATGAAGATATGGAAGACACTACCATAACACATGATCATGTGTTAAGAAGCTAGCATTTCTATTTCTGAAGAGGAGGGAGATACGACCATGTGTTTCGAAGACATGGACGTGTGCTTTATACTGGGTTAACACACGACTATGTGTTAAGAAGCTAGCATTTTTATTTCATTAAGTGAAAGAGACACGACCGTGTGCTTGGGAGACAGGGTCGTGTCATGTCTACAAGTTGGAAACTTACGTGATTATGAGGAAGACATAACTGTGTGTCAATTCGACACAACCGTGGGACATGTCAGATCGGATTTAGACTCTGTCAAAATATTGGAGTTTGGACTATATAAAGAGAGGGTTATCTAAAAAAGAAAGGGGAGACGAGAGGAAAAAGAAAAGAGAAGACGGCTTCAGACATAAAGAGCTTCTTCTAATGGGTTGATTTAAATAATTTTATGTCTTCATTAGATTTGTCTCCCACATTTTTCTTTAGGATGAGTAGCTAAGCTCTTTTATTGGGATATTCGATGAAACCCTAACGGATACTTTGTTATTTCTTTATTTAATTCATGATAGTTTTTTCCCTAATTATTATGTGTTATCTTGTGGCTTAATGCATAAATAGATTGATCACCTATTTATTGATTTATGATGAATGATTGAATTGAGAGATTGATTATTCATTAGAATATCAAGTTAACACAATAGGTGAATGTGAGTATAGATACTTGGCATGATCTATGTATTTGATGATTGAATCTTAATACACTAATTCATATTAATCCATAGAGATATGTGTGTTATTATGAATAAGCTAGGGCAATTGATGTTGAGAAAGAGATTACTACATGATTGAATGAAAATGGGTGAAAGTGTCTCGTTATAGATTAAGATTAAGGAAATTTGCAGTTGAACTTAGGGTGGATTCTAAGATCTTAGTAGTTATTATATCTCGATTGTCAATCAATTTTAATTCATTGCTTTCTTAGTAATCATTAGTTTATATTCATTCTCTTAATCATTAGTCAAATAATATAAATCAGTTGAGATTCTAGTAGTTGTTATATTAGTTTTCGTGGGACGATATTCGAATTCACTGCTATAGTATGTGTTCAAACTAGTGCACTTGGTAGGTGAGTTCACATCACAACAAGTTTTTGGCGTCGTTGCTAGGTACTAATACTAGCAATATTAAAATAGGTTGATTATTATTAAATTTGTATTTTCACTTTGTTTTTTTTATTTTGTTACCTAGTTGCAGTTGATTCTATAGTGCATGACCAAAAGCAGTAAAGAACTATTGATTTTTTATCCAAAAATCGAGAGAAGTTGCCGTAGACTAAGAGCACAAGCAAGAAGTAGACAACTTCTGTCTCATGTTTGAAATTTATTAAGAAGAGGAACAACAACAATGGGTGACGAACCAAAAGAGCAAAGAGAGCACACAATGATGGATTATGCTATTCCATCTCTTACTTGAATCAAACCAAGTGTTAGAAGGCCGACTGTAGTAGCTAACAACTTTGAGATTAAACCAACCATTATCCAGATGATTCAGTAGAGTGTATAGTTTTTTGGGTTCCTAGCTAAAGATCCTAATGAGTGCATTGCTAATTTTCTGAAGATTTGCAACACTTTCAAGCACAATGGAATGAGCATTGATGGAATCAGGTTAAGGCTCTTCCCTTTCTCATTGAAGAACATATTTAAGGCTTGGTTAAATTCGTTACTAGTTAGTTCCATCACTACTTAGGAGGACATGGCTCAACACTTTATAGCCAAGTACTTTTCACCTTTAAAGAGAGTTAGGTGGAGGAATAACATCACCACCTTCGAACAAATAGATGGAGAATCATTATATGAGTCTTGGATCGCTATAAGGATCTGCTAAGGAGAGTTCTTCACCATGGTCTACCTATGTGGCTTCAAATACAGACATTCTACAATTGTCTTGCCACTAAAATCAAGACCATGATTGATGCAACCACTGGAGGAACATTGAACAACAAGACACCTGAGGCAGACTATAAGTTGATTGAGGAGATGGCAAACAATAGTTACCAACGGGAGAAGGAGAGATCTTCATCAAGAAAGACTGCGGGCTTGCATAGTGTTGACAACTCTACAGCTCTATCTGCACCAAATTGAAGCCTTAAGTAAGAAGATAAACAAAATGAGTACGACAACAGCATAAGTAGTGTGAATTCATAATTCTAAAGTTCAATAAGAGGGTCCGTCTCAACAAGTTGAATAAGTAGAATATATTGAAAATGCTCCAAGACAACAAGGGAATCCTTATTCTAATACTTATAATCTTGGATAGGGGAATCACCTTAATTTTTCATAGGGCAATTAAAATAATCAAAGACAAGCTACTCCACCAGCCCAGGCCCCTAATGAACGAAGGCCAAACAAGGAGGATATGCTCACCAAATTCATTACAGCAATAGACACTAGGCTACAAAATCATGAAGCCTCCATCAACAATTTAGAGATCCAAATTGGATAATTGGTAAAAATGATTTCTGACCGTGCCCAAGGAACTTTGCCAAACAACACAAAGACTAACCCAAGAGAACAGGTGAATGCTATAACATTGAATAGTGGAAAGCAATTAGTGAAGTGGAACCAACTAAGAGAACACAAGCATATTAGAGTAACCCAAACAAGGAGAAAGATGAAAAAGTAAAAGGAGATCAAGAGAAGGAGCGGCCCAATCGAGGAGGAGAATACTCCAACATTCCATATCCGGGGAGATTGAAGTAACAACAAAAGGATAAGCAATTTAGATAAGTTTTTGGATATCTTTAAACAATTGTATGTTGACATTCTTTTGGATGAAGCTTTAAAACAGATGCCTCACTATGAAAAGTTCCTAAAAGGGGATTTTCTCTAATAAGAAGAAGTTAGAAGACGTGGTCATGGTGATGCTTAACGAAGAATGCAACTATTTTGTAAAATAAGATGCCACCAAAATTAAAGGATCCAAGTAAGTTTACGATTCCATGTGATTTAGGTGATCTTTCAATTAAAGAAGTATTATGTGATTTAGGAGGCAGCATTAATTTGATGTCATATGATATTCACAAGACACTAGGATTGGGAAAACCCAAGCCTACTAGGATTACTTTCCAATTAACAGATAGGTCTATCAAAATTCTGGTTGAAATAATAGAAAATATACTAGTTGTGGTCGATAAGTTTATATTTACAGTAGACTTTGTGATCTTAGATATGGAAGAGGACTTTGAGTTATCAATTATCTTAGGAAGACTATTTCTAGCAGCTATTATAGCTTTAATTGATGTTCATGATGGTAAATTGACTCCTAGGGTATTTAATGAGGAAATTACTTTTTATATGTCTCAATCCATGAAATATGCACATACTTCATATGATACTTATTTCATGACTGATACACTTGATTCAGTTATGCAAGGTGTTTTTTCAGGAAAATTACTTTAAATGCATTAGAACAAGGTATCATGAATGGAGAAAGGAGTGACATGAAGAATGAAGAAGTCAAGGGCAAATAGCTTTACTAGAAGCGAGAACTCAATTTGATGCACCAACAAACTTCAGATGTAAGGAGATTCATAGCTTTAGTGAAGAGAAAGACAAGCTGAACTCAAGGTGGTCGAGACCCATAGATAGGGGTGAGCCCAGCATTTCCTATATAAGAGCAGGTTCTAGTTTGAGTTCTACCATAGAGGAGAGATTAGAACAGCTTAGTGTGGGACAAGAAAGAATTGAAGAATGCCAAAGGTGAATAGAGCATTATATGATGGCATACTTTGATCATATAGAATTTCAGCCCCCACCATACCCACCTTCAAATAATTAATTTAACTTTTGGATTTCTTTTCTATTTATTTTTTAGTTTATCTTTGCATTTAATATCTTTTATTTACCTTCTATCCTTTACAACTAACTTGTTTGCTTAGTTTTACTTTAGTATTTATTGGTATGTTTTTAGGTTTTTAGCAAACTTCAATAAGACGACAATGGATGCTACTCCATTAGAGTTTCAGGGAAGTTTAGTTTTCTTTTGCTTTCATTAGCATTTATTTTTCTATTTTGTGAAATATGGGGACATAGTCGCATTTAAATGTGGGGGAGTGGTATTTTAATTCTTTATATTTTCTATTATCTTCTCAATCTTAGTGAAGTTCCATGGTTTGATTTTGATGTGTCTTGTTGTGTCATGACTACCTATGATGATAATTATGGCATTGAATCTATATGTACTAGGATTATATTGGTTGTGTCATGACTACCTCGCTGATCACTCAATTTTACACCACTAAGGGGAGTAGCTTAGTGGTTCAACGCTATGTTAGCTTAACCAGAGGTCTCTAGTTTGAGCCCTTGGAATGTAGCTACCTTTGGTAGGGAGAGCTTACTCCTTAGTGGATCAATTTGGTTCAAAAAATAAAATGGTGGTTATGAGTAGAAGCAGTAGCCAAAAAAAAAAATTTACTCTGCTGATCACTCAATTTTACACCATCAAGTGGTATAGCTTAGCTGTTCGACACTATACTAGCTTAACTAGAGCTCTAAATTTTAAGCCCTGAGAACATAGTTGCCTTTGGTAGGGAGGGCATACTCCTTAGTGGACTGATTTGGCTCAAAAAATAAAATGGTAGTTATGAGCAGAGCTAGTGTCATTTAAAAGTGTGATTGACTGAGTAACCGAGGGTCGACATCACCAATGTCTACACTCATGTAAAAAGATTGGCTAACATTTCGGACAAACTAATAAAGTGCTAAATAAAAAAAATAATAGTAATAAATAAAAATAAAGTTGCATGTATTCTTATTCTTTTGCCAGTTGTGTTTGATTATATTTTGGGTTATAAAGTTTGGATATTATGAATGACTGAATGACTCATAAAATCTTTTGGATACTTAATTTTTAAGAATAAGATGGGATTGAATGGGATTTATATTCTGAAGTTTCCAAATCACTTTTCATAGATGATTGTGCCTTTTTACATATTATTTTGTATTATCCTGAGGTAAAATAGTCTTGATAAGGTGGATTTCATTAATGGTTTTACTTTGGAATGGATTTAAGATTGCTTGAGGACAAACAAAAACTCAAGTGTGGTGGAGTTGATATAATTGAATTTTATAGATATTTTTCTATTTTATTTGAGTTGATTTTAATTGATTTTTTTCACATATACTATTGGATTGTCTTTAGCACTTTTTAAGAATGATTTTAGGACTTGGAAGGAAATTAGAGTGGATTGGAGAAAGATTTGGGAAAAAAAAAAGTTGAAGCATGAAGATATGGAAGATAATGCCATAACACACGGCCATGTGTTAAGAAGCTAGTGTTTCTGTTTCTGAGGAGGAGTGAGACACGACCATGTGCTTGGAAGACACGGTCATGTGCTTTATACTAGGTTAACACACGACCATGTGTTGAAAAGCCAACGTTTCTATTTCATTCACTGAAGTGTGCTTGGGAGACACGGTTGTGTCACGACTACAAGTTAGAAACTGACGTGATTCTGAGGAAGACACGGTCATGTGCCAATTCGTCACGGTTGTGGTACGTGTCAGATTAGATTTGGACTCTATCAAAATATTAGGGTTTGAACTATATAAGAGGGAGTTATCTAAAAAAAAGTGGAGACAAGAGGAAAAAGAAAAAGAGAAGATGACTGTGAAGATCAAGAGCTTCTTTTACTGGGTTGATTTTAAATCATTTTATGTTTTCTTTAGATTTGTCTCGTGCATATTTCTTTAGCATGCGTAGCTAAGCTCTTCTATTGGGATCATCGATGAACCCTGAGGGATACTTTGTTATTTCTTTATTTAATTTATGATAGTTGTTTCCTAAATCTTATGTGTTATCTTGTGTCTTAATGAATAAATAGATTGATCACCTATTTATTGATTTGTGATAAATGATTGAATTGATAGATTGATTATTAATTAGAATATCAAGTTAGCACAATAGATTGAATATGAGTAGAGATACTTGGCATGAACTATGTATTTGATGATTAAATATTAATGCACTTATTCATACTAATCCATAGAGATATTTGTGTTATTATGAATAAAGTAGAGTAATTAATCTTGAGAAAAAGATTACTATATGATTGAATGAAAATAGGTGAAAGCTTCTCGTTATAAATTGAATTAATGAAATTTTCGGTTGAACTTAGGGTGGATTCTAAAATCTTAGCAGTTATTATATCTCGATTGTCAATCAATTTTAATTTATTACTTTATTAATTAATCATTAGTTTATATTTGTTTTGTTAATTATTAGCCAAATAATATAAATTAGTTGAGATTCTAGTAGTTGTTATATTAGTCTTCGTAGGATGATATCCGAATCCACTGCTATAGTACGTGTTTAAACTAGTGCACTTGCTAGATGAGTTCATATAACAACAATTTTTCTAAGTTCTTAAGTATTCCTAAGTTGGTTAATTCTTTGCTAAATACTCTTAAGTCATTTATTTTTCTTTTAAGTACTCCCAATGTACAGTTTATCCACTGAACCTGCCTTACAATCTTATAGGTTTAAAACATGATCCAGAATTCTTTATTTCACCTTATCTCTTCATCAAAAATATATTATACTCTTCAAATTCATCAGAGTTTGGGTGTCTCCCAATATATCTCAGTAATTGATTAAATTTTCGTAAGATCTTCTAAATCATGTATGAAAATCTTTGTCATCATACTCCTATTAGGATCATTTACAAATAAGGTCCACCAATGGTCTTGCTAAGTTTAGTTACCCTCTATAATTATTTTTACCTCTCCAAGGCTAGGTACTTTAATCTACCAAAGATTTTTTATGATCACGCTCAAATGGATGAAGGCATCTTCATAGAGGTGGTCTAGCTATGCCATGTTTCAGAACATTTAGTGAAGCATCATCACTCTTGGTTTACCTTAGATGACATCTCACAATCCTTATTGAGTCATCTTGGATATCGTCTTACAATCTTGTTAAGATTTTAGGTTTTGTTACCTTTCTCTACCGTCATTTATGGTGTAGATCGTGCCTAGTTTCAATACCCTTTAGGCATTTCCTGATGTATTCCTAACTCTTTGTTATAACTCCAAGAATTCCATTTTTCTCTTATCTCTAGCAAACTTCGCAGAAAATGTCCTTCCATAGATTTATTCCATGTTTAAGGACTTCCATTAGGTTTTTGCTATGTCTTTAACGTATCATTATTCTTTATTCCAAGGAGGAGCATAGTACATCCAAGAATATGTTCTTATTATGCTTGACGAAGGTTGAGATTAGTCATTGTCTATAATTGGCTTATGGATGAAACCATACCTTTCATTGATTTTACTTTGTTAGAGTATGTTCTTTGTAAGCTACTCTTCATGACCTTGAGATGCTTGGATCCATTCTTCTTATCATTATTCTGTATATTCACATATGTTCTAAGGGGAGCTCCAAACTTCTCCTAAGTCCCATATACCCTTGAGTAGGGAAATTATGCTTAATAGTCACATTCCCAAAGATTTCATCCTTATGAGGGAAAATGTTCTTTATTGGTCCTAATGTTGCCATTTTTATTCAACTCAACTTTTATTTGGCATACACTTCCTTTTGTTGGATCAGTCTGTAACAAGTTTGGTCATGTTTTTAGTAATATTTGTCTAATCAGGTGTATATGATCCCAAATGTTTAAGGGAATCATTACACTTTGTTCAGGGAAACTATCTGAGAGATCTAGTGTGTTTATAATCCTTAACTGAGGATAATAACTCTACTACTCATGTTTTTAACTTATTCCCTAATAGGTCAGTCTTTAGAAGGGTGTTGTATATTTCCATATTCGAACTAGTCCTTAGTAGGGGTTATAATTCTTTTATCGTAGCTAATTAATAGAACTTTCTCCGTAATTGAAAATATAGTTTATATCCTCCAAAGCATATACATTATTCATATGGTCTTAGAATTCATACATCCAAACATAACAATGCTCGACTTCCATAATGTCAATAACATATCTTATTCTAACTCTTAATCATAAGGAAACTTATCTCATTTAATAATTTCTTCTGTGAGGCCAACTATTTAAAGCTAAAGGATTTGATATAAATTTTCATCACTTTTGAAAAGAACACTTTTTCTACATTTTTTGTTCCTTATATACTTCGAAAGTTCTCGAACTCTAAAATATCTCGTCTAAACCTTATGCTTAAATGTGTGAATCTATCGAATTTTTGTTCAGTCTTGTCTTTTGGACTATGATAAACAAGCTCTCTCCTTGGTCTTACCATTTCCTATCTAAAAAAAAATTTAGGTTCTGAGAGAGTTTTTACGATGTTCTACTATACTTTTATAATTCCACCAAGCTATTCTTAGTTTTATGTAACCCTGAGCCCCGTATTCAAGGGGTGTCCTAGAACTGTGCTCTAATACTACTTGTCACGGACCATACCCCATCTTATTGGGTAATGACTGGAGCATACTTACTTCAATCACATAGACTCAAGTGAAGTAAAATAACTTAATTTTATTAATTATAACAGAGTTGCAGAAGCGTTACAACCCTTAAATATAAAATATAAATATATACACGAGACTCTAAATTTTCTTTCTTATACTACAAAATAAAAGTATCAAACAATAATTTTAGTCTCAGAGTCTAGCTTCAAAAACTTTTATTCGTATCATCATTCACTCTACAGTGGTATGTTTGGTATATGGAGGGTGATTAGAGGTTGAGATAAAATATTCCAATAAGTAATATTATGAAATCACAGCATAGTACATGCAATATATAATTTCTTTACACACAATAAAATGTATATCATATATTTTTCTTAAAAAAAACATATATATAAATCAGAAGATGAATGCACAAATCAGAAAATAGATTCACAATTGATTCATTGTATATTCCATCACTATTATAGAGAGTCAATCAGTTATCACACATTACGCATAACACACATACTTATCACTGGTTCCCCATGTACCCGAACATAGAATAACATAAATGAGTACCTTGAATACGGAACAATTATGTATGGGTACTTATCACTTTGCCAATACACCCAAACACGAAACGGTTATGTATAGAAACATTGAAGTTTAGCATAATGCAGGTGCTTTCGAAATAACTTCTTTACATAATGAGTGATGCACACATATTAAAATCACCTTTCAAAAATGAAAAGCAAAATAACACTTATATCAAAGTAAAAATTTAACAAATACTTATTTTGTAAATACGAAAGACAAATTTAACACTTGCATATTTTTATATTGAAAATGCGTAAAGTACTTTAAAGCTATGTATGCTAATGAATCCATAATATTCACTTACCCTGGGTCAAACCTTTTAATTTCCTTATGGAGTATGTAATTAATTCTACTAGAGTTGTAACTTTATTTATGACCTTTTCCTCTCAAAAATCCGGTAGAGTTTTGAGATAATTTTACTCACTTTCTTGACTTTCTAATGGTTTATAACCTTCTTTTGACTGTGAGCCTTCTTCCTATCCTCTTCCTCTTCCTTTACTCTCATAAATTTAGTAGAGTTTCCCTACGGTCTTTTTCTAAAAATCTCATAATACTCTCACAAAATCACACACATTGTACTCCTTCTTTTTCCCTCACCTTTATGCTTATCGTTATTTTCCTCTCATCCACAATGTCTCTTCCCCCACTCTCCCATCCCTTATTTATAGGAATAGGTTGCCACAAGAGAAAGGTTGCCACCATTTCGGTATGCTAATTCACCTAAAAGTTCTTACCTTTAATTTTGCTACTTCATCTAAAAGTTGTCATCTTTCGTTATGGCACTTCATCTAAAAGTTATAATTTTTTAGTATGCTACTTCATTTAGAAGTTGTTACTTTTCATTATATCATTTTATCTATAAGGTTATAATTTTTCACATGTCATTTCATCTAAAAGTTGTCATTTTCTATTATGTCACTTCATCTAAAAGTTACAACTTTTCATTATACCATTTCATCTAAAAAGTTCCACCACTTTTTCCTTACCCCTTCATGCTTATTCTAGTTTCTTTATCCTTATCCATCCTTTTTGTGTTTGACTCTAAACTATGTCATTACCCTTATTATATATTTCAAAATACATATAAAGACAAAATTAAATATATCAAACACAAAAAATTAACTCGAAGGTATTTTTGAGCTATCACATCTATGCTCGGGAGAAAAGTTTTTGAAGCTAAACTATAAGATTAAAGTTACTATTTAATACTTTTGTTTACTAATATAAGCTAGAAAATTTAGAGCCTCGTACATATGTTTATGTTTTATATTTAAGGAATGTAATGCTTCTTTAACTCTGTTATGATTAATAAAGTTAAGTTATTTTACTTAACTTGAGTATATGTGATTTAAGTAAGTATGCTCTGGTCATTTCCTTATAAGATGACGTATGGTCCATGACAAGTGGTATCAAAGCACGATTTTAGGACATCTTTTGAATACGAGGCTTACGGTTACATGAGACTTAGATAGATTTGTGAAACATAGTGAAAAATATCTTTAAATTCGAATTTTATCAATGTAGGAAATGGTAAGGATACTGAGAGAGCAAGCACATCAGGTTCTAGAAGACTGGATCGAGCAGAGTATAAATAGACTCATGCATATAGTCAAAGGCTTGGCTATGGTGGTCGGTCAACACATAATCCATAGCCAAAGTGTTACTAATGTTAATAATGCTAGTACCAATAACACCCAGCTGGTGGAGGGAAATAATGGAAAACTCATTGAAATATTCAAGAGGATAAACCCACCACAATTTGCTGAAGCAACCGACTCGATATTAGCCGAGTAGTGGATCATGGAGTTGGAGAAGAAGTTCAAGGTTCTCAGCCCCACTTCAAAGCAAAAGGTACAATTAGCCATATTCATGTTCGTGGGAGTTGTAGAATACTGGTGGCGCCTGAAGAAGGGATCCCTAAGGACATCGATCCTTTGGGAAGCATTTATAGTGGTCTTCTACGAAAAGTATTTCTCCAGCTCTGTTTGATAATAGAAGAAAATGGAGTTCTTAGAGTTAAAGCAAGGGAACATGAAGGTGGCAGAATATGCAGAAAAGTTCATAGAGCTGGCTCAATTTTTTGCCCAACTTAGTAGCAGATAGAAGCCTAAGAGCCAAGAAGTTTCAAAGAGGCCTGTATAATGAGATCTGGGATAAAATCTTAGTTTTAAAAATTAATCACTATCGAGCACTAGAACTAGCCTAAATTATAAAAGAAGCTACAAACCTAGTCCCAAAATAGATCCAATGGGTTAGACCATTCATACCAAATAATAAGAGGAAGGCTTAGGAGCCACAACAACCTGATAATAGGCAGAAGACAGGTCTCATAATTCCAGCACAAGAGCTAGAACGGATCTGCTCCCATTGTGGAAAAAAAATGGTAGCAGACCCTGCTACAAGCTGATAAATATATGCTTCAATTATGATCAAAGAGTGTCCTATTAACAAAGAACAGAAAGAACTGAAGGAAGAGTATATACCCTTATAAAGAGAGATGCTGAAGCCTCTTAGGATGTGATCCAAGGTATGCTCCCTATCTCTAGTACCTTGGTTAAGGTCTTAATAGACACAGGATCTACACACTATTTTGCATCACATGAGTTTGCTCAACATTTGGACATTGAACAGTTACTTTTAGATAATGCATTAGTAGCCTCTACTCCAGCCAATAAGGACTTGACCACTAATACAGTCTACCGAGCGTGTATTATGAAGAGTGCCAACAAAGAGTTACAGTAGTTCTTATACTCTTAGATATACATAATTTTGACATCGTACTAGGAATGGAGTGGTTAGCAGTGCACCATGCCAATATAGATTGTCATAGGAAGATAGTGACCTTTAATGTTCTTAATAACAAGGCCTTCAAATTCAAAGGGATTAGAGATCCCCAGCATCCATTTCCCATATCTTGCATTCACTCTCAATGATTACTTGAGAAGGGATGTGCAGGGTATTTGGCTTACAAAGTGGAGAATAAAAATAAAGAAGTCAATCTACAACAGATACCCGTGGTGAAGGAATTTTTTGATGTTTTCCTAGAATATCTTCCAAGTCTACCCTCAGATCGGGAGATCAAGTTCTTTATTGACTTAATTCCTACTACAAGCCCTATCTCTAAAACTCTACATCAAATGAAAAAGCCAAACTTGAGGAACTAAGAAAATAATTACAAGAATTATTGGATAAGGATTTCATTAGACTGAGTGTATCACCATGGAAAGCTCTAGTACTATTTGTAAAGAAGAATGATGATATCATGTTGCTCTGTATGGACTATAGGCAACTGAATTAAGTTACCATAAAAAACAAGTATTAATTACCTCGTATCGATGATATGTTCAACCAACTTCAAGGAACCCAAGTATTCTCAAAGATTGATTTACGTTCTAGATACTATCAATATAAAGATTAAGAAATATGATGTTTCCAAGACTGCCTTCAAGACCACAATGATGACATGTAATTGTAGAGTTAAGAGCATTACCTAGAAAAAGAGCGGAAACCACAGAGGTCACTCTTGACCTCCTAGCAATAAAACCTCGATCAAGTTTCCCCCTTCTTGGTTGATTCCAAATCCTAACACAGTTTCATCGCCAGAGTTGGGCAGTAACTAACTACACCCTAAATGCTAAAGCACGAATGGGATTAGGGAAGTCTTCCACAGGACAAGGGTGGTCATCATTGTGAGTATTGTAGTGACCCATAATGGAAACCAATTATTGGATGACTTGGCGAAGCAACATGAATTCCACCTAAGTAGGGGCACCATCAAAGTGTTCCAAAGAGTCACTTCCTCATGTTCTACTGCACACAAGGAAAGAAAAACTTAGAAATAGTCAAAACATTCCTAAAAAGTCTAGGGTTCTAGATTATCTAATAGGATGCTATCTATTATAAGGGAACCTAACCCTTGTCCTCAATTGTATAGGATGTCCCTAGTATCGGCTCTCATACCACCTATGACATCTAGATGCCAAATGGAGCACATGCATCTGATCGAGTAGACATAAAAGATAAAATAAACATGGCAGTAAAATTATGCATCCCGATACAAAATACAAAAGTCACACGGTGATGTGAGAGGATATGGGAAGGTTCGTATCAACTCTTATAACCCACTCAATGTATGCAATACCGAAACTTAATTGTCAAAAAACTCTCCCTCTAATTGAATCTACAATCTTAAAAGGAACGCAAAAAAAAGACAAGAAAAAATAAAACAAGGAAAAGAAAAATGCTATGGACTTTCCAATAAGTTGATCTCCACTCCTTAGCTCAACAAGACTTCTGAAGGCTCTTGCTTCTCAAAAAACTTAAAGAAGCTAAAAATTAGCAAAAATGCTAATTGAAGAAAAGTCTAAACTTTCAAGAATTTCTCTCAAATTGATTGTAATTGAATATATTTCAGACCTATGGGTAAAAGCCTATTTATAGCCTTTTGCGGGATAATTTTAAATGATTATAATCTCTTGAAGAAATTATTAAAATAATATCATAGATAAAATTCTATCTAATTCTAGGATAATTACATAATAAAATATTTATTCTATCTCATCTAACTACAAGATAATTAATTAAATAATCCTATGGATAGAATTTATACTAAAATAATAATTAAAAATATGATAGGCTTTATCGCATGTGATTTCCATGTAAAACAAATGGGAAAGGTAATTTAACCATGTTGGATTAAATTAAAAACATGAGAAATTAAAAGGTGGGTCCAAAAGCTTTAAAAATTAAGATAAACATTAATTAATTAAAAGTGGGATCGGGCTGATTTGGGCAACCCATATGGGTTGGGCAGCCGGCCAATGCTGGTCGCGTAAGGCAGGCTCGCAGATTGGGTCGTGGGCCATGCGTTGGGCCGGCTAGGCTGGTTCCTGGCAAAGCCATGTGAGGCAAGTGAGTTAGGCCTCTTGGGCTTGTGTACGAATGGCTAGTTCAGCTTGTGGGCCTAATGGGCGACGCGCATCGGCGCAGTCGTACACTCGTGCACATGGTTCATGTGGGCACGCATGGGCATGCGTGTGCATGGGGCATTTAGGTTGAACTACACGCTCAGCGCATGTGTGGGTAGCCTCGTCACGCGTGGACCTCTATGTCCATGCGTCGAGAAATTTACGCACCTCCTCTTTTTCAATGGGTTATATGATTATTCCGATTGGTTTCTTTCAAAACCTTGGAATATCGGTAGGCATAGGGACCAAATATCTTGTATCTATATTACAATATATTTTACACCACAGGCACCCATACCCAAACTAAATTTGGGCTCTTCTTGCTTCAAGATTTTCAAATCTAGTCATTCCTTAGTAGTGAGGCCTGTTACCCTTCGAATTTTTAGCACTTTTTGGTGTCATTTCTTCCTAGACAGGATTTCTATTTGGTAAATTTGGCCTCACTATTTGATACTTGATTGAGGATAGAGTAGCCTGGAGTACTATTACTTTGCAATTATTTCCTTTCACTTTTTGTAAGATCATTAGTACTAGCCCGCTCCTTGCCTTTCACTGGTTTAGGTTTGTCCTTAGTGGGTATAGCATCACCCCTCCCCTTCTGGGAGAGGTTTTGTCATTGAATCTACAATGAGTATAAATTTTTCATCTAGGGCCAAAGAGGTCACAGGATTTACCAGATAATTGGTGGGGTGCTCGAGTTGTTCTTGAATGAATAAGAAACTTTTGACTGGGTCCAAATTGTGGCCCTTATGACATCCCAAATACTAAAATATAGCATAAGGGAGCAAGATATAAAAACATATTATGAATGCATTAAAATAAATTATATGTAGTAGAATAAATACTATAAATCCTATACAAAATAAAATTTGAGTTCCAAATTTTACATCACTAAGGCCAAAAGTTTGCAAAAAGTATAAGATGTAAGCCTCCATCAAATCATGCAATATTTCAACTAATTTTTCTAGAAATACTCCTTAAAATATATAAGAAAATACCAAGATTTCCCTTACCAAAAGCTTGAAGAGTTTCCTACATTTTTCTTCTTTCTGTCCTTCTTCTTCTAGGCCTCTCTCTCTCTCTAGAAATTCTTTAGAAAGTAAAATGAAGAGGAAATGTGAAAAAATGGTGGGGAGAGAACCCTTATTTATAGAAAAAATGGGTTGTTGGTTTTTTTTCAAGTGACGCAAATTCATGAGGAGAGAGAAAGGGAAAGGTTGATTGACGCGACGTGATAAGTAACTGATGTGACTGACGAGACAATGATGATGTAATGGCTCAGTATGATGGTCAAGGGCACGTTGACCAAGGGACGACGCATGTCTCCTGAACGGTGGTGGCGCACTGTGCGAAAGGCCCCCCATGCGCCATCTGTGTTCAATGTCTCCCTCAAACTGTGCACCTTGCATGTGCGCACACGTCCAGTTGGCCATGTTTGCGTACATGTGTGCGGCACATAGGGCCCAGACGGGTGGTGGATTTTTCTGCAATGTTTGAAGGATTTCTCAGTTGTTTTTTTGTATTTTTCCTAAAAATGAAAAGTTAGTGATAAAATTATAAAAATAAAATAATTTAAGTAAAACTCAAAATTATGCAAAAATTTAAAATGTCAAATTAAATAGTTAACGACATTATAGCCAAAATAAAAGGAGTTTTATATAATCATAATTAAGCACGCAAGTGCTTGGTTGTTACATTCCCCCCATATTTAAAAACTTTGGTCCTCCAAATTTCTAACAAATAAGTGTGGAAATTTCTTCTGTATTTCTTCTTCTGACTCCCATGTTGCTTCTTTTGGAATGTGGTGCTATCACTACACCTTGACCATCAGAATCATCTTGTTGTGTAGGACCTTCTCTGTCTAATCGAGAACTTCAGTGGGGAGTACCTCATAAGTCATATATGCTTGAACCTGAGCTTCTTGGTGCAGAATAATATGAGAAGTGTCATTGTGATATCTATTAAGCATATAAACATGAAAAAAATCTATTAAGCATAGAAACATGAAAAACATTGTGCAAACCTACGAGTTCTGGTGGTAGAGTAAGGTAGCACACCACGGGTCCAATACGCTCCAAAATTTCAAAAAGTACCACAAATCAAGGACTTAGTTTACCTTTTTTTCCAAACCGCACTTTATCTTTATATGGGAAAACTTTAAGGAAGACACGGTCACCTATCGCGAACCCCAACGGTCTTCTACAACTGTCAGCATAGCTCTTTTGATGACTTTAGGTAGCGATAAGATTCTTGCGGATAATAGTGATCTTATCAACGGTCTCCTGGATGTAGTCTAGTCCTAAATGACACATGCTTCCAACCTCGTTCCAATAAGTAGGTGAACGATAGGGCCTACCATAAAGGGCTTCATACACAGGCATGCCAATGCTGAAATAATAACTATTGTTGTAAGCAAACTCGCAAAAGGGAAGATGCTCTCTCTAATTGTCACCAAAGTCAAGAACACAGGTGTATAACATATCCTCCAATGTCTGGATAATACACTTAGACTGCCTATCAATCTGGGAATGATAGCAGTGCTGAAATATAAGCTTGAGCCTAGAGCTTTTTGTAAGCTACTTAGAAATAAGAGGTAAGTCGGGAATCTCTGTTAGAAATAATAGAAGAAGGAATGTCATGGAGTCAGATAATCTTTGCAACGTACAAGTGAGCTAACTTACTAGTTGAATCGGTTATCTTGATGGCAAGAAAAAGGGCGGTCTTAGTCAAGCTATCAATAATGACCCATATTGCATTGTTACCAAAGTTTGTCTTAGGTAAACTAGTGACTAAATCCATAGTTACATGCTCCTATTTCCACTCTAGGATTGGGAGGCCTTGCAATAGACGCGAAGTCTATGATGTTTTGCCTTGATTCTCTAGCAAATAAGGCACCGAGAGACGAACGAACTCAATAATGTCTTTCATTCCCGGCCACCAATACTGGCACCTCAGGTCACAGTATATCTTGGTGCTCCCAAGATGAATAGACAGCTTGGATGCACGGGCTACCGTCAGAACATCTGTCTTGACCGCTGCAAGAACCCTAACACCATCATAGAATTGGCACAGACCATCGTCAGTGATCATAAAATCAGGAACTTCGTTAGATGTAAACTTATCAAGGTTCTTTATAATCTCAAAATCAATTGACTGAGCTTCCCAAATCTACATGAGAAGGTCAGGCTGGGCTCGAGTTTGGGCGAGATTATCACCATTACTATAATGATTCAGACAAAGGGACTGCATTACATCAACTAATTTTAAACTGAAAGTCATCAGCCGGGCTAACAAAGTAAATTCCTTTTGACTAAGTGCATCAGTGACCAGTTACCCTTACTGGGGTGATAAAGGATCATGCAGTCATAGTCCTTTAAGAGATCAATCCATCGTCTTTGCCTCATGTTTAACTCCCTCTAAGAGAATAAATATTTTAAGGTTTTGTGATTCATGTAGATCTCGAAAGTTTGGCCATACAAGTAGTGATGCCATATTTTCAAGGTGAAGATAATGGCTGTCAACTCTAGATCATGAGTGGGGTAGTTAGGCTTCTAAAGTTTTAGTTGCATGGAGCCATAAGCGATTAGTTGACCATGCTGCATGAGTATACATCCCAAACTCAAGTGAGATGCATCACAAAAAACCTGAAACCGTCCAGTATTATCAGGAAAGATCAATACTGGACTAGTAGAAAGTAGCACTTCAACTCAATAAAACTATTCTCACAATGATCATCCCAATTAAAGACTATACCCTTCCTTGTAAGGTGAGTCAAATGGGTCACAATCTTGGAGAACCATCAATGAAACGCCAGTAATAGTCAGCTAATCCCAAAAAACTGTGAACTTCAACAACATCGGTTGGTCGGTTCTAATTGAAAATAGTCTTGACCTTGGAGGGGTCGACAGAAACTCCTTCACCAGGAATCACATGACAAAGAAAGAAAATCTAGTCTAACCAAAGAGAACACTTACTGAACTTGACAAATAAGTGGTGCCGATAGAGGGTTTCAAACACACGAAATAAATTATCTCCATGTTCTTAATGATTCTTAGAATACACTAGGATGTTATCAATAAAAATGATGACATACTGATCAAGTGCATGTATAAAGACTCAATTTATCAAGTCCATAAATACGGCAGGGCATTGATCAATCCAAAGGGCATGACTTTAAATTTAAATTAAATTGACTGTATCTGCATCGAAGTGCTGTCTTAGGAATATCCTCCTCTTACACCCTCAGCTAATAATAACTAAATCTGAGGTCGATCTTAAAGAAGAGAAGACCGAAACACCTTGCAACTGATTAAAAAGATCATCAATGCAGGGTAAGGGGTACTTACATTTCATGGTCACTTAGTTAAGCTCATGGTAGTTTATGCACAGTATGAGAGAACCATCCTTCTTCTTCACGAATAATATAGCGGCACCCCAATGGGAATGACTGGGGCAAATGAATCTTTGCCCTTGAAATTCTAACAATTGTCATTCCAATTCGGCAAGTTCAGCATCGACTCATACGGTACTCATGTTTTGAGATAGGTTGGGTCTTTAAAAGCAAATCAATGGAGAATTCTATCTCCTGATGAGGAGGTAATCGTGGCAGTTTCTTCAGAAAGATGTCTGGAAAGTTACAAACCACAGGGATTGTAAAAACTACTAGGTTAATGTCTATGTTCCTATTCACCATAAGGTTAGGAAAAATAAAAAAATATATAATAAAAGTTTTCTTAATTACAATTTTCTTTACAAATAAAGGTTTATTTTCACTTTGTTTTAGGTGAGTGAATTTTTACAACCTTACTTTCATAGTTAATAATTGCCCTATATTTTTCCAACCAATCCATTCCTAAAATTATATCGAATCCTGAGAAACCTAGGAGTATAAGATCTACTAGTAGTTCTATCCCTAAAGCTTTTATCTCATAGTTCTTATATACACAATGAGGTTCTAAAAGTCCCCTAGAAGGTGTTTCTAATGCTAATGTTTTATTTAATGGTTTTGCCTTAATGTCTAGATTACAAGCAAAAGAACAAGATATAAAAGAATGGGTACCACCTATATCAATTAAGGTTCAAGTAGTGATATTGTGAATAGAAAGCATACCCTAAATGATGGTAAGAGTAGTAAGGGCACCGGGCTCGTTAAGGTTGTAGACACCTCCTTGGGTAACTGGTCAGGCAATGCTTCACAAAATGTTAGGTGCTTCAGCACTTGTAGTAGGAGTTATTCAAACATCGACAGAGCTAATCACCATAGAAGCGTCTGTAATGCTTGCATGGTTGGGCAGATCGAGTAAGATTTCTAGTGGGTGGTAGCAAGGCAGGAGCAGGGGCAATACGAGGTCTCTTATTAGGGAAATTATTACTAAGGTCAGGCCACCTTCTCTTCTATTATTGGTTGCGAATTTGAGTGATGCATTAATGTCAGGTTGAGATGAGATATTCGATCAATTGGACATGTTCAAGCACCTTTGCATAAGATTTGGGCCTCGGCATCTCCACTCGATCATAGATGTTCGCATGAAGACCCTTTAAAATTTTTGAACCTTACGACTTTTTGGGGTAATTAATAAAGTGGCAAATCAAGACAACTAGGTGAACCAAACTACATATTGGCTGACAGTCATGTTCCCTTGGTGGAGGTCCTCAAATTCCTCCTCTTTTTCTTAGATATATAAAGGGAAAAAATTCTTGAAGAAGGCATCCATGAAAACTTCCCAGGTGGTAGAGGAGGGTAAGATATCTTTCTTGAGTTACCACTAATGTTCAACTTCACCAGTCAACATGAAGACGACAAGGGAAATCTTATGTTCTTCAGTTTGATCCAGGATGGAGAAAGGTTTCTCTATTTATATAATCCAAGCTTCTGTTGCCAAAGGGTTGGGTCCACCCTCAAAGTGGGGAGAGTTCAGTCTCCTGAACTCAGCAATGTTATGGGAGATAGAGTGGTCAGTAGGGCGATAGTCCTTGGCTGGGGGATGCTAGCAGTGATTGGCTTGGTTCTGTCTTATAGCTACTATTAGGCCTTAGATGGTTGGAAGAGCTCGGTGAATTCAGCCTTAGTCGGTGTGTCCTAGGCCTCGAGTCTTTCAGTTCTCTCTACTTATGGTCTCCCTCGAGTTATTGATCTTACAGAAAGAAAGGAAGACAACGAGTTTGTTGACTAGTTTCAAGAATGAGGAAATCTCTTAAGTTATTTGAAGTAGTTTCCTAGACCATATCCTTAGTGTAAGGGATTATTTTGCGTAACTTCTCTAATATCATTTGTGATAGCATAAGAAAGTCAGACATAGAAACAGGTTACTAGTGCATTAAAATAAATTATATGTAATAGAATAAATATTACAAATTCCTTACATAATAAAATTTGAGTTCCAAATTTTACATCATTGAGCCCAAAAGTTTGGCAATAATATAATATACAAGCCTCCACTATAAAAATTGACTCATTACAATGAATAACAAAATATGCACTCGTAACAACTCAGAGATCCATGGAATCCTCAAAGGCTTCAATGGGCAAATCAACAAGTGGACGGGTCCTCACTATCGTCCTTAAGTGGGTGGGGGGGGAGGAAAAAGGTGAGTTTCATAAACTCACTAAGAAAAATAGTATTTAAACAACACTACTAAGATTTTAAAGGTACTTAAACTTTAAAGAAACATATTGTTAACAACTTTACCATCGAAGATCGTCGCATAGGAGTCCATTTTAATGACAAAGAAAATATTTTTATTTATTTAGAAAATCATTAACATTAAAACATTCATATCAATCATTTATAGAATAGAGAGAATCAAACGAATATGAATCATGCTATGACTTCTTATTTTGTCTTTTACCTATTCTTCGCCCAAAGTCGTTCTAACCTATACTTTCTGAGGACAATACGAATTTCCAACTACCACTATGAAATGACAAAGTTCATTTTGTTTCAGCATATTCGTGGCTTGCTAAACCATAGCACATTTACGGCTTGCCAAACCACGACACATTTTATGACCACGACCATGTCAACCACAATGGTCCTACATTTAAACTATAACCATAGTTGTATGTCGCCACAGTGACCCATACAATCACATCGCGTAATCACTCTCGTCACAGGGTACGCCATCATGCACATGGAACAGTCCTCTCACGTCTTTTCAGATCATATGGGGAAGAAATAGAACCCCTTAGAGATATTAACCTAACGAATTATATCATTTTTAATGCAATGCATATACACTACGATGTTAGGTCTACATGTCCATTTTCATAAAATATCTAAGCCATTTAATGGAAAATTATATTATCTCATGCATAACAAATATTCCATCATAGCTTTGTCGTTTAACAAATAAATTCTTAAGCTTTAAGAAAATGACTAAAACATGTAGATTTATATTTCACACAATCATGCAATATTTCAAGTAATTTTTCTATAAATACTCCTTAGAATGTATGAGAAAATATCAAGATTTACCTTACAAAAAGCTCGAAGAGTTTCCTACATTTTTCTTCTTTCTTTCCTTATTCTTTTAAGTCTCTCTCTCTCTCTCTATAGAAATTCTTTAGAATGTAAAATAAAAAAGAAGTGTGAAGAAATAGTAGGGAGAGGGGCCCTATTTATAGAGAAAATGAGTAGTTGGATTTTTGCCAAGTGGCCTAAATTTACGAGGAGAGAGAAGGGAAAAGTTAACCAACGCAACACGACGACTGACGGACAACCAACAAGACAATGACAACGACAACGCAACAGCTCAACACGAAGGTCGAGGGCACATTGGCCAAGGGACAACGCACGCCTCCCAAATGACAGTGGCATGCTAGTCAAACAGCGGCGCATGCCTCCTAAGGGGCAGCGTGATCTGCCCAAGGCCTATCACGTACAGGTTGAGGCTTGCCTCGCATTCTTGTAGAGGTGCTTACTAGCCATGATGTGACATGCACAGACTGCACGCCTCATGTGCTGCATGGATGGGACGTGCGTGCAGGCGCACATCTAGCTATCTATGTGCGTGCACATGTGCGCAGCATGCTGGGCCTGTGCGAACAGTGGATTTTCCCATGATTTCCTCATGATTTCTCCACCATTTTTCTTTATTTTTCATGAAAATTAAAAGTTAGTGATAAAATTACATAAATAAAATAATTTAAGTAAAATCCAAAATTATGCAAAAAATTAAAACATCAAATTAAATAGTTAACGGCCTTAGGGATAAAAGGAGTTTTACATAACTATAATTAAGCACGAAGGTGTCAGGGTGTTACAGCCCTTCTTTGTTTGTCTTTTAGCACACTTGTCATATGACTTTTTGATTTTTAGTTGATCTTCATAAGTATCTCTCCTTGACAAAGGTGTTAAAACATGGGTGAGGTTACCCATTTAGATGGAGTACTAATTCCTTTCACCATCATGGCTAACATCTCATTCTTATTTATAAGGTCTGCTTAGTAGCAGGAGTCCTGCTTGCATGGGAACTACATCATACAATTTCTTATCCATGTATTCAATAATATAAAATAGAACATATACCTGATGAGTGACGTTGATCTCTTTATTGGCATCCAACTCGTGTAGTTTGTCGGGGTTAGGATGTTGTTTGCAAGTCGATCATGTTTGATCCACTTGCAAGGTGCTAGCAACGTTAGCACAGCTACATCCATCGATTATCATACTATAGACCTTTTTATTGATCATGAATCTGGAGTGAAAATTGGTTTTTATCTGGTCGTTGCCTTTGGGCTTAACTTATATGTTTAGTGCTTGTTAAGCCACAAACACATCTCCCTATACAATTTGAGTAATATTTTCCCTACTTACATCTAATGGAGGTAGATCTTCTTGCTCGCTACTACTTTTATGGTCACTAACGATATCTCTGTCATCTTAAATTATCACGGTATGTTGATTAGACATCGGTATGCAATATATCCAACTCTTAAATACTTGAAACACTTAACGATGCTTTGGTGAGTAGCCTGTGCCTTAGGATTAACTAGTAGGTTACCAACAAATTATTTTTCCTTATTATCATCCATTTTTTTTACCTTTATCCCTTCGAGCCCATCTTTGGTTTCCTTGGGGAGCGTTGTTGACATAACCCCAGTTGGTTCCTCTCCTTTCAATTACCTTTTAATCTTGGTGGCTTTATGCACCATTTCATCCAGGTCGACATAGTTTTCGAGTTCAAGGATATTGCGATATCTTTATTTAGCCCCTCCAAGAACTGAACAATAGTAGCTTCTGGTTATTCGTCAACTCGAGCCCTAATTATAGTTATCTCTATTTCCTTGTTGTATTCTTCCACCAACTTGAACCCTATGTCAGGTGTTGTAATTTCAGGTTTATGTCCTTATCAAAATGAGCTGGCACAAATCGCTTCCTCATAATGGATCTTAATTCTCTCCATGTGGTGATTGGTAGGTCCCCATCCCATTATTTAAAAAAGGCTAACTTATCCCACCATATTGAAGAATAGTCGATAAACTCAAGGGTGGCCATTTTCTCTTCACTATAATTGCGATAGTTAAAACTACGATCCACCTTCCCCTCCCACTCAAGGTAAGCTTTAGGGTCGTTCATCCCTTCAAAGGCTAGTATCTAGAACTTGAAGTCATGGGGTTCCCTATCTGCCTCTTCACGATGGACCCCCTGTCTATCACTAACATCATTGGCACAAAATCCTGTTTTTTCTCGCACTATTTGGTGTCTGGTGCGACTACAGTGTTCGTGTCGCTCTTAGCCATCCATATGGGTAGCCATGTTTCCTATTTGGACACTTAACTGGGTGAATATGTCCAAGACCCCTCCTTCTATGGCGGCTCGTCGGTTGTTGGCACTTTGGTGAGACATTGCGGAGCTCCTGCAAAGATAAGAATTAGTGAAAGTAAAACTCACCCTTACCTCTGCTTGTGTTTACCTCACAATGGATAGTCTTTTGCTCTGTATTGATTCACTATATATAGGTGTATATATAGAAACATACATATATATCTACATACAAATTTAAAGCTTATTTTATACTCATTATTTAATTAGTTTAATTAGTTAAGTTTGTTAATGTGAACCCCATTACCCGGTGGATAAAGGAGTCCAATAACAAAATAAATATGAGTGTAAAATAATTTATGCAGTGGAAAAAAATTAACTTTTAAAAAAAATTTGATGTTCAAATACATTTGAGGCCAAGAAAATGACTGACAAAAATATACATAACATTGTTCAAGGCACTTCTTTCATTACAAAAAGAATAGTTCATTAGAGTATAGTTATCTAAATGCACTCAAAAATCCACTACAGATCCGAGAATGGATCCAAGCAAGCTTCAAGGGGAAGCGATCCCTTTCTATCATCATCATCTAAGGGGAAATGGATTGGAGTGAGTTCTATAAAACTCAGTAAAAGAAATAGTATTTAAACTACAATATTAAAGTTTCAAAAGTTTTTATTTTCAAAAATGTCATTACCTTCTTGATCGGTGACTTACATCTAGGCTTGTCGAAGAACATATTCCTTTGAAATACCAAGAAAACGTTTACTTTTAAACTAAATCATTTAGTTAATAGTTTCAAACATCAATAATCAATATGGAATGGTCATACAAACTAGAACCAACGGCATAATAGAACAATGCAAAAGACATAAAACTAGTTGAACCGACTAAACATCGCATTACATAACGGAACAGTGAAAAACATATTCAATTCTAAGAAACTATCTAAGCATGGAAAACCCATCAAAAGTTCTAGCTATACATTCAAACAGTTTGATTCATTTGCAGCTTTTATAAATCTTCGCATGAACCCATTTTAACTTATATTAGCAGATGACAGAGGGATCCTTAACTACCACTGTGACTGAGGAAATTGTAGCATCTCAGGTGCCAATTAAGTCAAATGGGTGTCAGATACAGATTCAGAATAACGAGTACATGATAAAATTTATGTAGCAGAATCAAACCTTAACAAATCCCTTACAAATATATATATATATATATATAATGTTCCAAATGCATACATCATTAAGCCAAGAAATGGCTATAAAATACAAAACATAAGGGGCATTTCTTTCACTATGCTATTGAAAATCATTAGAGTGTGGGAACATTCATGCACTCAGACTTATGGATCCACGAGATCGTTGTAGATTTCCAAGGGTAGGTCTGCTTGCGGTTCCTTATTTTCTTTCTCATGTGAAAGGATAAAAAGAATGAGTTCCATATATTCAGTAAGAAAAATAGTATTAAATTAACATCGTAAGATTTCAAAAGTTTATTATTTTATCTTACCGTTTAGCTTCCTCGTTTACTTAACTCATCATTATGAAAACCATTTATTTGAATACGAAAATGGTACATTAGCACAGAAAATCAAATATATATATATATCAGCCAAATAATAGAAAAAATCAAATAAATTATGAAATGCACAGATTTTTCATGTCATGCTTCGCGAAGTCGTTACAAACTTTCATTTCTAATGACATATACAAATTTCTAACTACTTAAGTGGAATAACAAGATTAGATACAGATACGACAATTTGCTCATACCCACTTTCGACTGACCAAATCATGGTACGATCTATGACCACGGCCGTACCAACTATAGTGGCCCTAACAAATATCTATATTCACGACATTATTTAGCCACGGGTGACCTCTACAGATAGTATGTTACCACTCTCATCAGAGGGCGCGCCGTCATCCACTAAGAACGATCCTCTTATTAATTTTTATTTCATGCAAGAAAGTCAAACCAAGCAATCATACGTTTCATTATCCTTAAACGTTTCAATATCTAGAAAAGACAATAAAAGGGTACATGTAAATATAGAAAAACCTTACCAAAATCAAAGCTTTTAATTTCCATAATGAGGTTTTTTACATATTTGAGGTAGAAGGAAGGTTGTTCGGTAAACCGTAGATTTTAGGAGGAATTTCTCAAATTAAATGAAAAGGGAGAACCTAAGAACAAGTTTTCAGAAATCTTAATGAAGAAACGAAATTGAGAAAAAAAAAAGGCTTACCGTGTGGATGGAAAATTTTTCTCGGTTTTTTTTGCTTCTGTCTCTTTCTTTCTAGCTCTTTTTCTCTCTCTCTAGATTTCTCTCTTTTCTTTCTCTCTCTAAGCAGAAAGGATGGAGGGAAAATGAAAAATGGGAGAGGAGATGTCAAAGAGTGACTTAAATAGGCCAAAATGGGGCTTGCATGCAAGCCACGTGGCGATCAATATGAATGCCATGTGGTGGCCAACGGTCAGCAACATGACGTGCGTGTAGTGTGCTAGCTCGCGATGCGACATATGTGCAAGTGCATGACGCAGACAGCGTGCCCACTGCATAGGCACTCCCCTGTGGGCTGGCCTGCAGTTTCCCCATCTATTTTTTCACTTCACTTATTGTCTTTAAATTTTTCTTTCTCTTTTTTATGACAAATTAGAAATTAAATTTACGCATAAAAATATTTTGAGTGTCAAAATAAAATACGATAAAATCATGTTAAATACTAAATTGTAAGAAAATTTGTAAAATAAATCAGAATAATATTATACCATTAATATTTAACTATTTTGATGTGTCACATCCTCCCCCTTCACAAAAATTTGGTCCTTTAAATTTATAAATTAAAATAATTTGCATCCTTATCACACATTTCTTCTTCGAATTCTTATGCGACTTCATCAGGGGTGTGGGGTTGTCATAATACCTTGAACATCAAAATCCTTCTATTCCTTATAACTTTCTCCTCTCGATCAAGGATCTTGACAGGATACTCTACTTAGGACATGCTAGAATTGATTAGGAGTCACTGGTGCAGAATGATGTGAGAATGATCGCGATAGTACATCTTGAGCATGGAGACATGAAAAACATCATGCGGACCCAAGAATTCAGGTGGCAAAGCAATATGGTAAGCCACGGGGCCAACACGTTTCATTATATTAAAAGGTCCCACAAAATAAGGACTTAATTTTCCTCTCTTTTTATACCGCAGTCTTCCCTCCAACGGAAAGACCTAGAGGAAAATATGATCACCTATAGCGAATTCCAAGTCCTTCCTCTGATTGTCAGTATAGCTTTTCTATTGACTCTATGCAGTGATGAGATTCTTATAGATCGTGGCAACATTGTCTATCTTTTTCTGGATGATGTTTGTTCCCTGAAGACGTTTGTTCCCAACTTCATTCCAATAAGTAAATGATCGACATAGCCTACCATAGAGGGTTTCATATGGAGTCATGCCAATATTAGAGTGATAGTTGCTATTGTAAGCAAATATTTTAAGGGCAGATGTTGGTCCCAACTACTGCCAAAATCCAATAACAGGCTTGTAGCATGTCCTCCAGTGTTTGAATGGTTCATTCAGACTGGCCATCAATTTGTGGATGATATGCAGTGCTGAAGTAAAGACTATAGGCAAGGGTTTCTTGAAGGCTTCCCCAAAAGCGAGAAGTAAAATGAAGATCCCTGTCAGCCACCATAGAAATTAGAACACCATAGAGTCTAATAATCTCCTCAAGATACAAATGAGCCAACTTGCTGGTTAAATTAGTAGTCTTAATTATAAGGAAATGAGCTGATTTTGTTAGCCTGTCAACAATAATATAAATAGCATTACATTATGAACTAATTCTAGGCAATCCCGTGATAAACTCCATAGTCACATGCTTTCATTTTCACTTTGAGATAGGGAGACACTGCAGGAGACCATTGAGTCTCTAATGTTCTGCCTTGACCTGTTGGGAAGTGAGACATCTGGAGACAAAGTCGAATATATCCTTGTTCATACTTGGCCACCAAAACTAGTGTCTCAAATCCCAATACATCTTCGCACTTCCTAGGTGGATAGACAACTTAGATGCACAGGCTTCCTATAGAATATCCAATGTGAGTTCAGACTCATTAGGGACCCACATTCAATTTCAAAATCTAAAGATTCCATTATCAGTCATTCTGAAGTCACAAGATTTTTCTAACATAAACTCGTTCGCTTTCTTCAAAATCTCAGAGTCTGTAGATTGATCTTCCCAAATTCTGTGGATGAGAGTGGGCTGGATCTAAATTTGGGTAAGGTACGTGCCCTCGCTAAAATGGTTAAATTAGAGACCTTGAGTTGTCTTAAGCATCCTCTAACCAAAAACCATCATATGTGCCAACAAGGTTGAGTTTTTCCTATTAAGGGCATCTGCAACTACATTATCTCTACCTGTATGGTATAAGATCCTACAGTCGTAGTCCTTCAAGAGGTCCATCCGATGTCTTCATCTCATGTTCAATACCCTCTAGGAGAATAAGTACTTTAAACTTTTATGATTGGTGTGGATCTCAAAAGTTTGACCGTACAAAGAGTATCGCCATATCTTGAGGGTAAAGACGATGGTGGCAAGCTCAAGCTTGTTAATAGGGTAGTTCCATTCATGTTGCTTCAACTACCTGGAACCATAAGCGACTACCGACTATATTGCGTGAGCACACATCCTAAATCAACATGAGATGCATTAGAAAATATGTGAAACTAATTGGTATTGTCAAGAAGAATCAACACTAGGGTGGTGGTAAGTCGATGTTTGAATTCGACAAAACTTTCTTCACAACTGAGTCCAAGTACAAAACAACATTCTTCATAGAGAGGTAGGCCAAAGGAGCGGTAATATGGGAAAAACCTCTTATAAAGCGACGATAATATCTTACAAAAGATATTCACCATTTTTGGATGGATTTTGTTTCGTAATGTGTATAAAAATTAATAAAATCTAATCTAGAAGAGAAAAGGAAGAAAAGAGGGAAGAAATTGGCCAATGTTTGACTTAACTAATTATTATTTGAAAACTAACAAAACATAAAAATTCACTAGTACACTTTATTTAAATAATGATTAGAATGAACAAAATTTAATTCATAATTCGGATAATTATTGATTAACAACACATAAAAATACAAATCTATATAATTATCTATTCCTTGTATAATTGTAACATCATATTACAATACATGAGCCAACAAAATTCTTTAGAGTCAAAACAAAATACATACACTGCCCATACAAAGTAGAACACATAAACTTTTATTTGGGCATTACTATTCATTTTCCTTATCTGAAAAAGTTTAGAATTTGAATAAGATGAGCAAATTCAATGCACTCAGTAAGTATAAAAAGTAAATATGCCCTAGGCATGCAGCATACGAATCATACGGGTATTCATAGATGTAAAAACTTTTTATTGAAAACTATGAATACTAGGGTAATTTCATAAATTTCCAAGTTTCCCCTTTCACTTTCTCTCTCACCTAAATCTCCTAAGCTTTCCATTTTCCTTACTTCCACCTTATTACTAATTTACTCTTAAATTCCTATTTTATCATATTATATCCTTCATTATCCTCCTTGCTAATTGTCCCTCATTATCCCCTTATTAATTTATCCCTCATTATTCTCCTAACAATTTATCCCTTAAAGTCTCCCTTTCAATATATCCCTCAACATCCTCTTAGGTTCATTTTATCACTTGGATTCCTCCCAAGCCAAACTTTTCTGTCAATTCCACATACCATAATTTGTCATAAATTTTTGGACAAATCAAGACATTCATAACCCCTCACAGGTATTCCCGATTCTCAATTTGCCCCAATCTAATCACCATATTAAAGTTATCAAAATTTTATAGTTTTCTTTGATATTAAACTGATGTATCTGTTATCCAATTGGTACCATTGTGGGATCAAGATTCCTACTATCACAAGGGGATGCACACCCAGATAAAATATGTACATTAGTCATAGCAGTCCATCACCAGGTGACCCAAAACAGAACAAACATCCTAATCACATCTGTAAGGGCTTCTATCCACTCAAGGTAGGGTTTACCACACTGCTGAATTTCAACCATACCAATTTTAAAACAGGTTGTCTCTAAGTTTTCGTTTCTTCTAATTTTTTATTTGGTTTTTTTTTTTCTTCATATTCTAATTAAGATTGATATTTTATTTATTTTCTTTCACATTTTGAAATTCTACTCATCCTTCTCAACCTTCTCTAACTAAATCATTCTTCCCTTGTTATCTAACTAAATCTTCTAAAATCAATCTTAATATTTTATTTTATTATTTGAATTTTTATTTGTTCATAGTAATTTGCTTTATGTAATTATTCATGATTTAAGGATTAAATAAGTAAGTACTATTATTGCTATTATTCATTATCTATTATTATTATTTTATTTTATTTTTATCAATTTGATGCGTTTTATTTTTATTTTTATTTAAGGATTAAATAATTATTTTGCCTAATTCCTACTTCACTTCGTAATTTTTCCAAAATTGACATTTTACTTCAAATTTTATTTCCCTCTAACTTAAATCATACCTATTCAATCTTCCTAACACATTCATAAATATACAAAAAATACAACCAAGCATTCACAGCCATCTGCAAGCAAATGAGTATGAAAATTATAAAAATCACTAAAATTCCATTTTCAGACCACATAACCCTTGCCGATTTGTGTGCTCTTAATTCCATAAAATTATAATAAAAATACTAAAAAAATTGACGATATAAAGGCTTTGAGTTAGTTAGTAATTATACTTACAGATTTTGGAGTTAAAGGATTCTGATTTGAGTTCCAAACACCATCCAAAAATTAGCAAAAAATTTGCACAACAACTACATCTTATTGTGTCAATGATGAAACCAAGAATTTCATGCAATCCTATTGCATGCACGTCTCGTTTCTAGAATTATTATAGTTACTAAGGCGACCATTTAATTTAATATTTTTTATTTTGTTAATTTGATTAATTAGATAGTTTCTTAAATATTACTTTCTTCTCATAATTTTTTTATCTATTATTTATTCTATTCCAAAAGAAATCATTTTCAAAATATTTTTTTCCTATTTTCATAAATTATAGATTATGGCTAAATTAATTTTCTCGTTAATTACTTATCAAATTTAATTCTTTTTAATCATTTATTCAATCAAATTCAAATCTCATTAATTTCTTATCCAATCAAATTTAGTTCTTATTAATTATTTATTCAATTAAATTCAATTCTCATTAATTATGTATTCAATCACATTCAACTCTCGTAACTATTACCATTTACCTAATTATTAATTAAATCTTAATTTATTTATTCTTCTCCCATATACATATACACACACAACAAATACCCATTTATTATGTGCATATATATATATATATATATATATATCATATTCTTTCAATATATTTTTAATTTAAATTATAAGATACAATTATATAATTATAATTATAAAGCTTATAACATTACTTACAAATAAAAATATCCTTGCAGTACCATTTATATTTATGATATATATGTATATATTGCGTTAATCATACTTATTTTATTAAAACATATTTCTATATATGTAAACTATACATACATATATTATTATGTTGAACACAAATACACCATGCATACTTATATATATATTTATAATATACACATTCTTATCTAAGTTTATCCATTTATCATATTGTTCTCCTTTTATAATTTATGCCATATTGTAAATTTTATTACTATAATTATAAAGTTTACTATTGTTATTTAAACATATATATACTTTCATGCAGTATTATTTATATTATTACATATATACATTTTAAACATACAGATTATACATGCATATAGATTATTATTTTAACCATATATACCTGTACATGCAATTATTTATACATAGTTATATGTATATATGTACACACACAAGGAAAATATACACACAACAGTGTATCTATATAAATAATTTTATTTCCTTTTATACATTTATACCAAATTCATGCAAATAAATATATTTTCAAAGATTCATTATAGTTATATATATACATCTCATATGCATAATATAAAATATACACCATATACATTCTATATAAATATAGGGAAACTTACTTTTAAGTACCCTCTCACTATGTCGAACCCTCACCATCTCTCTACTTAAGTTTAAGTATTTCATTTAAAATCATGTAAACCCAAAATATATTTGTTTTAAACATCATGCATGCCACTTTAAAAAGTTTAGAAAGAGAATCATGAAATAAGAAGAAAAAGAACTTATGCTTGGACATTTGGGTTGCAAGGAAAAAGGGGTCAGCAATGTATCAGTTTCACAGTTCCTTTTGGCTGTGAAAGCCTCCTTCTCACGGTGGTTAGGCCGCCCACAGTGTCCCCTTCCATTCTTTTCTTTCCTTCTTCCCTCCATCGCGTCGAGCATTCCTAATGCTCTCTCTCTCTTCTTTCCTTCTCTTGTCGCTTTCTTTTTTTTTCTTTTGTTTGATGGACTGAAAGAGAAGAAAATGTGTTGTTTGGGTGTTTATAATTGGAAAGGGATAAGGTTTGGTGAAGTAGATTAATCTAAATGACATGGCAGCTTAGGTGGGGGAGCAAATCTCCCCATCCATATGTATGGTGGCAATGTGGCCACCTACGGCCTGCAGTTCCCTCAATAGAGAAAACTACTCTACCAAACACAATGGACATGAAATTACTGGTGACATGTAACACTCTGAAAACCTTCGTGATTAACTTGTAATGTGAATCCCTATTTATTCGAACCCTAAGACCGTTTAAAATTTCTTAATATTTTGTATTTTTAATTTTTCATATGAATATCGTATTTTGTACTTCATTTGAATGAATAAATTCTTAAAATTAATTATTTGATTTTATCATAGGAAAATTTATATTTTATTTATTATTTAAATAAATTTTAGTAAAAATAGAGAAAAAGTAAAAAATCCTATAGGAAGGATCCCGTGCATGCAGGCTCCACACGTTGCTCGCGCGTAGACAGGCGTGGCTCCGTGCACCTTGTGCGCGCGCCATCCGCACAGTAGGCCCATGCGGTAATGTTTCTAACTTTAATATACACCATATACATTCTATATAAATATAGGGAAACTTACTTTTAAGTACCCTCTCACTATGTCGAACCCTCACTATCTCTCTACTTAAGTTTAAGTATTTCATTTAAAATCATGTAAACCCAAAATATATTTGTTTTAAACATCATGCATGCCACTTTTAAATGTTTAGAAAGAGAATTATGTATATATGTATATATGTACACACACAAGGAAAATATACACACAACAGTGTATCTATATAAATAATTTTATTTCCTTTTATACATTTATACCAAATTCATGCAAATAAATATATTTTCAAAGATTCATTATAGTTATATATATACATCTCATATGCATAATATAAAATATACACCATATACATTCTATATAAATATATGTACACACACAAGGAAAATATACACACAATAGTGTATCTATATAAATAATTTTATTTCCTTTTATACATTTATACCAAATTCATGCAAATAAATATATTTTCAAAGATTCATTATAGTTATGTGTGTGTAACACGCCGCCCATCATTGTACTTAATTGATTTGGAAAACCCTATTCTTTAGCTGCATTGAACTTATTTAATTTTTTCTACATTATAATTATCGTGATTCGTAAAAATTTGGTTAATTTTTAATTATTTTGTTTTTATTTAATGTTTTTAACTTTAATTATATTTTGTAATTTTTGTATTTAACTTATTTAAATTAATTTTAAAAAATTGAGAGAAATCAAAAAAACGACAGAACAGGAAGAAATCTTGAGGGGAAGCAGAACTGCCCGCGCAAATGCTGGGCACTATGTGCGCGCACACGCATGCGCAACATGCGCAGGATTTGCGCACAGTGCGCAAGGCGTGGGGAGAGTCCTGCGCTCGCCATTCGCACAGCAGGCCTGTATGGATAGGCCTTGCGTACCTAAGGCCTACATGCGTGACTCCCAGTGCACCAAGGCCTTGTGCGCACAGTGGGAGGCCTGTGCGCATGCAGGCTAGCCTGCAGTGCATAAGCTAGGGACTTCTGCCTCGGTTAGCGCACTGTCGCACTAGTGGAGGGACCCTTCTCCCTCGTTTTTCATGTCAAACATCTTTTTTTCCTCTCTCTTCACCGAATTTGCAACTTGGCGCAAATCCGATGATCCCAAAATTCTATAAATTGATCTTTCCCTTTCCATTTCTCCCCACACTTCCATTCTTCCATTTTTTAAGTTTTAGAGAGAGATAGAGAGATAGTAGTCTAGTGAAGGAGGGAAAGAAAGGAGAACGGTGAAGGAGAAAACATCAAAGTTTCGGTAAGGAATCTAGTATTTCTTTTAATGTCTTAAGAGTATTTTTAGATAAACTGATATTATTAAATATGATGACTGAGATTTTACCTGTTTTATATGCCTTTGTGTTCATAGTTCAAATAAGTCGAATTGTTCTTGTCTTCAAGCATGCTATGTGAATTATAGACACTTGATGAATTGTATGTAATAAATGTAATATGTAATCAGTAAAAAAATAAACAGTACAAAAAGAAAAAGAAAAGAGAAATGTGGAATGAAGCATGATTGGTCTAAAATATATCTGTATTGACATGCATATTGTATCAAGTATTTCGTTAGGCTTTTTATCTCTAACAGCTATCTATTCCCATTACCCTTCGGGATATCTATTTCCTCCTTCACTATATGGTCTGGAAAGACGTAAGAGGACCGCTCCTAGTGGATGACGTTGTACCCTCTGATGAGAGTGGTAACACAAATATCTGTAAGGGTCACTCGTGGCTAAGTAATGTTGTGATTATAGATATCTGTGAGGGTCGCTATGATTGGTATGACCATGCTCGTAGATCATGCTATGGTTTGGCCAGTTGGAAATAGGACCAAATTGTCGTATCTGTATCTGATCTAGTCATTCCACTTGAGTAGTTGGAAATCTGTATTTGCCTTCAGAGATGGAAGTTGTAATGACTTCATGAAGCATGACACAAAAATCTAAGCATTTCATGATTTATTTGATTTTCTCTATTATCTGGCATGATGTATGTTTGATTTGTTCATATTAATGTACCGTGTTCTTAATAAATAAATTATTTTCATAATGTAAGATTAGTCTACGAAGTGGGCAAATGGTAAGCTTGTAAGTTAAAATCATTTACCTTTAAAACCTTACGATGTTAATTTAATATTGGTTTCCTTACTGATCTTATGGAACTCACTCTTTCCATCCCCCCGATAAGGAAGAAAATGAGGAACCGCATTCTGACCTACAATTGGAAGTTTATGAAGATCCTGTGGATCCACAAAATTTGAGTGCATGATTATTCCCGCACTCGAATGAGTCCAATAGCATAGTGAAGTGGCCTTCATTTATGTTTTGTTTCTTTTATAGACATTTCAGGCCTCAGTTATATGTATGTAATTGGAACTCATGTATATATATTTGTAACAGATTTATAATAAGTTTATTCCGCTGCATAAATTTTATCATGCACTCGTCTTTCTGAATTTGTATCTGACACATATTTTCTTTAATTAGCATCTGGGATGTCACATGTAGTGCCATGCGAGCATGATAGGCTAAGTATGCGAGCGAGACAGAATAGGCTTGCGCGTGCAACAGTTTAGGCCTACGCGCAACAGGCTAGGCCCGCATGCACAGCAGGCTGGGCCTGTAGTGCGCAGCTGGCTGGGGTGTGCACTACCTCTAGCAATGCGCGGCGCCCCCTTGGGTGCCATGCGCCTCCTTCGCGCTGCATGCGCTGTCAGTTGGGTGGCGAGCCATCGCCAACTTAAGTAGCATGTCGTTGTCGCTTGGGTGGCGTACCGCTGTCGCTTGGGTGGTGTGTTGTTGTCGCTTGGGCGGCGTGTCGCTATCGCTTAAACAATGTGCCATCGTCGCTTGGGCGGCGTGCCACTATCGTTTATACAATGTGCCATCGTTGCTTGGGCGGCATGCCGCCATCACTTGGGTGACGTGTCGTTGCCATTTAGGTGGCGTGCCCTCAATTTTTGTGCTGCCGTTACATCGCATCGTCCATCCATTAGTCACATCTCACACATTTCAATTGATTTTATCTCTTTTCACCAGATTTCGCCACTTGGCGTAAATCCAATAATCCCTATTTTCTATAAATAGAGACCATCCCTTCACCATTTTCTCATCACTTCCATTTTCATTCTTGCATCCTCCAAGAGCTATAGAGAGAAAGGGAGTGATCTAGAGAGAGAGGGAGAGGAGAAGAAGAAGAAAAGGCAAAAGAAATATTAAGGTTTTGGTAAAGAATTTAGTATTTACTTTTAAAGATCCTAAGGAGCAATTCTAGATTGAAATTGACAAAGTTTTAATTAATGGTTGCATGATTAAATTATATGCTTAAACGAAATAATTTTTATGTGTTAATGCATCATGTTTTATAAACGTATATGAACTGAATATTTGTACATGATTTAAATGATTTAATGCTTGAGATAGATAGTGATATATGATGCAATTGATGGTGAAAAAAATTGAGTAAGCATGAAATGAAGTATAGATATGAGAAATATATATTGGTATTGACATGCATAATTCAGAAAAGTGTTTCATTAGGCTTTTTATCTTTGAGGAGTTTCTGTTTTTCCCCCATCTGCTCTAAAAAGACGTGAGAGGACAACTTTTTGTGGATAATACCGTACCCTTTGACAAGAGTGGTGATACAATATAATTGCAGGGGTCACTTTTGGCAAAGTACGGTCGTAGCCATAGTTAACATATAAGACCACTGTAGTTGACACGGCTGTGGTCATAGATCATGTCATGGTTTGACAAGCCATAAATGTTCTATTGGTTTGACAAGCCACAAATTGCTGTTATAAAATTAAATGAATTTGTCATTCCACATGGGTAATCAGGAATCCGTACTGCCCTCAGTAGATGGAAGTCGTAATAACTTTGCAAAGAATAACATGAAAAATAGTACATATCATGATTTGTTTGATTTTCTCTATTTACGACATGATATATTTGATTGATATGATATGATGGGTTCAACGATTTCTTTAATAAAATAAATTATTTTTGTAATTTAATAAAGGACCCTGACATGACTCTTGATGGTAAGTAATGATGATGCGTTTAATTTGCTTTAAAATCTTATAATGTTATTTAAATACTGTTTTTCTTACTGAGTATATGAAACTCAAATCTTTCCATGCTCCCTCCAGATGAGGAAGATAGTGAGGAACTGATTGCTGACCTACCCCTTGAAGTCTTTCAGGATCCTGTGGATCCATAAACTTTTATGAGTGCACGACTTGTCCTGCACTTTGATGAGTCCTTTTACATAATAGAAGCGACCCTTTTTGTATTTTGATATTTTGTATTTTATTCACACTTCTAGCTTCAGTTATATATGTAATTCAGAACTCAAATATTTTGTAAGGGATTTGTAATAAATTGCTCTACTGTACATATTTAACTATTATGCACTTATAATTTTTTTCTATATCTGGTATCTTTTTGCCTTAATTAGCATTTGGGATGTCACATGATGGCTATAAGACAAAAATAAAAGAAGTATAGTATAAGCTAAATCCCTTGTACAAAATGTAAAATATTACATTACATTCATACAGTTACAAAACTTGTAGAATTAAAATTAAGAATATAAAATGCTAACTTATTATGATAAACTCAAACAAAATAGAAACTCCATCATTTTGATTTGAGTACAGCGGCTAATCCTTAAAACTTGGAAAGATGATGATAATAGGGGAATGAGCAAAACCACAAGCATAGTAAGTAATCTAATGGACTACACCAAAGGCATGTGCACATAGCAAACAATCAATCATAATGAAAAATCTTTCTTCCCATTTTTGTAAAGTCCATGAATTAAAAAAAAAAGTCATTATCAACAATCAAGTGGGGAGTCTTGTGAGCATTATGTTATAACAGTTTTGTGTTCCCTGTAATTCTCACCAATTTTACTAATTGTCGATCCTATACGTAAAATGATGTGTCTAGTAGAATAAGTACCTTCTAGGGATTTAGATCCCCATTACCTCATGGGTAGAGACACTATACTCATACACGAACTGGTCACAACATTACTTAGTCAGGCGACCCAATTAAAGGCATGTATCCCCCACAGCCATATTGTTCTAACACATTTCACTTTTTTTTATTGAGTTCTCATGGTATCTTGCTTATTAGGCAATTGTTGCTTACTTTAAGTTTAGTTTGCCTATTTTGAATTTCTTTCCTTAACTACTTGTGAAATTTCAAGCACACACATAACATTCTTTGTCCTTTCACTTCATCACTCATTATTTAGTTTGCATTCTTTCTAATTAGCTTAATTTAAAATTTGAAGTATTGATTTAATTTATTGATTTATATCTTTTAAATTAGTGGTTTACACATTCCCTTCTCTCTAATTTCATTCTTAAAAACTTACAAGATTCGGAACGCCTATGTTCACTTTACGATCCTTAGTCGCTTTTCCACTTCCAAATTTGCCTATGGAAACTATACAACTTTTAAGTTAAACTTTCCTCTGACTCAAAAATTAAAATTAAATTAAATCTAATTACGAACTTACCCAATTTTTAATCCTAACTAAAATAACTTATTATCATATTCTAAATAACACTCAGAAACAAAATCGAAGATTTTACCCTGAATCGGATTTAGAATTCCCGAAGGAAACAACCCTAGTTCACCACATGAGACGGTTGGATCAAATTTGTTACATCAAAGATTCTAATTAAGGCAATGAGTGTTAGATACAGATTTAGAATAACGAGTGTATGTTAAAATTTATACAACAAAACAAACTTATTACAAATACCTTACAAATATATATATATATAAGTTTCAATTACATACATATAATCGAGGCCTGAAGTGGCTACAAAAGAAACAAAACACAAAAAAAAACCACTTCTTTCACTATGCTATTGGACTCATCAAAGTGGGAGAACAATCATGCACTCAAATTTTATGGATCCAGGGGATCCTCGTAGACTTCCAAAGGTAGGTCAGTTTGCGGTTCTTCATTTTCTTCCTCATCTGGGAGGGAGGGATGGAAAGAGTGAGTTTCATATACTCAATAAGAAAAACAATATTAAATAAATATTGTAAGGTTTTAAAGGTGAATGATTTTAACTTAAAAGCTTACCATTTGGCCACCTCGTAGACTGATATTACATTATGAAAATAATTTACTTGTTAAGAACACAATACATTAATATGAACAAATCAAACATAGATCATGCCAGATAATAGAGAAAATCAAATAAATCATTAAATGCTCAGATTTTCGTGTCATACTTCGCGAAGTTGTTACAACTTCTATCTCTGAAGGCAGATACAAATTTTTAACTAACCAAATGGAATGAGCAGATCAGATACAGATACGACAATTTGTTCAAGCCCATTTTTGGCTAGCCAAACCATGGCACGATCTACGAGCACATTCGTACCAACCATAGTGGTCCTAAAAGATATCTATTAGTTACGACATTATCTAGCCATAGGTGATCCCTATAGATATTTGCGTTACCCCTCTCGTCAAAGAGTACGCCATCATCCACTCATAGCGGTCCTCTTATGTCCTTCATAACCAAATAAGGGAGGGAGAAACATATACCCCGAAGGGTAAGGGGAACAGATACCCCTCAAAGATAAAAAGTTTAATGAGACACTTGATGCAATATGCATGTCAATACACATATACTTCAGACCAATCATGCTTCATTCCACATTTCTCTTTTCTTTTTCTTTCTGTACTCTTTATTTTTTTTACTAATTACATATTATATTTATTGCATGCAATTCATCAAGTATCTATAATTCATATAGCATGCTTGAAAACAAGAACATTTCGACTTATCTGAACTATGAACACAAAGACATACAAAACAGGTAAAATCACGGTCATCATATTTAATAATATTAGTTTATATAAAAATATTTCCTAAGATGTCGAAAAAAATACTAGATTTTTTACCAAAACCTTGATGTTTTCTCATCACTATTCTCCTTTCTTTCCCTCTCTCTCTCCCTAGACTACTATCTCTCTCTCTAAATCTTAAAAAATAGAAGAATGAAAGTGTGGGGAGGAATGGAAGGGGAATGATCAATTTATAGAATTTTGAAACTGTTGGATTCGTGCCAAATGATGAAATTTAGAAAAGAGAGAGGAGAAAAAGATGCTCAACACAAAAAATGAGGGAGAAGGGTCTCCTCCACCAATGGCGCACAGCCCGTGGCGACACCGCCCCAGTCGATGCTCTGCAGGTTAGTTTACAGGTGTATAGGCCTCCTGCCGCTTGCGCAGGGACTAGCCGACACGTGCGTAGGGCCTAGGCGTACAGGCCTACTGCGCGCTGGCCCCAAATGCGCAGGGCTTATCCGCACAAGCCAGCTGCTTGGATGGCACGCGCACAATGTAGGGTGCCTATCCGCGCGTGAGGTAACACACGAACAGCCTACCTACAAGTGTCAAAATGCACATAGGACCTGTCCCTGCGCCATACGCACGTGCCATGTGTGCATGCACGTGGAGGGGACATGCTCCCTGTGCACAGGTCCTGCGACTGTTGTGCGTGCATGCGTGTGCGCACAGTGCCCAACATCTGCGCAGGGAGTTCTGCTTCCCAACAGGATTTTTCCTGCCAGATTTCTTCTCGTTTCGCTATTTTTTTATTTCTCTCAATTTTTAAAAATTAATTTAAATAACTTAAATGCAAAAATTAAATAAAATTAACTAAAAACAAAATAATTAAAATCAACCAAAATTTTACGAGTTACAATAAATATTATGTAGAGAAAATTAAGTAAGTTCAATACGGCCAAAGGCCATAATAAATAGGATTTTTCAAATCAATTAAGCACAACGATGATCTACATGGGAATGGATCCTAGCCCCACAATCAAGTTCCCTACACATGCAGATTAATATATCTACATCATGCTGATTGCCACAAGGGCAGCCATGCATGCGTAGGCTTGCTTGCATGTCTGTCACACAGTGTGAGGCTATTGATCGCGTGGCCACATCACTCGTTGATGTGGCTGACTTTTTAAAATTACAAAAAGCCCCAATTTTCTAAATTTAAACTCTTTTCGGTCCCCAAGCCCCATTTTGGGCCTAAACGACCTCCGATTTTTCAATTTGTTTTACGTATACTTGCAAGTTGGGAACTTTTCTTAGTGTGCCAAGGAAGCATACTATTGCATGATTATTCCCGCCCTTCTGTTGGTATAAGGATCTCCTTTTTTTCACAAGGCTTTTCCTAAGTTACTATCACGTCATCCCCCCTCTTTGAGAGGATTCATCTTCTAATCTACACTTTCTGCATCTTTCTCATCCAAGGACAAAGAAGTTAAGGAAAATACCAAACAATATGCAGAATAGCAAGGCACATCTGACTATTCTTACATGAAGTGATAATTTTTAGTCCCTATGTAAAGGCACTATCTTCTTCTACCTGACGTCTTGCAAATTCATCCTAGGACTTCTTAATCATTAGTTGGTCTTTGTTCACTTCTCGCCTTGGCAATGGGGTCAAGACATGGGTGAGACCTCTCATACGTATAAGATAGAGGTTTTATCAACTAGAATGATTAACATTTCAATCATACTGCCAAGGTCTTCTTAGTAATAAATGCCCAGCTTGTATAGGAACGATATTGCATAATATATAATCCTCATATTTACTAACTAGAAATAGAACTTGTGTGACACCCCTAAACCTATTCAAATGTCAAAATGCATGTATTTTAAAAATTAAAGTTATTTTGAACAGAGGATTTAAATTTTTATGTGCGTATTTTAAAACTATTCTAAATTGTTGTTTAAAAACATAAAACAAAGAAAAACGAACAAAAAAAAGCAAAAGTAGGGGGAAATCACCTCGTAGGCAAGACTTATAGGAAAATGTCATATGGGTACACATGAGGACACGTAAGCTTTGTGGGCAGAAGCCCCCCGCCCGCACACCCGCATAGTTGCATGCCTGTACGCCTACACGCTTGCAGAATAGTGCACACACACCTGTCACAGACCAAAAGCCAATCCACACTTACTCAACTTTGCATACAACTTCTTCTCTCTAAGAACCTGCAAAATTTGAGTCAGATGGTGAGTGTGTTCCTCTCTGCTTTTTGAATAAATCAAGATATCATCGATGAACACAATGACAAACTGATCCAGGAATTGTCTAAAAACTTGGTTCATCAAGTCCATGAAGATGGCTAGAGCGTTGGTTAGTCCAAATGGCATGACCAGGAACTCATAGTGTCCGTACCTAATTCGAAAGGCTATTTTAGGAATGTCTTCTACCCTGATCCTTACCTGATGGTATCCTGAATGTAGGTCTATCTTGGAGAAGACCTGGGCACCCTGCACTTAACCAAAGAGGTCATTGATCTTGGGAAGGGGGTACTTGTTCTTGATTGTGACAATGTTCAAACTTATGTAGTCAATACATAACCTCAACGTCCCATCTCCCTTTCTTGCAAATGTGATTCTGGTACCCCAAGGGGACACACTATGTCGGATGAATCCACTGTCCTGCAATTCAGTGATCTGTTTCCTTAGTTCCTCCTCTCAACACAACTCATGCGGTAAGGAGCAACCGAAATAGGCTAGGTGCCTAGTTGAAGTTCTATGGTGAATTTGACTTCTCTATCCACTAACAGTTCAGGTAGTTCATCTGGGAACACATCTGAAAAGTCTCGGACTGCTAGAATCTCTTGAATATAAATTTTTTCCTTGGGTTTGCCTAGTTAGAGAAAACAGTTGGGTTAAAGTACTTGATAATAAGAGAATTTGCCATGAGGGAAAACAAATGTTAGAGAATTTTATTAATTTGTAAATGACTCCTCATTAGGAGGGTTGAATACAATCTTCTTACTAGAATAATCTATGGTGGCATGGTATGCCGCTAACCAGTTCATTCGTAAAATTACATCAAAGTTCCCTGTGTTAATCTCTATTAGGTACACACTCAATTTCCTATTTACTATATCTAATGACACAGGCTCTGTATACAACTTCCCCCAGTAGACACAAACAACACAGAATCAAGTTTTTCAGATAATACATTTAATTTTTGATGCAAAAACATGTGAAACAAATGAATGCGATGCACTAGTATCAATCAAAACATGAGCAGGATGGTTACAGATAGTGTACATATCCTGTACCATGTCCGGGTTGGCTTCTGCATCTTGCTGAGTGAGATTGTAAGCCCTGCCTTGGATAGGAGGTCTGGCCTGGTTCTGGTTCCTCGGGAACTCCCTTGCATAATGTTGGGCGCTACCACATGCGGCTGGTATTGTTAAGGTAATAGCAGGGTCGATCCCAATGATCTTTGCCACAATGCTGATAGATCTTGCTACGTTCTCCTGCTGGAACCTGAGGGGGAGCTTGAGTCATCGGCCTGGGTCTCTTATTTTGTTGAATAAGTTCAGTAGGTTCTGGTCTATAGTGTGGGGCTGAGGACCTGAGGTTCCCTATTTCTTAAGGGAAGGTGCGAAGGCTCCTCTCCTCTAATTGTGTATTGGCTAGAACAACTGAATAAGTACTGAGCTCGAGAAAAAACAACTACTGTCTAATCTCAGGACGGAGACCCCACTCGAACCTTTTAGCCTTCCTGCCTTCATCCATCATGCTCTTAGGAGAATATCGACCCAACTCTAGAAATTTGCGAGCATATTCTGATACAATCATGTCCCCCTAGACCAAATGTGCAAACTCTATCTCCTTCCGATGTCGAAGATACTCTAGAAGGTACTCTACATGAAAGGCCGTTAGAAACAGTTCCCAAATGACTGAAAAGGGCAGGGTGGTTTCCTTAAGTTACCACCAGTGGTCTGCTTCTCTCACTAGTATGTAGGTAGAAAGGATGACCTTCTGTTCGAGAATCACCCCAAGGGTCTTAAAGGCCTTCTTTGTCTTAGCTAACCAGAACTCGGCCTTTTCAAAGGAGGATGCCCCTGCAAAAGTAGATAGATTTAGTCTTTTATACCTTTCTATATAGCTTGGGTCCATCATGAGAGGAGCTTGGTCCCGTGGATGAGGGATTAGACTGTGCTGAGGATGGACTAGATGGCCCTGCAGTGGTACTTAATAATACGGTGGAGGCACCGGATTGTACTGTGGTGGGGCCGGGTGATGCGGTGGTTGGGGCACCAGATCATACTGTGGTGGTGCCGGGTGGTACTGCAAAGGTAGGGTCATATTGGGGTGGCTCGGGATCCTCCCGCTGCAGGGGTGGCTCAACCTGTGGCAGTGATTCTCTCTTTAATTTGTTCCTCTCTTTATGGTTCATTGGTACTTTTGGATAAAGAGATCTTTGATCATTTTGAACTTATTATTTAAGAGGGAATCACTTTAGAGTATCCTCTCATTTTATATGTCATTTTATAGCTCTCATTCAAAAAAATTGATTTGTTAAAAAGAGATCGTTATGATTAAAACTATGGCAAGGACTTACCCCAAGAGACCCAAGAAACCTCTGTAAACTATCAATAATAACTATCTCATCTTTCTCTAAAATACAGCTTCCATTATAAAGCTAAACATGGTTTACATAAAAAATTTTCAGTATAGAAATAGCAATAACCTTATTTACTGAATTTCCACTGTAAGCTCCAATGTGTAGCAACACTATCTCATTCTTTCTTTTATACGTTTGATCTGTTGAATATATTTTACTATATATATGTATATATAACCCATTAGCACTTAATTTTTTGTTTGTTCTTCACTTGGTTTGTCATAATTAGAGCATGCAAGGAGAGTTTCTCCAACATTTTAATCTATAATCCTCACAATACTCTCAAAAAATCATACACTTCATACTCCTTCTTCTTCCTACATCTCTATGCTGCTCACTATTTTTCTCTCATCCACAATGTCTCTTCCTCCATTCCCCCATCTACTATTTATAGGACTTGGGAGCCATGAGACAAAAGTTCCCACCCTTCCACTATGCACTTCATCAAAAGGTTGCCATATTTCGTTATGTAACTTTATCTAAAAGTTATCATTTTTCATGATATCACTTCATCTAAAAAGTTGTCATCTTTTATCATGTTATTTCATTCTTATTCTAGATTCTTCCATAATTTTTCATTTGTTTCCTCTTCCTTATCCATTGCTTCCTCATCTAAAAAGCCCATAAGCCCTAAATAGAAAGCCGTTATAAACTTCTCTATATGTCTATCGATCTTCCTTAATTGTATCCCAAATTTTCTTCTACAAAAATTTTTCTTTTTTAACATCTCTCTTCTTTCATGTCTTAGCTTGCCTTCTACCAAATTTGGGCTTCAAATTCTATGCATTTTGGTCTCGAAAAATGTTTCAATCATAAAAGATCATTCTCTCCCATTATTCAGGAATTAGGGTTTTCATATGTAACCTAACTTCCCGTTCTCTTTTGAATTTCACCTCAAACAATTTTCTCATAGTATCGGAATGTTTTACATTTTCTTAAGATGTCATTTCAGCCTTGAGAAAGATTTTTTGGCCAAATGATTTCCCCTTTGAGGGAATATTCTCACTATTAAGGAATTTTCTTTAACCTAATTTTACTATTTCCTTCCTATTTATCATTAAACCCAATTCTTATCCTTTACTACATCTTCCTATATACATATACACACTTAATCAACCCTACCAAATGCGTGAAACTAGAATTAAAAAAATCTAAGCTATTACATTCTCCCCTCCTTAAAAAGGAATCTGGTCCTCCAAATTGTCTCTAGATGAATTACTCAGTGGCTTGGTATTGTCAAAGTACCTTTACAAATAGAATTCCTTAGAAATGTAATTGAAAATATTCTCTGAAATAGAATAATATCTAAAGAAGCAATGAAATAATGACATAATTTAAAGCAAAAAATTAATGTAGGTAACATATTTTTTTGAGAAAATTAATTTAAATTTTACAAACATTAAAAGATTTAATATTATATATTATTAATAACTTGCTTGTTAATTTTTATTAGTTAAAATTTATTTTGTAATTGAAAAAAAAAATTCTTAATAAAATGTTACAATAAAAATTTAAGTTTGGATCTTATTATAGTTAAAGGCCCCACCAACCTATTATTTAAATAATTATTTAATTATTATTCAATTATGTTTATAACATTATATATAATCAGAATTAGCACCTAATTACTTAATCATTTAAATTTAAATTTATTTTAGAAAAATTATGTAAAATATTCAATAATGTTGCAAGGAAACAAAACACCAGAAAAAATTAATAATGCAATTAAAAAGGAAAATACCCAATATTACTATTATAAATATTGTTCAATGAGTTGCTAATTATAATTTTGAAGAATCATTTGCTAACTTGTCTTTTGTCTCTTTTTTCTTCATTGCTTTATTAATTAATCATGTATATTATTATATATTTGTAAATAAGATTTATTTTTTTATGTTTCTTGAAGATATTGTATTTGGAAATTTTTTTGGGTTAATTATATTATTCCAATTTTATTATATGGTTGATAATTAAGATTTTATCGGTCTTTTACACAATGTAAAAATTATATTAAAGGACAAAATAATATTTTTACTATTCAAATTTTTATCCGTTTTTTGGTTGTACTAGTAATTGTGTATTCTATTAAAAATTTTAATTTTTTTAAATGATTAAAACCGCTAAAAATAGATAGATATAAGGATTTAAAATAATTTAAATAAAAAATCCAAAAAATTTAAGTATCGATAAAGGTAAAGAAAGATTTCAAATAAATTTGAATATGCAAAATAGATTCATTTATTTTTTAAGATAATATATTTAAAATAAAAGAAGATCTATGACATACATTAGGAGATTTAGAATTATATATGAAGATTTCTATTAATTTTTTAACATTTTAATATTTAAGTAAATAATTGTTTAATTAAAATTCTTATTACTATTAAAAATTTATATAAATAATTAAATTTAAAATTTATAAAAATAATATAATTTATTTATTAAAATATTTATTGTGTGATTCATATATAATATTATATCAATTGTAACAGCCCCGGAAATTTAAAATGGAATTTTATATTCAAAAATATCAAATGCGGAAGCGAGGTCAAAATTTGAATAACATCCCTTACACTGAAACCGAAACGTGCTCACAAAATATAAAAGATTAAACTACCTAAAGGAGAAACTTGAAAGTAAAAACTACGAATGTGACTATGGAGTCTTTAAGCGTCTCCTTCGCCGTCCTCCTGCGGAATCGGCTCGGGAACGATGTCCTCTTGATCTGAAATGATTAAATAAGGAATGAGCTACACTAGCCTAGTAAAGACATCACGATATCTCACCGTCACGGAGGTAAAGGTGGGTAGAAAACACAAAACGACCAATGGACCATAATTTACAACAAATCCTTTTATCGATAAATAAAACCTTTACCATTTACTTACCTCGGTGAAATTCATAAAACAATATACGAAAGCAATAACATCATTATCATCATGGAAACATATATATGAACTGTATAACATAATACCTATCACACTTTTCGTATTTCAATCGTTACACAACATATTTTCCTAATTCACCAGCCCACTAGTATCCATGGGGATCCATAGGGGTCCCGCTACCCGTAAATCCATAATACTTGAAATCAAATTCCAGGGCCGTCCCCATACCCCGTCCGGTATGGGCGCCAAACCATAGACCTCATTACCCCGTCCGGTATGAGGGTGAAACGGGCCGTCCCCATACCCCGTCCGGTATGGGCGCCAAAACACATAAGATCTCCATACCCCGTCTGGTATGGGAGACCACAATCCCGGTAGGGTACCCTATGGACCAGGTCCGTCCACCATCTCCCAGGATATCTAGTCAGGCTGATCACATTATACCATTATCCATTTACATAATTGTTCGTTCTCTTTTTCCTCAATCAGCATCATTAATCCACATACAAGCAAGCAAAACGATAATTTATGCTAAGAAGACAACATACAGCATCAATATTCCGGTCATTTAATCCATAATCAATAAAACAGTAAAACATGCACACGAAACTATAAAATGAAAACATCGAACCTCATGCTACGTTTAAAACTGTAAAACAGGCCAAATAACAATTAACCGACAAACACACTAGACTCGGGCTCCATTAGCGACCCTAAGCAATTTCACACATTCGTTGATTCATGAAATATCGTTTTATCATTTATTGAACTTTAAAACCGTGATAGGAAATAAGGTGAGGGGTCCTTACTCGTTTCGGGGTCCGAACACGGCTTCACAGTGCGCTTGCAGGCTGTCCCTAATTTTCCCTGAATTTTCTTCGGGGAACTGAAACGCACTACTGGTACCTGCACGTGTTCCAAAAAAATCCCAAATTAGGCCCAGGGCCCCTTTCGGCCCAAATCGCAACTCTGGCACGGCGTCTCCGCCGTGCTCCGGCGACGGCGCTGCCGCTGGCGGCGGCGATTCGCCTCGGGTTGGCTGTTTTTGGCCACACTTGCATCGGTCCCTGCGAGAAAACAATCCTAGGGCCCTCGGGGGGCCAAAAAATCATGGAGAAACGGAGCTTACCGGCGGCGGCGCTCTTGGGTGCGGCGGCTCTCCGGTGAGGTTCGTGTTTTGGTGATTCGGCTCCGGTCAACCTGTAGAGAAAAGAGTGGTGATCATGGTGATATAAAAATTGCATCAAACGGAGGCCGGGAAGGGCCTCATCGGAGGCAAAAACCGAGAAGGGCGCGGCGGCGCCGCTGGGCTTCGGCCGTGCATTTCGGCCGTTTGGCCGGGATTTTGGCTCCGATTTGGCCACAGGAGGAATCAGCGTGGAAAAACGAGTCGGGGGTACGAAATTTACCTCGATCGGCGGTCGGAAGTTCCTCCGGTGCGGCGGCGGGTGGCGGCGGCCGGCTTCTGGTTCGTCTTCTCCGGCGAGTGGCAGGCGGCTAGGGTTTGTGGTCTGGTGTGGGGGTTCTATTTATAACCCCTTGCCTTTTGATCTCAGCCGTCCATTTTGTTTTAATCTGGGCCGTCCGTTTTTGATTAAATCTGGGTCGTCCGTGCGTTTAAATCTGGGCCGTCCGATCAGACGTTTGATCTGGACCGTCCGATCGCACCCACGCGGATCGCCAACGTGGCCCTTTTTGGAACGACGTGGTTTTGCCACGTGGCAGGTCCCGGTTGGCCGGGCCTGCTGACGTGGCTGCCGACGTGGTTTTTTTTTTTTTTTTTTTTTTTTTTCTCCTCGGTCCGGGCGCTACATCAATACATAAAAATTTTTATATAGATAGTGGACAAAATATGACCCACCTGTATTGGGCTTTTCTGTTAGGGGCCAATTTGAAGCAAATGTTTGGGTCAAGCTTAAGTTAGCTTTTCAGATGACGTAAAAAAAATTAATAAAACCCAAAAAAGTTTAACTGTTTACAATTATATATATTTCTATATCTCCATCTCAAATCCAAGTATGTGTGTATCATCCTAATAAAAAAAGGGGGAAGAAACTTGAAAATTTTAAAAGGAAATGAGAAATCAACCATCCATATCAAATTCCGTAATGGAAGACTACGATTTAATTTTAGCTACTATATAAAAGGCATAGTTTCTACACAAAAAGAAAGAAACCCTAACACCATGTTTGGATCGTGATGAATAATAGAATTTTAATGTATGGTACTCCACGGGTGTGAGAAAATTATGTTTTTTTCAACTTCCAATTGTAGTAAACAGCATCTGACTGGCAAATTTGGGATAAATTTTAAAACCACTGAATCGATGGTATGTGACCAGCAAGTTACTTTTTTTTCCTTTTATGCCCGTATAATATACTTAATTCCATTTTTATCCTCACAAATTATTATTTGTTTTATTAAATATAAAAATTTAATTTGATTATGTATAATAATTATTTATTTAAATACAAATGTAATTATATTGGTAAATAATTTTTTTTTTCTTTTTTACATACTTCTTATATATCATTTACTGTTACATATAATAGGTAGGGGTAAATTAGTAATTTAACTAAAAATACAACCATATCATCCTATCATCCAAACAAAAATATGTCATTAACATATATTAATATACAATCATCCAAACATAAAAATTTTTGCCATTCTCATCCCGTGTCAGTGCTTTCCAATCACTGCTATTACCATACATTAATTAACCATACTAAAATTTATCTAAACAAGGTGTAAGAGAGAGACAGAAGTTGTCGACGGATGGTGAAGAAGGCAAAGAGAAAGAAGAGCGAACGAGGGAAATAATAACTCAACATTGTTGTTGGCAGCAAGAGGTAAGATCATTTCAACCCTTTTCGATTTGAATTTGAGTTTAAAGTGCATGTTAATTCATTTAAATCACATGAGAAAGATTTAGAATGGAAATCTAGAAAAGCGAGTAAGGTATAACATCATATGAATTTATAAATGGGCGTAATGCATGTGTATATCCTTATCTTCGAAATAAATGTTAAATATGGGCATGTTAGTGTTTGAAGAAGAGGACTCAGATGTGTTGGTGGTTCAAGTATTCCGTGTATAAATCTGGTGAGATATGGCTAAGATAATGAGGTGAGTTTCATCAAGTAATGGTTCAGGAAAGGAAAACAAGAAAAGAAAAAGAGGAAAAGAAAAGTCTAAAAATACACAGGAGTCGTTGAGGAAAAGAAAGGTAGTGACCAAGAGTGAGAGAAGGGATTCCGGGTCGGCACATTCAACCAAATAAATTCTAAAAGTAAATTGGAGATAAAAACCTGACAAACCAAACACATATAGGGAAGAATAATAAGGGGAGGTGTTCAAGGTGATGGAGAATAGTGAACCAAATAAAGTTAGGTTGAAGGAAACTCTCAGAAGACTCACATAATTAATTTAAAGATTTATTACCAGGAATGATACTAGACTCGAATTGCTGAATGTAAGCCTTGAAAGGAGTCGAGTGTTGAATCTAGAATATGTTGGGTAGAATATGTTGGTTAGATGATCCAAACCAGAGGCTAGATGTAGGATGGGATTGAGCTAGAACTAAAACATATTTTTCTATGTTGATGATCTCTCGTTGTTGTGTATGTGTTGCCTATGTTGGCCGTGTGATGTGGAACAGCTGACCATGCTAAATCAGCAGAGTGGACCAAATATCATAGGCTTTAAATGGGAGTGAATCTCCCAAATACATGTGATAAATGAGGCCAAAGATATAGTCAAGAAAGAGAAGGCTCTGAAGGGCTTGGTTAGATGTGTAAAGTGCAAGCTTTGTGTATGTGCATGCATTACATTCTGGTGTGACCAATGCAAATAGGGAGTTGGGCTGGTGGAGCCGAGTGTGAAATCTAGTGGAAAGAAATTAAAGAAAAACATATATAAAGAGGTGTAATAATGAGAATGAAAATTGGAAATATAATTAGGTAAGTTCAGTGGCTGTGTTGAATGATTTTAGTGATGTGTATGTCCTGTTATAATGTTCCAACTTGCTAGAAAAATTGCTGCATATATCTAAATCCCAAAATGGATGAAACAGAATAGTACAGGTAAATGAGTATAGTTATGCAGAATGGGTAAAGAGGTAAGTGATTTAAATGTGGATCAGTTTGTTAAATGTGCATAATCTAATTCATAATTGAATGTCTTGAAAGTGTTTTGAAGAAACTTACAGGATGAGGATATATAACATCCCAAAAATTGAATTGTGACCCTCGAAGTATGTTGGAAAGATTTAGTAGAAATAAAATTTTAAAATACTATAAAAGGTTAAAAGAAAGGAACAAATCTCAAAGGTTTTGAAAAAAGAGGAGCAATATGGAGATGGAAATGATATAGGGGCTAGGTGGTAAGGATTTTAAAAAAAGAAGGGAAATTTGAGAACTGAAAAAAAAGAAATGAAACCAACGATGCAGATCTACCCTTGACATCGAAATGTCCTCACAACCCTTATAAAAACTTCTTCTTCTCAACCATTTAGGGAGGGGGCGGACCCTAACAGAAAATGGAGGGTTGATTGCGAGAGAGAGATAGTAAAACTGACTCAGAGGAGAGCAAGCTGAATGAGTACGAGATTTTAGAGAAGTAGGATCTTAAAATAGCTAGTCTCATCGAGAGAACGATGGGTGAAAGGAGTACGAAGATCTAAAGAGGTACCGATGGCATTGCGTTACGGTGTCGCCAAGGAGGACTTGACGGAGAACCAACATTGCAAGTAAACGTCCACGCAGTGACAGGAGGTAAGACAAATTTGGGTTTCAGAAGTATATTTTTAAATTCCTTCTTTCAGAGGATGTATTAATGATTGGGGTTGAAAAAAAAAGGGAAGATATTTGAACTTTTAGTAGAATGTTAGATCATGCATCATAAAAGGCTAAACTTGAAATTGTATATAGATATGTGATGATGCAGCAACAAGGTAAGAGAATCGAGTGTGAAAGGGTTTTCATGATAGAAGGCTAAAATTTGTGAGAAAATCAGTTAGGGTCTTAAAAATAAAAAAAAAAGATGAATGGCTAAAAGTAAATCAGATCTGCTAAAGAGAGAGGGACAGCAGAATGTAAATTAATTTAAGAATAAAAAAATGAAAAAAGTATGAATGAACACTAGAGAAATAAAATAGATGGAAAATCAGGGCCTATTTTGAGCGAGAGCTAAGGGGAGGAAATAACAGAATGTAGGTTTTGTTTGCAATGATTTAGAAACGAAATCGTGAATAAATGATAGGGGTTTGAGGGAGAGAATGGATGGAGAGATATGGGAATAAATAGAAATGGTTACAAGGTCGATAAAGGGAGAGGAATTAGGCAGCCTTCTAGGGGACTATGGTGTTAAACCGAAAACCTTCCCAAGGAAACATGGGTCGTTATTTCTGGTGTGTGAATCAACTTTGTGGGGGTGTGTGGTTAGCTGGTGTATTATTAATAATTGTGTATTGCATTTGTAAGCTGTATGTTCTGTTAATAGTTGTACGAGTATGAATGGCCAAATATGGGTTGGATTTTACATCATTTCCTTGTCAAATTATCTATTGATTTTCTTTACTATAGAATACATTAACCTGGTGTAGGTTATTAAATATGTTGCGTAAATGGGCTATTTGAGTGGGAGAGTGATGACAAAGAGTAGAAGACTATTGGAGACAAGTCAGGGAAATGGATAATGGCTATTTGTACCTGTGAGCTTTGGGGAGAGTCTAAGATATCTAGAATTTTCCTTTAGAGGGAAAAAATGGACTGTCTAGAGTGAGAGAGAGAGTTGAGGGCAACTCTGATTTAGGAATTTTATTGATTTCAATACATTGTTTAAATTTAAATTTGACTTCATGGGCATGTGTAGGCTCATTCATGTTTATTTACAGATGTAGGGAAGCAGAAATTAAGATAGGATTCACCCCAGCGGAATCCAATACATAAGGGATACAAGAAGAGAATAAGTGAGATTTACACCATTATATTCATACGGACATAATAGTTAAAATTAACACACATGCATAAGAATAAATATCTATCTCTGCATGTCAGTACATATATACTGTATGTGTGCGCGTGTGCTTTATGTATATATATATACACATAATAAGTATATATATATATACATATATGCATGTATGAGTATATGTATACATTCTCTACGTGTGTATTTTCTGTATATATTTATATATATACTGAAAGTGTGTTGGTTCATAAATATACATATAATCGATACATACATATATATAGCTATATAAGTGTGTGTGCATGACTATATGGATGAAAATATTATGTATGCCAATAAATACCTGTGTATGTAAATAGACTAAAACCCAATATAGAAAATGGGTTATACTAAAAAAAAATACTCCAAAATTACTAGTGGGCAGAAACTAGTTTATGTAACTTATGAAATAAAATAAAAGAAAAAAATGTACATAATAATAATAATAAAGAAAATGGTAGTTTGACAGGGAGTTTGAGCTATCGGCCTAGTTAAAGGATGAGCTGGGTGGTTAGGAACTTGAAATGGGTCAAATAAAAGAGCACTAGTGGGTTTGGGCTAGTGGCACAGAGGAACACTACATTTAATTATGAAGTTTGGTAATGGACTTAATATAAAAATCTATAAAGAGCTTTATAAGGGTAGTAATACATCAAGGAAAAAAAGGGAGAAAAGTGTTATAAATACTTATAATTAAATAAAAAGGCAGACCCTATATGCCTGATAAAAAATTAGTTAGAGTAATTTTATAAATTTAAATTGGATTACATAGTAAAAAATTCAAAGAAAATACGCAAATAACTATTAGACAAAGTAAAAGAAATTTACAATATTTAAGGAGAGTACATGGAAAAAACTTAATTGAGAATACAGATATTAAAACTCTTCGTAAGGTCAAAAGTTTAGAGAAAAAATCACTAAAATTCAAATAAAATAAGAGTAAGAAGGTACATTCACAAAGTCAAATCATAGTAGTAAACTTCAGAGAAATTTAATAAAGACTATTGAGTAAAAATTTGGGTCAATATAAGGAAAATTTTAAATAGTACGAAATTGTGTGATACATCTAACTATTTAGTCAAATATCAAGTGTGTGAGGGTGTGTATATGATCAAAATCTCATCTACCTAAATGATAGTGAACCCTACTATATGGACTATAAGATTTTTTTACACTTTTCCTCTTGTATGATCATTACATATGAGAATAATGTTATTGTGCATTGTAGCTGCTATGTGATCTTATACAAATGTGATGATGTTAATGTGAATTGTATCTGCTGTGTGATTTTATACAAATGTGATGCTATTATTGTGAATTGTACCTGTTGTGTGTTCTAATATATATGAGATTAATGTTATTATGCGTTGTATTTGTTATGTGATCTTGTACAAATATGATTTTTTTTTACTATGCATTGTATTTGTTGTGTGATCAGGTAAAAATGTGATCATTGTTGTCGTAATTGTATCTACGTTGATAGTAGTTTCCTGATAACTCTTCATGATAGTAAACTACAGTAAATTATATTAATTATTTAAATTAATTTTCTAAAAAAAACTGTTGCCTACATCAAATTCTTATATTTACTTTTATCTCTTTTAGTCATTTAAAAGAATTTAAAAACTTGTGACTGTTTTTTTAATAAAATACACAATTACAATAACAAAAGAAAATGGATCAAAATTTGAGCAGTAAACTATTGTTTTATTCTTAATATAATTCTTGCATTGTAAAATAAGCAAATTTACTATGATTTATATAATTATTTTTTAGTTTATTTATTTATTATAATTATACTAAAATTAATTAATTATTTTTTTCATCAATTTTCAAATAAAATTATATTAAACTTAGACGATTGGAACTATAATTTCTATTAAAATTAAATTAAAAAATTATTTACAACTTTTAATAAAATTATATGTAACACAACACAAAAAATCTAGTTTATTTTAATATTATTATTAACTATCCAACATTTTATTTTTCAGATTTTCTTACTTGAATTACTTAGTTAATTTAAAGTGAGGAAAAGAAAACTTTGTTATCATATTAATTCAATTGAAGAAGCACTTGAATGTACAAATTAACCTACAAATAACAAAATGATCAATTAGGCTTGATTTATTTTTGTTGGAGAAAATGAAGAGATAGGTTACCTGAATATAATAATTTATTGAAATATGGGAGGAAGAAGTAAGAAAGACTAATTGAGAAACTCAAGCTTTGATTTGTGATTGATGCTAAAAGCTTTTAAATACATAGGTATTTAAAGGTACTAGTTTATTTTAATAGTATTATTAATTATCCAACATTTTTTTTTTCATATTTTCTTACTTTAATAAATTAATTAATTTAAATGAGAAAAAAAATTTTATTGTCATATTAATTCAATTAAAGAAGAATATAAATGTACAAATCAACCTACAAATGGTAAAATTATCAATTAGGCTTGATTTTTTTTTTGTTAGAAAAAAATGAAGAGATAGGTTATGTGAATATAATAATTTGTTCAAATATGAGAAAAAGAAGTAAGAGAGACTAATTGAGAAACTCAAGCTTTGATTTGTGGTTAATGCTAAAAGCTTTCAAGTACATGGGATTTATAGGTACTAGTTTATTTTAATAGTATTATTAATTATCTAGCATTTTTTTAAGATTTCCTTATTTGAATTAATTAATTAATTCAAATGAGGAAAAAAAAATTTTATTGTCATATTAATTCAATTAAAGAAGAATTTGAATGTAGAAATCAACCTACAAATGGCAAAATCATAAATTAGGCTTGATTTATTTTTGTTAGAAAAAATGAAGTGATACGCTAACTGAATATAATAATTTGTTGAAATATGAGAGGAAGAAGTAAAAAAGACTAATTGAGAAACTCAAGCTTTGATTTGTGGTTGATACTAAAAGCCTTCAAGTACATAGGTATTTATAGGTACTAGTTTATTTTAATAGTATTACTAATTATCCAATAATTTTTTTTCAGATTTCCTTACTTGAATTAATTAATTAATTTAAATGAGGAAAAAAAAATTTTGTTGTCATATTAATTTAATTGAAGAAGAATTTGGATGTACAAATCAACCTACAAATGACAAAATCATCAATTAGGCTTGATTTATTTTTGTTTGAAGAAATGAAAAGATAGGCTAGCTGAATATAATAATTTGTTGAAATATGAGAGGAAGAAGTAAGAGACTAATTAAGAAACTCAAGCTTTGCCATTGTCTTCAAAACTTATGGATACATTAGCTTAAAGTGCCAGCAAAGTCCTACAATCTTCAATAATGAATCCAAACTCAGAACAATCTTCCCCATTAGTCGTCAAAGCATTTTTTACCATTTGTGTGTCAGCTTCGATAATGCCCGACCCAGTGATATTGGAGATTATATATTATAGTGAATTGAGGTAGCCAAGTAGTTCAGTTAGATAGGGAGATCGACACCCTCATAACCTGTCAGAGAAAAATGTCAATACTATTTCTGTCGAGTCTCAAACGACTGCTCCCTATCCTGTCTGATAACCTACGTCAAAAATTGTACCATTCACATTGCATTTCCATACCCTAGGCGATGGAGCTTGCCACAGCAGGGACCGTGACTTGGTATGTGAGAGTTGTACCTTACCTCTATCTCTAACTTAATGTGCCTATCTCCGTTCATGCAAAAACTTCCTCATTAGAAAGATGGAGGTCTTATCACCAAACATGCTTCAAGTTCACAGAAATTCATTCTGCTCAAGTTAGAGGCGCCATAAGCAGCAAAGTATCTTCGTTAACTCCCGCTTTGCCATTGTTTTAGCTTGATGTTCCATCCATCTGAATATGTTGTTGGTTTGTTTTTCTTGGAGGTGTATACCCAGTTTTCGCCAACAAGCCTTGGCTTTTTTCACAATCAAAGAAGACATGCCTGTGGTTTCCTCCTTATCACATCTAGGGCACACATTCACAATTCCAATCCTTTTCTCCTGCAGTTTAGATTTTAACAAGGGGATATTATTCAGCAATCTCCATGCGAAATTCTTAACTTTATGGGGGACTTATGACTGCCACAAATACTTCCACATGTAAATTGATCATTATGCATGATTTGTATGGATACCCATCAAATGCTGGTATGCTAATTTTACGATGTATTTGCCATCCTTCGAGTGATACCAAATACATTTTTCAGCTCTGCTTCTCAGGCTTATCTGAATACTCATAATGAGATCGACTTCCTCATCCACAATAGACCCCTAACATTTCTGCTGACATTTATTTTTATTTCTTAAAGAGTTTCATATGATGATGTTGTTTTTACCGCTATCATTAAGGGCATTAAGGATTCCTTTTACAACATGGATAGAAAATACTAATCACTTAACACTCAAATCCCCATTCCACCTACAGTAATGGGTATCACTAAACACTTTCTCAAACATGTTTAGTAAAGGGCTTTGCAGCCTTGTCTGATTGAGGCACTCAGTTACCAAAAATGGCTACACACGCACCCTCCTTCTCTAATACATACTAAATAGGTTTCATAGTCTTTCAATAATTCTTCTATTTTTATTTGTTGATATTTCAAATTTTCTTATCTTGTTGTAATATTCCTTAAATTATTTATATTATCTGATTTTTTTGCTTATTTGGTTCCTTTTCTAATATTTTAATTAGTGTTTCTTTTATTTGTAATTTAACTTGATATCTTTTTTTATTCTCAATTTCATTTGTTATTCCAAAAACTTTGTTATCATATCACTTTACCACTTTTGTCAATGATTCATAATTTAATTGTCTATTTATTTTATTCATGTAATTTCTAAATGTACTTACTTTTGTTCTCCATTTGCTTTATTAAGATATCATTATTATTTTACTATTCTTTTATTTTTAATTTATTGTTCCTATGACCTTCTTTGTTGATTAGTTTTATAAGTGTTTAAACAAGTTTAGTGGCAAACTTCTACTTACCTGTGTGTTTCTTTTGGTCTACCAAGTTCTTGACTTTAATTTATTTTAAATCATTAAGCTTGTAATTAAAATTTTAAAATCATTTTTCGTATTCAATTGTTAGTTATTTACTTCATTTCTTTTATTTTTCCATATGTACATATATATGCTTATATATATATATATATATCCACAGCACACAAATTTATATACTTAAAAAAATTTTGTACATGTAACTACACCCATATAAATATATGTATTCATAGTAACATATACTGGAATAACCTGTACTCTAGATGGAGTCACGAGTATCCATGCATATCAACCATAAATTGATGCTAAGTCGAATTAACATAAAATGCGAAAAAATTAACTTTGTCTATGACTTCTTCCCTTACAACATTGGTGAAATTCAAAATAGTTACCCCGTAACATGAGATGTTAACACTTTCAAAAAGCTAGATAATGGTTTAGAGTTTGAAAAATTAAGTTGACACTAACTGATGTTAACATATATCCTCCATAACTTTCGACTAATCTTGAGTTTTTTCTTAGTTTTTGTGCTCTAAAAAATGGGAATAAATGAACTACACATGCTCAATAAAAATAATTTAATACCCTAACCTCCAAGATTGATAATCGAATACCTCTCTTCTCTTTTTTCTTTACTCTCATACTTCTTCAATCTTTTATTTGTAATGGTCATAGGTGATAATATTGTTAAATGGTTACAATTACGACTATAGTTTTATTTTCTCTATTTACAGTGACAATGCACACCCATTGTTTTCACAATGTACTATATTAACAACAACACGATATTCAATAATACAGTATGGTTTATCTTATAGTCACAGAACAACACACTTCACACATCGACTCTAACACAATATAGTTTACTGAAAGGGTTTTCATGATAGAAGGCTGACATTTTGGAGAAAATTAATTAAGGTCCTAAAAACAAAAAACTAGGATGAATTGCTAAAAGTAACCCAGAAGAATTAATCAGATATGATAAAGAGAGAGGGACAACTAAATGTAAATTAATTTAAAAATAAAAAATGGAAAAGTATGAATGAACATTGGAGACAGAAAATAGATAGGAAATTAGGGCCTGTTTTGAGGGAGAGTCAAGGGAAGGAAACAACAGCTGACCAACGTTGGCCATGTGATGTGGAAATCAGGGCTTGTCATTGTGGTGTGTGTGTGGCTTATGTTGGCTGTGTGATGTGGAACAGTTGACCCATGCTCAATTAGTAGAGTGGACCAAATATCAGAGTGTTCGAATGGGTGTGAATCTCCCAAATGCATGTGATAAATGAGGCTAGAGATGTAGTCGAGAAAAAGAAGGCTATGAAGGGCTTGGTTCGATGGGTAAAGTGCAAGCTCTGTGTATGTGCATGTGTTACATTCTAGTGTGACCAATGCAAATAGGGAGTTGGTTTGGTGGAGCTGAGTGTTAAATCTTGTGGGTAAGAAATTAAAGAAAAACATATATAAAAGAAGTGTAATGATGAGAATGAAAATTAGAAATATAATTAGGTAAGTTTAGTGGTTGTGTTGAATGATCTTAGTGATATGTATGTCCTGTTATAATGTTCCAATTTGCTAGAAAAATTGTTGCATATATCTAAATTCCAGAATGGACAAAACAGAATAGTATAGGTAAATGAGTATAGTTCTGTAGAATGGGTAAAGAGGTAAGTAATTTAAATGTGGATAATTTTGTTAAATGCGCATAATCTAATTCATAATTGAATATCTTGAAAGTGTTTTGAAGAAACTTGTAGCATGAGGATATGAAACATCCCAAAAATCGAATAGCGACCCTCGATGTATGTTGGAAAGATTTAGTGGAAACAAAACTTTAAAATACTTAAAAGGTTAAAAGAAAGGACCAAATCTCAAAGGTTTTGAAAAAAGAGGAGCAATGTGTAGATGATATAGGGGCTAGGTGGTAAGGATTTCAAAAAAAGAAGGGAAATTTGGGAATTTAAAAAAAGAATGAAACCAATAATGCAAATCTACCCTTTGACATCGAACAATCCTCACAACCCTTATAAAAACTTATTCTTCTCAGCCATTTGGGGGGGGGGAGGGGGGAACCCTAACAAAAGAGGGAGGGTCGATCGCAAGAGAGAGATAGTCAGATCGACTCAGAGGAGAGCAAGCCAAACAAGTACGAGATTCTAGAGAGGAAGTCAGATCTTAAAATAGCTAGTCTGATCGAGATGGGAAAAAAGAGTATAAAGATCTAAAGAGGAACTGATGCCATTGCATTACGATGTTGCCAAAGAGGACTTGAGAGATAACTGACATTGCAAGTAAAAATCCACGTGGTGACAGGAGGTAAGACAAATTTTGGTTTCAAACACCAAAATTGAGATCTATATTTTTAAGTTCCTTCTTTCGGAGGATGTATGCATGATTGGGGTTAAAAAAAATGGGAAAGATATTTAAACTTTTAGTAGAATGTTAGATCGTGCATCATAAAAGGCTAAACCCGAAAGTTTATATAGATATGTGATGATGCAACAACAAGGTAAGAGAGTTGATGGTGAAAGGATTTTCATGATATAAGGCTAACATTTTGGAGAAAATCAATTAGGGTCTTAAAAAAAAGGATGAATGGCTAAAAGTAACTTAGAAGAATAAATCAGATCTGCTAAAGAGAGAGGGATAGCTGGGCCGTTGGATCTCTCTACTCTGCAAATCGGGACCGTTGGTTCTCCTGGCCGTTTGATCTTCCTGGCTTTTAGTCCCAGCCGCTCATTTCTGAATTACCCCTTAGTCATTCGATCGGCATCAAGAATCCTAGCGGTTCGATCTGCACACCCTCTTGCTTGCGCGGCTGACCACACATGCAGGTCAACTGGCATGGCTGTCCACATGGCAGGGCGTTATTGGTTAGTCTTATCTGCTAAGGTGTCCTTCCTTTCTAAAGTTATGTTATTCCCCTTCCGCTTAATTTTCTTTCATCTGGGTTTCCTAGCTAATTACAGTTTTTCCCCTTTCTAATATTTGTTTTTCAATTATATTCTTACGAATACAATTAATAAATTTTCAGGATTTTTCTTAATTGTTTAAATTTACATGGGCTTTCCTTTTGTTTCCAAAATGCCCCTAATGCATAAATAAAATTTTAGTAAGAATTTATTCATGTAAACATCATGATGTTACAAAACGACTATCTTTTATAAAATTTTTGTGCTAAAAAGATGAGATGAAATAAAATAAATAAGATAATCATATCCACATACATAAATTCAAAACTATATTGACTTTTATCTTTACATGCTCATCTACTATAACATTATACATTATTGACTTTTGTCTTTTCATAAAATTTATATTTCCCAGTGTTCTTAACTAAATTTTATTGTTAGGTGAATTAATCTTCCATAAAATTGCATCATCAGCAACCTAAAAGACACCATCCACCATAAAAATTCCAACACCTTCAACTAGACTATTAACAATAATAAAGAATGTTTCTTTAATAGCTAAAAGTTTTGCTTGATTTGAATCTAACATAAGTTTTCTAATATCTTAGAACCAATAAGTTTTCTTTTCAATCAAAATGTTGCTTTTACCTTGGTAACTCTTTCTCATTATTTATTATCTGTCATGTAAAATTTTTTAAGTTCATTTTACTTTTCATATTTAAACATTTGTTATAGGTGTATATATTTTCTTGATATGGAAGTTTATGAGCTCTTGTATATGGGTTTTTGGGTTGGGTCATTACACTGTGTGAAGTGATGCATGATTTTAAAATATTTGTTTATTTTTAAATTTGTGTAAATTTAAATTCACAAAATTATATATTAGTTAATAATAAAAAGATATGGCGAAATTAATTATTTCTGAAATTATTTTTTTTCAGAAAATATTTTGCCTTTTATAAAAAGACAATTATTTTATTTTACTTTGCTTATTTCATTATTTATATAAACTTTATAATAGAAACACTTATACAAATCAATATATTTGCTTATTTCATAAATACATAAACTTTATAGAAACAAGAATACACATCAATACATGTTATAAATAAAAGTTATAAAACTACTTTTTGGTTTGCTATTTGATTAGGTTACTATAAGACATTGGTGGTTTTTCTATTTGTTAACGTCCTAAATATTATAATTCTAAAGAATATCAAAATATTTATTAAATTGAATAATCTAGTATTTTGATGAATTAACTAATTATTAACAAAGATTAATTAATTTTTTTATTATTAAAAAATAAAAAATACTTAATAACTTATTATTAAAAATCAGTAACAAGAAGCAAAAAAATTAACTTGTACAGGAAAATAATAATATGCAAAAAATTGAATAAGACAACAAAAAAAGAAATGGACCAGGCTGGTAGTTGTAAGAGGAGGACTCGCTTGGTTGCACTCCAAAATGTAGCAAAAGAAAAGAACAAGAAGAATAAGAAGGACAAGAAAAAGAAGAATAAGTAGTATTAGTTGTAGTGGCAGTAGCAGTAGCAGTAGTAGCAATAGTAGTAGCAGTATTAGTAATAGTAGCACTAATAGCAACAGTAGTAATATAAGCAGTAACAGTAGCAGCAACAGTAATAACAACAATAGAAGTAGCAGTAGTAGCAATATTAGCAGTTGCAGCAGTAATAGCAACTGTACCAAAAGTATCAATAACAACAGTAGTAGCAGAGTAGCAGTAATAGTAGTAGTAGCAGTAGTAATAATATTATTGGTAGTAGTAGCAACAGTAGTAGTAGTACTGATACCTATAAATTCCCACGTACTTGAAAGCTTTTAGCATCAACCACAAATCGAAGCTTGAGTTTCTCAATTACTCTCTCTTACTTCTTCCTTTCATATTTCAACAAATTATTATATTTAGTTAGCCTATCTCTTCATTTTTCTAACAAAAACAAATCAAATCTAATTGATCATTTTGTCATTTGTAGGTTGATTTGTACATTTAAATTCTTCTTCAATTGAATTAATATGATAAATAAACTTTTTTTTTTCTCATTTAAGTTAATTAATTAATTCAAGTAAGAAAATCTTTAAAAAAATTCTGGATAATTAATAATATTATTAAAATAAACTATTGCCTATAAATACCCATGTACTTGAAAGCTTTTAGCATCAACCACAAATCAAAACTTGAGTTTCTCAATTACTCTCTCTTATTTGTTCCTCTCATATTTCAATAAATTATTATATTAACCTAGCCTATCTCTTCATTTTTTTGAACAAAAACAAATCAAGCCTAATTGATGATTTTTTTCATTTTTAGTTTGATTCGTACATTCAAATTCTTCTTCAATTGAATTAATATGATAACAAAATTTTTTTTCCCTCATTTAAATTTATTAATTAATTCAAGTAAGGAAATCTGAAAAAAAAAAATTCTTAATAATTATTAATACTATTAAAATAAACTAGTACCTATAAATGCTCATGTATTTGAAAGCTTTTAGTATCAACCACAAATCAAAGCTTGAGTTTCTCAATTACTCTCTCTTATTTCTTCCAATCATATTTTAACAAATTATTATATTTAGCTAGCCTATTTTTTTATTTCTTCAAATAAAAACAAATCAAGCCTAATTGATGATTTTGTCATTTTTAGTTTGATTTGTACATTCAAATTCTTCTTTAATTGAATTAATATGACAAAAAAAAATTTCTCATTTAAATTTATTAATTAATTCAAGTAAGAAAATCTTAAAAAAAAATTCTAGATAATTATTAATACTGTTAAAATAAATTAGCACCTATAAATACCCATTTACTTAAAAGATTTTAGCATTAACCACAAATCAAAGCTTGAGTTTCTGAATTAGTCTCTCTTACTTCTTCCTCTCATATTTCAACAAATTCTTATATTCAGCTAACGTATCTCTTAATTTTTTTCTAACAACAATTAATCAAGCCTAATTGATGATTTTACTATTTTTAGGTTGATTTGGACATTCAAATTCTTCTTTATTGAATTAATATAACAACAAAACTTTTTTTTCTTTGTTTAAATTAATTAATTAATTTGAGTATGGAAATTTTAAAAAAATGCCAAATAACTAATAACACTATTAAAATAAACTAGCACTTATAAATACCCATATACTTGAGAGCTTTTAGCATCAACCACAAATAAAAGTTTGAGTTTCTCAATTAGTCTCTCTTACTTCTTCCTCTTATATTTCAACAAATTATTATATTCAGCTACCCTATCTGTTCATTTTTTCAAACAAAAATAAATAAAGGCTAATTGATTATTTTGTCAATTTTAGTTTGATTTGTACACTCAAATTCTTCTTCAATTGAATTAATATGACAACAAAGACTTTTTTTTTCTTTATTTAAATTAATTAACTAATTCAAGTAAGAAAATTTGAAAAAAAATACTTGATAATTAATAATACTATTAAAATAAACTAGTACCTATAAATGCCCATGTACTTGAAAACTTTTAGCATCAACCAAAAATCAAAGTTTGAGTTTCTCAATTAGTCTCTCTTATTTCTTCCTGTCATATTTCAACAAATTATTATATTCAACTAGCCTATATTTTCATTTCTTCAAATAAAAACAAATCAAGCCTAATTAATGATTTTGTCATTTTTAGTTTTATTTTTACATTTAAATTCTTCTTCAATTGAATTAATATGACAACAAAGTTTTTTTTCCTTATTTAAATTAATTAATTAATTAAAGTAAAAAACTGGATAATTAATAATACTATTAAAATAAACTAGTACCCATAAATACCCATGTACTTAAGAGCTTTTAGCATCAACCACAAATCAAAACTTAAGTTTTTCAATTACTCTCTCTTACTTATTCCTCTCATATTTCAACAAATTATTATATTAACCTAGTTTATCTCTCCATTTTTTCTAACAAAAACAAATAAAGTATAATTGATCATTTTGCCATTTGTAGGTTGATTTGTACCTTCAAATTCTTCTTTAGTAATAAGACAACAAATTTTTTTTCCTCATTTTAATTAGTTACTTAATTCAAGTATGGAAGCCTAAAAAAAAAATTCTGGATAATTAATAATATTATTCTAATAAACTAGTACCTATAAATGCCCACATAGTTGAAAGCTTTTATCATCAACTACAAATCAAAGCTTCAGTTTCTCAATTAGTCTCTTACTTCTTATTCTAATATTTCAACAAATTATTATATTCAGCTAGCCTATTTTTTTATTTCTTCAAACAAAAATAAATCAAGTCTAATTGATGACTTTGTCATTTTTAGTTTGATTTGTACATTCAAATCCTTCTTCAGTTGAATTAATATGACAATTTTTTTTCCTCATTTAAATTTATTAATTAATTCAAGTAAGAAAATCTGAAAAAAAAAAATTCTGGATAATTATTAATACTATTAAAATAAATTAGCACTTATAAATATGTATGTACTTGAAAGATTTTAGCATTAACCACAAATCAAAGCTTGGGTTTCTCAATTAGTCTCTCTTACTTCTTCTTCTTATATTTCAACAAATTATTATATTCACCTAACCTATCTCTTAATTTTTTTCTAACAAAAATAAATTATGCCTAATTGATGATTTTACCATTTGTAGGTTGATTTGGACATTCAAATTCTTCTTTAATTGAATTAATATAACAACAAAATTCTTTTTCTTTATTTAAATTAATTAATAAATTCGAGTAAGGAAATCTAAAAAAAAAAGCTGGATAACTAATAATACTATTAAAATAAACTAGTACCTATAAATACCCATGTACTTGAGAGTTTTTAGTATCAATCACAAATCAAAGCTTGTGTTTGTCAATTAGTCTTTTCTATTTCTTCCTCTCTAATTTTAACAAATTATTATATTCTGCTAGCCTATCTCTTCATTTTTTCTAACAAAAACAAATAAAGCCTAATTGATCATTTTACCATTTTTAGTTTGATTTGTACATTCAAATTCTTATTCAATAGAATTAATATGACAACAAATTTTTTTTTTCTCATTTAAATTAATTAATTAATTCAAGTAAGGAAATCTGAAAAAAAAATTCTGGATAATTATTAATACTATTAAAATAAACTAGTCCTATAAATACCCATGTACTTGAAAGATTTTAGCATCAACCACAAATCAAAGCTTGAGTTTCTCAATTAGTCTCTCTTACTTCTTCCTCTCATATGTAATACTTGGGCCCAAAATTTGGCCTGTTTTAACTTATTAATTGATTCTACAGTTTTAAATGCATAATAATACACTGGAGTTGGTAAAATGATTCAGTTGTATTTCTTTGATGCATGTATTGCTTGTTTTGCGTGATTTATAGTTAAATTGTGAAACTAGAAATTAAATGTAAGACGGGAATTGCTTTATTAAGTAAATAAATGAATGGTAGCCTTACTAGATATCCTGAGAGATGGTGGACAGACCGGTACATAGGGAACCCATACCGGATGGGGTGTTGAGGGATAGTATTGAGGCTATCCCGTTTCACCCTCACACCGGATGGGGTATTGAGGGATAGTATTTTTGGCACTCATATCGGACGGGGTATGGGGACAGCCGATTAGTTGAAAATGTTGAATAAGGGTTCACACGTAGTGGGGACATCCCTATGGACCCCCATGGATACCAATAGGCTAATAAAAAAGGAAAGTTAGTGTTTTGGTTAAATGAATATGAGATTATGGTGTTGTTTGTGTTATTGCCTCTATAGGTCAGTTTTGAAAATCTCGCTACGGTAAGTATATAATAAAGGATTTTATTTATGATAAATAAATTTACTTAAATTAAGAGCTCCATTAGTTATTTTTATGATTTTTACCAATCTTTATTTCTACATCGGTGAGTAGTGTAAAATTCTTACTTGACTAGTGTAACTCATTCTTTCATTAACTATTTCAGATCAAGAGGACCAAGATCCAGATCCAATCCACAAAAGGGTTGCAAATAGGATGCCCAGATGTTTACTTTCCATTTATTTCTTTGATTTTTCGTTGTTCTTTTAGGAGGGTCATTTTCGTAGCCCTATTGGGTATTCTATATCATTGTGTAAGGAATGTAAACCCTAACTTTATTATTTTGCTTTCGCATTAAATTTGTAATTTATTTCCTTTCAAGTTACGGGCTGTATATCATATTTCAACAAATTATTATATTAAGCTAGCTATCTCTTCATTTTTTCAAACAAAAACAAATCAAGCCTAATTGATGATTTTGTCATTTTTAGTTTGATTTGTACATTCAAATTCTTCTTCAATTGAATTAATATGACAACAAAATTTTTTTTCCCTCATTTAAATTTATTAGTTAATTCTAGTAAGGAAATATGAAAAAAAAAAATTCTAGATAATTATTAATACTATTAAAATAAACTAGTACCTATAAATACCCATGTACTTGAAAGCTTTTAGCATCAACCACAAATAAAAATCTTGAGTTTCTCAATTACTCTCTCTTACTTCTTCCTCTCATATTTCAACAAATTATTATATTTAGTTAGCCTATCTCTTTATTTTTCTAACAAAAACAAATCAAGCCTAATTAATTATTTTGCCATTTGTAGTTTGATTTGCACATTCAAATTCTTCATCAATTGAACTAATATGACAACAAATTTTTTTTCCTCATTTAAATTTATTAATTAATTCAAGTAAGGAAATCTGCAAAAAAAAATTCTTGATAATCATTAATACTATTAAAATAAACTAGTAACTATAAATACCCATGTAACACCCAACATTTCATTTTTTTTTTATTAATTATTATTACTTTTTATATAAATATAATTATTATTTATATGATTTTAATTTAATTTATTTACTTTTAATTTGATTTAATGAAAATAATAATAATAATAATAATAATAAAAAGGGTAAAAAAATAGGTTAGGGATTTAATTGAAAATAATTTTGGGGAAAAGGGGTGAAATTTGGGTTCTGGGGGTATTTTTGAAAGAAAAATTGGAAACTGGGAGCTAAAACGTAATTTAAAAAAGTTATGCCACGTCAGCTGCCCAGTTAGCAGCCCTGACCAACCAGGACGCGCTAGGTGGTAGAGATGCTGACGCAGGAGGCCACGGGGGGGAGCCATGTGGGAGATCCGCGTGCGCGCGATCCAACGGCTGAGATCCGTTCCCGCACGCACGGATGACCGAAATTAAAAATGTGCACGAACGTCCCAGATTACATCACGCACGGATGGTCCAGATTGAATCGCACACGGACGGCCCAAATTAAATTATGATGAACGGTCCAGATTAAATGCGATGGATGGCCTAGATCAAAAGCGGATGGGTATAAATAACCCCATTCGCACCAAAACCCTAACTTTAGCCGCCAGAGCCCCTTGCCGGAAAAGACAGCCCAGCCGCTGGGGAGTCGACTGCCGCCACTCACCGCGGTACCAGAAAAATTTTCGACTGCCAAACAAGGTAAAAATTTCTTCTCTTGCATGAAATTCAATTTTAAACCCACCCATGGCCAAATCGAAGTGAAAAAACTGGCCAATTGACCCAAAAAATGCCACCGCGGGGTGTTTCAAAAAATGCCTCCGATGAGGCCCTTCTCGATTCCCGTTTGATGTGATTTTTCCACTATTATGACCACCGTTTCCTTCTCTACAGTTTGACCGAAGCAAACCACCCAACTGCAACGTGAGTCGAAGGAGACACCGCACTAGAGAGCTCCACCACCGGTGAGTTTCAATTTTCTGCATTTTTTAGGCCCAACGAGGGCCCTAAGTATGTTTTCTCAAGGGAACTGGTGCAAGTTCGGCTGAATTCGGCTGAAAATGGCCAAAAATAGCAAACCCGAGGCGAATCGCCGCCGCAGGCAGCGGCATTGTCGCCGGAGCACGGCGGAGCCACCGTGCTGGAATTTTAAAATTGGCCGAGTAGGCCCTAGGTTTGATTTTTGGGTTTATTTGGGACACTTGTAGGTACCATAAGTGTGTTTCAGTTCTCGAAGAAAACTTCAGGGAACCCAAGGACCGCCCGTAGGCGTAGTAACCATCTAGTTTTCAGCGTCAAATCAAGTAAGGACCCCTCACCCTATTTCCTATCATAGATGTGAAGTTTGAATAAATAATAATACGGTCCTTGTACAAGTTAGATAAATATGCATAATTAATTACAGATTGCTAATGGAGCCAGAAATCAGATATTGTTCTCTGTTGATTCCTATTGATTTATTTTACAATTTAGATGCATGATGGTGTCTGGTTTTAGTGTTTTAAATGCATGTATTACTGTATTACTTGACCACTGTGTGATTTTGGGATTTAAGATATGATTGTATTACCAAGTACATGTTCATTGTTTATGTGATTGTGTTTAATTTGGTAACAGAGATTAAGGATAAATAGGAAAGGGATGTGATCTAATAAACAGATAAGGTGACAGTCTCACTAGATATCCTAGGAGATGGTGGACAGACCGGGTTCATAGGGAACCCTACTGTGAACGTTGTCTCATACCGGACGGGGTATGGAGACTCGGTCATTTGGCACTCATACCAGACGGGGTATGAGGACAGCCCGCTTCACCCTCATACCGGATGGGGTATTGAGATTTAATATCTTGGCACTCATACCGGATGGGATACGGGGACGGTCTTGGAATTAAGGTTGTTAATGGAAAGGGTTCACGTGTAGCGGAGAACCCCTATGGATCCCTATGGATACTAGTAGGCTGGTGAAATGAGAAACGGTGATGATTAGTTATTGTTAATGAATATGAATTTATGATATGTTCTATGTTACTGATTGTGCATGAAGTTATGATCTATATGATGTTATTGTCTTTATAGGTTGTTTTTGCAGGTTCTTCAAGGGTAAGAAAAAGGAAAAATGGTTTTAATTTTAATGAATGTATTGGTTTAAAATTTGTGCTCCATTAGTTGTTTTTTATTTTCTATCAACCTTTGCTTCTGTGATGGCGATATATTGTGATGTCCTTACTTGGCTAGTGTAGCTCACCCCTTATTTAACTATTTCAGATCAGGAGGACTCAGTTTCCGAGTCCGATCCGCAAAAAGGCTACGAGTAGATGCTAGATACTTTATAGTTTCCTTTATTTTTTTCCATTTTTCATATTTCTTTCAGAGAATTTGTTCCGTGATGTTTGTCAGTACTTTTGAGTTATCGTGTAAGGGATGTTAACCCTAACCTTTATTTTGCTTCCGCACTTAAATTATTATATGCATTTCCTTTTAAATTTTCGGGGTCGTTACAGTACTTGAAAGTTTTTAGCATCAACCACAAATCAAAGCTTGAGTTTCTCAATTACTCTCTCTTATTTTTTCCTCTCATATTTCAACAAATTATTATATTCAGCTAGCCTATCTCTTCATTTTTTCTAACAAAAACAAATCAAGCCTAATTGATGATTTTGCCATTTGTAGGTTGATTTGTACAATCAAATTCTTCTTTAATTGAATTAATATGACAACCACAAATCAAAATTGAGTTTCTCAATTATTCTCTCTTACTTCTTTCTCTCATATTTCAACAAATTATTATATTAAGCTAGTCTATCTCTTCATTTTTTCTAAGATAACAAATAAAGTCTAATTGATCGTTTTGCCATTTGTAAGTTGATTTGTATATTCACATTCTTCTTCAATTGAATGGGTGGGCTCATTCCTGCTTATTCACAGATGCAGTGAAGCAGGAATCAAGATAAGATTCACCACCAACAGAATCCAATACATAGGGGATAGAAGAAGAGAATAAGCGAGATTTATGCCATTATACTCATACGGACATAATAGCTAAAATTAACACACATGTATAAGAACATCTTTGTCATTCACTGTGGTGTAGCGTATGTTGATAGAAAGCTAAGGAACATTTTGACTATGTTGATGATGATGAATTTGAGAAATATGTATTACTGGTAATTTAAAACAAGATGCCTCGACTATTATAGGTTGTGGGGTGTTACAGGATAAGAGGAAATTATAGGTAAGTGATTTGAGTTGAGGAAAACACCCACTAGGGTGAATGAGTTACTGCACTGTAATGTAGATTCTAATTGCTTGAGGTGCTGATATGGGCTTACTGAGCGATTTATGCTCATCATGTTATTTAATGTTGTTTTTCCAAATAAAATAAAATAAGAGGGTGATCCCAATCCAGTCAACCTAGTTCTTGAAGCATGGAGGAAACAAGAAAAGAGAAAACTAAATCTATGTAGAAGTGAGATTAAATAGAGGTTCATACAGCAAATAGGAATACAAGAACAATGCTTCTCAAAAAGAGAAGAAAAAAAAGAAGCAAGAGGCAGTAGGATAGATAAAGAAAATTTATACATTCAGTTAGTAGGATTTCATAACTATATGAATGTATGAAAACATGTTTTAGATCTTCTAAAATTTTGTTTATCTAATATATATATATTCTTGATATGGAAGTTTATGAGCACTTGTATATGGGTTTCTGGGCTGGGTCATTACACTGTGTGAAGTGGTACATGATTTTAGAATATTTTTTTATTTTTAAATTTGTATAAATTTAAATTCACAAAATCATATATTAGTTAATAATAAAAAGATATAGTGAAATTAATTATTTCTAAAATTATTTTGTTTCAAAAAATATTTTGCCTTTATGAATAAGACAATTATTTTATTTTACTTTGCTTATTTCATAATATATAAAGTTTACAATAGAAACACGTATAGACATCAATACATTTGCTTATTTCATAAATATATAAACTTTATAATAGAAACACGAATACACATCAATACATCTTATAAATAAAAGTTATAAAACTACTTTATGGTTTGCTCTTTGATTAGGTTGCTAGAAAGACATTGATGGTCTTTCTATTTGGTACCGTCCTAAATATTATAATTCTAAAGAATATCAAAATATTTATTAAATTCAATAATCTAATATTTTGACGAATTAACTAATTATTAACAAAGATTAACTAGTTTTTTTATTATTAAAAAATAAAATAGTACTTAACAACTTATTACTAAAAATCAGGAACAAGAAGTAAAAAGATTAAGTTGTACAGGAAAATAATAATATGCAGAAAATTGAAGAAGACAAAAAATAAATAAATGGACCAGGCTTGTAGCTGTAAGAGGAGCGTTCGCCTGGTTGCACTCCAGAATGCAGCAAAAGAAAAGAACAAAAAGAATAAGAAGAACAAGAAAAAGAAGAATAAGTAGTATTAGTTGTAGTAGCAGTAGCAACAGCAGTAGCAGCAGTAGTAGTAACAGTATCAGTAACAGTAGCAATAATAGCAGCAATAGCAATATTAGCAGTAACAGTAACAACAACAGTAGCAGCAACAGTAGTAGTAGTAGTGGTAGTAATTATAGCAGTAGTAGCACTATTAGCAATAGGAGCAGTAGTAGTAGTAGCAGCAGTAGTAGCAATAGTAACAGTAGCAATAGTAGTAGTTGTACCAAAAGTAGCAATAACAACAGTAGTAGCAGAGTAGCAGTAGTAATAATATTATTGGTAGTAGTTGTAGTAGTAATAGCAGTAGTAGTAGTACTAATACCTATAAATACCCATGTGCTTGAAAGCTTTTAGCATCAACCACAAATCAAAACTTGAGTTTCTCAATGAGTCTTTTTTACTTATTCCTTTCATATTTCAACAAATTATTATATTTAAATAGCATATCTCTTCATTTTTTCTAACAAAAGTAAATCAAGCCTAATTAATGATTTTGCCATTTGTAGGTTGATTTGTACATTCAAATTCTTCTTCAATTGAATTAATATGACAACAAAACTTTTTGTTTCTTCATTTAAATTAATTAATTAATTTAAGTAAGAAAATCTAAAAAAAATGCTGGATAATTAATAATACTATTAAAATAAACTAGTACCTATAAATAAGTATGTATTTGAAAAGCTTTTAGCATCAACCACAAATCAAAGCTTGAGTTTCTCAATTAGTCTCTCTTACTTTCATATTTCAACAAATTATTATATTCAGCTAGTCTATCTCTTCATTTTTTCTAACAAAAATAAATCAAGTCTAATTGATAATTTTCTATTTGTAGGTTGATTTTTACATTCAAATTCTTCTTCAATTGAATTATATGACAACGAAACTTTTTTTCTTTATTATAATTAATTAATTAATTAAAGTAAAGAAATATGAAAAAAAAAATCTTTATAATTAATAATACTATTAAAATAAACTAGTACTTATAAATGATCATGTACTTGAAAGGTTTTAACATCAACCACAAATTAAAGCTTGAGTTTCTCAATTAGTCTCTCTTACTTCTTCTTCTCATATTTCAACAAATTATTATATTCAACTAGCCTATATCTACATTTTTTCAAACAAAAACAAATCAAGCCTAATTGATAATTTTGTCAATTTTAGTTTGATTTGTACATTCAAATTCTTCTTCAATTGAATTAATATGACAACAATTTTTTTTTTCTTATTTAAATTTACTAATTAATTCAAGTAAGAAAATTTGAAAAAAAAGAAATTATGGATAATTATTAATACTATTAAAATAAACTAGTACCTATAAATATTCATGTACTTGAAAGCTTTTAACATTAACCACAAATCAAATCTTGAGTTTCTCAATTAGTCATTTTGACTTCTTCCTCTAATATTTCAACAAATTATTATATTCAGCTAGTCTATCTTTTCATTTTTTCTAACAAAAACAAAAAAATCCTAATTGATCATTTTGCCATTTGTAGGTTAAATTGTATATTCAAATTCTTCTTCGATTGAATTAATAAGACAACAAAATTTTTTTTCTAATTTAAAATAATTAATTAACTCAAGTAAGGAAATTTGAAAAAAAAAATGCTAGATAATTAATAAAACTATTAAAATAAACTAGTACCTATAAATGCCGATGTACTTGAAAGCTTTTAGCATCAACCACAAGTCAAAGCTTGAGTTTCTCAATTAGTCTCTCTTATTTCTTCCTCTCATATTTCAACAAATTATTATATTCAGCTTGCCTATCTCTTAATTTTTTTCAAACAAAAACAAATCAATCCTAATTGATGATTTTGTCATTTTTAGTTTGATTTGTACATTCAAATTCTTATTCAATTGAATTAATATGACAACAAAATTTTTTTTCTTCATTTAAATTTATTAATTAATTCAAGTAAGAAAATCTGAAAAAAAATTATGGATAATTATTAATTCTAGTAAAATAAACTAGTACCTATAAATACCCATGTACTTGAAAGCTTTTACCATCAACCACAAATCAAATCTTGATTTTCTCAATTAGTCATATTTACTTCTTCCTCTAATATTTCAACAAATTATTATATTCAGCTAGTCTATCTTTTCATTTTTTCTAACAAAAACAAAAAAATCCTAATTGATCATTTTGTCATTTGTAGGTTAAATTGTATATTCAAATTCTTCTTCGATTGAATTAATAAGACAACAAATTTTTTTTTCTAATTTAAAATAATTAATTAACTCAAGTAAGGAAATTTGAAAAAAAAATGCTAGATAATTAATAAAACTATTAAAATAAACTAGTACCTATAAATGCCGATGTACTTGAAAGCTTTTAGCATCAACCACAAGTCAAAGCTTGAGTTTCTCAATTAGTCTCTCTTATTTCTTCCTCTCATATTTCAACAAATTATTATATTCAGCTTGCCTATCTCTTAATTTTTTTCAAACAAAAACAAATCAATCCTAATTGATGATTTTGTCATTTTTAGTTTGATTTGTACATTCAAATTCTTATTCAATTGAATTAATATGACAACAAAATTTTTTTTCTTCATTTAAATTTATTAATTAATTTCAAGTAAGAAAATATGAAAAAAAAATTATGGATAATTATTAATTCTAGTAAAATAAACTAGTACCTATAAATACCCATGTACTTGAAAGCTTTTACCATCAACCACAAATCAAATCTTGATTTTCTCAATTAGTCATTTTTACTTCTTCCTCTAATATTTCAACAAATTATTATATTCAGCTAGTCTATCTTTTCATTTTTTCTAACAAAAACAAAAAAATCCTAATTGATCATTTTGCCATTTGTAGGTTAAATTGTATATTCAAATTCTTCTTCGATTGAATTAATAAGACAACAAATTTTTTTTTCTAATTTAAAATAATTAATTAACTCAAGTAAGGAAATTTGAAAAAAAATGCTAGATAATTAATAATACTATTAAAATAAACTAGTACCTATAGATGTCCATGTACTTGAAAGCTTTTAGCATCAACTACAAGTCAAAGCTTGAGTTTCTAAATTAGTCTCTCTTATTTCTTCCTATCATATTTTAACAAATTATTATATTCAGCTAGCTTATCTCTTTATTTTTTCTAACAAAAACAAATCAAGGCTAATTGATAATTTTGCCATTTGTAGGTCAATTTGTACATTAAAATTTTTCTTCAATTGAATTAATATGACAACCAAACTTTTTTTCTCATTTTAATTAATTAATTAATTCAAATAAGTAAATCTAAAAATAATTATAGATAATTAATAATACTATTAAAATAAACTAAATTTTTTTATGGTGTTACATATAATGCAGTAGTAGTGACGGTAGTAGTAGCAGCAGTATCAATAGCAGTATTAGCAGCAATAGTAGTAACTGTGGTAGTAGCAGTAGTAGAAATAGTAACAGTAGTAGTAATAACAACAGTGGCGGCTGTAGCAGTAGTACCTGTCGTAGCAGTTGTAACAGTAGTAGTAGTAATAGTAGTAGTATTAGTAGTAGTAGTAATATCATTAGTAATAGTAGTACTTATAAATATTCATGTACTTTAAGGCTTTTAGCATCAACCACATATCAAAACTTAAGTTTCTCAATTAGTCTGTCTTACTTTTTTTTCTCATATTTCAACAAATTATTATATTCAGCTAACTTATCTCTTCATTTTTTTTAACAAAAATAAATTAAGTGTAATTGATCATTTTTCTATTTGTAGGTTGATTGTTACCATCAAATTCTTCTTCAATTAAATTAATTTGACAACAAAACTTTTTTCTCTTCATTTAAATTAATTAATTAATTGAAGTAAAGAAATCTGAAAAATAAATATTGGATAGTTAATAATACTTTTAAAATAAACTAAATTTTTTTTGGTGTTACATATAATGTAGTAGTAGTGATAGTAGGAGTAGCAGTAGTAGCAGCAGCACTAATAGCAGTAGTAGCAATAATAGTGATACTAGCAGTAGGAGCAATAGTAGAAATAGTAACAGTGGTAGGAATAACAGCAGTGGCGGCTATAGCTGTAGTACTTGTTGTAGTGATATTAGCAATAGTAGTAGTAACAGTGATAGTAGCAATAGTAGCAGTAGTAGAAATAGTAAAAGTAGTCACAACAACAGTAGCAATAACAGCAATAGCAGTAACAGTATTTGCAGTAGTTGTAATAACAGTGGTAGTAGTAGTAGCAGCAGCGACAATAGCAATAATAGCAGCGGCAATAGCAGCAGTAACAGTAGCAGTATTAGCAGTATTAGCAGTTGTAGTAGTAGTAGTGGTGGTAATAGTAATAGCAGTAGTAGAAATAATAACAGTAGTAGTGATATTAGTTGTAGTAATAGCATTGGTAGTAGTAGTATTAGTAGTAGTAGTAGTAGTAGTAGTAGTAGTAGTAGTAGTAGTAGTAGTAGTACCTATAAATACCCATATACATGAAGGCTTTTAGCATCAACCACAAATCAAAACTTGAGTTTCTCAATTTGTCTCTCTTATGTAATACTCAAAATTAATTTTAAAATATTTAAAATTAATGCATAAAATATAATTTTTAAATTTATAAATTTTTATTTAATGTAAAAATTAAGAAAAATAGGTGGAGGATGAAATTGTAAACAATTTTGGGAAAAAATGGTGAAAATTTGGGTTACAGGGGTATTTTTGAAAGAAAAATTGAAAATTGGGGAGTCAAAATGTAATTTAGGAAAAATATGCCACGTAGGACCACCCAGTCAGCAGCCCCGACGAGTCGGAGCGTGCTGCGTGGTAAGGCACGCTGACCCGGTGCCACGTTGGCAATCCGCGTACTTACGATCGGATGGTCCAGATTTGTTCTCGTGCGTGTGGACAGTTCAGATCCATTCCCTCCTCAGGCGCGATCGGACAGTTGCGATTAAATGCAATAAATGGTCCAGATTCGTTCCCTCTTTAAATGCAATCGTATGGTCCAGATTCATTTCTCATTTAAACGCGATCGGACGGTCCACATCAAACATGATGGATGATCCAGATTAAAAGGAGACAGATATAAATATCTCACTTCACACCAAATCCTAACCCTAGCCGCCAGCCTCCCCACCGGAGAAGAAGAACCAGTCGCTGGGAAGGGAGTCGATCGCCACCCGCTGCCGTGCCAGAGCCACCTCCGACGGCAAAAAAGGTAAAAAATTCTCCCAGTCGCTTGAAATTTTATTTTGAACACCCCCATGGCCAAATCGGAGCAAAAGGATCGGTAGATGAGCCGAAAACTGCGAGTAAAGCCTAGCGGTGCCACCGTGGGAAAAATCAAAAATTGCCTCCGATGAGGCCCTTCCCGATTCCCGTTTTGTGCAATTTTTTGACCATTGTATTCACCATTTTTTTTTACAGGTTGACTAAAGAAAAACGCCCAACTGCGAAGGTGAGCCGGTGAAGTCGCCGCATCGAAAAATGTCACTGCCGGTATGATTCTTTTTTTTAACTTTTTCAGCCAACTAAGGCCCCTTAACGTGTTTTCTCGCAGGGGTGAGTACCAAACTGACTGAAATCGGCTAAAACTGGTTGAAAACGGCCAGCCCGAGGCAAACCGTCGTTGCAGGCAGTGGTGCTGTCACCGGAGCACTACGCCACTGCTTTGTTGGAATCCCGAAATTGCTTGGAAAGGTTTCTAACACCGATTTTAGATTTTTTAAGGTATTTCTAGGTACTTGGAGCATATTTTAATCTCCAAAGAAAAATTCAAGGAACTTGGAGACCACTAGTAGGCGCAGCTAAAAGTTTAGCGTTTCGGACATCGATTCGAGTAAGAATCCCTCACCCTATTCCTGGTTATGGAATTAAAATTTAATTATAAATAATGTAGTCTTTTATACAATTTAAAAAATCTCATTAATTAATCACAAATTACTAATGGAGCCGGAATTTGTTATTTATCACTGTTGATCTTTTTTAATTGATTTTATTGTTTTAAATGCATAATATTACACTGAAGTTGGTATGCTGATTTAGTAGTGTTTCCTTGATGCATGTATTGCTTGTTCTGCGTGATTTACAGTTAAATTGTGAAATTGAAAATTAAATATAAATGGAGAATTGTTTGATTAAGTGAATGATTGAATGGTAGCCTTAATGGATATCCTGGAAGATGGTGGACGAACTGGATGTATAGGAAACCCTACCGTGAACATTGCCTCATAACGAATGGCGTATCGAGGATTGATATTTTGGCGCTCATACCCGACAGGGTATGGAGATGGCCCGTTTTACCCTCATACCGGATATGGTATTGAGGGATGGTATTTATGGTTCTCATACCGGACGGAGTATGGGGATGGCCGGTTACTTGAAAATATTAAATAAAGGTTCACGTGTAGTGGGGACATCCCTATGGACCCCTATTGATACTAGTAGGTAAATAAAAAACGAAAATTATTATTCTGGTTAATTGAATATGAGATTATGATATTGTTTGTGCTATTGCCTCTATAGGTCAGTTTTGAAAATTTTGCTACGGTAAGTGTACAATAAATGATTTTACTCATGATTTTTACCAACCTTCATTTCTGTATCAGTGATTAGTGTGACATTCTTTCTGAGCTAGTGTAGCTCACTCTTTCATTAACCATTTCAGATCAAGAGGACTAAGATCCAGATCCTGATCTACAAGAGGGTTGCGAATAAGATGTTCCGTTGTTCTTTTAGAAGGGTCATTCCCGTAGCCCTATTGGGTATTCTAAATTATTGTGTAAGGAATGTAAACTCTAACATTATTATTTCGCTTCCGAATTCAATTTATAATTTATTTCCTTTCAAGTTCTGGGCCGTTACGGTTGGTATCAGAGCTGCATTCCTCGGAATCATTCCTTACACAAAACCCCTAGGAAACACCAAAGAATGAATTATCACTCAATCATTCCTTGTGAAATGCTAGTACAGATCGATGAGGAGAGGAACAGTCCCACTAAACTGAGTCGCTTGGGAGGGTTCACTTCGAGAGGATGCTGACCGATTATTTGAAATGCTAGAGAGATTCATCGCTGCCCAGCAGGCCCAAGAGGAAAAAATGGAGTTACCTGACCCCGCTACCACAGGATGAGCCACCCTTGCAACGGAAGGATTCTGAGTCACCCCGGTACGACCTTGCTCCTCCACAGTACCATCCGGCACCACCACAGTATGATCCAGTGCCCCAACTACAGTACCACCCGGCACCACCACAGTATAGCCCGATGCCCCAACCGTATCACTTAGCACTACCACAGTATAGCCCGGTGCCCCAACCGCATCACTTAGCACCACCACAATACAATTTGGTGCCTCCACCATATCATCCAGTACCACCACAAGCCCATCTGGTCCATCCCTAGCACAATCCAGTCCCTCTTCCATAGGACCCAGTTCCTCCCATGATGGACCCAGGCTACATTGAGTGGTATAAAAGACTAAACCCATCTACTTTTGTAGAGGGATCCTCTTTTGAAGAGACCGAATACTGATTAGCTGAGACAGAGAAGGCCTTCACGCTTTTGGGGTGATTCCCGAACAGAGAGTCATACTTGCCACCTACATGCTGGTGGGAGAGACAAGCCGCTGGTGGTAACTCAAGTAGGCCACCCTGCCCATTCCAGTCACTTGGGAACAATTCTTGATGGCCTTTAATGCAAAGTACCTCCCAGAGCATCTCTGACATATAAAGGAAATAGAGTTTGCACACCTGGTCCAAGGTGACATAACTGTATCAAAATATGCCCAAAAGTTTCTAGAGTTGAGCCGGTATTCTCCTGAGAGAATGATGGATGAAGGCAGAAAGGAAAAAAACGTTCGAGTGGGGTCTCTGTCCTAAGATCAGACAACAATTGTATGTATCCGAGCTCAGTATTTACTCGACTGTTCTGGCCAAAGCACAGCTAGTGGAGAGGAACCTTCGCATTTTTTCTCCAGTAGTAAGGAACCTCAGGCTCTGAGTTTCACACTATATACCCACACTTACTGCACCTGTTCAACAGAACAAGAGACCTAGGCCAATGACTCAGGCTCCTCCTCATATTCCAACAACAGAATGCGGCAGGACTTACCAACACTGTGGCTAGGATCATGGGGATCGATCCTACTATCGCTTCAACAATACTTGTCGTATATGTGGGAGTGCCCAACATTACGTGAGGGAGTACCCGAGGAATCAAAACCAGGCCAGACCTCTTATCTAGGGCAGGGCTTACAACCTCACTCAACAGGATGCAGAAGCCAACCCTAAGGTGATACAGGGCAAATCTAAAAAAAAAAATTGTATTCAAGAGATTTCAGTAGTCCGAGACTTCTCAGATGTGTTTTCGGATGAACTACCTGGACTACTAGTGGACCGAAAAATTAAATTTACCATAGACCTTCAGCAAGGCACTCGGCCTATTTTAGTTGCCCCTTACCGCATGAGTCGTGTTGAGATATAGGAGCTGAGAAAACAAATCATTGAATTGCAGGATAGTGGATTCATCCGACATAGTGTGTCCCCTTGGTGTGCCGGAGTCACATTTACAAGGAAGGGGAATATGATGGTAAGGTTATGTATTGACTACAGAAGATTGAACAGGGTCACGATCAAGAACAAGTACCCCCTCCCCAGGATCGATGACCTTTTTGATCAGTTGTAGGGTGCCAAACTCTTCTCCAACATAGACTTGCATTCAGGTTATTATCAAGTAAAGATCAAGGCAGAAGACATTCCCAAAAGAGCTTCTCAGACTAGGTACGGACACTATGAATTCTTGGTCATGCCGTGTGGACTAACCAATGCACCAACCATCTTTATGGATTTGATGAATAGGGTTTTCAGAAAATTTCTAGATCAGTTCGTCATTGTATTTATCGATGATATCCTGGTCTACTCAAAAAGCAGAGAGGAGCATGTTCACCATCCAACTCAGGTTTTGTAGGTTCTTTGAGAAAAAAAGTTACATGTAAAGCTGAGCAAGTGTGGGTTCTGGCTCGAGTAGACTACCTTCCTAGGGCACATCATATCAAGGGATGAAGTGTCAGTGAACCCCAAAAAGGTTGAAGCAGTGCTCAGCTAGGAAAAATCAAGCTTGGTTAAGGAGATTCGTAGTTTTCTGGGATGGTAGGTTATTACTGTAGGTTTGTGGAAGGATTTTCTAGTTTAGCTACTCTTTTGACTCGGCTCACAGAGAAGAACGTCAAGTTCGAGTGGAACAAGGACTATAAAAGGAGTTTTGTAGAACTAAAGAAGTGGTTGACTACTGCACCTGTGTTGGCCTTGCCAAGCGGGACATGTGGATATATAGTTTATAGTGATGCCTCCTACCTGGGGTTGGGTTCTGTTATAATGCAGCATGGAAAGGTCATAGCCTACGGGTCTAGATAGTTGAAGAGTCATGAGAAAAACTACCTCAACCGTGATTTGGAACTTGTCGCGATTATCCACGCCTTGAAGACTTGGTGCCATTACTTATATGGGGGGACCTTTTATATCTATACTGATCATAAGAGCTTGAAACACATATTCACTCAAAAGGATCTCAACATGCGTTAAAGAAGATGGGTAGAACTCCTCAAGGACTACGATTGCAACATCTTGTATCACCCGAGTAAGGGCAACGTGTAGCCGACGCACTCAGCAGAAAATGTACAGACATATTAGCTCACTTAATAGTTTCAGAATACAAGGCAATAGGGGCCACACAACAGGTATAATTTTAGGACCTGTAAAAAGTCACATGTTTGGCCCACCTAACTATTCAACCTGAGTTGATTTAGAGAATAAAATAAGCTCAATCCGCCGATTCCACCCTAGTAGCCCTCAAGAAAGATGTAGAACAGGGAGTTAACTCAGAATTTCAAGTTTCTGTTAATGGGTTGCTTAGATTTCAGGCCAGGGTGTGTATTTTATGTGACAGTGAGCTAAAAAAAGACATCATGACAGAGGCCCATAGCTCATAGTTTGCAATGCATCCCGGAAGTACTAAGATGTATCAAAGTGTGCGACTTCGATTTTGGTGGAATGGGATGAAAAGAGATGTGGCCGACTTTGTTTTCAAGTATTAGTATTTCAGCAAGTCAAGGTAGAGCATCAACGCCTAGGCAGGCTACTTCAGCCATTACCAATTCCGGAGTAAAAGTGGGAACATATCACAATCGATTTCGTGACTGGATTATCTAAGGAACGCTCGGGACATGATGCCATTTAGGTAATTATTGACCGGCTCACCAAGTCTTCCCATATCTTAGTCATCAAGATGACCGACCCCTTGGACAAGTTAGTAAGAATGTATATCTGGGAGATAGTCAGGTTACATGGAGTGCCTGTGATAGCAATGTTCGACAGGGACCCCAGGTTCACTTCTCGATTCTGGTCTAGTTTTTTAGCAAGTAATGAGAATGAAACTATCCCTTAGTACTGCATTCCACCCTCAGACTGATGGACAATCAGAAAGGAGGATCTGCACACTAGAGGATATGCTTTGAGCTTGTGTTCTTGACTTCAGGGACCATTGGGATGATCATTTACCCCTAATAGAGTTCGCCTACAATAACAGCTACCAAGTAAGTATCAGCATGGCTCTGTACGAGGCGTTGTATGGCTGCCCATGTAGATCGTCAATCTGTTGGGAAGAGGTGGGTGATAGAAGATTGTTTGGTCCAGATCTTGTGGAGGAGACTACAACCGAAATAGTTAAGATCAGAAAGAATATCTAGACGGCTCTGAGCAGGCAGAAGAGTTATGCGGATACCTGGAGGAGGGATTTGGAATTTGAAAGAGGTGATTGAGTGTTCCTTAAAGTCACTCCGTTCAAAAGAATCAATAGGTTTGGCAAGAGGGGGAAACTAAATTTCTGGTTTATTGGGCCATTAGAAATCTTAGAGAGAATTAGCACCACCGCCTACAGACTGGAACTACCACCTACAGACTGGCACTACCTCCAGAACTTTCTAGGGTCCATAATGTGTTTCATGTGTCCATACTAGGCAAGTACAACCTAGAACCTCGCATGTCTTGGCTCACAACCCTCTTTCACTCCTGGAGGATCTGTCCTACGAGGAGGTATCGGTCGATATTGTGGACCAAAAAAGCAGAGTACTCTGCAATCGAGAAATTTTCTTCATTAAGGTCCTATGGCAGAATCACACACAGGGAAAGGCTACATGGGAGCTAGAATCAGACTTTAGAGCCCAGTATCCCCAACTGTTTGATTGAGTGAGAGAGAGATAAATTTGTGGGACCAAATTTCTTTTAAGGGGGAGAGTTGTAATACCCATAATTAATTTTAAAATATTTAAAATTAATGTATAAAATATAATTTTTAAATTTATGAATTTTTATTTAATGTAAAAATTAAGAAAACTAGGTGGATGATGAAATTGAAAACAATTTTAGAAAAAAGGAGTGAAAATTTAGATTCTGAGGGTGTTTTTGAAAGAAAAATTAAAAATTGGGGGTCAAAACACAATTTAAAAAATATGTGCCACGCAGGACTGCCCAGTCAGTAGCCCCGACGAACCATAGTGTGCTGCATGGCAAGGCAACTGATGCGGTGCCACGCGAGAGGCCACGTTGGCAATCTGCGTGCCCACGATCAGACGGTCCGAATTTGTTCCCGCGTGTGTGGATGGTCTAGATCCGTTCCCTCCTCATACGCAATCACGACCTGATTTCGTGAATCTAATAATATGTTTGCCTTATTGGGTGCTCGTTAATTATTTAAGTATTCATGTTTATGTGGGAAACGGAAAACTAAGAAAAAAATAGATAAGGTATGTGAATTAATAAATGGATAAGTTGACAGCCTCACTAGATATCCTGGGAGATGGTGGACAGACCGGATCCATAGGGAATCCTACCGGGAATATTGTCTCATACTGGATGGGGTATGGGGACTTTAAATATTTTGGCGCTCATACCGGACAGGGTATGGGGATAGCCCGCTTCACCCTTATACTAGATGGGGTATTGAGGTTTATTGTTTGGCACCCATACCAGACGAGGTATGGGAACGGCCTTAGAAATTAAGTTTGTTAAGGGAATAGTTCACGGGTAGCGGGGACCCCTATAGATCCCCACGGATACTAGTAGGCTGATAAAAAGGGATAACTGTTGTTTGATGATTGAAATATAAAAGTATGACATGTACTATGTTACAGATTGTATATGAACTTATGATATCTATGATGTTATTGTTTTCATATGTTGTTTTTATAAATCCCACTGAGGTAAGTGGACGGTAAATGGTTTGATTATTGATAAATAAATTTACTTGAAACTTGTGCTCCATTTGTTGTTTTTGGTTTTCTACCAACCTTTATTTCTGTGACAGTGATATAGTGTGATATCTTTACTGGGCTAGTGTAGCTCACTCCTTACTTAACCATTTCAGATCCGGAGAACTTGGTTCCTGAGGCCGATCTACAGGAAGACGGCGAGTAGTTATCTAGATGTTTATTAATTTCTCATATAGTCTTTCATTTCCAGTATTTTTCTTTAGAGGACTTATTTTCGATATTGTTAGTATGTTTAAGTTATTGTATAAGGGATATGAACCAGAATCTTTTATTTCGCTTCTGCACTTATATTCTTTATATATATTTTCCTTTTAAATTTTTGGGGTTGTTATAGTTGGTATCAGAGCCGCGTTCCTCGGACTCGTCCCTTACACAATAATACTTAGAGAAATACCAATCGATGAATCATTACTCAACCCTTCCTTGTGAAATGCAGGTGCAGGGAGATGAGGAGAGGAAGACCCCCATTAAACCGAGCAGCCCGGGATGATTCACTTCGGGAAGATGTGGACAAAATATTTAAGATGCTATAAAGGATAATTGCTGCCTAGCAAGGTCAAAAGGAGAGAAGGGAGTTACCCGACCCTCCCCCACTACCACAGGTTGAGCCACCGCTGCAGCGAGAGGATCCCGAGCCACCCTTGTACAAGCTTGCTCCTCCACAGTACCACCCGGCACCACCGCCGCAGTATAATCCGGTGCCCCAGCCACAGTATTGCCCGGCACCGTCACAGTATAATCCAGTGCCCCCACTATATCAGCAGGTGCCACCACAGGGCCCCCCAATCTATCCTCAGCCCGGCCCAGTCCCTCTTCCACGGGACCCAGCTCCTTTCTTGATTGACCCGAGCTATGTAGAGAGGTACAGGAGACTGAACCCTTCCACTTTTACAGGGGAATCCTCTTTTGAAGATGCCCAGTACTGGTTGGCGGAGATAGAGAAGGCTTTTAAGACTTTAGGAATGGTTCCCGAGCAGAGGGTTACCCTTGCTTCCTACATGCTTATGGGGGAAACAGATCATTGGTGGGAGCTCAAGCAGACCACCCTGCCTGCACCAGTCACTTGGGAGCAGTTCTTAACAGCCTTTCATGCGGAGTACCTCCACAAACACATCCGACATTTAAAAGAGATGGAGTTTGTCCAGCTAGTGTAGGGAAACATGACGATGTCGGAATATGCTCGTAAGTTCCTAGAGCTGGGCCGATACTCCCCTGAGACATTGATGGATGAGGGCAGGAAGGTTAGGAGGTTCCAGTAGGACCTCCGCCCAGAGATCAAGCAACACCTATTTGTACTAGAGCTCAAGACATACTCAGCCGTTCTGGTAAAGGCGCAGATTGTGGAGAGGAGATTTAACACCCTTCCTCAGTCAGCAAGGAGTCACAGACCCTCAGCTCCACCCTGCAGACCAACACTTACTACGCCTGTCCAACAAAATAAGAGGCCCAGACTGGTGATCCAGGCTCTCCCTTAGGCTCCAAGGGCAACACGTGGTAAGATCTGTCAGCACTGTGGCAAGGATCACGGGGACCGACCATGTTGCCACCTCAACAACACTTGTCGCATATGTGGTAGTGCCCAACACTATGCGAGAGAGTGCCCAAGGAACCAGAATCAAGGAAGACCTCCTATTCAAGGCAAGGTTTACAACCTTATCCAGCAAGATGCTGATGCCGACTCGGACGTAGTACAGAGTATGTACACTATCTGTAACCATTTTGCTCATGTTTTGTTTGACACTAGTGCATCGCATTCATTTATTTCACCTGCTTTTGTATCCAAAATTAATGTATTGCCTGATAAATTTGATTCGATGTTAATTGTATCTACTGCTAGAAGTATAACATTACTAGAGAAGTTGTCTACAAGGCTTATGCCGTGGAGATAGCAAATAAGAAACTGGGTGTAGACCTGATAGAATTAGACACAGGGGATTTTGATGTAATTTTAGGGATGAATTGGCTAGCGGTGTATACCGCCACCATAAATTGTTTTAGCAAAAATGTTGTATTCAATCCTCCAAATGGGGAGCCATTTACAAATGAATAAAATTATTTAGTACTTATTGCTTGATAGCAATTTTCTTACTTGTCGAGTTCTTTAACCTTCTTATTTTCTCTAACTAGACAAACTCAAGAAAGAGAATTGTATTCAAGAGATCCCGGTAGTCCGAGACTTTCCAGATGTATTTTCGGATGAGCTGCCCGGACTACCAGTAGACAGGGAAGTCGAGTTCACCATAAACCTACAGCCTGGCACCCAACCTATTTCGGTTGCTCCTTACTGCATGAGTCGCGTTGAGATGGAGGAGCTGAGGAAGCAGATCACTAAATTGCAAGACAGTGGTTTTATCAGACACAGTGTGTCCCCTTGGGGTGCCAGAGTCACTTTTGCCAGGAAGAGAGATGGAACGTTGAGGCTATGTATTGATTACAGAGGATTGAACAGGGTCATAATCAAGAACAAGTATCCCCTTCCCAGAATTGATGACCTCTTTGATCAGTTGCAGGGTGCACAGGTCTTCTCCAAAATAGACCTGCGATCAGGTTACCATCAGGTGAAAATAAGAATAGAAGACATCCCCAAGACGGCCTTTCGAACCAGGTATAGACACGATGAGTTCCTAGTCATGCCATTTGGGCTAACCAATGCCCCAGCCATCTTCATGGATCTGATGAACAGGGTCTTCAGAGAATTCCTAGATTAATTTGTTATCGTGTTCATCGATGACATCCTATTCTACTCAAAAAGCAGAGAAGAACTCACCATCTAGCCCAGGTTTTGTAGGTTCTCAGAAGAAAGAAGCCGTATGCAAAGTTGAGTAAGTGTGGATTCTACCTTGAGCAGACCGCCTTCCTAGGACACATCATATCAAAGGATGGAGTATCAGTGAATCCTGAAAAGGTTGAAGCAGTGCTCGGCTGGGAGAAATTGACATCAGTCAAAGAAATCCGTAGCTTTCTAGGAATGGCGGGCTATTACCGCAGGTTCGTTGAAGGATTTTCTAGCCTAGCAACTCCCCTAACCCGACTTATAAAGAAGAATGCCAAGTTTGAGTGGAATGAGAACTGTGAAAGAAGTTTTTCAGAACTGAAGAAGCGGCTGACTACTGCACCCGTGCTAGCCTTACCGAGTGTATCGGGGGGGATATACGGTTTACAGTAATGCCTCCTATCTAGGCCTGGGTTATGTCCTAATGCAGCATGGGAAGGTCATAGCTTATGGGTCCAGACAGTTAAAGAGCCATGAGAAAAATTATCCCACCCATGACTTAGAGCTTGCTGCAATCATACACGCCTTGAAGACCTGGCGCCATTATTTATATGGAGAGACCTTTCAGATCTATACCGATAACAAGAGTTTGAAACACATATTCACACAGAAGGATCTCAACATGCGTCAGAGAAGGTGGATAGAACTTCTTAAAGACTATGATTGTGATATCTTGTACCACCCGGGTAAAGGCAACGTGGTAGCTGATGCACTCAGCAGGAAAAGTGCAGGTATCTTAGCCCATTTGATGGTCTCATAATGCAGGCAAATTGGGGCTACACAATAGGTTCGACTTCAAGACTTGAGGAGAGCCACATGTTTGAGCCATTTGACCATCCAGCCTGAGTTAATCCAGAGAATAAAGGAAACTCAGTCAGCTGATTTCGCCCTAGTGGCCCTTAAGAACAATGCAGGACAGGGAGTTAGTTCAGAATTCTGAGTCTCTGCCGATGGGTTACTCCGATTTCAGGACAAGGTGTGTGTTCTGAATGATAATGAATTGAAGAGAGACATTATGACTGAGGCCTATAGCTCAAAGTTTGCCATGCATCCCGGAAGCACCAAAATGTACCAAAGTATGTGACCCCGATTTTGGTGGAATGGGATGAAAAGAGACATAGCTGACTTTGTGTCTAAGTGCTTGATATGTCAGCAGGTCAAAGCAGAGCATCAGCGCCCAGGCGGCCTACTTCAACCTTCACTGATCCCGGAATGGAAATAGGAATATATCGCCATGGAGTTCGTGACAGGGTTACCTAAGGCACGCGCAGGACATGAGACCATCTAGGTAATTGTTGACCAGCTCACCAAGTCTTCCCACTTCTTAGCCATCAGAATGACCGATCCCTTGGACAAGTTGGCAGGAATGTATATCCAGGAAATAGTCAGATTACATGGAGTTCCAGTAACAGTGGTGTCTAACAGGGACCCTAGGTTCACTTCTCGATTTTGGAGTAGCTTTCAGCAAGCCATGGGAATGAAGTTGTCCCTCAGTACTGCCTTTCACCCGCAGACTGATGGATAATCAGAGAGGACAATCCGTACACTTGAAGATATGCTTCGAGCGTGTGTCCTTGACTCTAGGAGCCATTGGGACGACCATCTGCCCCTTATAGAATTTTTCTACAACAACAGTTACTAAATGAGCATTGGCATGCCCCGTATGAGGCGTTATATGGGCGTCTATGCAGATCGCCAATTTGTTGGGAAGAAGTGGGTGATAGGAAATTGTTCGGCTCGGAGCTGGTGGAGACCACATCCAAGATAGTTAAGATCAGAAGGAACATTCAGAAGGCTCAAAGCAGGCAGAAGAGTTAAGCAGATACCCGGAGGAGAGATTTAGCGTTTGAGAAAGGTGACCGGGTGTTCCTCAAAATCACTCATTTCAAGGGAATTAGTAGGTTTGGCAGAAGGGAAAAACTGAACCCCCGATTTATTGGACCATTCAAAATCTTAGATAAGATTGGTACTGCCACCTACAGACTAGCACTACCTCCAGAGCTTTACAAGATCCACAATGTGTTCCATGTATCCATGCTACATAAATACAACCCGGACCCCTCTCATGTCTTGGCTCATGAACCGCTTCCACTCCAGGAGCACTTATCTTATGAAGAAGTACCAGTTGGTATTACGGATCGAAAGAGCAGATTACTCCACAACCAGGAAATATCCTTTGTAAAGGTCGTGTGGCAGAATCACACGTCAAGGGAGGCTACATGGGAGCTAGAATTAGACTTTAGAGTCCAATACCCCCAGTTGTTCGATCAACAATAATAGGCAAATTTGAGGGACTAAATTTCTTTAAGGGGGGGAGAGTTGTAACACCCAAAAAAAAAAAAATTAATTTATTATTATTATTATTATTATTATTATTATTTTACTGAATTATTTTTAATTAATTCCAAATAAATATAATTAAGTGTTAATCAAATTCAATTTATTTTAAATTACTTTAATTTATATTAAATAGAAATAATAATAATAAATATGATAAAAATAGGGTAAAATTATTTAGGAATTTAATTGAAAGCAATTTTGAAAAAAATGGGTGAAAATTTGGGTTGTGGGGGTATTCTTGAAAGAAAATTTGAAAACCAGAGGTGAAAACACAATTTGAAAAACTTGTGCCACGTCAGCATCCCGGTCAGCAACCCCGAGCAACCAGGACACGCTGCGTGGCAGAGACGCTGATGCGAGAGGGCACGTGGAAGGGAGCCACGTGGGCGATCCGCGTGCGCGCGATCGGATGGCTGAGATCCGTTCCCGTGCGCACGATCGGATGGCTGAGATCCATTCCCGTGCACACAGATGGCCTAGATCAAAAGCACGTACGGACGATCCAGATTGCACGCGTACGGACGGCTCAGATTGAATCGCGCACAAATGGCCCATATTGCATCGCGATGAACGGCCCAGATTCATTTCTTATTTAATCGCGATCAGAGAGCCCAGATTAAATCACGATGGACGACTCAGATTAAAAGCGGAAGATTATAAATAATATCATCCACACCTAAACCTTAACCCTAGCCACTAGAGCCCTCGCCGGAGAAGACGGCCCAGCCATCGGAGGACCGACCGCCGCCACCCACCACTGCACCAGAGCACTTTTCGGCCGCCAAACGAGGTAAAAATTTTCCCCTTGGCTCATATTTCGATTCTAAACCCACCTGTGGCCAAATCTGAGCCAAACCACCGGTCAATTGGCCGAAAAACGCTGCCGAAGCCTAGTGGCGCTACCGCGGGTTTCCTTAGTTTTTGCCTTCAATGAGGCCTTTCCCGATTCCTGTTCGATGTAATTTTTACCTCATTATGACCATTGTTCCTTTCTCTACAGGTTGACCAGAGCAAAACACCAAATTGCGACTCGAGCCAGAGGAGCCACCTCACCGGAGAGCCCCGCCGCCGGTAAGTTTTAGTTTTCTGGAATTTTTTGGCCCACCGAGGGCCCTAGGGGTGTTTTATCACAGGCACCAATGTAAGTTCGGCCAAAAACGGCCAGAAACGGACAACCCGAGGCGGATCGCCGTCGTGGGTGGTGGCACCGTTGCCCGAGCACGGCAGAGCTGTGCCGAAATTCTGAAATTGGTCGAAAGGGCCCTGGGTCTGATTTGAGATTTTTTGGGGACATGTGCAGGTACCGGAAGTGTGTTTCAGTTTATGGGAAAAAATTCAGGGAATCTAGGGACTACCCGTAGGCGCAGTGAGAACCTGATTTCAGACTCTGAATCAAGTAAGGATCCCTCACCCAATTTTCTATCACGGCATTAAAGCTTAATAAATGATAAAACAGTATTTTATGAATTAATAAATATGTATAATTAATTAAGATTGCTAATAGGGCCCGAACCTGATGTATTCGTCAGTCTGTTCCTGTTTGATGTATTTTACAGTTTTAAATGCATTACGGTATTTGATTGTTTATTCTGTGGTTTCGTATGCATGAATCACTGTTTAATTTATTATGGTTTGAATTATTGTGAACCCGATGTTGTGTTGCCTTGTTTGGTGTCCATTACTGGTTTACGTGTTTATGTTTGATTGGATAATTGAAATTAAGAAAAATAAAAAAAGGTATGTGAATTGATAAATGGATAATGTCGACAGCCTAACTAGATATCCTGAGAGATGGTGGATGGACCGAGTTCATAGGGAACCCTACCGGGAACGTGGTCTCTCATATCGGACAGGGTATGGAGATTTTATGTGATTTGGTGCCCATACCGGACGGGGTATGGGGATGACCCATTTCACCCTCATACTGGATGGGGTATTGAGGTTTATGGTTTTGGCACCCATACCGGACGGGGTATGGGGACGGCCCTGGAATTAAGTTATTAATGTGAATGGTTCACGTGTAGTAGGGACCCCCTATGGATCCCCATGGATACTAGTAGGCTGATAAAAGAGGAAATTTATTGCCTAATGATTGAAATACAAAAGTATGATATGTGTTATGTTACAGAGTGTGCATGATCTTATGATGTTTATGATGTTATTATTTCTCATAAGTTGTTTTCATGAATCTAACTAAGGTAAGTGGACAGTAACGGTTTTTATTATTGATAAATGAGTTTGTTATAAATTATGCTCCATTGGTCGTTTTTGTTTTCTACCAACCTTTACTTCTGTGACAGTGAGATAGTGTGATGTCTTTACTGGGTTAGTGTAGCTCATTCCTTACTTAACCATTTCAGATAAGGAGGACTTTGTTCCCAAGCCCGTTCTGCAGGAAGACAGCGAGTAGAAGCCAAAGAATTTATTAGTTTTCCTTATAGCATTCATTCATAGTATTTCCTTTATGTTAGTTTATTCTTTCATACGTTTAATTCATTTTGGTTATTGTGTAAGGGATGTTAATTATAATCTATTTTATTTCGCTTCCGCACTTAGAATAAATATATACATTTTTTTTAATTTTTGGGGTCGTTACAGTTAGTATCAGAGCCGTGTTCCTCGGACCTGTCCCTTACACAATAATACTTAGAGGAATGCCAAACTGAGAATTATTACTCAACCTTTCCTTGTGAAATGCAGGTGCAGAGAGATGAGGAGAGGGAGACCCCCACTAAACTGAGTAGCCCAGGATGATTCACTTCGGGAAGATGTTGACAGAATATTTGAGATGCTCGAAAGGATCATTGCTGCTCAACAAGGTCGAGAGGAGAGAAGGGAATTACCCGACCCTCCCCTACTACCACAGTTTGAGCCACTGCTGCAGCGAGCAGATCTCGAGCCACCCCAGCAAGAGCCTATTTCTCCACAGTACCACCCGGCACCACCGCCGCAGTATAATCTAGAGCCTCAGCCACAGTATTGCCCGGCACCACCACAGTACGATCCGGTGCCCCCACTATATCAGCAGGTGCCACCACAGGGCCACCCAGTCTATCCTCAGCCCCGCTCAGTCCCTCTTCCACGGGACCCAGCTCATTCCCTGATTGACCCGGGCTACGTAGAGAGGTACAGGAGACTAAAACCTTCCACTTTTGTAGGGGAGTCGTCTTTCGAAGATGCCCAGTACTGGTTGGCGGAGACAGAGAAGGCTTTCAAGACCTTAGGAGTGGTTCCTGAGCAGAGGGTTACTCTTGCTTCCTACAGGCTGGTGGGGGAAGCAGATCATTGGTGGGAGCTCAAGCAGACCACCTTGCCTACGCCAGTCACTTGGGAGCAATTCTTAGCAGCCTTTCATGCGGAGTACCTCCCCGAGCACATCCGACATTTAAAGGAGATGGAGTTTGTTCAGCTGGTCCAGGGAAACATGACGATGTCAGAATATGCTCGTAAGTTCCTTGAGCTAGGCCAATACTCCCCTGAGACATTGATGGATGAGGGCAGAAAGGTTAGGAGGTTCCAGTGGGGCCTCCGCCCAGAGATCAAGCGGCACTTATTGGTACTAGAGCTCAAAACATATTCAGCCGTTCTGGCAAAGGCGCAGATCGTGGAGAGGAGTTTCAACACCCTTTCCCAGTCAGCAGGGAGTCACAGACCCTCAGCTCCACCCCACAGACCAGCACCTACTATGCCTGTCCAATAAAATAAGAGGCCCAGACCGGCGATCCAGGCCCCCCTCAGGCTCCAAGGGCAGCACGTGGCAAGATCTGTCAGCACTGCGGCAGGGATCGTGGGGATCGACCATGCTATCACCTCAACAACACCTGTCGTATATGTGGTAGTGCCCAATACTGTACGAGAGAGTGCCCGAGGAACCAGAACCAAGGAAGACCTCATTTTCAGGGCAGGGTTTACAACATCACACAGCAGGATGCCAATGCTGACTCGGACGTGGTACAGGATATGTACACTATCTGTGACCATATTGCTCATGTTTTATTTGACACTGGTGCATCACATTCATTTGTTTCACATGTTTTTGCATCCAAACTTAATGTATCACCTGACAAACTTGATTTAATGTTGTTTGTGTCTACTGCTGGGGGTGAAACACTATTAGGGAAAGTTGTCTATAGGGCCTGTGCCGTGGAGATAGTAAATAGGAAACTGAGTGTAGACCTAATAGGGTTAGACACGGGGGATTTTGATGTAATTTTAGGGATGGATTGGTTAGCGGCGTATCACGCCACCATAGATTGCTTTAACAAGAAGGTTGTATTTAATCCTCCTAATGAGTAGCCATTTACAAATTAATAAAATCATTTTATACTTATTCCTTGATGGCAAGTTTCCTTAATTTTCAAGTACTTTAACCTTGGTATTTTCTCTAACTAGGCAAGCCCAAGAAGAAAATTTGTATCCAAGAGATTTCGGTAGTCTGAGACTTTCCATATGTGTTTCTGGATGAACTGCCCAGACTGCCAGTGGACAGAGAAGTTGAGTTCACTATAGACCTACAACCAGGCACCCAGCCCATTTCGGTTGCTCCTTACCGCATGAGCCGCGTTGAGATGGAAGAGCTAAGAAAATAGATCACTGAATTGCAAGACAATGATTTTATCAGACACAGTGTGTCTCCTTGGGGTGGTGAGTCACGTTTGCCAAAAAGGAAGATGGAACGTTAAGACTGTGTATTAATTACAGAGGATTGAACAAGGTCACAATCAAGAACAAATATCCCCTTCTCAGAATTGACGACCTCTTCGATCAGCTGCAGGGTGCGCAGGTTTTCTCCAAAATAGACATGCGATTAGGTTATCATCAAATGAAAATAAGAACATAAGACATCCCCAAGACGGCCTTTCGAATCAGTTACGGACACTATGAGTTCCTGATCATGCCATTTAGACTAACCAACGCCTCGACCATCTTTATGGACCTGATGAACAGGGTCTTCAGAGAATTCTTGGATCAATTTGTTATTGTGTTCATCGATGACATCTTGGTATACGTAAAAAGTAAAAAAGAGCATGCTCACCATCTAGCCCAAGTTTTACAGGTCCTCAGAAAAAAGAAGCTATATGCAAAGTTGAGTAAGTGTGGATTCTGCCTTGAGCAGACCACCTTCCTAGGACACATCATATCGAAGGAAGGAGTATCAGTGAATCCCGAAAAGGTTGAAGCGGTACTTGGCTGGAAAAAGTTGACATCAGTTAAGGAGATCTGTAGCTTCCTAGGAATGGCAGGTTATTACCGCAGGTTCGTCGAAGGATTCTCTAGTCTAGTGGCTCCCCTAACCCAACTCACAAAGAAGAATGCCAAGTTTGAGTGAAATGAGGACTGTGAGAGAAGTTTTTCAGAATTAAAGGAGCGGCTGACCACTGCACCCGTACTGGCTTTACCGAGTGGATCAGGGGGATATATAGTTTATAGTGATGCCTCCTATCTAGGCCTGGGTTGTGTCCTAATGTAGCATGGGAAGGTCATAGCCTATGGGTCCAGACAGTTAAAGAATCATGAGAAGAATTACCCCACCCATGACTTGGAACTTGCCGTAATTATACATGCTTTAAAAACCTGGCACCATTATTTATACGGAGAGACCTTCTAGATCTATACCGATCATAAGAGTCTGAAGCATATATTCACTCAAAAGGATCTCAACATGCGTCAGAGAAGGTGGATGGAACTCCTTAAAGACTATGATTGTGATATCTTGTATCATCCGGGTTAGGGCAATGTGGTGGCAGATGCCCTCAGTAGGAAAAGTGCAGGTATCTTAGCCCATTTAATGGTTTCAGAATACAGGCAAATTGGGGCCACACAACTTCGACTTCAAGACCTGAAGAGAGTCGCATGTTTGGGCCGTCTGACCGTCCAGCCTGAGTTAATACAGAGAATAAGGGAAGCCCAGTAAGTCGACCCAACCGTAGTAGCCCGCAAGAATGATGCAGAACAGGAAGCGAGCTCAGAATTCTGAGTCTCTACCGATGGGTTACTCCGGTTTCAGGACAGGGTGTGTGTCCCAAACGATAGTGAGTTAAAGAGAGACATCATGACAGAGTCCCATATCTCCAAGTTTGCTATGCATCCCAGAAGCACCAAAATATACCAAAGCATGCGACCCCGGTTTTGGTGGAATGGGATGAAGAGGGATATAGCTGACTTTGTATCTAAATGCTTGGTATGTCAGCAGGTCAAGGCAGAGCATCAATGCTTAGGCGGGTTACTTCAGCCCTTACCGATCCCGAAGTGGAAGTGGGAACATATCGCCATGGACTTCGTAACGGGATTACCCAAGGCACGTTCAAGACATGACGCCATCTGGATAATTGTAGACCGACTTACCAAGTCTTCCCACTTCCTAGCCATCAGGATGACTGATCCCTTGGACAAGTTGACAAGAATGTATATCCAGGAAATAGTCAGATTAAATGGAGTTTCAGTGACAGTGGTATCTGACAGGGACCCCAGGTTCACTTCTCGGTTTTATAGTAACTTTCAGCAGGCCATGGGAACAAAGCTGTCTCTCAGTACTGCTTTCCATCCTCAGACTGATGGACAGTCAGAAAGGACAATCCTTACACTTGAGGATATGCTTCGAGCTTGCGTCCTTGACTTTGGAGGCCATTGGGACGACCATCTACCCCTGATAGAATTTACCTACAACAACAGCTACCAAGCGAGCATTGGCATAGCTCCGTATGAGGCGTTATATGTGTGCCCATGCAGATCATCGATTTGTTGGGAAGAAGCGGGCGACAGAAAATTGTTTGGCCCGGAGTTGGTGGAGAAGACCACGTCTAAAATAGTTAAAATTAGAAAGAACATTCAGACGGCTCAGAGCAGGCAGAAGCGTTATGCAGACACCCGGAGGAGAGATTTAGCGTTTGAACAAGGTGACCGGTTGTTCTTTAAGGTCACTCCTTTCAAAGGAATTAGTAGGTTTGGTAGGAGGGGAAAACTAAACTCCCGATTTATTGGACCATATGAAGTTTTAGACAGGATTGGTATTGTCGGCTACAGACTAGCACTGCCTCCAGAGCTCTCCAAGGTCCACAATGTGTTCCATGTATCCATACTACGTAAGTACAACCCGAACCCCCTCTCATGTCTTGGCTCATGAACCGCTTCCACTCTAAGAAGACTTATCTTATGAGGAAGTATCAGTCGGTATCATGGACCAAAAGAGCATAATACTCCGCAACCGGGAAATATCATTTGTAAAGGTAGTGTGGCAAAACCACTCGCCAAGGGAGGCTACCTGGGAGCTAGAATCAGACTCTAGAGTCCAGTATCCCCATTTGTTCGACCAAGAGTTAGAGGCAAATTTGGGGGACCAAATTTCTTTAAAGGGGGGAGAGTTGTAATACCCAAAATTTTCCTTTATTTTATTTTATTTTTATTTTTATTTTTATTTTATTTTTATTTTTATTGCAATTTTGTTTAATTTTATTCTATTTTAATATTTAATTTATAAAGTTTTAATTTAATTTAATAGAAATTAAAATAATAATAATAATAAAATAGGGTAAAATTATTTTTGAGATTTAATTGAAATTGATTTTGAGAAAAATGGGTAAAAATTTAGATTTTGGGGGTATTTTTGAAAAGAAAATCGAAAACTGGGGGTCAAAACAAAATTTAAAAAATAGTGTCACGTCAGTAGCCACGTTAGCAGCCCGGTCAGCAGCCCCGGCCAGCAGCCCCGGCCAACTAGGACACGCCGTGTGGTAGGGACGCTGACGTGGGAAGCCACGAGGACAGAGACACGTGGGCAATCCGCGTGCGTTCGATCAGACGGTCCAGATCCGTTCCCGCGCACAGGGACGGCCCAGATTTGATCACGCACGAACGACCCAGATTAAATCATGATGGACAGCTCAGATTAAAAGGGAAAGGTTATAAATAATCGCATCCACACCCAACCCCAAACCCTAGCCGCCAGAACCCTCGTTGGAGAAGACGACCCAGCCACCGGAAGAACCGGCCCCCGTCACCCACCACCGCAGCGGAGGATTTTTTAGCCGCCAAAAGAGGTAAAATTTCTCCCCTTGGCTCATTTTTCGATGCTAAAACTCCCTGTGGTCAAATTGAACCCAAACCACCGGCCAATTGGCCGAAAAACACAGTCAAAGTCTAGCAGCGGCGCCGCGGGTTTCCTCAATTTTTTCCTCCGATGAGGCCCTTCCCGATTCCCGTTGGATGTAATTTTTATACCACTGTGACCATCGTCCTTTTCTTTACAAGTTGACCAGAGCAAAACACCAAATCGCAACTCGCGCCGGAGGAGCCGCCGCACCCGAGAGCTTTGCTGCTGGTAAGTCTCAGTTTTCTAAAATTTTTTGGCTCACCAAGGGCCCTAGGGTGTTTTATCACAGGAACCAATACAAGTTCGGCCAGAAATGGCCAGAAACGGCCAACTCGAGGTGGATCGCCGCTGTGGGCGGCGGCGCCATCACCGGAGCACGGCAGAGCCACCGTGCCAGAATTCCAAAATTGGCCAAAAATGCCCTGGGTCTGATTTGGGATTTTTTGGGGACATGTGCAGGTACCAGAAGTGTGTTTCAGTTTCTAAAAAAAAAATTCAGGAAATTTAGGGACTGCCCGTAGGCGCAGTGAGAACCCGATTTTAGACTCCAAATAAAGTAAGGATCTCTCACTCTATTTCCTATCATGGCATTAAAGCTTAATAAATGATAAACGGTATTTTATGAATTAATAGATATGTATAATTAATTAAGATTGCTAATGGGGCCCGAACCTGATGTATTCTTTGGTCTATTCCTGTTTGATATATTTTACAGTTTTAAATGCATTACGGTATCTGATTGTTTATTCTGTAGTTTCATGTTTAATTTATTATGGTTTGAATTATTGTGAACCCGATGTTGTGTTGTCTTGTTTGGTATCCATTACTGGTTTACGTGTTTATGTTCGATTGGATAATTGAGATTAAGAAAAATGGAAAAAGGTATGTGAATTGATAAATGGATAGTGTCGACAGCCTAACTAGATATCCTCCGAGATGGTGGACGGACCGGGTCCATAGGGAACCCTACCAGGAACGTGGTCTCTCATATCGGACGGGGTATGGAGACTTTATGTGTTTTGGCGCCCATACCGGATGAGGTATGGGGACGACTCGTTTCACCCTCATACCGGACGGGGTATGAGGACGGCCCTGGAATTAAGTTATTAATGTGAATGGTTCACGTGTAGCAGGGACCCCCTATGGATCCCCATGGATACTAGTTTGCTGATAAAAGAGAAAATTATTTCCTGATGATTGAAATACAAAATTATGATATGTGTTATGTTACAGAGTGTGCATGATCTTATGATGTTTATGATGTTATTGTTTCTCATAAGTTATTTTCATGAATCCCACTGAGGTAAGTGGACAGTAAAGGTTTTTATTATTGATAAATGAGTTTGTTATAAATTATGCTCCATTGGTCGTTTTTGTTTTCTATCAACCTTTACTTCTGTGATAGTGAGATAGTGTGATGTCTTTACTGGGGTAGTGTAGCTCATTCCTTACTTAACCATTCCTTACTGCCCGTTTTGCAGGAAGACAGCGAGCAAAAGCCAAAGAATTTATTAGTTTTCCTTATAGTATTCATTCATAGTATTTCCTTTAAGTTAGTTTATTCTTTCAAATGTTTAATTCGTTTTGGTTATTATGTAAGGGATGTTAATCATAATCTATTTTATTTCACTTCCGCACTTAGAATAAATATATACATTTCCTTTTAATTTCTGGGGCCGTTACACTATCTTTTCATTTTTTTTCTAACAAAAACAAATCAAGGCTAATTGATCATTTTGTCATTTGTAAGTTGATTTGTACATTCAAATTCTTTTTCAATTGAATTAATATGACACATTTCTTTTCCTAATTTAAATTAATTGATTAATTCAAGTAAATAAACCTGAAACAAAAATACTGGATAGTTAATAATACTATTAAAATAAAGTAGATTTTTTGTGGTGTTTAATATAATGCAGTAGAAGTAGTAATAGTAGTAGCAGTAGTAACAGTAGTAGCAGTATTAACAGCAGTAGTAGTAGTAGCGATAGTAGCAGTAGTAGCAATAGTAGCCGTAGCAGTAGTAACAGCAGTAGAAGTAACAGCAGTAGTAGCAGTAGCAGTAGTATTAATAGTAGTAGTAACATTAGTAGTAGTTGTACTAGTAGTAGTAGTAGTAACTATAAATACCCATGTACTTGAAGGTTTTTAGCATCAACCACAAATTAAAACTTGAGTTTCTCAATTAGTCTCTCTTACTTCTTTCTCTCATATTTCAACAAATTATTATATTTAGCTAGCCTATCTATTCATTTTTTCTAATAAAAATGAATCAAGTATAATTGATCATTTTGTCATTTGTTGGTTTATTTGTAAATTTAAATTCTTCTTTAATTGAATTAACATGACAACAAAACTTTTTTTTCTTATTTAAATTAATTAATTGGTCTAAGTAAGGAAATGTGAAAAAAAATGCTACATAGTTAATAAGACTACTAAAATAAAATTTTGTGCGGTGTTAGATATAATGTAGTAGTAGTGGCAGTAGTCTTAATAGTAGTAGCAACAGTAGCAAAAGTAGTAGTACTAGCAGTGGTAGTAATAGTAATAAAAGTAGTAGTAATAATAACAGTAGTAGCAGTAGCAGTAGTAGAAGTAGTAGTAATAGTAGTAGTAATAGAAGTAATAGTAGTAGCAGCAGCAGTAGTAGTAGTAGTAATAGTATTAGTAGTAGTAATAGTATATATAGGTAGTAGTACTAGTACTACTACCTATATATACTATGTACTTGAAGTGTAACGGCCCCGTAAATATTAAAATGAAATGAGTATTTAAATATATCAAATGCGGAAGCGAGATCAAAATTTCAGTTAACATCCCTTACACGAAAAACCAGAAACGTACTTAAAATATAAAAGATTAAACTAACTAAGAGAGAAACTCGAAAATAAAACTATGAGTATGACTACAGAGTCTCTAGGTATCCCCTTCGTCATCCTCCTGCGGAACGGGCTCGGGAACCATGTCTTCCTGATCTGAAATGGTTAAATAAGGAGTGAGCTACACTAGCCCAGTAAGAACATCACGATATCTCACCGTCACGGAGGTAAAGGTGGGTAGAAAAACACAAAAGACCAATGGAGCATAATTTACAATAAAACCTTTTATCAATAATAAAACTTTTACCATCCACTTACCTTGGTGGAATTTATGAAAACAATATGAGAAAAACAATAACATCATCATAATCATTGAATAATCTAAGCTGTAAAACATAACACTTATCACGCCTCTTGTAATTCAATCATTGTACAACATATCTTTTTCTCATTTACCAGCCTACTAGTATCCGTGGGGGTCCATAGGAGTTCCGCTACCCGTTAACCTTTAACATTCATAATCAGTTTCCAGGGCCGTCCCCATACCCCGTCCGGTATGGGCGCCAAAACCATGAACCTCAATACCCCGTCCGGTATGAGGGTGAAACGGGCCGTCCCCATACCCCGTCCGGTATGGGCGCCAAAACCATAAACCTCAATACCCCGTCCGGTATGAGGGTGAAACGGGCCGTCCCCATACCCCGTCCGGTATGGGCGCCAAAACCATAAGATCTCCATACCCCGTCCGGCATGTGAGACCACAATCCCGGTAGGGTTCCCTACGGACCCGGTCCGTCCACCATCTCCCAGGATATCTAGTCAGGCTGACCCCCATAATACAATTATCAGTTTACACAATCTTTCATTTTTCCTTTTCCTCAATCAGCATCATCAATTCACATTTAAACAAGCAAAACGGTAATTTATGCCAAACAGACAATATATAGCATCAATATCCCAGTCATTCAATTCATAATTAGTAAAACAGTAAAATATGCACACGAAACTATAAAATGAAAAATATTAAACCTCATACTGCATTTAAAACTGTAAAACAGGCCAAATAACAGTTAACCGACAAACACACTAGACTCGGGCTCCATTAGCGACCTTAAGCAATTTCACACATTCGTTGGTTCATGAAATACCGTTTTATCATTTATTGAACTTTAATACCGTGATAGAAAATAGGGTGAGGGGTCCTTACTTGTTTTCGAGATCCGAATACGATTCACAGTGCGCCTGCAGGCCTTCCCTAATTTTCCCTGAATTTTTCCCGGGGAACTGAAACACACTAACAATACCTGCACGTGTTCCAAAAAAAAAATCCAAATTAGGCCCAGGGCCCCTTTCGGACCAAATCGCAACTCCGGCACGGCGGCTCCGCCGTGCTCCGGCGACGGCACCGCCGCTGGCGGCGGCGAGTCGCCTCGGGTTGACTGTTTTCGGCCGTTTTCGGCCGAATTCGGCCACACTCGCATTGGTCCTTGTCAGAAAACAGCCCTAGGGCCCTCGGGGGGCCAAAAATCACGGAAAAAACGGAGCTTACCGGCGGCGGCGCTCTCGGGTGCAGCGGCTCTCCGGCGAGGTTCGTGTTTTGGTGATTCGGCTCCGGTCAACCTGTAGAGAAAAGAATGGTGATCACGGTGATATAAAAATTGCATCGAACGGAGGCCGGGAAGGGCCTCGTCGGAGGCAAAAACCGAGAGGGGGCGCGGCGGCGCCGCTGGGCTTCGGCCGCGTATTCCGGCCGTTTGGCCGGGATTTCGGTTTCGATTTGGCCATAGGAGGAATCAGTGCGGAAAAACGAGTCGGGGGTATGAAATTTACCTCGATCGGCGGTCGGAAATTTCCCCGGTGCGGCGGCGAGTGGCGGCGGGTGGCGGCGGTCGGCCTCTGGTTCGTCTTCTCCGGCGAGCGGCTGGCGGCTAGGGTTTGTGGTCTGGTGTGGGGGTTCTATTTATAACCCCTTGCCTTTTGATCACAGCCGTTCATTTTGTTTTAATCTGGGCCGTTCGTTTTTGATTGAATCTGGGCCGTCCGTGCGATTGAATCTGGGCCGTCCGATCGCGTGATTGATCTGGGCCGTCGGATCGCACCCACGCGGATCGCCAACGTGGCTCCTTTCGGAGTGACGCGATCTTGCCACGTGGCAGGCACTGGTTGGCCGGGACTGCTGACGTGGCTGCTGACGCGGCTGCTGACGTGGCCCCCCCCCTTTTTTTTTTTTTTTTTTTTTTTTTTTTTTTTTTTTTTTTTTTTCTTCCCCTCCTCCTTTCCGGGTGCTACAACTCTCCCCCCCATAAAGAAATTTGGTCCCCAAATTTGCCTCATTACTCTTGATCAAACAGATGAGGATATTGGGCCCTAAATTCTGATTCCAGCTCCCAAGTCGCCTCCCTAGGCGTGTGGTTCTGCCACAAGACTTTTACAAATGATATTTCCCGGTTACGGAGTATTCTGCTTTCTCGGTCTGTGATACTGACCGGTACTTCTTCATAAGACAAGTCCTCTCGGAGTGAAAGCGGTTCATGAGCCACGACATGAGAAGGGTCCGGATTGTACTTGCGCAGCATAGATACATGAAACACATTGTGAACCCGGGAGAGCTCAGGGGGCAGTGCAAGTCTGTAGGCAGTGGTACCAATCTTGTCTAAGATTTCAAAGGGTCCAATGTATCTGGGGTTTAATTTTCCCCTTCTGCCGAACCTACTAATTCCCTTGAAGGGGGTGACTTTAAGAAACACACGGTCACCTTTCTCAAAGGCCAGGTCTCTCCTCCGGGTATCAGCATAGCTCTTTTGCCTACTCTGAGCTGTCTGGATGTTCTTCTTGATCTTAACTATCTTGGACGTGGTTTCTTCCACCAAATCCGGGCCAAACAATCTTCTATCGCCCACTTCCTCCCAACAAATCGGTGACCTGCACGGACGCCCGTATAGCGCCTCGTATGGGGCCATGCCGATGCTTGCTTGGTAACTGTTGTTGTAGGCAAACTCTATCAGGGGTAGGTGGTCGTCCCAATGGCCTCCGGAGTCAAGGACACAAGCTCGGAGCATATCCTCCAGTGTACGGATTGTCCTCTCTGATTGTCCATCGGTTTGGGGGTGGAAGGCAGTACTAAGGGACAGCTTTGTTCCCATAGCTTGCTGGAAACTATTCCAGAACCGAGAAGTGAATCTGGGATCCCTGTCGGACACCACTGTTACTGGGACCCCATGCAGTCTGACTATTTCCCGGACATACATTCTTGCCAACTTGTCCAACGAATCAGTCATTCTGATGGCCAGGAAGTGGGAAGTCTTAGTGAGTCGATCAACAATTACCCATATGGCATCGTGTCCCGATCGTGCCTTGGGTAGTCCCGATACGAAGTCCATAGTGATGTGTTCCCACTTCCATTCTGGAATCGGCAAAGGCTGAAGCAACCCCCCTGGGCGTTGATGTTCTGCCTTGACCTGCTGACATACCAAGCACTTAGATACAAAGTCGGCTATATCTCTCTTCATCCCATTCCACCAGAATCGGGGTCGCATAGTTTGGTACATTTTTGTACTTCCTGGATGCATGGCGAACCTTGAACTATGGGACTCTGTCATGATGTCTCTTTTTAATTCATTGTCGTCTGGGACACACATTCTGTCCTTGAAACGAATCAATCCGTCGGCAGAGATCTGAAATTCTGAGTTTACTCCTTGTTCTGCATCCTTCTTGCGGTTTACTAGGGCGGGGTCGACTGACTGGGCTTCCTTTATTCTTTGGATTAACTCGGGTTGGACTGCTAGGTGGCTCAAACATGTGGCCCTCTTCAGATCTTGCAGTCGAACCTGCTGCGTAGCCCCAATGGACCTGCATTCCGAAACCATCAGATGGGCTAGGGTGCCTGCACTCTTCCTACTGAGGGCATCGGCTACTACGTTGCCCTTACCTGGATGGTATAGGATGTCACAATCATAGTCCTTGAGGAGTTCCATCCACCTTCTCTGACGCATGTTGAGATCCTTCTGAGTGAAGATGTGCTTCAAACTCTTATGATCGGTGTAGATCTGAAAGGTCTCTCCATACAAATAATGGCGCCAGATTTTCAAGGCGTGTATGATTGCGGCAAGCTCCAAGTCATGGGTAGGATAGTTCTTCTCATGATTCTTTAGCTGTCTAGACCCATATGCTATAACCTTTCCATGCTGCATCAGGACACAACCCAGGCCCAGATAGGAGGCATCACTATAAACTGTATACCCTCCTGATCCACTCGGTAGAGCCAGCACGGGTGCAGTAGTCAGTCGCTTCTTCAATTCTGAAAAACTCCTTTCGCAGTTCTCATTCCAATCAAACTTTGCATTCTTCTTTGTGAGTCGGGTTAGAGGGGCCGCTAGACTGGAGAACCCTTCGACAAACCGGCGGTAATAACCCACCATCCCTAGGAAACTGCGATTTTCCTTAACTGTTGTCAGCCTTTCCCAACCAAGTACCGCTTCAACCTTTTCGGGGTTCACCGACACCCCTTCCTTCGATATAACATGTCCTAGGAAGGCGGTTTGCTCGAGCCAAAATCCACACTTGCTCAACTTTGCATACAACTTCTTTTCCCTGAGTACCTGGAGGACTTGGGCAAGATGATGAGCATGTTCTTCTCTACTTTTTGAGTAGACTAAGATATCATCGATGAACACGATGACAAATTTATCCAAAAACTCTCTGAAGATTCTGTTCATTAGATCCAAAAAGATGGCCGGGGCGTTGGTTAGCCCAAACGGCATAACCAGGAACTCATAGTGTCCGTACCTGGTTCGGAATGCCGTCTTGGGGATGTCTTCTGCTCTCACTTTTACCTGATGGTAACCTGATCGTAGATCTATTTTAGAAAAGACCTGTGCACCCTGCAACTGATCGAAAAGGTCATCAATCCGGGGAAGAGGGTACTTGTTTTTTTTAATTGTTACCTTGTTTATCCTTCTATAATCAATACACAGTCTCAACGTTCCATCCCCTTTTTTTTTGCAAAAGTAACCCCGGCACCCCATGGGGAAATGCTGTGTCTAATGAAGCCACTGTTTTGTAGCTCAGTGATTTGTTTCCTTAGCTCTTCCATCTCGATGCGGCTCATTTGGTAAGGAGCTACCGAGATGGGCTGGGTTCCTGGCTGTAAGTCTATGGTGAACTCGACCTCTCTGTCCCCTGGTAGACCGGGCAGTTCATCCGGAAATACGTCTAGAAAGTCTCGGACTACTGGAATCTCTTGGATACAAACTTCTTTCTTGGGTTTACCTAGTTAGGGAAAATACAATATTAAGGCACTGGGAATTAAGAAGAAAAGAATTTGTCATTAGGGAAAATCAGTACCGAATAATTTTATTAACTTGTAAATGGCTCCTCGTTGGGAGGATTAAATACAATCTTTTTGTTAAAGCAATCTATAGTGGCGTGATACACCGCTAGCCAATCCATTCCTAGGATTACATCAAAATCCCATGTGTCTAACCCTATCAGGTCTACCCTCAATTTCCTATCTGCTATCTCCACGACACATGCCCTGTAGACAACCTCTCCTAGCAATGTCTCCCCTACTAGCATGTAGGAGGCAATGGCAGCCCTCTGCTCAGGAACTACTCCCAAGGTCTCGAAAGCTCTTTCAGTCTCTGCCAGCTAGTATTGGGCCTCTTCAAAAGAGGATCCCCCTGCAAAAGTAGAAGGGTTCAGTCTTCTGTACCTCTCTATGAAGCCGGGGTCGATCAAGGAAGTAGCGGGGTCCCGAGGTAGAGGAACTTGGGCCGGCTGAGGGTTAACTGGGGGACCCTGTGGTGGCACCTGCTGATGTGGTGGGGGTACTGGAATGTGCTGTGGCGACGCCCGCTGGTACCGTGGCTGTGGTACAGGGTCGTACCGCGGCTGTGGCGCCGGGTGGTACTGTGGAGGAACAGGCTCCTGCCGGGGTGGCTCGAGATCAGCCTACTGTAGCGGGGGCTCAACCTGCGCTAGCGGAGGAGGTCCGGGTAACTCCCTTCTCTCCTCTTGCCTTTGCTGGGCAGTTACGAGAGCCTCCACCATCTCAAATAGTCTGTCTAAATCCTCCCGAAGCGAATTATCTTGGGCCGCTTGGTTTAGTGGGGGCCTTCCTCTCCTCATTCCCGTGTACTCGTCTTCACAAGTAATGATTGAGTAACGATATATCGATGAGTATTACTCTAAGGCACTATTGTGTAAGGGATGGGTCCGAGGAAATGCGGCTCTGATACCAACTGTAACGGCCCCGGAAAATATTAAAAAGAAATGAGTATTTAAATATATCAAATGCGGAAGCGAGATCAAAATTTCAGTTAACATCCCTTACACGAAAAACCAGAAACGTACTTAAAATATAAAAGATTAAACTAACTAAGAGAGAAACTCGAAAATAAAACTATGAGTATGACTACAGAGTCTCTAGGTATCCCCTTCGTCATCCTCCTGCGGAACGGGCTCGGGAACCATGTCTTCCTGATCTGAAATGGTTAAATAAGGAGTGAGCTACACTAGCCCAGTAAGAACATCACGATATCTCACCGTCACGGAGGTAAAGGTGGGTAGAAAAACACAAAAGACCAATGGAGCATAATTTACAATAAAACCTTTTATCAATAATAAAACTTTTACCATCCACTTACCTTGGTGGAATTTATGAAAACAATATGAGAAAAACAATAACATCATCATAATCATTGAATAATCTAAGCTGTAAAACATAACACTTATCACGCCTCTTGTAATTCAATCATTGTACAACATATCTTTTTCTCATTTACCAGCCTACTAGTATCCGTGGGGGTCCATAGGAGTTCCGCTACCCGTTAACCTTTAACATTCATAATCAGTTTCCAGGGCCGTCCCCATACCCCGTCCGGTATGGGCGCCAAAACCATGAACCTCAATACCCCGTCCGGTATGAGGGTGAAACGGGCCGTCCCCATACCCCGTCCGGTATGGGCGCCAAAACCATAAACCTCAATACCCCGTCCGGTATGAGGGTGAAACGGGCCGTCCCCATACCCCGTCCGGTATGGGCGCCAAAACCATAAGATCTCCATACCCCGTCCGGCATGTGAGACCACAATCCCGGTAGGGTTCCCTACGGACCCGGTCCGTCCACCATCTCCCAGGATATCTAGTCAGGCTGACCCCCATAATACAATTATCAGTTTACACAATCTTTCATTTTTCCTTTTCCTCAATCAGCATCATCAATTCACATTTAAACAAGCAAAACGGTAATTTATGCCAAACAGACAATATATAGCATCAATATCCCAGTCATTCAATTCATAATTAGTAAAACAGTAAAATATGCACACGAAACTATAAAATGAAAAATATTAAACCTCATACTGCATTTAAAACTGTAAAACAGGCCAAATAACAGTTAACCGACAAACACACTAGACTCGGGCTCCATTAGCGACCTTAAGCAATTTCACACATTCGTTGGTTCATGAAATACCGTTTTATCATTTATTGAACTTTAATACCGTGATAGAAAATAGGGTGAGGGGTCCTTACTTGTTTTCGAGATCCGAATACGATTCACAGTGCGCCTGCAGGCCTTCCCTAATTTTCCCTGAATTTTTCCCGGGGAACTGAAACACACTAACAATACCTGCACGTGTTCCAAAAAAAAAATCCAAATTAGGCCCAGGGCCCCTTTCGGACCAAATCGCAACTCCGGCACGGCGGCTCCGCCGTGCTCCGGCGACGGCACCGCCGCTGGCGGCGGCGAGTCGCCTCGGGTTGACTGTTTTCGGCCGTTTTCGGCCGAATTCGGCCACACTCGCATTGGTCCTTGTCAGAAAACAGCCCTAGGGCCCTCGGGGGGCCAAAAATCACGGAAAAAACGGAGCTTACCGGCGGCGGCGCTCTCGGGTGCAGCGGCTCTCCGGCGAGGTTCGTGTTTTGGTGATTCGGCTCCGGTCAACCTGTAGAGAAAAGAATGGTGATCACGGTGATATAAAAATTGCATCGAACGGAGGCCGGGAAGGGCCTCGTCGGAGGCAAAAACCGAGAGGGGGCGCGGCGGCGCCGCTGGGCTTCGGCCGCGTATTCCGGCCGTTTGGCCGGGATTTCGGTTTCGATTTGGCCATAGGAGGAATCAGTGCGGAAAAACGAGTCGGGGGTATGAAATTTACCTCGATCGGCGGTCGGAAATTTCCCCGGTGCGGCGGCGAGTGGCGGCGGGTGGCGGCGGTCGGCCTCTGGTTCGTCTTCTCCGGCGAGCGGCTGGCGGCTAGGGTTTGTGGTCTGGTGTGGGGGTTCTATTTATAACCCCTTGCCTTTTGATCACAGCCGTTCATTTTGTTTTAATCTGGGCCGTTCGTTTTTGATTGAATCTGGGCCGTCCGTGCGATTGAATCTGGGCCGTCCGATCGCGTGATTGATCTGGGCCGTCGGATCGCACCCACGCGGATCGCCAACGTGGCTCCTTTCGGAGTGACGCGATCTTGCCACGTGGCAGGCACTGGTTGGCCGGGACTGCTGACGTGGCTGCTGACGCGGCTGCTGACGTGGCCCCCCCCTTTTTTTTTTTTTTTTTTTTTTTTTTTTTTTTTTTTTTTTTTTTTTTCTTCCCCTCCTCCTTTCCGGGTGCTACATGAAGGCTTTTAGCATTAACCACAAATCAAAACTTGAGTTTATCAATTAGTCTGTCTTACTTCTTCCTCTCATATTTCAACAAATTATTATATTCAGCTAGCCTATCTTTTCATTTCTTCTAAAAAAGAAATTAATTGATAATTTTGCCATTTATAGGTTCATTTATACATTTAAATTCTTCTTCAATTGAATTTATGTGACAACAAATTTTTTTTTTCCTTATTTAAATTAATTAATTAATTCAAGTAAGAAAATCTGAAAAAAAAAAGTTGTTGGATAGTTAATAATACTATTAAAATAATATTTTTTGTGATGTTATATATAATGAAGTAGTAATAGCAGTAACAATAGTAGTTGCAGCAGTAGCAGTAGCAGTAGCAGTATTAGCAATTGTAGCACTAGCAGTGGTAGTAGCAGTGGTAAAAATAGTAGTATTAGTAGCAATAGTAACATTAACAGCTGTAGCAGTAGTAATAGCAATAGTAATAGTAGTAGAAGCAGTAGAAGTAACAGTAGTACCAGTAATATTAGTAGTAATAGTAGTATTAGTACTAGTACCTATAAATACCATGTACTTGAAGGCTTTTAATATTAACCACAAATCAAAACTTGAGTTTCTCAATTAGTCTCTCTTACTTTTTCGTCTCATATTTTAATAAATTATTATATTCAGCTAGCCTATCTCTTCATTTTTTCTAACAAAAATAAATCAAGCCTAATTGTTTATTTTGTCTTTTGTAGGTTAATTTGTACATTCAAATTCTTCTTCAATTGAATTAATATGATAACGAAATTTTTTTTCCTCATTTAAATTAATTAAAGTAAGGAAATTTAAAAAAAATTATGAATTATTAATAGTACTATTAAAATAAACTAAATTTTTTGTATTGTGTTACATAATTTTATTAAAAGTTTAAAATAATTTTGTAATTTAATTTTAATATAAATTACAGTTCCAACTATCTAAGTTTAATATAATTTTATTTTAAGATTTATGAAAAAAAATTAATTAATTAATTTTAGTATGATTATAATTAAAAAATGTATAATAAATAAATAAACTAAAAAATAATTATATGAATCATACTAAATCTGCTCATTTCACAATGTAAAAATTATATCAAAGACAAAATATTACTTTACTGTTCCAATTTTGATCCATTTTATTTTGTAATTATAATTGTGAATTTTATTAAAAAAACAATCTAAAGTTTTTACATTTTCTTAAATGATTAAAACAGTTAAAAGTAAATATAAGAATTCTTTTAAAGCTGGAAATAATAGGAATATGTTGTCACGTAGACAAAAATCTTTGCATAATATGTTGTCACTTTAAATAAAAAACAGTAAGAAGTATAATTAAGTTGAAGTGTTTGATTGTGCATATAATCTTATTGTTGGATCATCCAAATTTACTCCAAGTCAAATTTATATCCAAAATAACGATGAATACATAGAAGCTGGTTAGAAAGTAAGTCATATGATCTTTTGGTTCTTTTTTTTTCCAGATGTTGGGTTAAATTTATTCTTAAACTTAATTAAAACTTCAACGGAAGGTTAGCAAGGATTATTATTATTTTTTCCTATTTTATAGAGATATTTATATTTTTTTTGAGGTTAATATGCATATGTCATCAAAAGGACATTTCCCAAGCCTCCATCCCATCCTTGGTTTTATGTTGGGGTGAGATGTACTAGATAATTATGTTTCTTCAAATTTCATTAATATCATTAAGATATAAGCAAAGCAAGCATAAAACAAGTAAATTAAACATGAGAATAGAAAATTTAAATGTTGGAAAAATTCAAATTTTGTAAAACATTAAATTGAACATTTTTATAGTATGATTGGATCTAGTCCGATCAATTCTAGTACGGACTAACAACCACTTTTGTTATAATTTTTTTGTTTGATTTATTTCATTTCATATTCTTATATAAGAATATGTATATTCTTATTTACATTCAATTTTTCTATCTATTAATAAAAATGTATATTCTTATATATATATTCATTTCATATCACTTTACTTCATAAAATGACATATATATTCATCTAATTAATGAATTAAATGCATCTTTTAATTAATTACCTAAAAAATCAATATTACTTGATGATGTAGCTTGGTGTAGTGCGTACTTCACTAACTGTATATATAGAGATATATATATATATATTAAATAAGATTAATTCATAAATAATAAAAACTCTAGTGTCTTCAATTTTTTTTAAGTAATCAATTCATTAAGAGTTAGGAAAACATTATAGCAATATTGGAAGGTAAACTCTCCCAAACATACAAACATACAAGCAATCTGCGCAATGTTATGGCTACCCTTGCCTTATCTTCAAACCCAACTTATGGATACATTAGCTTGAAGTGCTAGCAGAATCCTACAATCTTCAATAATGAATCTGAACTCAGAATAATCTTCCCCATTGGTCATCCAAGCATTTTTTACCATTTGTGTGTCCACTTCGACAACGGCCGACCCAGTGATATTGGAGATTATATATTGCAGTGAATTAGGGTAGCTATGTAATTCAGTTAAATAGGGAGATCGGCGCCCTCATAACCTGTCAGAGAAAATCGTCAATACTCTTTCTACTGAATCTCAGACGACTGCTCCCTATCCTGCCTAATACTCTGCGTCAAAAGTTATACCGTCAACATTGCATTTCCAGACCCCAGGCGATGGAGCTTCTGACAGTAGGGACCTTGACCTGGTGCGCGAGAGTTGTACCTTGCCTATGTCTCTAACTTAATTTGTCTGTCTCCGTTCTTACGAAAAATTCCTCACTAGAAAGATGGAGGTCTAATCACCAAACATCCTTCAAGTCCATAGAAATTCATTCCGCTCAAGTCAGAGGCACCATAAACAGTAAAGTATCTCCGTTAACTCTCGTTTTGCCATTATTTTAGCTTGATGTTCCATCCATCTGAATACGTCATTGGTTTGTCTTACCTGGAAATGTATACCAAGTTTTCTCCTTATCACATCTAGGGCACAAGTTCATAATTCCAATCCTTTTCTCCTGCAGTTTAGATTTTACTAGGGGTATATTATTCAGCAATCTCCATGTGAAATTCTTAACTTTGGGGGGGGGGGGGGGTGAGAGGTGGGGCTTCTGACTACCATAAATACTTCTATATGTTAAATGATCGTTGTGCATGGTTTGCATAGAAACCCATCAAATTCTGGAATGCCAATTTTACGATCTATTTGCCATCCTTCGAGTGACTCCAAACACATTTGTCAGCCCTGTTTCTCAGGCTTATCAGAATTCTCATAATGACATCGACTTCCTCATCCACAATAGACCCCTAACATTTCTGTTGACATTTATTTTTATTTATTAAAGAGTTTCGTATGATGATGTTGTTTTTACTGGTACCATTGAGGGCATTAAGGATTCCTTCTACAACATGGATAGAAATACTAATCACTTAACACTCTAATCCCCATTCCACCTGCAGTAATGGGTATCATTGAACACTTTCTCAAACATGTTCAATATGGGGCTTCGCAGCTTGTCTGACTGAGGCACATCGGTTACCAAAAATGGCTACACACGCACCCCCCTTCTCTAATACATACTAAACAGGTTTTATAGTCTTTCAGTAATCCTTTTATTTTTATTTGTTGTTATTTTGAATTTTCTTATCCTCTATTGTAATTCCTTAACTTATTTATATTATTCCGATTTTATTTTTTTAATTAGTGTTTCTTTTATTTGTAATTTAACTTAATATCTTTTTTTTATTCTCAATTACATTTGTCATTCCAAAAACTTTGTTATCATATCACATTATCACTTTGGTCAATGATTCATAATTTAATTGTCTATTTATTTTATTCATGTAATTTCTAAATGTACTTACTTTGGTTCTCCATTTGCTTTATTAAGGTATTATTATTATTATTTTACTATTCTTTTATTTTCAATTTATTGTTCTTATGACCTTATTTTTTGATTAATTTTATAAGTGTTTAAACAAGTTCGGTGGCTAACTTCTACTTACCTATGTGTTTATCTTGGTCTACCAAGTTCTTGACTTTAATTTATTTTAAATCAATAAGCTGGTGATTAAAATTTCAAAATCATTTTTCGTATTCAATTGTTGGTTATTTCCATCATTTCTTTTATTTTTCTATATGTACATACATATGCTTATCAATATATATATATATCCACAGCACATAGATTTATATACTTAAAAATTTTTTGTACATGTAACTACGCCCATATAAATATATGTATTCACAGTAACATATACTGGAACGACCCGTACTCTAGATGGAGTCACGAGTATCCATGCATAGCAACCACAAATTGATGCTAAGTCGAATTAACATAAACTGCAAAAAAATTAACTTTGTCTATGACTTTTTTCCTTACAACATTGGTGAAATTTAAAATAATAAGTCTGTAACATGAGATGTTAACACTTTTAAAAAGGTAGATAATGGTTTAGAGTGTGAAAAATTAAGTCGACACTAACTGATGTTAACATAGATCCTCCACACCCTATAGATCTCATTATTTCGACTAATCTTGAGTTTTTTCTTGGTTTTTGTGCTGTAAAAAATGGGAATAAATGAGCTATACATGCTCAATAAAAATAATTTAATACCTAACCTCCAAGATTGATAATCGAATACCTCTCTTCTCTTTTTTCTTTACTCTCATACTTCTTCAATCTTTTATTTGTAGTTGTCATAGTTGACAGTATTGTTAAACGGTTACAATTATGACTATAGTTTTATTTTCTCTATTTACAGTGACAATGCACACCCATTGTTTTCACAATGTACTATAGTAACATCAATATGATATTCAGTAATATAGCATGATTTACACTTGTAGTCACAGAACAATACACTTCACACATCGACTCTAACACAATCTAGTTTATTGAAAGGGTTTTCATGATAGAAGGCTGACATTTTGGAAAAAATCATTTAGGGTTCAAAAAACTAGAAAATAAGATGAATGACTAAAAGTAACCCAGAAGAATAAATCAGATTCGATAAAGAGAGAGGGACAACTGAATGTAAATTAATTTAAAAATTAAAAAAATTGACAAGTATGAGTGAACATTGGAGACAGAAAATAGATGGGAGGTCAGGGGCTGTTTTGAGGGAGAGTCAAGGGGAGGAAACAACAGAATGTAGGTTTTGTTTACAATGATTTAGAACTGAAATTTTGAATAGTTATAGTTGTTTGAGGGAGAGAATAGATGGAGAGATATAGGAAAAAATGGAAAGGGTTACACTGCAGAAAAAGGGAGAGGAATTAGACGACCTTTTAGGGGACTATGGTGTTAAACCGAAAACCTTCCTAAGGAAACATGGGTTACTTTTTCTGGTGTGTGGATCAACTCTGCGGGTGTGTGGCCAGCTGGTGGCCAAAAAATGTGTGAAAATGGTGTACCTCATCTGCTGTATTATTAACAATTGTGTATTACACTTGTGAGTTGTATGTTGTGTTAATAGTTATGTGTGTGTGAGTGGCCAAATATGGGTTAGATTTCACATCATTTCCTTGTCACATTATTTATTGATTTTCTTTACTTTGTAATGCATTAACCTATTGTAGGTTATTAAATGTGTTGCGTAAATGGATGGCCAACTTGTGGCCGGAATGGGTGTGACACCGAGATATTAAATATACTACTGCTTATTTACTGACCTGGACAAACCATAAAAGTGAATGTTGTGATTGGTTGTATGAATGGTCGGACAACGATCATCTATGTAACAGACTAAAGTGACATCATTTTGGGAGACCCCAAAACAATGCCGTTCTAGGCAAAAAAAAATAGAGGCGTGTTTACCTCTTGTCGGGAAAGGTGAAGAGGCAGAGGAGTGTATGCCTCTGCCACGTGGCAAAAAGAAAGAAGAGGAGACTTGTACGCAAAGGAAGAAGGGTCGTGCAGGACTTGTTCTGCTCATCCCTATAAAAGGCAAAGGGAGGGAAGGAAATCAGTACAGAAAGAGAGAGAAAGAGAGAGAGAGATGAAGATAGAGAGAGAAGGGCTATGGTTACCACCAATTGACAACCGAGAGAGGAGAGGAAGAAGAAGAAGAAGAAAAAGGCATAGGAGAGTCTGGTGCTACACGCAACGACGCGCATGAGAAGAAGACGATTTGTGCGGCAGCTCGACGTGTGCTTTGCTATTCTGCAGCTCCCTTAGGCACAATTCCACCAAATCTATGTCAGATCTGAGGGTGCGAAGTGCTCTACGGTGAATTTTGGCCAATTCATAGCGGTGATCGATTACAAATGGCGGCGGCACATGGCGATCCTGTGGAGGTGCATGTGAAGGTGCATAAACTTTTAGTTGTCGCTGCAGCGAGTCCTAGGAACCCGGTTCAGGTAGGTGAGTTCAAAAAACCCTGATGATTTAGTGTTTTACATTTATGATTAATTATCCTATTTAATTTTAATGCAATAAATTATTTATCCGGTTTAAAATTGGGGATAAGTCTAGACACGGATGTTTGAAATTGGGGGATAACAAATTCATTACTAACCTGATATGGATATCACTGTAACAAGTTGATTTTATACATCAAAGATAATTTCACAAACAAGATTTAGATGGAAATCAGGTAAGTGTACAAGCAATTACAAATGGAGTTTAATCTTTCTAAGATACTAAAACTGTGATGTTTAATAATTTGTAATTAGGTGCAGGATTCTGACAATATTTTACTATTGATTGTTGTGTTCCTATTTATGTTTACTACTGAAATTACTGATAAATTATTTATCTATATTTTGGTAACAAAATTCATACATGTATTGGTTGCTATGTAATTGAAAATATATTAAGGATATGTAGAAGAGTCAAGGCTGGTGAATAGTTCCAGTATGCGTATTATAAGTATAGAATATATTAAATAATAAAAATTAAAAAATTTATTAGAGAGTTGAAATAAATAAATAAACATTAAAAGATTTAGAAAACTCATTTAACCGATATCACTGAGGGGTGGATGTGTGTATATCCTTTTGTCATGTGACTGTGGTGAACCCTACCTATAGATATGACTTTAGCCAGACATGGCAAAGTGATAAGTATTGCGAAACTGTAAACTGAATACTGTATACTACAAACTGTAAACTATGAACTGAACTATAATGTATTCACATTGTAGAGGAGATCCTTACTACTCCCGTTGATACCAGCAGAAATGGCATCTCATGATGAAACTATTGTTAATAGGATATAAATCGATAAGAATAAATAGAGAGTCATGTATATTGTTTCTAATACTAAAATACTAAATTAATATCTACTGAACTGCTTATTGCCTAAATTGTGATATTGAATACTAAATTATGCTATTTATTAAACTGTTTATACCTTGAGTTACGATACTGAAATGATGAATTTTGAATGTTTACTAAATAAAATGATTTATAAGATTTGGTTAATGAATTTGGGTATAGATACCACGTGCTTTTTGAATTAAAGAGAAAAGTATTAAACCATCTCCGTCGGTAGTTTTATGTTTGTATATTAAGCTTACCCTATTTGTTATTCATTTTTTTAGATCAGGATATTCAAAACCCCCTTCCTGAACAGTGAAAGACTTACTAGAAGATCGTTTAATTTTTATTTTAATTCGAACAGTACTTAATGTTAATTATTTCATTTTTAGTGAGTATTTATTTTAGAGTTTAGACATGCCTCATGGATATTGGATATTTTGAGCTAAGTATGCAACGAATGTACTTCTTATTATTTTAAAATTTATTGTGTGAAGTATTCTTATAGATTATTTTATAATGATATGGTATGCGTACAGTCAGGACTCTACATGAGAGTTCGAGCTGTTATAGTTTAAATATGTTTTTGACATTCAATATAAAATTATATGTGCTAAGTTGGAAAATAGAGTGATGGAAAACACCAAAGGATTGCAGGTATGTGAAAATAGAATGTGCGTGAAATGGTTGTTGATATTATCATTCTGGTTACTATGTGAGCATGCAGATTGGAGGCCTATTAGTATGAAATTATTAAGTAGAAGAAAATGAGCACTTAGGGACTATGAGTGGGAAAAATTAAGTTGAACATAGGTTGAAGAGTAAGGAAAAATACCCTGAAATAGGTAAACCAGAATGTGAAAGATGGAATTGCAAATGGTAAGGTTAAAAATTGAGAATATGTAGCATATGGTTATTGTGTTGGGAGGGTGTTTTAACCTACAAAGGAGTGGCTAAAAGGGGCGACTGGGTAGACCAAGAATGAGGTAACATATGGGTTATGAAATAGGAGCTGCCATGGCAATTATGCTAACATTCAAGGGAAATCTAGGTAATAGTGTGATGGGAACCATATAAGCAGAGGGATAAATGGCTATTTGAGTGAGAGAGTGATGACAAAGAGTAGAGAGACTATTGGGGACAAGTAAGGGAAGTGAATAACAGGCTATTTGTATCTGTGAGCTTTGGGGAGAGTTTAAGATACCTAGAATTTTCCTATAAAGGGAAAAAGAGGACTGTCTGGAGTGAGAGAGAGAGTTGAGGGTGACTCTGGTTTAGGAATTTTATTGATTTTAATACATTTTTTAAATCTAAATTTAACTTTATGGGCATGCGTAGGCTCATTCCTATTTATTTACAGATGCAGTGAAGTAGGAACCAGGACATGATTCACCACCAGTGGAATCCAATACATAGGGGATACAAGGAGAGGATAAGTAAGATTTATGCCATTATACTCATACAGACATAATAGCTAAAATTGACACACATGTATAAAAACATCTTTTTTATTCATTGTGGTATAGTGTATGTTGATAGGAAGTTAAGTGTGCTTGATAAGTAAGTACGTGGAGGAGGTTATGCCTTTTACAAGTATATTTGTAAGGAATATTTTGACTATGTTGAATTAGATGATGATGAGTTTGACAAGTATGTATTACTTGATAATTTAAAATAAGATGTCTTGACTGTTATAGGTTCAAGGGCGTTACAGGATAAGAGTAAATTATAGGTAAGTGATTTGAGTTGAGGAAAACATCCACCAGGGTGAATGAGTTACTGCATTGTAATGTAAATTCTGATTGCTTGAGATGCTGATCTAGGTTTACTTAGCATTTTATGTTAATCCTATTATTTAGTATTGTTTTTTTCATATCAAATAAAACAAGAGAGTGATCTCGATCCAGTCAACCTAGTTCTGGAAACATGGGGAAACAAGGAAGGGGAAAACTAAAGTTGTGTAGGAGTGAAATTAGATAGAGGTTCATACAGATTGCATCCTACCTAAAATGATCTAACAGCCAAAATTTACAAAAATGTAAAAAGACCAAAAAGCCATTAATGAAATCTTATATTAGACGGCCAAAGTTCAAAGGGGCAAAACTAGACAGCTAAGGGTTATTTCCACACATACAAAGACGAAAATGGCCTTGATCAATCCAATGGTCTGATCTTCATTGAAACCGATTATACGACTTATGTTTAAGATTTATAAATATATCATAAACCCAAGTCCTCCCATTTGAGAGGAATCGAGCAAAAGAGATGAGAGAGGACGACATTTTTTGAATATAAATAAAACTAGTTTTATGAATTTTCTAGAACTTTTGGTATCATCAATGGTAAAGAAATGCCCTATTATGGCTCAAACATAAAGTAATTCTTGATACCATTGCCGAGTTATATTAGATTTACTTTCTTTCTTGAAAATGGTCTATTATCACTTTTTCAATTGCTAAGATAAAAGTAAAACAAGCTACATTTTCAATGGCTTATATAAAAACTACTTACTATATTTTCGTTAGCTTAGAATAATTTTCTTAAACTAAGGCTCTCATCAAAATCAGAATAGCACCTTTTTAATATTTTAAATACAATCTCTAAACTTATTCCTATTAGGCTCATAAGTTCTTTCTTACAAATGATTCACTGATATAAGGTTTATAAGGAAATAATTTAACCACAAATTTTGGTTGAACCTACAAGTTAAAACTTCATTAATAGTTTTTCACGATTCTCTCTTTAATTTGTTCTTCTCTTGATGGTTCATTGGTACTTTTCTTTGATAATTTTGAACTTATTATTTAAGAGGGAATCACTTTAGAGTATCTTTCTATTTTATACGTCATTTTGCAGCTCTTATTCAAAAAATTTTGATTTGTAAAAAAGAGATCTTTATGATCAAAACTATGGAAATTACTTACCCCAAGAGACCAAATAAACCTCTATAAACTATCAATAATAACTATCTCATCATTCTCTAAAATATAGCTTCCATTACAAAGCTAGACATGGTTTACATCAAAATTTCTCAGTATAGAAACAATAGTAACCTTCTTTATTTAATTTCCACTATAAGCTCCAATGTGTAGCAATACTATCTCATTCTTTCTTTTATACGTTTGGTCTGTTGAATATCTTATTACTATATATATGTATATATAACCCATTAGCACTTAATTTTTTGCTTTTTCTTCACTTGGTTTGTCATAATTAGAGCATGCAAAGAGAGTTTCTCCAAGGTTTTTATCTATAATCCTCACAATACTCTTAAAAAATCATACACTTCATACTCCTTCTTCCTTCGTCTCTATGCTGCTCACTATTTTTCTCTCATCCACAACGTCTCTTCCTCCATTCCCCCATCTCCTATTTATAGGACTGGGGAGCCACGAGAGAAAAGTTCCCACCTTTCCACCATGCAACTTCATCAAAAGGTTGCCACATTTTGTTATGTCATTTTATCTAAAAGTTATCACTTTTGATGATGTCATTTCATCTAAAAAGTTGTCATCTTTCATAATGTTATTTCATTCTTATTCTAGATTCTTCTACAATCTTCCATTTGCTTCCTCATCCTTATCCATCCTTTTTTCCATTTAACTCCAAAATTGAGCTGACATAGAGCTCATGAGACTCCTTTAGGCTCACCTAAGCCCATAAACCCTAAATGGCAAGCTGTTATAAACTTCTCTATATGTTTATCAGTTTTCCTTAATTTTATCCCAAATCTTCTTCTACTAAAATTTTTCTTTTTTAACATCTCTCTTCTTAAATGTATTAACTTGTCTTCTACCAAATTTGGGCTTCAAATTCTATGTATTTTGGTCTTGAAAAATGTTTCAATCATAAAAGATCATTCTCTCCCATTATTCAGGAATTAGCGTTTTCATACATAACCTAACTTTCTGTTCTATTTTGAATTTCACTTCGAACAATTTTCTCATAGTCTCGAATGCTTTGCATCTTCTTAAGATGTCATTTCAGCCTTGAGAAACATTTTTTGGCCGAATGATTCCCCCTTTGAGGGAATATTCTCACTATTAAGGGATTTTCCTTAATCTAATTTAACTATTTCCTTCTTATTTATCATTAAACCCAGTTCTTATCCTTATGACATCTTCCTAAATACATATACACACTTAATCAACCATACCAAATGCGAGAAACTAGAATTTGAAAAATCTAAGCTATTGCATTCTCCCCTCCTTAAAAAGGAATTGGGTCCTCCAAATTGAACTTATCAGGTACTACAAACATATGAAGGTTCTTAGGTTTCATTTCATCTTCTAGTTTCCAGATGAATTACTCAGTAGCTTGGTGTTGCCAAAGTACCTTTACGAATAGAATTCTTTAGAAATGTAATTTAAAATATTCTCTAAAATAGAATAATATCTAAAGAAGCAATGAAATAATGATAGAATTTAAAGCAAAAAAAGAAAAGACAGAAAATTAATGTAGGTAACATATTTTTTGGAGAAAATTAATCTAAATTTTACAAACATTAAAAGATTTAACATTATATATTATTAATAACTTGCTTGTTAATTTTTATTATTTAAAATTTATTTTGTAATTGAAAAAAAAAAATTCTCAATAAAATGTTACAATAAAAATTTAAGTTTGGATCTTATTGAAGTAGTTAAAGGCCCCTCCAAGCTATTATTTGAATAATTATTTAATTATTATTTCATTATGTTTATAAAATTATATATAATTAGAATTAGCAGCTAATTACTGAATCATTTAAATTTAAATTTATTTTAGAAAAATTACATAAAGTATTAAATAAATTTGCAAGGAAACAAAAGCACCGGAAAAAATTAATAATACAATTAAAAACAAAAATACCCAATATTACTATTATAAATATTGTTCAATGAGTTACTGATTATAAATTTGAAGGATTATTTGCTAACTTGTCTTTTGTCTCTTTTTTCTTCATTGCTTTATTAATTAATCATGTACATTATCATATATTTATAAATAAAATTTATTTTTCTATGTTTCTTGAAGATATTGTATTTAAAATTTTTTTGGGTTAATTATATTATTTCAATTTTATTACGTGGTTGATAATAAAGGTTTTATCAGTGTAAAAATTATATTAACGACAATTGTTCAAATTTTGATCCATTTTTGTTGTACTTGTAATTGTGTATTCTATTAAATTTTTTTAAATGATTAAAACCGCTAAAAATAGATAGATATAAAGATTTAAAGTAATTTAAATAAAAAATCTAAAAAATTTAAGAATCGATAAAGGTAAAGAAAGATTTCAAATAAATTTGAATATACAAAGTAGATTCATTTATTTTTTAAGATAATATATTTAAAATAAAAAGAAGTTTTATGACATACATTAGGAGATTTAGAATTATATATGAAGATTTCTATTAATTTTGTAACTAAAGTAACATTTTAATATTTAAGTAAATTAATTGTTTAATTAAAATTCTTATTACAATTAAAAATTTATATAAATAATTAAATTTAAAATTTATAAAAATAATATAATTTATTTATTAAAATATTTATTATATGATTCATATATAATATTATATCAATATAATAAAAAATTTATATAGATAGTGGACAAAATATGACCCATCTGTGTTGGGCTTTTCTGTTAAGGGCCAATTTAAAGCAAATGTTTGGGTCAAGCTTAAATTAGCTTTTCAGATGACATAAAAAAAAGAGAAAAAAAAAATCAGAAAAGTTCAATGGTTTACGATTATGTATATTTCTATATTTCCATCTCAAATCCAAGTATGTGTGTATCATCCTAATAAAAAAAGGGGAAGAAACTTGAAAATTTTAAAAGGAAATAAGAGATCAACGGTCCAGATCTCATTCCGTAATGGAAGGCTACGATTTAATTTAAGCTACTATATAAACGACATTGTTTCTACACAAAAAAAAAGATGAAACCCTAACACCTTGTTTGGATCATGGTGAATGATAAAATTTTTATGTATGGTACTCCATGGGTGTGAGAAAATAATGTTTATTTCAACTTCCAATTGTAGCATACGGTATCTGATCGGCAAACTTAAAATAAATTTTAAAATTACCGAATCGGTGGTATGTGACTGGTAGGTTAGTTTTTTTCCCTTATACCCCCATATAATATACTTAATTTAATTTTTATCCTCATAAATTATTAGTTATTTTATTAAATATAAAAATTTAATTTGATTATGTGTAACAATTATTTATTTAAATATAAATATAATTATATTGGTAAATAATTTATTTATTTTTATTACATACTTCTTATATACCATTTACTATTACATATAATATGTAGGAGTAAATTAATAATTTGACTGAAAATACAACCATACTATCCTATCATTCAAACAAAAATATGTCATTAATATATATTAATATACAATCATCCAAACATAAAAAAATTTTGTCGTTCTTATCTTGTATCAGTGCCATCCAATCATTGTCATTCCAATGCATTAATTAACCATCAATAAAATTTATCCAAACAAGGTATAATACCCTATTTGGATCATGGTGAATGATAGAATTTTAATGTATAGTAGTACTCCATGGGTGTGAGAAAATCATGTTTGTTTTAACTTCCAATGGTACTAAATGGTATCTGACCAGAAATTTAAAATAAATTTTAAAACCACCAAATCGGTGGTATGTGATCAGTAGGTTACTTTTTTTCTCCTTATACCCCCATATAATATACTTAATTCTATTTTTATCCTCACAAATTATTATTTATTTTATTAGATATAAAAATTTAATTTGATTATGTGTAATAATTAGTTATTTAAGTAAAATGTAATTATATTAGTAAACAGTTTATTTTTTTTTCATTACATCTTATATACCATTTACTATTACATATAATAGGTTAGGGGTAAATTAGTTATTGGACTAAAAATATAACCATACTATCCTATCGTCCAAACAAAAATATGCCATTAACATATATTAATATACAATCATCCAAACATAAAAAAATTTGTCACTCTTATCCTATGTCAGTGCCATCCAATCATTGTCATTACCATACATTAATTAACCATCACTAAAATTTATCCAAACAGGGTGTAAGAGAGAGAGAGAGGGGTTGTCGACGGATGGCGAGGAAGGAAAAAAAAAAGAGCGAACGAGGGAAACAACAACCAGATCAACATTGTTGTTGGGAGCAAGAGGTAAGATAATTTCAGCCCTTTTCGATTCGAATTTGAGTTTAAAGTGCATGTTAATTCATTTAAATCGCATAAGGAAGATTTAAAATGGAAATCTAGAAAACAGAGTAAGGTATAGCATCATATGAATTTACAAATGGGCGTACATACATGTGTATTCCTTTATCTTTCAAATAAATATTAAATATGGGTGTGTTAGTGTTTAAAGAAGAGGACTTAGATGTGTTGGTGGTTCGAGTATTCCGCGCATAAATCTGGTGAGATATGGCTAAGATAATGAGGTGAGTTTAATCAAGTAATGGTTTAGGAAAGGAAAACAAGAAAAAAAAGAAGAGGAAAAGAAAATTTTGGAAGTACAGGAGTCGTTGAGGAAAAGATAGGTAGCCACCGAAAGTGGGAGAAGGGATTCTGGGTAGGTACATTCAACCAAATAAATTTTGGAATTAAATTGGAGACAAAAACCTGACAAACCAAATACATAAAGGGAAAGAATAATGAGGGAAGGTGTTCAAGGTGATGGAGAATAGTGAACCAAATAAAGTTAGGTTTAAGGAAACTCTCAGATGACTCACATAATTAATTTAAAGATTTATTACTGGGAATGAAACTAGACTAGGACTACTGAATGTAAGCCTTGAAAGGAGTTGAGTGTTGAATCTAGAATATGATGGGTAAAAATGAGACAAAATTGGGAAGGTTAAATTATCCAAACTAGAGGCTAGATGTAGGATGGGATTGAGTTGGAATGAAAACATATTTTTCTGTGTTGATGATCTCTCATTGTGGTGTGTGTGTGGCCTATGTTGGCCGTGTGATGTGATTCGATGTGTAAAGTGCAAGCTTTGTGTATGTACGTGCATTACTTTCTGGTGTGACCAATGCAAATAGGGAGTTGGTCTGGCGGAGCCAAGTGCGAAATCTGGTGGGAAATAAATTAAAGAAAAACATATATAAAAGAGGTGTAATGATGAGAATGAAAATTAGAAATATAATTAGGTAAGTTCAGTGGCTATGTTGATTGATCTTAGTGATATGTATGTCCTGTTATAATGTTCCAACTTGCTAGAAAAATTGTCGTATATATCCAGATCCAGAATGGATGAAACAGAATAGTACGTAAATGAGTATAGTTCTGCAGAATGGGTAAAGAGGTAAGTAATTTAAATGTGGATCATTTTGTTAAATGTGCATAATCTAATTCATAATTGAATGTCTAGAAAGTGTTTTGAAGAAACTTGCAAGATAAGGATATATAACATCCCAAAAATCGAATAGCGACCTTCGAAGTATGTTGGAAAGATTTAGTAAAAAAAAATTTTAAAATACTATAAAAGGTTAAAAGAAAGGACCAAATCTCAAAGGTTTTTAAAAAAGAGGAGCAATATGGAGATGATATAGGGGCTAGGTGGTAAGGATTTCAAAAAAAAGAAGGGAAATTTGGGGATTTTTTAAAAAAAAAGAAATAAAACCAACAATGCAGATCTACCCTTGACATCGAATAGTCCTCATAACCCTTATAAAAACTTCTTCTTAGCCATTTTGGGGGGGGAGGGGGGAAACCCTAACAGAAGAGGGAAGGTCGATCGCAAGAGAGAGATAGTGAGATTGACTTAAAGGAGAGCAAGCCGAACGAGTACGAGATTCTAGAGATGAAGTAAGATCTTAAAATATCTAGTCTAAGAGAAAGATGAATGGAAAGAGTACGAACATCTAAAGAGGAACCGATGGCATTGCGTTACAGCATTGCCAATGAAGACTTGAGAGAGAACTGACATTTTAAGTAAACATCCACGCGGTGATAGGAGGTAAGACAAATTTTGGTTTCAAACACAAAAATTGAGATTTATATTTTTAAATTCCTTCTTTCGGAGGATGTATGCATGATTGGGGTTGAAAAAAATTGAAAGATATTTGAACTTTTAGTAGAATGTTAGATCATGCATCATAAAAGGCTAAACCTGAAAGTGTATGCAGATACGTGATGATGCAGCAACAAGGTAAGAGAATTGAGGGTGAAAGGGTTTTCATGATAGAAGGCTGATATTTTAAAGAAAATCAATTAGAGTCTTAAAAACTAAAAAATAGGATGAATGGCTAAAAGTAACTTAGAAGAATAAATCAGATCTGCTAAAGAGAGAGGGATAGAATGTAAATTAATTTAAGAATAAAAAAAGTATGAATAAACATTAGAGAAAGAAAATAAATGGGAAATTAGGGCCTATTTTAAGGGAGAGCTGAGGGGAGGAAATAACAGAACGTAGTTTTTGTTTGCAATGATTTAGAAACAGAATTATGAATAAATGATAGAGGTTTGACGGAGGAGAGAACAGATGGAGAGATATTGGAATAAATGGAAATGGATACAACACAGATAAAGGGAGAGGAATTAGACGGCCTTCTAGGGGACTATGGTGTTAAACCAAAAACCTTCCTAAGGAAACATGGGTCACTGTTTCTGGTGTGTGGATCAACTTTATGTGGGTTTGTCGCCAGTTGGTGGCTGAACAATGTGTGAAAATGGTGTACTTATGGGTTGTGTGAGTGGCCAAACAACGGTTGTCTAAATATGTGTTTGACATTCAACATAAAATGATATATACTGATTTGGAAAATAAAGTGGTGGAAAACACCAAAGGATTGTAGGTATGTAAAAATAGAATGTGCGTGGAGCGGTTATTCATATTATCGTTCTGGTTACTATGTGGGCATGCAGATTGGAGGTAGATTAGTATGGAATTATCTAGGAAAATAAAATGAGCACTTAGGGACTATGAGTGGAAAAAATTAACCTGAACATAGGTTGAAGAGTGAGGAAAAATACCATGAAATCAGTAAACCAGAATGTGAAAGATGGAACTTCAAATGGTAAGGTTAATAACCGAGGATATGTAGTAGATGGTTATTGTGTTGGGAGCATGTTTGAACCTGAAAAGGAGTGGCTAAAAGGGGTGGCTAGGTAGACTAAGGATGAGGTAACATATGGGTGGTTATGAAATAGGAGTTGTCATGGTAATTATGTTGAAATTCAAGTAAAATTTAGGCAGTAGTGTGCTGGGAACCATATAAGCAGAGGGATAAATGGGCTATTTGAGTGGCAAAGTGATGACAAAGAGTAGAGAGACTATTGGGACAAGGCAGGGAAGTGGATAACGGGCTATTTGTACCTGCAAGCTTTAAGGAGAGTCTAAGATATCTAGAATTTTCCTTTAGAGGGAAAAAGAGGAATGTCTGGAGTGAGAGAGAGAGTTGAGGGTGACTCCAGTTTAGGAATTTTATTGATTTCAATACATTATTTGAATTTAAATTTGACTTCATTGGAATAGGTAGGCTCATTCTTGTTTATTTACAAATGCAGTGAAGCAGGAATCAAGATAAGATTCACCACCAGTAGAATCCAATACATAGGGGATACAAGAAGAGAATAAGTGATATTTAGGCCATTATACTCATACGGACATAATAGCTAAAATTAACACACATATATAAGAACATCTTTGTCATTCACTGTGGTATAGTGTATGTTGATAGGAAGCTAAGGAACTTTTCGACTGTGTCGATGATGATAAATTTGAGAAGTATGTATTACTGGTAAATTAAAATAGGATGCCTCGACTATTATAGGTTGTGAGGCATTACAGATAAGAGGAAATTATAGGTAAGTGATTTGAGTTAAGGAAAATACCCACCAGGGTGAATGAGTTACTGCACTATAATGTAGATTTTAATTGCTTGAGGTGCTGATCTGGGCTTACTGCTACTGTTACTGCTACTACTGCTGCTGCTACTACTACTACTACCACTGTAATTATAACTATTGTTAATACTGTTATTGCTACTGTTGCTACTGCTGTCATTACTACTACTGCTATTACTATTGTAACACCCAATTATTTTTATTAATTCTATATAAATATAAATATGTATTAATTGCATTGAATTTATTTTAATGAAAATAATAATAATAATAAAAAGGGGTAAAAATTGGTTAAGGATTTAATTGAAAATAATTTTGGGAAAAAGGGATGAAAATTTGGGTTTTAAGGGTATTTTTGAAGAAAAAAATCAAAAACCGGGGGTCAAAACGTAATTTAAAAAATTGACGCCACGTCAACTACCTGGTCAACAGCCCTGACCAACCAGGACGCGCTAGATGGCAGAGACGCTGACGCGGGAGGGAGCCACATGGGTGATCCACGTGCGCACGATCGAACGGCTGAGATCCGTTCCCACACGCACGGACCACCAAGATAAAAAATACGCACGGACGATCCAGATTACATCGCGCAGGGATGGTGCAGATTGAATCGCGCACAGACTGAATCGCGATAAACGACCCAGATTCACTTCCTATTTATTCGCGATTGGACGGTCCAGATTAAAAGCGATGGATAGCCCAGATCAAAAGTGGATGGGTATAAATAACCCCATCCGCACCCAAACCCTAACCTTATTTGCCACAGCCCCTCGTCGGATAAGACAGCCTAGCTGTCGGGGAGCCGACCGCCGCACCGGAGTGATTTTCGACCGCCAGACGAGGTAAAAATTCTATCCTTTGCTCAGAATTTGATTCCAAACCCATCCATGGCCAAATCAGAGTGAAAGAACTGGCTAATTGGCCGGAAAAGATCGTCGGAGCTCAGCGGCACCGCCGCAGGGTGCTTCAATTTTTGCCTCCGATGAGGCCCTTTTCGATTCCTGTTTGATGTGATTTTTCTACCGTTGTGATCACTGTTTCCTTCTCTACAGGTTGACCAGAGTAAAACACCCAACCGCAACGTGAGCCAGAGGAGCTGCCGCACCGGAGAGCCCCACCGCTAGTGAGTTTTGGTTTTCTACATTTGTTCGGCCCACCAAAGGCCCTAAGTGTGCTTTCTCACAGGAACCGATGGAAGTTTGGCTGAATTTGGCTAAAAACGATCGAAAACAGCCAACCTGAGGTGGATCACCACCGCGGGCGTCAGCCCCGTCACCGGAGCATGACGGAGCCACCGTGCTGGAATTCTGAAATTGGACGAGTAGGCCCTGGGTATGATTTTTGGGTTATCTGAGACATGTGTAGGTACCGTAAGTTCGTTTCAGTTCCCGAGAAAAAATTCAGGGAACCCAGGGACTGCCCGTAGGCGCATTAACAATCTAATTTTCGGCGTCAAATCAAGTAAGGACCCCTCACCCTATTTTCGATCATGGAATTAAAGTTTGAATAAATGATAATACTATATTTTGTACAAATTAAATAGATATGCATAATTAATTAAGGTTGCTAATGGAGCCCGAACCGGACATTATTCTCTGTCGATTCCTGCTTGATTTATTTTACAGTTTAAATGCATTATGGTATCTGGTTTATCTATTCTATGGTTTTAAATGCATGTACTACTGTCTTACTTGACCACTGTGTGATTTTAGAATTTATATTACCGGGTGCATGTTTATTGTCTATGTGATTATGTTTAACTTGGTAACGGAGACTAAGGAAAAACAGATAAGGTGACAGCCTCACTAGATATCCTGAAAGATGGTGGATGGACCAGGTTCATAGGGAACCCTACCGTGAACGTTGTCTCACACCAGACGGGGTATGGAGACTTAGTCATTTGGCGCTCATACCGGATGGGGTATTGAGCTTTAATGTCTTGGCACTCATACCGGACGGGGTATGGGAACAACCCTGAAATTAAGACTGTTAAGGAGAATGGTTCACGTGTAGCGGGGACACCCCTATGGATCCCCATGGATATTAGTAGGCTGATGAAAACGAGAAACAGTGATAATCAGTTATCGTTAATGAATACGGATTTATGATATGTTTTATATTACTGATTATGCATAAAATTGTGATCTGTATGATGTTATTGTCTTTATAGGTTGTTTTCATAGGTTCTCCAAGGGTAAGAAAAAGGGTAAATGGTTTTATTTTAAATAAATGTATTGTTTTAAAATTTGTGCTCCATTGGTTATTTTTTTTTTCTACCAACCTTTACTTCTGTGACACTGATATAGTGTGATGTCCTTACAAGGCTAGTGTAGCTCATTCCTTATTTAACCATTTCAGATCAGGAGGACCTGGTTCCCGAGCCCAATCCACAAGAAGATAGCGAGTAGATGCTAGATACTTTATAGTTTCCTTTATTTTTCTCATTTCTCATATTTCTTTTAGAGAACTTATTCCGTGATATTGTTTAGTACTTTTAAGTTATTGTGTAAGGGATGTTAACCTTAATTTTTCATTTCGTTTCTGCACTCAGATTATTATATGTATTTCCTTTTGAATTTCTAGGGTCGTTACAACTATTGCTACTACTTTTACTAGTTCTACTACTGCTACTATTGCTACTACCATTGTTACTACTATTATTGCTAATACTTCTACAACAGGCACTACTATTGCAGCAGCCACTGTTATTATTTGTACTACTGCTCCTACTAATACTACCACTATTACTATTACTACTGCTAATACTGCTATTGTTACTGTTGCTACTGCTACTACTACTGCTACTACTACTGCCACTACTACTGCATTATATGTAATACAAAAAAAATAGTTTATTTTAATAGTATTATTAACTATCCAATATTTTTTTTCAGATTTCTTTACTTTAATTAATTAATTAATTTAAATGAAGAAAAAAGTTTTGTTGTCAAATTAATTCAATTGAAGAAGAATTTGAATGTAAAAATCAACCTACAAATGAAAAAATGATTAATTAGGCTTGGTTTGTTTCTGTTAAAAAAAATGAAGAGATAAGCTAGTTTTATATAATAATTTGTTCAAATATGAGAACAAGAAATAAGACAGACTAATTGAGAAACTTAAGTTTTGATTTGTGGTTGATACTAAAAGCCTTCAAGTACATGGGCATTTATAAGTATTACGATTACTAATACTACTACTACAAATGTTACTGCTACTACTACTAATACTACTACTACTATTACTATTGCTACAACTTCTACAACAAGTATTACTTCTACAGCAGCCACTGTTGCCCCTTCCCAGCCTCTGTTTGATGCAAATTTTATACCACTGTGATCACCGTTCTTTTCTCTACAGGTTGATTGGAGCCAAACATCAAAACGCGACTCATGCCGGAGGAACCGCCGCACCTGAGAGCACCGCCGCCAATAAGTTTCGGTTTTTTGTGATTTTTTGGCCCACCGAGGGCCCTAGGGTTGTTCTATCGCAGGGATCGATGCAACTGTGGTCGAATTCGGCCGAAAACGGCCAACTCGAGGTGAATCGCCGCCGCTTGCGGCGACGCCGTCGCCGAGCACGGCGGAGTCGCTGTGCCAGAATTGTGATATTGGCTGAAAGGGGCCCTAGGTCTAATTTGGGATTTTTTTGGGGCACGTGCAGGTACTAGTAGTGCGTTTTAGTTCCCCATAAAAAATTTAGGAAAAATTAGGGACAGCCTGTAGGCGCACTGTAGAGCTGTATTCAGACCCTGAAACAAGTAAGGACCCCTCACCCTATTTCCTATCACGGTATTAAAGCTAAATAAATAATTAAACTGTACTGTGTGACTTTATAAATGTATAATTGATTAAGGTTGCCAATGGAGCCCGAGTCTGATACAGCGTTGGTATGTTATTGTTTGATTTAATTTTCAGTATTAAATGCAGCATGATGTTTGATGTAATTACGTTATGGTCTCGTATGTATGAATCATGATTTCTTTCATTATGGTTTGTATGATGATGAATTCGGTACTGTGTTGTCTTGTTTGGTGTCCATTACTGGTTTACATGTTGTGTGTGTTTGGATGATTGAAACTAAGAAAAAGGGCAAAAAGATTATGTGAATTGATAAGTGGATAATGTGGACAGCCTGACTAGATATCCTGAGAGATGGTGGACGGACCGGGTTCGTAGGGAACCCTACTGAGAACGTGGTCTCTCATACCGGACGAGGTATGGAGACCTTATGTGTTTTGGCGCCCATACCGGATGGGGTATGGGGACGGCTCTGGAATCAGGTTATAAATGTTAAGGGTTCACGGGTAGCGGGACCCCTGTGGATCCCCATGGATACTAGTAGGCTGGTAAAAGAGGAAAATGTGTTGTTTAATGATTGAAATGCAAAGGCGTGGTGAGTATTATGTCATACAATTCATATTATTTTATGATGATGATAATGTTATTGCTTTCATATGTTGTTTTATGGATCTCACCGAGGTAAGTGGACAGTAAAGGTTTTTATGTTAATAAATGAGTTTATTATAAACTATGCTCCATTGGTCTTTTTGTGTTTTCTACCCACCTTTATCTCCGTGGTGGTGAGATAGTGTGATGTCTTTACTGGGTTGGTGTAGCTCATTCCTTATTTAACCATTTCAGATCAGAAAGACATTGTTCCCGAGCCCGTTCCGCAGGAAGACGGCGAAGGGGACGCCTAAAGACTCTGTAGTTATATTTATAGTTCTTATTTTTTAGTATCTCTCTTTTAGTTAGTTTGTTCTTTTATATTTTGAGCACGTTTTTTGTTTTTGTGTAAGGGATGTTAATCAAAATTTTTATTACACTTCCGTATTTGACATTCTTAATACACATATTTCATTCTAAATTTCCGGGGCCGTTACAGTTACTACCACAGTTGCTACTACTATTGTCACTACTACTGAATTATATGTAACACCATAAAAAATTTAGTTTATTTTAATAGTATTATTAATTATCCATAATTTTTTTTAGATTTTCTGACTTCAATTAATTTAAATGAGGAAAAAAAAAGTTTGGTTGTCATATTAATTCAATTGAGAAGAATTTAAATGTATAAATCAATCAACAAATGATAAAATCATCGATTAGGCTTGATTTATTTTTGTTAAAAAAAATGAAGAGATAGACTAGCTGAATATAATAATTTGTTGAAATATGAGAGGAAGAAGTAAGAGAGACTAATTGAGAAACTCAAGCTTTGATTTGTGGTTGATGCTAAAAACTTTCAAGTACATAGGTATTTATAGGTACTAGTTTATTTTAGTAGTATTATTAATTATCTATAATTTTTTCTTTCAGATTTCTTTACTTGAATTAATTAATAAATTTAAATGAGGAAAAATATTTTGTTGTCATATTAATTCAATTGAAGAAGAATTTGAATGTACAAATCAACCTACAAAATGTCAAAATCACAAATTAGGCTTGATTTGTTTTTGTTAGAAAAAATAAAGAGATATGCTAACTGAATATAATAATTTGTTGAAATATGAGAGGAAGAAGTAAACTAGACTAATTGAGAAACTCAAGTTTTGATTTGTGGTTGATGGTAAAAGCTTTCAAGTACATGGGCATTTATAGGTACTAGTTTATTTTAATAGTATTATTAATTATTCAGAATTTTTTTTTCAGATTTCCTTATTTGAATTAGTTAATTAATTTAAATGTGGGAAAAAAATTTTGTTGTCATATTAATTCAATTGAAGAAGAATTTGAATGTAAAAATCAACATACAATTGGCAAAATGATCAATTAGGCTTTATTTGTTTTTGTTAGAAAAAATGGAGAGATAGACTAGCTAAATATAATAATTTGTTAAAATATGAGAGCAAGAAGTAAAAAAGACTAATTGAGAAACTCAAGCTTAGATTTGTGGTTGATGCTAAAAGCTTTCAAGTATATGGGTATTTATAGGTACCAGTTTATTTTAATGGTATTATTAGTTATCTAACATTTTTTTCAAATCAATTAATTAGTTAATTTAAATAAATAAATTTTTTTTTTGTAAAAGAGTCATTAAACAACTATTATGACAACTGTATCCACGGTAAGTAAGAACCTTGCCACTACGGACTCATATTTTTCCTACTTCTAGTGATTATCCTGTATATATACACACACACACATGCCAGGTAGTCATTATTATGTAGTATATATGTGCTTTTGTGTGTGTATGTGTATGCATGCATATATAAATATGACCATGTATATTTTTATGGACTTAGAATTTTCAGACCTAGTATTGGATGCCATCCCGAGATATCCTTACACTGAAAGACATGGTAATACAGATAAATGTGTTATATGCTATGATGACTTTATGCCTGGAGAAATTTTGCAAAGACTTCCTATTTGTGACCATACTTATCATTCTAGATACATTAGTATATGGTTCTCAAGTGGCATATACTCATGCCCAGTTTCTAGGGAAGACTATACTAATTACAGAACAAAATTATCTATAGATAAAGTTTTATAGATATAGGAACTACTTGGTGTATATATATAGTGAGAGTAAAGTTTATAACTTAACAAATGATGTAATGCATCTTAAAATGTTTGGCCCACTCTAATATATTGTGTGTGTGATATATAAATGTATAATTACAAACCGAGCTTTCTTTTTATTATGTACAAAATCAAATAAGTCCTAATTTTTTATTTAACTCAAACCCATTAAATATGTTTAGTCCATTCTTATGTATTGTGGGTGTGATATATAATATATAAATATATAATTATAAACAATTTTCTTTTTATTATGTCCAAAATCAAATAAGGTCCAGAATTTATTTAGCCCATATTTTTTTTACTTATAGACCCAGCCTCAACCTAGTTAAACTTAGAGGCATCCATTTGTTGTCTTTGCTCCATTAAGTTAGAGAATAAAAGAGTCACAAGCAAGAGTTTTTTGTAGAATGGAGAGAGAGAGAGGGAAGGATGAACAAGGAGGGAGAGACTTGCAATAGTAAGAAGAAACAGAGTTTGAGATTACAACTTGAGAGACATCATGCTAATAAAGACTTAAATTACTTTTAATTCTTATATATACTTTTAACTATTTTAGTCATTTAAAAGAATTTAAAAATCTGAGACTATTTTTTTTAATAAAATACATAATTACAATTACAAAAATGGGATCAAAATTTGAACAGTAAAATAATGTTTTATCCTTAATATAATTCTTACAGTGTGAAATGAGCAGATTTACTATGATTCATATAATTATTTTTTAGTTTATTTATTTATTATACATTCTATAATTATAATCATATTAAAACTAATTAATTAATTTTTTATCAAATTTCAAATAAAATTATATTAACTTAAAAAATTGAAACTATAATTTCAATTAAAATTAAATGACATAATTATTTTAAATATTTAATAAAATTATATATAACACAATACAAAAATCTAGTTTATTTTAATAGTATTATTAATTATAAATTAGGCATGTTCAGCTATAAAGAAATTACAACCTTATTGTTGCAACACAAGAGGGGAATTTGGTTCCATTAACGTCAACCAAGAAAGCAAACTAGTTGTCTACACCTACAACAAACGTTTAAATATGAAAAGTAAAACTAACTCAAAAAATTTTACATGACAGAGAATAAATAAGAAAGAGTTACGAAGGTAAAAGCAACATTTTGATTGAAAAGAAAACTTATTGGTTCTAAGATATTAGAAAACTTTTGTTAGATTCAAATCAAGTAAAACTTTTAGCTATTAAAGAAACATTCTTTATTATTGTTAATAGTCTAGTTGAAGGTGTTGGACTTTTTATGGTGGATGGTGTCTTTTGGGTTGCTGATGATGCATGTTTATGGAAGATCAATTCATCTAACAATAAAATTTAGTTAAGGACACTGGGAAATATAAATTTTATGAAAAGATAAAAGTCAGTAGTGTATAATGTTATAGTAGATAAGCATGTAAAGATAAAAGTCAATATAGTTTTGGATTTATGTATGTGGATATGATTATCTTATTTCATCTTATCTTTCAAAACAAAACTTTTATAAAAGATACTCGTTTTGTAACATCATGATGTTTATATGAATAAATTTTTACTAAAATTTTATTTATGCATTAGGAGCATTTTGGAAATAAAAGGAAAGCCCGTGTAAATTTAAATAATTAAGAAAAACTCTGAAAATTTATTAATTGTATTCATAAGAATATAATTGAAAAACAAATATTAGAAATGGGCAAAACTGTAATTAGTTAGGAAACCCAGATGACAGAAAATTAAGCGGAAGGGGGAATAATGCAACTTTAGAAAGGAAGGACACCTCAGAAGATGAGACTAACCAATAATGCCCCACCACGTGGACAGCCACGCCAGCTGACCTGCACGTGTGGTCAGTCGCGCAAGTAGGAGGGTGTGCAGATTGAATTGCTAGGATTCTAGATGCCGATCGAATGGCTAAGGGGTAATTCAGAAACGAGCGGCTAGGACTAAAATCCAGGAAGATCGAACAGCCAGGAGAACTGACAGTCCCAATTTACAGAGTATAGAGATCCAACAGCCCATATTTTGCTCGGATAAAAAGTATGAAATTACCATTAGTGAGGCTTGATCCTACAGTCCTTCTATTTCCACGCACGCAAAGATTGGACGGCTATGAAATTTAGGGGCGAGTATGAGTAGAGTGGCCCTCTGCCCCCTATCGAGCAGAAGCATGACGGAGAAGAGAGAAAAACGATCGACTTTAGTGGAGAACCGAGGTGCCAGGTTGCCATTGAGCTTTTCACTTCTCCTTCCTTTGCTATTTTGATTTAATTCCTCATTCACACCATACATGTGTTTACACATAGATTTAGAAAAGGTTTAAAGTTGAGAGAGAGGGAAACTTGAATGTCGAGAAGAGCTCCGATCCCCCCTTTCCATTTAAATTTAGGTGAAGGTGCAACTTGCTATTAGAAGTCCTTAAAAATTAAATCAAACTAATGGGTTTTGTTTAATAAGAAATTGTATCCAGGATTCAACCTAACGGAGACTATTCACTTGTTTTTATTTTTCTTTTAAATTCTGTTTTTCTAGCTTCAAATTTATTTTTTGTTGATGGATGAAAACGGAGAAGCGAGGTGAGAATACGTGTAAGGAAAGATTTGCAGTCGAAAACAAATATTTATAAATATGCTTATATATATACCTATCTCTGCATGTCAATACATATATAATGTGTGCGCGTGCGTGTGCTTTATGTATATATATAAATATATGCATGCGTAAGTATATGTATGCATTCTATATGTGTGTGTTTTCTGTATATATATATACTGAGTGTGTGTTGGTTCATAAATATACATATAATCGATACATATATATATAGCTATATAAGTGTGTGTGTGTGACTGTATGCATGAAAATATTATGTACAAATACCTGCGTACGTAAATAGAGTAAAACCCGGAATAGAAAATGGGTCGAACTAAAACAAATACTCCAAAATTAGTAGTGGGTAGAAACCAGAGTATGTAACTTATGAAATAAAATAAAAGAAAAAAAATGTGCATAATAATAATAATAAAGAAAAAGGTATGTTTAACAAGGAGTTTGGGCTACCGGCCCAATTAAAGGATGAGATAGTGGTTAGGAACTTGCAATGGGTCAAATAAAATAGCACTGGTGGGTTTGGCTTGCGGCGCAGGGGAACATTACATTTAATTATGAAGTTTGGTAATGGACTGAATATAAAAATCTATAAAGGGCTTTATAAGGGTATTAATACACTAAGGAAGAAAAAAAGGAAAAAATGTTATAAATACTTATAATCAAATAAAAAAACAGATCCTGTATGTCTGATAAAAATTAATTAGAGTGATTTTATCAATTTTAATTGGATTACACCGTAAAAAATACAAAGAAAATACGTGAATAACTATTATACAAAGTAAAGGAAATTTACAATACTTAAGGAGAGTACATGGGAAAAACTTAATTGAGAATATGGAGATTAAGACTTTTCATAAGGTCAAAAGTTTAAAGAAAGAATCACTAAATTTCAAATAAAATACGAGTAAGAAGATACATTCACAAAGTCAAATCATAGTAGTAAAATTTAAAGAAATTTAATAAAGACTATTGAGTGAAAATTTGGGTCAATATATGAAAAATTTTAAATAGTACGAAATTGTTTGATACATCTAACTGTTTAGTCAAATATCAAGTGTGTGAGGGTGTGTATATGATCAAAATCTCGTCTATCTAAGTGATAGTGAACCCTATTACATGGACGATAAGGTTATTATACACTTTTCCTCTTGTATAATTATTATATATGAGAATAATGTTATTGTGCATTGTAGCAGTTGTGTGATCTTATACAAATGTGATGCTATTATTGTGAATTGTATCTGCTGTGTGATTTTGTACAAATGTGATGCTATTATTGTGAATTGTACCTGTTGTGTATTCTAGTACATATGTGATTAATGTTATTATGCATTGTATTTGCTGTGTGATCTAGTACAAATATGGTTATTTTTACTATGCACTATATTTGCTGTGTGATAAGATAAAAATGTGATCATTGTTACCGTAATTGTATCCACATTGATATTGGTGTCCAATAACTCTTCGTGATAGTAAACTATAGTAAATTATATTAATTATTTAAATTAATTTTCTAAAAAAATACTGTTGCCCACATCAATATCTTATATTTACTTTTAGCTCTTTTAGTCATTTAAAAGAATTTAAAATTTTGTGACTATTTTTTAATAAAATACACAATTACAATAACAAAAGAAAATGAATCAAAATTTGAACAGTAAAATATTATTTTGTCCTTAATATAATTCTTACATTGTGAAATGAGTAGATTTACTATGATTCATATAATCTTTTTTAGTTTATTTATTTATTATAATCATATCAAAATTAATTAATTATTTTTTTTATCAATTTTTAAATAAAATTATATTAAACTTAGACAATTGGAACTATAATTTCTATTAAAATTAAATTACAAAATTATTTAAAACTTTAAATAAAATTATATGTAACACAACACAAAAAATTTACTTTATTTTAATAGTATTATTAACTATCTAATATTTTTTTTCCAGATTTTCTTACTTGAATTAATTAATTAATTTAAAATGAGGATGAAAAAAGTTTCGTTGTCATATTAGTTCAATTAAAGAAGAATTTGAATATACAAATCAACCTACAAATGGCAAAATGATCAATTAGATTTGATTTATTTTTGTTAGAGAAAATGAAGAGATAGGCTACCTGAATATAATACTTTGTTGAAATATAGGAGGAAGAAGTAAGAGAGACTAATTGAGAAATTCAAACTTTGATTTGCGGTTGATGCTAAAAGCCTTCAAGTACATGAGTATTTATAGGTATTATTACTACTACTACTATTACTACTACTATTACTACTGTTGTTGCTACTATTGCTACTATTGCTATTGTTGTTACTGCTAGTACTGCACTACTTCTACTGTTAGTACTATTATTACTACTATTGCTGCTGTTGTTGCTACTACTGTCATTACTACTACTATTGCGCTGCTACTACTACTGCTACTGCTGCTGCTGCTGCTACCACCACTATTGTTACTGCTGTTGCTGTTGTTGCAACTGCTGCTACTGCTACTACAGTTACTACTACTACTAGTGTTGCTGCTATTACTACTACTACTACTATTGTTACTACTACTGCTGCTACTATTATTATTACTACTACTATTGCTACTACTAATATTTTTTCTTTTTCTTACTCTTCTTATTCTTATTCTTCTTCTTCTTCTTTTTGATACATTCTGAAGCGCAACCATGCGAGCATTCCTCTTACAACAACAAGCTTGGTCCATTTCTTTTTTTTCTATGTTCTTCAATTTTCTACATATTATTATTTTCCTGCACAGCTTAATTTTTTTGCTTCTTGTTGCTGATTTTTAATAATAAGTTATTGAATATTATTTTATTTTTAATAATAATAAAAACAAATTAACCTTTGTTAATAATTAGTTTAATTCATGAAAATATTAGATTATTTAATTTAATAAATATTTTGATATTATTTAGAATTATAATATTTAGGATGGTACCAAATAGAAAGACCGCCAATGTCTTCCTAGTAACCTAATCAAATAGCAAACCAAAAGATAGTTTTATAACTTTTATTTTTAAAACGTATTGATGTATATACATGTTTCTATTATAAAGTTTATATATTTATGAAATAAGAAAATGTATTGATGCATATATGTGTTTCTATTATAAAGTTTATATATTTATGATATAAGCAAAGTAAAATAAAATAATTGTCTTTTTCATAAAAGGCAAAATATTTTCCAAAACAAAATAATTTCATAAATAATTAATTTCACTATATTTTTTTATTATTATTTTTTAAAGTTATATCTTTTTATTATTAACTAATATATAATTTTGTGAATTTAAATATACACAAATGTAAAAATAAAAAGAATATTTTGAAACCATGCATCACTTCACACAGTGTAATGACCCAGCTCAGAAACCGACATATAAGTGCTCATAAACTTACATATCAAGAAAATATATATATATATAAGATAAATAAAATTCAAGAAAATCCAAAACATGTGTTCATACATTCATATAGTTTCGAAATTCTACGAACTGAATGTACAAATTTTCTCTATCTATCTTACTGTTTCTTGCTGTTTTTTTTTTCTTCTCCTTTTTAGCAGCATTGTTTTTGTATTCCTATTTGCTGTCTAAAACTCTATCTAATTTCACTCCCACACAACTTTAGTTTTCCCTTTTCTTATTTCCTCCATGTTTCCAGAACTAGGTTTACTGGATCGGGATCACTCTCTTGTTTTATTTGATATGAAAAAATAATATTAAATAATAGGATTAACATAAAACGCTCAGTAAACCTAGATGAGAACCTCAAGCAATCAGAATTTACAATACAATGCAGTAACTCATTCACCCTGGTGGATGTTTTCCTTAACTCAAATCACTTACCTATACTTTACTCTTATCCTGTAACGCCTTGCAACCTATAATAGTCGAGACATCCTATTTTAAATTATCAAGTAATACATGCTTGTCAAATTCATCATCATCTAATTCAACACAATCAAAATATTCCTTACAAATATACATATAAAAGGCATAACCTCTTCCACGTACTTACTTATCAAGTACACTTAGCTTCCTATCAACATACACTATACCATAGTGAATAACAAAGATGTTCTTATACATGTGTCTTAATTTTAGCTATTATGTCTGTATGAGTATAATGGCATTAATCTCACTTATTCTCTCCTTGTATCCCGTATGTATTGGATTCCACTAGTGGTGAATCATGTCCAGATTCCTGCTTCACTGCATCTGTAAATAAACAGGAATGAGCCTACGCATGCCCATAAAGTTAAATTTAGATTTAAACAATGCATTAAAATCAATAAAATTCCTAAACCGAAGTCGCCCTCAACTCTTTCTTTCACTCCAGACAGTCCTCTTTTTCCCTTTATAGGAAAATTCTAGATATCTTAGACTCTCCCCAAAGCTCACAGGTACAAATAACCCGTTATCCACTTCCCTGACTTATCCCTAATAGTCTCTATACTCTTTGTCATCACTTTCCCACTCAAATAGCCATTTATCCCTCTGCTTATATGGTTCCCATCACATTACTACCTAGATTTCCCTTGAATTTTAGTATAATTACCATGGCAGCTCCTATTTCATAAACCATATATTACCTCATCCTTGGTCTACCCAGTCGCCCCTTTCAGCCACTCCTTTGTAGGTTAAAACACCCTCCCAACACAATAACCATCTGCTATATATTCTCAGTTTTTAACCTTACCATTTGCGATTCCATCTTTCACATTCTAGTTTACCTATTTCAGGGTATTTTTCCTCACTCTTCAACCTATGTTCAACTTAATTTTTCCCACTCATAGTCCCTAAGTGCTCATTTTCTTCTACTTAATAATTTCATACTAATATGCCTTCAATCTATATGCTTACATAGTAACCAGAATGATAATATCAACAATCATTCCACGCATATTCTATTTTCACATATCTGCAATCCTTTAGTTTTTTCCATCATTCTATTTTCCAACTCAGCATATACCATTTTATATTGAATATTAAACACATATTTAAACTATAATAGCTCAAACTCTCAAGTAGAGTCCTGACCATACGCATACCATATCATGATAAAATAATCTATCACGCAACAAATTTTAAAATAATAAAAAGTACATCTCTTGCATACTTAGCTCAAAATATTCAATATTCATGAAGCATGTCTAAACTTTAAAATAAATACTCACTAAAAATGAAATCATTAACATTAAGTACTGTTTGAATTAAAATAAAAATTAAACGATCTTTTAGCAAGTCTTTCACTATTCAGGAGCAGGGTTCTTAATATCCTAATCTAAAAAAAATGAGTAATAAATAGGGTAAGCTTAATATACTCAATAAGCATGTAAGTACCAACAAATAATAGGATAATTTGTCCGAGTTGGTAGAAAACACAAAACTACCGGCAGAGATGGTTTAACACTGTTCTCTTTAATTCAAAAAGCACGTGGTATCTATACCCAAATTCATTAACCAAATCTTATAAACCATTTTATTTAGTAAACATTCAAAATTCATTATTTCAGTATCATAACTCAAGGTATAAACAGTTCAATAAATAGCATAATTTAGTATTCAGTATCAGAATTTAGACAATAAGCAGTTCAGTAGATATTAATTTAGTATTTCAGTATTATAAATGTTACACATGATTCTCTATTTATCCTTATCGATTTATATCCTAATAACAATAGTTTCATCGTGAGATGCCATTTCTGCTGATATCAACAAGAGTAGTAAAGATCCCCTCTACGATGTGAATACATTATAGTTCAGTTTATAGTTTACAATTTGTAGTATATATTATTCAGTTTATAGTTTCACAGTACTTATCGCTTCGCCACATCTGGCTAAAGTCATATCTACGGGTAGGGTTCACCATAGTCACACGATAAAAGGATATACACACACCCACCTCTCGGTGATACCGGTTAAATGAGTTTTTTAAATCTTTTAATGTCTATTTATTTATTTCAACTCTCTAATAAATTTTCTAATTTTTATTATTTAATATATTCTACATTTATAATATGCATATTAGAACTATTCACCAGCCTAGACTCTTCTACATATCTTTAATAAATTTTCAATTACATAGCAACCAATACATATACGAATTCAATTACCAAAATATAGATAAACAATTTATCAGCAATTTCAGTAGTAAAAAAAAAATAGGCAACAACAATCAATAGTACAATATTGTCAGAATCCTACGCCCAATTACCAATTATTAAACATCACAGTTTTAGTATCTTAAAAAGATTAAACTACATTTGTAATCGCTTATGCACTTACCTGATTTTCGTCTAAATCTTGTTCGTGAAATTATCTCTAATGTACAAGATCAACTTGTTACAGTGATATCCATATTAGGTTAGTAATGAATTGGTTATCCCCTAATTTCAAACATCTGTGTCCAGACTTATCACTAATTCTAAACTGGATAAATAATTTATTGCATTAAAATTAAATAGGAATAATTAAACCTAAATGTAAAACAGTAAATCATCAAGGTTTTTTGAACTCACGTACCCAAACCGGGTTCCTAGGACTCACTGCGCGCAACCACCAAAAGTTTGTGTGCCTCCACACACACCTCTACGGGATCGCCATGCACCACCGCTATTCACCGTCGATTGCTGCTACGAATTGGCCAAAATTCGCCAAAGAGCACTTCCTGCCCTTAGATCTGACATAGATTTGGTGGAATTGAGCCTAAGGGAGCCGCAGAACAGCAAAACACACTTCGGGCAATCACACAAATTGTCTTCTTCTCATGCGTGCCGTTGCGCGCAACATCGGACTCTCCTCTACCTTTTTCTTCTTCTTCTTCTTCCTCTCTTCTCTCAGTTTCCAATTGATGGTAATTGTAGCCCTTCTCTCTCTATCTTCATATCTCTATCTCTCTTTCTTTCTCTTTCTCTCTCTTCCTGCACCGATTTCCTTCCCTCCCTTCGCCTTTAATAGGGAGGAGCGGAAGGAGTCCTGCACGACCCTTCTTCCTTGGCGTGCAGGTCTCCTCTTCTTTCTTTTCGGTCGGTGGCAAAGGCATACATACCTCTACCTCTTCACCTTTCTCGACCAGAGGTAAACGCACCTTTGTTTTTTTTACCGAAAATGGCGCTGTTTTGGGGTTTACTAAAACAATGTCATTTTTGTCTGTTACATAGACGATCGTTGTCTGGCCACTCACACAACCCATCACAACATTCAGTTTTGTAAACAGTTTGTCCAGGTCAATAAATAAGCAGTAGTATATTTAATATCCCCTTGTCACACCCATTCTGGCCATAAGTTAGTCATCAACTTATGGAACACATTTAATAACCTACAGCAGGTTAATGCATTACACAGTAAAGAAAATCAATAGATAATGTGACAAGGAAATGATGTGAAATCTAACCCATATTGGTTGTCAGTTCGTACTAAAAGTGATCAACATAGATCTAGTCATACCATAAAAATGTTCAATTTAATGTTTTAAAAATTTTGGATTTTTCCAACATAAATATTTTCTATTCTCATGTTTAATTTACTTTCTTTATGCTTGCTTTGCTTATTTCTTAATGATATTAATGAAATTCAAAAAAACATAATTATCTAGTACATCTCACCCCAACATAAAACCAAGGATGGGATTGAGGCTTGGAAAATATACTTTATCATAGTCATTTCTTCCTACCACACCTCAATATTATATACATATACATAAAACAAATATGTATATTATACATATAACATTTAAAAATTTCTTTCAAGAGAAAATATAATACATTATCAAGTAATTTTAAAAAAGATTAATTTCATTTTAACTTTCCAAGACCACCATAAAAAAATGCAAGACCAAACTCTTTAGATCTCCCTAAATTCAAAGCATAATTTTGATATCCTTTGTGTCCAAAAATCAATAAGATGATGATTAGTTTCATCAACAATTCTAACTTTATAATATATTGCATTTGTTCCATTACTGAGGCCCAATGAAAAGTGACCATTCCCCATTGGACGGCTAGGTATGTTATGTGGACTAAATACTTCTCTTCCCCAGCTCATGTAAGTAGGCAAATTCTTTAAAGAAGAAAATCTTTGCGATAGCCAAAATCCAATTTCCTCATATTCATATGCCGATCATCCTAATTTAACATCAATAAAAAAAATTTCTCAATTTAAAAATAAAAATAAATTTTACAAAATTAGTAAATTAACATATTCATATTTTTACCCAAAAAATTGTGAATTTATAAGAATATATTTCTAAATCACGTCTAGAAATTTTGGGAAGAGAAAAATCAAGAGATATGTCCTTTCGAGCAGAGCAAAGTGAATTAAATATTGAAAAAAATACACATTTTAATAAAATAATTTTTTTAATGACATATGCATATTAACCTAAAAAAATATATAAATATCTCTATAAAAATATAAAAAAATAATAATAATTGTTGTTAACCTTCCATTGTAGTTTTAATTAAGTTTGAGAATAAATTTAACCCAACATCTGAAAAAAAAAAAGAACTAAAAGATCATATGACTTACTTTCCAACCAGCTTCAATGTATTCATCGTTATTTTAGATGTAAATTTGACTTGAAGTAAATTTGGATGGTCCAACGTAAGATTATGTGCACAATCAAACATTTCAGCTCAATTATACTTCTTACTGTGTTTTGTCTAAGTGACAACATATTATGCAAAGATTTTTGTCTAAGTGACAACATATTCCTATTATTTCTAGCTTTAAAAGAATTCTTATATTTACTTTTAACTATTTTAGTCATTTAAAAAAATTTAAAAACTTGAGATTGTTTCTTTAATAAAGTACACAATTGTAATTACAAAATAAAATGGATCAAAATTTGAATAGTAAAATAATATTTTATCCTTAATATAATTCGTACATTGTGAAATAAGCAGATTTACTATGATTCATGTAATTATTTTTTAGTTTATTTATTTATTATATATTTTTTAATTATAATCATACTAAAATTAATTAATTAATTTTTTTCATAAATCTTCTAATAAAATTTTATTAAACTTAGACAGTTGGAACTATAATTTCTATTAAAATTAAATTACAAAATTATTTAAAACTTTTAATAAAATTATATATAACACAATATAAAAAATCTAGTTTATTTTAATAGTATTATTAACTATCCAGAATTTTTTTTTTCAAATTTCCTTGAATTAATTTAAATGAGAAAAAAAAAGTTTCGTTATCATATTAATTCAATTGAAGAAGAATTTGAATGTACAAATTAACCTACAAATGACAAAATAAACAATTAGGCTCGATTTGTTTTTGTTAGAAAAAATGAAGAGATAGGCTAGCTGAATATAATAATTTGTTAAAATATGAGACGAAGAAGTAAGAGAGTCTAATTGAGAAACTCAAGTTTTGATTTGTGGTTAATGTTAAAAGCCTTCAAGTACATGAGTATTTATAAGTACTAGTACTAATACTACTTCTACTACTACTAATACTACTATTACTACTAATATTGCTGCAACTACTAGTACTACTGTTATTTTTACTACTTCTACTACTATTACGACTGCTACTACTACTGCTACAGTTGTTAGTGTTATTAATGTTACTACTGCTACTATTACTATTATGTTTACTACTGTTACTACAACTGCTAGTGCTACTATTGCTAATATTGTTATTGCTACTACTGGGGCTACTATTGTTACTGCTATTACTACTTCATTGTATATAACACCACAAAAAATCTTATTTTAATAGTATTATTAACTATCTAGCATTTTTTTTAGATTTTCTTACTTAAATTAATTAATTAATTTAAATAAGGAAAAAAAGTTTCATTGTCACATAAATTCAATTGAAGAAGAATTTAAATGTAAAAATCAATCTACAAATGGAAAAATAATTAATTAATTTATTTTTTTAGAAAAAATAAAAAGATAGGCTAGCTAAATAAAATAATTTGTTGAAATATGAGAGAAAGAACTAAGATAGACTAATTGAGAAACTCAAGTTTTCATTTGTAGTTGATGCTAAAAGTCTTCTAATACATGAGTATTTAAAGGTACTATTACTACTACAAATGCTGCTACTACTACTAATACTATTATTACTACTACTACTACTACTACTGTTACTAATACTGCATTATATGTAATAACGTAAAAAAATGTAGTTTATTTTAATAACATTATTAACTATCTAATATTTTTTTTAAAATTTCTTTATTTTTATTAATTAATTAATTTAAATGAGGAAAAAAACGTTTTGTTGTCATATTAATTTAATTGAAGAAGATTTTGAATGTATAAATAATTTTGAAATGGTAAAATGACCAATTAGACTTGATTTGTTTTTATTAGAAAAAATGAAGAGATATGTTAGCTAAATATAATAATTTATTGAAATATGAGAGGAAGAACAAAGAGAGACTAATTGAGAAACTCAAGTTTTGATTTGTGGTTGATGTTAAAAGCCATCAAGTACATGAGTACTTATAGGTACTAGTATTACTACTACTACTACTAATCTACTGCTACTGCTATTACTACTATTACTTTTACTGATGTTATTACCGATACTACAACTATAGCAGGTACTACTGCTATTGCTATTATTTCTACTATTACTACTACTGTTACCACCACCACTACTACTACTACTGCTAATACTACTATTGTTACTACTATTACTGCTGCTGCTACTACTACTACTATTACTGTTATTATGACTACTGCTAATACTGTTATTGCTAATACTCCTACTATTGTTACTGTTGCTATTACTGCTACTGCTACTATTTCTACTATTGCTACTACCACTATTACTACTACTATTGCTAATATTTCTACAACAGGTACTACTATTGTAACGACCTCGGAAATTTAAATGAAATATATGTATTAAAAATGTCAAATGCGGAAGTGTAATAAAAATTTTGATTAACATCCCTTACACAATAACCAAAACGTACTCAAAACATAAAAGAACAAACTAACTAAAAAAGATACTCGAGATAAGAACTATAAATATAGCTATGGAGTCTTTAGGCGTCCCTTTCGCCGTCTTCCTGTAGAACGGGTTCGGGAACAATGTCTTCCTGATCTGAAATGGTTAAATAAGGAATGAGCTATACCAGCCCAGTAAAGACATCACACTATCTCACCGCCACGGAAGTAAAGGTGGTAGAAAACAAAAATGACCAATGGAGCATAATTTATAACAAATTCATTTATCAATAATAAAATCCTTTATTGTCCACTTACCTCGGTGAGATCCATGAAAACAACATATGAAAACAATAACCTTGTAATATCATGAAATCATACACACTTTATAACATAACATATATCACACCTTTACATTTCAATCATCAAGAAACAGATTTCCTCTTTTACCAGCCTACTAGTATCCTTGGGGATCCATAGGGGGTCCCCTTTGCACGTGAACCATTAACATTTACAACCTGATTCCAGGGCCGTCCCAAACCCCGTCCGGTATGGGCGCCAAAACCATGAACCTCAATACCCCATCCGATATAAGGGTGAAACGGGCCGTCCCCATACCCCATCTGGTATGGGCGCCAAAACACATAAGGTCTCCATACCCCATCCGGTATGAGAGACCACGTTCCCGATAGGGTTCCCTACGGACCCGGTCCGTCCACCATCTCCCAGGATATCTAGTCAGGCTGTCCACATTTTCCACTTATCAATTCACATAACCTTTTTTCCTTTTTCCTTGGTCTCACTCATCCAATCATACACAAATAGGTAAACTAGTAATTGACACCAAACAAGACAACACAGTATCGGGTTCACCATAATACCAACCATAATAAAAGAAACCATAATTCATACACATGAGACCATAAAATGAATACATCAAACATCATGCTGCATTTAACACTAAAAAATAGATCAAACGACAATAGACCAACACTGTATCAGACTCGGACTCCATTGGCAACCTTAATCAATTATACATCTATAAAGTCACAAAGTACAATTTAATTATTTATTTAGCTTTAATACTGTGATAGGAAACTGGGTGAGGGGTCCTTACTTGTTTCAAGGTCTGAAATCGACTCTACAGTGCGCCTACGGCCTGTCCCTAATTTCCCTGAATTTTTTTCCAGAAAACTAAAAAGCACTACCGGTACCTGCACGTGACCCAAAAAATCCCAAATCAGACCTAGGGCCCCTTTCGGCCAATATCAAAATTCTGGCATGGCGGCTCCGCCGTGCTCCGGCTGCGGCGGCAATTCACCTCGGGTTGGCCATTTTCGGCCGAATTCGGCCACACTTGCATCGGTTCCTGTGATAAAACAACTCTAGGGCCCTCGGTGGGCCAAAAAATACGAAAAACTGAGACTTACCGACGGCGGTACTCTCAGGTGCGGCGGCTCCTCCAGTGTGAGTCGCGTTTTGATGTTTGGCTATGATCAACCTGTAGAGAAAAGAACTGTGATCACAGTGGTATAAAATTTGCATCGAACGGAGGCCGGGAAGGGCTTCATCGGAGGCAAAAATCGAAGAGGGGTGCGGAGGCGCCGCTGGGCTTCGGCTGGGTTTTTCGGCCGTTTGGCCGGTGGTTTGGCTCCAGTTTGGCCATAGGCGATCAAAAACTTCCCCGGTGCGGCGGCGGGTGGCGATAGCCGGCTCCTCCGGCGTCTGGTTCTTCTTCTTTGGCGAGGAACTAGGGTTTTTGTGGTCAGGTGTGGGTGGGGTTATTTATACCCTTTGCCTTTTAATCTCAACCGTCCATCAAGATTAAATATGGGCCGTTTGATCGCGATTTAATTGGAATTAAATCTGGACCGTCCATCACGATGCAATCTGGGCCATCCGTGCCTGATTGAATCTGAGCCGTTCGTACGCGTGAATCTGGACCGTCCATGCGCATGTTTGATCTAGGCCATCCCTGCGCGCAGGAACGGATCTGGGCCGTCCGATCGCGTGCACGCGGATCACCCACGTGGCCTGTTCCCTGGTCAGCGTTGCCTTGCCACGTGGCGGGTCCTGGTTGGCCGGGGCTGCTGACCGGGCCGCTGACGTGGCTGCTGAGGTGGGTGCTGACGTGACACAATTTTTCTAAATTGTGTTTTGACCCCCGATTTCCGATTTTCTTTTCAAAAACACCCCCATAATCTAAATTTTCACCCCTTTTTCCCAAAATCAATTTCAATTAAATCCAAATAATATTTTTACCCAATTTTATCATTATTATTTTTTTATTTTCATTAAATTAAATTAAATTAAATTAAACTAAATAAAAATCAAATAAATAAAAATAAAAATAATAAAATAAAATTTTATTTTACTTGGGTGTTACAACTATTGCAGTCGCCACTACTGCTATTGCTACTACTGTTACTATTTCTACTACTACTACTACCATTGTTACTATTACGATTGCTATTGCTATTGCTGCTGCTGGTACTGCTGCTGCTACTACTATTACTACTACTACTACATTATATTTAACACAAAAAAAAAATTTAGATTATTTTAACAGTATTATTAACTATCCAACATTTTTTTTTTCAAATTTCTTTACTTTAATTAATTAATTAATTTAAATGAAGAAAAAAAAGTTTCGTTGTCGTATTAATTCAATTGAAGAAGAATTTAAATGTAAAAATGTAACGACCCCGAAATTTTTTTAGGGAAATGTATATATAAGAAAAATTCTAAGTGCGAAAGCGAAATAAAAATTTTGATTAATATCCCTTACACAATAATCCAAACGTACTAAACGTATGAAAGAATAAACTAAATAAAGTAAATACTAGAGATGAATGTTATAAATAAAAATATGAAATCTTTAGACATCTACTTGCCGTCTTCCTGCGGGACGGGCTCGGGAACCAAGTCTTCCTAATCTGAAATGGTTAGGTAAGGAATGAACTACACTAGCCCAGTAAAGATATCACTCTATCTCACTGTTACAGAAGTAAAGTTTGGTAGAAAACAAAAACGACCAATGGAGCATAATTTATAACAAACTCATTTATCAATAATAAAAACCTTTACTGTCCACTTACCTCGGTGAGATTCACGAAAATAACTTATGAGAAACAATAACATTTTAAGCATCATAAGATCATGCACACTCTGTAACATAACACATATCATACTTTTGTAATTAAATCATCGAGTAACAAATTTTCTTTTTTATCAGCCTACTAGTATACATGGGGATCCATAGGGGGTCTCCGCTACACGTGAACCATTTACATTATTAACTTAATTCCAGGGTTGTCCCCGTACCCCGTCCGGTATGGGCACCAAAACCATAAACCTCAATACTCTGTCCAGTATGAGGGTGAAACGGGCCGTCCCCATACCCCGTCCGGTATGGGTACCAAAACACATAAAGTCTCCATACCCCGTCCGATATGAGTGACCACATTCCCGATAGGGTTCCCTATGGACCCGGTCCGTCCACCATCTCCCAGGATATCTAGTTAGGTTGTCACATTATCCATTTATCAAATCACATACATTTTTCCATGTTTTTTAATCTCAATTATCCAATCAAATATAAACACAAAAACCAGTAATGGAGACCAAACAAGGCAACACAACATCGAGTTTCCAATAATTCAAACCATAATAAATGAAACTGTGATTCATGCATACGAAACCATAGATAAACACATCAGGCACCATACTACATTTAAAACTGTAAAATAAATTAAACAACACCTAACCGAAAAATACATCAGATTCGGGCTCCACTAGCAATCTTAATTAATTATACATATCTATTAATTCATAAAATACCGTTTTATTATTTATTAATCTTTAATACCGTGATAGGAAATAGGGTGAGGGATCCTTACTTATTTCGGAGTACGACATCGGGTTCTCACTGCCCCTACAGGCAGTCCCTAGATCCCCTGAATTTTTTTTCAGAAATCGAAACACACTTCCGGTACTTGCACATGTCCCCAAAAAATTCTAAATCAGACCCAGGGCCTTTTCGACCAATTTTAGAATTCTGGCACGGCGGCGATCTGCCTCGGGTTGGCAGTTTTCGGCTGGATTTTGCCAAACTTGCATTGGTTCCTGTGATAAAACACCCCTAAGGCCCTCGGTGGGCAAAAAAATTACAGAAAATCGAGACTTACCGACGGCGAAGCTCTCGGGTGCGGCGGCTCCTCCGGCGCGAGTCACGATTTGGTGTTTTGCTCCGGTCAACCTGTAGAGAAAAGGACGGTGATCACAATGGTATAAAAATTATATCAAACGGGAACCAGGAAGGGCCTCTTCGGAGGCAAAAATTGAGGAAACCCGCGGCGGCGCCGCTGGACTTCGACAGTGTTTTCTGGACAATTAGCTGGTGGTTTGGCTCTGATTTGGCCACAGAGAAAATAAGATCCATAAATTCATATAAAATACTTAATCTTTCTTTAGTAATTCAACTAACTGAACCAATTCAATTATATTGGAAACTATGATTTAGCCTATTTTATTAAATTATAAGTTTACAGTTACATCTGTAAATATTTAGAAAATTATCACAAAAGTTAAAACTTGTCTTTATTTTGCTGCAATATTATGACCCAAGGGGCAAGCAATACACCTCCTAAAAGCAAATCCACAAGGTTTGGGAAGAGCAACAATAAGGATATTACATGTATATATAATGAACCAAATAGAATGATTTTATACTTCCATATAAAAAAGAGATCTGGTTGCTATTCCTTTTAGCCATAAAAATTGTGAAACAAATGACAAAATAAATGATTTTATATTTCTGTATAAATGAGAAATTTTATAAGTATTCCTTCTAATCATAAAAGTCATGGAACAAATGACAAACTAAATTATTTTGTATTCTATACAACTAGAAGATATTATAGGCATTCAACATTGAAAAACGAGCCAAGTGGAGAAATTTTACCTCGTTTGGCAGTAAGAAAATCCTCCGGTGCGGCAGTAGGTGGCGGTGGCCAGTTCCTTCGGTGGCTGGATCGTCTTCTCCAGCCAGGGTTCTGGCGGCTAGGGTTTGGAGTTGGGTGTGGATGCGATTATTTATAACCTTTCCCTTTTAATATGAGCCATCCATCATGATTTAATATGGACCGTTCGATCGCGATTAAATTAAAAATGAATCTGGGCCGTCCGTGCGTGCGGGAATGGATCTGGGCCGTCCGATTGCATGCACGCATATCGCCCACGTGGCTCCGTCCAGCGTGGCTCCCCACGTCTGCGTCCCTGCCACGCGGCGTGTCCTGGTTGGCCGGGACTGCTGACCGGGCTGCTGACGTGGTGCTATTTTTTTAAATTGCGTTTTGACCCCTGGTTTTCGATTTTCTTTTCAAAAATACCCCCATAATCCAAATTTTCACCCCTTTTATCCAAAATCAATTTCAATTAAATCCCAAAAATAATTTTACCCCATTTTATTATTATTATTTTTATTTCTATTAAATTAAATTAAATTAAATTAAAACCTTATAAATTAATTATTAAAATAAAACAAAATTCTGATAAAAATTAAAATAAAATAAAAAAAAGTTTTGGGTGTTACAAAAAATCAACCTACAAATGACAAAGTGATCAATTAGGCTTGATTTGTTTCTAGTAAAAAAATGAAGAGATAAGCTAGCTGAATATAATAATTTGTTGAAATATGAGAAGAAGAAGTAAGACAGACTAATTGAGAAACTTAAGTTTTGATTTGTAGTTGATGCTTAAAGTCTTCAAGTACATGAGTATTTATAAGTACTACTACTAAATACTTCTACTAAAAATGCTACTATTACTACTAATACCACTGCTACTGCTATTATTTCTAGTACTACTACTACTACTACCACCACCACTACTACTACAACAACTATTAATACTACTACTGTTACTGTTGCTACTGCCGCTGCTACTACTACTGTTACTGCTGCTATTGCCGCTGCTACTACTACTGCTGCCACTGTTATTACAACTACTGTTATTGCTACTGCTGCTATTGCTACTGCTATTGCGACTACTTTTACTATTTTTACTACTGCTACTATCACTGTTACTACTATTATTGCTACAATAAGTGCTAAAGCTATAGCCTCCACTGCTGTTATTTCTACCATTATTACTATTTCTACTACTGCTCCTACTGCTACTACCACTGTTACTATTATTACTACTAATATTGTTGTTGCTACTACTGCTACTATCATAGTTAATACTACTACTGCTAATACTGCTATTGTTGCTACTGCTACTACTACATTATATGTAACACCATAAAAATATTTATTTTATTTTAATAGTATTATTAATTATCCAAATTTTTTTTTAGATTTCTTTACTTGAATTAATTAATTAATTTAAATGAGAAAAAAAATTGGTTGTCATATTAATTCAATTGAAGAAGAATTTGAATGTACAAACCGACTTACAAATGGCAAAATCATCAATTAGACTTCATTTATTTTTGTTAGAAAAAATAAAGAGACAGACTAGCTGAATATAAAAATTTATTAAAATATTAGAGGAAAAAGAAAAAGAGACTAATTGAGAAACTCAAGCTTTGATTTGTGGTCGATGCTAAAAGCTTTCAAGTACACGGGTATTTATAGGTACTAGTTTATTTTAATAGTATTATTAATTATCCAGCATTTATTTTTTAGATTCTCTTACTTGAATTAATTAATTAATTTAAATGAAAAAAATTTTGTTGTCATATTAATTAAATTGAAGAAGAATTTGAATGTACAAATCAAACTAAAAATGACAAAATCATCAATTAGGATTGATTTGTTTTTGTTTGAAAAAATGAAGATATAAGCTAGCTGAATATAATTATTTGTTGAAATATGAGAGGAAGAAATAAGAGAGACTAATTGAGAAACTCAAGCTTTGATTTGTGGTTAATACTAAAAGCTTTCAAGTACATTGGCATTTATAAGTACTAGTTTATTTTAATAGTATTATTAATTATCCATAATTTTTTTTTTAGATTTTCTTACTTAAATTAATTAATTAATTTAAATAAAGGAAAAAAATTTTGTTGTCATATTAATTCAATTGAAGAAGAATTTGAATGTATAAATCAACCTACAAATGGCAAGATCATCAATTAGGCTTTATTTGGTTTTGTTAGAAAAAATGAAGAGATAAACTAGTTGAATATAATAATTTATTGAAATATTAGAGCAAGAAGTAAAAAATGACTAATTGAGAAAGTCAAGATTTGATTTGTGGTTGATGCTAAAAGCTTTCAAGTACATGGGTATTTATAGGTTCTAGTTCATTTTAATAGTATTAATAATTATCCAGAATTTTTTTTTCAGATTTTCTTAGATGAATTAATTAATAAATTTACATAAGGAAAAAAACTTTTGTTGTCATATTAATTCAATTGAAGAAGAATTTGAATGTATAAATCAAACTAAAACTGACAAAATCATCAATTAGGATTGATTTGTTTTTGTTTGAAAAAATGAAGAGATAGGATAGCTGAATATAATAATTTATTGAAATATGAAAGTAAGATAGACTAATTAAGAAACTCAAGCTTTGATTTGTGGTTGATGCTAAAAGCTTTCGAGTACGTGGGCATTTATAGGTACTAGTTTATTTTAATAGTATTTTAATTATCAAGATTTTTTTCCCAGATTTTCTTACTTGAATTAATTAATTAATTTAAACGAGAAATTTTTTTTTTGTTGTCATGTTAATTCAATTGAAGAAGAATTTGAAAGTACAAATCCACCTACAAATGACAAAACGATAAATTAGGATTTATTTATTTTTGTTAGAAAAAATGAAGAGATAGACTAGTTGAATATAATAATTTGTTGAAATATGAAAGTAAGAGAGACTAATTGAGAAACTCAAGCTTTGATTTGTGGTTGATGCTAAAAGCTTTTCAAGTACATGGGTATTTATAGGTAATAGTTTATTTTAATAGTATTATTAATTATCCAGCATTTTTGTCCAGATTTTCTTACTTGAATTAATTAATAAATTTAAATAAGGAAAAAAAAAATTTGTTGTCATATTAATTCAATTGAAGAAGAATTTGAATATACAAATCAAACTAAAAATGACAAAATCATCAATTAGGATTGATTTGTTTTTATTTGAAAAAATGAAGAGATAGGTTAGCTGAATATAATAATTTGTTGAAATATGAAAGTAAGAAAGACTAATTGAGAAACTCAAGCTTTGATTTGTGGTTATGTTAAAATTTTTTCAAGTACATGGGTATTTATAGGTAATAGTTTATTTTAATAATATTATTAATTATCTTGCATTTTTTTCAGATTTTCTTACTTGAATTAATTAATAAATTTAAATGAGGAAAAAAAAATTTGTTGTCATATTAATTCAATTGAAGAAGAATTTGAATGTATAAATCAAACTAAAAATGATAAAATCATCAATTAGGATTGATTTGTTTTTCTTTGAAAAACTGAAGAGATAGGCTAGCTGAATATAATAATTTGTTGAAATATGAGAGGAAGAAATAAGAGAGACTAATTGAGAAACTCAAGCTTTGACTTGTGGTTGATGCTAAAAGCTTTCAAGTAGATGGACATCTATAGGTATTAGTACTACTACTACTACCACAACCAATAATCATTACTACTGCTACTCCTACTGTTACTGCTGGTATGCTACTACTGTTGTTATTTCTACTTTTGGTACAGCTACTATTACTGCTAATATTGCTACTACTGCTACAGTTACTACCACTACTACTACTACTGTTCCTGCTATTGTTGTTGCTACTGTTACTGCTAATATTGCTATTGCTGCTATTAGTGCTACTGTTACTAATACTGTTACTATTACTGCTGCTACTACTACTGCTATTGTTACTAATACTACAACTAATACTACTTATTCTTCTTTTTCTTTTTCTTGTTATTCTTCTTGTTCTTTTCTTTTGCTGCATTCTGGAGTGCAACAAGGTGAACGCTCCTTTTACAACTAAAAGCCTGGTCCATTTATTTTTTTGTCTTCTTCAATTTTCTGCATATTATTATTTTCCTGTACAACTTAATTTTTTTTTACTTCTCGTTGTTGATTTTTAATAATTTGTTAAGTTTTATTTTATTTTTTAATAATATAAAACTAATTAATCTTTGTTACTAATTAGTTAATTCGTTAAAATATTAGATTATTCAATTTAATAAATATTTTGATAGTCTTTAGAATTATAATATTTAGGACAGTACCAAATAGAAAGACCACAAATGTCTTTCTAGTAACCTAATCAAATAGCAAACCAAAAAGTAGTTTTATAACTTTTATTTATAAAATGTATTGATGTATATTCGTGTTTTTATTATAAAGTTTATATATTTATGAAATAAGCAAATGTATTGATGCATATATGTGTTTCTATTATAAAGTTTATATATTTATGAAATAAGAAAAATAAATTGTCCTAATTTTTCCTGAATTTTTTCCGGGGAACTGAAACGCACTACTAGTACCTGCACATGTCCCAAAAATTCCAAATTAGACCTAGGACCCCTTTCGGCCAATATCGCAATTCTGGCACGGCGGCTCCGCCGTGCTCCGGCGATTCGCCTCGGGTTGGCCGTTTTCGGTCGAATTCGGCCACACTTGCATCGGTCCCTGCGATAAAACAACTCTAGGGCCCTCGGGGGGCCAAAAAATTACGAAAAATCGAAGCTTACCGGCGGCGGTGCTCTCGGTTGCGGCGGCTCTCCGGCGAGGTTTGTGTTTTGGTGATTTAGCTCCGATCAACCTGTAGAGAAAAGAATGGTGATCACGGTGATATAAAAATTGTATTAAATGGAGGCCGGGAAGGGCCTCATCGAAGGCAAAAATCGAGGAGGGATGCGGCGGCGCCGCTGGGTTTTGGCCGTTATTTCCGGTCGTTTGGCCGGGATTTTGGCTCCGATTTGGCCACAGGGGAACTCAGCATTGAAAAACGAGCTGGGGGTATGAAATTTACCTCGATCGGCGGTCAAAAAACTCCCCGGTGCGGGCGGCGGCGGGTGGCAGCTGCCGGCTCTTCCGGCGTCTGATTCGTCTTCTCCGGCGAGGGTCTTCATAAAAGGCAAAATATTTTCCAAAACAAAATAATTTTGGAAATAATTAATTTCACTATATCTTTTTATTATTAACTATTATATATAATTTTGTGAATTTAAATTTACACAAATTTAAAAATAAAAAAATATTTTAAAATCATGCATCACTTCACACAATGTAATGACCCAGCCTGGAAACCCATATACAAGTGCTCATAAACTTCCATATCAAGAAAATATATATATCAGATAAATAATATTTGAGAAGATCCAAAACATATGTTCATACATTCATATAGTTTTGAAATCCTACCAACTGAATGTATACATTTTCTTTATCTATCTTATTGCCTCTTGCTATTCTTTTTTTCTTTTCTTTTTGAGGAGCATTGTTCTTGTATTCCTATTCGCTGTATGAACCTCCATTTAATCTCACTCCTACGTAGCTTTAGTTTTCCCTTTTCTTGTTTCCTCCATACTTCAAGAACTAGGTTGACTGGATTTATAATACCCTTATTTAATTTTAATGTGATTAAAATTAATGTATAAATATAATTTTTGAATTTTTGAATTTTTATTTAATGTAAAAATGAAGAAAATTAATTGGAGGATTAAATTAAAAAAAATTTGGCAAAAAAAGGTGAAAATTTGAGTTCTGGGGATGTTTTTGAAAGAAAAATCAGAAATTGGGGGTCAAAATACAATTTAAAAAAATTATGTCACGTAGCACGCCCAGTCAACAGCCCCCGAATTGGAGCATAATGTGTGGTAAGGCACACTGATGCGGCGCCACGCGGAAGGCCACGCTGGTGATCCGCATGCCCGCGATCGGATAGTTCGGATTTTTTTTCGTGCGCATGAAGGATTCGGATCCATTACCTCCTCAGACGCAATTGGACGGTCATGATTAAACGCGATGAACGGTCCAGATTCACTTCCTATTTAAACGCAATCGAATGGCCTAAATCAAATCGCGATGAGTGGTCCAGATTCACTTCTTATTTAAATGCGATCGGATGATTTAGATCAAATGTGATGGATGACCCAGATTAAAAGAAAACGAATATAAATAACCCTCTTCACACGAAACCCTAACCCTAGCCGCCAGACCCCCCCACCAGAGAAGAAAGCCAGTCACCGGGAAGGGAGTCGACTGCCGACTGCCGCCTGCCGCCGTGCCAGAGCTGCCTCTGACCACCAAAAGAGGTAAAAATTTCCTCATTCGCTCAAAATTCAATTTTGAACACCCCCATGGCCAAATTAGAGCAAAATGACTGGCAGATGAGTCAAAAACTGCTGGTTAAGCCCGACAGCATCGCTGAAGGAAAAAGTAAAAACTTCTTATGATGAGGCCCTTTCTAATTCCCGTTTCATGTAATTTTTCTACCATTGTAATCACTATTCCTTTCTCTATAGGTTGACCGAAGTAAAACACCCAACCGCGAAGGTGAGCCAGTAAAGCCACTGCACCGGAGAACCCCGTCACCGGTAAGCTTTAGTTTTTTTACTTTTTTCTACCAACTGAGGCCCCTTAATGTGTTTTCTCATAGGGATTAGTATAAAACCGGCCGAAATTGGCCAAAAACGACCAAAAATAGCCAACTCGAGGCAAATAGCCGCCGTGGGCTGTGGTGCCGTCGCTGGAGCACGGCGGAGCCGCCGGGCTGGAATTTTAGAATTGGCTAAAAATGGTTTCTAACACTAATTTTGGATTTTTTTGGGATATTTCTAGGTACTTGAAGCATGTTTTAATCCCTGAAGAAAAATTCAGGGAACCTAGGGACCACGAGTAGGTGCAGTCAAAAACTTATCGTTCGGACACCAATTCCAGTAAGAATCCCTTACCTTATTCCATGTTATGGAATTGAAGTTTAATTTTAAATAATATAGTATTTTGTGAAACTTAAAAAATATTCATAATTAATTACAGGTTACTAATGGAGCCGGAACCAGTTACTTATTATTGTTTGCTATGTTTAACTGATTGCCTGATTTTACAATTCTCGAATACATGATAATACACTAAAATTGGTATGATGTTGCGATTGTGTTTCCTTGATGCATGTATTACTTATTTTATATAATTATGGTTAAATTGGAAAACTAAAAATTAAAGGAAAACGTGAAATTGTTTGATTAAGTGGATGGATGAACAACAACCTTACTGGCTATCCTGGGAGATGGTGAACAGATCGGGTATAAAGAGAACCTACCGTGAACATTGGCTCATACCGGACTGGGTATGAGGATGGCCCGTTTCACCCTCATGTCGGATGGGGCATTATGGATGGTATTTTGGTGCTCATAATGGACGGGGTATGGGGACGGCTCGTTATTTGAAAATATTAAAAAGAGGTTCACGTGTAGTGGGGAGATCCCTATGGACCCCAATGGATACCAATAAGCTGATAAAAGAGAAAGTTGTTGTTACTAACTGATCGCATATGAGATTATGATATTGTGTATGTTATTGACTCCATAGATTGGTTTTGAAAATCTTGCTATGGTAAGTATGAGATAAATGAATTTTATTTATGATAAACGAATTTACTGAAATTAAGAGCTTCATTAGTTGTTTTCATGATTTTTACCAACCTTCATTTATGTGTTGATGAGTAGCGTGATATTCTTACTGGGCTAGTATAGCTCACTCTTTTATTAACCATTTCAGATCAAGAGGACCAAGATCCAAACCCCGATCCACAAGTGGGTTGCGAGTAGGATACCTAGTTGTTTATTTTTTATTATTTCTTTTAAAACGGTCATTCCTATAGCCCTATTGGGTAATATGAATTATTGTGTAAGGAATGTAAACCCTAACTATTTATTTCACTTCCGCATTCAATTCATAATTTATTTCCTTTCAAGTTCACGGGCCGTTACAGGATCAGGATCACCCTCCTATTTTATTTGATTTGGAAAAACAACATTAAATAACAAGATGAGCATAAATCGCTTAGTAAACCCATATCAGCACCTCAAGCAATTAGAATCTACATTACAATGCGGTAACTCATTCACCCTGGTGGGTGTTTTCCTCAATTCAAATCACTTACCTATAATTTCTTCTTATCTTGTAATGCCCCGCAACCTATAATAGTCGAGGCATCCTGTTTTAAATTACCAGTAATACATATCAAATTCATCATCATCAACACAGTCAAAATGTTCCTTAGCTTTCTATCAACATACACTATACCGCAGTGAATGACAAAGACATTCCTATACATGTGTATTAATTTTGGCTATTATGTCCGTATGAGTATAATGGCAAAAATCTCGCTTATTCTCTTCTTGTATCCTCTATGTATTGGATTCTGCTAGTGGTGAATCTTATCTCGATTCCTGCTTCACTACATTTGTAAATAAACAAGAATGAACCTACCCATGCCCATGAAGTCAAATTTAAATTCAAGTAATGTATTAAAATCAATAAAATTCCTAAACTGAAGTCACCCTCAACTTTCTCTCTCACTATAGATAGTCGCATTTTTCTTTCAAAGGAAAATTCTAGATATCTTACACTCTCCCCAAAGCTCGCAGGTACAAATAGCCCATTATCCACTTCCCTAACTTGTCCCAACAGTCTCTCTACTCTTTGTCATCACTCTCCCACTCAAATAGCCCATTTATCCCTTTGCTTATATGGTTCCCAGCACACTACTACCTAAATTTCCCTTGAATTTCAACATAATTACCATGACAGCTCCTTTTCCTAGCCCATATGTTACCTCATCCTTAGGCTACCTAGCCACTTCTTTTAGCCACTCCTTTGCAGGTTAAAACACCCTCCCAACACAATAACCATCTGCTACATATCCTTGGTTATTAACCTTACCATTTGCAGTTCCATCTTTCACATTCTGGTTTACCGATTTCAGGGTATTTTTCCTCACTCTTCAACCTATGTTTAGCTTAATTTTTTCCACTCTTAGTCCTTAAGTGCTCATTTTATTCTCCTCGATAATTCCATACTAATTTGCCTCCAATTTGCATGACCACATAATAACAAGAATGATAATATCAACAACCACTCCAGGCACATTCTATTTTTACATACCTGTAATCCTTTGGTATTTTCTACCACTTTATTTTCCAACTCAACATATACCATTTTATATTAAATGTCAAACACATATTTAGACGACTGTAGTTCGGCCACTCACACAACCCATCAGTATACCATTTTCACACACTTTGCGACCACCAGCTGGCGATAAACCAACACAAAGTTGATCCACACACCAGAAACAATGACCCATGTTTCCTTAGGAAAGTTTTTAGTTTAACACCACAGTCCCCTAGAAGGTCGTTTAATTCTTCACCCTTTATTTGCCTTGTAACCATTTCCATTTATTCCCATATCTCTCCATACTTTCTCTCCCTCAAACCCCTATGATCTATTCAAAATTCTGTTTCTAAATCATTACAAACAAAACCTACTGTAACGGCCCCGAAAATTTAAAATGAAATATATGTATTAAAAATCTCAAATGCGGAAGTGTAATAAAAATTTTGATTAACATCCCTTACACAATAACCAAAACGTACTCAAAATATGAAGGAACAAACTAACTAAAAGAGATACTCGAAATAAATAAAAACTATAAATATAACTATAAAGTCTTTAGACGTCCCCTTCGCTGTCTTCCTGTGGAACAAGCTCGGGAACAACGTCTTCCTGATCTGAAATGGTTAAATAAGGGATGAGCTACACCAGCCCAGTAAAGACATCATACTATCTCACCGCCACGGAAGTAAAGGTGGGTAGAAAACAAAAATGACCAATGGAGCATAATTTATAACGAACTCGTTTATTAACATAAAAATCTTTACTGTCCACTTACCTCGGTGAGATCCATAAAAACAACATATGAAAATAATAACCTTATAATATCATGAAATCATACACACTTTATAACATAACACATATCATACCTTTACATTTCAATCATCAGAGAACATATTTCCTCTTTTACCAGCCTACTAGTATCCCTGGGGATCCATAGGGGGTCCCCGCTACACGTGAACCATTAACATTTACAACCTGATTCCAGGGCCCTCCCCATACCCCGTCCGATATGGGCGCCAAAATCATGAACCGCAATACCCCGTCCGGTATGGGTGCCAAAACACATAAGGTCTCCATACCCCATCCGGTATGAGAGACCACGATCCTGGTAGGGTTCCCTACGAACCCAGTCTGTCCACCATCTCCCAGGATATCTACTCAGGCTTTCCACTTATCAATTCACATAAGCCTTTCTCCTTTTTCCTTAATCTTAATCATCCAATCATACACAACATGTAAACCAGTAATTTTCACCAAATAAGACAATTCAGTACCGAGTTCACCATAATACAAACCATAATAAAAGAAACCATGATTCATGCATACGAGACCATAACATAATTACATCAAACATCATGCTGCATTTAATACTGAAAATTAGATCAAACAACAACAGACCAACACTGTATCAGACTCGGGCTCCATTGGCAACCTTAATCAATTATACATCTATAAAGTCACACAGTATAGTTTAATTATTTATTTAGCTTTAATACCCTGATAGGAAATAGGGTGAGGGGTCATTACTTGTTTCGGGGTCTAAATTCGACTCTACAGTGCGTCTACAGGCTGTCCCTAATTTCCTTGAATTTTTTCTCGGAAAAACTGAAACGCACTACGGGTACCTGCACGTGTCCCAAAAAATCCCAAATCATACCTAGGGCCCCTTTCGGCCAATATTGGAATTCCGGCACAGCAGCGATTCACCTCAAGTTGGCTGTTTTCGGCCAAATTTAGCCACACTTGCATCGGTCCCTGCGATAAAACAACCCTAGGGCCCTCGGTGGGCTAAAAAATCACGAAAAACTAAAACTTACCGGCGGCAGTGCTCTCAGGTGCGGCGGCTCCTCCAACATGAGTCGCATTTTGATGTTTGGCTCCGATCAACCTGTAGAGAAAAGAACGGTGATCACAGTGGTATAAAATTTGCATCGAACGAAGGCCGGGAAGGGCCTCATCGGAGGCAAAAATAGAGGGGGGGCGCGGCGGCGCCGCTGGACTTCGGTTGGGTTTTTCGATCGTTTGGCCAGTGGTTTGGCTCTGGTTTGTCCATAGGCAGACTCAGCATCAAAAAACGAGCCAGGGGGAGAAAATTTACCTCGATCGGCGGTTGGAAACTTCCCCGGTGCAGCGGCGGGTGGCGGCAGCCGGCTCCTCTAGCGTCTGGTTCTTCTTCTCCGGCGAGGCACTGGCGACTAGGGTTTTGTGGTCAGGTGTTGGTGGGGTTGTTTATACCCTTTGCCTTTTAATCTCAACCGTCCATCAATATTAAATCTGGACCGTCCGATCGCGATTTAATTGAGATTAAATCTGGGCCGTCCATCGAGATGCAATCTGGGTCGTCCGTGCCTGATTAAATCTGGGCCGTTCGACGCATGAATCTGGGTCATCCGTGCGCGCGGGAACAGATCTAGGCCGTCCGATCGTGCGCACGTGGATCGCCCACGTGGCCCGTCCCCTGGCAGCATTTCCTTGCCACGCGGCGTGTCCTGGTTGGCCGGAGCTGCTGACCAGGCCGCTGATGTGGCTGCTGACGTGGGTGCTGATGTGGCACAACTTTTTTAAATTGCGTTTTGACTCCCAATTTCTGATTCTAGCTCCCAAGTAGCCTCCCTGGGCGTGTGGTTCTGCCACACGACCTTTACAAATGATATTTCCTGGTTGCGGAGTATTCTGCAATTTCGGTCCGTGATACCGACTGGTACTTCTTCATAAGACAAGTCCTCTTGGAGTGGAAGCGGTTCATGAGCCAAGACATGAGAAGGGTTCGGGTTGTACTTACGTAGCATGGATACGTGGAACACGTTGTGGACTCTAGAGAGCTCTGGAGGCAGTGCTAGTCTGTAGGCAGCGGTACCAATCCTGTCTAAGATTTCAAATGGTCTAATATATCGGGGGTTTAATTTTCCCCTCCTGCCGAACCTACTAATTTTCTTGAAAGGAGTGACCTTAAGAAACACCCGGTCACCTTTCTCAAATGCTAGGTCTCTCCTCCGGGTATCTGCATAACTCTTCTGCCTACTTTGAGCTGTTTGAATGTTCTTTCTGATTTTAACTATGTTGGATGTGGTCTCCTCTACCAACTCCGGGCCGAACAATCTTCTATCGCCCACTTCCTCCCAACAAATCAGTGATCTGCACGGGCGCCCATATAACGCCTCATATGGAGCCATGCTGATGCTAGCTTGGTAGCTGTTGTTGTAGGCAAACTCTATCAGGGGTAGATGGTAGTCCCAATGGCCCCCAGAGTCCAGGACACAAGCTCGGAGCATATCCTCAAGCGTACGAATTGTCCTCTCTGATTGTCTATTAGTCTGGGGATGGAAGGCAGTACTAAGAGACAGCTTTGTTCCCATAGCTTGCTGGAAGCTACTCCAAAATCGAGAAGTGAACCTGGGATCCCTGTCGGATACTACTGTCACTGGAACCCCATGCAATCTGACTATCTCCCGGATATACATCCTTGCCAACTTGTCCAATGAATCGGTCATCCTGATGGCTAGGAAGTGGGAAGACTTGGTAAGTCGGTCAACGATTACCCATATGGCATCATGTCCTGAACGTGCCTTGGGTAGCCCCGATACGAAGTCCATGGTGATATGTTCCCACTTCCACTCCGGGATCGGTAAAGGCTGAAGTAACTCACCTGGGCGTTGATGCTCTGCCTTGACCTGCTGACATACCAAGCATTTAGATACAAAGTTGGCTATGTCTCTCTTCATCCCATGCCACCAAAACCAGGGTCGCATGCTTTGGTACATTTTGGTGCTTCCTGGATGCATGGCAAACTTCGAGCTATGGGACTCCATCATGATGTCTCTTTTTAACTCACTGTCATCTGGGACACACACCCTGTCTTGGAAATGAAGTAATCCATCGGCAGAGATTTGGAATTCTGAGCTCCCTCCCTATTCTGCATCCTTCTTGCGGGCTACCAGGGCAGGGTCAACTGTCTGGGCTTCCCTTATTCTCTGGATTAACTCGGGCTGGACTGTCAGGTGGCCCAAACATGTGACTCTCTTCAGATCATGAAGTCGAACCTATTGCGTGGCCCCAATTGGTCTGCATTCTGAAACCATCAAATGGGCTAAGATACCTGCACTTTTCCTGCTGAGGGCATCTGCTACCACGTTGCCCTTACCCGAATGGTATAAGATATCACAATCATAGTCCTTAAGGAGTTCCATCCACCTTCTCTGACGCATGTTGAGATCCTTCTGAGTGAATATGTGTTTCAAACTCTTGTGATCGGTATAGATCTGAAAGGTCTCTCCGTACAAATAATGGCACCAGGTTTTCAAGGCGTGAATGATTGCGGCAAGCTCCAAGTCATGGGTGAGATAGTTCTTCTCATGATTCTTTAACTGTCTGGACCCGTAGGCTATAACCTTTCCATGCTGCATCAGGAAACAACCCAGGCCCAGATAGGAGGCATCACTATAAACTGTATATCCCCCCGATCCACTCGGTAAAGCCAGCACGGGTGCAGTGGTCAGCCGCTTCTTTAATTCTGAAAAACTTCTTTCGTAGTCTTCCTTCCACTCAAACTTGACATTCTTCTTTGTGAGTCGGGTTAGAGGAGCTGCTAGACTGGAGAATCCTTCAACAAACCTGCGGTAATAACCTACCATTCCCAGGAAGCTATGGATTTCCTTAACTGATGTCAGCTTCTCCCAGCCAAGTACTAGTTCAACCTTTTTGGGATTCACTGATACCCCTTCCTTCGATATGATGTGTCCTAGGAAGGTGGTCTGCTCAAGCCAGAATCCACACTTACTCAACTTTGCATATAACCTCTTGTTTCTAAGGACCTGCAAAACTTGGGCAAGATGGTGAGCATGTTCTTCTTTGCTTTTTGAGTAGACTAAGATATCATCGATGAACACGATGACAAATTGATCCAAGAATTCTTTGAAGATCCTGTTCATCAGATCCATAAAGATTTCTGGGGCATTGGTTAGCCCGAATGCCATGACCAGGAACTCATAGTGTCCGTACCTGGTTCGGAAGGCCGTCTTGGAGATGTCTTCTGTTCTTATCTTCACCTGATGGTAACCTGATCGTAGGTCTACTTTAGAGAAGACTTGTGCACCCTGCAGCTGATCAAAGAGGTCATCAATTCGGGGAAGGGGATACTTATTTTTTATCGTAACCTTGTTCAATCCTCGGTAATCAATGCACAGTCTCAATGTTCCATCTCCCTTCCTTGCAAAAGTGACTCCGGCACCTCAAGGGGACACACTGTGTCTAATAAAACTACTGTCTTGCAATTCAGTGATCTGTTTCCTCAGCTCTTCCATCTCAATGCGGCTCATGCGGTAAGGAACAACCAAAATGGGCTGGGTACCTGGCTGTAGGTCTATAGTGAACTCGACTTCTTTGTCCACTGACAGACCGGGCAGTTCGTCCAGAAACGTATCTGGGAAGTCTCAGACTACCGGAATCTCTTGAATACAAATTTCCTTCTTGGGCTTGCCTAGTCAAAGAAAACAGCAAGATTAAGGCACTAGAAGTTAAGAAAACTTGCCATAAAGGAATAAGTACTGAATAATTTTATTAATTTGTAAATGGCTCCTCGTTAGGAGGATTAAATACAACTTTCTTATTAAAGCAATCTATGGTGGCGTGATATACCGCTAGCCAATCCATTCCTAAGATTACATCAAAATTTCCCGTGTCTAACCCTATCAGGTCTACACTCAGTTTCCTATTTGCTATCTCCACAGCACAAGCCCTATAGATAACTTCCCCTAGTAGTCTTTCACCCCCGGCAGTAGACACAATCAACAATGAATCAAGTTTGTCAGGTAATACATTAATTTTGGAAGCAAAAACATGTGAAACAAAAGAGTGCAATGCACCAGTGTCAAATAAAACACGAGCAATATGGTCACAGATAGTATACATACCCTGTACTACATCCGGGTCGGTGTCGGCATCCTACTGGGTAAGGTTGTAAGCTCTGCCCTGGATAGGAAGCCTCCCTTGATTCTGGTTCCTCGGGCATTCTCTTGTATAATGCTGGGCACTGCTACAAATGCGACAAGTGTTGTTGAGGCGGTAGCAGGGTCGGTCCCCGTGATCTCTGCCACAGTGCTGACAGATCTTCCCACATGCTACCCCTCGAGCCTGAGGAGGGGCCTGGATGGTTGGTTTGGGCCTCTTATTTGGTTAGGCAGGCACAGTAGGTGCTGGCCTGCGGAACGGAGATGAGGGTCGGGAACTCCCTCCTGGCTGAGGACGGGTGCTGAAGCTTCTTTCCACGATCTGTGCCTTTGCTAGGACTGCTGAATATGTCTTGAGCTCCAGTACTAACAAGTGTTGCTTGATCTCTGGGCGGAGACCCGACTGGAATCTCCTAGCCTTTCGGCCCTCATCCATCAATGTCTCTAGGGAGTATCGGCCCAACTCTAGGAACTTACGAGCATATTCTGATACTGTCATGTTTCCCTGAACCAGTTGAACAAACTCCGTTTCCTTTAGGTGTCGGATGTGCTCAGGGAGATACTCTGCATGGAAGGCCACTAGGAACTGCTCCCAAGTAACTGGTGTAGGCAGGGTGGTCTGCTTGAGCTCCCACCAACGTCCTGCTTCCCCTACCAGCATGTAGGAAGCAAGGGCAGCTCTCTGCTCAGGAACTACTCCCAAGACCCTGAAAGCTCTCTCAGTCTCTGCCAGCCAGTACTGGGCCTCTTCAAAAGAGGATCCCCCTGCAAAGGTGCAGGGGTTCAATCTCCTGTACCTCTCTATGTAGCCCAGGTCGATCAAGGAAGGAGCGGGGTCCCGTGGAGGAGGGACTGGACCCTGCTGGGGATAGACTGGGGGGTCCTGTGGTGGCACCTGCTAATATGCTGGGGGCACTGGGTCGTGCTGTGGCAGTGCCAGGTAGTATCGTGGCTGGGGCACCGGGTTGTACTGCGGCAGTGGTGCCGAGTGGTACTGTGGAGGAGCAGGCTCGTGCCGGGGTGGCTCGGGATCAGCCTGCTGTAGCGGAGGCTCAACCTGCAATAGTGGAGGAGGGTCGGGTAACTCCCTTCTCTCCCCTCGCCCTTGCTGGGCAGCTATGAATCCTTCCATCATCTCAAATAGCTTGTCTACATCCTCCCGAAGTGAATTATCCCAGGCCGCTCGGTTTAGTGGGGGTCTTCCTCTCCTCATCTCTCTGTACTTGCATTTCATAAGGAATGGTTGAGTAACGGTTTATCGGTGATTATTTCTCTAAGCATTATTGTGTAAGGGATGGGTCCGAGGAATGCGACTCTGATACCAACTGTAACGGCCCCAGAAATTTAAAATGAAATATATGTATTAAAAATCTCAAATGCGGAAGCGTAATAAAAATTTTGATTAACATCCCTTACACAATAACCAAAACGTACTCAAAACATGAAGAAACAAACTAACTAAAAGAGATACTCGAAATAAAAACTATAAATATAACTATAAAATCTTTAGGCGTCCCCTTCGCCGTCTTCTTACGGAACGGGCTCGGGAACAACGTCTTCCTGATCTGAAATTGTTAAATAAGGGATGAGCTACACCAGCCTAGTAAAGATATCACACTATCTCACCGCCGTGGAAGTAAAGGTGGGTAGAAAACAAAAATGACCAATGGAGCATAATTTATAACGAACTCGTTTATTAACATAAAAACCTTTACTGTCCACTTACCTCGGTGAGATCCATGAAAACAACATATGAAAATAATAACCTTGTAATATCATGAAATCATACACACTTTATAACATAACACATATCATACCTTTACATTTCAATCATCAAAAAACAGATTTCCTCTTTTACCAGCTTACTAGTATCCCTAGGGATCCATAGGGGGTCCCCGCTACATGTGAACTATTAAAATTTACAACCTGATTCTAGGGCCCTCCCCATACCCCGCCCGGTATGGGCGCCAAAAACATGAACCTCAATAACCCGTCCGGTATGAGGGTGAAACGGGCCATCCCCATACCCCGTTCGGTATGGGAGCCAAAACACATAAGGTCTCCATACCCCATCCGGTATGAGAGACCACGTTCCCGGTAGGGTTCCCTACGGACCCGGTCCGTCCACCATCTCTCAGGATATCTAGTCAGGCTGTCCACATTTTTCACTTATCAATTCACATAAGCTTTTTTCCTTTTTCCTTAATCTCAATCATCCAATCATACACAACATGTAAACCAGTAATTGACACCAAATAAGACAATACAGTACCGGATTCACCATAATACAAACCATAATAAAAGAAACCATGATTCATGCATACGAGACCATAGCATACTAACATCAAACATCATGCTGCATTTAATACTGAAAATTAGATCAAACAACAACAGACCAACACTGTATCAGACTCAGGCTCCATTGGCAACCTTAATCAATTATACATTTATAAAGTCACACAGTACAGTTTAATTATTTATTTAGCTTTAATACCCTGATAGGAAATAGGGTGAGGGGTCCTTACTTGTTTCGGGGTCTGAATTCGACTCTACAGTGTGCCTACAGGCTGTCCCTAATTTCCCTGAATTTTTTCCCGAAAAAACTGAAACGCACTACGGGTACCTGCACGTGTCCCAAAAAATCTCAAATCATACCTAGGGCCCCTTTCGGCCAATATCGAAATTCTAGCATGGTGGCTCCGGCGATGGCGCCACTGCTTGCAATGGCGATTCACCTCGGGTTGGCCGTTTTCGGCCGAATTCGGCCACACTTGCATCGGGCCCTGCTATAAAATAACCCTAGGGCCCTCGGTGGGCCAAAAAATCACGAAAAACTGAAACTTATCGGCGGCGGTGCTCTCGGGTGCGGCGGCTCCTCTGGTGTGAGTCGCGTTTTGATGCTTGGCTCTGATCAACCTGTAGAGAAAAGAACGGTGATCACAGTGGTATAAAATTTGCATCGAACGGAGGCCAGGAAGGGCCTCATCGGAGGCAAAAACTGAGGGGGGGCGCGGCGGTGCCGCTGGACTTCGGCTGGGTTTTTCGTTCCTTTTGGCTGGTGGTTTGGCTCCAGTTTGGCCATAGGCGGACTCAGCATCGAAAAACGAGCTAGGGGGAGAAAATTTACCTCGATCGGCGGTCGGAAACTTTCCCGGTGCGGCGGCGGGTGGTGGCGGCCGGCTCCTCCAGCGTATGGTTCTTCTTCTCCAGCGAGGCACTGGCGGCTAGGGTTTTGTGATCAGGTGTGGGTGGGGTTATTTATACCATTTGCCTTTTAATCTCAACCGTCCATCAAGATTAAATCTGGACCGTTCGATCGCGATTTAATTGGGATTAAATCTGGGCCGTCCATTGCGATGCAATCTGGGCCGTCCGTACGCATGAATCTGGGCCGTCCATGCGCACGTTTGATCTGGGCCATCCGTGCGCGCGGGAACGGATCTGGGCCGTCCGATCGCACGCACGCGGATCGCCCACGTGGCCCGTCCCCTGGCAGCGTTTCCTTGCCACGTGGCATGTCCTGGTTGGCTGGGGCTGCTGACCGGGCCGCTGTCGTGGCTGCTGATGTGGGTGCTGACATGGCACAACTTTTCTAAATTACGTTTTGACCCCCGGTTTCTGATGTTTTTTCAAAAACACCCCCAGAATCCAAATTTTCACCTTTTTTCCCAAAATCAATTTCAATTAAATCCAAATAATATTTTTACCCAATTTTATCATTATTATTATTTTTATTTTTATTAAATTAAATTAAATTAAATCAAATTAAATTAATTTAAAATCTAAAAAGTTCAAATAAATAAAAATAAAAATAGTAAGATAAAAATTAAATTACTTGGGTGTTACACCTATGTTCTGTTATTTCCTCCCCTCAGCTCTCCCTCAAAGTAGGCCCTAATTTCCTATCTTTTTTCTTTCTCTAGTGTTCATTCATACTTTTTTTATTTTCATTCTTGAATTAATTTACATTCAGTTGCCCCTATCTCTTTAGCAGATTTGATTTATTCTTCCGAGTTACTTTTAGCCATTCATCCTATTTTTTGGTTTTTAAGACTCTAATTGATTTTCTCCAAAATGTCAGCCTTCTATCATGAAAACCCTTTCACTCTCAATTCTCTTACCTTGTTGCTGCATCATCATATATCTACATACACTTTCGATTTAGCCTTTTATGATGCACGATCTAACATTCTACTAAAAGTTCAAATATCTTTCCATTTTTTTCAACCCCAATCATGCATATATCTTCCGAAAAAAGGAATTTAAAAATATAAATCTTGATTTTTGTGTTTGAAACAAAAATTTATCTTACCTCCTGTCACCGCGTGGATGTTTACTTGCAATGTCTATTCTCTCTCATGTCCTCCTTGGCGATGCCGTAATGCAATGCAATCGGTTCCTCTTTAGATGTTCGTACTCTTTCCACCTATCCTTCTCTCGATTAGACTAGTTATTTTAAGATCTTACTTCCTCTCTAGAATCTCGTACTCGTTCGGCTTGCTCTCCTCTTAGTCGATCTCACTATTATTCTCTCGCGATCGATCCTCCCTCTTCTGTTAGGGTTCCTCCCTCCCCACCCTCCTAAATGGCTAAGAAAAAGAAGTTTTTATAAGGGTTATGACGACTATTCGATGTAAAGAGTAGATCTGCATCGTTGGTTTCATTTCTTTTTTTAAAAAAATCTTAAATTTCCCTTCTTTTTTTGAAATCCTTACCACCTAGCCCCTATATCATCTCCATATTGCTCCTCTTTTTTCAAAACTTTTGAGATTTTGTCATTTCTTTTAACTTTTTATAGTATTTTAAAATTTTGTTTCTACTAAATCTTTCCAACATACTTTGAGGATCACTATTCGATTTTTGAGATGTTACATGTCATCATCCTGTAAGTTTCTTCAAAACACTTTCAAGACATTCAATTATGAATTAGATTATGCACATTTAACAAAATTATCTACATTTAAATTACTTACCTCTTTACCCATTCTGCAGAACTATATTCATTTACATGTACTATTCTATTTCATCCATTCTAGAATTTAGATATATGCAACAATTTTTCTAGCAAGTTAGAACATTATAACAGGACATACATATCACTAAGATCATTCAACATAGCCACTGAACTTACCTAATTATATTTCCAATTTTCATTCTCATAATTACACCTCTTTTATATATGTTTTTCTTTAATTTCTTTCCCACCAGATTTCACACTCGGCTCCACCAGCCCAACTCCTTATTTGCATTGGTCATACCAGAATGTAACGCACGCACATACACAAAGCTTGCACTTTAGACATTGAATCAAGCCCTTCAGAGCCTTCTCTTTCTCGACTATATCTCTCGCCTCATTTATCACATGCATTTGGGAGATTCACTCCCATTCAAACCCTCTGATAGTCGGTCCATTCTGCTGACTAAGCATCGGTCAATTGTTCCACATCACACGGCCAACATAGGACACACACACACACCACAACGAGAGATCATCAACATAGAAAAATATGTTTTAGTTCCAGCTCAATCCCATCCTACATCTAGCCTCTAGTTTGGATAATTTAACCCTCCCAATTTTATCTTATTTCTACCCAACATATTCTAGATTCAACACTCAACTCCCTTCAAGCCTTACTTCAGCAGTCCTAGTCCATTATGATTCCCAGTAATAAATCTTTAAATTAATTATGTGAGTTGTCTGAGAGTTTGCTTCAACCTAACTTTATTTGGTTCACTATTCTTGATTACCCTGAACACCTTCCCTTATTATTCTTCCCCTCTTTATGTTTGGTTTGTCAGGTTTTTATCTCTAATTTACTTCCAAAATTTATTTGGTTGAATGTACCTACCCGAAATCCCTTCTCCCACTCTCGGTTGCTACTTATCTTTTCCTCAATGACTCTTGTGTACTTCTATATTTTTCTTTTCCTCTTCTTTTTTGTTCTTATTTTCCTTTCCTGAACCATTACTTGATGAAACTCACCTCATTATCTTAGCCATATCTCACCAGATTTATGCACAGAATACTCAAACCACTAACACATCTGAGTCCTCTTCTTCAAACACTAACATGCCCGTTTTTAACATTTATTTCAAAGATAAGGAAATACACATGTATGTATGCCAATTTGTAAATTCATATGATGCTATATCTTACTCTGTTTTCCAAATTTCCATTTTAAATCTTCTTCATGCGATTTAAATGAATTAACATGCACTTTAAACTCAAATTCAAATAGAAAAAGGCTGAACTGATCTTACCTCTTGCTCCCAACAACAATGTTGATTTTGTTGTTGTTTCCCTCTTTCGCTCTTCTTTCTCTTTGCCTTCCTTGCCATCCGTCAATAGCCTATCTCTCTCTCTTACACCCTACTTGGATAGATTTTAGTGATGGTTAATTAATGTATGGTAATAACAGTGATTGGATGGCACTAACACAAGATGAGAATGACAAAGTTTTTTTTTTATGTTTGGATGATTGTATATTAATGTATGTTAATGACATATTTTTATTTGGACGATAGGATGGTATTGTTGTATTTTCAGGCAAATTACTAATTTAACCCTACCTATTATATGTAATAGTAAATGGTATACAAGAAGTATGTAATGAAAAAATAAATAAATTGTTTACCAGTATAATTATATTTGTATTTAAATAAATAATTATTGCACATAATCAAATTAAATTTTTATATTTAATAAAATAAATAATAATTTGTGAAGATAAAAATAGAATTAAGTATATTATATGGGGGTATAAGGGAAAAAAAAGTAACCTGCCAGTCACATACCACCGACTTGGTGGTTTTAAAATTTATCCAAAATTTGCCAGTCAAATACTATTTACTTCCATTGGAAGTTGAAACAAATATGATTTTCTCACACTCGTGAAGTATCATACATTAAAATTCTATCATTCACCATGATCCAAACATGGTGGTTAGGGTTTCTTCCTTTTTTTGTGTAGAAACAATGCCTTTTATATAGTAGCTAAAATTAAATCATAGCATTCTATTACGACATGAGATCTGGACTGTTGATCTCTTATTTCCTTTTAAAATTTTCAAGTTTCTTCCCCCTTTTTTTTATTGGGATGATACACACATACTCGAATTTGATATGGAAATATAGAAATATATATAATTGTAAACTGTTGAACTTTTCTGGGTTTTTTTTCTCTTTTTTTTTATGTCATCTAAAAAGCTAACTTAAGCTTGACCCAAACATTTGCTTCAAATTGACCCCTAACAGAAAAGCCCAACACAGATGGGTCATATTTTGTCCACTATCTATATAAATTTTTTTATATATTGATATAATATTATATATGAATCACATAATAAATATTTTAATAAATAATTTATATTATTTTTATAAATTTTTAATTGTAATAAGAATTTTAATTAAACAATTAATTTACTTAAATATTAAAATGTTACTTTAGTTACAAAATTAATAGAAATCTTCATATATAATTCTTAATCTCCTAATGTATGTCATAGAACTTCTTTTTATTTTAAATATATTATCTTCAAAAATAAATGAATCTATTTTGCATATTTAAATTTATTTGTAATCTTTCGTTACCTTTATCGATACTTAAATTTATTGGCTTTTTTATTTAAATTACTTTAAATCCTTATATCTATCTATTTTTAGTGGTTTTAATCATTTAAACAAATTAAAAAAAAATAATAGAATACACAATTACAAGTACAACAAAAAATGAATCAAAATTTGAACAGTAAAAATATTATTTTGTCCTTAATATAATCTTTACGCCAATAAAATCTTAATTATCAACCATATAATAAAATTGAAATAATATAATTAACCCAAAAAAATTCCAAATACAACATCTTCAAGAAACATAAAAAAATAAATTTTATTTATAAATATATGATAGTATACATGATTAATTAATAAAGCAATGAAGAAAAAAGAGACAAAAGACAAGCTAGCAAATGATCCTTCAAAATTATAATTAGCAATTTATTGAACAATATTTATAATAGTAATATTGGGTATTTTCCTTTTTAATTGCATTATTAATTTTTTCTGGTGCTTTTGTTTCCTTGCAAAATTATTTAATACTTTAAGTAATTTTTCTAAAATAAACTTAAATTTAAATGATTCGGGAATTAGCTGCTAATTTTGATTATATATAATTTTAAAAACATAATTAAATAATAATTAAATAATTATTCAAATAATAGCTTGGAGGGCCTTTAACTACTTCAATACAATCCAAACTTAAATTTTTATTGTAACATTTTATTGAGATTTTTTTTCAATTACAAAATAAATTTTAAATAATTAAAATTAACAAGAACATAAATGTTAAATATTTTAATGTTTGTAAAATTTAGATTAATTTTCTCAAAGAAATATGTTACCTACATTAATTTTTTGTCTCTTTTTCAATTTTTTGCATTAAATTCTGTCATTATTTCATTACTTCTTTAGATATTATTCTATCTTAGAGAATACTTTTAATTACATTTCTAAAGAATTTTATTCGTAAAGGTACTTTGGCAACACCAAGTCACTGAGTAATTCATCTAGAAACTAGAAGATGAAATGAAAGTAAGAACCTTCATCTGTTTGTAGTACATGATAAGTTCAATTTGGAGGACAAAATTCCTTTTTAAGGAGGGGAGAATGTAATAGCTTAGATTTTTCGAAATCTAGTTTCTCGCATTTGGAATGGTTGATTAAGTGTGTATATGTATCTAGAAAGACGTAGTAAGGATAAGAACTGGGTTTAATGATAAATAGGAAAGAAATAGTAAAATTAGGTTAAGGGAAATCCCTTAATAGTGAGAATATTCCCTCAAAGGGGAAATCATTCGACTGAAAAATATTTCTCAAGGCTGAAACGACATCTTAAGAAGATGCAAAGCATTTGAGACTATAAGAAAATTGTTCGAAGTGAAATTCAAAAGAGAATGGGAAGTTAGGTTATGTATGAAAACCCTAATTCCTGAATAATGGGAGAGAATGATCTTTTATGATTGAAACATTTTTCGAGACCAAAATACATAGAATTTGAAGCCCAAATTTGGTAGAAGGCAAGCTAAGACATGAAAGAAGAGATGTTAAAAAAGAAAAATTTTAGTAGAAGAAAAATTGAGATAAAATTAAGGAAAACTGATAGACATATAGAGAAGTTTATAACGGCTTGCTATTTAGGGCTTATGTGCTTAGGTGGGCCTAAAGGAGTCTAATGGGCTCTATTTCAGCTCAATTTTGGAGTTAAATGGAATAAAGGATCGATATAGATGAGGAAGCAAATGGAAGATTATGAAAGAATCTAGAATAAGAATGAAATAACATGATGAAAGATGACAAATTTTTAGATGAAATAACATCATGAAAAGTGATAACTTTTAGATAAAGTGACATAACGAAATGTGGCAACCTTTTGATGAAGTTGCATGGTGGAAGGGTGGGAACTTTTCTCTCGTGGCTCCCTAGTCTTATAAATAGGAGATGGGGGAATGTAGGAAGAGACATTGTGGATGAGAGAAAAATAGTGAGCAACATAGAGACGAAGGAAGAAGGAGTATGAAGTGTATGATTGTTTGAGAGTATTGTGAGGATTATAGATAAAAACTTTGGAGAAACTCTCATTGCATGCTCTAATTATGACAAACCAAGTGAAGAAAAAACAAAAAATTAAGTGCTAATGGGTTATATATACATATATATAGTAATAAAATATTCAACATACCAAAAGTATAAAAAAAAGAATGAGATAGTGATGCTACACATTGGAGCTTATAGTGAAAATTCAGTAAAGAAGGTTACTGTTGTTTCTATACTGAGAAATTTTGATGTAAGCCATGTTTAGCTTTCTAATGGAAGCTATATTTTAGAGAATAATGAGATAGTTATTATTGATAGTTTACAGAGGTTTCTTGGGTCTTTTGGGGTAACTCCTTTCCATAGCTTTTTATCATAAAGATCTCTTTTTTACAAATAAATTTTTTTTGAATAAGAGCTAAAAAATTATGTTAAAATGAGAGGATGGTCTAAAGTGATTCCCTCTTAAATAATAAGTTCAAAATTATCAAAGGTCTCTTCATCCGAAAGTACCAATGAACCAACAAGAGAGGAATAAATTAAAGAGAGAATCGTTAAAAGCTACTTATGAAGTTTTAACTTGTAGGTTCAACCAAAATTTGTGGTTAAATTATTTCCTTGTAAACCTGATATCAGTGAATCACTTGTAAGAAAATAACTTATGAGTCTAGTAGGAATAAGTTTAGAGATTGTATTTAAAATATTAAAAAGGTGATATTCCGAGTTTGATAGAGCTTAGTTTAGGAAAATTGTTCTATCTAAGCTAATGAAAATATAGTAAGTAGTTTTTATATAAGCCATTGAAAATGTAATTTTTTTACTTTTATCTTAGCAATTGAAAAAGTGATAAAAGACCATTTTCAAGAAAGAAAGTAAATCTAATATAACTTAGCAATTAGATAGAACAATTTTATTATGTCCAAAATCAAATTAGGTCCATAATTTATTTAGCCTATTTTTTTTTTTACTTATAAAGCCAGCCTCAACCTAGTTAAACTTAGGGGAATCAATTTTGTTGTCTTTATATTTGCTCCATTAAGTTAGAGAAAAAAAAAAGTCACAGACAAAAGTTTTTTGGAGAATGGAAGAGAGAAAGGGAAGGATGAACAGGGAGGGAAAGAGTTGCAACAATAAGAAGAAAGAGAATGTGAGATTACAACTTGAGAGACATCATGCTCTTCAAGACTTAAATTACTTCAAATTCTTATACTTTTAATTATTTTAGTCATTTAAAAGAATTTAAAAATCTGGAACTATTTTTTTAATAAAATAAACAATTACAATTACAAAAAAAGGGATCAAAATTTGAACAATAAAATAATATTTTGTCTTTAATATAATTCTTGCAGTGTGAAATGAGCAAATTTACTATAATAGATTCAAATCAAGCAAAACTTTTAGCTATTAAAGAAACATTCTTTACTATTGTTAATAGTCAAATTGAAGGTATTGGACTTTTTATGTAGTAGCCCCGGTAATTCATAATGGAAATTATATTATAAATATCAAATGCGGAAGCGAAGACAAAATTGATTAACATCCCTTACACTAAAACCAAAAACGTGCTCACAAAATATAAAAGATTAAACTACCTAAAGGGGAAACTTGAAAGTAAAAACTACGAATGTGACTATGGACTCCTTAGGCGTCCCCTTCATCGTCCTCCTGCGGAACCGGCTCAGGAACGATGTCCTCTTGATCTGAAATGATTAAATAAGGAATGAGCTACACTAGCCCAGTAAAGACATCACGATATCTCACCGTCACGGAGGTAAAGGTGGGTAGAAAACACAAAAGACCAATGGAGCATAATTTACGACAAATCCTTTTATTAATAATAAAACCTTTACCATCCACTTACCTCGGTGGAATTTATAAAACAATATACGAAAGCAATAACATTATCATAATCATGGAATCATATAAACTGTAAAACATAACACTTATCACGCCTTTTGTAATTCAATCATTATACAACATATCTTTTCCTTATTTACCAGCCTACTAGTATCCGTGGGGGTCCATAGGGGTCCCGCTACCCGTTAACCTTTAACATTCGTCATCGGATTCCAGGGCCGTCCCCATACCCCGTCCGGTATGGGCGCCAAAACCATAAACCTCAATACCCCGTCCGGTATGAGGGTGAAACGGGCCGTCCCCATACCCCGTCCGGTATGGGCGCCAAAACCATAAACCTCAATACCCCGTCCGGTATGAGGGTGAAACGGGCCGTCCCCATACCCCGTCCGGTATGGGCGCCAAAACACACAAGATCTCCATACCCCGTCCGGTATGGGAGACCACAATCCTGGTAGGGTTCCCTACGGACCCGGTCCGTCCACCATCTCCCAGGATATCTAGTCGGGCTGAACACATTATACAATTTCCATTCACATAATCTTTCATTCTCCTTTTCCCTCAGTCAGCATTATCAATCACATACAAACAAGCAAAACGATAATTTATGCCAAACAGACAACATATAGCACCAATATCCCGGTCATTCAATCGATAATCAATAAAACAGTAAAATATGCACACGAAACTATAAAATGAAAACATCGAACCTCATGGTGTATTCAAAACTGTAAAACAGGCCAAATAACAGTTAACCGACAAACACACTAGACTCGGGCTCCATTAGCGACCTTAAGCAATTTCACACATTCGTTGATTCATGAAATACCGTTTTATCATTTATTGGACTTTAAAACCGTGATAGGAAATAGGGTGAGGGATCCTTACTCGTTTCGGGGTCCGAACACGGCTTCACAGTGCGCTTGCAGGCTGTCCCTAATTTTCCCTGAATTCTCCTCGGGGAACTGAAACGCACTACTGGTACCTGCACGTGTTCCAAAAAATCCCAAATTAGGCCCAGGGCCCCTTTCGGCCCAAATCGCAACTCCGGCACGGCGGCTCCGCCGTGCTCCGGCGATGGCACCGCCGCTGGCGGCGGCGATTCACCTCGGGTTGGCTGTTTTCGGCCGTTTTCGGCCGAATTCGGCCACACTAACATCGGTCCCTACGAGAAAACAACCCTAGGGCCCTCAGGGGGCCAAAAAATCACGGAAAAACGGAGCTTACCGGCGGCGGCGCTCTCGGGTGCGGCGGCTCTCCGGCGAGGTTCGTGTTTTGGTGATTCGGCTCCGGTCAACCTGTAGAGAAAAGAGTGGTGATCACGGTGATATAAAAATTGCATCAAACGGAGGCCGGGAAGGGCCTCATCGGAGGCAAAAACCGAGAAGGGCGCGGCGGCGCCACTGGGCTTCGGCAGTGCATTCCGGCCGTTTGGCCAGGATTTTGGCTCCGATTTGGCCACAGGAGGAATCAGCGTGGAAAAACGAGTCGGGGGTACGAAATTTACCTCGATTGGCGGTCGGAAGTTCCTCCGGTGCGGCGGCGGGTGGCGGCGGCCGGCTTCTGGTTCGTCTTCTCCGGCGAGTGGCAGGCGGCTAGGGTTTGTGGTCTGGTGTGGGGGTTCTATTTATAACCCCTTGCCTTTTGATCTCAGCCGTCCATTTTGTTTTAATCTGGGCCGTTCGTTTTTTATTAAATCTGGGCCGTCCGTGAGTTTAAATCTGGGCCGTCCGATCGCGCCCACGCGGATCGCCAACGTGGCCCTTTTTGGAACGACGTGGTTTTGCCACGTGGCAAGTCTCGGTTGGCCGGGATTGCTGACCGGGCCTGCTGACGTGGCTGCCGACGTGGCTTTTTTTTTTTTTTTTTTCCCGGTCCGGGCGCTACATTTTATGGTGGATGATGTCTTTTGGGTTGCTGATGATGCATTTTTACAGAAGATCAATTCACTTAACAATAAAATTTAGTTAAAGACACTGGGAAATATAAATTTTATGAAAAGATAAAAGTCAATAGTGTATAATGTTATAGTAGATGAGTATGTAAAGATAAAAGTCAATATAGTTTTGAATTTGTGTATATGGATATGGTTATCTTATTTATTTTATTTCATCTCATCTTTTCGGCACAAAAATTTTATAAAAGATACTCGTTTTGTAACATCATAATGTTTATATGAATAAATTTTTACTAAAATTTTATTTATCCATTAGGGGCATTTTGGAAATAAAAAAAAAGCCCATGAAAATTTAAACAATTAAGAAAAATCTTGAAAATTTATTAATTGTATTCATAAGAATATAATTGAAAAGCAAATATTAGAAAGGGGCAAAATTGTAATTACTTAGGAAACCTAGATGAAAGAAAATTAAGCGGAAGGGGGAATAACATAACTTTAGAAAGGTAGGACACCTCCGCAAATGAGACTGACCAATAACACCCTGCCATGTGGACAACCACACCAGCTGACCTGCACGTGTTGTCAGCCACACAAGCAGGAGGGTGTGCAGATCCGACTGCTAGGATTCTAGATGTCGATCGAACGGCTAAGGGATAATTCGAAAACAAGCGGCTAGGACTAAAAGCCAAGAAGATCGAATGGCCAAGAGAACCAACAGTCCCAATTTGTGGAATAAAGAGATCCAACGACCCAGATTTCACTCGGATAAAAAGTATGAAATTACCATTAGTGAGGCTTGATCCTACGGTTTTTCTGTTGCCACGCACACAAAGATTTGGCCTGCTATGAAATTTAGGGGCGAGTATGAATAGAGTGGTCTGCTACCCCCCTGTCAAGCAGAAGCGTGACGGAGAAGAGAGAAGAGTGGTCGAGTTTATTGGAGAATCGAGGTGCCAATTTGCCAAAGAAGGGGGCCGACCCCAATGAGCTTTTCACTTCTCCTTCCTTTGCTATTTCGATTTAATTCCTTGTTCACATGATGCATGTGTTTACATGTTGATTTAGAAAAGATTTAAAGCTGTGATAAAGGGAAACTTGAATGCCGAGAGGAGCTCCGACCGCCCTTTCCATTTAAATTCAGGTGAAGGTGCAAGTTGCTATTAGAAGTCCTTAAAAATTAAATCTAACTAGTGGGTTTTTTTTTTTAATAAGAAATTTTATGCAAGATTCAACCTGACGGAGACTATTCACTTGTTTTTATTTTTCTTTACAATTCTATTTTTCTAGCTTAAAATTTATTTTCTGTTGATGGATGAAAACGAAGAAGCGAGGTGAGGGTACGTGTAAGGAAAGGTTTGAAGCCAAAAATAAATATTTATATATATGCTTATATATATATCTATCTCTGTATGTCAGTACATATATATTGTGTGTGCACGCATGTGCTTTATGTATATATATATTCTTATTTATCTATATATGTATACATATATACATGCGTGAGTATATGTATACATTCTATATGTGTGCGTTTTTTGTATATGTATGTATATATATATACTAAGTGTGTGTTGGTTCATAAATATACATATAATCGATACATATATATATAGCTTTATAAGTGTGTGTATGTGATTGTATGCATGAAAATATTATGTATGTGTATAAATGTCTGTGTACGTAAATGGAGTAAAACCCAGAATAGAAAATGGGTTGAACTAAAAGAAATATTAGTGGGCAGAAACCAGAGGATGTAACTTATGAAATAAAATAAAATAAAATAATGTATGTTTTACTGGGAGTTTAGTTGTCATATTAATGCAATTGAAAAAGAATTTTAATGTAAAAATCAACATAGAAATGGCAAAATGATCAATTAGGCTTGATTTTTTTTGTTAGAGAAAATAAAGAGATAAGCTATCTGAATATAATACTTTGTTGAAATATGGGAGGAAGAAGTAAGAGAGACTAATTGAGAAATTCAAATTTTGATTTGTGGTTGATGCTAAAAGTCTTCAAGTGCATGGGTATTTATAAGTACTACTATTACTACTACTACTATTACTACTACTATTACTACTGTTGTTGCTACTATTGTTACTACTACTACTACTATTGTTAGATTTAAATAATGTATTAAAATTAAAAAAATTCCTAAACTGAAGTTGCCCTCAACTCTATCTCTCACTCCAAATAGTTCCCTTTTTCTCTCTATAGGAAAATTCTAGATATCTTAGATCCTCCCCAAAGCTCTCAGGTACAAATAGCCCGTTATCCACTTCCCTGACTTGTCCCCAATAGTCTTTCTACTCTTTGTCATCACTCTACCACTCAAATAGCCATTTATCCCTCTGCTTATATGGTTCCCATCACACTACTACCTACATTTCCCTTGAATTTCAGCATAATTACCATGGCAGCTCCTATTTCATAACCCATACATTAACTCATCCTTGGTCTACCCAGTCGCCCCTTTCAGCCACTCATTTATAGGTTAAAACACCCTCCCAACAGAATAACCATCTGCTACATATTCTCGGTTTTTAACCTTACCATTTGCAATTCCATCTTTCACATTATGGTTTACCTATTTCAGGGTATTTTCCCTCACTCTTCAACCTATGTTCAACTTAATTTTTCCACTCATAGTCCCTAAGTGCTCATTTTCTTCTACTTAATAATTTCATACTAATCTACCTCCAATCTGCATGCCCACATAGTAACCAAAATAATAATATCAACAACCATTTCACGAACATTCTATTTTCACATACCTGCAATCCTTTGGGGTTTTCCACCACTCTATTTTCCAACTCCGCATATACCATTTTATATTGAATGTCGAACACATATTTAAACTATAACAGCTTGAACTCTCATATAGAGTCTTGACCGTACGCGTACCATATCATCATAAAATAATCTATAAGAATACTTCACACAATAAATTTTTAAAATAATAAAAAGTACATCCCTTGCATACTTTGGATGATACAATAATAAGATTATATGCACTATCAAACATTTCAGCTCAATTATACTTCTTACTATTTTTTTTCTAAGTGACAACATATTCCTATTATTTTTAGCTTTAAAAGAATTGTTACATTTAGTTTTAATTGTTTTAGTCATTTAAAAAAATTTAAAAATTTGAGACTATTTTTTTAATAAAATACACAATTATAATTACAAAAGAAAATGGATCAAAATTTGAATAGTAAAATAATATTTTGTCCTTAATATAATTCTTACATTGTGAAATGAGCAGATTTACTATGATTCATATAATTATTTATTTATTATATATTTTTTAATTATAATCATACTAAAATTAATTAATTAATTAATTTTCATAAATCTTTAAATAAAATTGTATTAAACTTAGACAGTTGGAACTATAGTTTCTATTAAAATTAAATTACAAAATTATTTAAAACTTTTAATAAAATTATATCTAACATTATACAAAAAATTTAGTTTATTTTAATCGTATTATTAATAATCCAGAATTTAAAAAAAAAATTTCCTTACTTGAATTAATTTAAATGAGGAAAAAAAAGTTTCGTTATCACATTAATTCAATTAAAGAAGAATTTGAATATACAAATCAACCTACATATGGCAAAATAAACAATTAGACTTGATTTGTTTTTGTTAAAAAAAATGAAGAGATAGGCTAGCTGAATAAAATAATTTGTTGAAATATGAAAGGAATAAGAGAGACTAATGGAGAAACTCAAGTTTTGATTTGTGGTTAATGCTAAAAGCCTTCAAGTACATGGGTATTTATAGGTACTAGTACTAATACTACTATCACTACTGCTAATACTATTATTATTACTAATATTACTGCCACTGCTAGTACTATTGTTACTTCTACTACTTCTACCACTATTACTACTGCTGTTACTACTGTTACAGCTGTTACTGCTGTTAATGTCACTATTGTTACTACCACTGCTAATGTTACTATTGCTAGTACTGCTACTGCTACTACTACTATTGTTGTTACTACTATTACTACTTCATTATATATAACACCACAAAAAATTTTATTTTAATAGTATTATTAACTATGCAGCATTTTGTTTTCAAATTTTCTTACTTAAATTAATTAATTAATTTAAATAAGAAAAAAAAAGTTTCGTTGTCATATAAATTCAATTGAAGAATAATTTAAATGTATAAATCAACCTAGAAACGGCAAACTGATCAATTAATTTATTTTTTTCAAAAAAATGGAACGATAGACTAGCCGAATATAATAATTTGTTAAAATCTGATAGGAAAAACTAAGACAGACTAATTGAGAACTCAAGTTTTAATTTATGATTGATGCTAAAAGCCTCCAATTACACAGTATATATAGGTAATAGTAGTAGTACTACTACTACTATTACTAATGTTACTATTACTATTACTAATTCTACTGCTACTACTACTACTACTATTACTACCACTACTACTACTGCCACTTCTACTGTGTTATAAGTAACACCATAAAAAATCTAGTTTATTTTAATAGTATTATTAAATATCCAGTATTTTTTTAAAATTTTCTTACTTGAATTAATTAATTAATTTAAATGAGAAAAAAAAATTTTGTTGTCATATTAATTCAATTGACGAAGATTTTGAACGTATAACTCAATTTTGAAATGGAAAAATTATCAATAAGCCTTGATTTGTTTTTATTAGAAAAAATGAAGAGAGAGACTAGCTAAATATAATAATTTATTGAAATATGAGAGGAAGAACTAACAGAGACTAATTGAGAAACTCAAGTTTTGATTTGTGGTTGATGCTAAAAGCTTTCAAGTACATGAGTATTTATAGGTTTTAGTATTAGTACTACTATTAGTAATGCTACTACTACTACTAATACTACTGCTACTACTATTATTACTATTACTTTTACTGTTGTTATTACCAATACTACAACTACAGCAAGTGCTACTGCTACTGCTATTATTTTTACAACTACTACTACTGCTACTATTACTACTATTGCTGCTGCTACTAATACTACTACTGTTACTGCTACTACTACTACTACCACTGTTATTACAACTACTGTTAATACTGTCGTTGCTACTCCAGCTACTGCTGTTACTGCCTTTATCACTGCTACTGCTACTACTGTTGCTGCTATTTTTACTATTTTTACTACTACTGCTGCTGCTACTACCATTGTTACTACTACTATTACTAATACTACTACAACAAATATTACTGCTATAGTTGCCATTGCTGCTATTCCTACTACTATTGCTATTTCTACTACTACTCCTACTGTTACTACCACTGTTACTATTACTACTGCTAATACTGCTATTTCTACTGCTACTGTTACTACTGTCACTACTACTGCATTATATGTAACACCAAAAATAATTTAGTTCATTTTAATAGAATTATTTACTATCCATTTTTTTTTTCAAATTTCTTTACTTTAATTAATTATTTAATTTAAATGAAGAAAAAAAAGTTTTGTTTTCAAATTAATTCAATTGAAGAAGAATTTGAATGAAAAAATCAACCTATAAATGAAAAAATGATCAATTAGCCTTGATTTGTTTCTGTTATAAAAAATAAAGAGATAAGCTAGCTGAATATAATAATTTGTTGAATTATGAGAAGAATAAGTAAGATAGACTAATTGAGAAACTTAAGTTTTGATTTGTGGTTGATGCTGAAAGCCTTCAAGTACATGGGTATTTATAAGTACTACTAGTACTAATACTACTACTACAAATACTATTATTACTACTAATACTACTCCTACTACTACTACTGCTACAACTGCTGCAACAGGTACTACTATTACAGCCGCCACTATTGCTATTGCTACTATTATTACTATTTTTACTACTGCTACTACTACTACTACTACTACTACTACTACTACAGTTACTACTACTGCTGCTAATACTGCTATTGGTACTGCTGCTTCTATTATTGTCACTACTATTGCATTATATGCAACATCATAAAAAATTTAGTTTATTTTAATAGTATTATTAGTTATCCATAATTTTTTTTAGATTTCCTTACTTAAATTAATTAATTAATTTAAATGAGAAAAAAATAGTTTAGTTGTCATATTAATTCAATTGAAGAAGAATTTGAACGTACAAATCAACCTACAAATAGCAAAATGATCAATTAGGCATTATTCGTTTTTGTTAGAAAAAATGGAGAGATAGGCTAGCTGAATATAATAATTTAATGAAGTATGAAAGGAAGAAGTAAGAGAGACTAATTGAGAAACTCAAGCTTTGATTTTTGGTTGATGCTAAAAGCTTTCAAGTACATGGGTATTTACAGGTACTACTACTACTACTACTATTACTACTACTATTACTACTGCTGTTGTTACTATTGTTACTGTTGATACTGTTATTACTGTTAGTACTGCTACTACTATTACTATTTCTGCTGTTGCTGCTATTGTAACACCTAAATTTAATTTTAATGTAATTTAAAATTAATTTATAAATATAATTTTTTATTTTTTATTTTTAATTTAATGTAAAAATGAAGGAAATTTGATGGGGGATGAAATTAAAAATAATTTTAGGAAAAAAGGGTGAAAATTTGGGTTCTAGAGGTATTTTTGAAAGAAAAATTAGAAACTGGAGGTCAAAATGTAATTTAAAAAACTTGTGCCATGTAGGATGCCCAGTCAGCAGCCCCGACAAACCAGAATGCACCACGTGGCAACACACACTGACGCGGTACCACGCGGAAGGCCACGTTGGCAATCCGCGTGCCCACGATTGAATGGCCCAGATCAGTTCCCGTGCGCACTGACGGCCTGGATGCGTTCCCTCCACAAACGTGATCAGATGGCCAGATTTAAACGTGATTAACAGTCCAGATCTGCTTTCTATTTAAATGCGATCGGATGACCCAAATTAAATCGCGATGGACGGTCCAAATTCACTTCTTATTTAATCGCGATCGAACGGTCCAGATCAAACGCGATGGATAGCCCAGATCAAAAGGGGACGAGTAAAAATAACCCCCTTTACACTAAACCCTAACCCTAGCCGCCAGACCCCCCTTGCCAGAGAAGAAGATCCAGCCGCCGAGAAGGAGGTCGCCACCACCCGTCGCCGCGACGGAGCTCTTTCCAACCGCCAAAAGAGGTAAAAAAATTTCTCTTTGCTCGAAATTCAATTTTACCTTCATGGTCAAATCAGAGCAAAAAGACCGATAGATTGGCCGGAAAACGTGGGCAAAGCCCGGCAGTGCCACCGCGGAGTATTTTACAAAATGCCTCCAATGAGGCCCTTTCCGATTCCCCTTATGCATAATTTCTCCACTATTGTGATCACTGTTTCCTTCTCTATAGGTTGACCAGAGCAAAACACCCAACTGCAATGTGAGCCCGAGGAGCCGCCGCACCGGAGAGCCCCACCACTGGTGAGTTTTTTGTATTTTTTCGGCCAATCGAGGCCCCTTAACGTGTTTTCTCGTAGGGATTGATGCAAAAGCAAATGAATCCAGCCGAAAATTGCCAAAAATAGCCGACCCAAGGCAGACCGCCGCCGTGCGTAGCAGCATCGTCGCCGGTCCAAAATTGGCCAAAAATGGGTCCTGATATTGATTTTAAGTTTTTAGGATATTTGTAGGTACTTATAGCGCGTTTTAATCTCTGAATAAAAGTTCAGAGAACCCGGGGACTGCCATTAGGTGCAGTCAACAGCTTAGCTTTTCGAGATCAAATTGAGTAAGAATTCCTCACCCTATTCTCTGTTATGGAACTACAGTCAAATTAACAATAACACAGTGTTTTGTACAATTTAGAAAATATCTGTAATTAATTATGGGTTACTAATGGAGCTACAACCGAAAATTATTCTCTGTTGATTTCTGTCGATTTATTTTACAGTTTGAATACATAATAATATCTGATTTATCGATTTTATGCTTTTGAATGCATGTATTGTTGCCTTATGTGACTATTGTAAAATTGAGAAACTGAGATATGATTGCGTCCCTTGATGCATGTTTGTTTATTTATGTGATTACGATTGAATTGGGAAACTGGAGATTAAAAGTAAATGGGAACTGTGTGATTAAGTGAATGGATGAAACGGCAGCCTTACTAGATATCCTAGAAGATGGTGGATGGACTGGGTACAATAGGAAATCCTACCGTGAGCATTGTCTCATACCGGACAGGGTATCGAGACTTGGTAATTTGATGCTCATACCGGACGAGGTATGGGGACGACCCATTTCACCCTCATATCGGACGGGATATTGAAGTTTAGTAATTTGGCGCTCATACCAGACGGGGTATGAGGACAGCCCGTTAATTGAGAATGTTGAAGGAAAGGGTTCACGCATAGCGGGGTCATCCCTAAGAACCCCCATGGATACCAGCAGGCTGATGAAAAGGGGCAGTTGTTGTTTGATTTATGGAATATGGATTTATAATGTGTGCATGTTACTGATTGCATATGAAATCATGATAAGTGCTATGTTATTGTCTCTATAGGTTATTTTTATAAATCTTGCTGCAGTAAGTGGACGGTAAATGATTTTATTACTAATAAATGCATTTGTTTAATTAAGTGCTCCATTAGTTGTTTTGATTTTCCACCAACTTTCATTTCTGTGTTGGTGTGCGTGATATTCTTATTGGGCTAGTGTAGCTCATTTCTTATTTAACCATTTCAGATCAAGAGGACCAGGATCCAGAGCCTGATCCAAAAGAGGGTTGCGAGTAGGATGCTAGTTTTATTTATTTTCTGCTTATTTCCTTATTTTTTTGTATTTCTTTCAAAAGGATAATTCCCGTAGCACTGTTCAGTACTTTAAGTTATTGTGTAAAGAATGTAAACCTTAACCAATTATTTAACTTCCACGCTTAATTTATAATTTATTTTCTTTGGACATTCTAGAGTCGTTACAGCTACTACTGTTATTACTACTACTACTGCTGCTACTGCTACTACTACTACTGATGCTGCTGATGCTGCTACTGCTGCTGTTACTGCTGTTACTGCTATTGCTGCTACTGTTGTTGCTATTATTGCTGCTGCTGCTACTGCTGTTGCAGTTACTACTACTATTGTTGCTATCACTACTACTACTACTACTATTGCTACTACTACTACTTCTTTTTCTTATTCTTCTTTTTCCTATATTTTGGAGCGCAACCAGGCGAGCACTCCTCTTACAACTAGAAGCCAGGTCCATTTCTTTTTTTTATATTCTTTAATGTTCTGCATATTATTATTTTCTTGCACAACTTTTTTTTTTAACGATCCGTGAACTCCAAAGGAGATAAATTATAAATTTAGTGTAGAAGTGAAATAAATAGTTAGATTTTACATTCCTTACACAATAATCCATATTACCCAATAGGGCTATGGGAATGATCCTTTAAAAAAAAATAACTAAAAATCAAGATACAAATGGAAAATAAATAACTAGGCATCCTACTCGCAACCCTCTTGTGGATCGGGCTCTAGATCTTTGTCTTCTTGATCTGAAATGGTTAATGAAAGAATGAGCTACACTACCCCAGTAAGAATATCACACTACTCACTGATACAGAAATGAAGGTTAGTAGAAATCATAAAAACAACTAATGGAGCTCTTAATTTAAGTAAATTCATTTATCTTGAATAAAAACTATTTACCGCATGCTTACCGTAGTGAGATTTTCAAAACCAACCTATAATCTCATATGTAATCATTCAGAATAATAACTTTTCTCTTTTATCAGCCTACTAGTATCCATAGGGGTCCATAAGGATATCCCCACTACACGTAAACCTTTATTCAACATTTTTAAATAACGGGCCGTCCTCATATCCCGTTTGGTATGAGCACCAAAAGATACCATTCCTAAATACTTCCTCTGGTATGAGGGTGAAACGGGTCATCCCTATACCCCGTCCGGTATGAGTGCCAAATTACCAATCCTCAATACTATCTGGTATGAGGTAACATTCACAGTAGGGTTCCTTTTGTACCCGATCCGTCCACCATCTCCCAAGAAATTCAGTAAGGTTTTCGTTTATCCATCCACTTAATCAGATAATTTTTCAGTTTCCTTTAATTTTCAGTTACCCAATTTAACCGTAACCACATAAAACAAGCAATACATGCATCAAAAGAATACAATCGCATCATCATACTAATTCTAGTGTATTATCATGCATTCAAAAGCTGTAAAATTAGGCAATCGGTTAAACATAACAAACAATAATAAATAACCAGTTCTAGCTCCATTAGTAACCTGTAATTAATTATGGATATTTACTAAGTTTCACAAAATACCATATTATTTAAAATTAAACATCAATTTCATAATAGGGAATAAGGTGAGATTCTTACTCGAATTAATGTCCGAACACTAGATTTTTTACTGCGTCTACTGTCAGTCCCCGGGTTCCCTGAATTTTTCTTCTGGTTAAAACATGCTTCAATTATCTAAAAATACCCCAAAAAATCTAAAATTAGTATTAGAAACTCTTTTTGGCCAATTCTAAAATTTCAGCACGGTAGCTCCGCCGTGCTCCGGCGACGGCACTGCCGTGCTCCGGCAACGGCACCACCGCATGCGATAGTGGTTTGCCTCGAGTTGGCTATTTTTGGCCCTTTTGGCTGATTTTGATCGATTTTGTACCAATCTTTGCGAGAAAATACGTTAAGGGGCCTCGGTTGGCCAAAAAAAGTCAAAAAAATTAAAGCTTACCGGTGATAAAATTCTCCAATACGACGGCTCTGCCAGTTCACCTTTGCGGTTGGGTGTTTTACTTTAGTCAACCTGTAGAGAAAGGGATGGTGATTACAATGGTGAAAAAATTATACGAAACGGGAATCGGAAAGGGCCTCATCGGAGGCAGTTTTTACTTTTTCCCATAGCGGCGTCGCTGGGCTTTGCCCGCGATTTTCGGCTCATTCGCTAATCCTTTTGCTCTAATTTTGTCATGGGTGTGTTCAAAATTAAATTTCGAGCATACAGGAAAAATTTTACCTCTTTTGCCGATCGAAAGTGGCTCCGGCGCAGTGGCAGGCGGCGATCGGATCTCTTCCCGGCGACTGGCTCTTCTTCTCCGGCTGGGGGGTCTAGCGGCTAGGGTTAGGGTTTGGTGTGAAGATGGTTATTTATATCTGTTTCCTTTTAATCTGGGTTGTCCATTGCGTTTGATCTGGATCGTCCGATCGTGTTTAAATAGGCAATGAATCTGGACCGTTTATCGCGATTTGATCTGAACCTTTCAATTGCGTTTAAATGGAGAATGGATTCGGACCGTCTGTGCGCGCAGGAACAAATCTGGACCGCTCGATCGTGGGTACGCAGATCGCCAGCGTGGCATCTCACATGGCAACGCGCCTATGTGCCTTGCCACGTGGCACGCTCCAGTTCGTCGGGGTTGCTGACTGCGCATCCTACGTGACACGCTTTTCTTAAATTATATTTTGACCCCCAGTTTCTGATTTTTCTTTCAAAAAATCCCCCAGAACCCAAATTTTCACCCATTTTTCTCAAATTATTTGCAATTTCATCTTTCGATTAATTTTCTTCATTTTTACATTAAATAAAAATTCAAAAACTAAAAAATTATATTTATACATAAATTTTAATTACATTAAAATTAATTAATTAAGGGTATTACATTTTTTCTTTTTATTGTTGATTTTTAATAATAAAATGTTGAATATTATTTTATTTTTTAATAATAATAAAACTAATTAATCTTTATTAATAATTAGTTAATTCGTGAAGATATTATATTATTCAATTTAATAAATATTTTGATATTATTTAGAATTATAATATTTAAGATGGTGCCAAATAAAAAGACCACTAATGTCTTTCTAGTAACCTAATTAAATAGCAAACCAAAAGGTAGTTTTATAACTTTTATTTTTAAAATGTATTGATGTGTATACGTGTTTCTATTATAAAGTTTATATATTTGTGAAATAAGCAAATGTATTGATGCATATACGTATTTCTATTATAAAGTTTATATATTTATGAAGTAAGCAAAATAAAATAAAATAATTGTCTTTTTCATAAAAGGCAAAATATTTTCTAAAACAAAATAATTTCAAAAATAATTAATTTCACTATATCTTTTTATTATTTTTTTTAAAAGTTATATCCTTATTATTAACTAATATATAATTTTGTGAATTTAAATATACACAAATTTAAAAATAAAAAGAATGTTTTGAAACCATGCATCACTTCACACAGTGTAATGATCCAGTACAGAAACCCACATACAAGTGCTCATAAACTTACATATCAAGAAAAATATATATATATTAGATAACCAAAATTCAAGAAGATCCAAAACATGTGTTCATACATTCATATAGTTCCAAAATTCTACCAACTGAATGTACAAATTTTCTCTATCTATCCTACTGTTTCTTGCTATTTATTTTCTTCTCATTTTCAGTAGCATTGTTCTTGTATTCCTATTTGCTGAATGAACCTCTATCTAATTTCACTCCTACACAACTTTAGTTTTCCCTTTTTTTATTTCCTCCATGTTTCCATAACTAGGTTGACTGGATCGAGATCACTCTCTTATTCTATTTGATATGGAAAAATAATATTAAATAATATGATTAACATAAAACACTCAGTAAACCTAGATCAACACCTCAAGCAATCAGAATTTACATTACAATGCAGTAACTCATTCACCCTGGTGGGTGTTTTTCTCAACTCAAATCACTTAACTGTAATTTAATCCTGTAACGCCCTGCAACCTATAATAGTCGAGACATCCTATTTTAAATTACTAAGTAATACATACTTGTCAAATTCATCATCATCTAATTCAACACAATCAAAATATTCCTTACAAATATACATGTAATAGGCATAACCTCCTCCACGTACTTACCTATCAAGTACACTTAGTTTCCTATCAACATACACTATACCATAGTGAATAACAAAGATGTTCTTATACATGTGTGTTAATTTTAACTATTATGTATTGATGAGGATAATGGCATAAATCCACTTATTCTCTGCTTGTATCGCCTATGCATTGGATTCCACTGGTGGTGAATCATGTCCTAATTCTTGCTTCACTACATCTGTAAATAAACAAGAATGAGCTTACATATGCCCATAAAGTTAAATTTAGATTTAAATAATGTATTAAAATCAATAAAATTCCTAAACCAGAGTCGCCCTCAACTCTCTTTCTCACTCCAGAAAGTCCCCTTTTTCCCTCTACAGAAAACTTCTAGATATCTTAGACTCTCCCCAAAGCTCACAGGTATAAATAGCCCGTTATCCATTTCCTTGACTTGTCCCCAATAGTCCCTCTACTCTTTGTCATCACTCTCCCACTCAAATAGCCATTTATCCCTCTCCTTATATGGTTCCTATCGCACTACTACCTAAATTTTCCTTGAATTTCAGCATAATTACCATGGCAGCTCCTATTTCATAACCCATATCTCATCCTTTGTCTACCCAGTCGTTCCTTTCAGCCAGTCCTTTATAGGTTAAAACACCCTCCCAACACAATAACCATCTAGCTATATATTCTCAGTTTTTAACCTTATGATTTATAATTCCATCTTTCACATTTTGGTTTACCTATTTAGGGTATTTTTCCTCACTAATCAACCTATGTTCAACTTAATTTTACCCATTCATAGTCCCTAAGTGCTCATTTTCTTCTACTTAATAATTTCATACTAATCTGCCTCCGATTTGCATGCCCACATAGTAACCAGAATGATAATATCAACAACCAAATATGCGCATTCTATTTTCACATACCTGCAATCCTTTGGTGTTTTCCACCACTCTATTTTCTAACTCAGCATATACCATTTTATATTGAATGTCAAACACATATTTAAACTGTAACAACTCGAACTCTTATGTAGAGTCCTAACTGTACACATACCATAGCATGATAAAATAATCTATAAGAATACTTCACGCAAAAAATTATAAAATAATAAACAATTCATCAACAATTTTCGTAATAAACATAAATAGGAACACAACAATCAATAGTAAAATATTGTCTGAATCTTGCGCCTACTTACCATTTATTAAACATCACAGTTTTAGTATCTTATAAAGATTAAACTACATTTGTAATCGCTTACACACTTACCAGATTTTCGTCTAAATCTTGTTCGTGAAATTATATTTGATATACAAGATCAACTTGTTACAGTGATATCCGTATCGGGTTATTAATGAATTGCTTATCCCCTAATTCTAAACCAGATAAATAATTCATTGCATTAAAATTAAATAGGATTAATTAATCATAAATATAAAACAGTAAACCATTAGGAACTGTTACTTCTATTGTTGATACTACTGCTACAACAGGTACTACTGATGCAGCCCCTACTGCTGCTATTGCTATTATTTTTACTATTTCTGCTATTGCTACTACTACTACTACTACTACTGCTGCTGCTGCTGCTAATATTGCTATTATTACTGCTGCTACTACCACTTCCACTACTATTGTATTATAAGTAACACCATAAAAAATCTAGTTTATTTTAACAGTATTATTAACTATCAAGCATTTTTTTTTTTCAAGTTTCTTTACTTGAAATTAATTAATTAATTTAAATGAGAAAAATAAAGTTTCATTGCCATATTAATTCAATTGAAGAAGAATTTGAATGTACAAATTAACCTACAAATGGTAAAATGATCAATTAGGCTTCATGTATTTTTGTTAGAAAAATAAATAAATAGGCTAGCTGAATATAAAAATTTGTTGAAATATGAGAGGAAGAAGTAAGAGAGATGAATTGAGAAACTCAGGTTTTGATTTGTGGTTGATGCTAAAAGCTTTAAAGTACATGGGTATTTATAAGCACTACAACTACTACTATTAATACTATTAATACTTCTACTACTTCTACTACTAATACTTCTACTACTACCTGTTATTTCTATTGCTGCTACTACTACTACTACTGCAACTATTTTTACTACTGTTACGACTGCTATTACCACTGTTACTACTATTACTACTAATACTGATATAACTATTGCTACTACTACTGCATTATATGTAATAACACAAAAAATTACATTTATTTTAATAGCATTATTAACTATCCATTAATTTTTTTAGATTTTCTTGCACTAATTAATTAATTAATTTAAATAAAGAAAAAAAAGTTTTGTTGCCATAGTAATTCAATTGAAGAGAATTTGTATGTACAAATCAACCTACAAATGAAAAAATGATCAATTAGTCTTGATTTATTTTTGTTAAAGAAAATGAAGAGATAGACTAGTTGAATATAATAATTTGTTGAAATATGAGAGGAAGAACTAAGAGAGACTAATTGAGAAACTCAAGTTTTGATTTGTGGTTGATGCTAAAAGTCTTCAAGTACATGAGTATTTATAGGTACTACTACTACTACAAATGCTACCACTACTACTAATGTAACAACTCGGAACTTGAAGGAAATAAATTATAAATTGAATGCAGAAGCGAAATAATAGCATTAGGGTTTACATTCCTTAAAGAATAATTCAGAATACCCAATAGGGCTACGGGAATGACCCTTTTAAAAGAACAACGAAAAAGCAAAGAAATAATGGAAAGCAAATAATTGAACATCCTATTCGCAATCTTCTTGTAGATCGAGATCTGGATCTTGGTCCTCTTTATATGAAATGGTTAATGAAAAAGTGAGCTACACTAGTCCAGTAACAATGTCACACTACTCACCGATACAGAAATGAAGGTTGGTAAAAATCATGAAAATAACTAATGGAGCTCTTAATTTAAGTAAATTCATTTATCATAAATAAAATCATTTATTGTACACTTACCGTAGCAAAATCTCCAAAACTGACCTATAGAGGCAATAACACGACAATATCAAAATCTCATATTCAATTAAGTAAGAATAACTACTTTCTCTTTTTATCTGCCTACTGGTATCCGTGGGGGTCCATAAGGATGTCCCCGCTATGTGTGAACCCTTATTCAACATTGTCAACTAACTGACCGTCCCTATACCCCATCCAGTATGAGTGCCAAAAATACCATCCCTCAATACCCCGTCCGGTATGAGGGTAAAACGAGTCGTCCCCATACCCCATCTAGTATGAGCGCCAAGATACCAATTCTCGACACCCCGTCCGGTATGAGGCAACGTTTACAGTAGAGTTCCCTATGGATCCGATCTGTCCATCATCTCCCAGGATATCCAATAAGGCTACCATTCATTCAATCACTTAATCAAATAATTCTCCGTTTATATTTACTTTCTAGTTTCACAATCTAACTGTAAATCATGCAAAACAAGCAATACATGCATCAAAAAAGCACAATTGAATCATCATACCAACTCCAGTGTATTATTATGCATTTGAAACTATAAAATTAATCAAACAGGATAAACAGTGAATAATAACCTGTTCCAACTCCATTAGCAACCTGTGATTAAAAATCAAAATTTTCTAAATTGTACAAAATACCACATTATTTATAATTAAACTTCAATTCCATAACAAGGAATAAGGTGAGGGATTCTTACTTGAATCGATGTCTAAAATGCTAAACTTTCAACTGCGCCTACTGGTGGTTCCCGGGTTTCCTAAATTTTTCTTCGGAGATTAAAACACACTCCAAGTACCTAGAAATACTCCAAAAAACTCAAAATCGATGTTAGAAACTCTTTTTGGCCAATTTTAGAATTTCGGCATAGCACGCCGCCGTGCTACGCAGCAACAGTTTGCCTCAAGCTGGCTATTTTTTGCCAGTTTCGACTGATTTTAGCCAGTTTTGTACTCATCCCTATGAGAAAATGCGTTAAGGGATCTCGGTTGGTCGAAAAAAGTTGAAAAAAAAAAACTTATCGACAGTGGAGTTTTCCGGTGTGGTGGCTCCACCGGTTCACCTTTGCGGTTGAGTATTTTCTTCGGTCAACCTGTGGGAAACAAAATGGTGAATACAATGGTGGAAAAATTACACGAAACAGGAATCAGAAAGGGCCTCATCGAATGAGTTTTTGATTTTTCCTGCGGCAGCAGCGCTGGGCTTTACCCGTAATTTTTGGCTCATCTGCCAGTCCTTTTGCTCTGATTTGGCCATGGGGGTATTCAAAATCAAATTTCGAGCGATTAGGAATTATTTTTACCTTTTTTGGTGGTCAAAGGTGGCTCCGACATGGTGACCGGTATTAGTCAGCTCCCTTCTCGGCAATTGGTTCTTCTTCTCTGGCGAGGGGAGGGGGTGTTGGCAGCTAAGGTTAGGATTTGGTGTGAAGTGAGATATTTATATCCGTATTCTTTTAATCTGGATCATCCATCACGTTTGATCTGGACTGTCCGATCACGTTTAAATAAGAAATGAATATGGACCGTTCATCGCGATTTAATCTGGATCGTACGATCACACCTGATGGAGGAACGGATTCTAACCGTCCGATCGCGGGCACGCAGATTGCCAGTGTGGCCTCTTGTGTGGCGCAATATTAGCATGCCTTGCCACACAGCGCGCTTCGATTTGTCGAGGCTGCTGACTGGGCAGTCCTAAGTGGCACATTTTTCGTAAATTACGTTTTGACCCTTAGTTTCTGATTTTTCTTTCAAAAACACCCCCGGAACCCAAATTCTTACCCCTTTTTCTCAAAATTGTTTTCAATTTTATCATCCACCTATTTTTCTTAATTTTTACATTAAATAAAAATCCATAAATTTAAAAATTATATTTTATACATTAATTTTAAATATTTTAAAATTAATTTCGGGTATTATAACTAATACTACTAGTACTACTACTACTACTGTTACTTCTACTGCTGCTTCTACTGCTGCTACTACTTCTACTACTACTACTACTAATATTGCATTATATGTAATAACACAAAAAAATATAGTTTATTTTAATAACATTATTAACTATCCAGCATGTTTTTCAAAATTTCTTACTTGAATTAATTAATCAATTTAAATGAGGAAAAAAAAGTTTTGTTCTCATATTAATTTAATCGAAGAAGATTTTGAATGTATAAATCAATTTTGAAATGGCAAAATGATCAATTAGGCTTGATTTATTTTAATTAGAAAAAATAAAGAGATAGGCTAGCTAAATATAATAATTTGTTGAAATATGAGAGGAAGAACTAAGAGAGACTAATTGAGAAACTCAAGTTTTGATTTGTGGTTGATGTTAAAAGTATTCAAGTACATAAGTATTTATAGGTACTAGTATTACTACAACTGCTACTAATGTTACTACTACTACTAATCTACTGCTACTACTATTACTACTATTACTTTTACTGCTATTATTACTGATACTACAACTATAGCAGGTACTACTGCTACTACTGTTACCACCACTACTACTACTACTACTTTTAATACTGCTACTGTTACTACTGCTACTACTGCTGCTACTACTACTACTCTCACTGTTATTACGACTATTACTAATACTGTTATTGCTACTACTGCTGTTGTTACTGCTGCTATTACTGCTACTGCGACTGCTACTGTTAATGCTATTACTGTTACTATTTCTACTACTGCTACTACACTGTTACTACTATTATTGCTAATACTTCTATAACAGGTACTACTGTTGCAGCCGCCGCTGCTGTTATTGCTACTACTATTATTATTTATACTACTGCTCGTGCTGCTATTACTACTGTTACTATTACTACTGCTAATACTACTATTGCTACTGTTGTTGTTGCTGCTGCTGCTACTACTACTATCACTACTACTGCATTACATTTAACACCAAAAAAATTTAGTTTATTTTAATAGTATTATTAACTATCTAACATTTCTTTTCAGGTTTCTTTACTTTAACTAATTAATTAATTAAAATGAAGAAAAAAAAAGTTTCGTTGTCTTATTAATTCAATTGAAGAAGAATTTAAATGTAAAAATCAACCTACAAATGAGAAAATGATAAATTAGACTTGATTTATTTCTGTTAGAAAAAAATGAAGAGATAAGCTTGCTGAATATAATAATTTGTTGAAATATGAGAAAAAGAAGTAAGACAGACTAATTGAGAAACTTAAGTTTTGATTTGTGATTGATGCTTAAAGCCTTCAAGTACATGAGTATTTATAAGTACTACTACTACTATAAATGCTACTACTACTACTAATACCACTGCTACTGCTATTATTTTTACTATTGCTACTACTACTACCACCACTACTACTACAACAACTGCTAATACTGCTACTACTACCGCTGCGACTACTACTACTACCACTGTTATTACAACTACTACTAATACTGTTAATGTTACTACTGCTACTGCTACTACTATTGCGACTATTTTTACTATTTCTACTACTGCTATTACTGGTATTATCACTGTTACTACTACTATTGCTAATATTGCTACAACAAGTATTACAGCTACAGCCACCATTGCTGTTATTCCTACCACTATTGCTATTTCTACTACTGCTCCTACTGCTACTACCACTGTTATTATTATTATTGCTAATACTGCTATTGCTTCTACTACTACTGTCGCTGCTACTAGTGTTGCTGCTATTGCTACTAGTACTGCTACTCCTACTATCACTACTACTGCATTATTGTAACACCAAAAAAAAATTGGTTTATTTTAATAGTATTATTAACCATTCAACATTTTTTTTTCAGATTTCTTTACTTTAATTAATTAATTAATTTAAATGAAGGAAAAAAAATTTCGTTGTCATATTAATTCAATTGAAGAAGAATTTAAATGTAAAAATCAACCTACAAATGACAAAGTGATCAATTAGGCTTGATTTGTTTCTATTAGAGAAAATGAAGAGATAAGCTAGCTGAATATAATAATTTGTTGAAATATGAGAAGAAGAAGTAAGACAGACTAATTGAGAAACTTAAGTTTTGATCTGTGGTTGATGCTAAAAGTCTTCAAGTACATAAGTATTTATAAATACTACTACTACTACTATAAATACTACTACTACTACTAATACTATTGCTACTACTGTTACTGCTACAATTGCTACAATAGGTACTACTGCTACAGCCGTCACTGTTGTTATTACTACTACTACTACTATTTCTACTACTGCTACTACTACTACTTTTATTACTGCTATTGCTACTGCTGCTACTACTACTATCACTACTACTGCATTATATATAACACCATAAAAAAATTTAGTTTATTTTAATAGTATTATTAATTATTCATAATTTTTTTTAGATTTTTTTACTTGAATTAATTAATTAATTTAAATGAGAAAAAAGAATTGGTTGTCATATTAATTCAATTGAAGAAGAATTTGAATGTACAAATCGACCTACAAATGGAAAAATCATCAATTAGGCTTCATTTACTTTTGTTAGAAAAAATAAAGAGATAGGCTAGCTGAATATAATAATTTGTTAAAATATTAGAGGAAGAAGTGAGAGAGACTAATTGAGAAACTCAAGCTTTGATTTGTGGTTGATGTTAAAAGCTTTCAAGTACATGGGTATTTATAGGAACTAGTTTATTTTAATAGTATTATTAATTATCCACTATTTATTTTTCAGATTTTCTTACTTGAATTAATTAATTAATTTAATTGAAGAATAATTTAAACATACAAATCAACCTACAAATGGCAAAATGATCAATTAGGCTTGATTTATTTTTGTTAAAAAAATGAAGAGATAGGCTAACTGAATATAATAATTTATTGAAATATGAGAGGAAGAAGTAAGAGAGACTAATTGATAAACTCAAGCTTTGATTTGTGGTTGATGCTAAAAGCTTTCAAAGGACATTGACATTTATAGGTACTAGTTCATTTTAATAGTATTATTAATTATCGAAAATTTTTTTCTTAGATTTTCTTACTTGAATTAATTAATTAATTTAAATAAAAAATTTTTTGTTGCTATATTAATTCAATTGAAGAAGATTTTGAATGTATAAATCAACTTACAAATGGCAAAATCATCAATTAGCCTTGATTTATTTTTGTTAGAAAAAAATGAAAAAATAAGCTAGCTGAATATAATAATTTGTTGAAATATGAGAGGAAGAAATAAGAGAGACTAATTGAGAAACTTAAGCTTTGATTTTTGGTTGATGCTAAAAGCCTTCAAATACATGGGTATTTATAGGTACTAGTTTATTTTAATAGTATTAATAATTATTCAGAATTTTTATTTTCATCTTTCCTTACTTGAATTAATTAATTAATTTAAATGAGGAAAAAAAAAAATTTTGTTGTCATATTAATTCAATTGAAGAAGAATTTGAATGTATAAATCAAACTAAAAATGACAAAATTATCAATTAGGATTATTATTTTTTTTTTGAAAAATGAAGAGATAAACTAGCTGAATATAATAATTTATTAAAATATGAAAGGAAGAAATAAGAGAGACTAATTGAGAAACTCAAGCTTTGACTTGTGGTTGATGCTAAAAGCTTTCAAGTACATGGATATCTATAGGTGCTACTTTATTTTAAAAGTATTATTAATTATCTAGCATTTTTTTCATATTTCCTTACTTGAATTAATTAATTAACTTAAATTAGGGAAAAAAAATTTGTTGTTATATTAATTCAATTGAAGAATAATTTGAATGTACAAATCAACCTACAAATGACAAAATGATCAATTAGGCTTTATTTATTTTTATTAGAAAAAATAAAGAGATAGACTAGCTGAATATAATAATTTGTTGAAATATTAGAGCAAGAAGTAAAATGACTAATTGAGAAACTCAAGATTTAATTTGTGGTTGATGCTAAAAGCTTTCAAGTACATGGGTATTTATAGTTACTAGTTTATTTTAATAGTATTATTAATTATCAAGATTTTTTTTTTCAGATTTCCTTACTTGAATTAATTAATTAATTTAAGTGAGGAAAAAAGTTTTTGTTGTCATATTAATTCATTAAAGAAGAATTTGGATGTACAAATCAACCTACAAATGACAGAATGATAAATTAGGATTTATTTGTTTTTGTTAGAAAAAATGAATAGATAAGCTAGTTGAATATAATAATTTGTTGAAATATAAAAGTAAGAGAGACTAATTGAGAAACTCAAGCTTTGATTTGTGGTTGATACTAAAAGCTTTCAAGTACATGGACATTTATAGGTACTAGTTTATTTTAATAGTATTATTAATTGTCAAGATTTTCTTTTTTAGATTTCCTTACTTGAATTAATTAATTAATTTAAATGAGGAAAAAAAATTTGTTGTCGTATTAATTAAATTGAAGAAGAATTTGAATGTACAAATCAACCTACAAATAACAAAATGATAAATTAGGATTTATTTGTTTTTGGTAGAAAAAATAAAGAGATAGGCTAGTTGAATATAATAATTTGTTGAAATATGAAAGTAAGAGAGACTAATTGAGAAACTCAAGCTTTATTTAATAGGATGAGCATAAATCGCTTAGTAAACCTAGATCAACACCTCAAGCAAATAGAATCTATATTACAGTGCAGTAACTCATTCAACCTGGTTTGAGTGAGAGTTGAGGGGAGGAAATAACAGAATGTAGGTTTTGTTTGCAATGATTTAGAAACAGAATTGTGAATAAATGATAGGGGTTTGAGAGAGAGAAAAGATGGAGAGATATGGGAATAAATGGAAATGGTTACAAGGTAGATAAAGGGAGAGGAATTAGACGACCTTCTAGGGGACTGTGGTGTTAAACTGAAAACCTTCCTAAGGAAACATGGATCACTGTTTTTGGTGTGTGGATCAACTTTGTGTGGGTTTATCGCCAGCTGGTGGCTGTAAAGTGTGTGAAAATGGTGTACTGATGGGTTGTGTGAGTGGCCGGACAATGGTCGTCTAAATATGTGTTTGATGTTCAATATAAAATGGTATATGCTGAGTTGGAAAATAAAGTGGTAGAAAACACCAAAGGATTGCAGGTATGTAAAAATAGAAATTGCCTGGAACGATTGTTGATGTCATCGTTCTGGTTACTATGTGGGCATGCAAATTGGAGGCAGATTAGTATGGAATTATCGAGGAGAATAAAATGAGCACTGAGGGACTATGAGTGGAAAAAATTAAGTTGAACATAGGTTGAAGAGTGAGGAAAAATACCTTGAAATTGGTAAACCAGAATATGAAAGATGGAACTGCAAATGGTAAGGTTAATAACCAAGGATATATAGCAGATAGTTATTATGTTGGGAGGGTTTTTTAACCTGCAAAGGAGTTGCTGAAAGGGGTGGCTAGGTAGCCTAAGGATGAGGTAACATATGGGCTATGAAAAAGGAGCTGCCATGGTAATTATGTTGAAATTCAAGGGAAATTTAGGCAGTAGTGTAACGGCCCCGGAAATTTAGAATGAAATATGTGTATTAAAAATGTCAAATGCGGAAGTGTAATAAAAATTTTGATTAACATCCCTTATACTAAAACCAAAAATGTGCTCAAAATATAAAAGAACAAACTAACTAAAAGAGATACTTGAAAATAAGAACTATAAATATAACTACGGAGTCTTTAGGCGTCCCCTTCACCGTCTTCCAGCGGAACGGGCTCGGGAACAACGTCTTCCTGATCTGAAATAGTTAAGTAAGGAATGAGCTACACCAACCCAGTAAAGACATCACACTATCTCACCGCCACAGAAATTAAGGTGGGTAGAAAACACAAAAAGACCAATGGAGCATAATTTATAACAAATTCTTTTATCAATAATAAAATCCTTTACTGTCCACTTACCTCGGTGAGATCCATAGAACAACATACGAAAGCAATAACATTATCATCATCATGAAATCATATGAACTGTATAACATAATACTTACCACGCCTTTGCATTTCAATCATTATACAACATATTTTCCTCATTTACCAGCCTACTAGTATCCATGGGGATCCATAGGGGTCCCGCTACCCGTGAACCCTTAATATTTATAACCTGATTCCAGAGCCGTTCCCACACCCCGTCCGGTATGGGCACCAAAACCATGAACCTCAATACCCCGTCCGGTATGAGGGTAAAACGGGCCGTCCCCATACCCCGTCCGGTATGGGCGCCAAACACATAAGGTCTCCATACCCCGTCCGGTATGAGAGACCACATTCCCGGTAGGGTTCCCTATGGACCCGGTCCGTCCACCATCTCCCAGGATATCTAGTCAGGCTGTCTACAATATCCACTATCAATTCACATAACCTTTTTGACCTTTTTCTTGGTTTCGATCAACCAAACACACACAACATGTAAACCAGTAATGGACACCAAAAAAGACAACACAGTATCGGGTTAAGAATAATACCGACCATAATAAGGAAACCATGATTCATGCATACGAGACCATAATATAATTACATCAAACATCATGCTGCATTTAATACTGGAAATTAAATCAAACAATAATAGACCAACACAGTATCAGACTCGGGCTCCATTGGCAACCTTAATCAATTATACATCTATAAAGTCACACAGTATAGTTTAATTATTTATTTAGCTTTAATACCGTGATAAGAAATAGGGTGAGGGGTCCTTACTTATTTTGGGGTCTGAATACGGCTCTACAGTGCGCCTACAGGCTGTCCCTAATTTTCCCTGAATTTTTTCTGGGGAACTGAAATGCACTACTGGTACCTGTACGTGTCCGAATTAAGCCACGCTTGCATCGGTCCCTGCGATAGAACAAGCCTAGGGCCCTCGGTGGGCTGAAAAATCACGAAAAATTGAAACTTACCGGCAGCGGTGCTCTCGGGTGCGGCGGCTCCTCTGGCGTGAGTCGCGTTTTGATATTTGGCTCCGATCAACCTGTAGAAAAAAGAACGGTGATCACAGTGGTATAAAATTTGCATCAAACGGAGGTTGGGAAGGGCCTCATCGGAGGCAAAAATCGAGGAGGGGCGCGGCGGTGCCGCTGGGTTTCGGCTGGGTTTTCCGGTCGTTTGGCCGGTCGTTTGGCTTCGGTTTGGCCATAGGCGGACTCAGCATCAAAAACTGAGCAAGGGGGAGAAAAATTACCTTGATTGGCGGTCGGAAACTTCCATGGTGCGGCGGCGGGTGGCGGCGGCCGGCTCCTCCGGCGTCTGGTTCTTCTTCTCTGGCGAGCACTGGCGGCTAGGGTTTCTTTGGTCAGGTGTGGGTGGGGTTATTTATACCCTTTGCCTTTTAATCTTGACCGTCCATCAAGATTGAATCTGGGCCGTTCGATCGCGATTTAATTGGGATTAAATCTGGGCCGTTCATTGCGATGCAATCTGGGCCGTCCATGCCTGATTGAATCTGGGCCGTCCGTGCGCGTGAATCTGGGCCGTCCGTGCGCACGTTTGATCTGGGCTGTCCTTGCGCGCGGGAACGGATCTGGGCCGTCCGATCGCGCGCACGTGGATCGCCCCCGTGGCCCGTCCCCTGGTCAGCGTGTCCTTGCCACGCGGCGCGTTCTTGTTGGCCGAGGCTGCTGACCGGGCCACTGACGTGGCTGCTGACGTGGTGTTGACGTGGCACAACTTTTTTAAATTACTTTTTGACCCCCAGTTTCTGATTTTCTTTTCAAAAACACCCCCATAATCCAAATTTTCACCCCTTTTTCCCAAAATCAATTTCAATTAAGTCCAAATAATATTTTTACCCAATTTTATCATTTTTATTATTTATATTTTCATTAAATTAAATTAAACTAATTTAAATAAAAAAATCAAATAAATAAAAAAAGAATAAAAATAAAAATAAATAAATAAAATTTTTATTTATTTATTTGGGTGTTACAACTCTCCCCCCTTAAAGAAATTTGGTCCCCCAAATTTGCCTCTTACTCTTGGTCGAACAAATGGGGATACTGGGCTCTAAATTCTGATTCTAGCTCCCAAGTAGCCTCCCTGGGCGTGTGGTTCTGCCACACGACCTTTACAAATGATATTTTCCGATTGCGGAGTATTCTGCTCTTTCGGTCCGTGAAATAGGGTGAGGGGTCCTTACTTATTTCGGGGTCTGAATACGGCTCTACAGTGCGCCTACAGGCTGTCCCTAATTTTCCCTAAATTTTTTCTGGGGAACTGAAATGCACTACTGGTACCTGCATGTGTCCGAATTAAGCCACGCTTGCATCGGTCCCTGCGATAGAACAAGCCTAGGGCCCTCGGTGGGCTGAAAAATCACGAAAAATTGAAACTTACCGGCAGCGGTGCTCTCGGGTGCGGCGGCTCCTCTGGCGTGAGTCGCGTTTTGATATTTGGCTCCGATGAACCTGTAGAAAAAAGAACGGTGATCACAGTGGTATAAAATTTGCATCAAACGGAGGCCGGGAAGGGCCTCATCGGAGGCAAAAATCGAGGAGGGGCGCGGCGGCGCCGCTGGGTTTCGGCTGGGTTTTCCGGCCGTTTGGCCGGTGGTTTGGCTTCGGTTTGGCCATAGGCGGACTCAGCGTCAAAAACTGAGCAAGGGGGAGAAAAATTACCTTGATCGGCGGTCGGAAACTTCCCTGGTGCGGCGGCGGGTGGCGGCGGCCGGCTCCTCCGGCGTCTGGTTCTTCTTCTCTGGCGAGCACTGGCGGCTAGGGTTTCTTTGGTCAGGTGTGGGTGGGGTTATTTGTACCCTTTGCCTTTTAATCTTGACCGTCCATCAAGATTGAATCTGGGCCGTTCGATCGCGATTTAATTGGGATTAAATCTGGGCCGTTCATTGCGATGCAATCTGGGCCGTCCATGCCTGATTGAATCTGGGCCGTCCGTGCGCGTGAATCTGGGCCGTCCGTGCACACGTTTGATCTGGGCTGTCCTTGCGCGTGGGAACGGATCTGGGCCGTCCGATCGCGCGCACGTGGATCGCCCCCGTGGCCCGTCCCCTGGTCAGCGTGTCCTTGCCACGCGGCGCGTTCTGGTTGGCCGAGGCTGCTGACCGGGCCACTGACGTGGCTGCTGACGTGGTGCTGACGTGGCATAACTTTTTTAAATTACTTTTTGACCCCCGGTTTCTGATTTTCTTTTCAAAAACACCCCCATAATCTAAATTTTCACCCCTTTTTCCCAAAATCAATTTCAATTAAGTCCAAATAATATTTTTACCCAATTTTATCATTTTTATTATTTATATTTTCATTAAATTAAATTAAACTAATTTAAATAAAAAAATCAAATAAATAAAAAAAGAATAAAAATAAAAATAAATAAATAAAATTTTTATTTATTTATTTGGGTGTTACAACTCTCCCCCCTTAAAGAAATTTGGTCCCCCAAATTTGCCTCTTACTCTTGGTCAAACAAATGGGGATACTGGGCTCTAAATTCTGATTCTAGCTCCCAAGTAGCCTCCCTGGGCGTGTGGTTCTGCCACACGACCTTTACAAATGATATTTTCCGGTTGCGGAGTATTCTGCTCTTTCGGTCCGTGATACCGACCGGCACTTCTTCATAAGACAAGTCTTCTTGGAGTGGAAGCGGTTCATGAGCCAAAACATGAGAAGGGTCCGGGTTGTACTTACGTAGCATGGATACGTGGAACACGTTGTGGACTCTAGAGAGCTCTGGAGGCAGTGCTAGTCTGTAGGCAGCAGTACCAATCCTGTCTAAGATTTCGAAGGGTCCAATATACCAGGGGTTTAATTTTCCCCTCCTGCCGAACCTACTAATTCCCTTGAAGGGAGTGACTTTAAGAAACACCCGGTCGCCTTTCTCAAACGCTAGGTCTCTCCTCCGGGTATCTGCATAACTCTTCTATCTACTCTGAACTGTCTGAATGTTCTTCTTGATTTTAACTCTCTTGGACGTGGTCTCCTCTACCAACTCCGGGCCGAACAATCTTCTATCGCCCACCTCCTCCCAACAAATCGGTGATCTGCACGGGCGCCCATATAATGCCTCATATGGAGCCATGCCGATACTTGCTTGGTAGCTGTTGTTGTAGGCAAACTCTATCAGGGGCAGATGGTCGTCTCAATGGCCCCTAGAGTCAAGGACACAAGCTCGGAGCATATCCTCAAGCGTACGAATTGTCCTCTCTGATTGTCCATCAGTCTGGGGATGGAAAGCAGTACCAAGAGATAGCTTTGTTCCCATAGCTTGCTGGAAGCTGCTCCAAAATCGAGAAGTGAACCTGGGATCCCTGTCGGACACTACTGTCACCGGAACCCCATGTAATCTGACTATCTCCCCGATATACATCCTTGCCAACTTGTCTAATGAATCAGTCATCCTGATGGCTAAGAAGTGGGAAGACTTGGTAAGTCGGTCAACGATTACCCATATGGCATCGTTTCCTGAACGTGCCTTGGGTAGCCCTGATACGAAGTCCATGGTGATATGTTCCCACTTCCACTCCGGGATCGGTAAAGGCTGAAGTAACCCACCTGGGCGCTGATGCTCTGCCTTGACCTGCTGACATACCAAACATTTAGATACAAAGTCAGCTATGTCTCTCTTCATCCCATGCCACCAAAACCGGGGTCGCATGCTCAGGTACATTTTGGTGCTTCCGGATGCATGGCAAACTTCGAGCTATGGGACTCCGTCATGATGTCCCTTTTTAACTCACTGTCATCTGGGACACACACCCTGTCTTGGAAACGAAGTAGTCCATCGGCAGATGTTCGGAATTCTGAGCTCCCTCCCTGTTCTGCATCCTTCTTGCGGGCTACCAGGGCGGGGTCAACTGTCTGGGCTTCCCTTATTCTCTGAATTAACTCGGGCTGGACTGTCAGGCAGCCCAAACATATGACTTTCTTCAGATCATGAAGTCGAACATTTTGTGTGGCCCCAATTGGTCTGCATTCTGAAACCATCAAATGGGCTAAGATACCTGCACTTTTCCTGCTGAGGGCATCTGCTACCACGTTGCCCTTACCCGGATGGTATAAGATGTCACAATCATAGTCCTTAAGGAGTTCCATCCACCTTCTCTGACGCATGTTGAGATCCTTCTGAGTGAATATGTGTTTCAGACTCTTGTGATCGGTATAGATCTGAAAGGTCTCTCCATACAAATAATGACGCCAGGTTTTCAAGGCATGAATGATTGCGGCAAGTTCCAGGTCATGGGTGGGATAGTTCTTCTCATGATTCTTTAAATGTCTGGACCCATATGCTATAACCTTTCCATTTGCATCAGGACATAACCCAGGCCCAGATAGGAGGCATCACTGTAAACTGTATATCCTCCCGATCCACTCGGTAAGGCTAGCACAGGTGCAGTGGTCAGCTGTTTCTTTAATTCTGAGAAACTTCTTTCGCAGTCTTCATTCCACTCAAACTTGGCATTCTTCTTTTTGAGTCGGGTTAGAGGAGCTGCTAGACTGGAGAATCCTTCAACGAACTTGCGGTAATAACTTGCCATTCCCAGGAAGCTACGAATTTCCTTAACTGATGTCAGCTTCTCCCAACCAAGCACCGCTTCAACCTTTTCAGGATTCACTGATACCCCTTCCTTCGATATGATGTGTCCTAGGAAGGCAGTCTGCTCAAGCCAGAATCCACACTTACTCAACTTCGCATATAGCTTCTTGTTTCTAAGGACCTGCAAAACTTGGGCCAGATGGTGAGCATGTTTTTCTCTGCTTTTTGAGTAGACTAAGATATCATCAATGAACACGATGACAAATTGATCCAAGAACTCTCTGAAAACCCTATTCATCAGATCCATAAAGATTACCGGGTTATTGGTTAGCCTGAATGGCATGACCAGGAACTCATAATGTCCGTACCTAGTCCGGAAGGCCGTCTTGGGGATGTCTTCTGCTCTTATCTTCACCTGGTGGTAACCTGATCGTAGGTTTATTTTAGAGAAGACTTGTGCACCCTGCAGCTGATCAAAGAGGTCATCAATTCGGGGAAAGGGATACTTGTTTTTGATCGTGACCTTGTTCAATCCTCTGTAATCAATGCACAGTCTCAACGTTCCATCTCCCTTCCTTACAAAAGTGACTCCGGCACCCCAAGGGGACACACTGTGTCTAATAAAACCACTGTCTTGCAATTCAGTGATCTGTTTCCTCAGCTCTTCCATCTCAATGCGGCTCATGCGGTAAGGAGCAACCGAAATGGGCTGGGTATCTAGTTGTAGGTCTATAGTGAACTTGACTTCTCTATCCACTGGCAGACCGGGTAGTTCATCCAGAAACACAACTAGGAAGTCTCGGACTACAGGAATCTCTTGAATACAAATTTCCTTCTTGGGCTTGCCTAGTCAGAGAAAACAACAAAATTAAAGTACTGGAAGTTAAGGAAACTTGCCATCAAGGAATACGTACTGAATAATTTTATTAATTTGTAAATGGCTCCTCGTTAGGAGGATTAAATACAACTTTCTTGTTGAAGCAATCTATGGTGGCGTGATACGCCGCTAGCCAATCCATTCCTAAGATTATATCAAAATCCCCCGTGTCTAACCCTATCAGGTCTACACTCAGTTTTCTATTTGCTATCTCCACGGCACAAGCCCTATAGATAGCTTCCCCTAGTAGTGTTTCACCCCCAGTAGTAGACACAAACAATAGTGATTCAAGTTTATCAGGTGATACATTAATTTTAGAAGCAAAAGCATGTGAAACAAAAGAGTGAGATACACCAGTGTAAAATAAAACATGAGAAATATGGTCACAGATAGTATACATACCCTGTACCACATCCGGGTCGACGTCAGCATCCTGCTGGATAAGGTTGTAAGCTCTGCCCTGGATAGGAGGCCTCCCTTGATTCTGGTTCCTCGGGCATTCTCTGGCATAATGCTGGGCACTGCCACAAATACGACAAGTGTTGTTGAGGTGGTAGCAGGGTCGGTCCCCGTGATCTCTGCCACAGTGTTGACAGATCTTCCCACGTGCTGCCCCTGGAGCCTGAGGAGGGGCCTGGATGGCTGGTTTGGGCCTCTTGTTTGGTTGGGCAGGCGCCGTGGGTGCTAGCCTGCGGAATGGAGCTGAGTGTCGGGAACTCCCTCCTGGCTGAGGACGGGTGCTGAAGCTTCTTTCCACGATCTGTGCCTTTGCTAGGACTGCTGAATATGTCTTGAGCTCCAATACTACCAAGTGTTGCCTGATATTTGGGCGAAGACCCGACTGGAATCTCCTGGCCTTTCGGCCCTCATCCATCAATGTCTCTAGGGAGTATCGGCCCAGCTCGAGGAACTTACAAGCATACTCTGATACTGTCATGTTTCCCTGAACCAGTTGAACAAACTCCGTTTCCTTTAGGTGTCAGATGTGCTCAAGGAGATATTCCGCATGGAAGGCCGTTAGGAACTGCTCCCAAGTGACTGGTGTAGGCAGGGTGGCCTGCTTGAGCTCCCACCAACGTCCTGCTTTCCCTACCAGCATGAAGGAAGCAAGGGCAGCTCCCTGCTCAGGGACTACTCCCAAGATCCTGAAAGCTCTCTCAGTCTCTGCCAGCCAGAACTGGGCCTCTTCAAAATAGGATCCCCCTGCAAAGGTGGAGGGGTTCAGTCTCTTGTACCTCTCTATGTAGCCCGGGTCGATCAAGGAAGGAGCGGAATCCCGTGGAGGAGGGACTGGACCCGGCTGGGGATAGACTGTAGGGCCCTGTTGTGGCACCTACTGAAATGGTGGGGGCACCGGATTTTACTGTGGCAGTGCCGGGCAGTACGGTGGCTGGGGCACCGGTTCATACTGCGGCGGTGGTGCCGGGTGGTACTGTGGTGGAGTAGGCTCGTGCCAGGGTGCTCGGGATCCGCTTGCTGTAGCGGTGGCTCAACCTGTGGTAGTGGGGAGGTTCGGGTAACTCCCTTCTCTCCTCTCGACCTTGCTGGGCGGCCATGATCCTTTCCAACATCTCAAATATTCTGTCCACATCTTCCCGAAGGGAATCATCCCGGGCTGCTCGGTTTAGTGGGGGTCTTCATCTCCTCATTTCTCTGCACTTGTATTTCATAAGGAATGGTTGAGTAACAGTTTATCGGTGAATATTTCTCTAAGTATTATTGTGTAAGGGATAAGTCCGGGGAACGCGGCTCTGATACCAACTGTAACGGCCCCGAAAATTTAGAATGAAATATGGTATTAAAAATGTCAAATGCGGAAGTGTAATAAAAATTTTGATTAACATCCCTTACACTAAAACCAAAAATGTGCTCAAAATATAAAAGAACAAACTAACTAAAAGAGATACTCGAAAATAAGAACTATAAATATAACTACGGAGTCTTTAGGCGTCCCCTTCACCGTCTTCCTACGGAACGGGCTCGGGAATATCTTCCTGATCTGAAATAGTTAAGTAAGGAATGAGCTACACCAGCCCAGTAAAGGCATCACACTATCTCACCGCCACGGAAATAAAAGTGGGTAGAAAACACAAAAAGACCAATGGAGCATAATTTATAACAAATTCTTTTATCAATAATAAAATCCTTTACTGTCCACTTACCTCGGTGAGATCCATAGGACAACATACGAAAGCAATAACATTATCATCATCATGAAATCATATGAACTGTATAACATAATACTTACCACGCCTTTGCATTTCAATCATTACACAACATATTTTCCTCATTTACCAGCCTACTAGTATCCATGGGGATCCATAGGGGTCCCGCTACCCGTGAACCCTTAACATTTATAGCCTGATTCCAGGGCCGTCCCCACACCCTGTCCAGTATGGGCGCCAAAACCATGAACCTCAATACCCCGTCCGGTATGAGGGTAAAACGGGTCGTCCCCATACCCCGTCCGGTATGGGCGCCAAACACATAAGGTCTCCATACCACGTCCGGTATGAGAGACCACATTCCTGGTAGGGTTCCCTACGGACCCGGTCCGTCCACCATCTCCCAGGATATCTAGTCAGGCTGTCCACAATATCCACTATCAATTCACATAACCTTTTTGACCTTTTTCTTGGTTTCGATCAACCAAACACACACAACATGTAAACCAGTAATGGACACCAAAAAAGACAACACAATATCGGGTTAAGCATAATACTGACCATAATAAGGAAACCATGATTCATGCATACGGGACCATAATATAATTACATTAAACATCATGCTGCATTTAATATTAGAAATTAAATCAAATAATAATAGACCAACACAGTATCAGACTCGGGCTCCATTGGCAACCTTAATCAATTATACATCTATAAAGTCACACAATACAGTTTAATTATTTATTTAGCTTTAATACCATGATAGAAAATAGGTTGAGGGGTCCTTACTTGTTTCGGGGTCTGAATACGGCTCTACAGTGCGCCTACAGGCTGTCCCTAATTTTTTCTGAATTTTTTCAGAGGAACTGAAACGCACTACTGGTTCCTGCACGTGTCCCAAAAAATCCCAAATTAGACCTAGGGCCCCTTTCAGCCAATATCGCAATTCCGGCACAGCGGCTCCGCCGTGCTCTGGCGACGGCTATTCACCTTGGGTTGGCCAAATTCGGCCACGCTTGCATCGGTCCCTGCGATAGAACAACCCTAGGTCCCTCAGTGGGTCGTAAAATCATGAAAAATTGAAACTTACCGGCGGCGGTGCTCTTGGGTGCGGCGGCTCCTCCGGTGTGAGTCGCGTTTTGATGTTTAGCTACAATCAACCTGTAGAGAAAAGAACGGTGATCACAGTGGTATAAAATTTGCATCAAACGGAGGCCGGGAAGGGCCTCATCGGAGGCAAAAATTGAGGAGGGGCGAGGCGGCGCCGCTGTGTTTCGGCTGCATTTTTCGGCCGTTTGGCTGGTGGTTTGGCTCCGGTTTGGCCATAGACGGACTCAGCGTCGAAAAACGAGTAAGGGGGAGAAAAATTACCTTGATCGATGGTCGGAAACTTCCCCGGTGCGGTGGCGGGTGGCGGTAGCCGGCTCCTCCGGCGTTTGGTTCTTCTTCTCCGGCGAGCACTGGCGGCTAGGGTTTCTTTGGTCAGGTGTGGGTGGGGGTATTTATACCCTTTGCCTTTTAATCTTGACCGTCCATCAAGATTGAATCTGGGCCGTTCGATCGCGATTTAATTGGGATTAAATCTGGGCCGTCCGTGCCTGATTGAATCTGGACCATCCGTGCGCGTGAATCTGAGCCGTTCGTGCGCTTGAATCTGGGCCGTCCGTGCGCGCGGGAACGGATCTGGGCCGTCCGATCGCGCGCATGCGGATCGCCCCTGTGGCCCGTCCCTTGGTCAGCGTGTCCTTGCCACGCGGCGCGTTCTGGTTGGCCGGGGCTGCTGACCGGGCCGCTGACGTGGTTGCTGATGTGGCACAACTTTTCTAAATTACGTTTTGACCTCCCAGTTTTTGATTTTCTTTTCAAAAACACCCCCATAATCCAAAATTTCACCCCTTTTTCCCAAAATCAATTTCAATTAAGTCCAAATAATATTTTTACCCAATTTTATCATTTTTATTATTTATATTTCCATTGAATTAAATTAAACTAATTTAAATAAAAAAAATCAAATAAATAAAAAAAGAATAAAAATAAAAATAAATAAATAAAATTTTTATTTATTTATTCGGGTGTTACAAGTAGTGTGCTTGGAACCATATAAGCAGAGAGATAAATGGGTTATTTGAGTGGGAGAGTGATGACAAAGAGTAGACAGACTGTTGGGAGAAGTCAGGGAACTGGATAATGGGCTATTTGTACTTGCAAGCTTTGGGGAGAGTCTAAGATATCTAGAATTTTCCTTTAAAGGAAAAAGGGGAGTTTCTGGAGTGAGAGAGAGAGTTGAGGGCGACTCTGGTTTAGGAATTTTATTGATTTCAATACATTACTTGAATTTAAATTTGACTTCATGTGCATGGGTAGCTCATTCATGTTTATTTATAGATGCAGTGAAGCAGGAATCAAGATAAGATTCACCACCAACAGAACCCAATACATAGGGGATACAAGAGGAGAATAAGCGAGATTTTTTCCATTATACTCATACGGACATAATAGCTAAAATTAACACACATATATAAGAACATCTTTGTCATTCATTGTGGTATAGCGTATGTTGATAGAAAGCTAAGGAACATTTTGATTGTGTTGATGATGATGAATTTAAGAAGTATGTATTACTGGTAATTTAAAATAGGATGCCTCAACTATATAGGTTACAGGGCATTACAGGGAAAGAGGAAATTATAGGTAAGTGATTTGAGTTGAGGAAAACACCCACCAGGGTGAATGAGTTATTGCACTATAATGTAGATTCTAATTGCTTGAGGTGCTGATCTAGGCTTACTGAGCGATTTATGCTCATCCTGTTATTTAATGTTATTTTTCCAAATCAAATAAAATAGGAGGGTGGTCCCGATCCAGTCAACCTAGTTCTTAAAGCATGGAGGAAACAAGAAAAGGGAAAACTAAAGTTGTGTAGGAGTGAGATTAAATAGAGGTTCATATAGCGAATATAAATACAAGAACAATGCTTCTCAAAAGAGAAGAGAAAAAAAAGCAAGAGGCAGTAGGATAGATAAAGAAAATGTATACATTCAGTTGGTAGGATTTCCGAACTATATGAATATATGAACACATGTTTTGGATCTTCTTAAATTTTGTTTATCTGATATATATATATTTTCTTGATATGGAAGTTTATGAGCACTTGTGTATGGGTTTCCGGGCTGGATCATTATATTGTGTGAAGTGATGCATGATTTTAAAATATTTTTTTATTTTTATACTTGTGTATATTTAAATTCACAAAATTATATATTAGTGAATAATAAAAAGATATAGTAAAATTAATTATTTCTGAAATTATTTTGTTTTGGAAAATATTTTCCCTTTTATGAAAAGGAAAATTATTTTATTTTACTTTGCTTATTTCATAATATATAAACTTTATAATAAAAACGCGTATACACATCAATACATTTGCTTATTTCATAAATATATAAACTTTATAATAGAAACATACCAATACATTTTATAAATAAAAATTATAAAACTTCTTTTTGGTTTGCTCTTTGATTAGGTTACTAGAGACATTGGTGGTCTTTCTATTTGGTATCGTCATAAATATTATAATTCTAAAGAATACCAAAAGATTTATTAAATTGAATAATCTAATATTTTGATGAATTAACTAATGATTAACAAAGAATAATTAGTTTTTTTATTATTAAAAAAAATAATAATACTTAACAACTTATTACTAAAAATCAGCAACAAGAAGTAAAAAGATTAAGTTGTACAGGAAAATAATAATATGCAGAAAATTGAAGAAGACAAAAAATAAATAAATGGACCAGGCTTGTAGCTGTAAGAGGAGCGTTCGCTTGGTTGCACTCTAGAATGCAGCAAAAGAAAAGAATAAGAAGAATAAGTAGTATTAGTTGTAGTAGCAGTAGCAGTAGTAGTAACAATATTAGTAAAAGTAGCACTAATAGCAGCAATAGCAATATTAGCAGTAACAATAGCAACAACAGTAGCAGCAACAGTAGTAGTAGTAGTGGTAGTAGCTGTAGCAGTAATAACAATATTAGTAGTAGTAGCAGTAACAGCAGTAGTAGCAGTAGGAATTGTAGCAGTAGTAGCAGTTGTACTAAAAGTAGCAATAACAATAGTAGTAGCAGAGTAGCATAACAGTAGTAGTAGCAGTAGTAATAATATTATTGGTGGTAGTAGTAGTAGTAATAGTACTAATACCTATAGATGCCCATGTACTTGAAAGCTTTTAGCATCAACCATAAGTCAAAGCTTGAGTTTCTCAATTAGTCTCTCTTATTTCTTCCTCTCATATTTCAACAAATTATTATATTCAGCTAGCCTATCTCTTCATTTTTTCAAACAAAAACAAATCAATCCTAATGATGATTTTGTCATTTTTAGTTTGATTTGTACATTCAAATTCTTCTTCAATTGAATTAATATGACAACAAAAAATTTTTTTTCCTCATTTAAATTTATTAATTAATTCAAGTAAGAAAATCTATAAAAAAAATTGGATAATTAATAATACTATTAAAATAAACTAGTACCTATAAATACCCATGTACTTGAAAAGGTTTTAGCATCAACCACAAATCAAAGCTTGAGTTTTTCAATTAGTCTCTCTTACTTTCATATTTCAACAAATTATTATATTCATCTAGCCTATCTCTTTATTTTTTCTACCAAAAACAAATAAATCCTAATTTATCATTTTGTTATTTGTAGGTTGATTTGTACATTCAAATTCTTCTTCAATTGAATTAATATGACAACAAAATTTTTTTCCTTCATTTAAATTAATTAATTAATTCAAGAAAATTTGAAAAAAAAAATCTTGATAATTAATAATACTATTAAAATAAACTAATACCTATAAATACCCATGTACTTGAAGGCTTATAGCATCAACCACAAATCAAAGCCTGAGTTTCTCAATTAGTCTTTTTTACTTCTTCCTCTCATATTTCAATAAGTTATTATATTTAGCAAGTTTATCTCTTCATTTTTTTTAACAAAAATAAATAAAGCCTAATTGATCATTTTGCCATTTGTAAGTTGATTTGTACATTCAAATTCTTCTTCAATTGAATTAATATGACAACAAAAATTTGTTTACTCATTTAAATTAATTAAATAATTCAAGTAAGGAAATCTAAAACAAATTCTAGATAATTAATAATACTATTAAAATAAACTAGATTTTTTGTGGTGTTACATACAATGTAGTAATAGTAGGAGCAGTACCAGCAATAGCAGTATTAGCAGCAATAGTAGTAGCAATGCTAGTAATAGTAGTAGTAGTAGTAGCAATGCTAGTAACAGTAGTAGTAGTAGTAGCAATAGTAGCAGTAGTAGTAGTAGCAGCAATATCAGTAGTAACAGTAGCAGAATTAGTTGTAGTATTAATACCCGGGTTAATAGCAGTAGTAGAAGTAATAACAATAATAGCAGTAGTAGCAGTACCACCAATAGCAGCTATAGTAATAGTAGCAGTTATAATAGTAAGAGTAGTAGTAGCAGCAGTAAAAGTAACATTAGTAGTAGTAGTAGCAGTAGTATTAGTATTAGTAGTAGTAGTAGCAGTAGTATTAGTATTAGTAGTAGTAGTAGTACTTGTACTAGTTTCTATAAATGGCCATGTACTTGAAAGCTTTTAACATCAACCACTAATCAAAACTTGACTTTCTCAATTAGTCTCTCTTATTTCGTCCTCTCATATTTCAACAAATTATTATATTCCGCTAGTCTATCTATTCATTTTTTTAACAAAAACAAATCAAGCCTAATTGATCATTTTGTCATTTATAGGTTGATTTGTACATTTAATATCTTTTTCAATTGAATTAATATGCAACGAAACTTTTTTTTCATTTAAATTAATTAATTAGTTGAAGTAAGGAAATAAAAAAAAATGTTTGATAGTTAATAATACTATTAAAATAAATTAGATTTTTTGTTGTATTACCTGTAATGCAGTAGTAATAGCAGTAGTAGTAGCAGTATTAGCAATAGTAGTAGTAACAGTGGTAGTAGTAGTAGTAAAAATAGTAACAGTAGTAGTAAAAATAGTAACAGTAGTAGTAATAGGAGTAGGAGTAGCAATGGTGGTAAAAGTAGTAGTAATAATAGTATTAAGAGCAGTAATAGTAACAGTGGTAGTAGTAGTAGTAATAGCAGCAGTAACAGCAGTAGTAGTAGCAAAAGCAGCAGTAGCAGTAGCAATATTAGCAGTAGTAGCAGCAGTAGTACTTGTTGTAGTAGTAGTAGCAATAATAATAGTAGTAAAAGTTATAGTAGTAATAGTAGTAGTAGTAGTAGTAGTAGTAGCATTAATAGTACTAGTAGTAGTACTAGTACCTATAAATACTCATGTACTTGAAGACTTTTAGCATCAACCACAAATCAAAACTTCAGTTTCTCAATTAGTCTCTCTTACTTCTTCCTCTCATATTTCAATAGATTATTATATTCAGCTACCTTATCTCTTCGTTTTTTCTAACAATAGCAAATCAAGGCTAATTGATCATTTTGTCATTTGTAGGTTGATTTATACATTCAAAATCTTCTTCAATTAAATTAACATGACAATAAAACTTTTTTTCCTCATTTACATTAATTAATTAATTCAAGTAAGCAAATCTGGAAAAAAATGTTGGATAGTTAATAATGCTATTAAAATAAACTTGATTTTTTCTATTATTACATGTAGTTATAGCAGTATTAGTAGTAGCAATAGTTGTAGCAGTATAGTAGTAGGAGTAACAATAATAAAAATAGTAGCAGCAGTAGCGGCTTTAGCAGTAGTAGCAGTAGTAGTAATAGTCGTAGTAGTAGTAGTAATAGTAGTAGTAATATGACAACAAAATTTTTTTCCCCATTTAAATTAATTAATTAATTCAAGTAAGAAAATCTGAAAAAAAATTCTAGATAATTAATAATACTAATAAAATAAACTAGTACCTATAAATGCTCATGTACTTGAAAGCTTTTAGCATCAACCACAAATCAAAATTTGAGTTTCTCAGTTCGTCTCTCTTACTTCTTCCTCTCATATTTCAAAAAATTATTATATTCAGCTATCCTATATCTTCATTTTTTCTAACAAAAATAAATCAAGCCTAATTATCATTTTGTCATTTGTAGGTTAATTTGTGCATACAAATTCTTCTTGAATTGAATTAATATGGCAATTTTTTTCTTATTTAAATTAATTAATTAATTTTAAATAAATAAATCTGAAAACAAATGCTGGATAGTTAATAATACTATTAAAATAAACTAAATTTTTTGTGATGTTACACATAATATAGTAGTAGTGGCAGTAGCAATAGTAGTAGCAGTAGTGGCAGTAGTAGTAGCAACAGTAGCAGTAGAGAAATTTTAATTAATTATTTAATCAAAATTCTTATTACAATTAAAATTTTATGTAAATAATTAAATTTAAAATTTATAAAAATAATGTAATTTATTTATTAAAATATTTATTGTGTGATTCATATATAATATTATATCAATATATACAAAAATTTATATAGATAATGGACAAAATATGACCCATATGTGTTGGGCTTTTCTGTTAGGGGCCAATTTGAAGCAAATGTTTGGGTCAAGCTTAAATTAGCTTTTAAGATGACATAAAAAAAAAAGAAAAAGAACATCCAGAAAAGTTCAACGGTTTACAATTATATATATTTCTATATTTCCATCTCAAATCCAAGTATGTGTGTATCATCCCAATAAAAAAAGGGAAAGAAACTTGAAAGTTTTTAAAGGAAATAAGAGATCAACGGTCCAGATCTCATTCCATAATAGAAGGCTACGATTTAATTTCAGCTACTATATAAAAGGCATTATTTCTACACAAAAAAGGAAGAAACCCTAACACCATGTTTGGATCGTGGTGAATGATAGAATTTTAATGTATGGTACTCCACAAGTGTGAGAAAATCATGTTTGTTTCAACTTCCAATGGTAACAAACAGTATCTGACCAGTAAATTTGGGATAAATTTTAAAACCATCGAATCGGTGGTATGTGACCAGCAAATTACTTTTTTTCCCTTATACCCCCGTATAATATACTTAATTTTCTTTTTATCCTCACAAATTATTATTTATTTTATTAAATATAAAAATTTAATTTGATTATGTGTAATAATTATTTATTTAAATACAAATATAATTATACTGGTAAACAATTTTTTTCTTTTCATTACATACTTTTTATATACCATTTATTATTGCATATAATAAGTAGGGATAAATTAATAATTTGATTGAAAATAAAATCATACCATCCTCTCATCCAAACAAAAATATGCCATTAACATACGTTAATATACCATCATCCAAATATAAATTTTTTTTGCCATTCTCATCCTATGTCAGTGCCATCCAATCATTGTTATTACCATACATTAATTAACCATCACTAAAATTTATCCAAACAGGGTGTAAGAGAGAGAGAAAGAGAGGTTGTCAACGGATGGTGAGGAAGGAAAAAAGAAAGAAGAACGAATGAGGGAAACAACAACCAGATCAACATTTTTGTTGGGAGCAAGAGATAAGATCATTTCAGCCCTTTTCAATTCGAATTTGAGTTTAAAGTGCATGTTAATTCATTTAAACCGCATGAGGAAGATTTAGAATGGATATTTGGAAAACAGAGTATCATATGAATTTACAAATAGGCGTACATACATGTGTATTTACTTATCTTTGAAATAAATGTTAAATATGGGTGTGTTAGTGTTTGAAGAAGAAGACTGAGATATTTTGGTGGTTTGAGTATTCTGTGCATAAATCTGGTGAGATATGGCTAAGATAATGAGGTGAGTTTCATCAAGTAATGGTTTAGGAAAGGAAAACAAGAAAAAAAAGAAGAAGAAAAGAAAATTTTGGAAGTACACAAGAGTCGTTGAGGAAAAGATAGGTAGTGACCGAGAGTGGGAGAAGGGATTCAGGGAAGGCACATTTAACCAAATAAATTCTGGAAGTAAATTGGAGATAAAAACCTGACAAACCAAACACATAGAGGGGAAGAATAATAAGGGAAGGTGTTCAGGTTGATGGAGAATAGTGAACCAAATAAAGTTAGGTTGAACGAAACTCTTAGATGACTCACATAATTAATTTAATGATTTATTACTAGGAATGATACTAGACTAGGACTGCTAAATACAAGCCTTGAAGGGAGTTGAGTGTTGAATCTAGAATATGTTGGGTAGAAATGAGAGAAAATTGGGAGGGTTAAATGAGCCAAACTAAAGGCTAGATGTAGGATGGGATTGAGCTAAAACTAAAACATATTTTTCTATGTTGGTGATCTCTCATTATGGTGTGTGTGTGGCCTATGTTGGCTGTGTGATGTGGAACAGCTGACCCATGCTCAGTCAGCAGAGTGGACCAAATATCAGAGGGTTCAAATGGGAGTGAATCTCCCTAATGCATGTGATAAATGAGTCTAGAGATGTAGTCGAGAAAGAGAAGGCTCTGAAGGACTTGGTTCGATGTGTAAAGTGCAAGCTCTGTGTATGTGTGTGTGTTACATTTTGGTGTGACCAATGCAAATAAGGAGTTTGGCTGGTGGAGCCGAGTGTGAAATTTGGTGGGAAAGAAATGAAAGAAAACATATATAAAAGAGGTGTAATGATGAGAATGAAAATTGGAAATATAATTAGGTAAGTTCAGTGGTTGTGTTGAATGATCTTAGTGATATGTATGTCCTATTATAATGTTCCAACTTGCTAGAAAAATTATTGCATATATCTAAATTCTAGAATGGATGAAATAGAATAGTACAGGTAAATGAGTATAGTTCTGTAGAATGGGTAAAGAGGTAAATAATTTAAAAGTGGATCATTTTGTTAAATGCACATAATCTAATTCATAATTGAATGTCTTGAAAGTGTTTTGAAGAAACTTGCAGGATGAGGATATGTAACATCCCAAAAATCGAATAGCGACCCTCGAAGTATGTTGAAAAGATTTAGTAGAAACAAAATTTTAAAATAATATAAAAGGTTAAAAGAAATGACCAAATCTCAAAGGTTTTGAAAAAAGAGGAGCAATATGGAGATGATGTAAGGGCTAGGTGGTAAGGATTTCAAAAAAAGAAGGGAAATTTGGGAATTAAAAAAAAAAGAAATGAAACCAATGTCAAGACTTATCCCTAATTCTAAACTGGATAAATAATTTATTGCATTAAAATTAAATAAGATTAATTAACCGTAAATGTAAAATAGTAAACCATCAGGTTTTTTTTAACTCACCTACCCAAACTGGGTTCTTAGGAATTAATGCGCGCAACCACCAGAAGTTCGTGTGCCTCCACACGCACCTCGACCGGATCGCCATGCGCCGCTGCCATTTGCCATTGATTGCTGCTATGAATTGGCCAAAATTCACTGTAGGGCACTTCACACCCTCAAATCCGACACATATTTGGTGGAATCGCACCAAAAGGAGTCGCAGAATAGCAAAACACACGTCGAGCTGCCACACAAATCGTCTTCTTCTCATGGGAACTGTTGTGCGTAGCACTGGACTCTCCTCTACCTTTTTCTTTTTTTTCTTCTTCCTCTCCTATCTCAGTTGCCAATTAATGGTAACCATAGCCCTTCTCTCTCTATCTTCCACTCTTTCTCTCTCTCTTTCTCTCTCTTTCTTTCTATTTCTCTCTCTCTCTCTTTCTCTCTCTTCCTGCACTGATTTCCTTCCCTCCCTTTGCATTTTATAGGGAGGGGCAGAAGGATTCCTGTATGACCCTTCTTCCTTGACATACAGGTCTCCTCTTCTTTTTTTTTACCGGTGGCAGAGACATACACACCTCTGCCTCTTCACTTTTCCCGACCAGAGGTAAACACGCCTTTTTGTTTTGCCTAAAACGGCACCGTTTTGGGGTCTCCCAAAACGGTGCCGTTTTAGTCTGTTACATAAACAATCATTGTTCGGCCACTCACATAACCCATCAAAATATTTAGTTTTGTGGACGGTTTGTCCAGGTCAGTAAATAAACAGTAGTATATTTAATATCCCGGTGTCACACCCATTCTGGCCACAAGTTGGCCATCCACTTACATAACATATTTAATAACCTATAGCAAGTTAATGCATTACACAGTAAAGAAAATCAGTAGATAATGTGACAAGGAAATGATGTGAAATCTAACCCATATTTGGCCAATAAAACACACACAACTATTAACACAACATATAGCTCACAAATGCAATACACAATTGTTAATAATACAGTAGATGAGGTACACCATTTTCACACATCTTTCGGCCACCAGCTAGCCACACACCCTCACAAAGTTGATCCACACACTAGAAACAGCAACCCATGTTTCCTTAGGAAGGTTTTCGGTTTAACACCATAGTCCCCTAGAAGGCCGTCATAATTCCTCTCCCTTTTTCAGCCTTGTAAACCTTTCCATTTATTCCCATATCTCTCCATCCATTCTCTCCCTCAAACACCTATCACTTATTCAAAATTTCATTTCTAAATCATTGCAAACAAAACCTATATTCTGTTGTTTCCTTCCCTTGACTCTCCCTTAAAACAGGCCCTGACTTCCCAACTATTTTCTGTCTCCAATGTTCATTCATACTTTTCCATTTTTTATTTTTAAATTAATTTACATTCAGTTGTCCCTCTCTCTTTCTCATATCTGATTTATTCTTCTGTGTTACTTTTAGCCATTCATCCTATTTTCTAATTTTTAGGACCCTAAATGATTTTTTCTAAAATGTCAGCCTTCTATCAAGAAAACCCTTTCAGTAAACTATATTGTGTTAGAGGCGATTTATGAAGTGTGTTGTTTTGTGACTATAAGTGTAAACCATACTATATTATTGAATATCGTATTGATCTTAGTGTTGTACATTGTGAAAATAATGGGTGTGCATTGTCACTATAAATAGAGAAAATAAAACTGATAGCGATCAAATGCACAAAAGCTCAAATGTTGCTAATCAGGAAGCTCAAATTTGTGAAGATGATAATTTGATCAACATTGCTGGTCCAATGACACGTTCAAGAAGAAAGAAAATGCAAGAAGCCTTGAAGAATTTGATTAGCATAAGTCTTTCACTAGAATTCTCCAAAGCCCACAATGCGAAGTCCAGAATTGTGAATTTCATGACCATTTCAGATCATGGGCCAATAAGGGCTAATGGATCATATTGGGTTGATCAAGACAATCATTTTGGCCCATAACATGGCCTAAAATTAGTGCAAAAGCATGGTTGGTTCAAGACTACATTCTTTTATCAATTCTAGTCAACAATAATGGCTTAACTTTGAAGTTGAAGGACATTAATAAATGTGATCATTTATGAACAAGATTGGTGTCTTCAAAAGCATTAAAACTCTTCATTGGATGATGGAAAATCAGCATGGAGTAAAAAAAAGTCAGCCTTGGAAAAATGAATTCAAAGAAGACTAGAATCCCAAGTCATTAATTAGTCTTGAATTTTTCTTTATTAATTTCTATTTCCAAAGTCAATTTTAAGTAATTTACTTTTGAATTTCATGCTCCCTATGACCTATAAATAGGGATGCATTCTACTTGTAAAAATCATATTGAAATTACATACTTGTTAAGGGTTTTCCTTAATTTGCTAGTCTCTTTTAGCTAGTTTGGGTCTTGCAAGTTGCTTGCAAAACTTATTAGGTTTATCAACTAGGATTCTTCCTCCTAGTTGTGGCACCTTGGCCTTTTCTTCTTTCTCTTCTGTAATTCAAAGGTGATAGGTTTAATATACCTATTATTGTTGGGTTCATTAGATTTAGGGGTGGATAACAGTAATTCAATTTTTCTACCTTTTTGTGATTCAAAGGTGGTAGGTTTGATATACCTACTGTTGTTGGGTTGCTTAGAAGATTTCTATAATTCTTTATTTTGGTGTAATTCAAAGGTGTTGAGTTTGATATGCTCAATGTTCTTGAGTTCATCCAAGATTGAAGATTGGCTTAACTAGATCATCAAGGAACGATCTTAATCAACTGGTAACAGTTGCTATAAAAAAGTATAGTCGTAATTGTAACCATTTAATAATACTATCAGCTATGACCACTACAAATCAAAGATTGAAGAAGTATGAGAGTAAAGAAAAAAGAGAAGAGAGGTGTTCGATTATTAGTCTTGGAGGTTAAGGTATTAAATTATTTTTATTGAGCATGTGTAGTTCATTTATTCCCATTTTTTAGAGCACGAAAACAAAGAAAAAACTCAAGATTAGCTGAAATAATGAGATCTATAGGGTGTGGAGGATATATGTTACCATCAGTTAGTGTCGACTTAATTTTTCAAACTGTAAACCATTATCTACCTTTTTAAAAGTGTTAATATCTCATGTTACAGGCTAACTATTTTAAATTTCACCAATGTTGTAAGGGAAGAAGTCATAGACAAAGTTAATTTTTTCTCATTTTATGTTAATTCGACTTAGAATCAATTTGTGGTTGATATGAATGGATACTCGTGACTCCATCTAGAGTACGGGTCATTCAAGTATATGTTACTATGAATACATATATTTATATGGGTGTAATTACGTGTACAAAAAAAATTTAAGTATATAAATCTGTGTGCTGTGGATATATATATAAGCATATGTATGAACCCTTAACACTTGTAATCAGATTCTAGGGCTATCCCCATACCCCGTCCGGTATGGGCGCCAAAACTATAAACCTCAATACCCCATCCGGTATGAGGGTGAAACGGGCCGTCCCCATACCCCGTCCGGTATGGGCGCCAAAACACATAAGGTCTCCATACCCCGTCCGGTATGAGAGACCACAATCCCGGTAGGGTTCCCTACGGACCCGGTCTGTCCACCATCTCCCAGGATATCTAGTCAGGCTGATCACATTATACAATTATCAATTTACATAACCTTTCATTCCCCTTTTCCTCAGTCAGCATCATCAATTCACACACAAACAAGCAAACCAGTAATTTATGCCAAACAAGACAACATACAGCATCAGTTTCTCAGTCATTCAACCCATAATCAATAAAACAGTAAAATATGCACACGAAACTATGAAATGAAAACATCAGACCTCATACTGCATTTAAAACTGTAAAATAGGCCAAATAACAGTTAATCGAAAAACACACCAGACTCGGGCTCCATTAACGACCTTAAGCAATTTCACACATTCGTTGATTCAAGAAATACCGTTTTATCATTATTGAACTTTAATACCGTGATAGGAAATAGGGTGAGGGGTCCTTACTCGTTTCGGGGTCCGAACACGGCTCCACAGTGCGCCTACAGGCTGTCCCTAATTTTCCCTGAATTTTTCCCGGGGAACTGAAACGCACTACTGGTACCTGCACGTGTTCCAAAAAATCCCAAATTAGACCCAAGGCCCCTTTCGGCCAATATCGCAATTCCGGCACGGTGGCTCCGCCGTGCTCCGGCGACGGCGCTGCCGCTTGAGGAGGCGATTCGCCTTGGGTTAGCCGTTTTTGGCCGAATTCGGTCACACTTACATCGGTCCCTGTGATAAAACAACCTTAGGGCCCTTGGGGGGCCAAAAAATTACGAAAAACCGAAGCTTACCGGCGGCGGTGCTCTCGGGTGCGGCAGCTCTCCGGCGAGGTTCGTGTTTTGGTGATTCGGCTCCGATCAACCTCGATCGGCGGTCGAAAAACTCCCTGGTGCGGCGGCGGGTGGCGGCGGCCGGCTCCTCTGGTGTCTGGTTCGTCTTCTCCGGCGAGGGCAGGCGGCTAGGGTTTTTGTGGTCAGGTGTGGGGGTTCTATTTATACCCTTTTGCCTTTTGATCTCAGCCATCCATTTTGATTAAATCTGGGCCGTCCGTGCGATTGCATCTGGGCCGTCCATGCGCACGCTTGATCTGGGCCGTCCGTGCGCGCAGGGACGCATCTGGGCCGTCCGATCGCGCGCACGCGGATCGCCCACATGGCCCGTTCCCTAGTCGACGTGGTCTTGCCATGCGGCAGGTCCTGGTTGGCCAGGGCTGCTGACTGGGCCGCTGACGTGGCTGCTGACGTGGCGCTTTTTTTTTTAATTATAAATTAAACTAAATAAATAAAATTAATAAACATAATAACAAAAATGCTGAAATCATTTGGGCATTACAACTCTCCCCCCTTAAAGAAATTTGGTCCTCCAAATTTGCCTCTTACTCTTGATCGAACAGATTGGGATACTGGGCTCTAAATTTTGATTCCAGTTCCCAAGTAGCCTCCCTGGGTGTGTGGTTCTGCCACACGACCTTTACAAATGATATTTCCCAGTTGCAGAGTATTCTGCTCTCTCGGTCTGTGATACCGACCGGTACTTCTTCATAAGACAAGTCCTCTTGGAGTGGAAGCGGTTCATGAGCCAAGACATGAGAAGGGTCCGGGTTGTACTTACGTAGCATGGATACGTGAAACATGTTGTGAACTCAGGAGAGCTCGGGAGGCAGTGTTAGTCTTTAAGCAGCGGTACCAATCTTGTCTAAGATTTCAAAGGGTCCAATATATCGAGGGTTTAATTTTCCCCTCCTGCCGAACCTACTAATTCCCTTGAAAGGAGTGACCTTAAGAAACACTCGGTCGCCTTTTTCAAACGCTAGATCCCTCCTCCGGGTGTCTGCATAACTCTTCTGTCTACTCTGGGCTGTCTGAATGTTCTTTCTGATTTTAGCTATCTTCGAAGTGGTCTCCTCTACCAACTCCGGACCGAACAATCTTCTGTTGCCCACTTCCTCCCAACAAATCAGTGATCTGCATGGGCGTCCATATAACGCCTCATACGGAGCCATGCCAATGCTTGCTTGATAGCTGTTGTTGTAGGCAAACTCTATTAGGGGTAAATGGTCGTCCCAATGGCCTCCAGAGTCAAGGGCACAAGCTCGGAGCATATCTTCTAGTGTACGAATTTTTCTTTCTGATTATCCATCAGTCTGAGGATGGAAAGCAGTGCTGAGGGACAGCTTTGTTCCCATGGCTTGCTGGAAACTATTCCAAAACCGAGAAGTGAATCTGGGGTCCCTGTCGGATACCACTGTCATTGGGACTCCATGCAATCTGACTATCTTCCGGATATACATTCTTGCCAACTTGTCCAAAGAATCAGTTATTCTGATGGCCAGGAAGTGGGAAGACTTAGTGAGTCGGTCAACAATTACCCATATAGCATCATGTCCTGATCGTGCCTTGGGTAGTCCCGATACGAAGTCCATGGTGATATGTTCCCACTTCCACTCTGGAATCAGTAAAGGCTGAAGTAACCCACCTAGGCGTTGATGTTCTGCTTTGACCTGCTGACATACCAAGCACTTAGATACAAAGTCAGCTATATCTCTTTTCATCCCATTCCACCAGAACCGAGGTCGCATAGTTTAGTACATTTTTGTACTTTCTGGATGCATGGCAAACCTTGAACTATGGGACTCTGTCATGATGTCTCTTTTTAACTCACTGTCATCTGGGACACACACTCTGTCCTTGAAACGAATCAATCCGTCGGCAGAGATCTGAAATTCTGAACTCACTCCCTGTTCTGCATCTTTCTTGCGGGTTACTAGGGCGGGGTCGACTGACTGGGCTTCCTTTATTCTTTGGATTAACTCAGGTTGGGCTGCTAGGTGGCCCAAACATGTGGCCCTCTTCAGATCTCGCAGTCGAACCTGCTGCGTAGCCCCAATTGACCTGCATTCTGAAACCATCAAATGGGCTAGGGTGCCTGCACTTTTCTTGTTGAGGGCATCGGCTACTACGTTGCCCTTACCTGGATGGTATAGGATATCACAATCATAGTCCTTGAGGAGTTCCATCCACCTTCTCTGACGCATGTTGAGATCCTTCTGAGTGAAGATGTGCTTCAAACTCTTATGATCGGTATAGATCTGAAAGGTCTCTCCATACAAATAATGGCGCCAGGTTTTCAAGGCGTGTATGATTGCGGCAAGCTCCAAGTCATGGGTGGGATAGTTCTTCTCATGATTCTTTAGTTGTCTAGACCCATATGCTATAACCTTTCCATGCTGCATCAGGACACAACCCAGGCCCAGATAGGAGGCATCACTATAAACTGTATACCCTCCTGATCCACTCGGTAGAGCCAGCACGGGTGCAGTAGTCAGTCGCTTCTTCAATTCTGAAAAACTCCTTTCGCAGTCCTCATTCCATTCAAACTTTGCATTCTTCTTTGTGATTCGGGTTAGAGGAGCTGCTAGACTAGAGAACCCTTCGACAAACCGGCGGTAATAACTTGCCATCCCCAGGAAGTTGCGAATTTCCTTAACTGTTGTCAGCCTTTCCCAACCAAGTACCGCTTCAACCTTTTCGGGGTTCACTGATACCCCTTCCTTCGATATAACATGTCCTAGGAAGGCGGTTTGCTCGAGCCAAAATCCACACTTGCTCAACTTTGCATACAACTTCTTTTCCCTGAGGACCTGTAGGACTTGGGCAAGATGATGAGCATGTTCTTCTCTACTTTTTGAGTAGACTAAGATATCATCGATGAACACGATGACAAATTGATCCAAGAACTCTCTGAAGATCCTGTTCATTAGATCCATAAAGATGGTCGGGGCGTTGGTTAGCCCAAACGGCATGACCAGGAACTCATAGTGTCCGTACCTGGTTCGGAATGCCGTCTTGGGGATGTCTTCTGTTCTTACCTTTACCTGATGGTAACTTGATTGTAGATCTATTTTAGAAAAGACCCGTGCACCCTGCAACTGATCGAAAAGGTCATTAATACGGGGAAGAGGATATTTGTTCTTAATTGTTACCTTGTTTATCCTTCTGTAATCAATGCACAGTCTCAACGTTCCATCTCCCTTCCTTGCAAAAGTAACCCCGGCACCCCAAGGGGAAACGCTGTGTCTAATGAAACCACTGTCTTGTAACTCAGTGATCTGTTTCCTTAGTTCTTCCATCTCGATGTGGCTCATTCGGTAAGGAGCAACCGAGATGGGCTGGGTACCTGGCTGTAAGTCTATGGTGAACTCGACCTCTCTGTCCACTGGTAGACCGGGCAGTTCATCCGGAAATACGTCTGAAAAGTCTTGGACTACTGGAATCTCTTGGATACAAACTTCTTTCTTGGGTTTACCTAGTTAGAGAAAATACAAGATTAAGGCACTAGAATTAAGAAAACTTGCCATCAGGGGAAATCAGTACTGAATGATTTTATTAACTTGTAAATGGCTCCTCGTTGGGAGGATTAAATACAATATTTTTGTTAAAGCAGTCTATGGTGGCGTGATACACCGCTAGCCAATCCATTCCTAGGATTACATCAAAATCCCCCGTGTCTAACCCTATCAGGTCTACCCTCAATTTCCTATCTGCTATCTCCACGGCACATGCCCTGTAGATAACCTCTCCTAGCAATGTCTCCCCCCCAGCGGTAGATACAAGCAATAATGAATCAAGTCTATCAGGTGGTACACAAATTTTGGAAGCAAGAACATGTGAAACAAAAGAATGTGATGCACCAGTGTCAAACAAAACATGAGCAATGTGGCCAGAGATAGTATACATACCATGTACCACGTCCGGGTCTGCGTCGGCATCCTTCTGGGTAAGGTTATAAACTCTGCCCTGGATTGGAGGCCTTCTTTGATTCTGGTTCCTCGGGCATTCCCTTGCATAGTGCTGGGCAATGCCGCATATGCGACAGGTGTTGCTGAGGCGGTAGCAGGGTCGGTCCCCGTGATCCCTGCCGCAGTGCTGGCAGATCTTCCCACGTGCTGCCCCCGTAGCCTAAGGAGGGGCCTGGATGGCGGGTCTGGGCCTCTTACTGGGTTGGACAGACATGGTAGGTGCTGGCCTGCGGAGCGGGACTGAGGGTCGGGAACTCCCCGCTAGCTGAGGGTGGGTGTCGAAGCTCCTTTCTATGATCTGCGCCTTTGCTAGGACTGCTAAATATGTCTCGAGCTCCATTACCAGTAAGTGCTGTCTGATTTTCGGGTGGAGACCCCACTGGAATTTTCTGGCCTTTCGGCCCTCATCCATCAATGTCTCCAGGGCATATCGGCCCAGCTCCAGAAACTTACGGGCATACTCCGACACTGTCATGTTTCCCTGGACCAATTGAGCAAACTCCATTTCCTTCAGGTGTTGGATGTGTTTAGGGAGATACTCCGCGTAGAAGGCCGCTAAGAACTGCTCCCAAGTAGCTGGTGTAGGCAGGGTAGTCCGCTTGAGCTCCCACCAGCGTACTGTTTCCCCTACCAGCATGTAGGAGGCAATGGCAGCTCTCTGCTCAGGAACTACTCCCAAGGTCTTAAAAGCTCTCTCAGTCTTTGCCAGCCAATATTGGGCCTCTTCAAAAGAGGATCCCCCTGAAAAAGTAGAAGGGTTCAGTCTTCTATACCTCTCTATGAAGCCGGGATCGATCAAGGAAGGAGCGGGGTCCCGAGGTAGAGGGACTGGGGCCGGCTGAGGGTGAACGGGGGGACCCTGTGGTAGCACTTGCTGATGTGGTGGGGGTACTGGAATGTGCTGTGGCGGTGCCTGGTGGTACCGTGGCTGTGGTACCGGGTCGTACCACGGCTGTGGTGCCGGGTGGTATTGTGGAGGAACAGGATCCTGCCGGGGTGGCTTAGGATCAGCCTGCTGTAGCGGGGGCTCAACCTGCGATAGTGGAGGAGGTTCGGGTAACTCCCTTCTCTCCTCTCGCCTTTGCTGGGCAGCTACGAGAGCTTCCACCATCTCAAATAGTCTGTCTAAATCCTCCCGAAGCGAATTATCTTGGGCCGCTCGGTTTAGTGGGGGCCTTCCTCTCCTCATTTCCGTGTACCTGCATTCACAAGGAATGGTTGAGTAACGATATATCGGTGAGTATTTCTCTAAGGCACTATTGTGTAAGGGATGGGTCCGAGGAAATGGGGCTCTGATACCAACTGTAACAACCCCGAAAATTTAAAATGAAATATGTGTATTAAAAATGTCAAATGCGGAAGCGAAGTCAAAATTTCGATTAACATCCCTTACACTAAAACCAACAACGTGCTCAAAATATAAAAGATCAAATTAACTAAAAGAGAAACTCGAAACTAAAAGCTATGAATATGACTATGGAGTCTTTAGGCATCCCCTTCGTCGTCTTCCTGCGAAACAGGCTCTGGAACAATGTCTTCCTGATCTGAAATGATTAAATAAGGAATGAGCTACACTAGCCCAGTAAAGACATCACGATATCTCACCGTTACGGAGGTAAAGGTGGGTAGAAAATACAAAAAGACCAATGGAGCATAATTTACAACAAATCCTTTTATCAATAATAAAATCCTTTACCATCCACTTACCTTGGTGAAATTCATAAAACAATATACGAAAGCAATAACATTATCATCATCATGAAATCATATAAACTGTATAACATAATACTTATCACGCCTTTTGTAATTCAACCATTGTACAACATATTTTTCCTCTTTTACCAGCCTAATAGTATCCATGGGGATCCATAGGGGTCCCGCTACCCGTGAACCCTTAACACTTGTAATCAGATTCTAGGGCCATCCCCATACCCCGTCCGATATGGGCGCCAAAACTATAAACCTCAATACCCCGTCCGGTATGAGGGTGAAACGGGCCGTCCCCATACCCCGTCCGGTATGGGCGCCAAAACACATAAGGTCTCCATACCCCGTCCGGTATGAGAGACCACAATCCCGGTAGGGTTCCCTACGGACCCGGTCCGTCCACCATCTCCCAGGATATCTAGTCAGGCTGATCACATTATACAATTATCAATTTACATAACCTTTCATTCCCCTTTTCCTCAGTCAGCATCATCAATTCACACACAAACAAGCAAACCAGTAATTTATGCCAAACAAGACAACATACAGCATCGGTTTCTCAGTCATTCAACCCATAATCAATAAAACAGTAAAATATGCACACAAAACTATGAAATGAAAACATCAGACCTCATACTGCATTTAAAACTGTAAAATAGGCCAAATAACAGTTAACCGACAAACACACCAGACTCGGGCTCCATTAGCGACCTTAAGCAATTTCACACATTCGTTGATTCAAGAAATACCGTTTTATCATTATTGAACTTTAATACCGTGATAGGAAATAGGGTGAGGGGTCCTTACTCGTTTCGGGGTCCGAACACGGCTCCACAGTGCGCTTACAGACTGTCCTTAATTTTCCCTAAATTTTTCCCGGGGAACTGAAACGCACTACTGGTACCTGCACGTGTTCCAAAAAATCCCAAATTAGACCCAGGGCCCCTTTCAGCCAATATCGCAATTCCAGCACGGCGGCTCCGCCGTGCTCCGGCGACGGTGATTCGCCTCATGTTGGCTGTTTTCGGCCGTTTTCGTCCGAATTCGGCCACACTTACATCGGTCCCTATGATAAAACAACCCTAGGGCCCTCGGGGGGCCAAAAAATTACGAAAAACCAAAGCTTACCGGCGGCGGTGCTCTCGGGTGCGGCGACTCTCCGGCGAGGTTCGTGTTTTGGTGATTCGGCTCCGATCAACCTCGATCGGCGGTCAGAAAACTCCCCAGTGCGGCGGCGGCCGGCTCCTCCGGTGTCTGGTTCGTCTTCTCCGGCGAGGGCAGGCGGTTAGGGTTTTTGTGGTCAGGTGTGGGGGTTGTATTTATACCCTTTTGCCTTTTGATCTCAGCCGTCCATTTTGATTAAATCTGGGCGTTCCGTTTTTGATTGAATCTGGGCCGTCCGTGCGCGTGCATCTAGGCCGTCCGTGCGATTGCATCTGGGTCGTCCGTGCGCACGCTTGATCTGGGTCGTCCGTGCGCGCGGGGACGCATCTGGGCCGTCCGATCGCGCGCACGCGGATTGCCCACGTGGCCCGTTCCCTGGTCGACGTGGTCTTGCCACGTGGCAGGTCCTGGTTGGCCAGGGTTGCTGACTGGGCCGCTGACGTGGCTGCTGACGTGGCGCTTTTTTTTTTTAAAAAAAAAATTATAAATTAAACTAAATAAATAAAATTAATAAACATAATAACAAAAATGCTGAAATCATTTGGGTGTTACATACTTTCCAACCAGCTTTTATGTATTCATCGTTATTTTGGATGTGAATTTGACTAGAAATAAATTTGGATGATCCTACGATAAGATTACATGCACAATCAAATATTTAAGCTCAATTATACTTCTTACTATTTTTTGTCTAAGTGACAACATATTCCTATTATTTCTAGCTTTAAAAGAATTCTTATATTTACTTTTAACTGCTTTAGTCATTTAAAAAAAATTAAAAATTTGAAACTATTTTTTTAATAAAATACACAGTTATAATTAAAAAAGAAAATGGATCAAAATTTTAACAGTAAAATAATGTTTTGTCCTTAATATGATTCTTACATTATGAAATTAGTAGATTTACTATTATTCATATAATTATTTTTTAATTTATTTATTTATTATGCATTTTTTAATTATAATTATACTAAATTTAATTAATAAAATTTTTTCATAAATATTCAAATAAAACTATATTAAATTTAGACAGTTGGAATTATAATTTCTATTAAAATTAGATTACAAAATTATTTAAAATTTTTAATAAAATTATATCTAACACAATATAAAATATCTAATTTATTTTAATAGTACTATTAACTATTCAGAATTTTCTTTTTCAAATTTCTTCACTTGAATTAATTTAAATGAGGAAAAAAAGATTTCGTTATCATATTAATTCAATTGAAGAAGAATTTGAATGTACAAATCAACCTAAAAATGACAAAATAAACAATTAGGCTCAATTTGTTTTTGTTAGAAAAAATAAAGAGATAGCCTAGTTGAATATTATAATTTGTTGAAATATGAGAGGAAGAAGTAAAAGAGACTAATTGAGAAACTCAAGTTTTGATTTGTGGTTAATGTTAAAATCTTTCAAGTACATAAGTATTTATAGGTACTAGTACTAATATTACTACTACTACTACTAATGCAACTATTACTACTAATATTATTGCTATTACTAGTACTACTGTTACTTCTACTGCTGGTACTACTATGACTACTGCTACTACTACTATTACAGCCACTACTGTTGTTACTATTACTACTTCTACTATTACTATTATTTTTACTACTACTACCACCTTTAGTGCTACTATTGCTAATACTAATACTGCTACTGTTACTATTGTTGCTAGTCCTGTTACTGCTATTACTACTGCATTATATATAATACCACAACAAATCTTATTTTAATAGTATTATTAACTATCTAGCATTTTTTTATAGATTTTCTTATTTGAATAAATTAATTAATTTAAATAAAGAAAAAAAAGTTTCATTGTCATAGAATTTTAATTGAAGAAAAATTTAAATGTACAAATCAACAAACAAATGGCAAAAAAATTAATTAATTTATTTTTTTAGAAAAAATGAGAAGATCTGCTAGCTGAATAAAATAATTTGTTGAAATATGAGAGGAAGAAGTAAGACAGACTAATTAAGAAACTCAAGTTTTGATTTATGGTTGATACTAAAAGTCTTCAAGTACATAGTATATATAGGTAGTGGTAGTGGTAGTAGTACTACTACTACAACTACTAATGCTACTATTACTACTACTAATACTACTGCTACTGCTACTAATGCTGTTACTTCTACTACTGCTACTATTGCTACTACTGCTACTACTATTTCTACTGCTACTACTGTTATTATTACTACAACTTCTATTATTACTATTACCATTGCTACTACTACTACTATTAATACTGCTACTTCTACTGCTGATACTGTTGCTACTACTATTACTACTGCTGCCGCTATTACTGAATTATATATGACACCATAAAATATCTTATTTTAATAGTATTATTAACTATCCAGCATTTTTTTTTCAGATTTTCTTATTTAAATTAATTAATTAATTTAAATAAAGAAAAAAAAATTTAGTTGTCATATTAATTTGATTAAAGAAGAATTTGAATGTACAAGTTAACGAACAAATGGAAAAATGATCAATAGACTTTATTTGTTTTTGTTAGAAAAAATTAATAAATAGGCTAGCTAAATATAATAATTTGTTAAAATATGAAAGAAAAAATTAAGAGAGATTAATTGAGAAACTTAAGTTTTGATTTGTGGTTAAAGTTAAAAGATTTCAAATACATAGGTATTTATAGGTACTAGTACTACTACGATTACTACTACTACTAATGCTACTACTACTGTTACTACTGTTATTTCTACTGCTGCTACTACTGCTACAGCTGCTACAGTTACTACTACTGCTGTTTTTATTACTGCTACTACTGCTACTACTAGTATTATTGCTCTACTACTACTGTTGTAACGGCCCCAGAAATTCAGAATGAAATACGTGTATTAAAAATGTCAAATGCGGAAGCGTAATAAAAATTTTGATTAACATCCCTTACACTAAAACTATGAACCTCAATACCCCGTCCGGTATGTGGGTGAAACGGGCCGTCCCCATACCCCGTCCGGTATGGGCGCCAAAACACGTAAGGTCTCCATACCCCGTCCGGTATGAGAGACCACGCTCCCGGTAGGGTTCCTTACGGACCCGGTCCGTCCACCATCTCCCAGGATATCTAGTCAGGCTGTCTACATTATCCATTTATTAATTCACATAACCTTTTATTCACTTTTTCCTCAGTCACAATCATTAAATCACACACAAACATGCAAACCAATAGTTTATGCCAAACAAGACAACACACAACATCGGGTTCTCAGTCATTCAACCCATAATCAATAAAACAGTGATATATACACACGAAACTATGAAATGAAAACATCAGACCTCATACTGCATTTAAAACTGTAAAATAGAACAAACAACAATTGACCGACAAATACACCAGACTCGGGCTCCATTAGCGACCTTAAACAATTTCACACATCTATTGATTCATGAAATACCGTTTTATCATTTATTGAACTTGAATACCGTGATAGGAAATAGGGTGAGGGGTCCTTACTTATTTCGGGGTCTGAATACGGCTCTACAGTGCGCCTACAGGCTGTCCCTAATTTTTCCTGAATTTTTTCCCGGGGAGCTGAAACGCATTACTAGTACCTGCACGTGTCCCAAAAAATTCCAAATTAGACCTAAGGCCCCTTTTGGTCAATATTGCAATTCCGGCACGGCGGCTTCGCCGTGCTCCGGCGACGGCACCGCCTCTTGTGGCAGCGATTCGCCTTGGGTTGGTCGTTTTCAGCCGTTTCTGGCCGAATTCGGCCACACTTGCATCGGTCCCTGCGATAAAACAACCCTAGGGCCCTCGGTGGGCCAAAAAATTACGAAAAACTGAAGCTTACCGGCGGCGGTGCTCTCGGGTGCGGTGGCTCTCTGGCGTGAATCGTTTTTTGGTGATTTGGCTCTGATCAACCTGTAGAGAAAAGAACGGTGATCACAGTGGTATAAAATTTGCATCGAACAGAGGCCGGGAAGGACCTCATCGGAGGCAAAAACTGAGGAGGGGCGTGGCGCCGCCGCTGAGTTTTGGCTGAGTTTTCTGGCCTTTTGGCCGGTGGTTTGGCTCTGGTTTGGCCATAGGCGGACTAAGCGTCGAAAAACGAGCAAGGGGGGAAAAGTTACCTCGATCGGCGGTCAGAAATTTCCCCGGTGCGGCGGTGGGTGGCGGCAGCTGGCTCCTCCGACGAGCACTGGCAGCTAGGGTTTCTTTGGTCAGGTGTGGGTGGGGGTATTTATACCCTTCGCCTTTTAATCTTGACCGTCCATCAAGATTGAATCTGGACCGTTCGATCGCGATTTAATTGGGATTAAATTTGAACCGTTCATCGCGATGCAATCTGGGGCGTTCGTGCCTGATTGAATCTGGGCCATCCGTTTGCGTGAATCTGGGCCGTCCGTGCGCGTGAATCTGGGCCGTCCATGCACACGTTTGATCTAGGCCGTCCGTGTGCGCGGGAACGGATCTGGGCCGTCCGATCGCACGCACGCGGATCACCCCCGTGGCCCGTCCCCCGGTCAGTGTGTCCTTGCCACGCGGCGCATCCTGGTTGGTCGGGGCTGCTGATCGAGCCACTGACGTGGCTGCTGACGTGGTACAACTTTTTTAAATTATGTTTTGACCCCCCGGTTTCTGATTTTCTTTTCAAAAATACCCCCAGAATCCAAATTTTCATCCCTTTTTCCCAAAATCAATTTCAATTAAATCCAAATCATATTTTTATCCAATTTTATCATTATTATTATCTTTATTTTCATTAAATTAAATTAAATAAAAAAAATCAATTAAAATTTCAATAATTACAAAATAAACTAAATAAAATAAATTAAAAATTAATAATAATAATAATAGTAATAATAATAATAATAATAATGGGTGTTACAACTCTCCCCCCCTTAAAGAAATTTGGTCCCCCAAATTTGCCTCTTACTCTTGGTCGAACAAATGGAGATACTGGGCTTTAAATTTTGATTCCAGCTCCCAAGTAGCCTCCATGGGCGTGTGGTTCTGCCACATGACCTTTACAAATGATATTTTCCAGTTGCAGAGTATTCTGCTCTTTCGGTCCGTGATACTGACCGGTACTTCTTCATAAGACAAGTCCTCTTGGAGTGGAAGCGGTTCATGAGCCAAGACATGAGAAGGGTCCGGGTTGTACTTACGTAGCATAGATACGTGAAACGCGTTGTAGACTTTAGAGAGCTCGGGAGGCAGTGCTAGTCTGTAGGTAGCGGTACCAATCCTGTCTAAGATTTCAAAAGGTCCAATATATCGGGGGTTTAATTTTTCCCTCCTGTCGAACCTACTAATTCCCTTAAAAGGAGTGACCTTAAGAAACACACGGTCGCCTTTCTCAAACGCTAGGTCTTTCCTCCAGATATCTGCATAACTCTTCTGCCTACTCTGAGCTGTCTGAATGTTCTTCTTGATTTTAACTATCTTGGACGTGGTCTCCTCTACCAACTCTGGGCCGAACAATCTTCTATCGTCCACTTCCTCCCAACAAATTGGTGACCTGCATGGGCGCCCATATAGTGCCTCATATGGAGCCATGTCGATACTTGCTTGGTAGCTGTTGTTGTAGGCAAACTCTATCAGGGGTAAATGGTTGTCCCAATGGCCCCCGGAGTCAATGACACAAGATCGGAGCATGTCCTCAAGCGTACGAATTGTCCTCTCTGATTGTCCATCAGTCTGGGGATGGAAGGCAGTACTAAGAGACAGCTTTGTTCGCATAGCTTGCTGAAAGCTACTCCAAAACCCAGAGGTGAACCTGGGATCCCTGTCGAACACTACTATCACTGGAACCCCATGCAATCTGACTATCTCCCAGATATATATCCTTGCCAACTTGTCCAATGAATCGGTCATCCTGATGGCTAGGAAGTGGGAAGACTTGGTAAGTCGGTCAACGATTACCCATATGGCATTGTGTCCTGAACGCGCCTTGGGTAGCCCCGATACGAAGTCCATGGTGATATGTTCCCACTTCTACTCCGGGATCGGTAAGGGCTGAAGTAACCCACCTGGGCGCTGATGCTCTGCCTTGACCTGCTGACATACCAAACATTTAGATACAAAGTCGGCTATGTCCCTCTTCATCCCATGCCACCAAAACCGGGGTCGCATGCTTTGGTACATTTTGGTGCTCCTGGATGCATGGAAAACTTCGAGCCATGGGACTCTGTCATGATGTCCCTTTTTAACTCACTGTCATCTGGGACACACACCCTGTCTTGGAAATGAATTAGTCCATCGGCAGATATTCAGAATTCTGAGCTCCCTCCCTATTCTGCATCCTTCTTGCGGGCTACCAGGGCAGGGTCAACTGTCTGGGCTTCCCTTATTCTCTTAATTAACTCAGGCTGGACTGTCAAGCGGCCCAAACATGTGACTCTCTTTAGATCATGAAGTCGAACCTGTTGTGTGGCCCCAATTGGTCTGCATTCTGAAACCATCAAATGGGCTAAGATACCTGTACTTTTCCTACTGAGGGCATCTGCTACCACGTTGCCCTTACCTGGATGGTATAAGATATCACAATCATAGTCCTTAAGGAGTTCCATCCACCTTCTCTGACGCATGTTGAGATCCTTCTGAGTGAATATGTGTTTCAAACTCTTGTGATCAGTATAAATCTGAAAGGTCTCTCCGTACAAATAATGGCGCCAGGTTTTCAAGGCATGAATGATTGCGGCAAGTTTCAAGTCATGGGTGGGATAGTTCTTCTCATGATTCTTTAAATGTCTAGACCCGTATGCTATAACCTTTCCATGATGCATCAGGACACATCCCAGGCCCAGATAGGAGGCATCACTATAAACTGTATATCCTCCCGATCCACTCGGTAAGGCTAGCACGGGTGCAGTGGTCAGCCACTTCTTTAATTCTGAAAAACTTCTTTCGCAGTCTTCATTCCACTCGAACTTGGCATTCTTCTTTGTGAGTCGGGTTAGAGGAGCTGCTTGACTGGAGAATCCTTCAACTAACCTGCGGTAATAACCTGCCATTTCCAGGAAGCTGCGGATTTCCTTAACTGATGTCAGTTTCTCCCAACCAAGTACCGCTTCAACCTTTTTAGGATTCACTGATACCCCTTCCTTCGATATGATGTGTCCTAGGAAGGCAGTCTGCTTAAGCCAGAATCCACACTTACTCAACTTCGCATATAGCCTCTTGTTTCTAAGGACATGCAAAACTTGGGCCAAATGGTGAGCATGTTCTTCTCTGCTTTTTGAGCAGACTAAGATATCATCGATGAACACGATGACAAATTGATCCAAGAACTCTCTGAAGACCCTGTTCATCAGATCCATAAAGATTGTCGGGGCGTTGGTTAGCCCGAATGGCATGACCAGGAACTCATAGTGTCCGTACCTGATCCAGAAGGCCGTCTTAGGGATGTCTTCTGTTCTTATCTTCACCTGGTGGTAACCTGATCGTAGATCTATTTTAGAGAAGACTTGTGCATCCTGCAGCTAATCAAAGAGGTCATCAATCCGGGGAAGGGGATACTTGTTTTTTATCGTGACCTTGTTCAATCCTCTGTAATCAATGCACAGTCTCAACGTTCCATCTCCCTTCCTTGCAAAAGTGACTTCGGCACCCCAAGGGGACACACTGTGTCTAATAAAACCGCTGTCTTGCAATTTAGTGATCTGTTTCCTCAGCTCTTCCATCTCAATGCGGCTCATGCGGTAAGGAGCAACCAAAATGGGCTGGATACCTGGCTGTAGGTCTATAGTGAACTCAACTTCTCTGTCCACTGGCAGACCGGGCAGTTCGTCTGGAAACACATCTGAAAAGTCTCGGACTACAGGAATCTCTTGAGTACAAATTTCCCTCTTGGGCTTGCCTAGTCAGAGAAAACAACAAGATTAAGGCAATAGACGTTAAGAAAACTTGCCATCAAGGAATACGTACTGAATAATTTTATTAATTTGTAAATGGCTCCCGTTAGGAGGATTAAATACAACTTTCTTGTTGAAGCAATCTATGGTGGCGTGATACGCCGCTAGCCAATCCATTCCTAAGATTACATCAAAATCCCCCGTGTCTAACCCTATCAGGTCTACACTCAGTTTCCTATTTGCTATCTCCACGGCACAAGCCCTATAGATAGCTTCCCCTAGTAGTGTTTCACCCCCAGCAGTAGACACAAATAACAGTGATTCAAGTTTATCAGGTGATACATTAATTTTAGGAGCAAAAGCATGTGAAACAAAAGAGTGCGATACACCAGTATCAAATAAAATATGAGCAATACGGTCACAGATAGTATACATACCCTGTACCACATCTGGGTCGGTGTCGGCATCCTGCTGGGTAAGGTTGTATGCTCTGCCCTGGATAGGAGGCCTCCCTTGATTCTGGTTCCTCGGGCACTCTCTGGCATAATGCTGGGCACTGTCACAAATGCGACAAGTGTTGTTGAGGTGGTAGCAGGGTCGGTCCCCGTCATCTCTGCCACAGTGTTGACAGATCTTCCCACGTGCTGCCCCTGGAGCCTGAGGAGGGGCCTGGATGGCTGGTCTGGGCCTCTTGTTTGGTTGGGCAGGCGCCGTGGGTACTGGCCTGCGGAACGGAGCTGAGGGTCGGGAACTCCCTCCTGGCTGAGGACGGGTGCTGAAGCTTCTTTCCACGATCTGTGCCTTTGCTAGGATTGCTGAATATGTCTTGAGCTCCAGTACTACCAAGTGTTGCCTGATCTCTGGGCGGAGACCCGACTGGAATCTCCTGGCCTTTCGGCCCTCATCCATCAATGTCTCCGGGGAGTATCGGCCCAGCTCGAGGAACTTACAAGCATACTCTGATACTGTCATGTTTCCCTGAACTAGTTGAACAAACTCCGTTTCCTTTAGGTGTCGGATGTGCTCAGGGAGATACTCCGCATGGAAAGCTGTTAGGAACTGCTCCCAAGTGACTGGTGTAGGCAGGGTGGCCTGCTTGAGCTCCCACCAACGTCTTGCTTTCCCTACCAGCATGAAGGAAGCAAGGGCAGCTCTCTGCTTAGGGACTACTCCCAAGATCCTGAAAGCTCTCTCAGTCTCCGCCAGCCAGTACTCGGCCTCTTCGAAAGAGGATCCTCCTGCAAAGGTGGAGGGGTTCAGTCTCCTGTACCTCTCTATATAGCCCGGGTCGATCAAGGAAGGAGCGGAGTCCCGTGGAGGAGGGACTGGACCCAGCTGGGGATAGACTGGGGGGTCCTGTGGTGGAACCTGCTGATATACTGGGGCACTGGGTCGTGCTGTGGCAGTGCCGGGTAGTACCGTGGCTAGGGCACCGGGTTGTACTGCGGTAGTGGTGCTGGGTGGTACTGTGGAGGAGCAGGCTCGTGCCGGGGTGGCTCGGGATCTGTTTGCTGTAGCGGTGGCTCAGCCCGTGGTAGTGGGGGAGGTTCGGTAACTCCCTTCTCTCCTCTTGCCCTTGCTGGACAACTATGAATCCTTCCATCATCTCAAATACCCTGTCTACATCCTCCCGAAGAGAATTATCCCGGGCCGCTCGGTTTAGTGGGGGTCTTCCTCTCCTCATTTCTCTGCACCTGCATTTCATAAGGAATGGTTGAGTAACGGTTTATCGGTGAATATTTCTCCAAGTATTATAGTGTAAGGGATGGGTCTGGGGAACGCAGCTCTGATACCAACTGTAACGGCCCCGGAAATTCAGAATGAAATACGTGTATTAAAAATGTCAAATGCAGAAGCGTAATAAAAATTTTGATTAACATCCCTTACACTAAAACCATGAACCTCAATACCCCGTCCGGTATGAGGGTGAAACTGGCCGTCCCCATACCCCGTCAGGTATGGGCGCCAAAACACATAAGATCTCCATACCCCGTCCGGTATGAGAGACCACGCTCACGGTAGAGTTCCCTACGGACCCGGTCCGTCCACCATCTCCTAGGATATCTAGTCAGGCTGTCTATATTATCCATTTATCAATTCACGTAACCTTTTATTCCCTTTTTTCTCAGTCACCATCATCAAATCACACACAAACATGCAAACCAATAGTTTATGCCAAACAAGACAACACACAACATCGGGTTCTCAGTCATTCAACCCATAATCAATAAAACAGTGATATATACACACAAAACTATGAAATGAAAACATCAGACCTCATACTGCATTTAAAACTGTAAAATAGAACAAACAACAATTGACTGACAAATACACCAGACTCGGGCTCCATTAGCGACCTTAAACAATTTCACACATCTATTGATTCATGAAATACCGTTTTATCATTTATTGAACTTGAATACCGTGACAGGAAATAGGGTGAGGGGTCCTTACTTGTTGCGGGGTCTGAATACGGCTCTACAGTGCGCCTACAGGCTGTCCCTAATTTTTCCTGAATTTTTTCCCGGGGAGCTGAAACACACTACTAGTACCTGCACGTGTCCCAAAAAATCCCAAATTAGACCTTAGCCCCCTTTCGGCCAATATCGCAATTCCAGCACGGCGGCTCCGCCGTGCTCCGGCGACGGTACCGCCGCTTGCGGTGGCGATTTGCCTCGAGTTGGCTGTTTTTAGCTGTTTCCAGCCGAATTCGGCTACACTTGCATCGATCCCTACGATAAAACAACCCTAGGGCCCTCGGTGGGCTAAAAAATCATGAAAAATCGAAGCTTACCGGTGGCGGTGCTGTTGGGTGCAGTGGCTCTCCGGTGTGAATCGTGTTTTGGTGATTTGGCTCCGATCAACCTGTAGAGAAAAGAACGGTGATCACAGTGGTATAAAATTTGCATCAAATGGAGGCCGGGAAGGGCCTCATCGGAGGCAAAAACTGAGGAGGGGCGCGGCACCGCCGCTGGGTTTCGGCTGAGTTTTCGGCCGTTTGGCCGGTGTTTTGGCTCCGGTTTGTCCATAGGCGGACTCAGCATCGAAAAACGAGCAAGGGGGAGAAATATTACCTCGATCAGCGGTCAGAAATTTCCCCGGTGCAGCGGCGGGTGGCGGCGGCCGGCTCCTCCGGCGACTGGTTCTTCTTCTCCGGTGAGCACTGGCGGCTAGGGTTTCTTTGGTCAGGTGTGGGTGGGGGTATTTATACCCTTCGCCTTTTAATCTTGACCGTCCATCAAGATTGAATCTGGGTCGTTCTTAATTGGGATTAAATCTGGGCCGTTCATCGCGCTGCAATCTGGGCCGTCCGTGCCTGATTGAATCTGGGCCGTCCGTGCCTGATTGAATCTGGGCCATCCGTGCGTGTGAATCTAGGCTGTCCGTGCGCATGTTTGATCTGGGCCGTCCGTGTGCGTGGGAACGGATCTGGGCCGTCCGATCGCACACACTCGGATCGCCCCCGTGGCCCGTCCCCTGGTCAACGTGTCATTGCCACGCGGCGCGTCCTGGTTGGCCAGGGCTGCTGACCGGGTCGCTGACGTGGCTGCTGACGTGGTGCTGACGTGGTACAACTTTTCTAAATTATATTTTGACCCCGGTTTCTGATTTTCTTTTCAAAAATACCCCCAGAATCCAAATTTTCACCCCTTTTTCCCAAAATCAATTTTAATTAAATCCAAATAATATTTTTACCCAATTTTATCATTATTATTATCTTTATTTTCATTAAATTAAATTAAATAAAAAAAATCAATTAAAATTTCAATAATTACAAAATAAACTAAATAAAATAAATTAAAAATTAATAATAATAATAATAATAATAATGGGTGTTACAACTGTTATTGCTAATACTCCTACTACTACTGTTGTTATTGCTTATACTACTACTGCTACTACTACTGCATTATATGTAACACCACAAAAAATCTAGTTTGTTTTAATAGTATTATTAACTATCCAATATTTTTGTTTCAGATTTCCTTACTTGAAATAATCAATTAATTTAAATGAGAAAAAAAAATTTGTTGTCATATTAATTCAATTGAAAAAGAACTTAATGTACAAATCAACCCACAAATGATAAAATAATCAATTAGCCTCGGTTTCTTTTTATTAGAAAAAAATGAAGAGATACACTAGGTAAATATAATAATTTGTTGAAATATGAGAGGAAAAACTAAGAGATACTAATTGAGAAACTCAAGTTTTGATTTGTGGTTGATGCTAAAAGCTTTCAAGTACATGGGTATTTATAGGTACTAGTATTCCTTATACTAATACTACTACTAGTACTGATACTACTACTGCTGCCAATATTGTTACTTCTATTATTGCTGCTACTGCTACAGCAGGTACTACTGATACAGCCGCTACTACTGTTATTGCTACTATTATTACTATTTATATTACTGCTACTACTGCTACCACTACTACTACTACTGTTGCTAATATTGCTACTACTGCTGCTGTTACTACTACTGCCACTACTACTATAATAATATGTAACACCATAAAAAATTTAGTTTATTTTAACAGTATTATTAACTATCCAACATTTTTTTTCAGATTTCTTTACTTGAAAGTAATTAATTAATTTAAATGAGAGGAAAAAAGTTTCATTGCCATTTAATTCAATTTAAGAAGAATTTGAATGTACAAATTAACATTCAAATGGCAAATGATCAATTAGGCTTAATTTGTTTTTATTAAAAAAAATGAAGAGATAGGCTAGCGGAATATAACAATTTTTTGAATTATGAGAGCAAGAAGTAAGAGAGACAAATTGAGAAACTCAAGTTTTGATTTGTGGTTGATGCTAAAAGCTTTCAAATACATGGTCTTTATAGGTACTACTACTATTAAACTACTAATACTACTACTACTATTATAATGCTACTATTACTACTAATGTTACTACTAGTAATGGCAAAATGATCAATTAGTCTCGATTTATTTTTGTTAGAAAAGATGAAGAGATAGACTACCTAAATATAATAATTTGTTGAAATATGAAAGGAAGAAACAAGAGAGACTAATTGAGAAACTTAAGTTTTGATTTGTGGTTGATGCTCAAAGCTTTCAAGTACGTGGGTATTTATAGTACTAATACTAGTACTACTACTACTACTACTACTACTAATACTACTGCTACTGCTACTGCTACTACTATTACTTCAATTGTACCTACTACTATTGTTGCTGCTACTACTACTACAACATGTACAACTGTTACAGCTGCTATTTCTGTTATTGCTACTACTGTTATTATTTCTACTACTGCTACTACTACTGTTACTACTCTTATTGCTAATATTGCTATTGCTACTGCTGCTATTACTAGTGTCACTACTACTGCAATATATGTAACACCATAAAAAATTTAGTTTATTTTAATAGTATTATTAATTATCCAATATTTTTTTCAAAATTTTTTAATTTAATTAATTAATTAATTTAAATTAATGGAAAAAGTTTCGTTATCATATCCATTCAATTGAAGAAGAATTTAAATGTAAAATTCAACCTACAAATGGCAAAATGATCAATTAGAATTGATTTATTTCTGTTAGAAAAAAATAAAGAGATAAGTTAGTTGAATACAATAATTGTTGAAATATGATAGGAAGAAATAAGACAGACTAATTAAAAAATTTAAGCTTTAATTTGTGGTTGATACTAAAAGCCTTCAAGTACATGGGTATTTATAGGTACTACTACTACTAATACTACTAATACTACTACTACTATAATGCTACTATTACTACTAATGTTACTACTAGTAATAGCAAAATGATCAATTAGCCTCGATTTGTTTTTGTTAGAAAAGATGAAGAGATAGACTACCTAAATATAATAATTTGTTGAAATATGAAAGGAAGAAACAAGAGAGACTAATTGAGAAACTTAAGTTTTGATTTGTGGTTGATGCTCAAAGCTTTCAAGTACGTGGGTATTTATAGTACTAATACTAGTACTAGTACTACTACTACTAATACTACTGCTACTGCTACTACTATTACTTCAATTGTACCTATTACTACTGCTGCTGCTACTACTGCTACAACATGTACTACTGTTACAGCTGTCATTGCTGTTATTGCTACTACTGTTACTATTTCTACTACTGCTACTACTGTTACTACTCTTATTGCTAATACTACTATTGCTACTGCTGCTATTACTAGTGTCACTACTACTGCAATATATGTAACACCATAAAAAAGTTTAGTTTATTTTAATAGTATTATTAACTTTCCAGTATTTTTTTTCAAAATTTTTTAATTTAATTAATTAATTAATTTAAATGAATAGAAAAAGTTTCATTATCATATCCATTCAATTGAAGAAGATTTTGAATGTAAAAATCAACCTACAAACGGTGAAATGATCAATTAGAATTGATTTGTTTCTGTTAGAAAAAAATAAAGAGATAAGTTAGTTGAATACAATAATTTGTTGAAATATGATAGGAAGAAATAAGACAGACTAACTAAAAAATATAAGTTTTAATTTGTGGTTGATACTAAAAGCCTTCAAGTACATGGGTATTTTTAGGTACTACTACTACTACTACTACTAAAAATACTACTACTAATATTAATACTACAGTAACTACTACTACTGCTACTATTACTGCTACTACTGCTGCTACTACTACTGCTATTACTACTTCATTATATGTAATAACATAAAAAATATAGTTTATTTTAATAAGATTATTAACTATTCAACATTTTTTTTAACTTTTCTTACTTGAATTAATTAATTAATTTAAATGAGGAAAAAATTTTGTTCTCATATTAATTCAATTGAAGAAGATTTTGAATGTATAAATCAACCTACAAATGGAAAAATGATCAATTAAGCTTGATTTATTTTTGTTAGAAAAAATAAAGAGATAAACTATCTGAATATAATAATTTGTTAAAATATGAGAGGAAGAAGTAAGAGAAACTAATTGAGAAACTTAAGTTTTGATTTGTGGTTGATGCTAAAAGCCTTCAAGTACATTGGTATTTATAGGTACTAGTACTAGTACTACTAATACTAATACTACTGTTACTACTATTGATACTACCACTACTACTATTACTGCTACTACTAATACTGCTACTGCTACTGTTGCTATTACTGCTACTATTACTGCTGCATTATATATAACACCACAAAAATTGTAGTTTATTTTAATAATATTATTAACTATCCAACATTTTTGTTTCAGATTTCCTTACTTTAATTAATCAATTAATTTAAATGAATAAAAAAAAATTTGTTGTCATATTAATTAAATTGAAGAAGAATTTGAATTTATAAATTAACTTACAAATGACAAAATGATCAATTAGACTTGATTTATTTTTGTTAGAAAAAATGAAGAGATAAGCTAGCTAAATATAATAATTTATTGAAATATAAAAGGAAGAAGTAAGACAGACTAATTGTAACGGCCCCTGGAAATTAAAAGGAAACGTATATATAAAAATTATAAGTTCGGAAGTGAAATAAAAGATTATGATTAATATCCGTTACACGATAACCAAAATGTATTAAACGTATGAAAGAATAAGCTAACTAAAGTAAATACTAGAAATGAATACTATAAGAAAAACTATAAAATCTTTAGGCATCTACTCGCCGTCTTCCTGCGGAACGAGCTCGGGAACCAAGTCCTCCTGATATGAAATGGTTAAGTAAGGAATGAGTTACACTAGCCCAGTAAAGACGTCACACTATCTCACTATCACAGAAGTAAAGGTTGGTAGAAAAAAAAATGACCAATGGAGCATAATTTATAACAAATTCATTTATCAATGATAAAACCCTTTACTGTCCACTTACCTCGGTGAGATTCATGAAAACAACTTATGAAAATAATAACATTATAATATCATGAAATCATACGCACTCTGTAATATAACACATGTCATACTTTTAATATTTCAATCATCAGGCAATAAATTTCCTCTTTTATCAGCCTACCAGTATCCATGGGGATCCATAGGAGTCCCCGCTAAACGTGAACCATTCACTTTAACAACTTAATTCCAGGGCCGTCCTCATACCTCGTTCGGTATGGGTGCCAAAACGATAAACCTCAATACCCTGTTCGGTATGAGGGTGAAGCGGGCCGTCTCCATACCCCGTCCGGTATGAGAGACAACGTTCCCGGTAGGGTTCCCTATAGACCCGGTCCGTCCACCATCTCCCAGGATATCTAGTGAGGCTGGCGACTTATCCATTTATCAATTCACATATCTTTTCTATTCTTTTCTTAGTTTTTTGTTTCTCATATAATCATGAACATTTAAACCAGTAACGAGCATCCAACAATGCAGGCATATCATCGAATTCACAAAATCAAGCAGCAGTGAAGCAAACAGTGATTCATGCATTCAAAATCATAGAATAAATAAATCATATACCATAATGTATTTAAAACTGTAAAATAACTAAAACAGAAACTGACTGAAAATATATCAGATTCAGGCTCCATTAGCAACCTTAATTAATTATACATATCTATTAATTCATAAAATACCATTTTATCATTTATTAAGCTTTAATGCCATGATAGGAAATAGGGTGAGTGATCCTTACATGATTCGAAGTCTAAGATCAGTTTTTCACTGCGCCTACAGGCGGTCCCTAGATTCCCTGAATTTTTTTTTCTGGAAACTGAAACACACTTTTGGTACCTGCATATATCCCCAAAAAACTCCAAATAAGACCCAGGGCCTACTCGGGCAATTTTGAAAATTCCAGCACAGCGGCTCCGCCGTTCTCTGGTGACGGCGTCGTCGCCCGCGGCGGTGATCCGCTTCGAGTTGGCTATTTTCGGCCAAATTCAGTCAAACTAGCACTAGTTCCTATGAGAAAAAACATGTAAGGCCCTCGGTGGGCCGAAAAAACTCAAAAAATTGAGACTTACAGGCGGCAGAGCTCTCGGGTGTGGTGGCTCCTTCGGTGCAAGTCGCAATTTGGTATTTTTTTTCCGATCAACCTGTAGAGGAAAGGACGATGGTCACAGTGGTGTAAAAATTACATCGAACGGGAATCGGAAAGAGCCTCATCGGAGGCAAAAACTGAGGAAATCTACGGTGGCGCCGCTGGGCTTCGGCGGCTTTTTCTGGCCAATTGGCCGGTGGTTTGGCTCCGATTTGGCCACAAGTAGGTTTAGCATTGAAATCTAAGCGAAAGGGAAAAGTTTTACCTCGTTTGGAGGCCAGAAAGTGCTCTGGTGTGGCGGCGGTCAGTTCCTCCTGTGGCTGGGCTGTCTTCTCCGGCGAGGGCTCTGGCGGCTAGGGTTTGGGGTTGGGTGTAGATGAGATTATTTATAACCTTTCCCTTTTAATCTGAGCCGTCCATCACGATTTAATCTGGACCGTCCGATTGCGATTAAAGTGGAAATGAATCTAGACTGTCCATCGCGATGCGATCTGGGCCGTCCGCACGCGCGTTTGATCTAGACCGTCCGTCTGATCACCCGAACACGAATCGCCCACGTGGCCTCCCGCATCATCGTCTCTGCCACGCAGCGTATCCTAGTTGGTCGAGGCTGCTGACCGGGTTGCTGACGTGGCTGCTGACATGGTGTAATCCAAATTTTCACCCCTTTTTTCCAAAATTGTATTCAATTAAACCTCAAAAATAATTTTACCCATTTTTATCATTATTATTATTTTTATTTCCATTTAATTAAATTAAACTAAATTAAAACCATATATTATTACTTAAATAATCATTTATTTCATTTAAAATTTACAAAAATTTAAAATAAAACAAAAAATAATATTCATAAAAATAATAATAAAATTTTGGGGTGTTACACTAATTGAGAAACTAAAGTTTTGATTTGTGATTAATGCTAAAAGCCTTCAAGTACAAGGGTATTTATAGGTACTACTACTACTACAAATGCTAATACTACTACTAATACTACTCTTACTACTACTATTACTTTTATTTCTACTGCTGCTACTACTACTGCTACTACTACTGCATTATATGTAATAACATAAAAAATGTAGTTTATTTTAATACTATTATTAACTATCTAGTATTTTTTTCAAATTTCCTTACTTGAATTAATTAATTAATTAATTTAAATGAGGAAAAAAAAATTTGTTGTCATATTAATTCAATTGAAGAAGATTTTGAATGTATAAATCAAACTATAAATGGCAAAATGATCAATTAGGCTTGATTTATTTTTCTTAGAAAAAATGAAGAGATAGGCTAACTAAATATAATAATTTATTGAAATATAAGAAGAAAAAATAAGAGAGAGCAATTGAGAAACTCAAGTTTTGATTTGTGGTTGATACTAAAAGCCTTCAAGTACATGAGTATTTATAGGTACTAGTACTACTACTATTACTAGTACTAGTACTATTACTATTACTACTATTACTTTTACTGTTGTTATTACTGCTACTACTACTACAGTAAGTACTACTGCTATTGCTATTATTTCTACTATTGTTACTACTACTACTACTACTATTACTAATACTGCTACTACTACTACTACTACTACTACTGCTAATATTGCTATTGCTACTGCAGTACTGCTGCTATTACTGCTACTGCTACCACTACTAGCTTTGTTGCTGCTGTTATTATTTCTACTACTGCTACTCCTCATACTAGCATTGTTACTACTGCTCTTGCTAATATTGCTATTGCTACTGCTGCTACTGCAGCTACTACTACTACTACTACATCATTATATGTAACATCACAAAAAATATATTTTATTTTAATAGCATTATTAACTATCCAGCATTTTTTTCAACTTTTCTCACTTGAATTAATTAATTAATTTAAATAAAGAAAAAAAAATTCATTGTAATATTAATTCAATTGAAGAAGAATTTAAATGTAAAAATTAACCTACAAATGACAAAATGATAAATTAGGCTTCATTTATTTTTGTTAAAAAAAATGAAAAGATAGACTAGTTGAGTATAATAATTCGTTCAAATATGAGAAGAAGAAGTAAAAGAGAGGAACTGAGAAACTCAAGCTTTGATTTGTGGTAGATACTAAAAGCTTTCAAGTACATGGGTATTTATAGGTACTACTACAACAACATCAACAACAACTACAACAACTACTACTACTAATTCTATTACTACTACTACTAATCCTACTACTATTACTAATACTTCTGCTACTGCTACTGCTACTGCTACTGTTACTTCTATTACTGTTACTACTGCTACTACTACTAAAGTCGCTACTATTGCTACTGCTACTACTACTACTATTTTTATTATTGTTACTACTGCTATTACTATTGTATTATATGTAATAACACAAAAAATCAAGTTTATTTTAATAGCATTATTAACTATCTAATATCTTTTTTAGATTTCTTTGAATTAATTAATTAATTCAAGTGAGAAAAAAAAGTTTCATTGTCATATTAATTCAATTGAAGAAGATTTTGAATGTATGAATCAACCTATAAATAGAAAAATGATCAATTAGGCTTCATTTGTTTTTGTTAGAAAAAATAAAGATATAGGCTACTTAAATATAATAATTTGATAAAATATGAGAGGAAGAAGTAACAGAGACTAATTAAGACACTCAAGTTTTGATTTGTAATTGATGCTAAAAGCCTTCAAGTACATGAGTATTTATAGGTACTAGCACTACTACTACTACTAGTACTACTAACATTACTACTACTACTACTAATACTAATGCTATTGTTATTACTACAATTACTATTGCAATAGCTACTACTGCTACAGCTGCTACGGCTACAACTGCTACTGCTATTATTACCTCTGGTACTACTACTACTGCTGCTAATACTGCTACTGCTATTGTTCCTACTGTTGTTACTACTGCTGCTACTACTGCTGCATTATATGTAACACCACAAAAATTGTAGCCTATTTTAATAGTATCATTAACAATCCAACATTTTTATTTCAGATTTTCTTATTTGAATTAATCAATTAATTCAAATGAGGAAAAAAAAATTAGTTGTCCTATTAGTTCAATTGAAGAAGAACTTGAATGTACAAATCAACCTACAAATATCAAAATAATTAATTATCCTTGATTTATTTTTGTTATAAAAAAAAAGAAGAGATAAGCCAACTGAATATAATAATTTGTTGAAATATGAGAGGAAAAAGTAAGATATGCTAATTAAGAAACTCAAGCTTTGATTTGTGGTTGATGCTAAAAGCTTTCAAGTACATGGGTATTTATATGTACTACTACTACTACTACCATTACTACTAATACCACTATTACTACTACTAATGCTACTACTATTACTAATACTTCTGCTACTGCTATTGCTACTGTTACTTCTATTACTGTTACTACTGCTACTACTACTAAAGCCACTACTGTTGCTACTACTACTACTGCTACTATTTTTGTTATTGTTACTACTGCTATTAATATTGTATTATATGTAATAACACAAAAAATCAAGTTTATTTTAATAGTATTATTAACTACCCATTATATTTTTAAATTTTTTTGAAGTAATTAATTAATTGAGGAGAGAAAAAAAAGTTTCATTGTCATATTAATTCAATTGAAGAAGATTTTGAATGCATAAATCAACCTATAAATAGAAAAATGATCAATTAGGCTTCATTTGTTTTTGTTAGAAAAAATGAAGATATAGGCTAGATAAATATAATAATTTGATGAAATATGAGAGGAAGAAGTAACAGAGACTAATTGAGACACTCAAGTTTTAATTTGTGATTGATGCTAAAAGCCTTCAAGTACATGAATATTTATAGGCACTAGTACTACTAACACTACTACTAATACTACTGCTATTGTTATTACTACTGTTACTTTTGCTGCTGTCATTACTACAATTACATTACAGTAGCTACTACTGCTACTACTATTACTACCACTACTACTACTGCTGCTGCTAATACTACTACTACTATTGCTACTGTTGCTACTGCTGCTACTGCTGCTACTACTAATGCTACTACTACTACTACTATAACAGGTACTACTGATACAGCCGACACTGCTGCTATGCTACTACTCTATTTCTACTACTGCTACTGCCAATATTACTACTACTATTGCTAATACTTCTATTGCTGTTGCTGCTACTGCATCTATTGCTGCTCCTACTACTTGCACTACTACTGCATTATATGTAACACCACCAAAAAATTAGTTTATTTTAATAGTATTATTAATTATCCAGCATTTATTTTTAAGATTTCATTACTTGAATGAATGAATTAATTTAAATGAGAAAAAGAAAGTTTTGTTGTAATATTAATTAATTAAAGAAGATTTTGAATGTATAAATCAACCTAGAAATGGTAAAATGGTCAATTAGGCTTCATTTATTTTTATTAGAAAAAATGAAGAGATAGGCTAGCTGAATATAATAATTTGTTGAAATATGAGAGGAAGAAGTAAGAGAGACTAATTGAGAAACTCATGTTTTGATTTGTGGTTGATGCTAAAAGCCTTCAAGTGTATGAGAATTTATACGTACTAGTACTACTACTACTACTACTAATTCTACTACTACTATTAATACTACTGCTATTGCTATTACTGCTATTACTTTTATTATTGTTATTACTGTTACTATTACTACAGCAGGTACTACTTCACTACTATTATTTCTATTACTGCAACTGTTATTATTTCTAGTACTGCTACTACTGCTAATACTACTACTGATACTGCTCTACTGCTGCTACTACTACTACTACTACTATTATCACTGTTACTACTACTACTGTTAATGCTACTATTACTAATAATACTACTGCTACTGCTATTACAATTGTTACTTCTATTATTGCTACTACTACTACTACTGTTACTATTGTTACTGTTGTTATTATTGCTACTGCTGCTCCTACTACTGTCACTACTGCATTATATATAACACAAAAAAAAATTTAGTTTATTTTAATAATATTATTAACTATCCAGTATTTTTTTCAGATTTCCTTACTTTAATTAATTAATTAATTTAAATGAAGAAAAAAAGTTTCATTATCATATTAATTCAATTGAAGAAGAGTTTGAATGTAAAAATCAACCTACAAATGACAAAAATGATCAATTAGGCTTGATTTATTTCTGCTAGAGAAAATAAAGAGATAGGCAAGTTGAATATAATAATTTACTGAAATATGAGACGAAGAAGTAAGATAAACTAATTGAGAAACTCAAGTTTTGATTTGTGGATGATGCTAAAAGCCTTCAAGTACATCGTTATTTATAGGTACTAGTACTAGTAATAGTACTAGTACTACTAGTAATACTATTACTACTGCTACTACTACTACTATTACTTTTACTAATGTTACTATTGCTACTACTATTACAGTTGCTACTACTACTGTAGCTGCTACAGGTAGTATTGCTACTACTGCTACTATTGCTATTACTACTACTACTGCTAGTAGTACAGCTACTAATGCTACTACTAATACTACTACTGCTACTCTTGTTACTACTGCTAATGCTACTAGTGCTACTATTACTACTACTACTACTACTATTACTATCACTGCTACTACTATTACTGCTAATACTGCTATTGCTAGTACTGCTGCTACTACTACTGCATTGTATATAACATCACAAAAAATCTAGTTTATTTTAATAGTATTATTAATAATCCAAATTTTTTTTAAAGATTTTCTTGAATTAATTAATTAATTTAAATAAAGAAAAAAAGTTTTGTTGTCATATTAATTCAATTAAAGAAGAATTTGAATGTACAAATTAACCTACAAATAACAAAATCATCAATTAGCCTTGATTTGTTTTTGTTAGAAAAATAAAGAGATAAGCTAGCTGAATATAATAATTTTTTGAAATATGAGAGTAAGAAGTAAGAGAGACTAATTGAGAAACTCGAGCTTTGATTTATGGTTGATGCTAAAAGCCTTCAAGTACATGGGTATTTATAGGTATCAGTTTATTTTAATACTATTATTAGTTATCCAACATTTTTTTTTCATATTTCCTTACCACCTAGCCCCTATATCATCTCCATATTACTCTTCTTTTTTCAAAACCTTTGAGACTTGGTCCTTTCTTTTCACTTTTTATAGTATTTTAAAATTTTGTTTCTACTAAATCTTTTCAACATACTTCGAGGGTCACTATTCGATTTTTGGGATGCTACATATCCTCATCCTGCAAGTTTCTTCAAAGCACTTTCAAGACATTCAATTATGAATTAGATTATGCGTATTTAACAAAGTGATCCACATTTAAATTACTTACCTCTTTACCCATTCTACAGAACTATACTCATTTACCTGTACTATTATGTTTCATCCATTCTAGAATTTAGATATATGCAGCAATTTTTCTAGTTGGAACATTATAACAGGACATACATATCACTAAGATCATTCAACACAACAACTGAACTTACCAAATTATATTTCCAATTTTCATTCTCATCATTACACCACGTTTATATATGTTGTTCTTTAATTTCTTTCCCACTAGATTTCACACTCGGCTCCACCAGCCCAACTCTTTATTTGCATTGGTCACACTAAAATGTAGCGCATACATAGAGCTTGCATTTTGCACATCGAACCAAGCCCTTCAGAGCCTTCTCTTTCTCGGTTACACCTCTAGCCTCATTTAGCACATGTATTTGGAAGATTCACTCCCATTCGAACCCTCTAATATTTGATCCACTTTGTTGACTGAGCATGGGTCAGCTGTTCCACATCACACGGCCAACATAGGCCACACACACACCACAATGAGACATCACCAACACAGAAAAATATGTTTTAGTTCTAGTTCAATCCCATCCTACATCTAGCCTTTGGTTTGGATCATTTAACCCTCCAAATTTTCTCTCATTTCTACCCAACATATTCTAGATTTAGCACTCAACTCCCTTCAAGGCTTATATTCAGCAGTCTTAGTCTAGTATCATTCCCAGTAATAAATCTTTAAATTAATTATGTGAGTCTTCTAAGAGTTTCCTTCAACCTAACTTTATTTGGTTCACTATTCTCCATCACCCTGAGCACCTTCCCTTATTATTCTTCCCCTCTATATGTTTGGTTTATCAGGTTTTTATCTCCAATTTACTTTCAGAATTTATTTGGTTAAATGTGCCTACCCAGAATTCCTTCTCCCACTCTCGGTTGCTACCTATCTTTTCCTCAACGACTTCTGTGTACTTTGAGAATTTTCTTTTCCTCTTTTTTTTTGTTTTCCTTTCCTTTCCTGAACCATTACTTGATGAAACTCACCTCATTATCTTAGCCATATCTCACCATATTTATGCATGGAGTCTTATTCTTCTTCAAACACTAACACACCTATATTTAACATTTATTTCGAAGATAAGGACATACACATGTATGTATGCCCATTTGTAAATTCATATGATGCTATACCTTACTCTGTTTTCCAAATTTCCATTCCAAATCTTCCTTATGCGATTTAAATGAACTAACATGCACTTTAAAGTCAAATTCGTCGAAAAGGGCTGAAATGATCATACCTCTTGCTCCTAACAACAATGTTGATCTAGTTGTTGTTTCCTTCATTTCCTCTTCTTTCTCTTTGCCTTCCTCACCATCCGTCAACAACCTCTCTCTCTCTCTTACACCCTGTTTAGATAAATTTTAGTGATGGTTAATTAATGTATGGTAATGACAGTGATTGAAATGCACTAACACAGGATGAGAATGACAAATGTTTTTTATGTTTGGATGATTGAATATTAATGCATGTTAATGACATATTTTTGTTTGGATGATAGGATGATACGGTTGTATTTTTAGTTAAATTACTAATTTCCTACTACCTATTATATGTAATAGTAAATTGTATATAAGAAGTATGTAATAAAAAAATAAATAAATTGTTTACTAGTATAATTATATTTATATTTAAAGAAATAATTATTACACATAATCAAATTAAATTTTATATTTAATAAAATAAATAATAATTTGTGAGGATAAAAATGAAATTAAGTATATTATATAGGGGTATAACGGAAAAAAAAGTGACCTGCCAGTCATATACCATCGATTCGGTGGTTTTAAAATTTATCCCAAATTTACCGGTTAGATACTGTTTGCTACCATTGGAAGTTGAAACAAACATAATTTTCTCTCACCCCTAGATTACCATACATTAAAATTCTATCATTCACCATGATCCAAATGGGGTGTTAGGATTTCTTCCTTTTTTTGTGTAGAAACAATGTCTTTTATATAGTAGCTGAAATTAAATCATAGCATTCCATTACAGAATGAGATCTGGACCGTTGATCTCTTATTTCCTTTTAAAATTTTCAAGTTTCTTCCCCCATTTTTTATTGGGATGATACACATATACTTGGATTTGAGATGGAAATATAGAAATATATATAATCGTAAATCGTTGAACTTTTCTGGGTTTTTTTTTCTCTTTCTTTTATGTCATTTGAAAAGCTAATTTAAGTTTGACCCAAATATTTACTTCAAATTGGCCCCTAACAGAAAAGCCCAACACAGGTGGATCATAGTTTGTCCACTATCTATATAAATTTCTTTTATATATTGATATAATATTTTATATGAATCACACAATAAATATTTTAATAAATAAATTATATTATTTTTATAAATTTTAAATTTAATTATTTATATAAATTTTTAATTGTAATAAGAATTTTAATTAAACAATTAATTTACTTAAATATTAAAATGTTACTTTAGTTACAAAATTAATAGAAATCTTCATATATAATTCTAAATCTCCTAATGTATGTCATAGATCTTCTTTTTATTTTAAATATATTATCTTAAAATAAATAAATCTATTTTACATATTCAAATTTATTTGAAATCTTTCTTTACTTTTATCGATACTTAAATTTTTTGGATTTTTTATTTAAATTACTTTAAATCCTCATATCTATCTATTTTTAGCGGCTTTAATCATTTAAAAAATTTTAAAAAAATTAATAGAATACACAATTACTAATACAACTAAAAAGGCATCAAAATTTGAATAGTAAAAATATTATTTTATCTGTAATATAATTTTTACATTATGAAAAAGACCGATAAAACCTTAATTATCAACCACATAATAAAATTGAAATAATATAATGAACCCTAAAAAAAATTACAAATACAATATCTTCAAGAAACATAAAAAAATAAATTTTATTTACAAATATATAATAATATACATGATTAATTAATAAAGCAATGAAGAAAAAAGAGACAAAAGACAAGTTAGTAAATGATCCTGTAACACCCGAAACTTGAAAGGAAATAAATTATAAATTGAATGCGGAAGTGAAATAATAAAGTTAAGGTTTATATTCCTTACACAATAATTTAGAATACCCAATAGGGCTATATTAATGATCCTTCTAAAGGAACAACGAAAAATTAAAGAAATAAATGGAAAGTAAACAATTGGACATCCTATTCGCAACCCTCTTGTAGACCGGGATATGGATCTTGGTCTTCTTGATCTAAAATGGTTAATGAAAGAGTGAGCTACACTAGCCCAGTAAGAATGTCACACTACTCACCAATACAGAAATAAAGGTTGATAAAAATCATGAAAAGAACTAATGGAGCTCTTAAGTTAAGTAAATTTATTTACCATAAATAAAATCATTTATTGTATACTTACCGTAGTGAGATTTTCAAAACTGATCTATAGAGGCAATAACACAAACAATATCATAATCTCATATTCAATTAACTAGAACAATAACTTCCCCTTTTTATTTACCTACTGATATTCATGATGGTCCATAGGGATGTCCCCACTATGCGTTAACCCTTATTCAACATTGTCAACTAACTGGCCGTCCCCATACCCTGTTCGGTATGAGTGCCAAAAATATCATCTCTCAATACTCCATCTGATATGAGGATAAAATGGGCCGTTCCCATATCCCATCTGATACGAGCGACAAAATACTAATCCTCGATACCCCGTCTGGTTTGAGGCGACGTTCACAGCAGGGTTTCCTATACACCCGGTCCATCCACCATCTCCTAGGATATCCAGTAAGGTTACCATTCATTCATTCACTTAATCAAGCAATTTCCTATTTATATTTAACTTTCAGTTCCACAATTTAACTGTAAATCACGCAAAACAAGCAATACATTCATCAAGGAGACATAACTGAATCATCTTACAAACTCTAGCATATTCATGCATTTAAAACTGTAAAATCAATCAATAAGTTAAAACATGATAAACAGTAATAAATAATCGATTTTGGCTCCATAACAGGGAATAAGATGAGGGATTCTTATACGAATCAGTGTTTGAAACACTATTTTAGCTGCGCCTATTAGCAGTCCCCGGGTTCTGTGAACTTTTCTTTGGAGATTAAAACACGCTTCAAGTACCTAAAAATATCCCAAAAATGCAAAATCAGTGTTAAAACCCCTTTCCAGCCAATTTCAGAATTTCGGCATGGTAGCACTGCCATGCTCCGGCGACGGCACCGTCACCCGCTATGGTGGTTTGCCTTGGACTGGCCATTTTCGGCCAGTTTTGACTGATTTTTACCGATTTTATACTCATACATGCGAGAAAACACGATAAAGGGCCTCAGTTGGCCAAAAAAGGTAAAAAAAATTATAAGCTTACCAGCGGCGGGGTGAATACAATGGTGAAAAAATGGCACGAAACAAGAATCAGGAAGGGCCTCATTGGAGGAGATTTTTGGTTTTTACTGTGGCGGCACTGTCGGGCTTTAATTGCAGTTTTCAGCTCATCCGCCGGTTCTTTTGCTCCGTTTTGGTCATGGGGTGTTCAAAATAAAATTTTGAGCGAACGAGAAAATTTTTACCATTTTTGGCAGTCAGAGATGGCTCCAGAATGGCAGCGTGCGGCGGGCAGCTCCCTTCTCCAGCGATTGGTTCTTTTTCTCTGACGGGGGGCTGGCAGCTAGGTTTAGGGTTCAGTGTGAAGTTAGATATTTATACCCATCTCCCTTTAATCTAGGCCATCCATCGCGTTTGATCTGGACCATACGATCACGTTTAAAAAGGGAAGGAATCTAGGCTGTTCATTGCATTTAGTCTCGACCGTCCAATCGCGCCTAAGGAGGGAATGGATCCAAGTCGTCCACACGCGCGAGAATAAATCTGGACTGTTCGATCGCTAGCGTGACCTCCCGCGCGGCACCGAGTCAGTGTGTTTTGCCACGCGGCGTGCTCTGGTTCGTTAGGGCTTCTAACTAGGCGGTCCTACGTGGCATATTTTTCCTATATTGCGTTTTGACCCCCCAATTTCTGATTTTTCTTTTAAAAACATCTCTAGAATCCAAATTTTCACCACATTTTCCCAAAATTATTTTCAATTTCATCCTCCACCTATTTTTTTCCTAATTTTACATTAAATAAAAATTTATAAAATTAAAATTTATATTTCTATATATTAATTTTAATTTTTAAAAATTGATTATGGCTATTACAACTCTCTCTCCCTAAAAGAAATTTAGTCCCTCAAATTTGTCTCTCTCACTCAATCAAACAGTTGGGAAAATTGGGCTCTGAAGTATGATTCTAGCTCCCGTGTGGCCTCTCTCTGTATGTGATTCTACCATAGGACTTTAACAAAGGGAATTTATTAGTTCTGGAGTACTCTGCTCTTTCAGTCCACAATACCAACTGGTACTTCCTCGTAGGACATATCCTCCTAGAGTGAAAGGGGCTCGTGGGCCAAGACATGAGAGGGATCCAGGTTGTACTTGTGTAGCATGAACACATGAAACACGTTATGGACCTTAAATAGTATTTGAGGTAGTGTCAGTCTGTAGGCGATGGTGCCAATTTTCTCTAAGATTTTAAATAGCCCAACAAACTGGGGATTTAGTTTCCCACTCTTACCAAACCTACTGATTTCCTTGAAAGGAGTAACCTTAAGGAACACCCGATCACCTTTCTCAAATTTCAAATTCCTCCTCCAGGTATCTGCAAAACACTTCTGCCTGCTCTGAGCCGTCTGGATATTCTTCCTGCTCTTAACTATTTTAGCTGTAGTCTCCTCCACAAGATCTGGATCGAATAATTTTCTATCACCCACTTCTTCCTAATAGATCGGCAATCTGTATGGGCAGTCATATAATGCCTCGTACGGAGCCATACCGATACTCGCTTGGTAGCTGTTATTGTAGGCGAACTCTATTAGGGGTAAATGATCATCTCAATGGCCTCTGAAGTCAAGAACATAAGCTTAGAGCATATCCTCTAGTGTGCAAATTGTCATTTCTGATTGTCCATCAGTCTGAGGATGAAATGCAGTACTAAGGGACAGTCTCGTTCCCATGGCTTACTGTAAACTATACCAGAACCAAGAAGTGAACCTGGGGTCCCTATTAGATACTACTGTCACTAGCACTCCATGTAACTTGACTATCTATTGGATATACATTCTTGCTAACTTGTCTAAGGGGTGGGTCATCTTGATGGCCAAGAAGTGAGAAGACTTGGTGAGCCGGTCAACAATTATCCAAATGGCATCATGTCCTGAGCGTTCCTTAGGCAATCCTGTCACAAAATTCATTGTGATGTGTTCCCACTTCCACTCCAAAATTGGTAACAGCTGAAGTAACCCGCCTGGGTGTTGATGTTCTGCCTTAACTTGCTGACATACCAAACATTTAGAAATAATGTAGATCACATCCCTTTTCATCTTATTCCACCAAAATTAGAGTTGCATACTTTGATATATCTTAGTACTTTCAGGATGTATGGTAAATTTTGAGCTATGAGCCTCAGTCATGATGTCCTTTTTTAGCTCACTGTCACATAGAATACACACTCTGTCTTGAAATCTAAGCAAGCCATCAACAAAGACTCAAAATTCTAAATTACCTCCTTGTTCTGCATCTTTCTTGAGGGTTACTAGGGTGGAATCGACGGATTTGGCTTCCTTTATTCTCTCGATCAACTCAGGTTGAATAGTTAGGTGGGCTAAGTATGTGACTTTCTTCAGGTCCTGAAGTTATACCTGTTGTGCGGCCCCTATTGTCCTGCATTCTAAAACCATTAGGTGAGCTAATATACCTGTACTTTTTTTACTGAGTGCGTGTGCTACCATGTTGCCCTTACCCGGGTGATACAAGATGTTGTCGTTGAGGATTTCTATCCATCTTCTCTTACGCATGTTGAGATCCTTTTGAGTGAATATGTGTTTTAAGCTCTTATGGTCGGTATAGATCTGAAATGTCTCCCCATACAAGTAATGGCGCCAAATCTTCAAGGCGTGGATAATTGCGACAAGTTCTAAGTCATGGGTGGCATAGTTTTTCTCATGACTCTTAAACTGCCTAGACCCATAGGTTATGACATTCCCATGCTGCATCAGAACATAACCCAACCCTAGGTAGGAGGCATCACTATAAACTGTATATCCACCTGTCCTGCTCGGCAAGGCCAACACAGGTGTAGTAGTCAACCGCTTCTTTAGTTCTGAAAAACTCCTTTCACAGTCCTCATTCCACTCAAACTTTGCGTTCTTCTTTGTGAGCCGAGTCAAAGGAGCAGTTAGACTAGAAAATCATTCCATAAACTTGTGGTAATAACCTACCATTCCCAGAAAGCTACAAATCTTCTTGATCGAGGTTAATTTTTTGCAACTGAGCACTACCTCAACTTTTTTGGGGGTTTATTGACATTTCATCTCTTGATATGATATGGCCTAGGAAGGTAGACTGTTCTAGCCGGAAACCACACTTACTCAACTTTGCATACAACTTATTTTCTCTCAAAACCTACAAAACTTAAGTTAGATGGTGAGCATGTTTTTCTCTACCTTTTGAATAGACCAGGATATCATCAATAAATACAATGATGAACTTATCCAGATATTGTCTGAAAACTCTATTCATCAAATCCATGAAGATGGTTGGTGCGTTGGTTAGTACAAATGGCATGACTAGGAACTCATAGTGTCCATACCTGGTTTGGAAAGCTCTTTTGGGAATGTCTTCTTCCTTGATTTTTACCTGATGGTACCCTGAATGCAAGTCTATTTTGGAGAAGATCTGGGCACCCTACAATTGATCAAAAAGTTTATCGATTCTGGGGAGGGGGTATTTGTTCTTGATCGTGACCCTGTTTAGTCCTCTATAGTCAATATATAACCTTAACGTCCCATCACCCTTCCTTATAAATGTGACTCCAGCACCCCAAGGGGACACACTATGTCGGATGAATCCATTATCCTGTAATTCATTGATCTATTTTCTCAACTCCTCCATCTCAACACGACTCATGCGGTAAGGGGCAACAAAAATAGGCTGGGTACCTAGCTGAAGATCTATGGTGAATTCAACTTTTTTGTGCACTAGTAGTCCGGGTAGTTCATCCGAAACACATTCGGGAAGTCTCAAACTATTGAAATCTCTTGAATAAAATTTTTTTCTTAGGTTTGCCTAGTTAGAGAAAACAGTTGAGTTAAAGCACTTGATAATAGGAAAAATTGCCATAGGGTAATAATGTTTAAAGAATTTTATTAATTTGTAAATGACTCTTCTTTAGGAGGGTTGAATATAAGTTTCTTATGAAAATAATCTATGGTGGCATGATATGTCGCTAGCCAGTTCATTCCTAAAATTAAATCAAAGTCCCCCGTGTTAATCTCTATTAGGTCCACACTCAATTTTTTATCTATTATATCTATGACAGGCTTTGTATATAATCTCTCCGAGTAGTGTCCTCCTCCCAAGAGTAGGCACAAACAACACACATTTAAGTCTTTCAGGTAATACATTGAAGTTTGGTGTAAAGGCATGTGAAACAAATGAAGATGAGGCACCAGTATCGATCAAAACATGTGCAAGACGATTACAGATAGTGTACGTACCCTGTATCATGTCTGGGTTGGCGTTTGCATCTTACTTAGTGAGATTGTAAGCCCTATCCTGGATAGGAGGTCTAGCCTGGTTTTGATTTCTTAGGCACTCTCTCGTGTAATGTTGGGCACTTCCACATATATGGCAAGTATTGTTGAGGTAATAGCAGGGTCGGTCCCCATGATCCTTGCCACAGAGTCGGCAAGTCCTACCGCGTCCTGTTGTTGAAATCTGAGGAGGAGCTTGAGTCATTGGTCTAGGTCTCTTGTTCTGCTGAACAGGGGCAGTAAGTGCTGGTCTGCGGTGTGATACCAAGGGCCTGAGGTTTCTTACTGCTGTAGGAAAAATGCGAAGGTTCCTCTCCACTAGCTGTGCTTTGGCCAGAACGCCCAAGTAAGTATTGAGCTCGAACACATACAGTTGTTGTATAATCTCAGGATGGAGACCCCACTCGAACTTTCTTACCTTTCTGCCTCCATCCATCATGCTCTCAGGGGAATACTGGCCTAACTCTAGGAACTTTTGGGCATATTCTGATACAGTCATGTCACTCTAGACCAGGTGTGCAAACTCTATTTCCTTCGAATGTCGGAGATGCTTTAGGAGGTACTCTGCATTGAAGACCATCAAGAATTGTTCCCAAGTGACTGGAATAAGCAGGGTGGCCTACTTGAGTTGCCACCAGCGACCTGCCTCTCCTACCAGCATGTAGGTGGCAAGTATGACTCTTTGTTTGGGAATCACCCCAAGAGTCGTAAAGGCCTTCTTGTCTCAGCTAATTAGTACTCGGCATCTTCAACAGAGGATACTCCTACAAAATTAGATGAATTTAGTCTTTTATACCTCTCAATGTAGTCTGGATCCATCATGAGAGGAATTGGGTTCCGTGGAAGAGGGATTGGATTGTGCTGGGGATTGACTTGATGGCCTTGTGGTGGTACTTGATGATATAGTGGAGGCACCAGATTGTACTGTGGTGGTGTCTGGTGATGCGGTTGGGGCACCAAGGTATATTGTGGTGGTGTCAGGTGATGCAATTGAGGCATAGGACCATACTGTGGTGGTGTCGGATGGTACTGTGGAGGAGCAGGGTCGTACCAGGGTGGCTCAAGATCCTCCTGCTGTAGGGGTGGCTCAACCTGTGGAAGCAATGGAGGGTCAAGTAGCTCCCTCCTTTTTTCCCGGGCCTGCTGGACAGCGATGAGTCTCTCCAGCATTTCAAATAATCGATCAACATCCTCTCAAAGCGAACTCTCTCGGGCTGCTCGGTTTAATGGGGGGTTTTTCTCTCCTCGTCTATATGTACCTGCAGTTCACAAGAAATGGTTGAGTGATGATTCATTTTTTTGTGTTTTCTAGGGTTTTTCTGTGAGGAATGGTTATAAGGAACACGGCTCTGATATCAACTGTAACACCCGAAACTTGAAAGGAAATAAATTATAAATTGAATCCGGAAGCGAAATAATAAAGTTAGCATTTACATTCCTTACACAATAATTTAGAATACCCAATAGGGCTACGGGAATGACCCTTCTAAAAGAACAACAAAAAATCAAAGAAATAAATGAAAAGTAAACTGAAGATCCTATTTACAACTCTCTTATGGATCGGGATCTGGATCTTGGTCCTCTTGATCTGAAATGGTTAATGAAAGAGTGAACTACACTAGTCCAGTAAGAATGTCACACTACTCACCGATACAGAAATGAAGGTTGGTAAAAATCATGAAAACAACTAATGGAGCTCTTAATTTAAGTAAATTCATTTATCATAAATAAAAATATTTATTGTATACTTACCGTAGCGAGATTGTCAAAACTGACCTATAAAGGCAATAACAAAAACAATATCATAATCTTATATTCAATTAACTAAAAAAATAATTTTCCCTTTTTATCTACCTACTAATATCTATTGGGATCCATAGGGATGTCCCCACTACGTGTGAATCCTTATTCAATATTGTCAACTAACTGGCCATCCCCATACCCCGTCCAGTATGAGCACCAAAATACCAATCCTCGATACCCCATCCGAAATGAGGCAACGTTCACGGTAGGGTTTCCTATGCACCCGGTCCATCCACCATCTCTCAGGATATCCACTAAGGCTATCATTCATTCATTCACTTAATCAAGCAATTTTCCATTTACATTTAATTTTTAGTTCCACAATTTAACGGTAAATCAAGCAAAACAAGAATACATGCATAAAAAAAATACAATAGAATCATCTTACCAACTCTAGCGTATTATCATGCATCTAAAACTGTAAAATTAATCAATCAGTTAAAATAGGACAAACAGTAATAAATAACCTTTTCACCTCCATTAGTAACCTGTAATTAATTATAGAAGTTTTCTAAATTAAGCAAAATACTGTATTATTTATAATTAGACTTCAATTTCATAACAGGGAATAAAGTGAGGGATTCTTACATGAATTAGTGTTCGAAACGCTAAACTCTCAGCTGCATCCACTAGTGATCCCCGGGTTCCCTAAATTTTCTTTTGGAGATTAAAACACGTTTCAAGTACCTAGAAATACCCCAAAAATCCAAAATCGGTGTTAAAACCCTTATTAAGCCAATTTAAGAATTTTGTCGTCGTGCTCCGGCGATTACATCGCCGCTTGCAATAGCGGTTTACCTTGGACTGGTTGTTTTTGGCCAGTTTTGGCTGATTTTAGCTGATTTTATACTCATCTATACGAGAAAATACGTTAAGGGGCCTCGGTTGGCTAAAAAGGCCAAAAAACAGAAGTTTACTAGCGGCGGAGTTTTTCGATGTTGCAGCTCCGCCAGCTCACCTTCGCGGTTGGGCCTTTTTCTTCCGTCAACTTGTGGAAAGCAGAATGGTGAATACAATGGTGAAAAAATCGTACGAAACGGGAATCGAAAAGGTCCTCATCGGAGGGAGGTTTTTGGTTTTTCCCACAGTGGCACCGTCAAGCTTTACCCGTAGTTTCCAGCTTATCTATTGGTCCTTTTGCTCTGATTTGGCCATGGGTGTGTTCAAAATCAAATTTCGAGTGAACAAATTTTTTTTTACCTTTTTTATCGATCAGAGGTGGCTCCAGCACAACGACAGGCGGCGGGCGGCTCCCTTCTCCGATGACTGGTTCTTCTTCTCCGGCGGGGGACTAGCGGATAGGGTTAGGGTTCAGTGTGAAGTGAGATATTTATACCCGTCTCCCTTTAATCTGGGCCGTCCATCGCATTTGATCTAGATCGTACGATCGCATTTAAAGAGGGAACGAATCTGAACCGTTCATCGCGTTTAATCGCAACCATCTGACCGCGCCTGAGGAGGGAACGGATCCAGACCGTCCGATCGCAGGCACGCAGATTGCTAGCGTGGCCTCCCGCACGGCACCAAGTTAGCGTGCCTTGCCACAAAGTGCGCTCCGATTCGTCGGGTTGTTGACTGGGCAGTCCTACGTGGCACATTTTTCTTAAATTACGTTTTGACCTACAGTTTCTGATTTTTCTTTCAAAAACACCCCTATTACCCAAATTTTCTCACCTTTTTCTCAAAATTGTTTTCAATTTCATCCTTCACCTATTTTTTTTTCTAATTTTACATTAAATAAAATTATAAAATTAAAATTTATATTTCTATATATTAATTTTAATTTTTAAAATTAATTTCGGGTATTACAGATCTTTCAAAATTATAAATAGCAACTCATTAAACAATATTTATAATAGTAATATTGGGTATTTTTCTTTTTAATTGCATTATTAATTTTTTTGGTGCTTTTGTTTCCTTGCAAAATTATTTAATATTTTATGTAATTTTTCTAGAATAAATTTAAATTTAAAAGATTTAGTAATTAGCTGCTAATTCTGATTATATATAATTTTATAAATATAATTATTTAAATAATAGCTTGGAGGGGCCTTTCACTACTTCAATAAGATCTAAACTTAAATTCTGATTAAGTGTGTATATGTATCTAGGAAGATGTAGTAAGGATAAGAACTGGGTTTAGTGATAAATAGGAAGGAAATAGTAAAATTAGGTTAAGGGAAATCCCTTAATAGTGAGAATATTCCCTCAAAGGGGAAATTATTCGACCAAAAAATGTTTCTCCAGGCCAAAACGACATCTTAAGAAGATGGAAAGCATTCCGAGACTATGAGAAAATTGTTCGAAGTGAAATTCAAAAGAGAACGGGAAGTTAAGTTACGTATGAAAATCTTAATTCCTGAATAATGGGAGAGAATAATCTTTTATGATTAAAACATTTCCCGAGATGAAAATACATAGAATTTGAAGCCCAATTTTGGTAGAAAGCAAGCTAAGACATGAAAGAAGAGGGATGTTAAAAGAGAAAAATTTTCGTAGAAGAAAATTTGAGATAAAATTAAGGAAATCTATAAACATGTAGAGAAGTTTATAACAACTTGCTCTTTAGGGTTTATGGGCTTAAGTGGGCCTAAAGGAGTCTAATGGGCTCTACTTCAGCTCAATTTTGGAGTTAAATGGAAAAAGGGATGGATAAGGATGAGGAAGCAAATGGAAGATTGTGGAAGAATCTAGAATAAGAATAAAATAACATGATGAAAGATGACAACTTTTTAGATGAAATAACATCATGAAAAGTGATAACTTTTAGATAAAGTAACATAACGAAATGTGACCTTTTGATGAAGTTGCATGGTGGAAGGGTGGGAACCTTTCTCTCATGGCTCCCCAGTCGTATAACTGAGAGATGGGGGAATGGAGGAATAGACATTATGGATGAGAGAAAAATAGTGAGCAGAATAAAGATGAAGGAAGAAGGAGTATGAAGTGTATGATGTTTTGAGAGTATTGAGGTTTATAGATAAAACCCTTGGAGAAACTCTCCTTGCATGCTCTAATTATGACAAAACAAGTGAAGAACAAACAAAAAATTAAGTGCTGATGGGTTATATATACATATATATAGTAATAATATATTCAACAGATCAAATGTATAAAAGAAAGAATGAGATAGTGTTGCTACACATTGGAGCTTATAGTGGAAATTCAGTAAATAAGGTTACTGTTGTTTCTATACTGAGAAATTTTGATGTAAACCATGTTTAGCTTTGTAATGGAAGCTATATTTTAGAGAATGATGAGATAGTTATTATTGATAGTTTACACTTGTTTCTTGTGTCTCTTGGGGTAAGTCCTTCCCATAGTTTTGATCATAACGATCTCTTTTTTACAAATCAATTTTTTTCTGAATAAGAGCTACAAAATGACGTATAAAATAAGAGGATACTCTAAAATGATTCTCTCTTAAATAATAAGTTCAAAATTATCAAAGGTCTCTTCATCCGAAAGTACCAATGAACCATTAAGAGAGGAACAAATTAAAGAGAGAATCATGAAAAGCTACTTATGAAGTTTTAATTTGTAGGTTCAACCAAAATTTGTGGTTAAATTATTTTCTTGTAAACCTAATATCTGTGAATCACTTGTAAGAAAATAACTTATGAACCTAGGAGGAATAAGTTTAGAGATTGTATTTAAAATATTAAAAAGGTATTATTCCGAGTTTGATGAGAGCCTTAGTTTAAGAAAACTGTTCTATCTAAGCTAATAAAAATATAGTAAGTAGTTTTTATATAAGCCATTGAAAATGTATTTTTTTACTTTTATTTTAGCAATTGAAAAAGTGATAAAAGACCATTTTTAAGAAAGAAAGTAAATATAATATAACTCGGCAGTGGTATCAATAATTACTTTATGTTTGAGCCATAATAGGGCATTTCTTTACCATTTATGATACCAAAAGTTCTAGAAAATTCATAAAATAAATTTTATTTATATTTACAAAATGTTGTTCTCTCTCATCTCTTCTACTCGTTTCCTCTTAAATGGGTGGTTTATGATTTATTTATATATCTTAAACATAATTCGTACGATCGGTTTCAACGAAGATCAGACCGTTGGATTGATCGGGGCCATTTTTGTCTTTATATGTGCAAAAATAACCCTTAGGCGTTTAGTTTTGCCCCTTTGAACTGTGACTGTCTAATCTACGGTTTCATTAATGGCTTTTTGGTCTTTTTAGATTTCCTTAAATTTTAGCTGTTAGATCATTTTAGGTGTAATGCCATCTGGACCATCATTTTGACTTTTAGTAAAGAAAAGATTTGGGTCGTTCAATCAGATGATATGTGCACGAATGGGTTTTGTCATTCTATCTACGCCACGAACGACAAGGGTGAACTTTGCTTCAGACACTACTCATTTTTTCTTCCTTGAAGAGGGCTCTGATGCTTTTCCCCACAAATAATCTTCTCCAACTATAGTAATTTTTCTATAACAGGGACCTGAATCACATTAGGAAAATAGCCCCAGAAAATGACATAACCATAAATGAACTTCAGTAAAATAGTCATTAAACTACTATTATGACAACTCTATCAACGGTACGCAAGAACCTTGCCACTACGGACTCATATTTTTCCTATTTCTAGTGATTATCTTATATATATGTATACATATATATACACACACACACACACACACATGCTAGATAATCTTTATTACATAGTATATACGTGCTTCTGTGTGTATGTGTGCATATATAAATATAACCATGTATATGTTTATACAATTGTATTCTTATAGATTATTCTTGTATATAATTTGTTCTACTCAGTTGTCTATTTGTGATTTTTGTATGTTTAACTTGTTGCTTCGCTGGGCTTCCCTCTATTTATTTTTAAAATATAAATTTTTTAAACAAATATTTGATTATGCAGTACTATCCTGAGAACAACGATTTTAAAAAAGAAGATGACTCAGGTAGTATGTTCAAGCAATATTATATTATTTATTTGATAGATTTGCTAATAATATAAAAACTTTTATTATCATATTTATCTTTATTTGTTTATATTTGCATGCAGATTGCTAAGTTACTCAATGTTATTGTCCTTATGTTGCTTTTTCTCCCAACAACATACACACAAGATCCCCTGCATGCTAATAAATCACAATCATCTCTAGAATCATACCAGATAGCTCTCTTGGTTTTCTTCATTATATTAATAGGGATGATAGTATTTTTTTAGTTTACAGAAGACGTGCCTCCAACAACGACAAACACCATCTGCAGGCATAGAAGTTCCACAAGAAAACTTGGAGATGACCCAATCACGTTCATCCCGTATAAACGAAGACATCTTTATGGACTTAGAATTTTCAGACCCAATATTAGATACCATCCCGAGATATCCTTATACTAAAAGATATGGTAATACAGATAAATGTGTTATATGCTGTGATGACTTTGTGCCTAGAGATATTTTGCAAAGACTTCCTTTTTATGACTGTACTTATCATTCTAGATGCATTAGTATAAGGTTCTCAAGTGGCAAATACTCATGCCTAGTTTCTAGGGAAGACTATACTAATTACAGAACATAATTATCTATAGATAAAGTTTTATAGATATAGAAACTACTTGGTGTATATATATAGTGAGAGTAAAGTTGATAACTTAACAAATGATGTACTGCATCTTAAAAATATTTAGCCCACTCTAATATATTGTGTGTGTGATATATAAATGTATAATTATAAACCAACCTTTCTTTTTATTATGTACAAAATCAAATAGGTCCTGATTTTTTATTAACTCAAACTCATTAAAAATGTTTAGTCCATTCTTATGTATTGTGGGTGTGATATATAATATATAAATGTATAATTATAAGCATAGTTTTCTTTTTATTATGTCCAAAGTCAAATGAGGTCAATAATTTATTTAGCCCATATTTTTTTTTTACTTATAAACCCAGCCTCAACCTAGTTAAACTAAGGGGCATCCATTTTATTGTCTTTATATTTGCTCCATTAAGTTAGAGGAAAAAAAAAGTCACAGACAAGAGTTTTTTGGAGAATGGAGAGAGGGAGAGGGAAGGACAAATAGGGAGGGAGAGAGCTGCAAGAGCAAGAAGAAAGAGACTGTGAGATTACAACTGGAGAGACATCATGCTAATCAAGACTTAATTTACTTCAAATTCTTATATATACTTTTAACTATTTTAGTCACTTAAAAGAATTTAAAATCTAGAACTATTTTTTTAATAAAATAAACAATTATAATTACAAAAAAAGGATCAAAATTTGAATAGTAAAATAATGTTTTGTCCTTAATATAATTCCTACAGTGTGAAGTGATTAGATTTACTATTATTCATATAATTATTTTTTAGTTTATTTATTTATTTTACATTTTGTAATTATAATCATACTAAAACTAATTAATTAATTTTTTTTATCAAATTTCAAATAAAATTATATTAACTTAGAAAATTGAAACTATAATTTCTATTAAAATTAAATTAAAAAATTATTTAAAATATTTAATAAAATTATATATAACACAATAAAAAAATTTTAATTTATTTTAATAATATTATTAATTATAAATTAGGCATGTTCACCTACAAAGAAACTACAACCTTATTCTTGTAACACGAGGAGAATTTGGTGGCATTAACGTCAACCAAGAAAACAAACTGTCTACACCTACAACAAACGTTTAAATATGAAGAGTAAAACTAACTCAAAAAAATTTACAGGACATATAATAAATAATGAGAAAGAGTTACCAAAGTAAAAGCAACATTTTGATTGAAAAGAAAACTTATTGGTTCTAAGATATTAGAAAATTTATGTTAGATTCAAATCAAGTAAAACTTTTAGCTATTAAAGAAGCATTCTTTATTATTGTTAATAGTCTAGTTAAAGGTGTTGGACTTTTTATGGTGGATGATGTCTTTTGGGTTGCTGATGATGCATTTTTATGGAAGATCAATTCACCTAACAATAAAATTTAGTTAAGGACACTGGGAAATATAAATTTTATGAAAAGATAAAAATCAATCGTGTATAATGTTATAATAGATGAGCATGTAAAGATAAAAGTCCCATATAGTTTTGAATTTATGTATGTGGATATGATTATCTTATTTATTTTATTTCATCTCATCTTCTCAGCACAAAAACTTTATAAAAGATACTAAGTTTTGTAACATCATGATGTTTATATGAATAAATTTTTACTAAAATTTTATTTATGCTTTAAGGGCATTTTGGAAATAAAAGAAAAGCCCATGTAAATTTAAACAATTAAGAAAAACCCCAAAAATTTATTAATTGTATTCATAAGAATAAAATTGAAAAGCAAATATTAGAAAGGAGCAAAACTGTAATTAGCTAGGAAACCTAGATACAGAAAATTAAGCGAAAGGGGGAATAACATAACTCTAGAAAGGCAAGACACCACAAGAAATGAGACTGACCAGTAAGGCCCCGTCATGTGGACAGCCACGCTAGCTGACTTGCACGTGTGGTTAGCCTCGTAAGCAGGAGGGTGTGCAGATCAGACTGCTAGGATTCTAGATGCCGATCAAACGGCTAAGGGGTAATTTGGGAATGAGCAGCTAGGACTAAAAGCCAGGAAGATCGAACAGCCAGGAGAATTGACAGTCTCGATTTGCGGAGTGAAGAGATCCAACCGTCCAGATTTCGCTCAGATAAAAAGTATGAAATTACTGTTAGTGAGGCTTGATCCTACAGTCCTTTTGTTACCACGCACGCAAAGATTGGATGACTATGAAATTTAGGGGCGAGTATGAATAGATAGACTAGCTGAATATAATAATTTGATGAAGTATGAGAGGAAGAAGTAAGAGATACTAATTGAAAAACTCAAGTTTTGATTTGTGGTTGATGTTAAAAGCCTTCAAGTATATGAGTATTTATAGGTACTAGTACTAGTACTACTACTACTATTACTAATACTACTACGATTACTAATACTACTACTACTGCTATTACTACTATTACTTTTACTGCTGTTATTACTACTATAGCAGGTACTACTGCTACTGTTGTTACTGCTCCAAATGCTATATTTCTACTACTACTACTACTGCTACTACCACTATTACTACTACCACTGCTGCTAATACTCATACCGCTACTGTTGCTATTACCGCTACTATTACTGCTGCTACTACTGCATTATATGTAACACCATAAAAAATTTAATTTATTTTAATAGTATTATTAAACGTCCAATATTTTTTTTTTCAGATTTTCTCACTTGAATTAATTAATTAATTTAAATAAAGGAAAAAAAGTTTTGTTGCCATATTAATTCAATTGAAGAGAATTTGAATGTAAAAATCAACCTAAAAAAAGGAAAATGATCAATTACACCTGATTTGTTTTTGTTAGAAAAAATGAATAGATACACTAGCTGAATATAATAATTTGTTGAAATGTGAGAGGAAGAAATAAGAGAGACAAATTGAGAAACTCAAGTTTTGATTTGTCGTTGATGCTAAAAGCTTTCAAGTACATGGGTATTTATAGTTACTACTACTACTACTATTACTTCTATTATAGCTACTACTGTTACAGCTGCCACTACTGCTATTGCTACTACTGTTATTATTTCTACTACTACTACTACCACCACTGTTACTACTACTACTACTAATACTGTTATTATTATTGCTGCTATTGTTGCTATTGCTGCTATTACTACTGTCACTACTATTGCTGTAACACCCAAATGAAAATAAATATTTTATTTATTTATTTTTATTTTTATTATTTATTTATTTTTATTTTTATTTAATTCAATTTAATTTAATTCAATGAAAATAAAAATAATAATAATGATAAAATTGGGTAAAAATATTAATTGGATTTAATTGAAATTGATTTTGGAAAAAAGGGGTGAAAATTTGGATTCTGGGGGTATTTTTGAAAATAAAATCAGAAACAGGGGGTCAAAATATAATTTAGAAAAGTTATGCCACGTCAGCACCACGTCAGCAGCCACGTCAGTGGCCCGGCCAACCAGGACGTGCCGCGTGGCAAGGACACGCTGACCAGGGGACGGGCCACAGGGGCGATCTGCGTGCGCGCGATCGGACGACCCAGATCCGTTCCCGCGCGCACGGATGGCCCAGATTCACGTGCACGGACGGCCCAGATTCACGCGCACGGATGGCCCAGATTCAATCAGGCACGGACGGCCCAGATTGCATCGCGATGAACGGCCCAGATTTAATCCCAATTAAATCGCGATCGAACGGCCCATATTCAATCTTGATGGACGGTCAAGATTAAAAGGCAAAGGGTATAAATACCCCCACCCACGCCTGACCAAAGAAACCCTAGCCGCCAGTGCTCGCTGGAGAAGAAGAACTAGACGCCGGAGGAGCCGGCCGTCGCCACCCGCCGCCGCACCGGGGAAGTTTCCGACCGCCGATCGAGATAATGTTTCTCCCCTTTGCTCGTTTTTTGACGCTGAGTCCGCCTATGGCCAAACCGGAGCCAAACCACTAGCCAAACGGCTGGAAAACTCAAACGAAACCCAGCGGCGCCACCGCGCTCCTCCTCAATTTTTGCCTCCGATGAGGCCCTTCCCGGCCTCCGTTTGATGCAAATTTTATACCACTGTGATCACCGTTCTTTTCTCTACAGGTTGATCGGAGCCAAACATTAAAACGCGACTCACGCCGAAGGAGCCGCCGCACCCGAGAGCACCGCCGCCGGTAAGTTTCAGTTTTTCGTAATTTTTTGGCCCACCGAGGGCCCTAGGGTTGTTCTATCGCAGGGACCGATGCAAGCGTGGCCGAATTTGGCCAAAAACGGTCGAAAACAGCAAACCCGAGGCGAATCACCACCGCAAGCGGCGGCGCCGTCGCCGGAGCACGGCGGAGCCGCCGTGCCGAAATTGCGATATTGGCCGAAAGGGGCCCTGGGTCTAATTTGGGATTTTTTGGGACACGTGCAGGTACCAGTAGTGCGTTTTAGTTCCTCGGAAAAAATTCAGGAAAAATTAGGGACAGCTTGTAGGCGCACTGTAGAGTCGTATTCAGACCCCGAAACAAGTAAGGACCCCTCACCCTATTTCCTATCACGGTATTAAAGTTCAATAAATGATAAAACGGTATTTCATGAATCAATAGATGTGTGAAATTATTTAAGGTCGCTAATGGAGCCCGAGTCTGGTGTATTTGTCGGTCAATTGTTGTTTGTTTTATTTTACAGTTTTAAATGCAGTATGATGTCTGATGCTTTTATTTCATAGTTTCGTGTGCATATATCACTATTTTATTGATTATGGGTTGAATGACTGAGAACCCGATGTTGTGTGTTGACTTGTTTGGCATAAACTACTGGTTTGCATGTTTGTGTGTGATTTGATGATGGTGACTGAGGAAAAAGGGAATAAAAGGTTACGTAAATTGATAAATGGATAATGTGGATAGCCAAACTAGATATCCTGGGAGATGGTGGACAGACTGGGTCCATAGGGAACCCTACCGGGAACGTGATTTCTCATACCGGACGGGGTATAGAGACCTTCTATGTTTTGGCACCCATACCGGATGGGGTATGGGGACAACCCGTTTCTCCCTCATACCGGACGAGGTATTGAGGTTCATGATTTTGGTGCCCATACCGGACGGGGTATGGGGACGGCTTTGGAATCAGATTATAAATGTTAAGGGTTCACGGGTAGCGGGACCCCTATGGATCCCCATCGATACTAGTAGGCTGGTAAATGAGGAAAATGTATTGTCTAATGATTGAGATGCAAAGGCGTGGTAAGTATTCTGTTAGACAGTTCATATGATTTCATGATGATGATAATGTTATTGCTTTCGTATGTTGTTTTATGGATCTCACCGAGGTAAGTAGACAGTAAAGGATTTTATTATTGATAAAAGAATTTGTTATAAATTATGCTCCATTGGTCTTTTTGTGTTTTCTACCCACCTTTATTTCTGTGGTGGTGAGATAGTGTGATATCTTTACTTGGCTGGTCTAGCTCATTCCTTACTTAACTATTTCAGATCAGGAAGACATTGTTCCCGAGCCCGTTCCGCAGGAAGACGGCGAAGTGGACGCCTAAAGACTCCGTAGTTATATTTATAGTTCTTATTTTCGAGTATCTCTTTTAGTTAGTTTGTTCTTTTATATTTTGAGCACGTTTTTGGTTTTAGTGTAAGGGATGTTAATCAAAATTTTTATTACGCTTCCGCATTTGACATTTTTAATACACATATTTCATTCTAAATTTCTGGGGCCGTTACAATTGCATTATATGTAACACCATAAAACATTTAGTTTATTTTAATAGTATTATTAACTATTCAGTATTTTTTTCAGATTTCTTTATTTGAATTAATTAATTTATTTAAATAAAGAAAAAAAAGTTTTGTTGCCATATTAATTCAATTAAAGAGAATTTGAATGTAAAAATCAACCTATAAATGGGAAAATGATTAATTACATTTGATTTGTTTTTGTTAGAAAAAATGAATAGATATACTAGTTGAATATAATAATTTGTTAAAATGTGAGAAAAAGAAGAAATAAGAGAGACAAATTGAGAAACTCAAGTTTTGATTTGTCGTTGATGATAAAAGCTTTCAAGTACATGGGTATTTATAGGTACTACTACTACTACTATTACTACTATCACTAATGCTACTACTGTTACTTTTATTACAGTTACTACTGCTATAGCCGCCACTGCTGCTATTGCTATTACTGTTACTGTTACTCTGCTACTACTGGTACAGCTGCTACTACTTCTACAACTCCTACTGCTGCTACTGTTAATACTGCAAATATTGCTACTACTACTACTGCTACTACCACTACTACTACTACTGTTGTAGCTACTATTACTGCTAGCTACTAATGCTATTAGTGCAACTATTACTAATACTGCAACTACTGTTGCTGCTACTACTACTCCTCCTACTACTATTTATTCTTCTTTTTCTTGTTCTTCTTATTCTTCTTGTTCTTTTCTTTTGCTGCATTCTAGAGTGCAACCAAGCGAGCGCTCCTCTTACCGCTACAAGTCTGGTCAATTGAAATAATAAGTTGTTAAGTATTATTTTATTTTTTAATAATAACAAAACTGATTAATCTTTGTTAATAATTAGTTAATTCCTCAAAATATTAGATTATTCAATTTAATAAATATTTTGATATTCTTTAGAATTATAATATTTAGGACGGTACCAAATAGAAAGACCACCAATGTCTTTCTAGTAACCTAATCAAATAGCAAACCAAAAGGTAGTTTTATAACTTTTATTTATAAAATATATTGATGTGTATTCATGTTTCTATTATAAAGTTTATATATTTATGAAATAAGCAAATGTATTGATTTGTATACGTGTTTCTATTATAAAGTTTATATATTATGATATAAACATAGTAAAATAAAATAATTTTCTTTTTCATAAAAGGCAAAATATTTTTCAAAACAAAATAATTTTAGAAATAGTTAATTTCACTATATCTTTTTATTAGTAACTAATATATAATTTTGTGAATTTAAATAAACACAAATTTAAAGATAAAAAAATACTTTAAAATTATGCATCACTTCACACAATGTAATAACCCAAACTCGAAACCCATATACAAGTGGTCATAACTTCCATATAAAAAAAATATATATATAAGATAAACAAAATTTGAGAAGATCCAAAATATGTTTTCATACATTCATATAGTTATGAAATCCTATCCACTAAATGTATAAATTTTCTTTATCTATCCTACTGCCTCTTGCTATTTTTTTTTCTTCTCTTTTTCAGAAGCATTGTTCTTGTATTCCTACTCGCTCTATGAACCTCTATTTAATCTCACTCCTATACAGTTTTAGTTTTCCCTTTTCTTATTTCCTCCATGCTTCTAGAAGTAGGTTGACTGGATCGGGATCACCCTCCTATTTTATTTGATTTGAAAAAACAACATTCAATAACAGGATAAGCATAAATCGCTCAGTAAGCCCAGATCAGCACCTCAAGCAATTAAAATCTACATTGCAGTGCAGTAACTCATTCACCCTGGTGGGTATTTTCCTCAACTCAAATCACTTACCTGTAATTTTCCCTTATCCTTTAATGCCCCCAACCTATAATAGTCGAGGCATCCTATTTTAAATTACCAGTAATACATCTCAAATTCATCATCATCTAATTCAACACAATCAAAATGTTCCTTAGCTTCCTATCAACATACATTTATACTGTAGTGAATGACAAAGATGTTCTTATACATGTGTGTTAATTTTAGCTATTATGTTCGCATGAGTATAATGGCATAAATCTCGCTTATTCTCTTGTTGTATCCCCTATGTATTGGATTCTGCTAGTGGTGAATCCTATCATAATTCCTACTTCACTACATCTGTAAATAAATAGGAATGAGCCTACACATGCCCATGAAGTCAAATTTAAATTTAAACAATGTATTGAAATCAATAAAATTCCGAAATCGGAGTCGCCCTTAACTCTCTCTCTCACTCGAGATAGTCTCCTTTTCCCCTTTAAAGGAAAATTCTAGATATCTTAGACTCTCCCCAAAGCTCGTAGGTACAAATAGCTCATTATGCACTTCCCTGACTTGTCCCAACAGTCTCTCTACTCTTTGTCATCACTCTCCCACTCAAAAAACCCATTTATCCCTCTACTTATATGGTTCCCAGCACACTACTACCTAATTTCCCTTGAATTTCAACATAATTACCATGGCAGCTCCTATTTCATAACCCATATGTTACCTCATCCTTAGTCTACCTAGCCACCTCTTTCAGCCACTCCTTTATAGGTTAAAGCACCCTCTCAACACAATAACCATCTGTTACATATCCTTAGCATTTGCAGTTCCATCTTTCACATTCTAGTTTACCTATTTGAGGGTAATGTTTCTCACTCTTTAACCTATGTTCACCTTAATATTTTCCACTCATAATCCCTAAGTGCTCATTTTATTCTCCTCAATAATTCCATACAAATCTGCCTCCAATCTACATGCCCACATAGTAACTAGAACGATGATATCAATAATGGCTCCACGCACATTCTATTTTTACATACCTGCAATCCTTTGGTGTTTTCCACCACTTTATTTTCCAACTCAACATATACCATTTTATATTGAATGTCAAACACATATTTAGATTACCGTTGTTCAACCACCCACACAACCCATCAGTGCACCATTTTCACACACTTTTTGGCCACCTGCTTGAGACACACCCACACAAAATTGATCCATACACCAGAAATAGTGACCCATGTTTCCTCAGGAAGGTTTTTGGTTTAACACCACAGTCCCCTAGAAGACCGTCTAATTCCTCTCCCTTTATTTGCCTTGTAACCATTTCCATTTATTCCAATATCTCTCCATCTGTTATCTCCCTCAAACCCTATCATTTATTCACAATTCTATTTTTAAATCATTGCAAATAAAACCTATATTCTATTGTTTCCTCCCTTCAACTCTCCCTTAAAACAAGCCCTAATTTCTCATTTATTTTCTTTCTCTAGTGTTCATTCATACTTTTTTCATTTTTTTATTCTTAAATTAATTTACATTCAGCTGTCCCTCTCTCTTTAGCAGATCTGATTTATTCTTCCGAGTTACTTTTAGCCATTCATCCTATTTTTTAGTTTTTAAGACTCTAATTAATTTTCTCCAACATGTCTGCCTTCTATCATGAAACCCTTTCACCCTCAATTCTCTTACCTTGTTGCTGCATCATCACATATCTATATACACTTTCAGTTTTAGCCTTTTATGATGCACGATCTAGCATTCTACAAAAATTTCAAATATTTTTCCTTTTTTTTTTCAATCCCAATCATGCATACATCCTTTGAAAGAAGGAATTTAAAAATATAAATCTCAATTTTGGTGTTTGAAACCAAAATTTGTGTTACTTCCTGTCACCGCGTGGATGTTTACTTGCAATGTTGGTTCTCTCTCAAGTCCTCCATGGTGACGCCGCAACGCAATTTCATCGGTTCCTCTTTAGATGTTCGTACTCTTTCCACCCATCCTTCTCTCGATCATACTAGCTATTTTAAGATCTTACTTCCTCTCTAGAATCTCGTTGTTTGACTTACTCTCCTCTAAGTCGATTTCACTATCTCTCTCTCACGATCAACCTTCCCTCTTCTGTTAGGGTTTCCCCACCCTCCCCCTCCCTCCCAAATGGCTGAAAAGAAGAAGTTTTTATAAGAGTTGTGAGGACTATTCATGTCAAGGGTAGATTTGCATCGTTGGTTTCATTTCTTTTATTTTTTTAAATTCCCAAATTTCCCTTCTTTTTTTGAAATCCTTACCACCTAGCCCCTATATAATCTTCATATTGCTCCTCTTTTTTCAAAACCTTTGAGATTTGGTCCTTCCTTTTAATCTTTTATAGTATTTTAAAATTTTGTTTCTACTAAATCTTTCTAATATACTTCGAGGGTCGCTATTCAATTTTTGGGATGTTACATATCCTCATCCTGCAAGTTTCTTCAAAACACTTTCAAGACATTCAATTATGAATTAGATTATGCACATTTAACAAAATGATCCACATTTAAATTACTTACCTCTTTATCCATTCGATAGAACTATACTCATTTACCTGTACTATTTTGTTTCATCCATTCTGAAATTTAGATATATGCAACAATTTTTCTAGCAAGTTGGAACATTATAACATGACATACATATCACTAAGATCATTCAACACAACCATTGATCTTACCTAATTATATTTATAATTAGGTAAGATAAAGGGTTGTTATAATTTTCATTCTCATCATTACACCTCTTTTATATATGTTTTTCTTTAATTTCCCACCAGATTTCACACTCGACTCCATTAGCCCAACTCCCTATTTAATCGCGATCGGACAGTCCAGATCAAACACGATGAGCGGCCCATATCAAAAGCGGATGAGTTTAAATAACCCCATTCGCACCCAAACCCTAACCCTAGCCACCAGAACCCTTTTCGACCACCGGAAAAGACAACCCAGCCGCCGCCGCCCGCCGCCGCACTGGAACCCTTTCTTACCGCCAAAAAGGTAAAAATTTCCCCTTTTGCATGAAATTTAATTTTAAACCCATCCGTGGACAAATCAGAGTGAAAGAATTGGCTAATTGGTCAAAAAACACCGACGAAGCCTAGCGGCGCTACCGCGGGGAATTCCACAAACATCCTCCGATGAGGCCCTTCCTGATTCCCATTTCGCGTAATTTTTCCACCGTTGTGATTACCGTTTTCTTCTCTATAGGTTGACCGAAGCGAAACACCCAACCGCAACGTGAGCCAGAGGAGCCGTCGCACTTGAGAGCCCTGCCGCATGTGAGTTTTTATTTTTCATGTTTTTTCGGGCCACTAAGGCCCTTTAGCGTGTGTGGTAGCAGGAATTGATGCAAAATCGGCCAAATTTGGCCAAAGACAGCCGACCCGAGGCGGACCACCATTGCAGGCGGCAGCGCCGTCGCCGGAGCATGGCGGAGCCACCGTGCCAAATTTTTTAAATTGGTCGAGTGGGCCATGGGATTGATTTTGGGTTTATTTTGAACATTTGTAGGTATTAAAAGTGCGTTTCAATTCCCAAAGAAAATTTCAAGGAACCTAGGGACTGCCCGTAGGCATAGTAAACCGTTTAGCTTTTTGGCATCAAATCAAGTAAGGATTTTTCACCATATTCCCTATCATAGAATCGAAGTTTAAATAAATAATAATACGGTATTTTGTACAAATTAAATAGATGTGCATAATTAATTACGGATTGCTAATGGAGTACGAATTGGCCATTGTTCTCTGTCGATTTATTTTACAATATAAAAGCATGATAGTATCTGATTTATCTATTTTATGGTTTAAATGCATGTATTACTGCCTTACCAGACCATTATTTGATTTGAAATTTGAGACATGATTGTATTACTGGAGCATGTTTATTTTTTTATGTGATTATGTTTGATTTAGTAGTGGAGACTAAAGGAAAATAGAAAAGCGGTGTGATTAAATAAACAGATGGAATGATAGCCTTACTAGATATCCTGGGAGATGGTGGACGGATCAGGTACATGGGGAACCCTACCGTGAACATTGTCTCATACTGGACGAAGTATGGAGACTTGGTAATTTGGCGCTCATACCGGATGGGGTATGGGGACGGCCCACTTCAACCTCATACCGGACAGGGTATTGAGATTTAATGTCTTGGCGCTCATACCGGACGGGGAATGAGGACGGTCCTGTAATTAAGATTGTTAAAGGAAAGGGTTTACGTGTAGCAGGGATATCCCTATGAACCCCCATGGATACTAGTAGGCTGGTGAAATTAGAAACGGTTATGATTTGGTTTTTTGTTAATGGATATGAATCTATGATATGTTATGTGTTGCTGATTGTTCATAAAGTTATGATTTGTATAGTATTATTGTCTCTATAGGTTGTTTTCATAAATTCCACTATGGTAAGTGAACGGTAAATGGTTTTATGAGTGTTCCATTAGTTGTTTTAATTTTATACCAACATTTGCTTCTGTGCGGGTGACATAGTGTGATATCCTTACTGGGCTAGTGTAGCTCATCCTTTATTTAACCATTTCAGATCAAGAGGACCTAGTTCCAGAGCCCGATCCGCAGGAAGATTGCAAATAGATGCTAGATACTTTCTATTTTCTATTATTTTTTTTATTTCTCGTGTTTCTTTTAGAGAGTTCATTCCGAAATGTTTGTTTAGTACTTTTAAGTTATTGTGTAAGGGATATAAACCTTAACCTTTTATTTTTCTTCCGCACTTAAATTATTATATATTTTTTTTTTGGATTTTTGGGGTTGTTACATACACACGCACATACACAGAGCTTGCACATTACACATCAAATCAAGCCTTCAGAGCCTTCTCTTTCTTGACTACATCTCTGGCCTAATTTATCACTTGCATTTGGGAGATTCACTCCCATTCAAACCTTTTGATATTTGGTCCACTCTGCTGACTGAGCATGGGTCAGCTGTTCCAAATCACACGACCAACATAGGCAACACTCATACCACAACAAGAGATCATCAACACAGAAAAATATGTTTTAGTTCCAGCTGAATCCTATCCTACATCTATCCTCTAGTTTGGATCATTTAACCCTCCCAATTTTGTCTCATTTCTACTCAACATATTATAGTTCCACACTCAACTCCCTTCAAGGCTTACTTTAGCAGTCCTAGTCTAGTATCATTTCTAGTAATAAATCATTAAATTAATTATGTGAGTCATCTGAGAGTTTCCTTCAACCTAGCTTTATTGGGTTCACTATTCTTCGTCACTCTGAACACCCTCCTTTATCATTCTTCCCCTTTATGTGTTTGAATTGTCAGGTTTTTATCTCCAATTTACTTCCAGAATTTATTTGGTTGAATGTGCCTGCCCAAAATCCCTTCTCCCACTCTCGGTCGCTACCTATCTTTTCCTCAACGACTCCTGTGTACTTCCATATTTTTTTTCCTCTTTTTTTTTTCTTATTTTCCTTTCCTGAACCATTACTTGATGAAACTCACCTCATTATCTTAGCCATATCTCACAAGATTTATGCACAAAATACTCGAACCACCAACACATCTGAGTCCTCTTCTTCAAACACTAACATGCCCATATTCAACATTTATTTTAAAGATAAGGAAATAAACATTTATGTATACCCATTTGTAAATTCATATGATGTTATACCTTACTATGTTTTCAAGATTTCTATTCTAAATCTTCCTCATGCAATTTAAATGAATTAACATGCACTTTAAACTCAATTCGAATCGAAAAGGGCTAAAATGATCTTTCCTCTTGCTCCCAACAACAATGTTATTCTGGTTGTTGTTTCCCTCATTCACTCTTCTTTCTCTTTTCCTTTCTCGCCATCTATCGACAGCCTATCTCTCTCTCTTACACCCTGTTTGGATAAATTTTAGTAATAGTTAATTAATGTATGGTAATGACAGTGATTGGATGTCATTGACACAGGATGAGAATGGCAAAAATTTTTTATGTTTAGATGATTTTATATTAATATATATTAATGGCATATTTTTGTTTGGACGATAGGATGGTATGGTTGTATTTTCAGTCAAATTACTGATTTACTCCTACTTATTATATGTAATGAAAAAAAACTATTTACCAATATATTTACATTTGTATTTAAATAAATAATTATTACATATAATTAAATTAAATTTTTATATTTAATAGAATAAATAATAATTTGTGAGGATAAAAATAGAATTAAGTATATTATATGGGGGTATAAGGGAAAAAAAAGTAAATGTCGGTCACATACCACCGATTCTGTAGTTTTAAAATTTATCCCAAATTTGCCGATTGGATACCATTTGTGACCATTGAAAGTTGAAATAAACATGATTTTCTCACACTCATGGAGTACCATACATTAAAATTCTATCATTCACCATGATCCAAACAGGGTGTGAAGGTTTCTTCATTTTTTGTGTGTAGAAACAATGACTTTTATATAGTAGCTAAAATTAAATCATAGCCTTCCATTACGAAATGAGATTTGAACCATTGATCTCTTATTTCCTTTTAAAATTTTCAAGTTTCTTCCCCCTTTTTTTTTATTGGGATGACACATACATACTTGGATTTTAGATGGAAATATAGAAATATATATAATTGTAAACCGTTGAACTTTTCTGATTTTTTTTTTCTCTTTTTTTTATGTCATCTGAAAAGCTAATTTAAGCTTGACCTAATCATTTGCTTCAAATTGGCCCCTAACAGAAAAGCCCAACATAAATGGGTCATATTTTGTCCACTATCTATATAATTTTTTTTATATATTGATATAATATTATATTTGAATCACATAATAAATATTTTAATAAATAAATTATATTATTTTTATACATTTTAAATTTAATTATTTTTATACATTTTAAATTTAATTATTTTTATAAATTTGTAATTGTAATAAGAATTTTAATTAAACAATTAATTTACTTAAATATTAAAATGTTACTTTAGTTACGAAATTAATAGAAATATTCATATATAATTCTAAATCTCCTAATGTATGTCATAAATATTTTTATAAATTAATAGAACTTGTCGCAAATTAGACGGTTCTCCTTTTCTATAAATAAGGACCCTCTCCCACCATTCTTCCTCACCCATTTTCACCCTCAAAGACCAAATTTATAGAGAGAGAAAGTTAGAGAGAGAAAGAAAAAATTAGAAAAAAGGGGACTAGCTTACAAAGAGTTATCAGCAATCGGTAAGGGATTCAATATTTTTTTACACATTTTAAGAGGCATTTCTAGAAAAATATTTTAGTAAATATTGATTTTGTTGCATGATTTGTGGCATGATTTTGAGGGTGTGATGAATTTTTTTTTATAGTTGTTTTAAATGTATGTGTTATAAATTCTTACATTGTTATAAACAAATTGAAATGAAATTCAAACAAGAAGGGTTATATGAAATTTTTGACATGGCATAATACATGAAACATGAATTAATCAGTTAGACTAACTTATTTACTCATGTTGTCCCCACCCTGTCTAGAAAGACATGAGATGACTACTCCTTATGAATGACAATGCAAAAATGTATAGGAGATCTTAAGACCACTGTGGGAAAGTATGATCGTGGTCATAGTCCTTAGGACCACAATGGTTGCTACGACCGTGGTCATAGATCGTGTTATGGTGTGGCAAGCCACAAATCAGTTATGGCGTAGCGAGCTGCAAATCTACTGTGATTGAGCAAGTCGTAAATTGCCATTAGTGTCACCACAGTGGTAGCTGGGAGTCCGTATTAATCAGTAGATAAAAAGGTGGAACGGGCTTCGTGCGAAGTATGGTAAAAGACTTAATAACAGTGATTATATTGTTTTGTTTTATTTTCTCTATTGGTGTGTTATTTGTATTATTACGTCACCTTGTTGATCTTGATATTTTTAAATAAATATTTTTCTTATATTAATCCTACTCCCATGGATCGTTGCAATGGTAAGTGGCAAAAGGTACTTTCTTAAACATTAATTCTTTTATAAAATTCATAGTCATGTTGATTTAATATTGTATGCCTTACAGAGTTTCATAAAACTCACCACTTTCTATGCTGGGCCCTCCCAAATGACGTCGATGAGGATGTTTGCGATGAGTTGTCCGCCGAGCTACTTATTGAAGATTGCTTGGATCCTATGGATCTATGATCACTGACAAGTACATGTCTTTTTCCGCACTCTGATGAGTCCATTTACATAGTGAAAGAAGTGGCCTTCCATTTTTATTTTGTATTTTATATTTTGTTGACACTTTTAGCCTCAATTGTATATGTAATTGGGAACTCATATATTATAAATTTTTGTTGTACATATTCTACTTAAATGCACTCATATTTTATATCGGTATCAAGCACTCTTATGCTATAATTCAATATTTAGGATGTCACAACATATCAAACCCTTCGGACTTTAGAACAAATGAATTTTGATCCGTACTTCAACAACCAATATTACCTAGATAGATCCATAAACTTGACCACTGTTTTGGCCCCATATTTACTTGATGGAAACAATTATCAAACTTGGGCAAGATCTATGCAATGAGCTTTGAGTGTAGAAAATAAGGTAAGGTCATATATGGAACTTTAACCAAACTAAAAGATCCAACGGATCCATAAAACAAACATTGGGAACAGTGTAATAACATCATAATCACCTACATACAATATGTTGTTAGTCCATGACATCAGAGCTAATACATTTTATGCTGAAACAACATATAAATTATGAGTTGATTTGGAGAAAAGATTCTCTCGATGAAATGCACTAAGAGTGTATCAGGTCAAACAATCCATGGCAAGAATTACACAAAATAAAAAACTAGTAAGAATGTGTTTCTCAAGGCTGAAGAGCCAAATTGAAGAGTTTTTAAACTATCAGTCCATCCATACACTTGTGGGGGTGTGAGACCCATCATTGAGGACCAGGAAAGTGATTACAAAATAAAGTTCTTGATGGGCCTCGATGAATCCTACAAAGATATCACTACACAAATTCTAATGATGAGTCATTTCCTCAGGTGGATGATGCCTTTTTCGTTGTGCAACAAGAGAAGAAGAGGAGAGAAATTTTTGTGAATTATGTGGCCAATAGGGCCATGGCTTTTATGATAAGGTAAATGGACAAGAAAATGAGACTTCAAGCCCTGATAAGAAAAAATATTATTGCACACATTACAAGATGAGTGGACATTCTTTAGAAAGATGTTTTAAAGTAAATCCAAACAGAGTTGTATGTTCTAACTGTAATATTCTCTTGGAAACACAATAGTGGAATGCTACAGGGTGAAAACTCAAGTGAAGGGTTACAAACCACGAGGGCAGATAGCCTAATGTGAATAAGGTATCTTCTAGTAGCACAAGTGAGGAGTCTAGAGGGGAAGAGCATCACATCCTGACCAAGGAACAATACAATGAATTAGTGGCAATTATTCAACATAACAGAGCCTCAGTCAACATGGTGCAGTTGCCTTCAAAATGTTCACAGGAGTGGAGCCTAATTGGCTTCATAAGTATGTTTTCTTGTTTCAATGTTCCATGTTGAAAGTAGATCAAAATATACACGTACCTTGGATTATAGCTACTAGTGCATCTGATCATATTGTGTATACCTCACATTTATACACTGAAATTCCATCAATTGTTGCCTCTAATATAGTCTTACCAAATGGATAAAAGATAGACTTGTCTCATGTTAGAGTAGATAAACTCAATGATGAACTCACACTTAATAATGTGTTATGTGTTATCATATTTGTAACACCCAAGTGTTATTATTTTTATTTTGTAATTATTTGAATTCTTTTGATTTTTAATTAATTTAATTTGATTTAATTTAATTTAATTTTATGAAAATAAAAATAATAATAATGATAAAATTTTGTAAAAATATTATTTGAATTTAATTGAAATTGATTTTGAAAAAAAGGGGTGAAAATTTGGATTATGGGGGTGTTTTTGAAAAGAAAATCAGAAACCGGGGGTCAAAACGTAATTTAGAAAAGTTGTACCACGTCAGCACCACGTCAGCAGCCATCTCAGCGGCACGGTCAGTAGTCCCGGCCAACTAGGACACGTCGCGTGGCAAGAAAACGCTGACCAGGGGACGGGCCACGTGGGCGATCCGCGTGCGCGCGATCGGACGGCCCAGATCCGTTCCTGCAGCACGGACGACCCAGATCAAACATTCACATGGACGGCCTAGATTCACGCGTACGGACGGCCCAGATTCAATCAGGCACGGACGGCCCAGATTTAATCCCAATTAAATTGCAATCAAACGGTCCAAATTTAATCTTGATGGACGGTTGAGATTAAAAGGAAAAGGGTATAAATAACCCCACCCACACCTGACCACAAAAACCCTAACGCTAGTGCCTCACCGGAGAAAAAGAACCAGACGCCGGAGGGGCCGGCCGCCGCCACCTGCCGCCGCACCGGAGAAGTTTCTGACCACCGATCAAGGTAAATTTTCTTTCCCTTGCTCGTTTTTCAATGCTGAGTCTGCCTATGGCCAAACTGGGGCCAAACCACCGGCCAAACGGTCGGAAAACCTAGCCGAAGCCCTGCGGCGCTGCCGCGCCCCTCCGATGAGGCCCTTCTAGGCCTCCGTTCGATGCAAATTTTATACCACTGTGATCACCGTTCTTTTCTCTATAGGTTGATCGGAGCCAAACATCAAAACGCGACTCACGCCGGAGGAGTCGCCGCACCCGAGAGCACCGCTGCCAGTAAGTCTCGGCTTTTCGTAATTTTTTGGCCCACCGAGGGCCCTAGGGTTGTTTTATCACAGGAACCGATGCAAGTGTGGCCAAATTCGGCCGAAAACGGTCAAAAACGGCCAACCCAAGGTGGATTGCCACCGCAGGCGACGGCGCCGTCGCCGGAGCACGGCGGAGCCGCCGTGCCGGAATTGCGATATTGGCCAAAAGGGGTCCTAGGTCTGATTTGGAATTTTTTGGGACACATGCAAGTACTGGTAGTGCGTTTCAGTTTCCCAGAAAAAATTCAGGGAAATTAGGGACAGCCTGTAGGCGCATTGTAGAGTCGAATTCAGACCCCGAAACAGGTAAGGACCCCTCACCCTATTTCCTATCACAGTATTAAAGCTAAATAAATAATTAAACTGTATTGTGTGACTTTATAGATGTATAATTGATTAAGGTTGCCAATGGAGCCTGAGTCTGATACAGTGTTGGTCTGTTATTGTTTGATTTAATTTCCAGTATTAAATGCAGCATGATGTTTGACGTAATTATGTTATGGTCTCGTATGCATGAACTATGGTTCCTTTTATTATGGTTTGTATTATGGTGAACCCGGTACTGTATTATCTTATTTGGTGTCAATTACTGGTTTACATATTTTGTATGATTGGATGATTGAGATTGAGAAAAAAAGCAAAAAGGTTATGTGAATTGATAAGTGGATAATGTGAACAGCCTGACTAGATATCCTGAGAGATGGTGGACGGACCAGGTCCGTAGGGAACCCTACCGGGAATGTGGTCTCTCATACCGGACGGGGTATGGGGACGACCCGTTTCACCCTCATACTGGACGGGGTATTGAGGTTCATGGTTTTGGCGCCCATACCGGACGGGGTATGGGGATGGCCCTGGAATCAGGTTGTAAATGTTAATGGTTCACGTGTAGAGGAGACCCCCTATGGATCCCCAGGGATACTAGTAGGCTGGTAAAAGAGGAAATCTGTTTCCTGATGATTGAAATATAAAGGTGTGATATATGTTATGTTATAAAGTGTGTATGATTTCATGATATTATAAGGTTATTGTTTTCATATGTTGTTTTCATGGATCTCACCGAGGTAAGTGGACAGTAAAGGTTTTTATGTTAATAAATGAGTTCGTTATAAATTATGCTCTATTGGTCATTTTTGTTTTCTACCCACCTTTACTTCCGTGGCAGTGAGATAGTGTGATGTCTTTACTGGGCTGGTGTAGCTCATTCCTTATTTAACCATTTCAGATTAGGAAGACATTGTTCCCGAGTCCATTCCGCAGGAAGACGGCGAAGGGGACGCCTAAAGACTCCATAGCTATATTTATAGTTCTTATTTCGAGTATCTCTTTTAGTTAGTTTATTTTTTCATGTTTTGAGTACGTTTAGGTTATTGTGTAAGGGATGTTAATCAAAATTTTTATTACACTTCCGCATTTGACATTTTTAATACATATATTTCATTTAAATTTCTGGGGCCGTTACAATCTTCAATTTTAATTTGATGTCTATAAGAAAGTTAACACAAGATACTAAATGTTGTTTAATTTTTTTCATAAAGTCATTATATTATTTAAGACTTCTGACTTGGAGGAAAGTTGGAGTGGGGGAGATTAAAGATGGATATTATCAGCTTAAACTATCCAAACAACCAGAAATTTTAACTCAACAGTATTTTGTTGGTGTGGCAGGTACTATACCAAGACACAATCAAGAAGAAAAAGACACTGATATTTGGGAATACAGATTCAGACATCCATCTTAATCCAAGTCAATTGTAACTAAAATGTATTGAACTTTAAAAATTGTAAACTTGGTTATATTTGTACTTTACAAAAATGCATAGACTTTGTTTTCCTGATAGTAATAGTAAGGAAAATGGTTATTTAGATTTGGTATAATTTGACATTTGGGGGCCTTGTAGTGAAACTTCTTATGATGGATATCGATATTTTTTAACTATTGTTGATGATTGTAATCGATGCACATGGCTTTATATGATGAAAAGCAAGGCTGACACTAGCCTACACATAGAACATTTTTATATTTGTTGAAACTCAATTTCACATAAAAGTTAAGGTCATTTGAAGTGACAATGGTAAAGAGTTTGAGATGAGGAAAATCTTCATTGAAAAAGGGATTATGCACTACAAAACTTGCGTAGAGGCTATTCAAAAAAATGGAAAGGTGGAGAGGAAGCACCAACAAATCCTCAATATTGTAAGAGTTTTAAAATTCTAAAGCAAACTTGACATAAGGTATTGGAGTGAGTTTGTGCTTACTACCACTTATCTTATTAACAAAATCCTTTTACAACAATAGGAAATAAAACACCATTTGAGGTGTTGTACAGGAAGAAACTAGAATATAACCACTTAAAGGTATTTAGATGTCTCACATTTAAATCTACATTAACAGGTAATATACATAAATTTGATCCTAGAGTCAAGAAATGCATTTACATAAGATATTCCCTGTTGATTAAATTAGCGGTCACATGACTTCAATGTTACATTTTCCTTCTATGCACCACACATCAATAACCTTTACTAATTTAGTCCATAATGCCAAAACAACCTCCATAATTTGTCTTGTTAAGACATTCCTTGTTGATTAAATATTAAATTGTGCACCCGATATTAAAAAAAAGGAAATAACATAAACAAACTTTAATGTGCAAAATGTCAATTATTCAACCACCGAAACATTCATCATCATATTATGGATTACTCAAATGACATAACCTTAAAACATGTTCTGCATATGTCTTTAGAGGTAGTCTTTTAGTCAATGGATCACACTTTGATATCTTCTCAGCATACCAATAACATAACTGATATCTGGTCTAGTACAGGTTTGAGCGTACATCAAATTTCCCACAGCAAATGCATGAGGAATTTTCTTCATCCGCTCCCTTTCTAAATCATTCCTTGGGGTACTAAGATTTACATAATTTGTCACCCTTAATAATGGGTGCAACTCTAACTGAACATAACTGCATATTAAATCTCTCTAAAATTCTATTAATATATCCTTTCTAAGACAAACCTAACAATTTGCTAGATTGATCTCTGAAGATTTCTATTCCAATTACATAGATTGTCTCACCCATATCAACCATCTGAAAATTTTTAGAGAGATATTTCTTGTTTTCGTATAACAAACAAAGATCACTACTAAATAGCAAAATATCATCCACATATAGTATCAGAAATATAAAATTGCTCCCACTAATTTTTAGATATATGTATTGATCAACAATGTTTTTCTTAAATCCAAAAGATGTAATGGTATCATTGAACTTTATATACCATTGTCTGAAAGCTTGTTTAAGACCATAAATGGATTTCTTTAATTTTGTAAACTATATTTTCTTTTCCTTTCTTTACGAACCCTTCAGGTTGTTCCATATAGATATCTTTATCCAAATTCTCATTCAAGAAAGCAGTTTTCACGTCCATTTGATGTAATTCTAAATAAAAATGTGTTATAAGTGCCATAATTATTCTAGGGAGTCCGTTTTAGAAACTGGAGAGAAGGTATCTCTATAATCTATACCTTCCTTCTAAGTAAAACCTTTGACCACTAGTCATACTTTAAATCATTTGATACTACCTTTAGCATCGTCTTTGGTCTTGAAGACCCATTTATAACTGAAACTTTTATAATTATCGAGCAATTTGATAAGATCCCAGACATCATTATGGTTTATAGATGTCAACTCTTCTTTGATAGCTTCTATCTATTTATTAGAATCATTAGCTTCTAAGGCTTGTGAAAACGTAACCGGATCTGTTCTTATCCCAATATCAAAATTAGATTCTTGTAGATATACCACATAATCATATGATATAGTAGATTCCCTTTTCCTTTGAGATCTTCTCAAAGGCATTGATTGAGATTGTTCTACAACATTTTCAATGACAACGTCTTCTTGTGGAAATGAACCATTTCTATTATGTAGTTAAGTTTTTGTAACTTGTTGAGAATGATGAGCTATAATTGTTTCTTGAGGCAAAAAAGGTGGTGGGATATGCACTACTATTTCCTAAAGTTCTAATTTTCTTAATTCTTCACTCCCACTAATTTTGCCATTCTCTAAGGAATTGGCATTACCAGTTTCAACTATTTGTGTACCATTGTTAGGATAGTAAAAACTATACCCTTTGAACTTATCTGGATAAACAATAAAATATCCAAATATTGTCCTTAAATCTAGCTTTTTCTCATTAGGGTGGAAGATTCTTGCCTCTGCTGGACAACCCCATATATGTAAATGTCTTTAGCTTGGTTTCCTACCAGTCCACAACTCAGAAGGAGTTATAGATATTTCCTTATTAGGAACTCTATTCAAGATATACATTGCAATATTTAAAACTTCACCCCATAAAGAAATAGGTATAGAAAAGTAACTCATCATTCTCCTAACCATTTCCATTAAAGTACGATTACACATTTCAACAACGCCATTATGTTGTAGTGTACCTGGCATTGTGTATTGAGCACAAATGCCATGCTTTTCTAGGAATTTGGCAAAGGGACCAGGATTTTGTCCTGACTCATCATATCTACCATAGAATTCACCAACTCAATCAGATCTCATAAACTTAACTTTTCTATATAATTGTCTCTCAACCTTTGTAATGTACACGTCAAAAAATGTCAATGGCTTGAGACTTATCATGCATTAGATATACATAACCATATCGAGATAAATCATCTATAAAAGTGATAAAATATCTCTCTATAGTGAAACAAGGGATGGAGAGTAGCCTGCAAATGTCTATATGAATTATCTCAAGAAGCTCATTGCTTCTTGTGGCACCTTTCTTTGTATGTTTAATTTTCTTTCCTTTTATGCAATTTGTACATACTTGAAAATTAGTGAAGTCAAGATTTTGTAAAATTCCATCATTCACTAATCTCTCAGTTTTTTTTCTAGATATATGCCCTATCCTTTTATGCCATAATAATGAAGAATATATCATTAATTAAGCCAATATCATATAAAATACCAAGACCAACTGTCATTAAATTAAACACTAAACTTACTTTTCCACAAAAAAAAAATAAACTGAATATTCAATAACATCTAATTTTGATAGTGAAATTAAATTCCTAGAAATTGAAAGAGCATAAAAAAATGTTCAAAATATCCATCTGATGACCAATCTCTAATAACGAGCCTTCAAAAATAAATGAATCTATTTTGCATATTCAAATTTATTTGAAATCTTTCTTTATCTTTATCGATACTTAGATTTTTCTGCTTTTTTATTTAAATTACTTTAAATCCTTATATCTATCTATTTTTAACAGTTTTAATTATTTAAAAAAATTAAAAAAATTTAATAGAATTCAAAATTATAAGTACAAAAAAAATGGATCAAAATTTGAATAGTAAAAATATTATTTTGTCCTTAATATAATTTTTACACTAATAAAACCTTAATTATCAACCACATAATAAAATTGAAATAATATAATTAACCAAAAAAAAATTCCAAATACAATATTTTCAAGAAACATAAAAAAATAAATTTTATTTATAAATACATGATAATATACATGATTAATTAATAAAGCAATGAAGAAAAAAGAGACAAAAGACAAGGTAGCAAATGATCCTTCAAAATTATAATTAGCAACTCATTGAACAATATTTATAATAGTAATATTGGGTATTTTCCTTTTTAATAATTTTTTTCGGTGCTTTTGTTTCCTTGCAAAATTATTTAATACTTTATGTAATTTTTCTAAATTAAATTTAAATTTAAATGATTCAGAAATTAGCTGCTAATTCTGATTATATATAATTTTATGAACATAATTAAATAATTAATCAAATAATAGCTTGGAGGGGCTTTCAACTACTTCAATAAGATCCAAACTTAAATTTTTATTGTAACATTTTATTGAGAATTTTTTTTTCAATTGCAAACTAAATTTTAAATAATAAAAATTAACAAGCAAGTTATTAATAATATATGATGTTAAATTTTTAATGTTTGTAAAATTTATATTAATTTTCTCAAAAAAAATATGTTACCTACATTAATTTTCTATCTCTTCAATTTTTTGCTTTAAATTATGTCATTATTTCATTGCTTCTTTAGATATTATTCTATTTTAGAGAATATTTTCAATTACATTTCTACAGAATTCTATTCGTAAAGGTACTTTGGCAACACCAAGCCACTGAGTAATTCATCTGGAAACTAGAAGATGAAATGAAACCTAAGAACCTTCATCTATTTGTAGTACCTGATAAGGTCAATTTGGAGGACCAAATTCCCTTTCAAGGAGGGGAGAATGTAATAGCGTAGATTTTTCGAATTCTAGTTTCTCGCATTTGGTATGGTTGATTAAGTGTGTATATGTATCTAGGAGGATGTAGTATGGATAAGAATTGGGTTTAATGATAAATAGGAAGGAAATAGTAAAATTAGGTTAAGAGAAATCCCTTAATAGTGAGAATATTCCCTCAAAGGGGAAATCATTTGGCCCAAAAATGTTTCTCAAGGCTGAAACGACATCTTAAGAAGATGCAAAGCATTCAAGACTATGAAAAAATTGTTTCGAAGTGAAATTCAAAAGATAAAGGGAAGTTAGGTTGCGTATGAAAACCCTAATTCATGAATAATAGGAGACAATGATCTTTTATGATTGAAACATTTTATGATATAAAAATACATAGAATTTGAAGCCCAAACTTAGTAGAAGGCAAGCTAAGACATGAAAAAAGATGTTAAAAAAGAAAAAAATTAGTAGAAGAAAATTCAGGATAAAATTAAGGAAAACCGATAGACGTATAGAGAATTTTTTAACGGCTTTCTATTTAGGGCTTATGGGCTTAGGTGGGCTTAAAGGAGTCTAATGGGCTCTATTTTAGCTCGATTTTGGAGTTAAATGGAAAAAAAAAAGATGGATAACGATGAGGAAGCAAATGGAAGATTGTGGAAGAATCTAGAATAAGAATGAAATAACATGATGAAAGATGACAACTTTTTAGATGAAATGACATCATAAAAAGTGATAACTTTTAGATAAAGTGACATAACAAAATGTGGCAACCTTTTGATGAAGTTACATGGTGGAAGGATGGGAACTTTTCTCTCGTGGCTCCCCAATCCTATAAATAGGAGATGGTGGAATGGAGGAAGAGACATTGTGGATGAGAGAAAAATAGTGAGCAACATAGAGACGAAGGAAGAAGGAGTATAAAGTGTATAATTTTTTGAGAGTATTGTGAGGATTATAGACAAAAACCTTGAAGAAACTCTCCTTGCATGCTTTAATTATAACAAACCAAGTGAAGAACAAACAAAAAATTAAGTGCTAATGGGTCATATATACATATACATAGTACTAAAATATTCAACAGACCAAATGTATAAAAGAAAGAATGAGATAGTGTTGCTACACATTGGAGTTTATAGTGGAAATTAAGTAAACAAGGTTACTGTTGTTTCTATACTGACAAATTTTGATGTAAACCATGTTTAACTTTGTAATGGAAGCTATATTTTAGAGAATGATGAGATAGTTATTAGTGATAGTTTACAAAGGTGTCTTGGGTCTCTTGGGGTAAGCCCTTTCCATAGTTTTGATCATAAAGATCTCTTTTTTACAAATCAAATTTTTTTGAATAAGGGCTATAAAATGACTTATAAAATTAGAGGATACTCTAAAGTGATTCCCTCTTAAATAATAAGTTCAAAATTATCAAAGTTCTCTTCTCCCAAAAGTACCAATGAACAATCAAGAGAGGAATAAATTAAAGAGAGAATCATGAAAAGCAACTTATGAAGTTTTAACTTGTAGGTTCAACAAAAATTTATGGTTAAATTATTTCCTTGTAAACCTGATATCAGTGAGTCATTTGTAAGAAAAGAACTTATAAGCCTAGTAGGAATAAGTTTAGAGATTGTATTTAAAATATTAAAAAGGTGCTATTTCGAGTTTGATGAGAGCCTTAGTTTAGGAAAATTGTTCTATCTAAGCTAATGAAAATATAGCAAGTAGTTTTTATATAAGCCATTGAAAATGTAGTTTTTTTACTTTTATCTTAGTAATTGAAAAATTGATAAAAGACCATTTTCAAGAAAGAAAGTAAATCAAATATAACTCGGCAATGGTATCAATAATTACTTTATGTTTGAGCCATAATAAGGCATTTCTTTACCATTGATGATACCAAAAGTTCTAGAGAATTCATAAAACTAATTTTATTTATATTTAGAAAATGTCGTTCTCTCTATCTCTTCTACTGGATTCCTCTCAAATGGGAGGACTTGGGTTTACGATTTATTTATATATCTTAAACATAAGTCATATGATTGGTTTCAACAAATATCGAACCGTTGGATTGATTGAGGCCATTTTCGTCTTTATATGTGTGAAAATAACCCTTAGCCATTCAGTTTTGCCCCTTTGAACTTTGACCATATAATCTACGATTTCATTAATGGCTTTTTGGTCTTTTTATATTTTCTTAAATTTTGGCTATTAGATCATTTTAGGGAGGATGCAATCTAGATCGTCCATTTGACTTTTAGTCATGAAAGGATTTGGGTTGTTTAATCAGACGATATGTGCGCGAATGGGTTTTGGTCGTTTAATCTAGCCCACGAATGACAGGAGTGAACTTTGCTTCAGACACTACTTATTTTTTCTTCCTTGAAGAAAGCTCTGATGCTTTTCCCCACAAATAGTCTTCTCCGACTGCAGTAATTTTTTCATAATAGGGACCTGAATCACATTAGGAAAATAGCCCCAAAAAATGATATAACCATAAATGAACTTCAGTAAAATAGTCATTAAACCAGTATTATGACAACTCTATCCATGGTAGGCAAGAACATTGCCACTACGGACTCATATTTTTTCTATTTCTAGTGATTATCCTGTATATATGTATACATATATATATACACACACACACACACATGCCAGGCAGTAAAATAATGTTGTACTTCAAATTCTTATATATACTTTTAACTATTTTAATCATTTAAAAGAATTTAAAAATCTGGGACTATTTTTTTAATAAAATACACAATTACAATTACAAAAAAAAGGATTAAAATTTGAACAGTAAAATAATGTTTTGTCCTTAATATAATTCTTACAATTTGAAATGAGCAGATTTACAATTATTCATATAATTATTTTTCAGTTTATTTATTTATTATACATTATGTAATTATAATCATACTAAAATTAATTAATTAATTTTTTATCAAATTTCAAATAAAATTATATTAACTTAGAAAATTAAAACTATAATTTCTATTAAAATTAAATTACAAAATTATTTAAAATATTTAATAAAATTTTATAAAACATAATATAAAAATTTAGTTTATTTTAATAGTATTATTAATTATAAATTAGGCATGTTCAGCTACAAAGAAACAACAACCTTATTGTTGCAACACAAGAGGGGAATTTGGTTGCATCAACTTCAACCAAGAAAACAAACCGTCTACACCTACAACAAACATTTAAATATGAAAAGTAAAACTAACTCAAAAAATTTTATATTACAGATAATAAATAATGAGAAAGAGTTACCAAGGTAAAAGTAACATTTTGATTGAAAAGAAAACTTATTGGTTCTAAGTTATTAGAAAACTTATGTTAGATTCAAATCAAGAAAAACTTTTAGCTATTAAAGAAACATTTTTTATTATTGTGAATAGTCTAGTTGAAGGTGTTGGACTTTTTATGGTGGATGGTGTGTTTTGGGTTGCTGATGATGCATTTTTATGGAAGATCAATTCACCTAACAATAAAATTTAGTTAAGGACTCTGAGAAATATAAATTTTATGAAAAGATAAAAGTCGATAGTGTATAATGTTATAGTGGATGAGCATGTAAAGATAAAAGTCAATATAGTTTTGAATTTATGTATGTGGATATGATTATCTTATTTATTTTATTTCATCTCATTTTTTCAGTACAAAAATTTTATAAAAGATACTCGTTTTGTAACATCATGATGTTTATATGAATAAATTTTTACTAAAATTTTATTTACGCATTAAGGGCATTTTGGAAATAAAAGGAAAGCCATGTAAATTTAAACAATTAAGAAAAACCCCAAAAATTTATTAATTGTATTCATAAGAATATAATTGAAAAGCATATATTAGAAAGGGGAAAAATTGTAATTAGCTAGGAAACCCAGATGAAAGAAAATTAAGCGGAAGGGGGAAGAACGTAACTTTAGAAAGGCAGGACACCTCAGCAAATGAGACTGACCAATAATGCCCCACCACGTGGATAGCCACGCTAGCTAACCTGCACGTGTGGTCAGCTGCACAAGCAGGAGGGTGTGCATATCAGACTGTTAGGATTCTAGATGCTGATCGAACTGCTAAGGGGTAATTCAGAAACGAGCAACTGGGACTAAAAGCCAGGAAGATCGAACAATCAAGAGAACTGACGGTCCCAATTTGTGGAGTAAAGAGATCTAACGGGCTAGATTTTGCTGGGATGCAAAGTATGAAATTACCATTAGTGAGGCTTGATCCTACTGTCCTTCTGTTGCCACGCACGCAAAGATTGGAAGGCTATGAAATTTAGGGGTGAGTATGAATAGAGTGGTCCGCTACCCCCCTGTTGAGCAGAAGCGTGATGCAGAAGAGAGAAGAGCGGTCGAGTTTAGTGGTGAACCGAGGTGCCGGGTTGCCAGAGAAGGAGGCCGACGCCGGTGGCTTTTCACTTCTCCTTCCTTTGCTATTTCGATTTAATTTTTCATTCACACCATGTATGTGTTTACACGTAGATTTAAAAAAGGTTTAAAGCTGAGAGAGAGGGAAACTTGAATGCCGAGAGGAGCTCCGATCCCCCTTTCCATTTAAATTCAGGTGAAGGTACAAGTTGCTATTAGAAGTCCTTAAAAATTAAATCTAACTAGTGGGTTTTTTTTAATAAGAACTTTTATGCAGGATTTAACCCGACGGAGATTATTCACTTGTTTTTATTTTTCTTTTAAATTCTATTTTTCTAGCTTCAAATTTATTTTCTGTTGATGGATGAAAACGGAGAAGCGAGGTGAGGGTACGTGTAAGGAAAGGTTTGAAGACAAAAACAAATACTTATATATATGCTTATATATATCTATCTCTGCATGTTAGTACATATATACTCTCTGTGTGCGCGTTTGCTTTATGTATATATATACTTATTTATGTATATATGTATACGTATATACATGCGTGAGTATATGTATACACTTTATATGTGTGCGTTTTCTGTATATATATATACTGAGTGTGTGTTGATTCATAAATATACATATAATCGATACATATATATATATATAGCTATATAAGTGTGTGTGGGTGACTGTATGCATGAAAATATTATGTATGCGTATAAATACCTGTGTACGTAAATGGAGTAAAACCCAAAATAGAAAATGGGTCAAACTAAAGAAAATACTCCAAAATTACTAGTGGGCAGAAACCAAAGTATGTAACTTATGAAATAAAAAAAAATACATAGTAATAATAATAAAGAAAAATGTATGTTTAACAGGGAGTTTGGGTTATCGACCCAGTTAAAAGATGAGCTGGTTGGTTAAGAACTTGCAATGGGTCAAATAAAATAGCACTGGTGGGTTTGGGCTTGTGGCATAGGGGAACACTACATTTAATTAAGAAGTTTGGTAATGGATTGAATATAAAAATATATAAAGGGCTTTATAAGGGTATTAATACACCAAGGAAAAAAAAGGAGAAAAATATTATAAATACTTATAATCAAATAAAAAAATAGACCCCATATGTCTGATAAAAATTAGTTAGAGTGATTTTATAAATTTAAATTGGATTACACCTTAAAAAATACAAAGAAAATATGTGAATAACTATTAGACAAAGTAAAGGAAATTTACAATGCTTAAGGAGAGTACACGGAAAAAACTTAATTGAGAATACAAAGATTAAGACTTTTCGTAAGGTCAAAAGTTTAGAGGAAAAATCACTTAAATTTAAATAAAATAAGAGTAAAAAGATACATTCACAAAGTCAAATCATAGTAGCAAACTTCAGAAAAATTTAATAAAGACTATTGAGTGAAAATTTAGGTCAATATAAGGAAAATTTTAAATAGTACGAAACTACGTGATACATCTAACTGTTTAGTCAAATATCAAGTCTGTGAGGGTGTGTATATGATCAAAATCTCGTCTATCTAAGTGATAGTGAACCCTATTACATAGACGATAAGGTTATTGTACACTTTTTCTCTTGTATGATTATTGTATATGAGAATAATGTTATTGTGCATTGTAGCTGCTATGTGATCTTATACAAATGTGATGCTGTTATTATGAATTGTATCTATTGTGTGATTTTGTACAAATGTGATGCTGTTATTGTGAATTATACCTGTTGTGTGTTCTAATACATATGTGATTAATGTTATTATGCATTATATTTGTTGTGTGATCTAGTAAAAATATGATTATTTTTACTATGCATTGTATTTGCTGTGTGAGAAGGTAAAAATGTGATCACTGTTACCGTAATTATATCCAAATTGATAGTGATGTCCCGATAAGTCTTCGTGATAGTAAACAATACTAAATTATATTAATTATTTAAATTAATTTTCTAAAAAATACTATTGCCCGCATCGATATCTTATATTTACTTTTAGCTCTTTTAGTCATTTAAAAGAATTTAAAAACTTGTGACTATTTTTTTAATAAAATACACAATTACAATAACAAAAGAAAATTGATCAAAATTTGAACAGTAAAATATTGTTTTGTCCTTAATATAATTCTTACATTTTGAAATGAGATGATTTACTATGATTCATATAATTATTTTTACTTTATTTATTTATTATAATCATACTAAAATTAATTAATTATTTTTTCATCAATTTTCAAATAAAATTATATTAAACTTACACAATTGGAACTATAATTTCTATTAAAATTAAATTACAAAATTATTTAAAACTTTTAATAAAATTATATATAACACAACAAAAAAAATTTACTTTATTTTAATAGTATTATTAACTATCCAATTTTTTCTTTTAAATTTTCTTACTGAATTAATTAATTAATTTAAAATGAGGAAAAAAAAGTTTCGTTATCATGTTAATTCAATTGAAGAACAATTTGAATATACAAATCAACCTACAAATGGCAAAATGATCAATTAGGCTTGATTTGTTTTTGTTAGAGAAAATGAAGAGATTGGCTACCTGAATATAATACTTTGTTGAAATATGAGAGAAAGAAGTAAAAAAGACTAATTGAGAAATTCAAGCTTTGATTTGTGGTTGATACTAAAAGCCTTCAAGTACATGGGTATTATAGGTACTACAACTACTACTACTATTACTACTGTTGTTGCTATTATTGCTACTCTTCTATTGTTATTACTACTACTACTGCTACTATTACTACTACACTATTGTTTTTATTGTTGCTACTACTGTTATTACTACTACTGCTACTACTGATGCTTGTACTACTGCTGATGCTTGTACCGCTGTTGCTACTACTGTTACTGTTGCTACTGTTCCTACTACTGCTACTGCTACTGTTGCTGCTGCTGCTAGTGCTGTTACACTTACTACTACCATTGTCACTACTACTACTTATTTTTCTTATTATTCTTATGCTTCTTCTTCTTCTTCTTCTTTTTACTACATTCTGAAGCGCAACCATGCGAACGCTCCTCTTACAACAACAAGCTTGGTCCATTTCTTTTTTTTTTATATTCTTCAATTTTCTGCATATTCTTATTTTCTTGCACAACTTAATTTTTTTTCTTCTTGTTGCTGATTTTTAATAATAAGTTGTTGAATATTATTTTATTTTTAATAATAATAAAATAAATTAATCTTTGTTAATAATTAGTTAATTCGTGAAAATATTATATTATTCAATTTAATAAATATTTTGATATTATTTAGAATTATAATATTTAAGATGGTACCAAATAAAAAGACCACTAATGTCTTTCTAGTAACATAATCAAATACCAAATATTATAGTAGTTTTATAACTTTTATTTTTAAAATGTATTGATGTGTGTACGTGTTTCTATTATAAAGTTTACATATTTATGAATTAAGCAAATTTATTGATGCATATACGTGTTTCTATTATCAAGTTTATATATTTATGAAATAAGTAAAGTAAAAAAAAATAATTATCTTTTTCATAAACAACAAAATATTTTCCAAACAAAAATAATTTCAGAAATAACTTGTGAATTTAAATATACACAAATTTAAAAATTAAAAAGAATGTTTTGAAACCATGCATCACTTCACATAGTGTAATGACCCTGCTTAGAAACCCACATACAAGTGCTCATAAACTTAAGTATCAAGAAAATATATATATATATATATATCAAATAAACAAAATTCGAGAAGATCCAAAACATGTGTTCATACATTCATATAGTTCCGAAATTCTACCACTTGAATGTACATTTTTTTTCTATCTATCTTACTGTTTCTTGCTTTTTTTTTCTTCTCCTTTTCAGCAGCATTGTTCTTGTATTCCTATTCACTGATGAATCTCTATCTAATTTCACTCCTACACAACTTTAGTTTCCCTTTTCTTGTTTCCTCTATGTTTCTAGAATTAGGTTGATGGGATCAGGATCACTCTCTTGTTTTATTTGATATGGAAAAACAATATTAAATAATAGGATTAACATAAAATGCTCAATAAACCTAGATAAGCACCTCAAGCAATTAGAATATACATTACAATGCAGTAACTAATTCACCCTGGTGGGTGTTTTCCTCAACTCAAATCAGTTATCTGTAATTTACTCTTATCCTGTAATGGCCTGCAACCTATAACAGTTGAGACATCCTATTTTAAATTACCAAGTAATACATACTTGTAAAATTCATCATCATCTAATTTAACACAGTCAAAATATTCCTTACAAATATACATGTAAAAGGCAAAACCTCCTCCACGTACTTACCTATCAAGTACACTTAGCTTCTTATCAACATACACTATACCACAATGAAAAAGAAAGATGTTCTTACACATGTGTGTTAATTTTAGCTATTATGTCTGTGTGAGTATAATGGCTCAAATCTCACTTATTCTCTACTTGTATCCCCTATGTATTGGATTCCACTGGTGGTGAATCATGTCCTGATTCTTGTTATACTACATCTGTAAATAAACAGGAATGAGCCTACACATGCCCATAAAGTTAAATTTAGATTTAAACAATGTATTAAAATCAATTAAATTCCTAAACCGGAGTTGCCCTCAACTCTCTCTCTCACTCTAAATAGTCCCCTTTTTCCCTCTATAGGAAAATTCTAGATATCTTAGACTCTCCCCAAAGCTCACAAGTATAAATAGCTCGTTATCCACTTTCCTAACTCATCCCCAATAGTATCTCTACTCTTTGTCATCACTCTCCCACTCAAATAACCATTTATCCCTCTGCTTATATGGTTCCCATCACACTACTACCTAAATTTCCCTTGAATTTCAGCATAATTACCATGGCAGCTCCTATTTCATAACCCATATGTTACCTCATCCTTGGTCTACCCAGCCGCCCCTTTCAGCCACTCCTTTATAGGTTAAAACACCCTCCCAACACAATAACCATCTGCTACATATTCTCGATTTTTAATCTTACCATTTGCAATTCCATCTTTCACATTCTGGTTTACCTATTTCATGGTATTTTTCCTCACTCTTCAACCTATGTTCAACTTAATGTTTCTCACTCATAGTCCCTAAGTGCTCATTTTGTTCTACTTAATAATTTTATACTAATCTGTCTTCGATCTGTAAGCCCACATAGTATCCAGAATGATAATATCAATAACCATTCCACGCACATTCTATTTTCACATACCTGCAATCCTTTGGTGTTTTCCACCACTCTATTTTTTAACTAAGCATATACCATTTTATATTGAATGTCAAACACATATTTAAATTGTAACAGCTCGAACTCTCATATAGAGTCCTGACCGTACGTATACCATATCATGATAAAATAATCTATAAGAATACTTAGCTCAAAATATCCAATATCCATGAGGCATGTTTAAACTCTAAAATAAATACTCATTAAAAACGAAATCATTAACATTAAGTATTTTTCGAATTAAAATAAGAATTAAACGATCTTCTAGCAAGTCTTTCACTATTCAGGAGCGAGGTTCCTTATCTAAAAAAAATGAATAATAAATAGAGTGAGCTCAATATGCTCAATAAGCATGTAAATACCAACAAATAATAGGATAATTTGTCCAAGTTGGTAGAAAACATAAAACTACCGACGAAGATGGTTTAACACTTTTCTCTTTAATTCAGAAAATACGTGGTATCTACACCCAAATTCATTAACCAAATCTTATAAATCATTTTATTTAGTAAACATTCAAAATTTATTATTTCAGTACCATAACTCAAGGCATAAACAGTTCAATAAATAGCATAATTTAGTATTCAGTATCACAATTTAGACAATAAGCAGTTCAGTAGATATTAATTTAGTATTTCAATATTATAAATGTTACACATGACTCTCTATTTATTCTTATCCATTTATATCCTATTAATAATAGTTTTATCGTTAGATGCCATTTATGCCGGTATCAACAAGAGCAGTAAGGATCCCCTCTACGATGTGAACACATTATAATTCAGTTCATAGTTTACAGTTTGTAATATACAGTATTCAATTTACAGTTTCATAGTACTTTTTGCTTCGCCATGTATCGCTAAAGTCGTATCTACAGATAGGGTTCACCACGGTCACACGACAAAAGGATATACACACACACACCCCCCTCAGTGATACCGGTTAAATGAGTTTTCCAATCTTTTAATGTCTATTTATTTATTTCAACTCTATAATAAATTTTCTAATTTTTGTTATTTAATATATTTTATACCTATAATACGTGTACTGGAACTATTCACCAGCCTAGACTCTTCTACAAATCTTTAATATATTCTCAATTACATAGCAACCAGTACACATACGAATTTAGTTACTAAAACATAGATAAATAATTCATCAGCAATTTCATTAGTAAACATAAATAGGAACACAATAATCAATAGTAAAATATTGTCAGACTCCTGCACCTAATTATAAATTATTAAACATCACAGTTTTAGTATCTTAGAAAGATTAAACTACATTTGTAATCGCTTATGCACTTACTTGATTTTTGTCTAAATCTTGTTCGTAAAATTATCTCTGATTTACAAGATCAACTTGTTACAGTGATATCCGTATCGGGTTAGTAATGAATTGGTTATCCCCTAATTTCAAACATTCATGTCCAGACTTATCCCTAATTCTAAACCGGATAAATAATTTATTGCACTAAAATTAAATAGGATTAATTAACCCTAAATATAAAATAGTAAATCATCATAGTTTTTTGAACCCACCTACTCGAATTGGGTTCCTAGGACTCACTGTGCGTAACACCGGAAGTCCGTACGCCTCCACATGCACCTCCATCGGATCGCCATGAGCCGCAGCCATTCACCGGTGATCACCACTATGGATTGGCAAAATTTCACTGTAGAGCACTTCATGCCCTTAGATCCGACACAGATTTGGTGGAATTGCACCGAAGGGAGCCGCAGAACAGTAAAAAAAATGTTGAGCCGCCGCATAAATCATCTTCTTCTCATACGCACCGTTGCACGCAGCACCAGACTCTCCTATTCCTTTTTCTTCTTCTTCTTCTTCCTCTCCTCTTTCGGTTGCTAATTGATGGTAACCGTAGCCTTTCTCTCTCTATCTTCCTCTCTCTCTCTCTTTCTCTCTCTCTTTATTTCTTTCTTTCTCTCTTTCTCTCTCTCTTTCTTTCTCTCTCTTTTTCTCTTTCTCTTTTTCTCTCTCTCTTTCTCTCTCTTCCTGCACGAATTTCCTTCCCTTCCTTCGCCTTTTATAGGGAGGGGCAGAAGGAGTCCTGCATGACCCTTCTTCCTCGGCGTGCAGGTCTCCTCTTCACCTTTCCCAACCAGAGGTAAACGCGCCTCTATTTTTTGGCCTAAAATGGCACCGTTTTAGGGTGTCTCCAAAAACGATGTCGTTTTTATTTGTTACATAGACGATCGTTGTCCAGCCACTCACACAACCCATCATAACATTCGTTTTGTGGGTAGTTTATCCAAGTCAGTAAATAAACAATAGTATATTTAATATCCCGGTGTCACACCCATTCTAGCCACAAGTTGGCCATCCACTTACACAACACATTTAATAACCTATAGCAAGTTAATGCATTACACAGTAAAAAAAATAATGCAGATAATGTGACAAGGAAATGATGTGAAATCTAACCCATATTTTGCCACTCACACACACATAACTATTAACACAACATACAACTCACAAATGCAATACACAATTGTTAATAATACAGTAGATGAGGTACACCATTGTCACACACGTTTTAGTCACCAGCTGGCCACACATCCACACAAAGTTGATCCACACACTAGAAACAACAACCCATGTTTCCTTAGGAAGGTTTTCAGTTTAACACCGTAGTCCCCTAGAAGACCGTCTAATTCCTCTCCCTTTTTCTGCCTTGTAACCCTTTCCATTTATTCCCGTATCTCTCCATCCGTTCTCTCCCTCAAGCACCTATCACTTATTCAAAATTTCATTTCTAAATCATTGCAAACAAAACCTACATTCTGTTGTTTCCTCCCCTTGACTCTCCCTCAAAACAGGCCATGACTTCCCATCTATTTTTTGTCTCCAATGTTCATTCATACTTTTCCATTTTTTTATTTTTAAATTAATTTACATTCAGTTGTCCCTATCTCTTTATCATATCTGATTTATTCCTCCAGGTTACTTTTAGCCATTCATCCTATTTTCTTATTTTTATGACCCTAATTGATTTTCTCCAAAATGTTAACCTTCTATCATGAAAACCCTTTCAGTAAACTATATTTTGTTAGAGTCGATGTGTGAAGTGTGTTGTTTTGTGACTATAAGTGTAAACCATACTGTATTATTGAATATCATGTTGATGTTATTGCAGTACATTGTGAAAACAATGGGTGTGCATTACCACTGTAAATAGAGAAAATAAAACTATAGTTGTAATTGTAACCATTTAACAATACTAGTAGCTATGACCACTAGAAATAAAAGATTGAAGAAGTATGAGAGTAAAGAAAAAAGAGAAGAGAGGTATTCGATTATCAGTCTTGGAAGTTAGGATATTAAATTATTTTTATTGAGCATGTGCAGTTCATTTATTCCCATTTTTCAGAGCACGAAAACCAAGAAAAAAGTCAAGATTAGCCAGAATAATGAGATCTATAGGGTGTGGAGGATATATGTTAACATTAGTTAGTGTTGACTTAATTTTTCAAACTCTAAATCATTATCTAGCTTTTTGAAAGTGTTAACATCCCATGTTACGGGCTAACTATTTTAAATTTCACCAATGTTGTAAGGGAAGAAGTTATAAACAAAGTTAATTATCCATCATGCTCTCAGGGGAATACCAGTCCAACTTTAGGAACTTTTGGGCAAATTCTGATATAGTCATGTCACCCTGGACTAGGTGTGCAAACTCCATTTCTTTCAAATTTCAAAGATGTTCTGGGAGGTACTCTGTATTAAAGGCCATCAAGAATTATTCCCAAGTGACTGGAACGGGCAAGGTGGCCTGCCTCTCCCACCAGCATGTAGGTGGCAAGTATGACTCTCTGTCCAAAAATCACTCCAAGAGTCGTGAAGGCCTTCTCTATCTTAGTTAACCAGTACTCGACCTCTTCAAAGGAAGATCTACTTGCAAAAGTAGATGGATTTAGTCTTTTATACCTCTCAATGTAGCCTGGGTCTACCATGGGAGGAGCTGGTTCTCGTGGGAGAGGGACTAGATTATGCTGGGGATGGACTGGATGGCCCTGTGGTGGTACTAGATGATACGGTGGAGGCACTGGATTATACTATGATGGTGTCAGGTCATGTGGTTGGGGCACCGGATCATACTGTGGAGGTACTGTATTGTATTGTGGAAGAGTAGGGTCGTATCAGGGTTGCTCGACTTGTGGCAGCAGAAAAGGGTCAGGTAACTCCCTCCTTTCCTCTTAGGCCTACTTGGCAATGATGAGTCTCTCTAGCATTTTAAATAATCAGTTAACATCCTCTTGAAGCGAACCCTCTTGGGCTGCTCGGTTTAGTGGGGGTCTTCCTCTCCTCATCTATCTGTACCTGCATTTCACAAGGAATGGTTGAGTGATAATTCATTCTTTAGGATTTTCTAGGGTTTTTGTGCAAGAAATGGTTCCGAGGAATGTGACTCTGATACCAACTGTAACAGCTCGCAACTTAAAAAGAAGTAAATTATAAATTAAGTGTGGAAGCGAAATAATAGCATTAAGGTTTATATTCCTTACACAATAATTCAGATTACCCAATAGGGCTGCAAAAATGACCATTTTAAAAGAAATAACGAACAATCAAAGAAATAACTAAAAAGTAAATAACTAGACATTCTATTCGCAACCCTCTTATGGATCGGGCTCTGGATCTTAGTCCTCTTTATCTGAAATGGTTAATGAAAGAGTGAGCTACACTAGCCCAGTAAGAATTGTCACACTACTCACCGACAAAGAAATGAAGGTTGGTAGAAATCATAAAAATAACTAATAGAGCTCTTAGTTTAAGTAAATTTGTTTATCATGAATAAAATCATTTACCGCATACTTACCATAGCGAGATTTTCAAAACCGACCTATAGAGGCAATAACATAAACAATATCATAATCTCATATTTAATCAGTCAAACAATAACTTTTTCCTTTATCAGCCTACTGGTATCCATTGGGGTCCATAAGGATGTCCCTACTACGCGGGAACCTTTATTCAACATTTTCAACTAATGGACCATCCCCATACCCCCTTAAGTATGAGCGCCAAAAGATACCATCCCTCAATACCCCGTCTGATATGGGGTAAAACGGGTCATCCCATACCCCGTCCGGTATGAGCCCCAAAATACAAATCCTCAATACCCCCGCCTGATATGAGGCAACATTCATGATAGGGTCCCCTATGTACCCGATCCGTCCACCATCTTCAAGGATATCTAATAACGCTACCATTCATCCATTCACTTAATCAAATAATTTTCAATTTACCTTTAATTTCCAGTTTCTTAATTAATTGTAAATCACGTAAAATAAGCAATACATGCATCAAGGAAACACAATCGAGTTATCATACAAATTTCAGTGCATTATCATGTATTCAAAGCTGTAAAATCAATCAATCAATCAATTAAAACATGACAAATAGCAATAAATAACCAGTTCAAGCTCCATTAGTAATCTTTAGTTATCAATATTTCTAGATCACGCAAAATACCGTGTTATTTATAATTAGACTTCAATTCCATAACATGGAATAAGGTGAGGGATTCTTACTCGAATTGAAATTTGAAACGCTAAGCTTTCAACTAAGCCTACTGGCTGTCCCCGAGTTTTCTAAATTTTTCTTCGGGGATTAAAACACGCTCCAAGTACCTAAAAATGTCCCAAAAGCCCAAAATCAGTGTTAGAAACCTTTTTTGGCCAATTTTGGGATTTCGACAGGGCGCTGCCGCATGCTCCAGCAATGGCATCGCTGTCCGTGGCAGCAGTTTGCCTTGGGCTGGCCGTTTTCGGCCAATTTTGGCCGGTTTTGTACTCCTTTCTGTGAGAAAATATGTTAAGAGGCCTTGGTTGGTCGAAAAAGTCAAAAAATAGAGGCTTAACGGCGGTGGAGTTTTTGGTGCGACGGCTCCACCATCCCACCTTCGTAGTTGGGTGTTTTGCTTCGGTCAACTTGTAGAAAAAGGAATGGTGATTACAATAGTGCAAAAATTGCATGAAACGAGAATCGGGAAGGGCCTCATCGGAGGCTGTTTTTTTATTTTTCCTACGATAGCGCCGCCACGCTTTACCTGCAGTTTCTAGCTCATCAGTTGATCATTTTGCTTTGATTTTTCCATTGGGGTATTCAAAATCAAATTTTGAGCAAATGAAATTTTTTTATCTCTTTTGGCAGTCGGAGGTGGCCCCGGCATGGCGGTGGGAGGCGGTCAACTCCCTTGCTAGCGACTGGTTCTTCTTCTCCGGTAGGGGGGTCTGGCGGCTAGGATTAGGGTTTGGTGTGAAGTGGGGTATTTATATCCGTCTCCTTTTAATCTGGACCATCCATCGCATTTGATCTGGATCATCCGATCGCATTTAAATAAGAAATGAATCTGGACCGTTCATTGCGATTTGATATGGACCGTCTGATCGCATTTAAATAGGAAGTGAATATGGACCATTCATCGCGATTTGATTTAGAGTGTATAACGTGTTTAAAGGGGAATGGATCCGAACCGTCCACACACGCAGGAATAAATTCATACTGTCTGATCGCGGTCACACAGATTGCTAGCATGGCCTTCTGCGTGGCACTGCGCCATTATGCCTTGCCACGCGGTGCGCTTCAGTTTGTCAGGGCTGCTGACTGGGCGTCCTAAATGGCACATTTTTCCTAAATTGGGTTTTAACCCTCAATTTCTGATTTTTCTTTCAAAAATACACCCATAACCCAAATTTTCACCCCTTTTTCGCAAAATTGTTTTCAATTTCATCCTCCACCTATTTTTCTTCATTTTTTACATTAAATGAAAATTCAAGAATTAAAAAATAAATTTTCATACATTAATTTTAAATTTAAAAAAAAAATTAATTAAGGGTATTACATCTTTACTGAATTTCAACTATAAGCTCTAATGTGTAGCAACACTATCTCATTCTTTCTTTTATATGTTTGGTCTGTTGAATATTTTATTACTATATATATGTATATATAACCCATTAGCACTTAATTTTATGTTTGTTCTTCACTTGGTTTGTCATAATTAGAGCATGCAAGGAGAGTTTCTCCAAGATTTTTATCTATAATCCTCACAATTCTCTTAAAAAATCATACACTTCATATTCCTTCTTCTTCCTTCGTCTCTATGCTGCTCACTATTTTTCTCTCATCCAATGTCTCTTCCTCCATTCCCCCATCTCCTATTTATAGGATTGGGGAGCCATGAGAGAAAATGTTCCCCCATGCAACTTCATCAAAAGGTTGCCACATTTTATTATGTCACTTTATCTAAAAGTTATCAGTTTTTATGATGTCATTTTATCTAAAAAGTTGTCATCTTTCATAATGTTATTTCATTCTTATTCTAGATTCTTCCACAATCTTCCATTTGCTTCCTCATCCTTATCCATCCTTTTTTCCATTTAACTCCAAAATTGAGCTGAAATAGAACCCATTAGACTCCTTTAGGCTCACCTAAGCCCATAAGCCCTAAATAGCAAGTTGTTATAAACTTCTCTATATGTCTATCGGTTTTCCTTAATTTTATCCCAAATTTTCTTCTACTAAATTTTTTCTTTTTTAACATCTCTCTTCTTTCATTTCTTAGCTTGTTTTTTACCAAATTTGGGCTTTAAATTCTATGTATTTTGGTCTCAAAAAACGTTTCAATCATAAAAGACATTCTCTCCCATTATTCAGGAATTAAGATTTTCATACATAACCTAACTTCCCATTCTCTTTTGAATTTCACTTCGAACAATTTTCTCATAGTCTCAAATACTTTGCATCTTCTTATGTTGTTTCACCCTTGAGAAACATTTTTTGGCCGAATGATTTCCCCTTTGAAGGAATATTCTCACTATTAAGGGATTTCCTTTAACCTAATTTTACTATTTCCTTCATATTTATCATTCATTAAACCCAGTTCTTATCTTTATTACACCTTCCTAAATACATATACACACTTAATCAACCATACCAAATGCGAGAAACTAGAATTTGAAAAATCTAAGCTATTAAATTCTCCCCTCCTTAAAAAGGAATTCAGTCCTCCAAATTGAACTTATCAGGTACTATAAACATATGAAGGTTCTTATGTTTCATTTCATCTTCTAGTTTCCAGATGAATTACTCAGTAGCTTGTTGTTGCCAAAGTACCTTTATGAATAGAATTCTTTAGAAATGTAATTGAAAATATTCTCTAAAATAGAATAATATCTAAAGAAGCAATGAAATAATGGCATAATTTAAAGCAAAAAATTGAAGAAGAGACAGAAAATTAATCTAAATTTTACGAACATTAAAAGATTTAACATTATATATTATTAATAACTTGCTTGTTAATTTTTATTATTTAAATTTATTTTGTAATTGAAAAAAAAATTCTCAATAAAGTGTTACAATAAAAATTTAAGTTTCGATCTTATTAAAGTAGTTAAAGGCCCTTCCAAGCAATTATTTGAATAATTATTTAATTATTATTTAATAATATTTATAAAATTATATATAATCAGAATTAGCAAGTAATTACTGAATCATTTAAATTTAAATTTATTTTAGAAAAATCACGTAAAGTATTAAATAATTTTGCAAGGAAACAAAAGCACCGGAAATGCAATTACAAAGGAAAATACCCAATATTACTATTATAAATATTTTTCAATGAGTTGCTAATTATAATTTTGAAGGATCATTTGCTAACTTGTCTTTTGTCTCTTTTTTCTTAATTGCTTTATCAATTAATCATGTATATTATCATATATTTATAAATAAAATTTATTTTTTTATGTTTCTTGAAGATATTGTATCTGAAATTTTTTTTGGATTAATTATATTATTTCAATTTTGTTATGTGGTTGATAATTAAGGTTTTATTGGTGTAAAAATTATATTAAGGACAAAATAATATTTTTACTGTTCAAATTTTGATCTATTTTTTGTTGTACTTATAATTTTGTATTCTATTAAATTTTTTTTAATTTTTTTAAATGATTAAAACTATTAAAAATAGATAGATATAAGGATTTAAAGTAATTTAAATAAAAAAAGCCAAAAAATTTAAGTATCGATAAAGGTAAAGAAAGATTTCAAATAACTTTGAATATGCAAAATAGATTCATTTATTTTTGAAGGCTCGTTATTAGAGATTGGTCATCAGATGGATCTTTTGAACATTTTTTATGCTCTTTCAATTTCTAGAAATTTAATTTCACTATCCAAATTAGATGTTGTTGAATATTCAGTTTATTTTTTTTATGTTTCTTGAAGATATTGTATTTGGAATTTTTTTGGGTTAATTATATTATTTCAATTTTATTACGTATTTGATAATTAAGTTTTATCAGTGTAAAAATTATATTAAGGACAAAATAATATTTTTACTGTTCAAATTTTGATCCATTTTTGTTGTACTTGTAATTGTGTATTCTATTAAATTTTTTTAAATTATTAAAACCGCTAAAAATATATAGATATAGGATTTAAAGTAATTTAAATAAAAAAGCCAAAAAATTTAAGTGTCAATAAAGGTAAAGAAAGATTTCAAATAAATTTGAATATGCAAAATAGATTCATTTATTTTTGAAGATAATATATTTAAAATAAAAAGAAGTTCTATGACATACATTAGGAGATTTAGAATTATATATGAAGATTTCTATTAATTTTGTAACTAAAGTAATATTTTAATATTTAAGTAAATTAATTGTTTAATTAAAATTCTTATTATAATTAAAAATTTATGTAAATACTTAAATCTAAAATTTATAAAAATAATATAATTTATTTATTAAAATATTTATTATGTGATTCATATATAATATTATATCAATATATAAAAAAATTTATATAGATAGTGGACAAAATATGACCCATCTGTGTTGGGTTTTTCTGTTAGGGACCAATTTGAAGCAAATGTTTGGGTCAAGCTTAAATTAGCTTTTCAGATGACATAAAAAAAAGAGAAAAAAAAACCCAAGAAAGTTCAAAGGTTTACAATTATATATATCTATATATTTCCATCTCAAATCCAAGTATGTGTGTATCATCCCAATAAAAAAAGGGAAGAAACTTGAGAATTTTAAAAGGAAATAAGAGATCAATAGTCCAGATCTCATGCCGTAATGGAAGGCTATGATTTAATTTTAGCTACTATATAAAAGGCATTGTTTCTACACAAAAAAGGAAGAAACCCTAACACCTTGTTTGGATCATTGTGAATGATAGAATTTTAATGTATGGTACTCCACAGGTGTTAGAAAATTATGTTTGTTTCAACTTCCAATGGAAGCAAACGGTATTTGACAGACAAATTTGGGATAAATTTTAAAACTAAAATTATGTTTGTTTCAACTTCCAATAGAAGTAAACGCTATTTGACAAACAAATTTGGGATAAATTTTAAAACTACCAAATTGGTGGTATGTGACGGCAGGTTACTTTTTTTCCCCTTATAGCCCCATATAATATACTTAATTCTATTTTTGTCTTAACAAATTATTATTAATTTTATTAAATATAAAAATTAAATTTGATTACGTGCAATAATTATTTATTTAAATACAAATGTAATTATATTGGTAAACAATTTATTTATTTTTCATTACATACTTCTTATATACCATTTACTATTACATATAATAGGTATAGTAAAAAATGGAAGTACACAGGAGTCGTTGAGGAAAAGATAGGTAAGGACCGAGAGTGGGAGAAGGGATTTTGGGTAGGCACATTCAACCAAATAAATTATGGAAGTAAATTGGAGATAAAAACCTGACAAACCAAACACATAAAGGGGAAGAATAATAAGGGAAGGTGTTTAGGGTGATGGAGAATAGTGAACCAAATAAAGTTAGGTTGAAGGAAACTGTAACAGTCCCGGAAATTTTAAATGAAAATTATATTATAAATATCAAATGCGGAAGCGAAGACAAAATTTGATTAACATCCCTTACTCTAAAACCAAAAACGTGCTCACAAAATATAAAAGATTAAACTACCTAAAGGGGAAACTTGAAAGTAAAAACTACGAATGTGACTATGGAGTCCTTTGGCGTCCCCTTCGTCGTCCTCCTGCGGAACCGGCTCGGGAACGATGTCCTCTTGATCTGAAATGATTAAATAAGGAATGAGCTATACTAGCCCAGTAAAGACATCACGATATCTCACCGTCACGGAGGTAAAGGTGGGTAGAAAACACAAAAAGACCAATGGAGCATAATTTACAACAAATCCTTTTATCGAAAATAAAACCTTTACCATTTACTTACCTCGGTGAAATTCATAAAAACAATATACGAAAGCAATAAATTATCGTTTTGCTTGTTTGTATGTGATTGATAATGCTGACTGAGGGAAAAGGAGAATGAAAGATTATGTGAATGGAAATTGTATAATGTGTTCAGCCTGACTAGATATCCTGGGAGATGGTGGACAGACCGGGTCCGTAGGGAACCCTACCAGGATTGTGGTCTCCTATACCGGACGGGGTATGGAGATCTTATGTGTTTTGGCGCCCATACCGGACGGGGTATGGGGACGGCCCGTTTCACCCTCATACCGGACGGGATAATGAGGTCTATGTTTTGGCGCCCATACCGGACGGGGTATGGGGACGGCCCTGGAATATGATTTTGAGTGTTAAGGATTAACGGGTAGCGGGACCCCTATGGATCCCCATGGATACTAGTGGGCTGGTGAATTAGGAAAATATGTTGTGTAACGATTGAATTACGAAGAGTGTGATAGGTATTATGTTATACAGTTCATATATATGTTTTCATGATGATGATGATGTTATTGCTTTCGTATATTGTTTTTATGAATTTCACCGAGGTAAGTAAATGGTAAAGGTTTTATTTTCGATAAAAGGATTTGTTGTAAATTATGCTCCATTGGTCTTTTTGTGTTTTCTACCCACCTTTACCTCCGTGACGGTGAGATATCGTGATGTCTTTACTGGGCTAGTGTAGCTCATTCATTATTTAATCATTTCAGATCAAGAGGACATCGTTCCCGAGCCGGTTCCGCAGGAGGACGACGAGGGGGACGCCTAAGGACTCCATAGTCACATTCGTAGTTTTTACTTTCAAGTTTCCCCTTTAGGTAGTTTAATCTTTTATATTTTGTGAGCACGTTTTTGGTTTTAGAGTAAGGGATGTTAATCAAATTTTGTCTTCGCTTCCGCATTTGATATTTATAATATAATTTCCATTTAAAATTTCCGGGGCTGTTACAGTTGGTATCAGAGCCGCATTTCCTCGGACCCATCCCTTACACTAATGTGCCTTAGAGAAATACTCACCGATATATTGTTACTCAATCATTCCTTGTGAATGCAGGAACACAGAAATGAGGAGAGGAAGGCCCCCACTAAACCGAGCGACCCCAGATAATTCAATTCGGGAGGATTTAGATAGACTATTCGAGATGGTGGAGGCTCTCGCAGCTGCCCAGCGAAGGCAAGAGGAGAGAAGGGAGTTACCGGGACCTCCTCCGCTAGCGCAGGTTGAGCCCCCGCTACAGCAGGCTGATCCCGAGCCACCCCGGCAGGAGCCTGTTCCTCCACGATACCACCCGGCACCACAGCCGCGGTACGATCCGGTACCACAGCCACAGTACCAACAGGTGCCGCCACAGCACATTCCAGTGCCCCCACCACATCAGCAGGCGCCACCACAGGGTCCCCCAGTTCACCCTCAGCCGGCCCCAGTCCCTTTACCTCGGGACCCCGCTCCCTCCTTGATCGACCCCGGCTTCATAGAGAGGTACAGGAGACTGAACCCTTCTACTTTTTCAGGGGGATCCTCGTTCGAAGAGGCCCAATACTGGCTGGCAGAGACTGAGAGAGCTTTTGAGACCTTGGGAGTAGTTCCTGAGCAGAGGGCTGCCATTGCCTCCTACATGCTGGTAGGGGAAGCAGTACGCTGGTGGGAGCTCAAGCGGGCCACCCTGCCTGTACCAGTTACTTGGGAGCAGTTCCTAGCGGCCTTCCATGCGGAGTATCTCCCTAAACACATCCAACATTTAAAGGAAATGGAATTTGCTCAATTGTTCCAGGGTAATATGACAGTGTCGGAGTATGCCCGCAAGTTCCTAGAGCTGGGCCGACATGCCCCGGAGACATTGTTGGATGAGGGCCGAAAGGCCAGGAAATTCCAGTGGAGCCTCCGCCTGGTAATTAGACAGCACTTATTGGTGATGGAGCTCGAGACATATTCGGCAGTCCTAGCAAAGGCGCAGATCATAGAAAGGAGCTTCGACACCCGCCCTCAGCTAGCGGGAAGTTCCCGACCCTCAGCCCCGCTCCGCAGGCCAGGGCCTACCATGCCTGTCCAACCCAGTAAGAGGCCCATACCTGCCGTCCAGGCCCCTCCTCAGGCTATGGGGGCAGCATGTGGGAAGATCTGCCAGTACTGCGGCAGGGATCATGGGGACCGACCCTGCTACCGCCTCAACAACACCTGTCGCATATGCGGCAGTGCCCAGCACTATGCGAGGGAGTGCCCTAGGAACCAGAATCAAGGGAGGCCTCCAATCCAGGGCAGAGTTTACAACCTTACCCAGAAGGATGCCGACGCAGACCCGGACGTGGTACATGGTATGTATACTATCTCTGGCCACATTGCTCATATTTTGTTTGATACTGGTGCATCACATTCTTTTATTTCACATGTTCTTGCTTCCAAAATTTGTGTATCACCTGATAGACTTGATTCATTATTGCTTGTATCTACCGCTGGGGGGGAGACATTGCTAGGAGAGGTTGTCTACAGGGCATGTGCCGTGGAGATAGCAGATAGGAAATTGAGGGTAGACCTGATAGGGTTAGACACAGGGGATTTTGATGTAATCCTAGGAATGGATTGGCTAGCGGCGTATCACGCCACAATAGATTGCTTTCATAAAAAGATTGTATTTAATCCTCCCAACGAGGAGCCATTTACAAGTTAATAAAATTATTCGGTACTGATTTTCCCTAATGACAAATTCTTTTCTTCTTAATTCCCAGTGCCTTGATATTGTATTTTCCCTAACTAGGTAAACCCAAGAAAGAAGTTTGTATCCAAGAGATTCCAGTAGTCCGAGACTTTCCAGACGTATTTCCAGATGAACTGCCCGGTCTACCAGGGGACAGAGAGGTCGAGTTCACCATAGACTTACAGTCAGGAACCCAGCCCATCTCGGTAGCTCCTTACCGAATGAGCCGCATCGAGATGGAAGAGCTAAGGAAACAAATCACTGAGCTACAAAACAGTGGCTTCATTAGACACAGCATTTCCCCATGGGGTGACGGGGTTACTTTTGCAAAGAAAGATGATGGAACGCTGAGACTGTGTATTGATTATAGAAGGATAAACAAGGTAACAATTAAGAACAAGTACCCTCTTCCCCGGATTGATGACCTTTTCGATCAGTTGTAGGGTGCACAGCTCTTTTCTAAAATAGATCTACGATCAGGTTACCATCAGGTAAAAGTGAGAGCAGAAGACATCCCCAAGACGGCATTCCAAACCAGGTACGGACACTATGAGTTCCTGGTTATGCCGTTTGGGCTAACCAACGCCCCGGCCATCTTTATGGATCTAATGAACAGAATCTTCAGAGAATTCTTGGACCAATTTGTCATCGTGTTCATCGATGATATCTTAGTCTACTCAAAAAGTAGGGAAGAACATGCTCGTCATCTTGCCCAAGTCCTACAGGTACTCAGGGAAAAGAAGTTGTATGCGAAGTTGAGCAAGTGTGGATTTTGGCTCGAACAAACCGCCTTCCTAGGACATGTTATATCGAAGGAAGGGGTGTCGGTGAACCCCGAAAAGGTTGAAGCGGTACTTGGTTGGGAAAGGCTGACAACAGTTAAGGAAATTCGCAGTTTTCTAGGGATGGCAGGTTATTACCGCCGATTTGTCGAAGGGTTCTCTAGTCTAGCAGCTCCTCTAACCCGACTCACAAAGAAGAATACAAGGTTTGAATGGAATGAGAACTGCGAGAGGAGTTTTTCAGAGTTGAAGAAGCGACTGACTACTGCACCAGTGCTGGCTCTACCGAGTGGATCAGGAGGGTACACAGTTTATAGTGATGCCTCCTATCTGGGCCTGGGTTGTGTCCTAATGCAGCATGGAAAGGTTATAGCATATGGGTCTAGACAGCTAAAGAATCATGAGAAGAACTATCCTACCCATGACTTGGAGCTTGCCGCCATCATACACGCCTTGAAAACCTGGCGCCATTATTTGTATGGAGAGACCTTTCAGATCTACACCGATCATAAGAGTTTGAAGCATATCTTCACCCAGAAGGATCTCAACATACGTCAAAGAAGGTGGATGGAACTCCTCAAGGACTATGATTGTGACATCCTATACCATCCAGGTAAGGGCAACGTGGTGGCCGATGCCCTCAGCAGGAAAAGTGCAGGCACCCTAGCCCATCTGATGGTTTCAGAATGTAGGTCCATTGGGGCTACACAGCAGGTTCACCTGCGAGACCTGAAGAGAGTCACATGTTTGGGCCACCTAGCAGTCCAACCCGAGTTAATCCAAAGAATAAAGGAAGCCCAGTCAGTCGACCCCGCCCTAGTAACCCGCAAGAAGAGTGCAGAACAGGGAGTGAGCTCAGAATTTCAGATCTCCGCCGACGGATTAATTCGTTTTAGGGACAGAGCGTGTGTCCCAGACGACAGTGAGTTAAGAAGAGACATCATGACAGAGTCCCATAGTTCAAGGTTCGTCATGCATCCAGGAAGTACGAAAATGTACCAAACTATGCGACCTCGGTTCTGGTGGAATGGGATGAAGAGAGATATAGCCGACTTTGTATCTAAGTGCTTGGTATGTCAGCAGGTCAAAGCAGAACATCAACGCCCGGGCGGGTTACTTCAGCCTTTACCGATTCCAGAGTAGAAGTGGGAACAGATCACCATGGACTTCGTATCGGGACTACCCAAGGCACGATCGGGACATGATGCTATATGGGTAATTGTTGACCGACTCACTAAGTCTTCCCACTTCCTGGCCATCAGAATGACTGATCCTTTGGACAAGTTGGCAAGAATGTATATCCGGGAGGTAGTCAGACTGCATGGAGTTCTAGTAACAGTGGTATCCGACAGGGATCCCAGATTCACTTCTTGGTTTTAGAATAGTTTCCAGCAATCTATGGGAACAAAGCTGTCTCTTAGTACTGCTTTCCACCCCCAAACCGATGGACAATCAGAGAGGACAATTCGTACGCTGGAGGATATGCTCCAAGCTTGTGTCCTTGACTCCGGGGGCCATTGGGACGACCACCTACCCCTGATAGAGTTTGCTTACAACAACAGTTACCAAGCAAGCATCGGCATGGCCCCATACGAGGCGCTATACGGGCGTCCGTGCAGGTCGCCGATCTGTTGGGAAGAAGTGGGCGATAGAAGATTGTTTGGCCCGGATTTGGTAGAAGAAACCACGTCCAAGATAGTTAAGATCAAGAAGAACATCCAGACAGCTCAGAGTAGGCAGAAGAGTTATGCCGATACCCGGAGAAGAGACCTGGCCTTTGAGAAAGGCGACCGGGTGTTTCTTAAAGTCACCCCCTTCAAGGGAATTAGTAGGTTTGGCAGGAGGGGAAAATTAAACCCCAGATATATTGGACCCTTTGAAATCTTAGACAAGATTGGTACCACTGCCTACAGACTTGCACTGCCTCCTGAGCTCTCCCGGGTTCATAATGTGTTTCATGTATCTATGCTACGTAAGTACAATCCGGACCCTTCTCATGTCTTGGCCCACGAACCACTTCCACTCCGAGAGGACTTGTCTTATGAAGAAGTACCGGTCAGTATCACGGGCCGAGAAAGCAGGATACTCCGCAACCGGGAAATATCATTTGTAAAAGTCATGTGGCAGAACCACACACCCAGGGAGGCGACTTAGGAACTGGAATCAGAATTTAGGGCCCAATATCCTCATCTGTTTGATCAAGAGTAATGAGGCAAATTTGGGGACCAAATTTCTTTATGGGGGGGAGAGTTGTAGCGCCCGGAAAGGAAGAAAAAAAAAAAAAAAAAAAAAAAAAAAAGCCACATCGGCAGCCACGTCAGCAGGCCCGGTCAGCAGTCTCGGCCAATCGGGACCTGCCATGTGGCAAAACTACGTCGTTTCAAAAAGGGCCACGTTGGTGATCCGCGTGGGCGCGATCGGACGGCCCAGATCAAGCGTGCGATCGGACGGCCCAGATTTAAACGCACGGACGACCCAGATTTAATCAAAAACGGACGGCCCAGATTAAAAGAAAATGGACAGCTGAGATCAAAAGGCAAAGGGTTATAAATAGAACCCCCACACCAGACCACAAACCCTAGCCGCCTGCCGCTCGCCGGAGAAGACGAACCAGAAGCTGGCCGCCGCCACCCGCCGCCGCACCGGAGGAATTTCTGACCGCCGATCGAGGTAAATTTCGTACCCCCGACTCGTTTTTCCACGCTGATTCCTCCTGTGGCCAAATTGGAGCCAAAATCCCGGCCAAACGGCCGGAATACACGGTCAAAGCCCAGCGGCGCCGCCGCGCCCCTTCTCGGTTTTTGCCTCCGATGAGGCCCTTTCCGACCTCCGTTTGATGCAATTTTTATATCACCGTGATCACCATTCTTTTCTCTACAGGTTGACCAGAGCCGAATCACCAAAACACGAACCTCGCCAGAGAGCCGCCGCACCCGAGAGCGCCGCCGCTGGTAAGCTCTGTTTTTCCGTGATTTTTTGGCCCCCCAAGGGCCCTAGGGTTGTTTTCTCGCAGGGACCGATGCGAGTGTGGCCGAATCCTGCCAAAAACGGCTGAAAACAGCCAACCCGAGGCGAATCGCCGCCACCAGCGGCGGCGCCGTCGTCGGAGCACGGCAGCCGTGCCGGAGTTGCGATTTGGGCCGAAAGGGGCCCTGGGCCTAATTTGGGATTTTTTGGAACACGTGCAGGTACCAGTAGTGCGTTCCAGTTCCCCGAGGAAAATTCAGGAAAAATTAGGGACAGCCTGCAAGCGCACTGTGAAGCCGTGTTCGGACCCCGAAACGAGTAAGGACTCCTATCACGGTTTTAAAGTCCAATAAATGATAAAACAGTATTTCGTGAATCAACGAATGTGTGAAATTGCTTAAGGTCGCTAATGAAGCCCGAGTCTAGTGTGTTTGTCGGTTAACTGTTATTTGGCCTGTTTTACAGTTTTAAATGCAGCATGAGCTTCAATGTTTTCATTTTATAGTTTCGTGTGCATATTTTACTGTTTTATTGATTATGGATTGAATGACCGGGATATTGATGCCGTATGTTGTCTGTTTGGCATAAATTATCGTTTTGCTTGTTTGTATGTGATTGATAATGCTGACTGAGGGAAAAGGAGAATGAAAGATTATGTGAATGGAAATTGTATAATGTGTTCAGCCTGACTAGATATCCTGGGAGATGGTGGACGGACCGGGTCCGTAGGGAACCCTACCGGGATTGTGGTCTCCCATACCGGACGGGGTATGGAGATCTTATGTGTTTTGGCGCCCATACCGGACGGGGTATGGGGACGACCCGTTTCACCCTCATACCGGACGGGGTAATGAGGTCTTTGTTTTGGCACCCATACCGGACGGGGTATGGGGACGGCCCTGGAATATGATTTCGAGTGTTAAGGATTAACAGGTAGCGGGACCCCTATGGATCCTCATGGATACTAGTGGGCTGGTGAATTAGGAAAATATGTTGTGTAACGATTGAATTACGAAGAGTGTGATAGGTATTATGTTATACAGTTCATATATATGTTTTCATGATGATGATGATGTTATTGCTTTCGTATATTGTTTTTATGAATTTCACCGAGGTAAGTAAATGGTAAAGGTTTTATTTTCGATAAAAGGATTTGTTGTAAATTATGCTCCATTGGTCTTTTTGTGTTTTCTACCCACCTTTACCTCCGTGATGGTGAGATATCGTGATGTCTTTACTGGGCTAGTGTAGCTCATTCCTTATTTAATCATTTCAGATCAAGAGGACATCGTTCCCGAGCCGGTTCCGCAGGAGGACAACGAAGGGGACGCCTAAGGACTCCATAGTCACATTCGTAGTTTTTACTTTCAAGTTTCCCCTTTAGGTAGTTTAATCTTTTATATTTTGTGAGCACGTTTTTGGTTTTAGAGTAAGGGATGTTAATCAAATTTTGTCTTCGCTTCCGCATTTGATATTTATAATATAATTTCCATTTAAAATTTCCGGGGCTGTTACAGAAACTCTCAGACAACTCACATAATTAATTTAAAGATTTATTACTGGTGTAAAGGCTCCGGAAATTAAAAAGCAAATATATATAATAATCTGAGTACGGAAGTGAAATAAAAGATTTAGGTTAATATCCCTTACACAATAACTTAAAAGTACTAAACAATATCAAAGAATAAGTTCTCTAAAAAAAATACTAGAAAGAAAAGAAGTATAAAGAAAACTATAAGACATCTAGCATCTACTCGTCGTCTTATTGTGGATCGAGCTCGGAACCAAGTCTTCCTGATCTGAAATGGTTAAATAAGGAATGAGCTACACTAGTTCAGTAAGGACATCACACTATTCACCGTCACAGAAGCAAAGGTTGGTAGAAAATTAAAATAACCAATGGAGCAATAGATTTAAACAAATTCATTTATCAATAATCAAACCATTTACTGTCCACTTACCGCAGTGAGATTTATAAAAATAACCTATGGAAACAATAATATTATAAATATCATGAATTCATATATAATTTGTAACATATCACATATAAATACTTTTATATTCAAATCATCAAACAACAATTGCCTTTTTTTATTAGCTTACTAGTATCCATAGGGATCCAAAGGGGTCCCCGCTACACATGAACCATTCCCCTTAACAAACCTAATTCCAGGGCCGTCCCCATACCCCGTCCGGTATTAGCACCAAAATAATAAAGTCTCCATACCCCGTCCGGTATGAGACAACGTTCCCGGTAGGGTTCCCTATGGACTCGGTCCGTCCACCATCTCCCAGGATAACTAGTGAGGCTGTCATCTTAACCATTTATCAATTCACACCCCTTTCCTATTTTTTTTTCCTTAGTCTCCATTACCCATTCAAACATGAATACTTAAACAAGCAACGAGAATCCAACAAGGCAAGCATATCTTAGATTCACAAAATTAAGCAGTAGTGAAGTAAACAGTGATTCATGCATTCAAAACCATAGAATAAATAAACTAGAAACCATAATGCAGTTAAATTGTAAAATAAATCAAACAGGAACTGACAGAGAAATATATTCGATTTGGGCTCTATTAGCAACCGTAATTAATTATGCATATCTATTTAATTTGTACAAAATACAGTTTTATCATTTATTCAGACTTCAATCCTATAATAGGAAAGAGGGTGAGGGGTCCTTACCTAATTCGACGTCAAAAACCAGATTTTTACTGCGCCTACGGGCAGTCCCTGGATTTCCTAAATTTTTTCCTGGGAACTGAAACACGCTTATGGTACCTACACATGTCCCAAACAACTCAAAAATCAGACCTAGGGCCTACTTGGTCAATTTCAGAATTCCGACGATGGCGCGGTGGCGATCCGCCTCGGGTTGGCTGTTTCTGGCCATTTTCGGCCAAATTCAGCTAAACTTGCATTGGTTCCTGTGAGAAAACACACCTAGGGCCCTCGGTGGGACCAAAAAACATAGAAAATCAAAACTTACCGGTGGTGGAGCTCTCCGGTGCGGCGGCTCCTCCAGCTCACGTCGCGGTTTGGTGTTTTGCTCTAGTCAACCTATCGAGGAGGGAACAGTGGTCACAATGGTGGAAAAATTACATCGAACGGGAATCAGGAAGGGCCTCATTGGAGCCAAAAATTGAGACAACCTACGGCGGCGCTGCTGGGCTTCGGCGGCGTTTTTCGGCCAATTAGCCGGTGTTTTTGCTCTGATTTGGCCATAGGTGGGTTGAGAATCGAATTCTGAGCCAAGGAGAGAATTTTTACCTCGTTTGGCAGCCAAAAATTGCTCTAGTGTAGCGGCGGGTGGCGGCGGTCGACTCCCCAACAGCTGGGCTGTCATCTCCGGCGAGGGGCTCTGGCAGCTAGGGTTAGGGTTTGGGTGCAGATGAGATTATTTATAACCATCCACTTTTAATTTGAGCCATCCATCAAGATTCAATCTAGACTGTCTGATCGTGATTAAATAGAAAATGAATCTGGGTCGTTCGGGCGCGTGCAATCTGGGCCATCCGTGCGCGTTTTTTGATCTAGGCCGTCTGTGCGTGCGGGAACGAATTTCAGTCATTCGATCGCGCGCACGCAGATCACCCACCTGTCTCCCTTCCGCGTGGCCTCCCGCATCAGCGTCTTTGCCATGCAGCGCGTCCTGGTTGGCCGGGGCTGCTGACCAGGAAGCTGACGTGGAGCAATTTTTTTAAATTGCATTTTGAGCATTGATTTTTAATTTTTCTTTCAAAAATACCCCCAGAACCCAAATTTTCACCCCTTTTTTCCAAAATTATTTTCAATTAAATTCCTAAATAATTTTTACCCTTTATTATTATTATTTCCATTAAAATAAATTAAATTCAATTCAATTCAATATACTATTACATAATTAATCATTATATTCATATAATAATAAAAAATAAAAAAATAAAATTAAGGAAAAAAAGAAAGGTTTTGGGTGTTATAACTCTCCCCCCCTTAAAGAAATTTGCTCCCTCAAATTTGCCTCTTACTCTTGATCGAACAAATGAGGGGGCTCTAAATCTGATTCTAGCTCCCATGTAGCCTTCCTTGGTGTGTGGTTCTGTCATACGACCTTTACAAAGGATATTTTCCAGTTGCAGAGTAATCTACTCTTTCGATCTGTAATTCTGACTGGTACTTCCTCGTAGGATAAATCTTCCTGGAGTGGGAGAGATTTGTGGGCCAAGACATGAGAGGGGTCCGGGTTATACTTGCGTAGCATGGACACATGGAATACATTGTGGATCTTGGAAAGCACTAGAGGTAGTGCTAGTCTGTAGGTGGCGGTACCAATCCTGCCTAAGATTTCAAATGGTCCAATAAATTGGGGCTTTAGTTTTTTCCTCCTGCCGAACCTACTAATTTCCTTGAAAGGGGTAACCTTAAGGAACACCCGGTCGCCTTTCTCAAATGCTAAATCTCTCCTCCAGGTGTCCGCGTAACTCTTCTGCCTGCTTTGAGCTATCTGAATGTTCCTCCTGATCTTAACTATCTTGGATGTGGTCTCCTCTACCAGCTCCGGGCATAACAATTTTCTATCACCCACTTCTTCCCAACAAATCGGCAATCTACATGGACGCCCATATAACACCTCATACGGAGCCATGCCAATGCTCACTTGGTAGCTATTGTTGTAGGCAAATTCTATCAGGGGCAGATGGTCGTCCCAATGGCCCCTAGAGTCAAGGACACAAGCTCGAAGCATATCCTCAAGTGTACGGATTGTCCCTTCTGATTGTCCATCAGTCTGAGGGTAGAAGGCAGTACTGAGGGACAACTTCATTCTCATGGCTTACTGAAAGCTACTCCAAAAGTGAGAAGTGAACCTAGGGTCCCTGTCGGACACCACTGTTACTGGGACTCCATGCAATCTAACTATTTCCCGGATATACATTCTTGCCAACTTGTCCAAGGGATGATTCATCCTGATGGCTAAAAAGTGGGAAGACTTGGTGAGCCGGTCAATAATTACCCAGATGGCGTCATGCCCTGAGCGTGCCTTAGGTAACCCTATCACGAAGTCCATGGTGATATGTTCCCACTTCCTTTCAAGAATCGGTAAAGGCTGAAGTAGCCCGCCTGGGTGCTGATGCTCTGCCTTGACCTGCTGATATATCAAGCATTTAGACACAAAGTCAGCTATGTCCCTTTTCATCCCATTCCACCAAAACCGGGGTCGCATGCTTTAGTACATTTTAGTGCTTCTAGGATGCATGGCAAACTTTGAGTTATGGGCCTTTGTCATGATGTCTCTCTTCAACTCACTGTCATTTAGAACACACACCCTGTCCTGAAATCGGAGTAACCCATTGGCAGAGACTCAGAATTCTGAACTAACTCCCTATTCTGCATTGTTCTTGAGGGCTATTAGGGCGGGATCAGCTCGCTGAGTTTCCCTTATTCTCTGAATTAACTCAGGCTGGACAGTCAAATGGCCCAAACATGTGGCTCTTCTCAAGTCCTGAAGTCGAACCTGTTGTGTAGCCCTAATTTGCTTGCATTCTGAGACCATCAGATAGGCTAAGATACCTGCACTTTTTTTGCTGAGTGCATCGGCTACCACATTGCCCTTACCCAGATGGTACAAGATATCACAATCATAGTCTTTAAGAAGTTCTATCCACCTTCTCTTATGCATGTTGAGATCTTTCTGAGTGAACACGTGTTTCAAACTCTTGCGATCGGTATAGATTTAAAAGGTCTCTCCATATAAGTAATGACACCAGGTCTTCAAGGCGTGTATGATTGCGGCAAGCTCCAAGTCATGGGTGGGAAAATTTTTTTCATGACTCTTTAACTGTCTGGACCCATAAGCATGACCTTCCCATGCTGCATTACAACCCAGGCCTAGGAGTCATCACTGTAAACCGTATATCCCCCCGATCCACTCGGTAAGGCCAGCACAGATGCAGTAGTCAGTCGCTTCTTTAGTTCTAAAAACCTTCTTTCACAGTTCTCATTCTACTCAAACTTGGCATTCTTCTTTGTGAGTCGGGTTAGGGGAGCCGCTAGACTAGAAAATCCTTCAACGAGCCTGCGATAATAGCCACCATTCCCAGAAAGCTACAGATTTCTTTAACTGATGTCAATTTCTCCCAGCCGAGCACAACTTCAACCTTTTCAGGATTCACTGATAGTCCATCCTTTGATATGATGTGTCCTAGGAAGGTGGTCTGCTCAAGTCAGAATCCACACATACTCAATTTTGCATACAGCTTCTTTCTTTTGAGAACTTGCAAAACCTGGATTAAATGGTGAGCATGTTCTTCTCTACTTTTTGAGTAGACCAAGATGTCATCGATGAACACGATAACAAATTGATCTAAGAACTCTCTGAAGACCCTGTTCATCATATCCATGAAGATGGCTGGGGCGTTGGTTAGCCCAAATGGCATGACCAGGAACTCATAGTGTCCGTACCTAGTTCGAAAAGCCGTCTTGGGGATGTCTTCTGTCCTTGTTTTCACCTGATGGTAACCTAATAACAGGTCTATTTTGGAGAAGACCTGCGCACCCAGCAATATAGATAACTTCTCCCAATAGTGTTGCACTCCCAGCAGTAGACACAAATAACATTGAATCAAGTTTATCAGGTAATACATTAAATTTGGATGCAAAAATAGGTGAAACAAATGAATGCGATGCACCAGTGTCAAACAAAACATGAGCAAGATGGTTACAAATAGTGTACATACCCTGTACCACGTCCGGGTCGGCATAGGCATCCTACTGGATGAGGTTGTAAGCCCTGCCCTAGATAGGAGGTCTTCTCTGATTCTGGTTCCTTGGGCACTCTCTCGCATAGTATTGGGCACTATCATATATGCGACAGGTGTTGTTGAGGTGGTAGCATGGTTGGTCCCCGTGATCTCTGCCGCAATGCTGATAGATCTTACCACTTCATGTCACTGGAGCCTAGACGGTCTGGGCCACTTGTTCTGTTGGACAGGCGCAGTAGGTGTTTGTCTGCAGGGTGGAGCTGAGGGTCTGTGGTTCTCTGCTGACTGAGGGAGGGTGTAGAAGCTCCTCTCCACTAACTGTGCCTTGGCCAGAACGACCGAGTATGTCCTGAGCTCTAGTACAAACAAATGCTGTTTGATCTCTGGGCGGAGGCCCCACTGAAACCTCATATCCTTCCTACCCTCATCCATCAACGTCTCAGGGGAGTATCGGCCCAACTCCAGGAACTTATGAGCATATTCAGACACCGTCATGTTTCCCTGGATCAACTGGACAAACTCCATCTCCTTCAGATATCGGATGTGCTCTGGGAGGTACTCTGCATGAAAGGCTGCTAAGAACTGTTCTAAGTGACTGGAACAGGCAGGGTGGTCTGCTTGAGTTCCCACCAGCGGTTTGCTTCTCCCACCAGCATGTAAGTAGCTAGGGTGACCCTCTGCTCGGGAGTCACTCCTAGGGTCTTGAAGGCCTTCTCCGTCTGTGCCAACCAATACTGGGCATCTTCAAAGGAGGATTCCCCTGTAAAAGTGGATGGGTTCAGTCTCCTGAACCTCTCTACGTAACCTGGGTCAATCATGGAAGGAGCTGGGTCTCGCGGAAGAGGGATTAGGCTAGGCTAAGGATAGACTGGGGGGCACTGTGGTGGTACTTACTGATATGGTGAGGGCACCAGATTATACTGTGGCGGTGTCGGACAGTACTGTGGCTGGGGCACCGGATTATACTGCGCTGGTGGCACCGGGTGGTACTGTGGAGGAGCAGGCTCATACCAGGGTGGCTCGGGATCCTCTCGCTGCAGTGGTGGCTCAATCTGTGGCAGCGGGGGAGGGTCAGGTAGCTCCCTTTTCTCCTCTCGGCCCTGCTGGGCAGCAATGAGTCTCTCCAGCATCTCAAATATCTTGTCAACGTCTTCCCAAAGCGAACCATCCTGGGCTGCTCGGTTTAGTGGGGGTCTTCCTCTTCTCATCTCTCCGTACCTGCATTTCACAAGGAAGGGGTGAGTAATGATTCATTGGTTTGGTGTTTCTCTAAGTATCATTGTGTAAAGGACGAGTCCGAGGAATGCGGCTCTGATACCAACTGTAAAGGCCCCGAAAATTCAAAAGGAAATATATATAATAATCTGAGTGCGGAAGCAAAATAAAAGATTTAGGTTAATATCCCTTACACAATAACTTAAAAGTACTAAACAATATCAAAGAATAAGTTCTCTAAAAGAAATACTAGAAAGGAAAGAAGTATAAAGAAAACTATAAGACATCTAGCATCTACTCGCCGTCTTCTTGTGGATCAGGCTTGGGAACCAAGTCCTCCTGATTTGAAATGGTTACATAAGGAATGAGCTACATTAGCCCAGTAAGGACATCACACTATTCACCGTCACAGAAGCAAAGGTTGGTAGAAAATTAAAACAACCAATGGAGTAGTAGATTTAAACAAATTCATTTATCAATAATCAAATCATTTACTGTCCACTTACCGTAGTGAGATTTATAAAAATGACCTATGGAAACAATAATATTATAAATATCATGAATTCATATATAATCTGTGACATATCACATATAAATACTTTTATATTCAAATCATCAAACAACAAATGCCCCTTTTTATCAGCCTACTAGTATTCATGGGGATCTATAGGGGTTCCCGCTACACGTGAACCATTCCCCTTAACAAACCTAATTCTAGGGCCGTCCCCATACCTCGTCCGATATAAGTGCCAAAACAATAAACCTCAATACCACATCTGGTATGAGGGTGAAGCGGGCAGTCCCCATACCCCATTCGGTATGAGCACCAAAATAATAAAGTCTCTATACCCCGTCCGGTATGAGACAACATTCCCGGTAGGGTTCCCTATGGACCCGTTCCGTCCACCATCTCCCTAGATAGCTAGTGAGGCTGTCATCTTATCCATTTATCAATTCACACCTCTTTCCTTTTTTTTTTCCTTAATCTCCGTTACCCATTCAAACATGAATACTTAAAAAAGCAACGAGCATCCAACAAGGCAAGCATATCTTATATTCACAAAATCAAGCAGTAGTGAAGTAAATAGTGATTCATGCATTCAAAATCATAGAATAAATAAATTAGATACCATAATGCATTTAAACTGTAAAATAAATCAAATAGAAACTGACAGAGAAATATGTCCGATTCGGGCTCCATTAGCAACCGTAATTAATTATGCATATCTATTTAATTTGTACAAAATACAGTTTTATCATTTATTCAGACTTCAATCCCATGATAGTAAATAGGGTGAGGGGTCCTTACCTGATTCGACGTCGAAAACTAGATTTTTACTGCGCCTATGGGCAGTCCCTAGATTCCCTAAATTTTTCTTCGGGAACTGAAACGCGCTTACGGTACCTACACATGTCCCAAACAACTCAAAAATCAGACCCAGAGCTTACTCGGCCAATTTCAGAATTCCCTCCGGTGGCGGCGGCGCCGCTCGCGTCGACGATCCGCATCAAGTTGGCTGTTTCAGGCTATTTTTGGCTGAATTCAGCCAAACTCGCATTGGTTCCTATGGGGCCCTCTGTGGGCCAAAAAAACACAGAAAATTGAAACTTACCGGCGGTGGGGCTCTCCGGTGCGACGGCTCCTCCGACTCGCGTTGCAGTTTGGTGTTTTGCTCTGGTCAACCTGTAGAGGAGGGAACGGTAGTCACAATGGTGAAAAAATTACATCCAACGGGAATTGGGAAGGGCCTCATCGGAGGTAAAAATTGAGACAATCCGCGGCGGCGCCGCTAGACTTTGGCGGTATTTTTCGGCCAATTGGCCGGTATTTTTACTCCGGTTTGGCCATAGATGGGTTTAGAATTGAATTCTGAGCTAAGGAGAGAATTTTTACCTCGTTTGGCAGCTAGAAATTGCTCCGGTGCGGCGGCAAGTGGCGGCGGTCGGCTCTCCGGCGCCTGGGCTGTCTTCTCCGGCGAGGGGATCTGGTGGCTAGCGTTAAGGTTTGGGTGCGAACAAGATTATCTATAACCATCTGCTCTTAATCTGAGCCGTCCATCGCGATTCAATCTGGGCCATCCGATCGCGATTAAATAGGAAATGAATCTGGACCATTCATCACGATGCAATTTGGGCCATCTGTGCGCGATTCAATCTGGGCCGTTCGTGCGCATGGGAATGGATCTCAACCATTCGATCGCGCGCACGTGGATCACCCACGTGTCTCCCTTCCATGTAGCCTCCCGCGTCAGTGTCTCTACCACGCGGGGCGTCCTAGTTGGCCGGGGCTGCTGACCGGGCAGCTGACATGGTGCAATTTTTTTAAATTACATTTTGACCCCCTCGGTTTTCAATTTTTCTTTTAAAAATACCCCCAGAACCCAAATTTTCATCCCTTTTTCCCAAAATTATTTTCAATTAAATCTCTAAATAATTTTTACCCCTTTTTATTATTATTATTATTATTATTATTTCCATTAAAATAAATTAAACTAAATTAAATTCAATATATTATTACATAATTAATCATTATATTCATATAATAATAATAAAAATAAATAAAATTAAGGAAAAAAGAAAGAGTTGGGGTATTACAACTGGGAATGATAATAGACTAAGACTGCTGAAGTAAGGCTTGAAGGGAGTTGAGTGTTGAATCTAAAATATGTTGGGTAGAAATGAGACAAAATTGGGAGAGTTAAATGATCCAAGCTAGAGGCTAGATGTAGGATGGGATTGAGCTGCAACTAACACATATTTTTCTGTGTTGATGATCTCTCGTTGTGGTGTGTGTGTGGCTTATGTTGGTCGTGTGATGTGGAATAGCTGACCCATGCTTAGTCAGCAGAATGGACCGAATATCAAAGGGTTCGAATGGGAGTGAATCTCCCAAATGCATGTGATAAATGAGGCCAGAGATGTAGTTGAGAAAGAGAAGGCTCTGAAGGGCTTGATTCAATGTCTAAAGTGAAAACTCTGTGTATGTGCGTGCGTTACATTCTAGTGTGACCAATGCAAATAGGGAGTTGGGCTGCTGGAGCCAAGTGTGAAATCTGGTGGGAAAGAAATTAAAGAAAAACATATATAAAAGAGGTGTAATGATGAGAATGAAAATTAGAAATATAATTAGGTAAGTTCAGTGGCTATGTTGAATGATCTTATTGATATGTATGTCCTGTTATAATATTCCAACTTGCTAGAAAAATTACTGCATATATCTAAATTCCATTATGGATGAAACAGAATAGTACATGTAAATGAGTATAGTTCTGCAAATTGGTAAAGAGGTAAGTAATTTAAATGTGGATCATTTTGTTAAATGTGCATAATCTAATTCAAAATTGAATGTCTTGAAAGTGTTTTGAATAAACTTGTAGGATAAGGATATGTAACATCCCAAAGATCGAATAGCGAACCTCGAAGTATGTTGGAAAGATTTAATAGAAATAAAATTTTAAAATACTATAAAAAGTTAAAAGATAGGACCAAATCTCAAAAGTTTTGAAAAAAGAGGAGCAATATGGAGATGATATAGGGGCTAGATGGTAAGGATTTCCCAAAAAAAAAGGGAAATTTGGGAATTTTTTTTAAAAAAAGAAATGAAACCAACGATGCAGGTCTACCCTTGACATCGAATAGTCCTCACAACCCTTATAAAAACTTTTTTTTCTCAGCCATTTAAGGTGGGGGGGAGGGGGAGGGGGGAACCCTAACAGAAGAGGAAGGATCGATCGCAAGAGAATGATAGTGAGATCGACTTAAAGGAGAGCAAGTCGAACAAGTACAAGATTCTAGAGAGGAAGTAAGATCTTAAAATAACTAGTCTAATAGAGAGAAGGATGGGTGGAAAGAGTATGAACATCTAAAGAGGAACTGATGGCATTGCGTTACGGCATCGCCAAGGAGGACTTGAGAGAGAATCGACATTGCAAGTAAACATCCACATGGTGATAGGAGGTAAGAAAAATTTTGGTTTCAAACACCAAAATCGAGATTTATATTTTTAAATACCTTCTTTCGGAGGATGTAAGCATGATTGGGGTTGAAAAAAATGGAAAGATATTTGAACTTTTAGTAGAATGTTAGATCGTGCATCATAAAAGGCTAAACAGAAAATGTATGTAGATATATGATGATGCAACAACAAAGTAAGAGAATTGAGGGTGAAAGGGTTTTCATGATAGAAGGCTGATATTTTAGAGAAAATCAATTAGAGTCTTAAAAACCAAAAAATAGGATGAATGGCTAAAAGTAACTCAGAAGAATAAATCAAATATGCTAAAGAAAGAGGGACAACTAAATGTAAATTAATTCAAGAATAAAAAATGAAAAAAGTATGAATGAACACTAGAGAAAGAAAATAGATGGGAAATTAGGGTCTATTTTAAGGGAGAGTTGAGGGGAGGAAACAACAAAACATAGGTTTTGTTTGCAATGATTTAGAAATAGAATTGTGAATAAATGATAGGGGTTTGAGGGAGAGAAAGGATGGAGAGATATGGGAATAAATAAAAATGGTTACAAGCCAGATAAAAGGAGAGGAATTATAGGGCCTTATAGGGGACTGTGGTGTTAAACCAAAAACCTTCCTAAGGAAACATAGGCCACTATTTCTGGTGTGTGGATCAACTTTGTGTGGGTTTGTCGCCAGCTAATGGCTAAAAAGTGTGTGAAAATGGTGTACTGATGGGTTATGTGAGTGGTCGGACAATAGTTGTTTAAATATGCGTTTGATATTCAACATAAAATGGCATATACTGATTTGGAAAATAATGTGGTAAAAAACACCAAAGGATTGTAGGTATGTAAAAATAGAATGTGCATGGAGCGGTTCTTGATATTATCGTTCTGGTTACTATGCGGGCATGCAGATTGGAGGCAAATTAGTATGGAATTATCGAGGAGAATAAAATGAGCAAATAGGGACTCTGAGTGGAAAAAATTAAGCTGAACATAGGTTGAAGAGTGAAGAAAAATACCATGAAATTAATAAACTAGAATGTGAAAGATGGAACTGCAAATTGTAAGTTTAATTACCGAGGATATGTAACAGGTGGTTATTGTGTTAGGAGTGTCTTTTAACCTACAAAGGAGTGGCTGAAAGGGGTGGCTAGGTAGACCAAAGATGAGGTAACATATGGGTTATGAAATAGGAACTGCCATGGTAATTATGTTGAAATTCAAGGGAAATTTAGGCAGTAGTGAGCTGGGAACCATATAAGCAAAGGGATAAATTGGCTATTTGAGTAGTAGAGTGATGAAAAAGAGTAGAGAGACTGTTAGGACAAGTTAGGGAAGTGGATAACGGGCTATTTGTACCTGCGAGCTTTGGGGAGAGTTTAGGATTCTAGAATTTTCCTTTAGAGGGAAAAAGGGGAATGTCTGGAGTGAGAAAGAGAGTTGAGGGTGACTCTGGTTTAGGAATTTTATTGATTTCAATACATTGTTTGAATTTAAATTTGACTTCATGGGCATGGGTGGGCTCATTCCTGTTTATTTACAGATGCAGTGAAGCAAGAATCAAGATAAGATTCACCACCAGCAGAATCCAATACATAGGGGATACAACAAGAGAATAAGTGAGATTTACACCATTATACTCATACGGACATAATAGCTAAAATTAACACACATGTATAAGAACGTCTTCGTCATTCACTATGGTGTAGCGTATGTTGATAGAAAGCTAAGGAACATTTTGACTGTGTTGATGATGATGAATTTGAGAAGTATGTATTACTGGTAATTTAAAATAGGATGCCTCGACTATTATAGGTTGGGGGGTGTTACAGGATAAGAGGAAATTATAGGTAAGTGATTTGAGTTTAGGAAAACACCCACTAGGGTGATTGAGTTAGTGCACTGTAACGTAGATTCTAATTGCTCAAGGCGCTGATCTGGGCTTCCTGAACGATTTATGCTCATCGTGTTATTTAATGTTGTTTTTCCAAATCAAATAAAATAAGAGGGTGATCACGATCCAGTCAACCTAGTTCTTGAAGCATGGAGGAAACAAGAAAAGAGAAAACTAAAGTTGTGTAGGAGTGAGATTAAATAGAGGTTCATACAGCAAATAGGAATACAAGAACAATGCTTCTCAAAAAGAGAAGGAAAAAAAAAAGTGAGAGGCAGTAGGATAGATAAAGAAAATTTATACATTTAGTTGGTAGGATTTTAGAACTATATGAATGTATGAACACATGTTTTGGATCTTCTCAAATTTTGTTTATTTGATATATATATTTTCTTGATATTGGAAGTTTATGAGCACTTGTATATGGGTTTCCAAGTTGGGTCATTACACTGTGTGAAGGATGCATGATTTGGAAATATTTTTTTATTTTTAAATTAAATTTGTGTAAATTTAAATTCACAAAATTATATAATTAATAATAAAAAGATATAGTGAAATTAATTATTTCTGAAATTATTTTGTTTCGGAAAATATTTTGCCTTCTATGAAAAAGACAATTATTTTATTTTACTTTGCTTATTTCATAATATATAAACTTTATAATAGAAATACGTATACACATCAATACATTTGACTATTTCATAAATATATAAATTTTATAATAGAAACACGAATACACATCAATACATTTTATAAATAAAAGTTATAAAATTACTTTTTGGTTTGCTCTTTGATTAGGTTACTAGAAAGACATTGGTGGTCTTTCTATTTGGTATCGTCCTAAATATTATAATTCTAAAGAATATCAAAATATTTATTAAATTGAATAATCTAATATTTTGACGAATTAATTAATTATTAAAACAAAAATTAATTAGTTTTTTATTAACTAAAAATAGAATAATACTTAACAACTTATTATTAAAAATCAGCAACAAGAAATAAAAAAATTAAGTTGTACAAGAAAATAATAATAGGCAGAAAATTGAAGAAGATAAAAAATAAATAAATAAACCAGGCTTGTAGCTGTAAGAGGAGCGTTCACCTGGTTGCACTCCAGAATATAGCAAAAGAAAAGAACAAGAAGAAAAAGAAAAAGAAGAATAAGTAGTATTAATTGTAGTAGCAGTAGCAATAGTAGGAGTAGTAGTAATAGTATTAGTAACAGTAGCACTAATAACAGCAATAACAATATTAGCAGTAACAATAGCAACAACTGTAACGACCCTGAAAATCCAAAAGGAAATATATACTAATTTAAGTGCGGAAGCGAAATAAAAAGTTAAGGTTTACATCCCTTATACAATAACTTAAAAGTACTAAACAAACATCACAGAATGAATTATCTAAAAGAAACACGAGAAATGAGAAAAAAAAAGGAAACTATAAAGTATCTAGCATCTACTCGCAGCTTTCTTGCGGATCGGGCTCGGGAACCAGGTCCTCCTGATCTGAAATGGCTAAATAAGGGGTGAGCTACATTAGTCCAGTAAGGACATCACACTATATCGCGGGCACATAAGTAAATGTTGGTAGAAAACAAAAAACAACCAATGGAGCACTAAATTTAAACCAATACATTCATTAAAAGTAAAACCATTTACTCTTTTACTTACCATTGGGGAATATGTGAAAACAACCTATAAAGACAATAATATCATACAGATCATAACTTCATGCACAATCAGTAACATAGAACATATTATAAATTCATATTCATTAACAATAACTAATCATCACCATTTCTCGTTTCACCAGCCTACTAGTATCCATGAGGATCCATAGAGGTGTCCCCGCTACATGTGAACCATTTCTCTTAACAATCTTAATTCCAAGGTCGTCCCCATACTTCGTCTGGTATGAGTGCCAAGACATTAAACCTCAATACCCCGTCTGGTATGAGGGTGAAGCGAGCCGTCCCCATACCCCGTCCGGTATGAGCGTCAAATGACCAAGTCTCCATACCTCATCCGGTATGAGACAACATTCACAGTAGGGTTCCCTATCAACCGAGTCCGTCCACCATCTCCTAGGATATTTAGTGAGGCTGTCACCTTATCTGTTTCCAATTTCTCCTTAATCTCCGTTACCAAATTAAACACAATCACATAAACAATGAACATGCACCCGGTAATACAATCATATCTTAAATCCCAAAATCACATAGTGGCCAAGTAAGACAGTAATACATGCATTTAAAACCCTAAACCAGATACCATCATGCCTTTAAACTGTAAAATAAATCAATAGGAATCAACAGAGAAAAATGTCTGATTTCGGGTTCCATTAGCAATCCGTAATTAATTAGGCATATTTATCTAACTTGTACAAAAGACCGTATTATTATTTATTCAAACTTCACATCTATGATAGGAAATAGGGTGAGGGGTCCTTACCTGATTCGGCGCTGAAAACTAAATGGTTACTACGCCTACGGGCGGTCCCTAGATTCCCTGAATTTTTTTTTGGGAACTGAAACGCGCTTACGATACCTACAAATGTCCCAAATAAATCCAAAAATTAGTCCTAGGGCCTACTCGGCCAATTTAAAAAATCTGGCATGACAGCTACACTGTGCTCCGACGACGGCGCTGCGCCCGAGGGGGCGACCCGCCTCAGGTTGGCTGTTTTTGGCCGAATTCAGCCAAACTTGCATCAGTTTCTGTGAGAAAACACACTTAAGGCCCTCGGTTGCCCAAAAAATGTAGAAAACTGAAACTCACGGGCAGTGGGGCTCTCTGGTGCGGCGGCTCCTCCAGCTCACGTTGCAGCTGGGTGTTTTACTTCGGTCAACCTGTAGAGAAGGAAACGGTGATCACAACGGTGGAAAAATTACATCGAACGGGAATTGGGGAGGGCCTCATCGGAGGTATTTTCTGAAACACCCTGCGGCAGCGCCGTCGAGCTTCAATGGTATTTTTTAGCTAATTGGCCGGTTCTTTCACTCCAATTTGGCCATGGGTGGGTTTAAAATTGAATTTTGTGCAAGAAGAGAAATGTTTTCCTCGTTTGGCAGTCAAAAATTGTTTCGGTGCAGCGGCAATCGGCTCCCCGGCGGCTGGGCTGTCTTCTCCGGCGAGGGGCTCTGGCGACTAGGGTTAGGGTTTGGGTGCAGATGGGGTTATTTATACCTATCCACTTTTGATCTGGACCATCCGATCGCGATTAAATAAGGAGTGAATCTGTACTGTTCATTGTGATTCAATCTGGGCCGTCCGTGCTCGATGCAATCTGGGCTGTCCGTGCGCGCGGGAACAAATCTCAGCTGTTCGATCGCGTGCATGTGGATCGCCCACTGGCTCCCCCCACGTGGCCTCCCACGTTAGTGCCTCTGCCACTTGGCGTGTCCTAGTTGGTCAGGGCTGCTGACCGGGCATCTGACGTGGTGTAACTTTTCTAAATTGCGCTTTAACCTCTGATTTTTTATTTTTCTTTCAAAAATACCGCCAGAATCTAAATTTTCACCCCTTTTTTCCAAAATTTTTTCAATTAAATCTTTAACTAATTTTTCACCCTTTTTATTATTATTATTATTATTATTATTAAATCAACTTAAAATAAATTAAATTAAATTCAATTCAATTAATAAATAATTATATTTATAAAAAAATAAAATAAAAATAAATAAATAAATAAATATTGGGTGTTACAACAACAGTAGCAGCAACAGTAGTAGTAGTAGTACTAGCAGCTGTACCAGTAGTAGTAATATTAGCAGTAGTAACAGTAGTAGCAGTAGCAACAGTAGTAGCAGTAGTAGCAACTGTATTAAAAGTAACAATAACAACAGTAATAGTAGTAATAGTAATAATATTATTGGTGGTAGTAGTAGCAGTAGGAGCAGTAGTACTAGTACAAATACTTATAGATACCCATGTACTTGAAAGCATTTAGTGTAATAGCCCCGGAATTTTAAAATAAAATATGTGTATTAAAAAGGTCAAATGCGGAAGTATAATAAAAATTTTGATTAACATCCCTTACACTAAAACCAAAAACGTGCTCAAAGTATAAAAGAACAAACTAACTAAAAGAGAAACTCGAAAATAAAAGCTATAAATATAACTACGGAGTCTTCAGGCGTCCCCTTCGCCGTCTTCCTGCGGAACGGGCTCGGGAACCACGTCTTCCTTATCTGAAATGGTTAAGTAAGGAGTGAGCTACACTAGCCCAGTAAAGACATCACTCTACCTCACTGCCACAGGAGTAAGGGTGGGTAGAAAACAAAAACGACCAATGGAGCATAATTTGTAATAAACCCATTTGTTCATAAAAACGTTTACATTCCATTTACCTGGTGAGATCCATAAAACCATACACAAGCAACACATTATCATCATCACGTTATCACATAGACTTTATAATACAACATTTATCACGCGTTTGCATTTCAATCTTTAAACAACATAATTCCTTTTTACCAGCCTACTAGTATCCATGGGGATCCATAGGGGTCCCGCTACCCGTGAACCCTTAACATTTATAACCTGATTCCAGGGTCGTCCCCATACCCCGTCCGGTATGGGCGCCAAAACCATGAACCTCAATACCCCGTCCGGTATGAGGGTGAAACGGGCCGTCCCCATACCCCGTCCGGTATGGGTGCCAAAACACATAAGGTCTCCATACCCTGTCCGGTATGAGAGACCACGTTCCTGGTAGGGTTCCCTATGGACCCGATCCGTCCACCATCTCCTAGGATACCTAGTCAGGCTGTCCACATTATTCGTTTGCCAATTCACATAACCTTTTATCCCTTTTTCTTTAGTCACCATCATCAAGTCACACACAAACATGCAAACCGGTAGTTCACGCCAACAAGACAACACACAACATCGGGTTCTCAGTCATTCAGTCCATAATCAATGAAACAGTGATACATGTACACGAAACTATGAAATAAAAAAATCAGACATCATACTGCATTTAAAATTGTAAAATAGAACAAACAACAACTGACCGACAAATACACTAGACTCGGGCTCCATTAGTAACCTTAAACAATTTCACACAGCTATTGATTCATGAAATACCATTTTATCATTTATTGCACTTTAATACCGTGATAGGAAATAGGGTGAGGAATCCTTACTTATTTTTGGGACCCGAAATAGGCTTTTCCGAGTGCCTGCGGGTTATCCCTAAATTTCCTGAATTTTTTCTGAAAAACTGAAACACGCTATTGGTACCTGCACATGTCCCAAAAATCTCAGAATCAGAGCTAGGGCCCCTTTCGGCCAATATCGCAATTCCGGCATGGCGGCGATTTGCCTTGGGTTGGCCATTTTCGGTCGAATTCGGCCACACTTACATCGGTCCCTGCGATAAAACAACCCTAGGGCCCTCGGGGGGCAAAAAAATTACGAAAAACTGAAGCTTACCGGCGGCGATGCTCTCGGGTGCGGCAGCTCTCTGGCGAGGTTCATGTTTTGGTGATTTGGCGCCGATCAACCTGTAGAGAAAAGAATGGTGATCACAGTGATATAAAAATTGTATCAAACGGAGGCCGGGAAGGGCCTTATCGGAGGCAAAAACTGAGGAGGGGCGCGGCGGCGCCGCTGGGTTTCGACCATGTTTTTCGGCTGTTTGGCCGGGAGTTTGGCTCCGATTTGGCCACAGGGGAACTCAGCATTAAAAAACGAGTCGGAGATATGAAATTTACCTCGATCGGCAGTCGAAAAACTCCCCGGTGCGGCGGCGGTTGGCTCCTCCGGCGGCTGGTTCGTCTTCTCCGGCGAGGGTTGGCGGCTAGGGTTTTTGTGGTCAGGTGTGGGGGGTTTATTTATACCCTTTGCCTTTTAATCACAGCCGTCCATCTTGATTTAATCTGGGCCGTTTAATCGCGATTTAATTTGGATTAAATCTGGGCCATCCATCGCGGTTAAATCTGGGCCGTCCGTACTTGATTGAATCTGGGCCGTCCGTGCGCGTGCATCTGGGCCGTCCGTGCGCATGCATCTGGGCCGTCCATGCGCACGCTTGATCTGGGCCGTCCGTGCGCGCGGGGACGCATCTGGGCCGTCCAATCGCGCGCACGCGGATCGCCCACGTGGCCCGTTCCCGGGTCGGCGTGGCCTTGCCACGCGGCAGGTCCTGGTTGGCCGGGCTGCTGACTGGGCCGCTGACGTGGCTGCTGACGTGGCGTTGACGGGGCACAATTTTTCTAAATTACGTTTTGACCCCCGGTTTCTGATTTTCTTTTGAAAAATACCCCCAGAATCTAAATTTTCACCCCTTTTTTTCAAAATCAATTTCAATTAAATCCAAATAATATTTTTACCCAATTTTATCATTATTATCATTTTTATTTTTATTAAATTAAATTAAATAAATCAATTAAAATTCAATAATTACAAAATAAACTAAATAAAATAAATTAAAAATTAATAATAATAATAATAAAAATGATAAAATTAATGGGTGTTACATTTAGCATCAACCACAAATCAAAGCTTGAGTTTCTAAATTAGTCTTTTTTACTTCTTCCTCTCATATTTCAACAAATTATTATATTTAACTAGCATATCTCTTTATTTTTTCTAACAAAACAAATCAAGCCTAATTAATGATTTTGCCATTTGTAGGTTGATTTGTACATTCAAATTCTTCTTCAATTGAATTAATATGACAACAAAACTTTTTGTTTCCTTATTTAAATTTAAGTAAGGAAATATAGAAAAAATGCTAGATAATTAATAATACTATTAAAATAAACTCTTACCTATAAATACCTATGTACTTGAAAAGCTTTTCACATCAACCACAAATCAAAGCTTGAGTTTCTCAATTAGTCTCTCTTACTTTCATATTTCAACAAATTATTATATTTAGCTTGGCTATCTTTTCATTTTTTCTAACAAAAATAAATCAAGCCTAATTGATAATTTTCTATTTATAAATTGATTTTTACATTCAAATTCTTCTTCAATTGAATTAATATGACAATGATACTTTTTTTCTTTATTTAAATTAATTAATTAATTAAAGTAAAGAAATCCGGAAAAAAAATCTTGATAATTAATAAAACTATTAAAATAAACTAGTATATATAAATGCCAATGCACTTGAAAGCTTTTAGCATCAACCACAAATCAAAGCTTAAGTTTCTCAATTAGTCTCTCTTACTTCTTCCTCTTATATTTCAACAAATTATTATATTCAGCTAGTCTATCTCTTTATTTTTTCAAACAAAAACAAATCAAGCTTAATTGATGATTTTGTCAGTTTTAGTTTGATTTATACATTCAAATTCTTTTTCAATTGAATTAATATGACAAAAAAGATTTTTTTACTCATTTAAATTTATTAATTAATTCAAGTAAGGAAATCTGAAAAAAAAATTCTGGATAATTATTAATACTATTAAAATAAACTAGTACATATATTTACCCATGTATTTGAAAGCTTTTAGCATCAACCAAAAATCAAAGCTTGAATTTCTCAATTAGTCTCTCTTATTTCTTCCCATATATTTCAACAAATTATTATATTCAGGTAGCTTATTTTTTCATTTTTTCTAACAAAAACAAAACTAGGCTAATTGATGATTTTACCATTTGTAAGTTGATTTGTACATTCAAATTCTTCTTGAATTGAATTAATATGACAACAACAAAAAAAATTTTCTTTATTTAAATTAATTAATTAATTCAAGTAAGAAAATCTAAAAAAAAAACTCTGCATAATTAATAATACTATTATAATAAACTAGTACCTATAAATATCAATATACTTGAAAGCTTTTAGCATCAACCACGAATCAAAGCTTGAGTTTCTCAATTAGTTTTTCTTACTTCTTCCCCTCATATTTCAACAAATTATTATATTCAAGTAGCTTATTTTGTAATTTTTTTTAACAAAAATAAAACAAGGCTAATTGATGATTTTGCCATTTGTAGGTTGATTTCTACATTCAAATTCTTCTTCAATTGAATTAATATGACCAAAAAACTTTTTCTCTTTATTTAAATTAATTAATTCAAATAAAAAAATCTAAAAAAAAATTTGGATAATTAATAATACTATTAAAATAAACTAGTACCTATAAATGCCAATGTACTTGGAAGCTTTTAGCATCAACCACAAATCAATGCTTGAGTTTCTCAAAATTTAATTTTGAACACCCCCTTGGCCAAATCGGAGTAAAAAGATCAGTGGATGAGCCGAAAACTGTTGGTAAAGCCCAGCAGCGCAGCTGTGGAGAAAAATAAAAATCACCTCTGATGAGGCCCTTCCCGATTCCTGTTTCGTACAATTTTTCTACCATTGTATTCACCATTTTGTTTCCCACAGGTTGATCAAAGAAAAACGCCCAACTGCGAAGGTGAGTCGGTAGAGCTGTTGCAACAGAAAACCCCGCCGCCAGTAAGCTTCTATTTTTTGACTTTTTCAGCCAACTGAGGCCCCTTAATGTCTTTTCTCGTAGGGATAAGTATAAAATCGGCCAAAATCGGCTAAAACTTGCCGAAAATGGCCAGCCTGACTGCCGCCACCGTGCTAGAATATTGAAATTGCCCGTAAAGGGTTTTTAACACTGATTTTGAATTTTTTGAGATATTTCTAGGTACTTGGAGCGTATTTTAATCTCCAAAGAAAAATTCAGGGAACCCGTGGACCGCCAGTAGGTGCAGCTGAAAGCTTTACATTTCAGATATTGATTCGAGTAAGAATCCCTCACACCTATTCCTTGTTATAGAATTGAAGTTTAATTATAAATAATATGGTGTTTTATACAATTTAGAAAATCTTGTTAATTATTCACAAATTACTAATGGAGCCAGAATTTGTTATTTATCACTGTTGATTCTGTTTGATTGATTTTACTGTTTCAAATGCATAATATTACACTTGAGTTGGTATGATGATTTAGTAGTGTTTCCTTGATGCATGTATTGCTTGTTCTGTGTGATTTACAGTTAAATTGTGAAACTGAAAATTAAATATAAATGGGGAATTGTTTGATTAAGTGAATGATTGAATGGTAGCCTTACTGGATATCTTGGAAGATGGTGGATGGACTGGGTACATAGGGAACCCTACCGTGAACATTGCCTCATACCGAACAGGGTATCGAGGATTGGTATTTTGGTACTCATACCGGCGGGGTATTAAGGGATAGTATTTTTGGCGCTCATATCAGACGGGGTATGGGGACGGCCAGTTACTTAAAAATGTTAAATAAGGGTTCACGCGTAGTAGGGACATCATTATGGACCTCCATAGATACCAGTAGGCAAATAAAAAGGGAAAGTTAGTGTTGTGGTTAATTGAATATGAGATTATGATATTATTTGTGCTATTGCCTTTATAGGTCAGTTTTGAAAATTTCTCTACAATAAGTATACAATAAATGATTTTACTCATGATAAATGAATTTACTTAAATTAAGAACTCCATTAGTTATTTTCATGATTTTTACTAACCTTCATTTCTGTATCGGTGAATAGTGTGACATTCTTGGTGGGTTAGTGTAGCTCACTCTTTCATTAACCATTTCAGATCAAGAGGACCAAGATCTAGATCTCGATCCATAAGAGGGTTGCGAATAGGATGTTTAGTTGTATACTTTCCATTTTTTTTCTTGATTATTCGTTGTTCTTTTAAAAGGGTCATTCTTGTAGCCCTATTAGGTATTCTGAATTATTGTGTAAGGAATGTAAACTCTAGCGTTATTATTTCTCTTCCGCATTCAATTTATAATTTATTTCATTTCTAGTTCCGGGCTGTTAGAGTTGGTATCAGAGCCGCGTTCCTCGGAACCATTTCTTACACAAAAACTCTAGAAAATACCAAAGAATGAATTATCACTCAACCATTCTTTGTGAAATACAGGTACGGATAGATGAGGAGATGAAGAACCCCACTAAACTGAGCAGTATGGGAGGGTTCGTTTTGAGAGGATGTTGACCGGTTATTTGAAATGCTGGAGAACCTCATCGCTGCCTAGTAGGTCTGGGAGGAAAGAAGGGAACTACCTGACCTTCCCCCGCTACCACAGGTTTAGCCACCCCTGCAGCGGGAGGATCCTGAGTCACCCCGGTACAACCCTGCACCTCTATAGTACCATCCGGTACCACCACAGTATGATCCGATGCCCCAACCACAGTACCACCCTGCACCACCACAGTATAGCCCGATGCCCCAACTGCATCACCAGACACCACCACAGTACAATCCGGTGCCTCTACCGAATCATCCAGTACCACCACAGGGTCATTCGGTCCATCCCCAGCATAATCCAGTCCCTCTTCCGCGGGACCCAGTTCCTCCCATGATGGACCCAGGCTACATTGAGAGATGTAAAAGACTAAACCCATCTACTTTTGCAAAGGATCCTCCTTTAAAGAGGTCGAGTGCTGGTTAACTGAGACAGAGAAGGTCTTCACGAGTCTTGGGGTTATTCCTGAACAGAGAGTCATACTTACCACCTACATGCTGGTGGGAGAGGCAATCCACTGGTGGCTACTCAAGCAGGCCACCCTGCCCGTTCTAGTCACTTGGGAACAATTCTTGATGGCCTTTAATGCAGAATACCTCCTAGAGCATCTCCGATATCTGAAGGAAATAGAGTTTGCACAACTGGTCCAGGGTGACATGGCTGTATCAGAATATGCCTGAAAGTTTCTAGAGTTGGCCTGGTATTCCCCTGAGAGCATGACGGATGAAGGTAGAAAGGCAAGAAAGTTCGAGTGGGGTCTCCGTCCTGAGATCAGACAGCAGATGTATGTATTCGAGCTCAGTACTTACTCAGTTGTTCTGGCCAAAGCACAACTAGTGGAGAAGAACCTTCGCATTTTTCCTCTAGCAATAGGGAACCTTAGGACTCTGGTTTCACATTGCATACCACCACTTATTGCACATGTTCAGCAGAACAAGAGACCAAGGCCAATGACTCAGGCTCCTCCTCAGATTCCAACAACAGGACACGACAATACTTGCCAACACTGTGGCAAGGATCATAGAGACCGACCCTGTTATTGCCTCAACAATACTTGCCGCATATGTGGGAGTTCCCGAGGAATTAGAAATTGGTCAGACCTCCTATCCAGGGTAGGGCTTACAACCTCATTTAGTAGGATGTAGAAGCCAACCCAGAGGTGATACAGGGCAAACTTAAGAAAGAAATTTGTATTCAAGAGATTCTGGTAGTCCGAGACTTTTCAGATGTGTTTCCGGATGAACTACTTGGATTGCCAGTGGACAGAGAAGTTGAATTCACCATAAAACTTCAGCCAGGCCCCCAGCCTATTTCTGCTGCCCCTTATCTCATAAGTCATGTTGAGATGGAGGAGCTGAGAAAACAGATTAATGAAGCGTATGATAGTGGATTCATCTGACCTAGTGTGTCCCCTTGGGGTGCCGAAGTCACATTTGCAAGGAAGGGGAATGGGACGTTAAGGTTATATATTAACTACAGAGGACTGAACAGGGTCACGATCAAGGACAAGTACCCCCTCCCCAAGATCGATGACTTTTTGATCAGTTGCAGGGTGCCAAATTCTTCTCCAAAATAGACTTGCGTTCAGGTTACCATCAGCTAAAGATCAAGGCAGAAGACATTCCCAAAACAACTTTTTAGACCAGGTACAGACACTATGAATTCTTGATCATGCCATTTTGGCTAACCAACACACCAACCATCTCCATAGATTTGATGAACAGGGTTTTCAGACAATTTCTGGATCAGTTCGTCATTATATTATGGATGATATCTTGGTCTATTCAAAAAGTAGAGAGGAGCAAGCTCACCATCTGACTCAAGTTTTATAGGTTCTTAGAGAAAAGAAGTTGCATGCAAAGTTGAGCAAGTGTGGGTTCTGGCTCGAGCAGACTACCTTCTTAGGGCACATCATATCAAGGGATGGAGTGTCAGTGAACCCTGAAAAGGTTGAGTCAGTGCTTGACTGGGAAAAATTAACCTCGATCAAGGAGATTCGTAGCTTTCTGGGAATGGTAGGTTATTACCGCAAGTTTGTGGAAGAATTTTCTAGTCTAGTTGCTTCTTTGACTCGGCTCATAAAGAAGAACATCAAGTTTGAGTAGAATAAGGACTATGAAAGGAGTTTTTCAGAACTAAAGAAGCGGTTGACTACCACATCTGTGTTGGCCTTGCCGAGTGGGACATGTGGATATGCAGTTTATAGTGATGCCTCCTACTTGGGGTTAGGTTGTGTTCTGATGTAGCATGAAAAGGTCATAGACTATGGGTCCAGGCAGTTGAAGAGTCATGAGAAAAACTACCCCACCCATGACTTGAAACTTGTCGCGATTATCCACGTCTTGAAGACTTAGCGCCATTACTTGTATGGGGAGATCTTTCAGACCTATACCGACCATAAGAGCTTGAAACTCATATTCACTCAAAAGAATCTCAACATGCATTAGAGAATATGGATAGAACTCCTCAAGGACTACAATTGCAACATCTTGTATCACTCGGGTAAAGGCAACGTGGCAGTCGACGCACTCAGCAGAAAAAGTGCAGGCATATTAGCTCACCTAATAGTTTTATAATGCAGGGCAATAGGGGCCAAACAATAGGTACAACTTTAGGACCTGAAGAGAATCACATGTTTGGCCTACCTAACTGTTCAACCTGAGTTGATCCAGAAAATAAAAGAAGTCCAATTCGCCGATTCTACCCTAGTAGCCCTAAAAAAAGATGTATAATAGGGAGTTAATTCAGAATTTCGAGTCTCTACTGATGGGTTGCTTAGATTTCAGGACAGGGTGTGTGTTCCATGTGATAGTGAGCTGAAAAGAGACATCATGACAAAGGCCCATAACTCAAAGTTTTTCATGCATCCTGGAAGCACTAAGATGTATTAAAGTATGCGACCCCAATTTTAGTGGAACGGGATGAAAAGATATGTGGCCGACTTTGTTTTCAAGTGTTAGTATGTCAGCAAGTCAAGGCATAGCATCAACACCTAGGCAGACTACTTCAGCCATTACTAATTCCGGAGTGAAAGTGGGAACATATCATAATGGATTTTGTGACAGGATTGCCTAGGGCACGCTTAGGACATGATGCCATTTGGGTAATTGTTGACCAGGTCACCAAGTCTTCCCACTTCTTAGCCATCAGGATGACCGACTCCTTGTGAACAAATTAGCAAGAATGTATATCCGGGAGATAGTCAGGTTACATAGAGTGCTAGTGATAGTAGTGTCCAACAGGGACTCCAAGTTCACTTCTTGATTCTGGTCTAGTTTTTAGCAAGTCATGGGAACAAAACTATTTCTTAGTACCGCATTCCACCCTCAAACAGATGGACAATCAGAAAGGACAATCTGCACACTGGAGGATATGTTTCGAGCTTGTGTTCTTGACTTCAGAGCCCATTGGGATGACCATTTACCCCTAATAGAGTTTGCCTATAATAACAGCTACCAAGCAAGTATGGGCATGGCTCTGTACGAGGCGTTGTATGGCTGCCCATGCAGATCATCGATTTGTTGGGAAGAGGTGGGTGATAGAAGATTGCTTTGTCCAGATCTTGTGGAGGAAACTACAGCCAAAATAGTTAAGATCAGGAAGAACATCCAGACAGCTCAAAGCATACAGAAGAGTTATGCGGATACCTAGAGGAGGAATTTGAAATTTGAGAAAGGTGATGAGGTGTTCCTTAAGGTCACTCCGTTCAAGAAAATCAGTAGATTTTACAAGAGGGGAAAACTAAATACCAGGTTCATTGGGCCATTTGAAATCTTAGATAGAATTGGCACCGCTGCCTACAGACTGGCATTGCCTCCAAAACTTTTCAGGGTCCATAATGTGTTTCATGTGTCCATGCTATGCAAGTACAACTCAAACACCTCGCACGTCTTGGCTCACGAGCCTCTTTCACTCTAGGAGGATTTATCCTACGAGGAGGTAGCAGTTGGTATTGTGGACTGAAAAAGCAGAGTACTCTACAACTGGAAAAAATTTTCATTAAGGTTTTATGGCTGAATCACACATAGGGAGAGGCTACATGGGAGTTAGAATCAGGCTTCAGAGCCCAGTATCCCCAACTGTTTGATTGAGTGAGAGAGAGAGACAAATTTGAGGGACCAAAATTCTTTTAAGGGGGGAGAGTTGTAATACCCAGAATTAATTTTAAGATATTTACAATTAATGTATAAAATATAATTTTTAAATTTATGAATTTTTGTTTAATGTAAAAATTAAGAAAAATAGGTGGAGGATGAAATTGAAAACAATTTTGGGAAAAAGGGGTGAAAATTTGGATTCTGGGGGTTTTTTGAAAGAAAAATAAAAAATTAAGGGTCAAAATGCAATTTAATAAAAATATACCATGTAGGACTGCTAAGTCAGTAGCCCCGACAAACTGGAGCACGCCGCGTGACAAGGCACGCTGACATGGTGCCACGCGGGAGGCCACACTGGCAATCCCCGTGCTTGTGATCAGCTGGTTCGGGTCCGTTCCTTCCTCAGGCGCGATTAGACGGTCGTGATTAAATGCAATGAATGGTCTAGATTCGTTTTCTCTTTAAACGTGATTGTACGGTCCATATCAGATCACGATGAACAATCCAGATTAATTTTCTATTTAAACGCGATCGGACGATCTAGATCAAACACGATGGATGGCCTAGATTAAAAGGAGACAGATATAAATACCTCACTTCACACCAAACCCTAACCCTAGCAGCTGCCACCCCCTGTCAGAGAAAAAGAACAAGTCGCCAGGAAGGGAGCTGACCGCCGACTACTGCCCACCACCGCGCCGGAGCCACCTCTGACTGCCAAAAAATGTAAAAAATTCTCCCAGTCACTTGAAATTTGATTTTGAACACCTCCATGGACAAATCAGAGCAAAAGGACTGGCGGATGGGTAGGAAACCACGGGTAAAGCCCGATGCCACCACTGCAGGAAAGATTGAAAATTGCCTTCGATGAGGCCCTTTCCGATTCCTATTTCGTGCAATTTTTTCACCATTATATTCACCATTTTGTTTCCCACAGGTTGACCAAATAAAAAGCACAACCGTAAAGGTGAGCCGATGGAGCCGCCCCACTAGAAAATCTCGCTGCCGGTAAGCTTATGTTTTTTGACTTTTTCGGCCAACTGTGACCCCTTAATGTGTTTTCTCGCAGGGATGAGTACAAAACTGGCCAAAATAGACCAAAACTAGCAAAAAATGGCCAACCCAAGGCAAACCACCACTGCGGGTGGCGGTCACCGAAGCATGATGTCGTCGCCATGCCAGAATCTCAAAATTGGCCAGAAAGGGCTTCTAACATCGATTTTTAGTTTTATAGGGTATTTCTAGGTACTTGGTAGTAGTAGTAGTAGCATTTATAGTAATAGTATTAGTTGTAGTAGTACTTATAAATACCCATGTACTTGAAGGCTTTTAGCATCAACCACAAATCAAAACTTGAGTTTCTCAATTTGTCTCTCTTACTTCTTCCTCTTATATTTCAACAAATTATTATATTAAACTAGCCTATTTTTTCATTTTTTCTAACAAAAACAAATCAAGGCTAATTGATGATTTTGCAATTTGTAGGTTGATTTGTACATTCAAATTTTTCTTTAATTGAATTAATATGACAACAAAACTTTCTTTTCTTTATTTGAATTAATTAATTAATTCAAGCAAGAAAATCTGAAACAAAAATTATAGATAATTAATAATACTATTAAAATAAACTAAATTTTATTTAGTGTTAAATATAATACAGTAGTAGTGATAGTAGTAGTAGCAGCAGTAGTAATAATAGTATTAGCCGCAGTTGTAATAACAGTGGTAGTAGCAATAGCAGCGGTTACAGCTGCAACAGTAGTACCTGTTGCAGAAGTATTAACAATAGTAGTAGTAAAGTGGTAGTAGTAGTAGTAGAAATAGTAACAGGAGTAGCAATAGCAGTAGCAGTAGCAGTAATAGCAGCAGTAACAACAGTAGTAGTAGTAGTAATAAAAGTATTAGTAGTAGTCGTAATAATAGTGATATTATAGCTAATATAAGAAAATCTGAAAAAAAATGCTGGATAATTAATAATGCTATTAAAATAAACTTAATTTTTTGTGTTATTACATATAATGTAGTAGTAGTAGCAATAGTTGTATTAGTATTAGTAACAATTGTAGCAACAGTGGTAATAGCAGTAGTAACAGTAGTAAAAATAGTAGCAGTAGTAGCAATAGCGACTTTAACAGTAGTAGCAGCAATAGAAATAACAATAGTAGTAGAAATAGTATAAGTATTAGTAGTAGTAGTAGCAATAGTAATAGTAGAAGTAGTATTAGTAGTAGTAGTAGTAATAGTAGTACCAATAAATACCTATGTACTTGAAAGCTTTTAGCATCAACCACAAATCAAAACTTGAGTTTCTCAATTCGTTTTTCTTACTTCTTCCTCTTATATTTCAACAAATTTTTATATTCAGCTAGCCTATCTATTCATTTTTTCTAACATACATAAATGAAACATAATTGATCATTTTGTCATTTGTAGGTTAATTTGTACATTCAAATTCTTCTTTAATTGAATTAATATGGCAATGAAAGTTTGTTTTTCTCATTTAAATTAATTAATTAATTTCAAGTAAAAAAATATGAAAAAAAATTGCTAGATAGTTAATAATACTATTCAAATAAACTAAATTTTTTATGGTATTACTTATAATGCAATAGTAGTGGTAGTAGTAGTAGCACGGTAACAATAGCAGTATTAGCAGCAGTAGGAGTAATAGTGGTGGTAGTAGTAGTAGCAGTAGTAGAAATAGTAATAGTAGTAATAGCAGCAGTAGCAGCTGCATCAGTAGTATCTCTTATAGTAGTAATAACAGTAGTAGCAATAATAGAAGTAACAGTATTTGCAGTAGCAATAGTATTATTAGTAGTAGTAGTAGAAGGAGTACTAGCACCTATAAATACCCATGTACTTGAAAGTTTTTAGCATCAACTACAAATTAAAACGACTTTCTCAATTAGTCTCTCTTACTTCTTCCTCTCATAGTTCAACAAATGATTATATTTAGCTAGCCTATCTATTCATTTTTTCTAACAAAAATAAATCAAACATAATTGATCATTTTGCCATTTGTTGGTTTATTTGTAAATTTAAATTCTTCTTTAATTAAATTAATATGACAACGAAATTTTTTCCTTGTTTAAATTAATTAATTAATCTAAGTAAGGAAATCTGAAAGAAAAAAATGCTAGATAGTTAATAATACTATTAAAATAAGATTTTTTATGGTGTTAGATATAATGCAGTAGTAGTGGCAGTAGTCTTAATAGTAGTCGCAACTGTAGCAGAAGTAGTAGTAACAGTATTAGTAATAGTAGTAGTAGCAATATTAGTAATAGTAGTAGTAGCAATGGTAGTAATAGTAATAAAAGTAGTAGTAATAATAATAGTAGTAGAAGTAGTAGTAATAGAAGTAGTAGCAATAGTAGTAGTAATAGAAGTAATAGTAGTAGTAGCAGCAGTAGTAGTAGTAGTAATAGTAGCATTAGTAGTACTAGTACTAGTACGACTACTTATATATATTATGTACTTGAAGGCTTTTAGCATCAACCATAAATCAAAACTTGAGTTTCTCAATTAGTTTATCTTACTTCTTCGTCTCATATTTCAACAAATTATTATATTTAGTTAGTCTATCTTTTTATTTCTTCTAAAAAAAAATTAATTGATCATTTTATCATTTGTAGGTTGATTTGTACATTTAAATTCTTCTTCAATTGAATTTATGTGACAATGAAACTTTTTTTTTCTTTATTTAACTTAATTAATTAATTCAAGTAAGAAAATCTAAAAAAAAAGTTTGATAGTTAATAATACTATTAAAGTAAGATTTTTTATGATTTTATATATAATGAAGTAGTAATAGCAGTAACAATAGTAGCAGCAGTAGTAGCAGTAGCAGTATTAGTAATAGTAGCACAAGCAGTAGTAATAGTAGTAGTAAAAATAGTAGTAATATTAGTAGTAGTAACATTAACAGCAGTAGCAGCTGTAGCAGTAGTAGTAGCAGTAGTAATAGTAGTAGAAGCAGTAGAAGTAACGGTAGTACTAGTATTAGTAATAATATTAGTAGTAATAGTAGTATTAGTAGTAGTAGCAGTAGTATTAGTACTAGTACTTATAAATACCCATGTACTTAAAGGCTTTTAACATTAACCACAAATCAAAACTTGAGTTTCTCAATTAGTCTCTCTTACTTCTTCGTGTCATATTTCAACAAATTATTATATTCAGCTAGTCTATCTCTTCATTTTTTCTAACAAAAACAAATCAAGCCTGATTGTTTATTTTTCCTTTTGTAGGTTAATTTGTACATTCAAATTCTTCTTCAATTGAATTAATATGATAACTAAACTTTTTTTTCCTCATTTAAATTAATTAAAGTAAGGAAATTTTAAAAAAAAATAGATTGTTAATAATACTATTAAAATAAACTAGATTTTTTGTATTGTGTTAGATATAATTTTATTAGAAGTTTTAAATAATTTTGTAATTTAATTTTAATATAAATTATAGTTCCAACTATATGAGTTTAATATAATTTTATATGAAGATTTATGAAAAAAAATTAATTAATTAATTTTAGTATGAATATAATTAAAAAATATATAATAAATAAATAAACTAAAAAATAATTATATGAATCATAGTAAATCTATTCATTTCACAATATAAGAATTATATTAAGGACAAAATATTATTTTACTGTTCAAATTTTGATCCATTTTATTTTGTAATTATAACTGTGTATTTTATTAAAAAAACAATCTCAAGTTTTTAAATTTTTTAAATGATTAAAACAGTTAAAAGTAAATATAAGAATTCTTTTAAAGCTTGAAATAATAGGAATATGTTATCACTTAAACAAAAAACAGTAAGAAGTATAATTGAGATGAAGTGTTTGATTGTGCATATAATCTTATCGTTGGGTCATCCAAATTTACTTCAAGTCAAATTTACATCCAAAATAACAATGAATACATAGAAACTGATAGGAAAGTAGTTCATATGATCTTTTGGTTATTTTTTTTTTTTCAGATGTTGGGTTAAATCTATTCTCAAACTTAATTAAAACTACAATGGAAGGTTAGCAATGATTATTATTATTTTTTCCTATTTTTATAGAGATATTTATATATTTTTTTTGAGGTTAATATGCATATGTCATTAAAAAAATTATTTTATTAAAATTTGTATTTTTGTCAATATTTTAATTCACTTTGCTCTGCTCGAAAGGACATATCTCTTGATTTTTCTCTTCCCAAAATTTCTGGACGTGGTTTAAAAATATATTCTTATAAATTCACAATTTTTTGGGTAAAAATATAAATATATTAATTTACTAATCTTGTAAAATTTATTTTTATTTTTTAATTGAGAAATTTTTTTTGTTGATGTTAAATTAGGATGGTCGGCATATGAAGATGAGGAAATTGGATTTTGGCTATTGCAAAGATTTTCTTCTTTAAAGAATTTACCTACTTACATGAGCTGGGGAAGAGAAGTATTTAGTCCACATAACATACCTAGCCGTCTAATAGGGAATGGTTACTTTTCATTGGGCCTCAGTAATGGAACAAATGCAATATATTATAAAGTTAGAATTGTTGATGAAACTAATCATCATCTTATTGATTTATGGACACAAAGGATATCAAAATTATGCTTTGAATTTAGGGAGATCTAAAGAGTTTGGTCTTGCATTTTTTTATGGTGGTCTTGGAAAGTTCAAATGAAATTAATCTTTCTTAAAATTACTTGATAATGTATTATCTTTTCTCTTGAAAGAAATTTTTAAATATTATATGTATAATATACATATTTGTTTTATGTATATGTATATAATATTGAGGTGTGGTAGGAAGAAATAAATTTGGTAAAGTATATTTCCCAAGCCTCCATCCCATCCTTGGTTTTCTGTCGGGGTGAGATGTACTAGATAATTATGTTTTTTTTTTAATTTCATTAATATCATTAAGAAATAAGTAAAGCAAGCATAAAGCAAGTAAATTAAACATGAGAATAGAAAACTTTGATGTTGAAAAAAATCCAAATTTTGTAAAATATTAAATTGAATATTTTTATGGCATGACTGGATCTAGTCCGATCAATTCTAGTGTGGACTGACAACCACTTTTGTTATGATTTTTTTGTTTGATTTATTTGATTTCATATTCTTATATTCATACATATAAGAATATGTATATTCTTATTTTCATTCAATTTTTCTATCTATTAATAAAAATGTATATTCTTATATATATTCATTTCATATCACTTTACTTCATAAAATGACACATATATTCATCTAATTAATGAATTAAATGCATCTTTTAATTAATTGCATAAAAAATCAATATTACTTGATGATGTGGCTTAATGTAGTGCGCACTTCACTAACTGTATATATATACATATATATATATCAAATAAGATTAATTCATAAATAATAAAAACTCTAGTGTCTTCAATTTTTTTGAAGTAATCAATTCATTAAGAGTTAGGAAAACATTACAGCAATATTGGGAGGTAAACTCTCCCAAACATACAAACAAGAATGGGAACAAGCAGTCTGCGCTATGTTATCGGCTACCCTTGCCTTGTCTTTGAACCCAACTTATGGATACATTAGCTTGAAGTGCTAGCAGAGTCCTACAATCTTCAATAATGAATCTTAACTCAGAATAATATTCCCCATTGGACATCAAAGCATTTTTTACCATTTGTGCGTCCACTTTGACAATGCCCGACCTAGTGATATTGGAGATTATATATTGCAGTGAATTACGGTAGCCAAGTAGTTAAGTTAGATAGGGAGATCGGCACCCTCATAACCTTTCAGAGAAAATCGTCAATACTCTTTCTGCTGAGTCTCGAACGACTGCTCCCTCTCCTGCCTTATAACCTGCGTCAAAATTTGAACCGTCCACATCGCATTTCCAGACCCCAAGCGATGGAGCTTCTCACAGCAGGGACCTTGACTTGGTGCGTGAGTGTTGTACCTTGTCTATGTCTCTAACTTAATGTGCATGTCTCTGTTCATGCAAAAACTTCCTCACTAGTAAGATGGAGGTCTAATCACCAAACATCCTTCAAGTCTATAGAAATTCATTCCGCTCAAGTAAGAAGCACCATAAGTAGCAAAGTATCTCCATTAACTCTCGTTTTGCCATTGTTTTAGCTTGATGTTCCATCCATCTGAATACATCATTGGTCTGTCTTGCCTGAAAGTGTATACCCAGTTTCCTCCTTGTCACATCTAGGGCACAAGTTCACAATTCCAATCCGTTTCTCCTACAGTTTAGATTTTACTAGGGGGATATTATTCAGCAATCTCCATGTGAAATTCTTAACTTTGGGGTGGGGGGACTTCTGACTACCATAAATACTTCCATATGTTAAATGATAGTTGTGCATGGTTTGCATGGAAACCCATCAAATGCTGGTATGCCAATTTTATGATCTATTTGCCATCCTTCGAGTGACTCCAAACACATTTGTCAGCCCTGCTTCTCAGGCTTATCGGAATACTCATAATGATATCGACTTCTTCATCCATAATAGACCCCTAATATTTTTGTTGACATTTATTTTTATTTATTAAAGAGTTTCATATGATGATGTTGTTTTTACTAGTACCATTGAGGGCATTAAGGAATGGATAGAAAATACTAATCACTTAACACTCAAATCCCCATTCCACCTGTAGTAATGGGTATCACCAAACACTTTCTCAAACATGTTCACTATAGGGCTTCGCAGCTTATCTGACTAAGGCACATCGGTTACCAAAAATGGCTACACATGCACCCCCCTTCTCTAATACATACTAAACAAGTTTCATAGTCTTTCAGTAATTCTTTTATTTTTATTTGATGTTATTTTGAATTTTTTTATCCCCTATTGTAATATTCCTTAACTTATTTATATTATTCCAATTTTATTGCTTATTTGGTTCTTTTTTATTTTTTTAATTAGTGTTTCTTTTATTTGTAATATTAGTAGTAGTAGTAGTACTTATAAATACCCATGTATTTGAAGGTTTTTAGCATCAACCACAAATCAAAACTTAAGTTTCTCAATTAGTCTATCTTATTTCTTCTTCTCATATTTTAACAAATTATTATATTTAGTTGGCTTATCTCTTCATTTTTTCTAACAGAAACAAATCAAGTCTAATGGTCATTTTGCCATTTATAGGTTCATTTTTTCATTCAAATTCTTCTTCAATTGAATTAATTTAACAATAAATTTTTTTTGTCTTTATTTAAATTAATTAATTAATTCAAGTAAGGAAATTTGAAAAAAAATGCTGGATACCTAATGATAGTATTAAAGTAAACTAAATTTTTTTTGGTATTACATATAATACAGTAGTAGTGGCAGTAGTAGTAGCAGCAGTAGCAGCTGTAGCAGTAGCAATAGCAGTAGTAATAGTAACAGTGGTAGTAACAGTAGGAGCAGTAGTAGAAATAGTAATAATAGTAGGAATAGCAACAGTGGCAGCTGTAGTAGTAGTACATGTTATAGCAGTATTAGCAATAGTAGTAGTAACAGTGGTAGTAGTAGTAATAGCAGTAGTAGAAATAGTAAAAATAGTAGCAATAGTAGTAGGAATAGCAGTAATAGAAGCAATAACAACAATAGCAGCAGTACCAGTAACAGTATTAACCGCAGTTGTAATAACAGTGGTAGTAATAGTAGTAGCGGTAGCAGTAGCAGTAGTAACAATAGCAGTATTAGCAACAACAGTAGTAGAAATAATAGCAGTAGCAGTAGTATTAATAGTAGTAGTAGCATTTATAGTAATAGTACTTATAGATACCTATGTACCTGAAGGCTTTTAGCATCAACCACAAATCAAAACTTAAGTTTCTCAATTAGTCTGTCTTACTTCTTCTTCTCATATTTCAACAAATTATAATATTCAGCTAGCTTAAGTCTTCATTTTTTCAAACAGAAACAAATCTAGCCTAATTGATTATTTTTTCATTTATAAGTTGATTTTTATATTTAAATTCTTCTTCAATTGAATTAATATGACAACGAAACTTTTTTCTTCATTTAAATTAATTAATTAATTAAAGTAAAGAAATATGAAAACAAAATGTTGGATAAGTAATAACATTATTAAAATAAACTAATTTTTTTTTGTGGTACATATAATACAGTAGTAGTGACAATAGTAGTAGCAGCAGTAGCAATAGCGGTGTTAGCAGTAGTAATAGTAACAGTGGTGGTAGCAGTAGGAGCAGTAGTAGAAATAGTAAGAGTCGTAGCAATAGCAACAGTGGCAGCTGTAGTAGTAGTACCTGTTGTAGAAGTATTAGAAATAGTAGTAGTAACAGTAGTAGTAGTAATAGTAGTAGCAGTAGCAGTAATAGCAGCAGTAGCAATAATAGTATTAGCAATAATCATAATAATAGTTATAATAGTAGTAGTAGTAGTGGCAGTAGCAATAGTAACAGTAGCAGTATTAGCAGTAGTAGTAGTTGTGTTCGTGGTACCAGTAGTAGAAATAATAGTAGTAGCAGTAGTACCTGTTGTAGTTATAGTATCGGTAATAACAGTAGTAAAAGTAATAGTTGTAATAGCAGTAGCAGTAGTATTAGTAGTAGTAGTAGCATTAGTAGTAGTAATACTAGTACTAGTACCGATAAATACTCATGTACTTGAAGGCTTTTAGCATCAATCACAAATCAAAACTTGAGTTTCTCAATTAGTCTCTCTTACTTCTTCCTCTCATATTTCAACAAATTATTATAGTCAGCTAGCATATCTCTTCATTTTTTCTAACAAAAATAAATTAACCCTAATTAATCATTTTGCCATTTATAGGTTGATTTATACATTCAAATTCTTCTTCAATTGAATTAATATGACAGCAAAGCTTTTTTTCTTCTTTTTTAAATTAATTAATTAACTCAAGTAAGGAAATTTTAAAAAAATGTTAGATAGTTAATAATGTTATTAAAATAAACTACTTTTTTTATGTTATTACATATAATGCAGTAGTAGTAGCACTAGTAATAGAAGTAGTAGCAGCAGTAGAAGCAATAAAAGCAATAGTAGTAGTAGTAGTAGTTTTAGTAATAGTAGTAGCATTTGTAGTAGTAGTAGTACCTACAAATACTCATGTACTTGAAGGCTTTTAGTATCAACCACAAATAAAAACTTGAGTTTCTCAATTAGTCTCTCTTACTTCCTCTCATATTTCAACAAATTATTATATTCAACTAGTCTATCTCTTCATTTTTTTAATAAAAATAAATCAAGCCTAATTGATCATTTTGCCATTTGTAGGTTGATTTGTACATATAAATTCTCTTCAATTGAATTAATATGGCAACAAAACTTTTTTTCTTTATTTAAATTAATTAATTAATTAATTAAAGTAAGAAAATTTGAAAAAAAATATATTGGATAGTTAATAATACTTTTAAAATAAACTAAATTTTTTATAGTGTTACATATAATGCAGCAGTAGTAGTAGTACTAGTAGCAGTAGTAGCAACAGTAACAGTAACAATATTAGCAGCAGCAGTAGTAATAGTGGTAGTAACAGTAGTAGCAGTAGTAGCAGTAACAATAGTAGCCATAGTAGGTACTGTAGTAGTAAAAGTAGTAACAACAGCAGTAAAAGTAATAGTAGTAATAGCAGTAGTAATAATATTAGTAGTAGTAGTATTAATAGTAGTAGTAGTAGTAGCAGTAGTCTAATCACCACTCAACTTCCTCACTAGAAAGATGGAGGTCTAATCACCAAACATCCTTCAAGTCCATAGAAACTCATTCCACTAGAGTCAGAGGCACCATAAGAAGCAAAGTATGTCCGTTAACTCTTGTTTTGCCATTGTTTTAGCTTAATGTTCCATCCATCTAAATACGTTGCTAGTCTGTCTTGCCTGGAAGTGTATACTCAGTTTTTGCCAGCAAGCCCTGGCTTTTTTAACAATCAAATAAGACATGCTCGGTGGTTTCCTCCTTGTCACATCTAAGGCACACATTCACAATTCCAATCCCTTTCTCTTGCAGTTTAGATTTTACCAGGGGGATATTATTCAGCAATCTCCATGTGAAATTATTAACTCAGGGGGGGGCGCTTCTGACTACCCCAAATACATGCACATGTTAAATGATTGTTGCGCATGGTTTGCATAGAAACTTATCCAATACTGGTATGCAAATTTTACGATCTATTTGCCATCCTTCAAGTGACTCTAAATACATTGTCAGGCCTGCTTCTCAGGGTTATCGGAATACTCATAATGACATCGACTTCCTCATCCACAATAAACCCCTAACATTTTTGTTGACATTTATTTTTATTTATTAAAGAGTCATCTGATGATGTTTTTTTTACTGGTACCATTGAGGGCATTAGGGATTCCTTCTACAACATGGATAGAAAATAGTAATCACTTAACACTCAAATCCGTATTCTACTTGCAGTAATGGGTATCACTAAACACTTTCTCAAACATGTTCAGTGTGGGGCTTCGTAGCTTGTCTGACTAAGGCACATCAGTTACCAAAAATTGCTACACATGCACCCTCATTCTCTAATACATACTAAACGGGTTTCATAGTCTTTCAATAATTCTTTTATTTTTATTTGTTGTTATTTTGAATTTTCTTATCCCCTATTGTAATATTACTTAACTTATTTATATTATTCCAATTTTATTGCTCATTTGGTTCCTTTTTTATTTTTTAATTATTGTTTTTTATTTGTAATTTAACTTAATATCTTTTTTTATTCTCAATTTCATTTGTCATTCCAAAAACTTTGTTATCATATCACTTTACCAGTTTAGTCAATGATTCATAATTTAATTGTCTATTTATTTTATTCATGTAATTTCTAAATGTAATTACTTTAGTTCTCCATTTGCTTTATTAAGGTATTATTATTTTTTTACTATTCTTTTATTTTAAATTTATTGTTCTTATGACCTTCTTTGTTGATTAATTTTACAAGTGTTTAAACAAGTTCAATGGCAGACTTCTACTTACCTATGTGTTTCTCGTGGTCTACTAAGTTCTTGATTTTAATTTATTTTAAATCACTAAGCTTGTGATTAAAACTTCAAAATCATTTTTCATATTCAATTGTTGGTTATTTCCTTCATTTCTTTTATTTTTCTATATGTACATACATATGCTTATATATATATATCCACAACACAGATTTATATAGTTAAAATTTTTTTGTACATGTAACTACACCCATATAAATATATGTATTCATAGTAACATATATTGGAATGACCCGTACTCTAGATGGAGTCATGAATATCCATGCATATCAACCACAAATTGATGCTAAGTCGAATTAACATAAAATACAAAAAAAATTAATTTGTCTATGAGTTCTTCCCTTACAACATTGATGAAATTTAAAATAGTTAGCCCGTGATATGAGATGTTAACACTTTCAAAAAGTTAGATAATGGTTTAGAGTTTGAAAAATTATGTTGACATTAACTAATGTTAACATATATCCTCCACACCCTATAGATCTCATTATTCCGGCTAATCTTGAGTTTTTTTCTTAGTTTTCATGCTCTAAAAAATGGGAATAAATGAACTAAACATGCTCAATAAAATCAATTTAATACCCTAACCTCTAAGACTGATAATCGAATACCTCTCTTTTCTTTACTCTCATACTTCTTCAATCTTTTATTTGTAGTAGCCATAGCTGATAGTATTGTTAAATGATAACAATTACGACTATAGTTTTATTTTCTCTATTTACAGTGACAATGCACATCGATTATTTTCACAATGTACTACAATAACGTCAACACGATATTCAATGATATAGTATGGTTTACACTTACAGTCACAGAAAAACACACTTCACACATCGACTCTAACACAATATAGTTTACTGAAAGGATTTTCATGATAGAAGGCTGACATTTTGGAAAAAATCAATTAGGGTCTTAAAAACCAAAAAATAGGATGAATGGCTAAAAGTAACCCAGAAGAATAAATCAGATCTGATAAAGAGAGAGGGACAACTAAATGTAAATTAATTTTAAAATAAAAAAATAGAAAAGTATGAATGAATGTTGGAGACAAAAAATAGATGGGAAATCAGGGCTTGTTTTGAGGGAGAGTCAAGGGGAGGAAACAACAAAATGTAGGTTTTATTTGCAATGATTTAGAAACAAAATTTTAAATAAGTGATAGGTGTTTGAGGGAGAGGATGGATTGAGAGATATGGGAATAAATGGAAAGGGTTACAAGGTAGAAAAAGTGAGAGGAATTATACAGCCATCTAGGGGACTATGGTGTTAAACTGAAAACCTTCGTAAGGAAACATGGGGTTACTATTTCTGGTGTGTGGATCAACTTTGTGTGGGTGTGTGGTCAACTGATGGCTGGAAAGTGTGTGAAAATGGTGTACCTCATATGTTGTATTATTAACATTTATGTATTACATTTGTAAGCTGTATGTTGTGTTAATAGTTGTGTGTGTGAGTGGCCAAATATGGGTTTGATTTCATATCATTTCCTTGTCACATTATCTATTAATTTTTTTTATTGTGTAATGCATTGACCTACTGTAGGTTATTAAATGTGTTACGTAAGTGGATGGCCAACTTGTGGCCGGAATGGGTGTGTGACCTAGATATTGAATATAATACCACTTATTTACTTACTTGGATAAATCGTCTAAAAAATTGAATGTTGTGATGGGTTGTGTGAGTAGCCAAACAACGATTGTCTATATAAGAGACTAAAATGACGTCATTTTGGGAGACCCTAAAACGATGCCGTTTTAGGGAAAAAAAAATAGAGGTGTGTTTACCTCTGGTCGAGAAAGGTAAAGAGGTAGAGGTGTGTATGTCTCTGCCACTGGTCGAAAAGAAACAAAAGGAGACCTACACACTGAGGAAGAAGAGTCGTGCAGGACTCCTTCTGCCCCTCCCTATAAAATGCAAAGAGAGGGAAGAAAATCAGTGCAGGAAGAGAGAGAAAAGGAGAGAGAGAGAAAAGGAGAGAGAGATAGAGAAAGAGAGAGAGATAGAGAGAGGAAGATAGAGAGAGAAGGGCTACGGTTACCATCAATCAGCATCCGAGAGAGGAGAGGAAGAAGAAGAAAAAGAAAAATATGGAGGAGAGGCTGGTGTTGCGCACAACGATGCGCATGAGAAGAAGACGACCTATTGGCATCTCGACCAGTGTTTTGTTGTTCTATGGCTCCCTTGGACACGATTCCACCAGATTTGTGTCGGATCTAAGGGCGCGAAGCACTATACAGTGAATTTCAGCCAATATGTAGCGGTGATCAATGGCGAACAACAATGACGCATGGAAATCTAATGGAGGTGTGTGTGAAGGCGCACAAACTTCCATTGGTTACGCACAGTGAGTCCTAGGAACTCGGTTCAGGTAGATGAGTTCAAAAAAGCCTTATGGTTTTTCGTTTTATATTTAGGGTTAATTAATCCTATTTAATTTTAATGCAATAAATTATTTATCTAAGTTAGAATTAGGAATAAGTCTGGACACGGATGTTTAAAATTAGAGGTAACCAATCCATTACTAACCCGATGCGGATATCACTGTAACAAATTGATCTTGTACATTAGAGATAATTTCACGAACAAGATTTATATGGAAATCAGGTAATTGCGTAAGCGATTACAAATGTAGTTTAATCTTTCTAAGATACTAAAACTGTGATTTTTAATAATTGATAATTAGGTGCAAGATTCTGACAAGATTTTTCTATTGATTATTGTGTTCCTATTTATGTTTACTACTGAAATTGCTGATGAATTGTTTTGTTATGTTTTGGTAACTAAATTCATATATATACTGGTTGTTATGTAATTGAGAGTATATTAAGGATATGTAGAAGAGTCTAGGCTGGTGAATAGTTACAGTATACGTGTTATAGGTATAGAATATATTAAATAATAAAAATTAAAAAATTTATTAGAGAGTTAAAATAAATAAATAGATATTACAATATTTGGGAAACCGATTTAACCAGTATCACCGAGGGGTGGGTGTGTGTATAGCCTTTTATCATGTGATTGTGGTAGTGGCAAAGTGACAAGTACTATGAAACTGTAAACTATGAACTGAACTGTAACGTATGCACGTCGTAGAGGGGATCCTTACTGCTCTCATTGATACCGGTAGAAATTGCATCTCGCAATGAAACTATTGTTAATAGGATATAAATTTATAAGAATAAATAGAGAATCATGTGTAATGTTTATAATACTGAAATACTGAATTAATATCTACTGAACTACTTATTGTCTAAATTGTGATACTGAATACTGAATTACACTCTTTATTGAACTATTTATATCTTGAGCTGTGATATTGAAATAACAAATTTTGAATATTTACCGAATAAACTTATTTATAAGATTTGGTTAATGAATTTGTGTGTAGATACCACATGCTTTCTAAATTAAAGGGAAAAGTGTTAAACCATCTTCGTCGGTAGTTTTATATTTTCTACCAACTTGGACAGATTATCCTATTATTTCTTGGTACTTACATGCTTATTGAGCATATTAAGCTCACCCTATTTGTTATTCATTTTTTTTCAGATCAGGATATTTAGAACCCCGCTACTGAACAACAAAAGACTTGCTAAAAGATCGTTTAATTTTTATTTTAATTCAAACAGTACATAATGTTAATGACTTCGTTTTTTGTGAGTATTTATTTTAGAGTTTAGACATGCCTCATGGATAATGAATATTTTGAGCTAAGTATGCAAGGGATGTATTTTTTATTATTTTAAAATTTATTATGCGAAGTATTCTTATAGATTATTTTATCATGATATGGTGTGCATATGATCAGGACTCTATATGAGAGTTTGAGCTATTACAGGTTAACTATGTGTTTGACATTCAATATAAAATGGTATATGCTGAGTTAGAAAATAGAGTGGTAGAAAACACCAAAGGATTATAGGTATGTAAAAATAGAATGTGCGTGGAGTGGTTGTTGATATTATCGTTCTGGTTACTATGCGAGCATGCATATTGGAGGCAAATTAGTATAGAATTATTAAGGAGAAGAAAATGAGCACTTAGGGACTACGAGTGGGAAAAATTAAGTTGAACATAGGTTGAAGAGTGAGGAAAAATACCCTAAGATAGGTAAACCAAAATGTGAAAGATGGAATTGCAAATTGTAAGGTTAAAAATCGAGAATATGTAGCAGATGGTTATTGTGTTGGGAGGGTGTTTTAACCTGCAAAGGAGTGCCTAAAAGGGGTGACTATGTAGACGAAGGATGAGGTAACATATGGGTTATGAAATAGGAGCTGTCATGGTAATTATGCTAAAATTCAAGGCAAATTTAGGTAGTAGTGTGATGGGAACCATATAAACAGAGGGATAAATGGCTATTTGAGTGGGAGAGTGATGACAAAGAGTATAGATACTATTGGGGACGAGTCAATGAAGTGGATAACAGGCTATTTATACCTGTGAGCTTTGGGGAGAGTCTAAGATATCTAGAATTTTCCATAGAGGGAAAAAAAGGACTATCTGGAGTGTGAGAGAGAGTTGAGCGCGACTCTGATTTAGGAATTTTATTGATTTCAATACATTGTTTAAATTAAATTTAAACTTTATGGGCATACGTAGGCTCATTCCTTTTTATTTATAGATGCAGTGAAACAGGAATCAAGGTAGGATTCACCACCAGCGGAATCAAATACATAGGGGATAGAAAAAGAGAATAAGCGAGATTTACACCATTATACTCATACAGACATAATAATTAAAATTAACACACATGTATAAGAGCATCTTTTTTATTCACTGTGGTATAGTGTATGTTGATAGAAAGCTAAGGAACATTTTGACTGTGTTGAATTAGATGATGATGAATTTGAGAAGCATGTATTACTGGTAATTTAAAACTGGATGCCTCGACTATTATAGGTTACGAAGCATTACAGGATAAAAGAAAATTATAGGTAAGTAATCTGAGTTGAGAAAAACACCCACCAAGGTGAATGAGTTACTGCACTGTAATGCAGATTCTGATTGCTTGAGGTGCTGATCTAGGCTTACTGAGTGATTTATACTCATCCTGTTATTTAATGTTGTTTTTCAAAAGTAAATAAAATATTAGGGTGATCCTGATCCAGTCAACCTAGTTCTAGAAGCTTAGAGGAAACAATAAAAGGGAAAACTAAAGTTGTATTGGAGTGAGATTAAATAAAAGTTCATACAGCGAATAGGAATACAAGAACAAGGCTTCTAAAAAATAGAAGAAAAAAAAATAGCAAGAGGCAATAAGATAGATAAATAAAATTTATACATTCATTTTGTAGGATTTCGGAACTATATGAGTCTATGAACACGTTTTGGATCTTCTCAAAATTTGTATATCTGATATATATATATATATATATTTTTTTTTTATATGAAAATTTATGAGCACTTGTATATGGGTTTTCGGGCTAGGTCCTAACACTGTGTGAAGTGATGCATGATTTTAAAATATTTTTTTTATTTTTAAACTTGTGTATAATTTAAATTCACAAAATTATATATTAGTTAATAATAAAAAGATATAGTGAAATTAATTATTTCTGAAATTATTTTTTTCAAAAAATATTTTGCCTTTTATAAAAAAGACAATTATTTTCTTGTACTTTGCTTATTTCATAATATATAAACTTTATAATAAAAACACGTATACACATCAATACATTTTGCCTTTTATAAAAAAGACAATTATTTTATTTTACTTAGCTTATTTCATAATATATAAACTTTATAATAAAAACACGTATACACTTCAATACATTTGCCTATTTCATAAATATATAAACTTTATAATAGAAACACGAATACACATCAATACATTTTATAAATAAAAGTTATAAAACTACTATTTGGTTTGCTATTTGATTAGGTTACTAGAAATACATTGGTGGTCTTTCTATTTGATAACATCCTAAATATTATAATTCTAAAGAATATCAAAATATTTATTAAATTGAATAATCTAATATTTTGATGAATTAACTAATTATTAAAAAAAGATAAATTAGTTTTTTATTATTAAAAAATAAAATAATATTCAACAAGTTATTATTAAAAATCAGCAATAAGAAACAAAAAAATTAAGTTGTGCAGGAAAATAATAATGTGCAGAAAATTGAAGAAGACAAAAAAAAAAAGAAATGGATCGGGCATAAGCTGTAAGAGGAGCGCTCGCCTGGTTACGCTCTAGAATGCAGCAAAAGAAAAGAACAAGAAGAATAAGAAAAACAAGAAAAAGAAGAATAAGTAGTAGTAGTAGTAGTAGTAGCAGTTTTAATAACAATTGTAATACCCAGGCCCAGAATTTGGCCCAAGATTAATTTTAAAATTTTAAAAATATATAAAAATATAATTTTGAAGTTAATAAATTTTTATTTAATGTGAAATTAGGAAAAAAGTAAGTTGATGATGAAATTGAAAATAATTTTAGAAAAAAAGGGTGAAATTTTGGGTCAGGATGGTGTTTTTGAAAGAAAAATCATAAATTGAGAGGTCAAAATGCAATTAAGGAAAATTGTACCACGTAGGACTGCCCAGTCAGCAGTCCCGACGAACCGAAGTACGCTGCGTGGCAAGGCACGCTGACTTGGTGCCCCGCGAGAGGCCACACTGGCAATCCGTGTGCCTGCAATCGGAGGCCCAAAAGTGTTCTCGCTCGTGTGGACAGTCGGATTCCATTTTCCACTCAGGTGTGATCGGACAGTCACGATTAAAAGCAATGAACGGTCCAGATTTGTTCTCTCTTTAAATGCGATCGGATGTTCCAGATCAAATTGTAATGAACAATTAAGATTTATTTTCTCTTTAAACGCGATCGGACGGTCGAGATCAAACATAATGAATGGTCCAAATTTAAGCAAGACGGGTATAAATATCTCACATCACATCGAATCTAAACCCTAGTCACCAGCCTCTCGCCGGAGAAGAAGAACCAGTCGCTGGAGAAGGGAGCCGCCCGTCGCTGTGCCAAAATTCTAAAATTTTCCAGAAAAGATTTTTAACACCGATTTTGAGTTTTTTGGTTTATTTTTACGTACGTGAAGCGTGTTTTAATCTCCATAGGAAAATTTAGAAAATTTGGGGACCATTGGTAGGTGCAGTAGAAAGTTCGGTATTTCGGACACCGATTCAGGTAAGACTCCCTCACCTTATTCTTTGTTATAGAATTGAAGCTTAATAATCAGTAATATGATATTTTGTGCACTTTAGAAAACTTTGAGAATAATTACAGGTTACCAATAGAGCCGAAAATCGGTTAGTCATTTATTTGTTGAATTTATAGTTTTAAATACATTATGATATACTGGAATGGTTAAATGGTTCAATTGTGCTTCCTTGATATATATATTACTTGTCTTGCGTGATTTGCGATTGATTTAAGAAATTGGTAATTAATATGCAAACGGAAAATTGTTTGGTCATGTGAATTAATGGTAGCCTTACTAGATATCTTGGGAGATGGTGGATGGACCGGGTACATAGGGAACCTTACTGTGAACCAACTTGCCTCATACCGAATAGGGTATCGAGGATTGGTATTTTGGCACTCATACCAGAGGGAGTATGGGGACGGCCCAATTCACCCTCATATCGAATAGTTAATAATACTATTAAAATAAATTAGATTTTTTGTGGTGTTACATATAATACAGTTGTAGTGGCAGTAGTAGTAGCAATAGTAACAGTACTAGCAGCAGCAGTATTAGCAGTAGCAGTGGCAATAGTAGTAGCAGCAGTAGTAGTTATAGAATTTTAATTAATTGTTTAATTAAAATTCCTATTACAATTAAAAATTTATGTAAATAATTAAATTTAAAATTTATAGAAATAATGTAATTTATTTATTAAAATATTTATTGTGTGATTCATATATAATATTATGTCAATATATAAAAAACTTTATATAGATATTGGACAAAATATGACCCATATGTGTTGGGCTTTTCTGTTAGGGGGCCAATTTGAATCAAATGTTTGGGTCAAGCTTAAATTAGCTTTTTAAATGACATAAAAAAAAGAAAAAAAAAACCTAGAAAAGTTCAACAGTTTACAATTATATATATTTCTATATTTCCATTTCACATCCAAGTATGTGTATATCATCCCAATAAAAAAAAGGGGAAGAACCTTGAAAATTTTAAAAGAAAATAAGAGATCAACAGTCCATATCTCATTCCGTAATGGAAGGCTAGAATTTAATGTCGACTACTATATAAAAGGCATTGTTTCTACATAAAAAAAGGAAGAAACCCTAACATTCTATTTGGATCGTGGTGAATGATAAATTTTAATGTATGGTACTCCACGGGTGTGAGAAAATCATATTTGTTTCAACTTCCAATGGTAGCAAACTATATCTGATCGGTAAATTTGGGATAAACTTTAAAACTACCGAATCAATGGTATGTGACCAGCAGGTTACTTTTTTTTCCCTTATACCCCCTATAATATACTTAATTCTATTTTTATCATCACAAATTATTATTTATTTTATTAAATATAAAAATTTAATTTGATTATGTGTAATAATTATTTATTTAAATACAAATATAATTATATTGGTAAAAAATTTATTTATTTTTATTATATATTTCTTATATACCATTTACTATTACATATAATAGGTATAGTTAAATTAATAATTTATCTAAAAATACAACCATACCATCATATCATCCAAATAAAAATATGTCATTAACATATATTAATATACAATCATCCAAACATAAAAATATTTGTCATTCTCATCCTGTGCCAATGCCTTCCAATCACTGTCATTACCATACATTAATTAACCATCACTAAAATTTATCTAAATAGGTTGTAAGAGAGAGAGAAAGGCTATCGACAGATGGCGAGGGAGGTAAAGAGAAAGATGAGCAAACGAGGGAAACAACAACCAGATCAACACTGTTGTTGGGAGTAAGAGGTAAGATCATTTCATCCCTTTTTTATTCGAATTTGAGTTTAAAGTGCATGTTGATTCTTTTAAACTGCATGAGGAAGATTTAGAATGGAAATCTGGAAAACAGAGTAAGGTATAGCATCATATGAATTTACAAATGGGCGTACATATATGTGTATCTTCTTATCTTTAAAATAAATGTTAACTATGGGCGTGTTAGTGTTTGAATAAGAGGAATCAGATGTGTTGGTGGTTCGAGCATTCCGTGCATAAATCTGGTGAGATATGGCTAAGATAATGAGGTGAGTTTCATCAAGTAATGGTTCAGGAAAGGAAAAAAAAAGAAGAGGAAAAGAAAAATACGGAAGTACATAGGAGTCGTTGAGGAAAAGATAGATAGTGACCAAGAGTGGGAGAAGGGATTCCGGGTGGGCACATTCAACCAAATAAATTCTGTAAGTAAATTAGAGATAAAAACCTAATAAACCAAACACATAAAGGGGAAGAATAATAAGGGAAGGTGTTCAGAGTGATGGAGAATAGTGAACCAAATAAAGTTAGGTTGAAGAAAACTCTTAAACAACTCACATAATGAATTTAAAGATTTATTACTGGGAATGATACTAGACTAGAACTGCTGAATGTAAGCCTTAAAGGGAGTTGAGTGTTGAATCTAGAATATGTTGGGTAGAAATGAGACAAAATTGGGAGGGTTAGATGATCCAAACCAGAGGCTAGATATAGGATGGGATTGAGCAGGAACTAAAACATATTTTTCTATGTTGATGATCTCTCGTTATGGTGTATGTGTGGCCTATGTTGGCTATGTGATGTGGAATAGCTGACCCATGCTTAGTCAGCAGAGTGGACCAAATATCAGAGGGTTCAAACGGGAGTGAATCTCTCCAATGCATGTGATAAATGAGGTCAGAGATGTAGTCGAGAAAGAGAAGGCTCTAAAGGTCTTAGTTCGATGTGTAAAGTGCAAGCTTTGTGTATGTGCATGCGTTACATTTTGGTGTGACCAATGCAAATAGGGAGTTGGGCTGGTGGAACCAAGTGTGAAATCTGGTGGGAAAGAAATTAAAGAAAAACATATATAAAAGAGGTGTAATGATGAGAATGAAAATTGGAAATATAATTAGGTAAGTTCAGTGGCTGTGTTAAATGATCTTAGTGATATGTATGTCCTGTTATAATGTTCTAACTTGCTAGAAAAATTGTTGCATATGTCTAAATTCTAGAATGGATGAAACATAATAGTATAGGTAAATGAGTATAGTTCTGCAAAATGGGTAAATTGGTAAGTAATTTAAATGTGGATATTTTGTTAAATGTGCATAATCTAATTCATAATTGAATGTCTTGAAAGTGTTTTGAAGAAACTTGCAGAATGAGAATATGTAACATCCCAAAAATTGAATAGTGACCCTCGAAGTATGTTGGAAAGATTTAGTAGAAACAAAATTTTAAAATACTATAAAAGGTGAAAAGAAAGAACCAAATCTCAAAGGTTTTTTAAAAAAAGAGGAGCAATATGGAGATGATATTGGGGCTAGATGGTAAAGATTTCAAAAAAAGAAAGGAAATTTGGGAATTTTAAAAAAATAAAATAAAACCAACAATGCAGATCTACCCTTGACATTGAACAGTCCTGACAACCCTTATAAAAACTTCTTCTTCTCAGCCATTTGAGGGGGGGGACCCTAACAGAAAAGGGAGGGTCGATTGCGAGAGAGAGATAGTGAGATCGACTTAGAGGAGAGCAAGCCGAATGAGTACGAGATTCTGGAGAGGAAGTAGGATCTTAAAATAGCTAGTCTGATCTAGAGAAGGATGGGTAGAAAGAATACGAAGATCTAAAGAGGAATCGATGGCATTGGGTTACGGCATGGCCAAGGAGGACTTGAGAGAGAACCAACATTACAAGTAAACATCCACGTGGTGATAGGAGATATGACAAATTTGGATTCCAAACACCAAAATAGAGATCTATATATTTAAATTCCTTCTTTCGGAGGATGTATGCATGATTGGGGTTAAAAAAAAAAGGGAAGATATTTGAACTTTTAGTAGAACGTTAGATCATGCATTATAAATGGCTAAACCCGAAAGTGTATATAGATATGTGATGATGCAGCAACAAGGTAAGAGAATCGAGGGTGAAAGGGTTTTCATGATAGAAGGCTAAAATTTTGGAGAAAATCAATTAGGGTCATAAAAACCAAAAAATAGGATGAATGGCTAAAAGTAAATCAGATTTTCTAAAGAGAGAGGGACAGCTAAATGTAAATTAATTTAAGAATAAAAAAATGAAAAAAGTATGAATGAACACTGGAGAAAGAAAATAGATGGGAAATTAGGGCTTGTTTTGAGGGAGAGCTAAGGGGAGGAAATAACATAACGTAGGTTACCCATGTACTTGAAAGCTTTTTGCATCAACCACAAATCAAAGCTTGAGTTTCTCAATTAGTCCTTTTTACTTTTTCCTCTCATATTTTAACAAATTATTATATTCAGCTAGCATATCTCTTCATTTTTTCAAACAAAAACAAATCAAGTCTAATTGATGATTTTGCCATTTGTAGGTTGATTTGTACATTCAAATTCTTCTTCAATTAAATTAATATGACAAAAAAAACTTTTTTTGTTCCTCATTTGAGTTAATTAATTAATTCAAATAAGGAAATCTGGAAAAAACTTCTACATAAGTACTAATACTTGTAAAATAAACTAGTACCTATAAATACCGATGTACTTGAAAGGTTTTAGCATCAACCACAAATCAGAGCTTAAGTTTCTTAATTAGTCTCTCTTACTTTTTCCTCTCATATTTCAACAAATTACTATATTCATCTAGCATATCTCTTCATTTTTTCAAACAAAAACAAATCTAGCCTAATTGATGATTTTGTCATTTTTAGTTAATTTGTACATTCAAATTCTTTTTCAATTGAATTAATATGATAACAAATTTTTTTTTGTATTTAAATTTATTAATTAATTCAAGTAAGGAAATCTTAAAAAGAAAGTTCTGGATAATTATTAATACTATTAAAATAAATTAGTACCTATAAATACCCATGTACTTGAAAGCTCTTAGCATCAACCATAAATCAAAGCTTGAGTTTCTCAATTAGTCTCTCTTACTTCTTTCTCTCATATTTCAAAAAATTATTATATTCAGCTAGCCTATCTCTTCATTTTTGTAACAAAAGTAAATTAAGGCAAATCGATGTTTTTGCAATTTGTTGGTTGATTTTTACATTCAAATTCTTTTTCAATTGAATGAATATAGCAACAAAACCTTTTTTTCTTTATTTAAATTAATTAGTTAATTCAAGTAAGAAAATCTAAAAAAAATATTATGTATAATTAATAATACTATTAAAATAAACTAATTTTTTTATGGTGTTACATATAATGTAATAGTAGTGACAATAGTAGTAGCAGCAGTAGCAATAGCAGTACTAGCAATAGTAGTAGTAACTGTGGTAGTAGCAGTAGTAGAAATAGTAATAGTAGTAGCAATAGCAACAATGGCGACTGTAGTAGTAGTACCTGGTGTAGCAGTTATAGCAGCAGTAGTAGTATTAGTAGTAGTAGTAGTATTATTATTAGTAGTAGTTCTTATAAATACCCATGTACTTGAAGGCTTTTAGCATCAACAACAAATCAAAACTTAAGTTTCTCAATTAGTCTGTCTTATTTCTTCTTCTCATATTTTAATAAATTATTATATTCATATAGCTTATCTCTTCATTTTTTCTAATAGAAGTAAATCAAGTCTTATTGACCATTTTGCCATTTATAGGTTCATTTTTTCATTCAAATTATTCTTTACTTGAATTAATTTAACAATATTTTATTTAATTTAATTAATTAAATCAAGTAAGGAAATCTGAAAAAAAATACTGGATAATTAATAATACTATTAAAATAAATTACTACCTATAAATACCCGTGTACATGAAGGCTTTTAGTATCAACCACAAATCAAAACTAGAGTTTCTCAATTAGTCCTTTTTACTTCTTCTTCTCATATTTTAACAAATCATTATATTCAGCTAGCCTATCTCTTTATTTTTTCAAATAAAAATAAATCAAGCTTAATTCATGATTTTTCCATTTGTAGGTTGATTTGTACATTCAAATTCTTCTTCAGTTAAATTAATATGACATCAAAAATTTTTTTTCCTCATTTAAGTTAATTAATTAATTCAAGTAAGAAAATATGAAAAAAAAATTCTGCATAATTAATAATACAGTTAAAATAAACTAGTACCTATATCCATGTACTTGAAAGGTTTTAGCATCAACCATAAATCAGAGTTTGAGTTTCTCAATTAGTCTCTCTTACTTCTTCCTCTCATATTCCAACAAATTACTATATTCATCTAGCATATCTCTTCATTTTTTCAAACAAAAACAAATAAAGCCTAATTGATGATTTTGTCATTTTTAGTTTGATTTGTACATTCAAATTCTTCTTCAATTGAATTAATATGACAACAAAACTTTTTTTCCTTTATTTAAATTTATTAATTAATTCAAGTAAGGAAATCTTTAAAAAAAAGTTCTGGATAATTATTAATACTATTAAAATAAACTAGTACCTATAAATACCCATGTACTTGAAAGCTTTAGCATCAACCACAAATCAAAGCTTGAGTTTCTCAATTAGTCTGTCTTACTTCTTCCTCTCATATTTCAACAAATTATTATATTCAGCTAGCCTATCTCTTCATTTTTTTTAACAAAAATAAATTAATGCTAATCAATGATTTTGCCATTTATAGGTTGATTTGTACATTCAAATTCTTTTTCAATTGAATGAATATAGCAACAAAACTTTTTTTCTTTATTTAAATTAATTAATTAATTCAAGTAAGAAAATCTAAAAAAAAATATTTTGTATAATTAATAATACTATTCAAATAAACTAATTTTTTTTATGGTGTTACATATAATGCAGTAGTAGTGACAATAGTAGTAGCAGTAGTAGCAATAACAGTATTAGCAGTAGTAGTAGTACCTATTGTAACAGTTGTAGTAGTAGTAGTAGTAGCAGTAGTATTAGTAGTAATATTAGTAGTAGTAAGGCTTATAAATACCCATGTACTTGAAGGCTTTTAGTATCAACAACAAATCAAAACTTAAGTTTCTCAATTAGTCTGTCTTATTTCTTCTTCTCATATTTTAACAAATTATTATATTCATATAGCTTATCTCTTCATTTTTTCTAACAGAAATAAATCAAGTCTTATTGATCATTTTGCCATAAGTTCATTTTTTCATTCAAATTCTTCTTTACTTGAATTAATTTAACAATAAAACTTTTTTTTATTTAATTTAATTAATTAATTCAAGTAAGGAAATCTGAAAATAAATGCTGGATAACTAATAATACTATTAAAATAAATTAGTACCTATAAATACCCGTGTACATGAAGGCTTTTAGCATCAACCACAAATCAAAACTAGAGTTTCTCAATTAGTCCTTTTTACTTCTTCTTCTCATATTTTAACAAATTATTATATTCAGCTAACTTATCTCTTCATTTTTTCTAACAAAAATAAATCGACCCTAATGGATAATTTTGCCATTTGTAGGTTGATTTGTGTATTCAAATTCTTTTTCAATTATATTAATATGACATCAAAATTTTTTTTTCTCATTTAAATTAATTAATTAATTCAAGTAAGAAAATCTAAAAAAAAAATTCTGCATAATTAATAATACAGTTAAAAAAAAGTAGTACCTATATCCACGTACTTGAAAGGTTTTAGTATCAATCACAAATCAAAGCTTAAGTTTCTCAATTAGTCTATCTTACTTTTTCCTCTCATATTTCAACAAATTACTATATTTATCTAGCATATCTCTTCATTTTTTCAAACAAAAACAAATAAAGCCTAATTGATGATTCCGTCATTTTTAGTTTGATTTATACATTCAAATTCTTCTTCAATTGAATTAATATGACAATAAAGCCTTTTTTTTCTTTATTTAAATTTATTAATTAATTCAAGTAAGGAAATTTGAAATACAAAATTTGGATAATTATTAATACTATTAAAATAAACTAGTACCTATAAATACCCATGTACTTGAAAGCTTTTAGAATCAACCACAAATCAGAGCTTGAGTTTCTCAATTAGTCTCTCTTACTTGTTCCTCTCATATTTTAATGAATTATTTTATTCAGTTAGCCTATCTCTTCATTTTTTCTAATAAAAATAAATCAAGGCTAATTGATGATTTTGCCATTTGTAAGTTGATTTGTACATTCAAATTCTTCTTCAATTGAATTAATATGACAACAAACTTTTTTTTTCTCATTTAAATTAATTAATTAATTCAAGTAAGGAAATCTAAAAAAAAATTACGTATAATTAATAATACTATTAAAATAAACTAAATTTTTTATGGTGTTACATATAATGTAGTAATAGTTATAATAGTAGTAGCAACAGTAGCAATAGCAGTATAGCAGTAGTAGCAATAGCAGTATTAGCAGCAGTAGTAGTAACTGTGGTAGTAGCTGTAGTAGTAGGAGTAGAAATAGTAACAGTAGTAGCAATAACAACTGTGGCGGTTGTAGCAGTAGTACCTGTTGTAATAGTTGTAGTAGTAGTAGTAGCAGTAGTATTAGTAATAGTAGTAGCATTTGTAGTAGTAGTATTAGTAATAATACTACTTATAAATACCCATGTACTTGAAAATTTTTAGCATCAACCACAAATCAAAACTTAAGTTTCTCGATTAGTTTGTCTTATTTCTTCTTCTCATATTTTAACAAATTATTATATTCAGTTAGCTTATCTTTTCATTTTTTCTAACATAAACAAATCAAGTCTAATTGATCATTTTGCAATTTGTAGGTTGATTTTTTCATTCAAATTCTTCTTCAATTGAATTAATTTAACAAAACTTTTTTTCTTCATTTAAATTAATTAATTAATTAAAGTAAAAAATCTGAAAAAAGAAACGTATATGGTAGTTAATCATACTATTAAAATAAACCAAATTTTTTTTGGTGTTACATATAATATAGTAGCAGCAGTATTAGCAGCAACAGTAGAAATAGCAGTATTAGCAGTAGTAATAGTAACAGTGGTAGTAGCAGTAGGAGTAGTAGTAGAAATAATAATAGTAGTAGGAATAGCAGTAGTGGCGGCTGTAGCAGTAGTACCTGTTATAGTAGTATTAGCAATAGTAGCAGTAACAGTGGTAGTTGCAGTAGTAGAAATAGTAGCAATAGCAGTAGCAGTAGCAGTAATAGAAGTAAAGACAGCAGTAGCAACAGTACCAATAACAGTATTAACCGCAGTTATAATAACAGTGGTAGTAATAGTAGTAGCAGTAGCAGTAGCAGCAGTAATAGTAGTAGTATTAGCAGCAGCAACAGTAGTAGTGGTGGTAGCAGTAATAACAGTAGTAGAAATAATAGTAGTAGCAGTAGTATTAGTAGTAGTAGTAGTAGCATTTGTAGTAGTAGTACTTATAAATACCCATGTACTTGAAAATTTTTAGCATCAACCACAAATTAAAACATAAGTTTCTCAATTAGTCTGTCTTATTTCTTCTCCTCATATTTAAACAAATTATTATATTCAGTTAGCTTATCTCTTCATTTTTTCTAATAGAAACAAATCAAGTCTAATTGATCATCTTGCTATTTGTAGGTTGATTTTTTCATTCAAATTCTTCTTTAATTGAATTAATTTAACAACAAAATTTTTTTTCTTCATTTAAATTAATTAATTAATTAAAGTAAAAAATCTGAAAAAAAGTATATGTAGTTAATAATACTATTAAATTAAATCAAAATTTTTTTGGTGTTACATATAATGCAGTAGCAGCAGTAGTAGCAGCAGCAATAGCGGTAGTAGTAGCAACAACAGTAGCAATAGCAGTATTAGCAGTAGTAATAGTAATAGTGGTAGTAGCAATAGAAACAATAGTAGAAATAGTAACAGTAGTAGGAATAATAGCAATGGCGGCTGTAGTAGTAGTACATGTTATAGTAGTATTAGCAATAGTAGTAGTAATAGTAGTAGTAGTAGTAGTAGAAATAGTAAAAATAGTAGCAATAACAATAGTAGTAGCAATAATAGAAGTAATGACAGTAGTAGCAGCAGTATCAATAACAGTATTAACCGTAGTTGTAATAATAGTGGTAGTAATAGTAGTAGCAGCAGTAACAATAGCAGTATTAGCAGTAGTAGTGGTGGTAGTAGTAATAGCAGTAGTAGAAATAATAGTAGTAGCAGTAGTATTAGTAGTAGTAGTAGCATTTGTAGTAGTAGTATTAGTAGTAATACTTATAAATACCCATGTATTTGAAGGCTTTTAGCATCAACCACAAATCATAACTTAAGTTTCTCAATTAATCTGTTTTACTTCTTCTCATATTTCAACAAATTATTATATTTAGCTAGCTTAGCTCTTCATTTTTTCCAACAGAAACAAATCTAGCCTAATTGATCATTTTGCCATTTGTAGATTGATTTTTACATTTATATTCTTCTTCAATTGAATTAATATGACAATGAAACTTTTTTTCTTCATTTAAATTAATTAATTAATTAAAATAAAGAAATCTAAAAAAAATGTTGTATAGCTAATAATATTATTAAAAGAAACTAAACTTTTTTTAGTGGTACATATAATACAGTAGTAGTAGCAGCAGTAGCAATAATAAAATTAGCAATAGTAATAGTAACAGTATTGGTAGTAGTAGGAGTAGTAGTAGAAATAGTAACAGTAGTAGCAATAGCAACAGTGGTAGGTGCTGGAATAACTTAATTCCAGGGCCGTCCCCATACCCCGTCTGGTATGGGCGCCAAAACACATAGTCTCCACACCCCGTCTGATATGAGAGACCATGTTCCCAGTAGGGTTCCCTATGGACCAGGCCCGTCCACCATCTCCCAGGATATCTAGTTAGGCTGTCAATATTATTCATTTATCAATGCACATACCTTTTTCCATTTTTCTTAATCTCAATTATCCAATCAAATATAAACACGTAAACCAGTAATGGACACCAAACAAGGCAACACAACATCGGGTTCACAATAATTCAAACCATAATAAATGAAACTGTGATTCATGCATATGAAACCATAGAATAAACACATCAGGTACCATACTGCATTTAAAATTGTAAAATAAATTAAACAACAACTGACCGAAAAATACATCAAATTCGGTCTCCATTAGCAACCTTAATTAATTATACATATCTATTAATTCGCAACATACCATTTTATCATTTATTAAGATTTAATTCCGTAATAAAAAATAGGGTGAGAGATCCTTACTTGTTTCGGAGTCTGAAATCGAGTTCTCACTGCGCCTACGGGCAGTCCCTAGATTCCCTGAATTTTTCTCCAGAAACTGAAACACACTTCCGGTACCTGTACAGGTCCCCAAAAAATCCCAAATCAGACCTAGGGCCTTTTCGGCCAATTTTGAAATTCCGGCACGGCGGCTCCGCCGTGCTTTCGCAACAATGCCGCCGCCCACGGCGGCGATCCGCCTCGGGTTGGCCGTATTCGGCCAAACTTGCATTGGTTTCTATGATAAAACACCCCTAGGGCTCTCGGTGGGCCAAAAAATTCTAGAAAATTGAGACTTACCGACGGCAAAGTTCTCAGGTGCGGCAGCTCCTCTGGCACGAGTTGCGATTTGGTGTTTTGCTCCGGTCAACCTGTAGAGAAAAGGACGGTGGTCACAGTGGTATAAAAATTACATCGAACGGGAATTGGGAAGGGCCTCATTGGAGGCAAAAACTGAGGAAACCCGGGGCGGCGCCGCTCGACTTCGGCTATGCCGCTCAACTTCGGCGGTGTTTTCTGGCCAATTGGCTGGTGGTTTGGCTCCGATTTGGCCACAGGGAGGTTCAACATCGAAAAATGAGCCAAGGAGAGAAATTTTACCTCATTTGGCGGTCAGAAAATCCTCCAGTGCAGCGGCGGGTGGCGGCGGCCGGTTCCTTTGGTTGGCCGGGGTTGCTGACGTGGTACTATTTTTTAAAATTACGTTTTGACTCCTTGTTTTTTATTTTCTTTTCAAAAATACCCCCTGAATCCAAATTTTCACCCCTTTTTCCCAAAATCAATTTCAATTAAATTTCAAAAAATAATTTTACCTCATTTTATTGTTATTATTATTTTTATTTCTATTAAATTAAATTAAATTAAATTAAAACCTTATAAATTAATTATTAAAATAAAATAAAATAAAACAAAATAAAAATAAAAATAAAAAATTTTGAGTGTTACAAAAACTAAGGGAAGGACTTACCCCAAGAAACCTCTGTAAACTATCAATAATAAATATATTATCATTCTCTAAAATATAGCTTCCATTATAAAGCTAAACATGGTTTACATCAAAATTTCTCAGTATAGAAACAAAAGTAACCTTCTTCACTGAATTTTCACTATAAGCTCCAATGTGTAGTAACACTATCTCATTCTTTCTTTTATACATTTGGTCTGTTGAATATATTATTACTATATATATGTATATATAACCCATTAGCGCTTAATTTTTTGTTTGTTCTTCACTTGGTTTTTCATAATTAGAGCAGGTATGGAGAGTTTCTCCAAGGTTTTTATCTATAATCCTCACAATACTCTCAAAAAATCATACACTTCATACTCCTTCCTTTGTCTCTATGCTGCTCACTATTTTTCTCTCATCCACAACGTATCTTCATCCATTACCTCATCTCCTATTTATAGGACTGGGGAGCCACGAGAGAAAAGTTCCCACCCTTCTACCATGCAACTTCATCAAAAGGTTGCCACATTTCGTTATGTCACTTTATCTAAAAGTTATCACTTTTCATGATGCCATTTCATCTAAAAAGTTGTCATCTTTCACCACGTTATTTCATTCTTATTCTAAAATTTTCCATAATCTTCCATTTGCTTCCTCATCCTTATCCATCTTTTTTTTTTATTTAACTCCAAAATTGAGTTGAAATAGAGCCCATTAGACTTTCGTAGGCCCACCTAAGCCCATAAGCCCTAAATAACAAGCTGTTATAAACTTCTTTATAAGTCTATTGATTTCCTTAATTTTATCTCAAATTTTCTTCAATGAAAATTTTTCTTTTTTAACATCTCTCTTCTTTCATTCTTAGCTTGCTTTCTACAAAATTTGGGCTTCAAATTCTATGTATTTTGGTTCGAAAAATGTTTCAATCATAAAAGATCATTCTCTCCCATTATTCAGGAATTAAGGTTTTCATACATAACCTAACTTGCCATTCTCTTTTGAATTTCACTTCGAACAATTTTTTCATAGTCTTGGAATGCTTTCCATCTTCTTAAGATGTCATTTCAGCCTTGAGAAACATTTTTTGGCCGAATGATTTCCCCTTTGATGGAATATTCTCACTATTAAGGGATTTCCCTTAGCCTAATTTTACTATTTCCTTCCTATTTATCATTAAACCCAGTTCTTATCCTTACTACATCTTCTTAGATACATATATACACTTAATCAACTATACCAAATACGAGAAAGTAGAATTCAAAAAATCTAAGCTATTACATCCTCTCCTCCTTAAAAAGAAATTTGGTCCTTCAAATTCAACTTATCAGGTACTGCAAACAAATGAAGGTTCTTAGGTTTCATTTCGTCTTTTAATTTCCAGATGAATAACTCAGTGGCTTGGTGTTGCCAAAGTACCTTTATGAATAGAATTTCTTAGAAATATAATTGAAAATATTCTCTAAAATAGAATAATATCTAAAAAAGAAACGAAATAATGACAGAATTTAAAGCAAATAATTGAAGAAGAGACAGAAAATTAATGTAGGTACTAGAGAAAGAAAATATAATGGAAATCAGGGCTTGTTTTAAGGGAGAGCTAAGGGGAGGAAACAATAGAACGTAGGTTGTTTTGCAATGATTTAGAAACAGAATTGAGAATAAATGATAGAGGTTTGAGAGAGAGAATGGATGGAGAGATATGGGAATAAATGGAAATTGTTACAAGGCAGATAAAGGGAGAGGAATTAGACAGCCTTACAGGGGACTGTGGTGTTAAACCGAAAACCTTACTTAACAACTTATTATTAAAAATCAGCAACAAGAAACAAAAAGATTAAGTTGTATAGGAAAATAATAATATGCAGAAAATTGAAGAAGACTTAAAAAACAAGAAATAGACCACGCTTGTAGTTGTAACAAGAGTGCTCGCCTGGTTACACTCTAGAATATAGCAAAAGAAAAGATCAAGAAGAATAAGAAGAACAAGAAAAAGAACAATAAGTTGTAGTAATAGTAGCATCAGTATTAGCAACAGTAGCACTAATAGCAGCAATAGCAATATTAACAGTAATAGTAGCAGCAACAGTAGTAGTACTGGTGGTAGTAGCAATAACAGTAGAAGCAATATTAGCAATAGTAGCAGTAGCAGCAGTAGGAGTTGTAGCAGTAGTAGCAGCTATATCAGTTGTAGCCATAACAACAATAGTAGCAGAGTAGCAGTAACTGTAGTAGTAGCAGTAATAATAACATTATTAGTATTAGTATCAGTAGTAGTACTAGTACTAGTACTTATAAATACCTATGTACTTAAAGGCTTTTAGTATCAACCACAAATCAAAAGCTTGAATTTCTCAATTAGTCTGTCTTACTTCTTCCTCTCATATTTTAATAAATTATTATATTCAACAAGCTTATCTCTTCATTTTTTCTAACAGAAACAAACCAAGTCTTATTGATCATTTTGTCATTTGTAGGTTGATTTTTACATTCAAATTCTTCTTCAATTAAATTAATATGACAACGAAACTTGTTTTATTTATTTAAATTAATTAATTAATTAAAATAAAGATATATAAAACAAAATGTTGGATAGTTAATAATACCATTAAAATAAACTAAATTTTTTTTAGTGTTACATATAATACAGTAGTAGTGACAGTAGTAGCAGCAGCAGCAGTAGCAGCAGTAGCAATAGAGTATTAACAGTAGTAGTGGTAACAGTGGTTATACATGTAGTTTCAGTAGTAAAAATAGTAATAGTAGTAGCAGTAGCATCAGTGACGGCTGTAGTAGTACTACCTATAGTAGTTGCAATAGAAGTAACAGTATTAGCAGTAACAGTATTAGCAGTAACAGTAGTATCAGTAGTAGTAGTAATATTAGTAGTAGTAGTAATAGTAGTAGTAGTAGTACTAGTACCTAAAAATACACATGTACTTCAAAGCTTTTAGCATAAACCACAAATCAAAACTTGAGTTTCTCAATTAGTCTCTCTTATTTCTTCCTCTCATATTTCAACAAATTATTATATTCAGCTAGCCTATCTCATTTTTTTTTCTAAGAAAAACAAATCAAGCCTAATTGATCAGTTTGCCATTTGTAGGTTGATTTGTACATTTAAATTCTCTTCAGTTGAATTAATATGGCAACAAAACCTTTTTTTCTTTATTTAAATGAATTAATCAATTCAAGTAAGGAAATCTTAAAAAAATATTGGATAGTTAATAATACTACTAAAATAAACTAAATGTTTATAGTATTACATATGATGCAGTAGCAGTAGCAGTAACAGTATTAGCAACAGTAAGAGTAGTAGTAGTGGTAGTAATAATAGTATAACAGTAATAGAAATAATAACAATAGTAGCAGTAACAGCAGTAAAAGTAATAACAGTAGTAAAAGTAACAGTAGTAAAAGTAACAGTAGTAATAGCAATAGCAGTAATATTAATAGTAGTAGTAGTAGTAGTAGTATCACTAGTAGTATTAATACCTATAAATACTCGTGTTTGAAGGTTTTTAGCATCAATCAAAAATCAAGACTTGAGTTTCTCAATTAGTCTTTCTTACTTCTTCCTCTTATATTTCAACAAATTATTATATTCAACTAGCCTATCTCTTCATTTTTTCTAACAAAAACAAATAAAGCCTAATTGATCATTCTTCTATTTGTAGGTTGATTTATACATTCAAAATCTTCTTTAATTGAATTAATATAATAATGAAATTTTTTATTTTCTCATTTAAAGTAAGTAATTAATTCAAGGAAATCTTAAAAAAATGTTGGATAGTTAATAATGCTATTAAAATAAACTTGATTTTTGGTGTTATTACATATAATTCAATAGTAATAGTAGTAGTTGTAGTAGCAATAACTCTAGCAGTATTAGTAGTAGTAGTAGTAGCAGTGGTAATAACAATAGTAACAGTAGTAAAAATAATAGCAACAATAGCAATACTATCAATAGCTGCTTTAGAAGTAGTAGCAGCGATAGAAATAACAGTAACAGTAGTAATAGCAGAAGTATTAGTAGTAGTAGTAGTAGTAGTAGTATCTATAAATACCTATGTACTTGAAAGCTTTTAGCATTAACCACAAATCAAAACTTGAGTTTCTCAATTCATCTCTCTTACTTTTTCCTCTTACATTTCAATACATTGTTATATTCCGCTACCCTATCTTTTCATTTTTTCTAACAAAAATAAATGAAGCCTAATTGATCATTTTTCCAGTTGTAGGTTAATTTGTACATTCAAATTCTTCTTCAACTGAATTAATATAACAACAAAACTTTTTATTTTCTCATTTAAATTAAGTAATTAATTCAACGAAATCTTAAAAAAAATGCTGGATAGTTAATAATGCTATTAAAATAAACTTGATTTTTTGTGTTATTACATATAATGCAGTAGTAATAGTAGTAGTAGTAGTAGCAATAGCTGTAGCAGTATTATTAGTAGTAGTAGCAGTGATATAGTAACAGTAATAGCAGTAATAAAAGTAACAGTCACCGTAGCAATAACAGAAGTATTAGTAGTAGTATTACCATTAATAGTAGTAGTAGTAGCAGCAGTAGTAGTAGCACTAGTACTTATAAATACTCATGTACTTGAAGGCTTTTAGTATTAACCACAAATCAAAACTTGAGTTTCTTAATTAGTCTCTCGTACTTCTTCCTCTCATATTTCATCAAATTATTATATTCAGCTAACCTATCACTTTATTTTTTCTAACAAAAAGAAATTAAATTTAATTGATCTTTTTTCCATTTGTAGGTTAATTTGTACACTCAAATTATTCTTCAATTGAATTAATATAGCAATGAAACTTTTTTTTCGCATTTAAATTAATTAATTAATTTCAAGTAAAGAAATATGAAAATAAATTTAGATAGTTAATAATAATATTAAAATAAACTAGATTTTTTATAGTGATACATATAATACAGTAGTACTGACAGTAGTGGGAGGAGTAGTGTAGCAGTATTAGCAACAGTAGTAATAGTAGTAGTAGCAGCAGTAGTAGTAGAAGTAGAAATAGTAACAATAGTAGCAATAGCAGCAGTAGTGACTGTATCAATAGTACCTACTATAACAGTAGTAGCAATTGTAGCAGTAGTATTAGTAATAGTAGTAAAAGGAGTACTAATACTTATAAATACCCATGTACTTAAAGGCTTTTAACATCAACTACAAATGAAAACTTGAGTTTCTCAATTAATATATCTTCTTCCTCTAACATTTCAACAAATTATTATATTCAACTAATTTATCTCTTCATTTTTTTCTAACAAAAACAAATCAAGATTAATTGATCATTTTTCCATTTGTAAGTTGATTTGTACATTCAAATTCTTTTTCAATTGAATTAATATGACAACAATTTTTTTTTCCTCATTTAAATTAATTGATTAGTTCAAGTAAGGAAACCTAAAATAAAAATATTTGATAGTTACTAATACTATTATAATAAACTAGATTTTTTATTGTATTACATATAATACAATAATAGTAGCAGTATTAGCAACAGTAGTAGTAGTATTAGTAGCAGTAGTAGCAATAGTAGCAGTAGTTAGTAGCAATAGTAGCAGTAGTAAAAATAGTAACGGTAGTAGCAATAGTAGCAGTAGTAAAAATAGTAGAAGTAGTAGCAGTAGCAGCAGTAATAGCCATAGTAGCTGTAGCAGTAGTAGCCAAAGCAGGTGTAATAGTAGTAGCAGTAGTAGAAGTAACAGTAGTAATAGCAGTAGCAATAGTATTAATAGTAGTAGTAGTATTTGTAGTAGTAATAGTACTAGTACCTATAGATATCGATATACTTGAAGGTTTTTAGCATCAACCACAAATTAAAACTTGAATTTCTCAATTAGTGTCGCTTACTTCTTCTTCTTATATTTCAACAAATTATTATATTTAGCTAACCTAGATATTCATTTTTTTAACAAAAACGAAAAAAGTCCAATTGATCATTTTGGCATTTTTTGGTTGATTTGTACATTCAAATTCTTTTTTAATTGAATTAATATGATAACGAAATTTTTTTTCTTATTTAAATTAATTAATTAATTTAAGTAAAAAAATCTGAAAAAAATATTGGATATTTAATAATACTATTAAAATAATATTTTTTGTGGTGTTATATATAATGCAATAGTAGTAACAGTAGTAGCAACAGTAGCAGCAGTAATAGTAGCTGTAGCAGTAACAGTAGCAGTATTAGTAGTAGTTGTAATAGCAGTGGTAGTAGTAGTAATAATAATAGTAGTAGTAGTAGCAGTAGAAGCAGTAGTGGCAATAGTAGCAGTAGTAGAAGTAATAGTAGTAATAGTAGTACCAAAAGTATTAGTAGAAGCAGTAGTAGTATTAGTATTAGTAGTAGTAGTAGTACTACTACTACTACCTCCTATATAAAATATGTACTTAAAGCCTTTTAGCATCAACCATAAATCAAAACTTGAGTTTCTCAATTAGTCTGTATTACTTCTTCTTGTCATATTTCAACAAATTATTATATTCAGCTAGCCTATCTTTTTATTTTTTGTAAAAAAATAAATTAATTGATCATTTTACTATTTGTAGGTTGATTTGTACATTTAAATTCTTCTTCAATTAAATTTATATGACACCAAAACTTTTTTTCTTTATTTAAATTAATTAATTAATTGAAGTAAAAAAATTTGAAAAAAAATGCTGGATAGTTAATAATACTATTAAAATAAGATTTTTTTTGTGTTATATATAATGTAGTAGTAATAGCAATAACAGTAGTAGCAGCAGTAGTAGCACTAACAGTATTAGCAATAGTAGCACTTATAGTGGTAGTACCAGTAATAAAAATAGTAGTAATAGTAGCGGTAACAGTTGTAGTAGTAATAGTAGCAATAATAATAGTAATAGCAGCAGTAGAAGTAACAGTAGTACTAGTAATAGCAATAATATTAGTAATAGTAACATTAGTAGTAGTAATAGTAGTATTAGTATTAATGCCTATAAATACCCATGTACTTGAAGGCTTTTAACATTAACCACAAATCAAAACTTGAGTTTTTCAATTAGTCCCTCTTACTTCTTCCTCTTATATTTCAACAAATTATTATATTCATCTAGCCTATATCTTTTTTTTCCTAACAAAATAAATCAAGTCTAATTGTTTATTTTGCCATTTGTATGTTGATTTGTACATTCAAATTATTCTTTAATTGAATTAATATGATAAAGAAACTTTTTTTTCCTCATTTAAATTAATTCAAGGAAATTTGAAAAAAAAATCTGAATAGTTAGTAATACTATTTAAATAAACTAGATTTTTTATATCGTTTTAGACATAATTTTATTAAAAGTTTTAAATAATTTTGTAATTTAATTTTAATAGAAATTGTAGTTCTAACTGTCTAAGTTTAATATAATTTTATTTGAAGATTTATGACAAAAAAAATTAATTAATTTTAGTATGATTATAATTAAAAAAGGTATAATAAATAAATAAACTAAAAATAATTATATGAATCAAAGTAAATCTGCTCATTTCACAATGTAAGAATATATTAAGGACAAAATATTATTTTACTATTCAAATTTTGATCCATTTTCTTTCGTAATTATAATTGTGTATTTTATTAAAAAAATAGTCTCAAATTTTTAAATTTTTTTAAATGATTAAAACAGTTAAAAGTAAATATAAGAATTCTTTTAAAGCTAGAAATAATAGGAATATGTTGTCATTTAGACAAAAATCTTTGCATAATATGTTGTCACTTAGACAAAAAATAGTAAGAAGTATAATTGAGCTGAAATGTTCAGTTTAGGAATTTTATTGATTTCAATATATTATTTAAATTTAAATTTGACTTCATGTGTAACACCCAAAACTTTTTATTTTATTATTATTGGAATTTTGTTTGATTTTTATTTTATTTTAATAATTAATTTATAAGGTTTTAATTTAATTTAATTTAATAGAAATAAAAATAATAATAATGATAAAATGGGGTAAAATTATTTTTGGGATTTAATTGAAATCGATTTTGAGAAAAAGGTGTGAAAATTTGGATTCTGGGGGTGTTTTTGAAAAGAAAATTAGAAACCAAAGATCAAAACGCAATTTAGAAAAATTACACTACGTCAGCAGCCACGTCAACAGCCCCGGCCAACCAGGACACGCCGCGTGGCACGGACGCTGACGCGAGAAGCCACGCGGGACAGAGACATGTGGGCGATCCGCGTACGCGTGATTGGACGGCCCAGATCCGTTCCCGCGCGCACAGACGGCCCAGATCAAAAGCGCGCATGGATGGCCCAAATCTCACGCGTGCGTACGGCCCAGATTTGATCACGCACGGACGACCCAGATCGTATCGCGATGGACGGTCCAGATTTATTTCTAATTTAATCGCGATCGAACGGCCCAGATTAAATCGTGATGGACGGTTCAGATTAAAAAGGGAAGGTTATAAACAATCTCATCCACACCCAACCCCAAACTCTACCTGCCAGAACCCTCGCCGGAGAAGACAACCCAGCCACCGAAGGAACTGACTGCCGCCACCTGCCGTCGCACCAGAGCACTTTTCGGCTGCCAAAGGAGGTAAAATTTCTCCCCTTGGCTCGTCTTTCAATGCTGAACCTCCCTGTGGCCAAATCGGAGCCAAACCACCGACCAATTGGCCAGAAAACACCACCGAAGTCCAGCAGCGCCGCCGCGGGTTTCCTCAAATTTTGCCTCCGATGAGGCCTTTCCCGGTTCCCCGTTCGATGTAATTTTTACATCGCTTTGACCACCGTTCTTTTCTCTACAAGTTGACCGAAGCAAAACACCAAATCGCAACTCGCGCTGGAGGAGCCGCCGCACCCGAGAGCTTCGCCGCCGGTAAGTCTCGATTTTCTGGAATTTTTTGGCCCACCGAGGGCCCTAGGGGTGTTTTATCACAGGAACTAATGCAAGTTTGGCCGAATTCGATCGAAAATGGCCAGAAACGGCCAACCCGAGGCGGATCGCTGCCGTAGGTGGCGGCGCCAATGTCGGAGCACGGCGGAGCTGCCGTGCCAGAATTTCAAAATTGGCTGAAAAGGCCCTTGGTCTGATTTGGGGTTTTTTGGGGACATGTGCAGGTACCAGAAGTGAGTTTCAGTTTCCGGAAAAAAATTCAGGGAATCTAGGGACTGCCCGTAGGCACAGTGAGAACCCAATTTCAAACTCCGAAACAAGTAAGGATCTCTCACCTTATTTCCTATTACGGCATTAAAGCTTAATAAATGATAAAATGGTATGTTGTGAATTAATAGATATGTATAATTAATTAAGGTTGCTAATGGAGCCCGAATCTGATGTATTTTTTTGGTCAGTTATTGTTTGATTTATTTTACAGTTTTGAATGCAGTATGGTGCCTGATGTGTTTATTCTATGGTTTCGTATGCATGAATCACGGTTTCATTTATTATGATTTGAATTATTGTGAACCCGATGTTGTGTTGCCTTGTTTTGTGTCCATTACTGGTTTACGTGTTTATGTTTGATTGGATAATTGAGACTAAGAAAAATGAAAAAAGGTATGTGAAATTATAAATGGATAATGTCGACAGCCTAACTAGATATTTGTCAACAAATCGGTCGTCCATACCCCGCCCGATATGAGCACCAAAAATACCATCCCTCAATATCCCGTCTAATATGAGGGTGAATCGGGTCGTCCCCATACCCCGTCCGGTATGAGCACCAAAAATACCATTCCTCGATACCCTATATGGTATGAGGCAATGTTCATGATAGGGTTCCCTATGTACTCAGTCCATTCACCATCTTTCAGAATATCTAGTAAGGCTACCATTCATAATTCACATTACCAAAAAAAAATTTATTTGCATATTAATTACCAATTTCACAAATTAACCAATGCAAGACAATCAATATATATATCAAGGAAACACAATTGAATCATTTAACTATTCCAATATATCATCATGTATTTAAATCTGTAAATTCAACAATCAGTTAAACATGACAACAAATAAATGACTAACCGATTTGGTAACCTGTAATTATTCTCAAAGTTTTTTAAATTACACAAAATACCGTATTACTGATTATTAAGCTTATATTTCATAACAAGAAATAAGGTGAGGGACTCTTACCCGAATCGGTGTCCAAAACACTGAACTTTCTACTACACCTACTAGCGGTCCCTAGGTTTTTGAATTTTCCTATAGAGATTAAAACACACTTCACGTACCGAAAACTACCCCAAAAAATAAAAAATTTGTGTTAAAAATCTTTTCCAACCAATTTTAGAATTTTGGCACGACGGCACTGCCTCGCTCCGGTGACAGCACCATCGCTCGTGTGGCGGTTTGCCTCAACCTGGTTGTTTTTGGCTAGTTTTGGTTGGTTTCAGTCGGTTTTATACCCATCCTTGTGAGAAAACACGTTAGGGGGTCTCGATTGGCCGAAAAAAGTCAAAAAAGGAAAACCTACCGGTGGTAGAATTTTTCAGTGCACCGGCTCTGCCGACTCACCTTTGTGGCTGCACGTTTTTCTTTGTCAACCTGTAGAAAATAGAATGGTGAACACAATGGTAGAAAAATCGTACAAAATGAGAAATGGGAAGGGGCTCATCAGAGGCAGTTTTGGGTTTTGCCCGTAGTGGTGCCGCCGGGCTTTGCCCGTGATTTTTGGCTCATCCGTCATTTCTTTCGCTCCAATTTGGCCAGAGTGTGCTGGGAATCAAATTTTGAGCCGATTTGAGAATTTTTAACTTTTTGGCAGTCGGAGGTGCCTTTGGCACAGTGGCAGACGACGGTCGGCTCCCTTCTCGAACGACTGGTTCTTCTTCTCCAATGATTAGTTCTTCTTCTCCAATAATTGGTTCTTCTTCTCCAATGGGAGGCTGGCGGCTAGGGTTTGAGTTCAGTGTGATGCGAGATATTTATACCCATCTCGCTTAAATCTGGACTATTCATCGCATTTGATCTCGTTCGTCCAATTGCATTTAAAAAAGAAATGAATCTAGACCGTTCATCATGATTTGATCTCGACTGTCTGATCGTGTTTAAAGAGGAATCAAATCTGAACCGTTCATCGCGTTTAATCACGATCGTCTGATTGCGCTTGAGGAGGGAATGAATTTGAATGTCCACGCACGCAAGAACACTTTCAGGCCATCCGATTGCGGGGCACGTGGATCACCGGCGTGGCCTCCTTCATGGCACCAAGTCAGCGTGCTTTGCCACGCGCCACGCTCCAGTTCATCTAGGCTGCTGACTGGGCAGTCCTACGTAGTACAATTTTTTTAAATTGTGTTTTGACCCCTAATTTTTTATTTTTCTTTTAAAAACACCATCCGAACCCAAATTTTCACCCCTTTTTCCCAAATTATTTTCAATTTCATCATCAACCTATTTTTTTCCTAATTTCACATTAAATAAAAATTTATTAGTTTCAAAATTATATTTTTATACATTTTTAAAATTTTAAAATTAATCTCGGGCCAAATTCTGGACCCGGGTACTACAACTTTCCTCTCCTTAAAAGAAATTTGGTCCCTCAAATTTGTCTCCCTCTCACTCAATCAAACAGTTTGGGATACTAGGCTCTGAAGTCTGATTCTAGCTCCCATGTGGCCTCTCTCTCTGTGTTATTTTGCCATAAGACCTTAACAAAGGGAATTTTCTGGTTGTAGAGTACTCTACTCTTTCGGTCCGCAATGTCCACTGGTACCTCTTCATAAGATAGATCCTTCTAAAGTGAATGGGGCTCGTGGGCCAAGATGTGAGAGGGGTCCGAGTTGTACTTGCGTAGCATGGACACATGAAACACATTATGGACTCTGGATAGTTCTGGAGGTAGTGCCAGTCTGTAGGTAGTGGTACCAATTCTTTCTAAGATTTCAATTGGCCCAATAAACCGGGGATTTAGTTTTTCCCTCTTACCAAACCTAGTGATTCCATTGAAAGGAGTGACCTTAAGGAACACTTGATCACCTTTCTCAAATTTCAAATCCCTCCTCCAGGTATCCATATAACTCTTCTACCCGCTCTGAGCCATCTGGATGTTCTTCTTGATCTTAACTATTTTAGCTGTAATCTCCTCCATAAGATCTGGGTCGAATAATTTTCTATTACCCACCTCTTCCCAATATATCGGCGATCTGCATGGGTGGCCATATAACGCCTCGTACGGAGCCATGTCGATACTTGCTTGGTAGCTGTTATTGTAGGCGAACTTTATTAAGGGTAAATGGTCATCCCAACGGCCCCTGAAATTAAGAGCACAAGCTCAGAGCATATCCTCCAGTGTGCAGATCGTCCTTTCTGATTGTCCATTAGTTTGAGGGTGGAATGCGGTACTAAGAGACAGTTTCGTTCCCATGGCTTGCAAAAAACTAAACCAGAACTGAGAAGTGAACCTGGGGTCCCTGTCGAATACTACTGTCACGGGCACTCTATGTAACATGACTATCTCCCGGATATACATTTTTACTAGCTTGTCCAAAGGGTCAGTCATCTTAATGGCCAAGAAGTGGGAAGACTTGGTGAGCTGGTCAACAATTACCTAAATGGCATCATGTCTCAAGCGTGCCCTAGGTAATCATATCACAAAATTCATTGTGATGTGTTCCTACTTCCACTCCAGAATCGGTGATGGCTGAAGTAGCCCGCCTAGGTGTTGATGCTCTACCTTGATTTGCTGACACAGTACCACCGTGTTGGAATTCTGAAATTGGCCAGAAAAAGTTTTTAACACCGATTTTGAATTTTTTGGGGTATTTTTAGGTACGTTAAGGGTGTTTTAATCTCTGTCGAAAAATTCAGGAAACCCAGGGACCGTCAGTAGGCATAATAGAAAGTTTAGTATTTCAGACACCGATTCGAGTAAGAATCCCTCACCTTATTCCCTGTTATGGAATTGAAGCTTAATAATCAATAATATGGTATTTTATGTAATTTAGAAAACTTTGAGAATAATTACAAGTTACCAATGGAGTCGAAAATCGGTTAGTCATTTATTTATTGTCCTGTTTAACTGATTGTTGAATTTACAACTTTAAATACATGATGATATACTGGAATGGTTAATTGATTCAATTGTGCCTCCTAGATATATATATATATATATTGCTTGTCTTGCGTGATTTACGGTTAATTTTTAAAATTGGTAATTAATATGCAGATGGAAAATTGATTGGTCATGTGAATTAATGAATGATAGCCTCACTAGATATCCTGAGAGATGATGGATGGATCGGGTATATAGGGAACCCTACCGTGAACATTGCCTCATACCGGATGGGGTATCGAGGATTGGTATTTTTGGCGCTCATACCGGATGGGGTATGAGGACGGCCCGATTCACCCTCATACCGAACAGAGTATTGAGGGATGGTATTTTTAGCACTCATACCGAACGAAGTATAAAGACGGCCGCTTAGTTGACAATATTGAATATTGGTTCACGTGTAGTGGGACATCCTTATGGGCCCCTGGGATGCAAGTAGGCAAATAAAAAGGAAAAATGGTTGTTATTGCTCACTTGAAATGAGATTGGGATGTTATTTGAATTATTGTATTTGTGTAGGTCAATTTTGGAAATCTTGCAATAGTAAATACATGCAATAAATGGTTTTTCCTTACGATAAATGAATTTACTTAAATCAAGAGCTCCATTGGTTGTTTTTATGATTTTTATCAACTTTCAGTTTCTGTATCGATAAGTAGTGTGACATTCTTATTAGGCTAGTGTAGTTCACCCTTTCATTAACTATTTCAGATCAAGAGGACCAAGATCCAGATCCCGATCAATAATAGGGTTGTAAATAGTTCACCACCTGGACTCACTTCAAAGGCTAGTGAAGGTCGTCCTAGAATACTTAGTTATTGACTTTTTGTTTATTTATTTAATTTTCATAATTTCTTTTAAAAAGGCCATTCCCATAGCTTTATTGGGCATTCTAAATTATTGTGTAAGGAATGTAAATCCTAAATTCTATTATTTCGTTTCCGCATTTAATTCATGAGTTTATTTTCTTTTAAGTTCCGAGCCTCTACAGACTGGATCGGGATCATTCTCCTATTTTATTTGATATGGAAAAACAATATTAAATGATAAGATTAACATAAAACGCTCAGTAAACCTAGATCAGCACCTCAAGCAATCAAAATTTACATTACAATACAGTAACTCATTCACCTTGGTGGGTTCCTCAACTCAAATCACTTACCTGTAATTTACTCTTATCCTGTAACGCCTCGCAACCTATAACAGTCGAGACATCCTATTTTAAATTACCAAGTAATACATACTTTTCAAATTCATCATCATTTAATTCAACACAGTCAACATATTCCTTACAAATATACATGTAAAAGGCATTACCTCCTCGACGTACTTACTTATCAAGTACACTTAGCTTCCTATCAACATACACTATACCACAATGAATAACAAAGATGTTCTTATACATGTGTGTTAATTTTAGCTATTATATCTGTATGAGTATAATGCCATAAATCTCACTTATTCTCTCCTTGTATCCCTTATGTATTGGATTCCACTAGTGGTGAATCATGTCCTAATTCCTACTTCACTGCATTTGTAAATAAATAGGAATGAGCCTACGCATGCCCATAAAGTTAAATTTAGATTTAAATAATGTATTAAAATCAATAAAATTCCTAAACCGAAGTCGCCCTCAACTCTCTCTCTCTCACTCCAGACAGTCCCCTTTTTCCCTTTATAAGAAAATTCTAGGTATCTTATACTCTCCCCAAAGCTCACAAGTACAAATAGCCTGTTATCCACTTCCTTGACTTGTCTCCAATAGTTTCTCTACTCTTTATCATCACTCTCCCACTCAAATACCCATTTATCCCTCTACTTATATGGTTCCCATCACATTACTACCAAAATTTCCCTTGAATTTCAACATAATTACCATGGCAGCTCCTATTTCATAACCCATATGTTACCTCATTCTTTGTCTACCCAGTCGCCCCTTTCAGCCACTCCTTTATAGGTTAAAACACCCTCCCATCACAATAACCATCTGCTACATATTCTTGATTTTTAACCTTACCATTTGCAATTCCATCTTTCACATTCTGGTTTACCTATTTTAAGGTATTTTCCCTCACTCTTTAACCTATGTTTAACTTAATTTTTCCCACTCATAGTCCATAAGTGCTCATTTTCTTCTACTTAATAATTTCATGCTAATCTGCCTTTAATCAGCATGCCCACATAGTAACCAGAAGGATAATATCAACAACCATTCCATGCACATTCTATTTTCACACACCTGCAATCCTTTGGTGTTTTCCACCACTCTATTTTCCAACTTAGCATATACCATTTTATATTGAATGTCAAACATATTTGAACTGTAACAGCTTGAACTCTCATATAGAATCCTGACCGTACACATACCATATGATAACATCAGTTAGTGTTGACTTAAATTTTCAAACTCTAAACCATTATCTACCTTTTTAAAAGTGTTAACATCTCATGTTACGAGCTAACTATTTTAAATTTCACCAATGTTATAAGGGAAGAAGTCATAGACAAAGTTAATATTATTCGCATTTTATGTTAATTCGACTTAGCATCAATTTGTGGTTGATACGCATGGATACTCATGACTCCATCTAGAGTACGGGTCATTCCACTATATGTTACTATGAATACATATATTTATGTGGGTGTAGTTACATGTACAAAAAAAATTTAACTATATAAATCTGTGCTGTGGATATATATATATATATGTAAGCATATGTATGTACATATGGAAAAATAAAAGAAATGAAGGAAATAACCAACAATTGAATACGAAAAATGATTTTGAAATTTTAATCACAAGCTTAGTGATTTAAAATAAATTAAAATCAAGAACTTGGTAGACCAAGAGTAACACATAGGTAACTATAAGTCTCCCACTGAACTTGTTTAAACACTTATAAAATTAATCAACAAAGAAGGTCATAAGAATAATAAATTAAAAATAAAAGAATAGTAAAATAATAATAATACCTTAATAAAGCAAATGGATAACCAAAGTAAGTACATTTAGAAATTACATGAATAAAATAAATAGACAATTAAATTATGAATCATCAACCAAAGTGGTAAAGTGATATGATAACAAAGTTTTTGGAATAATAAATGAAATTAAGAATAAAAAAAGATATTAAGTTAACTTACAAATAAAAGAAACACTAATTAAAAAATTAAAAAAGGAACCAAATAAGCAATAAAATTAGAATAATATAAATAAGTTAAGGAATATTACAATAAGGGATAAGAAAATTCAAAATATCAACAAATAAAAATAAAAGAATTACTAAAAGACTATGAAACCCGTTTAGTATGTATCAGAGAAGGAGGGTGCGTGTGTAGCCATTTTTTGTAACTTATGTGCTTTAGTCAGACAAGGCTGCGAAGCCCTATACTGAACATGTTTGAGAAAGTATTCAGTGATACCCATTACTGCAGGTGGAATGGGGATTTGAGTATTAAGTGATTAGTATTTTCTATCCATGTCGTAGAAGGAATCCTTAATGCCCTTAATGGTACCGATAAAAACAACATCATCATATGAAACTCTTTAATAAATAAAAATATATGTCAACAAAAATGTTAGGGGTCTATTGTGGATGAGGAAGTCGATCTCATTATGAGTATTCAGATAAGCGTGAGAAGCAGGGCTGACAAATGTATTTGGAGTCACTCGAAGGATGGAAAATACATCGTAAAATTGGCAAACCAGCATTTGATGGGTTTTCATGCAAACCATGCACAATGATCATTTAACATATGGAAGTATTTGTGGTAGTCAGAAGTCTCCCCCAAAGTTAAAAATTTAACATGGAGATTGTTGAATAATATCCCTCTAGTAAAATCTAAACTACAGGAGAAAGGGATTGGAATTATGAACGTGCGCCCTAGATGTGATAAGGAGGAAACCACCGAGCATGTCTTATTTGATTGTGAAAAAAGCCAGGGCTTGCTAGTGAAAACTGGGTATATACTTTCAAGTAAGATAGACCAATGACATATAATGATGGATGGAACATCAAGCTAAAACAATGGCAAAACGGGAGTTAACATAAATACTTTGCTACTTATGGCGCCTTTGACTTGAGCGGATTGAATTTATGTCGACTTGAAGGATGTGTTGTGATTAGACCTCCATCTTTCTAGCAAGGAAGTTTTTACATGAACGGAGACAGGCACATTAAGTTAGAGACAGAGGCAAAGTACAACTCTCGCGCACCAAGTCAAGGTCCCTGCTGTGGGAAGCTCCATCGCTTGGGGTCTGGAAATGCAATGTGGACGGTACAATTTTTGATGCAGGTTATGAGGCAGGATAGTGAGCAGTCGTCAGAGACTCGACAGAAAGAGTATTAATGATTTTCTCTGATAGATTATGAGTGTGCCGATCTCCCTATCTAATTGAACTACTTGGCTACCGCAATTCACTACAATATATAATCTCCAATATCACTGGGTTAGACGTTGTTGAAGTGGAGGCACACATGGTAAAAAAAGCTTTGACAACCAATGGGGAAGATTATTCTGAGTTCAAATTCACTATTGAAGATTGTAGGACTCTGCTGGCACTTCGAGCTAATGTATCCATAAGTTGGGTTCGAAGACAAGGCAATGGTAGACCATAACATTGCGCAAACTACTCGTTCCACATTCTTATTTGTATGGTTGGGAGAGTTTACCTCCCAATATTGCTGTAATGTTTTCCTAACACTTAATGAATTGATTACTTAAAAAAAATGAAGACACTAGACTCTTTATTATTTATGAATTAATCTTATTTAATATATATATATTTATACATACAGTTAGTGAAGTGCTCACTACACTAAGCCACATCATCAAGTAATATTGATTTTTTACGTAATTAATTAAAATATGCATTTAATTCATTAATTAGATGAATATATATATAAGAATATACGTTTTTATTAATAGATAGAAAAATTGAATGTAAATAAGAATATACATATTCTTATATGTATGAATATAAGAATATGAAATGAAATAAATCAAATCAAAAAATTATAGCAACATTGGTTGTCAGTCCCTACTAGAATTGATCAGACTAGATCTAGTCATACCATAAAAATGTTCAATTTAATGTTTTGCAAAATTTGGATTTTTCCAACATAAAAATTTTTTATTCTCATGTTTAATTTAATTTCTTTATGCTTGCTTTGCTTATTTTTCTAATGATATTAAAAAAAACATAATTATCTACTATATCTCAGCCCAACATAAAAACCAAGGATGGGACGGAGGCTTAGGAAATATATTTTACCATATTTATTTCTTCCTACCACACCTTAATATTTTATATATATATATATATACATAAAACAAAAATGTACATTATACATATAATATTTAAAAATTTATTTCAGGAGAAAAGATAATACATTATCAAGTAATTTTAAGAAAGATTAAATTTATTTTAACTTTCCAAGACTACAATAAAAAAATGCAAGACCAAACTCTTTAGATCTCCCTAAATTCAAAGCATAGTTTTGATATCCTTTGTGTCTACAAATCAATAAGATGATGATTAGTTTCATCAACAATTCTAACTTTATAATATATTGCATTTGTTCCATTACTGACGCCCAATGAAAAGTGATCATTCCCTATTGGACGACTAGGTATGTTATGTGGACTAAATACTTCTCTTTTCCAACTCATGTAAGTAGCCAAATTCTTTAAAGAAGAAAAACTTTACGATAGCCAAAATCCAATTTCCTCATCTTCATATGCCAGCCATCCTAATTTAACATCAATAAAAAAATTTTCTCAATTTAAAAATAAAACTAGAAATAAATTATACATAATTACTAAATTAATATATTCATATTTTTACCCTAAAATTGTGAATTTATAAGAATATATTTCTAAACTACGTCTAGAAATTTTGGGAAGAGAAGAATCAAGAGGTATGTCCTTTTAAGCAGAGCAAAGTGAATTAAAATATTGACAAAAATACACATTTTAATAAAATAAATTTTTTTAATGACATATGCATATTAACCTAAAAAAATAAATATCTCTATAAAAATAAGAAAAAATAATAATAACCGTTGCTAACCTTCCATTGTAGTTTCAATTAAGTTTGAGAATAAATTTAACCCAATATCTGAAAAGAAAAAGAACAAAAGATCATATGACTTACTTTCCAACCAGCTTCTTTGTATTCATCGTTATTTTGGACGTGAATTTAACTTGAAGTAAATTTGGATGATCCAACGATAAGATTATATGCACAATCAAACATTTCAGCTTAATTATACTTCTTACTGTTTTTTTGTCTAAGTGACAACATATTCCTATTATTTTCATCTTTAAAAGAATTCTTATATTTACTTTTAACTGTTTTAGCCATTTAAAAAAATTTAAAAACTTGAGATTGTTTTTTTAATAAAATACACAATTATAATTACAAAAGAAAAATGATCAAAATTTGAACAGTAAAAGAATGTTTTGTCCTTAATATAATTCTTACATTGTGAAATGAGCAGATTTACTATGATTCATATAATTATTTTTTAGTTTATTTATTTATTATACATTTTTTAATTATAATCATACTAAAATTAATTAATTAATCCTTTTTTTCATTAATCTTCAAATAAAATTATATTTAACTTAGACAGTTGGAACTATAATTTTTATTAAAATTAGATTACAAAATTATATAAAACTTTTAATAAAATTATATCTAACACAATATAAAAAATTTAATTTATTTTAATTGTATTATTAACTATTCAGAATTTATTTTTCCAAATTTCCTTACTTGAATTAATTTAAATGAGGACAAAAAAAGTTTCGTTATCATATTAATTCAACTGAAGAAGAATTTGAATGTACAAATCATACTACAAATGACAAAATAAACAATTAGGCTCTATTTGTTTTTGTTAGAAAAAATTGAAGAGATAGACTACCTGAATATAATAATTTATTGAAATATGAGAGGAAGAAGTAAGAGAGACTAATTGAAAAACTCAAGTTTTGATTTGTGGTTAATGTTAAAAGCCTTCAAATACATGAGTATTTATATGTACTAGTACTAATACTACTACTACTACTAATGCTATTATTATTACTAATATTACTGCTACTGTTAGTACTACTGTTACTGCTGCTATTACTATTACTACTGCTACTACTACTATTACAGTTACTACTGCTATTATTACTACTACTTTTACTACTTATACTACCACTGCTAGTGCTACTATTGCTACTATTGCTAATACTACTACTGCTATTGCTACTGTTACTACTGTTGATACTGCTGTTACTGCTATTACTACTGCATCATATATAACACCATAAAAAATTTTATTTTAATAGTATTATTAACTATCCAGCATTTGTTTTTCAAATTTTCTTACTTGAATTAATTAATTAATTTAAATAAGAAAAAAAAATTGTTGTCATATAAATTCAATTGAAGAATAATTTAAATGTAAAAATCAACCTACAAATGACAAAATGATTAATTAATTAATTTTTTTTAGAAAAAATGAAAAGATATGCTACTACTACAGCTGCTAATACTGCTACTGCTACTACTGCTACTACTACTGCTACTACTATTGTATTATATGTAACACCATAAAAAATTTAGTTTATAGTATTATTAACTATCTAGCATTTTTCTTTAGATTTCTTTACTTGAAATTAATTAATTAATTTAAATGAAAAAAAAAATTATTGTCATATTAATTCAATTGAAAAAGAATTTGAATATCAAAATTAACATGCAAATAGAAAATGATCCATTAGGCATCATTTGTTTTTGGTAGAAAAAAAGAAGAGATAGGCTAGCGGAATATAACAATTTGTTGAAATATGAGAGGAAGAAGTAAGAGAGACGAATTGAGAAACTTAGGTTTTGATTTGTGGTTGATGCTAAAAGCTTTCAAGTACATGGGTATTTATATGTACTACTACTACTACTACAACTACTACTACTTCTACTACTACTAATGCTACTTCTACTACTACTAATGCTACTATTATTATTAATGATGCTACTACTACTAATCCTTCTGCTACTTATACTGCTACTATTACTTTTATTGCTACTACTACTGTTACTACTTTTAAAGCCGCTATTGCTACTACTACTACTATTTTTACTACTGTTACTACTGCTATTATCACTGCTACTACTACTACTAATACTGCTACAACTATTGCTACACTATTACTACTGCTGCTGTTGCTGCTATTACCACTGCATTATATGTAATAACACAAAAAATCAAGTTTATTTTAATAGCATTATTAATTATTCAATTTTTTTTTGAGATTTCCTTGAATTAGTTAATTAATTTAAATAAGAAAAAAAAGTTTCGTTGTCATATTAATTCAATTGAAGAAGATTTTGAATGTATAAATTAACCTATAAATAAAAAAAAATGATCAATTAGGCTTCATTTATTTTTGTTAGAAACAAAAAAGAGATTGGCTAGCGGAATATAACAATTTGTTGAAATATGAGAGCAAAAAGTAAGAGAGACGAATTGAGAAACTCAAATTTTGATTTGTGGTTGATGCTAAAAGCTTTCAAGTACATGGGTATTTATAGATACTACTACTAATGCTACTAAAACTATTAATACTACTACTACTACTAATCCTTCTGCTACTTATACTGCTAATATTACTTCTATTGCTGCTACTACTTTTAAAGCCGCTACTGCTGCTACTTCTAATAGTTTTACTACTACTACTAATACTGCTACAACTATTGCTACTACTACTACTACTACTGCTGGTACTGCTATTACTACTGCATTATATGTAATAACACAAAAAATCAAGTTTATTTTAATAGCATTATTAACTATCCAACATTTTTTTTTAAATTTTCTTACTTGAATTAGTTAATTAATTTAAATAAGGAAAAAAAGTTTCATTGTCATATTAATTCAATTGAAGAAGATTTTGAATGTATAAATTAACCTACAAATAAAAAAAAATGACCAATTAGGCTTCATTTATTTTTGTTAGAAACAAAAAAGAGATTGGCTAGCGAAATATAACAATTTGTTGAAATATGAGAGTAATAAGTAAGATAGAAGAATTGAGAAACTCAAGTTTTGATTTGTGGTCGATGCTAAAAGCTTTCAAGTACATGGGTATTTATAGATACTACTACTAATACTATTAAAACTATTAATGCTACTACTACTACTAATCCTTCTGCTACTTATACTGCTAATATTACTTCTATTGCTGCTACTACTACTACTGCTTTTAAAGCCGCTACTACTGCTACTGTTACTGCTACTATCGCTACTAGTTTTACTACTGATATTACCACTACTACTACTACTACTAATACTACTACAACTATTGCTAGTACTACTGCTGCTACTACTATTACTACTACATTATATGTAATAACACAAAAAATCAAGTTTATTTTAATAGCATTATTCACTATCCAACATTTTTTTTGAAATTTCCTTACTTGAATTAATTAATTAATTTAAATAAGGAAAAAAAGTTTCGTTGTCATATTAACTCAATCGAAGAAGATTTTGAATGTATAAATTAACCTACAAATAAAAAAATGATCAATTAGGCTTCATTTATTTTTGTTAAAAAAAAAAGAAGAGATAAGCTAGCAGAATATAACAATTTATTGAAATATGAGAGCAAGAAGTAAGAGAGACGAATTTAGAAACTCAAGTTTTGATTTGTGGTTGATGCTAAAAGCTTTCAAGTACATGGGTGTTTATAGGTACTACTACTACTACTACTACTACTACTACTAATGCTACTCCTACTATTAATGCTACTACTACTGTTAATCCTTATGCTACTTATATTGCTACTATTACTTCTATTGATGCTACTACTACTACTGGTTTTACTACTGTTACTACTTCTATTACCACTACTACTACTACTACTAATACTGCTACAACTATTGCTACTACTACTGCTACTGCTGCTGCTACTATTACTACTGCATTATATATAATAACACAAAAAATCAAGTTTATTTTTATAGCATTATTAACTATCCAACATTTTTTTAAGATTTTCTTACTTGAATTAGTTAATTAATTTAAATAAAGAAAAAAAAGTTTCGTTGTCATATTAATTCAATTGAAGAAGATTTTGAATGTATAACTTAACTTACAAATAAAAAAAATGATCAATTAGGCTTCATATATTTTTGTTAGAAAAAATAAAGAGATAGGCTAGCTGAATATAATAATTTGATGAAATATGAGAGGAAGAAGTAAAAGAGAGTAATTGAAAAACTTAAGTTTTGATTTGTGGTTGATGCTAAAAGCCTTCAAGTACATGAGTATTTATAGGTACTAGTACTACTATTACTATTACTACTACTACTAATACTATTACTACTACTAATACTACTGCTATTGCTATTAATACTGTTTTTTTTACTGCTGTTATTACTGTTATTACTACCACAATAGGTACTACTGCTACTACTATTATTTTTACTATTTCTACTACTGCTAATACTACTACTACTGCTGCTATTGTTGCTAATACTGCTACTGCTGCTGTTGGTACTGGTGCTACTACTATTGTTAGTACTATTGCATTGTATGTAATACCATAAAAAATTTAGTTTATTTTAATAGTATTATTAACTATCTAGTATTTTTTTCATATTTTCTTATTTGAATTAATTAATTATGTAACGGTCCCGAAAATTCAAAAGGAAATACATATAATAATCTGAGTGCGGAAGCGAAATAAAAGATTAAGGTTAACATTCCTTACACAATAACTTAAAAGTACTAAACAACATCACAGAATAAGTTCTCTGAAAGAAATACGAGAAATGAGAAAAATTAAGAAAACTATAAAGCATCTAGCATCTACTCGCAGTCTTCTTGTGGATCGGGTGCGAGAACCAGGTCCTCCTGATCTGAAATGGTTAAATAAAGAATGAGCCACACTAGCCCAGTAAGGACATCACACTATATGACCGTCACAGAAGCAAAGATTAGTAGAAAATCAAAACAACCAATAGAGCACTAGATTTAAACCAATACATTTATTTAAAATAAAATCATTTACCCTTTTTCTTACCATCGAGGAATTGATGGAAATAAATTACAGAAGCAGTAATATCATACATATCACAATTTCATGCATAATCAGTAACATAAAATATATCATAAATCTGTATTCATTAACAATAATTGATTATCACCGATTCTCGTTTTCACCAGCCTACTAGTATCCATGGGGATCCATAGGGGTGTCCCTACAACACGTGAATCATTCTCCTTAATAATCTTAATTCCAGGGCCGTCCCCATACCCCATTCGGTATGAGGGTGAAGCAGGCTGTCCCCATACTCGTCCGGTATGAGCGCCAAATGACCAAGTCTCCATACTCCGTCTGGTGTGAGACAACGTTTACGGTAGGGTTCCCTATGGAGCCAGTCCGTCCACCATCTCCTAGGATATCTAGTGAGGCTGTCACCTTATTTGTTTTCCCTTAGTTATTACCAAGTTAAACAAAATCACATAGACAATAAACATGCAACCAGTAATACAATCATATCTTAAACTCTAAAATCACACAGTGGTCAAGTAAGACAGTAATACATGCATTTAAAACCATAGAATAGATAAACCAGATATGATAATGCATTTAAACTGTAAAATAAATAAAGCAGGAATCGACAGAGAATAATATCCGATTCGGTCTCCATTAACAACCTTAATTAATTATGCATATCTATTTAATTTGTACAAAATACAGTATTATCATTTATTCAAACTTCAATTCCATGATAAAAAATAGGGTGAGGGGTCTTTACTTGATTTGACACCAAAAAGCTAAATGGTTACTGTGCCTATGAGCAGTCCTTGGGTTTCCTGAATTTTTCTTCAGGAACTGAAATGCACTTATGGTACCTACAAATGTCCCAAATAACCCAAAATCAATCCCACAGCCTACTCGGCCAATTTCAGAAATCCGACACGGCGGGTCCGCCGTGCTCCGGCGATGGCACCGCCACCCACGGCGGTGATGCACGTGCACGGACAAGATACAATCAAGTACGGATAGTCCAGATTTAATCGCGATGGACGGCCCAGATTTAATCCAAATTAAATCGCGATTGAACGGTCCAGATTAAATCAAGATGGACGGCTGTGATTAAAAGGCAAAGGGTATAAATAAACCCCCCACACCTGACCACAAAAACCCTAACCGCCAGCCCTCGCCAGAGAAGACGAACCAGACGCTGAAAGAGTCGGCCGCCGCCACCCGCTGCCGCACAGGGGAGTTTTCCGACCGCCGATCGAGGTAAATTTCATACCCCCGGCTCATTTTTCAATGCTGAGTTCCCCTGTGGCCAAATCGGAGCCAAACTCACGGCCAAACGGCCGGAAAATACGGCCGAAACCCAGCGGCGCCGCCGCACCCCTCCTCTATTTTTGCCTCCGATGAGGCCCTTCCCGGCCTCCGTTTGATACAATTTTTATATCACCGTGATAACCATTCTTTTCTCTACAGGTTGATCAGAGCCAAATCACCAAAACACAAATCACGCTGGAGAGCCACCGCACCCAAGAGCACCGCCGCCAGTAAGCTTTGGTTTTTCGTAATTTTTTGGCCCCTCGAGGGCCCTAGGGTTATTTTATCGCAGGAACCGATGCAAGTGTGGCCGAATTCGGCCGGAAACGGCCGAAAATAGCCAACCTGAGGCGAATCACCACCGTTTGTCGCTGGAGCACGGCGGAGCCGCCGTGCTGGAATTGCGATATTGGCCGAAAGGGGCCCTGGGTCTAATTTGAGATTTTTTAGGACACGTGCAGGTACTAGTAGTGCGTTTCAGCTCCCCGAGAAAAATTCAGAGAAAATTAGGGACAGCCTGTAGGCGCACTGTAGAGCCGTATTCAGACCCTAAAACAAGTAAGGACCCCTCACCCTATTTCCTATCACGGTATTAAAGTTCAATAAATGATAAAACGGTATTTCATGAATCAATAGATGTGTGAAATTGTTTAAGGTCGCTAATGGAGCCCGAGTCTGGTGTGTTTGTCGGTCAGCTGTTGTTTGGCCTATTTTACAGTTTTAAATGCAGTATGAGGTATGATGTTTTCATTTCATAGTTTCATGTGCATATTTCACTGTTTTATTGATTATGGATTGAATGACTGACAACCCGATGTTGTGTGTTGTCTTGTTTGGCATAAATTACTGGTTTGCCTGTTTGTGTGTGATTTGATGATGCTGACTGAGGAAAAAGGGAATAAAAGGTTACGTAAATTGATAATTGGATAATGTGGTCAGCCTAACTAGATATCTTGGGAGATGGTGGACGGACCGGGTCCGTAGGGAACCCTACCAGGATTGTGGTCTCTCATACCGGACGGGGTATGGAGACCTTATGTGTTTTGGCGCCCATACCGGACGGGGTATGGGGACGGCCCGTTTCACCCTCATACCGGACAGGGTATTGAGGTTTATAGTTTTTGTGCCCATACCGGACGGGGTGGGGACGACACTGGAATCTGATTACAAGTGTTAAGGGTTCACAGGTAGCGGGACCCCTATGGATCCCCATGGATAATAGTGGGCTGGTAAATGAGGAAAATATGTTGTGTAATGATTGAAATGCAAAGGTGTGGTAAGTATTATGTTATACAGTTCATATGATTTCATGATGATGATAATGTTATTGCTTTCGTATGTTGTTTCATGAACTTCACTGAGGTAAGTGGACAGTAAAGGATTTTATTATTGATAAAAGAATTTGTTGTAAATTATGCTCCATTGGTCTTTTTGTGTTTTCTACCCACCTTTACCTCCGTGACGGTGAGATAGTGTGATGTCTTTACTGGACTGGTGTAGCTCATTCTTTATTAAACCATTTCATATCAGGAAGACATTGTTCCCGAGCCCATTCCGCAGGAAGACGGAGAAGGGGACGCCTGAAGACTCCATAGTTATATTTATAGCTTTTATTTTCGAGTTTCTCTTTTAGTTAGTTTGTTCTTTTATACTTTGAGCACGTTTTTGGTTTTAGTGTAAGGGATGTTAATCAAAATTTTTATTACGCTTCCGCATTTGACCTTTTTAATACACATATTTCATTTTAAAATTCTGGGGCCGTTACACAGCTGACGTGGCGTAACTTTTTTAAATTTCGTTTTGACCCCTGTTTTCTGGTTTTTCTTTAAAAAATACCCGCAGAACCCAAATTTTCACCCCTTTTCCCCAAAATTATTTTCAATTAAATCCTCAATTATTTTTTTCACCTTTTTTATTATTATTATTACTATTATTTTCATTTAATCAAATTAAAATAAATTAAATTCAATTTAATTCAATTAATACATATTTATATTTATATAGAAATAATAAAAATAAAATAACATAAAAATAATTGGGTGTTACAACATAACTTAAATAAAGAAAAAAAAAATTTGTTGCCACATTAATTCAATTGAAGAGAATTTGAATGTAAAAATTAACCTACAAATGGCAAAATAATCTATTAGTCTTGATTTGTTTTTGTTAGAAAAAATGAAAAGATAGACTAGTTGAATATAATAATTTGTTGAAATATGAGAGGAAAAATTAAGAGAGACTAATTGAGAAATTCAAGTTTTGATTTGTCGTTGATACTAAAAGCTTTCAAGTACGTGAGGATTTTTAGGTACTACTACTATTATTACTACTAGTATTACTACTACTAATATTACTAATATTACTATTACTAATGCTACTATTACTACTAATACTACAGCCGCCGTTGTTGCTATTGCTATTACTGTTATTATTTTTACTACTGCTACTAACACTATTACTACTACTACTGCTGCTAATACTACTATTGCTACTATTGCTACTGTAGCTACTACTACCACTTCTATTGTTACTACTTCTGCATTATATGTAATAGCACAAAAAATCTAGTTTATTTTAATAGTATTATTAACTATCTAGCATTTTTTTTAGATTTTCTTAGTTAAATTAATCAACTAATTTAAATGAGGAAAAAAAAATTTATTGTCATATTAATTCAATTGAAAAAGAATCTAAATGTACAAATCAACCTACAAATGGAAAAATGATTAATTAGCTTTGATTTGCTTTTTTTAGAAAAACAATGAAGAGATAGACTAGCGGAATATAATAATTTGTTGAGATATGAGAGAAAAAAGTAAGAGATACTAATTAAGAAACACAATTTTTCATTTGTGGTTGATGCTAAAAGCCTTCAAGTATATGAGTATTTATAGGTACTATTACTCCTTGTACTAGTACAACTAATACTACTGCTACAGCAGGTACTACTGATACAACCGCTACTGATGCTATTGCTACTATTGTTACTATTTCTACTACTGTTATTACTGCTACTACTATTGCTACTACTACTACTAGTAATATTGTAACTGCTACTGTTGCTACTACTACTGCCACTACTACTCTATTATATGTAACACCATAAAAATTCTAGTTTATTTTAATTGTATTATTAACTATCCAATTTTTTTGTTCAGATTCTCTACTTGAATTAATTAATTAATTTAAATGAGAAAAAAAAGTTTCATTTCCATATTAATTCAATCAAAAAAAATTTGAATTTACAAATTAACCTACAAATGACAAAATGATCAATTAGGCTTGATTTATTTTTGTTAAAAAAAATGAAGAAAGAGACCAGCTGAATATAATAATTTATTAAAATATGAGAGGAAGAAGTATGAGAGACAAATTGAAAAACTCAAGTTTTGATTTGTGGTTGATGCTAAAAGTTTTTAAGTACATGAATATTTATAGGTACTACTACTACTACTACTATTACTATTAATAATACTACTACTAATAATACTTCTACTGCTGTTACTACTACTATTACTTCTATTACTGTTACTATTTTACTATTGGTACTACTGCTATTATTATTGTATTATATGTAATAACACAAAGAAAAAGTTTAGTTTAACAGCATTATTAACTATCCATTATTTTTTTTTAGATTTTCTTACTTGAATTAATTAATTAATTTAAGTAAGAAAAAAAAAATTTGTTATCATATTAATTCAATTGAAGAAGATTTTGAGTGTATAAATCAACCTATAAATAGAAAAATGATTAATTAGGCTTCATTTGTTTTTGTTAGAAAAATGAAGATATAGGCTAGCTGAATATAATAATTTGATGAAATATGAGAGGAAGAAGTAACAGAGACTAATTGAGACACTCAAGTTTTGATTTGTGGTTGATGCTAAAAACTTTTAAGTACATGAGTATTTATAGGTACTAGTACTACTACTATTACTACTAATACTAATACTACTACTACTGCTGCTGTTGCTGCTGCTATTATTATTAGTACTGTTACTTTTACTACTGTTATTACTACAATTACTATTATAGGTACTAGTACTACTACTATTACTACTACTGCTGCTGCTGTTGCTGCTGCTATTATTATTAGTACTGTTACTTTTACTACTGTTATTACTACAATTACTATTACAACAGTTACTACTGCTATAGCTGCTATGACTATTACTACTAATATTTTTACTACTGCTACTACTATTACTACAACAACAACTATTGCTACTGTTGCTATTGCTGCTATTACTATTGGTACTAAAACTACATTATATGTAACACCATAAAAAAGTTAGTATATTTTAATAATATTATTAACTATCCAAATTTTTTTTTTTAGATTTCTTTAATTGAAACTAATTAATTAATTTAAATGAGAAAAAAAATTTCATTTCCATATTAATTCAATTGAAGAAGAATTTAATTGTACAAATCAACCTACTAATAGCAAAATGATCAACTAGGCTTGATTTGTTTTTCAAAATGAAGAGATAGGCTAGCTGAATATAATAATTTTTTGAAATATGAGAGGAATAAGTAAGAGAGACTAATTGAAAAACTCAAGTTTTGATTTGTCGTTAATGCTAAAAGCTTTTAAGTACATGGGTATTTATAGGTACTACTACTACTACTAATGCTACTACTACTAATAATACTACTACTACTGCTACTACCGTTACTTCTATTGCATCTACTACTGCTATTACTGCTACAATAGGTACTACTACTATAGCCATCACTACTGTTATTGCTATTACTATTACTATTTCTATTACTGCTTCTACTGCTACTACCAATATTACTATACTATTGCTAATACTTCTATTGCTATTGCTGCTGCTGCTGCTACTACTGCATTATATGTAACACCACAAAAAATTTAGTTTATTTTAATAGTATTAATAATTATCCAGCATTTTTTTTTCAAATTTCCTTACTTGAATTAATTAATTCAATTTAAGAAGAATTTGAATGTACAAATCAACCTACAAGTAGTAAAATCATAAATTAGGCTTGATTTATTTTTGTTAGAAAAAATTAAGATATACACTAACTGAATATAATAATTTATTGAAATATGAGAGGAAGAAGTAAAAAAGACTAATTGAGAAACTCAAGTTTTGATTTGTGGTTGATGCTAAAAGCTTTCAAGTACATGAGTATTTATAGGTAGTAGTACTACTACTTTGCTATTGCTGCTACTGTTACTGCTAATATTGCTACTGCTGCTATTAGTGCTACTGTTATTAATACTGCTACTACTGCTGTTGTTAGTGCTACTGCTACTACTATTACTACTACTTATTCTTCTTTTTCTTGTTCTTCTTATTCTAGTTGTTCTTTTCTTTTACAGCATTCTAGAGTGCAACTAGGCGAGCGCTCCTCTTACAGCTACAAGCTAGGTCCATTTCTTTTTTTTTGTCTTCTTTAATTTTCTGCATATTATTATTTTCCTGTACAACTTAATTTTTTCGCTTATTGTTGCTGATTTTTAATAATAAGTTGATTATTAATCTTTGTTAACAATTAGTTAATTCGTAAAAATGTTAAAATTTCAATTTAATAAATATTTTGATATTATTTAGAATTATAATATTTAGGATGTTACCAAATAGAAAGACCACAAATGTCTTTCTAGTAACCTAATCAAATAGCAAACCAAAAAGTAGTTTTTATAACTTTTATTTATAAAATGTATTGATGTGTATTCGTGTTCCTATTATAAAGATTATATATTTATGAAATAAGAAAATGTATTGATGTATATTCGTCTTTCTATTATAAAGATTATATATTGTGAAATAAACATAGTAAAATAAAATAATTGTCTTTTTGATAAAAGGCAAAATATTTTCCAAAACAAAATAATTTCAGAAATAATTAATTTCACTATATCTTTTTATTATTTTTTTTTAAAGTTATATCTTTTTATTATTAACTAATATATAATTTTGTGAATTTAAATATATACAAATTTAAAAATAAAAAAAATATTTTAAAATCATGCATTACTTCACACATTGTAATGACCCAGTCTGGAAACCCATATATAAGTGCTCATAAACTTCCATATCAAGAAAATATATATATCAGATAAACAAAATTTGAGAAGATCTAAAACATGTGTTCATACATTCATATAGCTTCGAAATCCTACCAACTGAATGTATAAATTTTCTTTATCTATCCTACTACCTCTTGCTGTTGTTTTTTCTTCTCTTTTTTAGAAGCATTGTTCTTGTTTTTCTATTTACTGTATGAACCTCTATTTGATCTCACTCCTACACAACTTTAGTTTTCCCTTTTCTTGTTTTCTCCATGCTTCCAGAACTAGGTTGATTGGATTGGGATCACCCTCATATTTTATTTGATTTAGAAAAACATCATTAAATAACAGGATGAGCATAAATTGCGCAATAAGCCCAGATTAGCACCTCAAGCAATTAGAATCTATATTACATTGCAGTAACTCATTCACCCTGGTGGTGTTTTCCTCAACTCAAATCACTTACCTATAATTTTCACTTATTCTATAATGCCCCGCAACCTATAATAGTCGAGGTATCCTGTTTTAAATTACAACTAATACATACTTCTCAAATTCATCATTATCAACCCAGTCAAAATGTTCCTTAGCTTCCTATCAACATACGTTACACCACAATGAATGACAAAGATGTTCTTATACATGTGTGTTAATTTTAGCTATTATGTTCGTATGAGTATAATGGTGTAAATCTCGCTTATTCTCCTCTTGTATCCCTATGTATTGGATTCCGCTGGTGGTGAATATTATCTTGATTCCTGCTTCACTACATCTGTAAATAAATAGGAATGAGCCTACCCATGCCCATGAAGTCAAATTTAAATTCAAACAATGTATTGAAATCAATAAAATTCCTAAACCGGAGTTGCACTCAACTATCTCTCTCACTCCAGACAGTCCCCTTTTTCCCTCTAAAGGAATATCGTAGATATTTTAAACTCTCCCCAAAGCTCGCAGGTACAAATAGCCCATTATCACTTCCCTGACTTGTCCCAACAGTCTCTATACTCTTTGTCATCACTCTCCCACTCAAATAGCCCACTTATCCCTCTGCTATATGGTTCCAAGAACACTACTACCTAAATTTCCCTTGAATTTCAACATAATTACCATGGCAGCTCCTATTTCACAACCCAGATGTTACCTTATCCTTAGTCTACCCAGCCACCCCTTTCAACCACTCCTTTGCAGGTTATACTACCCTTCCAACACAATAACCATCTACTACATATCCTCAGTTATTAACCTTACCATTTGCAGTTCCATCTTTCACATTCTGGTTTACCGATTTTAGGGTATTTTTACTCTCTCTTCAACCTACGTTCGGCTTAATTTTTTCCACTCATAGTCCCTAAGTACTCATTTTATTCTCCTCGATAATTCCATACTAATCTGCCTCCAATCTGCATGCCCACATAGTAACCAGAACGATAATATCAACAACCGCTCCACACACATTCTATTTTTACATACCTGTAATCCTTTGGTATTTTCCACCACTTTATTTTCCAACTTAACATATACCATTTTATATTGAATGTCAAACATATATTTAGACAACTGTTGTTCGGCCACTCACACAACCCATCAATACACCATTTTCACACACTTTTTGGCCATCAGCTGCTGACAAACCCACACAAAGTTGATCCACCCACTAGAAATAATGACCCATGTTTCCCTAGGAAGGTTTTTGTTTTAACACCACAGTTCCCTAGAAGGCAGTCTAATTCCTCTCCCCTTATCTGCCTTGTAACCATTTCCATTTATTCCCATATCTCTCCATCCTTTCTCTCCCTCAAACCCCTATCATTTATTCACAATTCTGTTTCTAAATCATTGCAAACAAAACCTACGTTCTTTTGTTTCCTCCCCTCAGTTCTTCCTCAAAATAGGCCCTAATTTCCCATCTATTTTCTTTCTCTAGTGTTCATTCATACTTTTTTCATTTTTTATTCTTAAATTAATATACATTCAGCTGTTCGTCTCTCTTTAGCAGATCTGATTTTTTCTTCCAAGCTACTTTTAGCCATTCATCCTATTTTTTGGTTTTTAAGACTCTAATTGATTTTCTCCAAAATGTCAACCTTTTATCATGAAAACCCTTTCACCCTCAATTCTCTTACTTTATTGCGGCATCATCACATATCTACATACACTTTCGAGTTTAGCCTTTTATGAAGCACGATCTAACATTCTACTAAAATTTCAAATATTTTTTCCATTTTTTTCAACCCCAATCATGCATACATCCTCCAAAAAAAGGAATTTAAAAATATAAATCTCAATTTTGGTGTTTGAAACCCAAATTTGTCTTACCTCTTGCCACCGTGTGGATGTTTACTTGCGGCGGCGATTCGCCTCGGGTTGGCCGTTTTCGGCCGAATTCGGCCACATTTGCATCGGTCCCTGTGATTAAACAACCCTAGGGCCCTCGATTGCCCAAAAAATCACGAAAAACCGAAACGTACAGTAGTATAATAATAATAATAAGATTAAAATACTTGGGTGTTACACTCGGCTCCACCAGCCCAACTCCCTATTTGTATTGGTCACACTAGAATGTAACACATGCACATACATAGAGCTTGCACTTTACACATCGAATCAAGCCCTTCAAAGCCTTCTCTTTCTTGACTACATCTCTAGCCTCATTTATCACATGAATTTGGGAGATTCAATCCCATTCGAACCCTTTGATATTTAGTCTATTTTGCTGACTGAGCATGGGTCAGCTGTTCCACATCACACGGCCAACATAGGCAACACACACACCACAACGAGAGATCATCAACACAGAAAAATATGTTTTAGTTCCAACTCAATCCCATCTTACATCTAGCCTCTAGTTTGGATCATTTAACCCTCCCAATTTTGTCTCATTTCTACCCAACATATTCTAGATTCAACACTCAACTCCCTTCAAGCCTTACTTCAGCAGTCCTAGTCTAGTATCATTCCTAGTAATAAATCTTTACATTAATTATGTGAGTCATCTGAGAGTTTCCTTCAACCTAACTTTATTTGGTTCACTATTCTCCACCACCTGAACACCTTTCCTTATTATTCTTCCCCTCTATGTGTTTGGTTTGTCAGGTTTTTATCTCCAATTTACTTCTAGAATTTATTTGGTTGAATGTGCCTACCCGAAATCCCTTCTCCCATTCTCGATCGCTACCTATCTTTTCCTCAACGACTCCTATGTACTTCCATATTTTTCTTTCTTGAACCATTACTTGATGAAACTCACCTCATTATCTTAGTCATATATCACCAGATTTATGCACGGGATACTCGAACCTCCAACACATCTGAGTCCTTTTCTTCAAACACTAACACGCCCATATTTAACATTTATTTTAAAGATAAGGATATACACATGTATGTGCGCCCATTTGTAAATTCATATAATGTTATACCTTACTTGCTTTTCCAGATTTCAATTCTAAATCTTCCTCATGCAATTTAAATGAATTAACATGCACTTTAAACTCAAATTCGAATAAAAAAGGGCTGAAATGATCTTACCTCTTGCTCCCAACAACAATGTTGATCTGGTTGTTGTTTCCCCCGTCTGTTTTTCTTTCTCTTTGCCTTCCACGCCATCTGTCGACAGTCTCTCTCTCTCTCTTACACCCTATTTAGGTAAATTTTAGTGATTGTTAATTAATGTTTGGTAATAGCAGTGACTTGAAGACACTGACACAGGATGAGAATGGAAAATTTTTTTTTTGTTTGGACGCTAGGATGGTATGGTTGTATTTTTAGTCAAATTACTAATTTATCCCTATCTATTATATATAATAATAAATGGTATATAAGAAGTATGTAATTAAAAATAAATAAATTGTTTACCAATATAATTATATTTGTATTTAAATAAATAATTATTATACATCATTAAATTAAATTTTTATATTTAAAAAAATTAATAATAATTTGTGAGGATAAAAATGGAATTAAGTATATTATATGGGGGTATCAGGAAAAAAAAATAACTTGCTGGTCACATACCACCGATTCTGTGGTTTTAAAATTTATCCCAAATTTGCCAGTCAGATACCATTTACTACCATTGGAAGTTGAAAGAAACATGATTTTCTCACACTCGTGGAGTACCATACATTAAAATTCTATCATTCACCATGATCCAAACAGGTAGGGTTCTTCTTTTTTTGTGTAGAAACAATGCCTTTTATATAGTAGCTAAAATTAAATTTTAGCCTTCCATTACGAAATGAGATCTGGACCGTTGATCTCTTATTTCCTTTTAAAATTTTCAAGTTTCTTCCCCCTTTTTTTTATTGGGATAATATACAAATACTTGGATTTGAGATGGAAATATAGAAATATATATAATTGTAAACTGTTGAACTTTTCTGGGTTTCTTTTTTCTCTTTTTCTTTATGTCATCTAAAAAGCTAATTTAAGCTTGACCCAAACATTTGCTTCAATTCAGCCCCTAACAGAAAAGCCCAACATAGATGGGTCATATTTTGTCCACTATCTATATAAATTTTTTTTATATATTGATATAATATTATATAGGAATCACATAATAAATATTTTAATAAATAAATTATATTATTTATATAAATTTTAAATTTAATTATTTATATAAATTTTTAATTGTAATAAGAATTTAATTAAACAACTAATTTACTTAAATATTAAAATGTTACTTTAGTTACAAAATTAATAAAAATCTACATATATAGTTCTAAATCTCCTAATTTATGTCATAGAACTTCTTTTTATTTTAAATATATTATCTTCAAAAATAAATGAATTTATTTTGCATATTAAAATTTGTAACGACCCTGGAAATTTAAAAAGAAATGCGTATAATAATTTGAGTGCGGAAGCGAAATAAATGTTAAAGTTAACATCCCTTACACGATAACTCAAAAGTACTAACAAATATTACGGAACAAATTCTTTGAAAGGGATACGAAAAATAGAAAAAATAAAAGAAACTATAAAGTATCTATATAACACCCCAACCCTTTTCTTTATTATTATTATTATTATTATTTTATTTTAATTTTTGTAATTAATATATGTATATAATGATTTATTATGTAATAATAAATAGTTTTAATTTAATTTAATTTATTTAAATAGAAATAATAATAATAATAATAATAATAAAAATGGGTAAAATTATTTAGGGATTTAATATAAAACAATTTTGGAAAAAAAAGGGGTAAAAATTTGAGTTCTGGGGGTATTTTTGAAAAGAAAATTGAAAACCGCAGGTCAAAACGCAATTTAGAAAAATTGCACCATGTTAGCAGCCCGGTTAGCAGCCCCGGCCAACCAGGACACGCCGCGTGGCAGAGACACTGACGCAGGAGGCCACGTGGAAGGGAGCCACGTGGGTGATCTGCGTGTGCGCGATCGAACGGCTGAGATCTATTCCCTACAGGTGTTTTCTCACAGGAACCAATGCAAGTTTGACTGAATTCAGCCGGAAATAGCCAACCCGAGGTGGATCGCCACCACTCGCGGCGACGCCATCGTCGGAGCATGGCAGAGCCACCGTGCTGAAATTTTAAAATTTGTCGAATAGGCCTTGGGTCTGATTTTTGAGTTTTTTGGGACATGTGTAGGTACTGTAAGCGCATTTCAGTTCCCGAGGAAAAAATTCAGGGAATCCAGGGACTGCCCGTAGCCGCAGTTAAAATTCGATTTTCAACATCGAATTAAGTAAGGACCCCTTACCCTATTTCCTATCACAGGATTAAAGTCTAATAAATGATAAAACTGTATTTTGTATAAATTACGTTGATGTGCATAATTAATTCCGGTTGCTAATGGAGTCCGAACCAGACATATTTCTCTGTCAGTTCCTATTGATTTACTTTACAATCTGATGCATTATGGGATCTGTTTTATTTATTCTATGGTTTTGAATGTATGAATCATTGTTTACTTCACTACTGCTTGATTTGGTGAATCTAAGATATGCTTGCCTTGTTGGATGCACGTTGCTTGATTAAGTATTCATGTTTGAATGGGTAACGGAAAACTAAGAAAAAAAAAATAGGAAAGGGGTGTGAATTGATAAATGGATAAGTTGACAGCCTCACTAGATATCCTGGGAGATGGTGGACGGACTGGGTCCATAGGAAACCCTACCGGGAATGTTGTCTAATACTGGATAGGGTATGGAGACTTTAAATATTTTGGCACTCATACCGAACGGGGTATGGGGACAGCCCACTTCACCCTCATACCGGACGGGGTATGGGGACAGCCCTGGAAATTAAGTTCGTAAAGGGAATGGTTCACGTGTAGTGGGGACCCCTATGGATCCCCATGGATACTAGTAGGCTGATGAAAAGGGGATAACTGTTATTGATGACTGAAATATAAAAGTATGACATGTGCTATGTTACAGATTATGTGTGAATTCATGATATCTATGATGTTATTATTTCCATAGGTCGTTTTTATAAATCCCACTGAGGTAAGGGGACGGCAAATGGTTTGGTTATTGATAAATGAATTTATTCAAAATTTGTGCTCTATTGGTTGTTTTTGGTTTCCTACTAACCTTTACTTTTGTGACAGTGATATAGTGTGATGTCTTTATCGGGCTAGTGTAGCTCATTCCTTACTTAACCATTTCAAATCAGGAGGACCTGGTTCCCGAGCCTGATCCATAAGAAGACGGCGAGTAGACGCCTATATGTTTATTAGTTTCCTTATAGTCTTTTATTTCTAGTATTTCCTTTAGAGGACTTATTTTTTGATATTGTTAGTACGTTTAAGTTATTGTAAAAGGGATATTAATCAGAACCTTTTATTTCACTTCTGCACTCATATTCTTTACATACATTTCTTTTTAAATTTCTGGGGCTATTATATCTAGCATCTACTCGTAGCCTTCTTACGGATTGGGCTCGGGAACCGGGTCCTCCTGATATGAAATAGTTAAATAAGGGGTGAGCTACACTAGCCCAATAAGGACATCACATTGTATCGCCATCACAAAAACAAAGGTTGGTAAAAAATCAAAATAACCAATCGAGCAGTAGATTCAAATAGATTTGTTTATCATAAATGAAATCATTTACCATTGACTTACTATTGTGGAATTTATGAAAATAATTTATAAAAGCAATAATATCATACAGATCACAATTTCATGCATAATCAATAACATAGAACATATCATGAATTCGAATTCATTAACAATAATTGATCATCACCACTTCTCGTTTCACCAGCCTACTAGTATCCATAGGGATCCATAGGGGTGTCCTCGCTACACGTGAACCATTTTTCTTAACAATCTAAATTTTAGGGCTGTTCCCATACCCCGTCTGATATGAGTGCCAAGACATTAAACCTCAAAACTTCGTCCGGTATAAGGGTTAAGTGGGCGGTCCCCATACCGCGTCCAGTATGAGCGCCAAATGACCAAGTCTCCATACCCCGTCCGGTATGAGACAACGTTCACGGTAGGATTCCCTATGAACCCGGTCCGTCCACCATCTTTAGGATATCTAGTGAGACTGTCATCTTATCCATTTATCAGATCACATCCCATTCCTATTTGTCCTTAGTCTCCGTCACCAAATCAAACATAAATACACAAACAAGTAACATGCATCCAACAATGCAATCATATCTTAGATTCCCAAAATCAAATAGTAGTTAAGAAAGACAGTAATACAGGCATTTAAACCATACAATATACAAACAAGATATCATCATGCTTTTAGACTGTACAATAAATCAATAGTAATCGACAGAAAAAAATGTCTGATTTTGGGCTCCATTAGCAATCCGTAACTAATCAATCACATCCATTTAATTTGTACAAAGGACCATATTATTGTTTATTTGAACTTTAATTCCATGATAGGAAATAGGGTGAGGGGTCCTTATTTGATTCGGTGCCGAAAAGTAGATAGTTACTGCGCCTACGGGCGGTCCCTAGGTTCCCTGAATTTTTCTTCGGGAACTGAAACGCGCTTACGGTACCTACAAGTGTTCCAAATAACACAAAAATTAGACCCAGGGTCTACTCGGCCAATTTCAGAATTCCAGTACGGCGGCTCTGCCGTGCTCCCATGACGACGATGGGTGGCAATCCGCCTCGAGTTGGCTGTTTTCGATCGAATTCAACCAAACTTGCACTGGCTCCTACGAGAAAATACGTTTAGGGCCCTCGGTGGGCTGAAAAAATGTAGAAAACCGAAACTCACCGGTGGTGGGGCTCTCCGATGCGGCGGCTCCTCCGACTCATGTTGCGGTTGGGTGTTTTGCTTCGATCAACCTATAGTGAAGGAAACGGTGGTCACAACAGTGAAAAAATCACATCGAATGGGAATCAGGAAGGGCCTCATTGGAGGCATTTTTTGAAACACACCGTGGTAGCGCCGCTGCAGTTCGGCGGCGTTTTTCGGCCAATTGGCCGGTTATTTCACTCCAATTTGGCCATGGGTGGGTTTAGAATTGAATTTTGTGCAATAGGAGAAATGTTTACCTCGTTTGGCGATAAAAAATTGCTCCGGTATGGCGGCGAGTTGCGACGGTCGGCTTTCCGGTGGCTGGGTCGGTTTCTCCAGTGAGGGGCTCTGGCGGCTAGGGTTAGGGTTTGGGTGCGGATGGGGTTATTTATACCCATCCACTTTTGATATGGGTCATCCATTGCTTTTAATCTGGACCGTCCGATCGTGATTAAATAGAAAGTGAATCTGGGCCGTTCATCGCGATTCAATTTGGGCCATCCGTGCGCGATGCAATCTAGACCGTCCGTGCGTATTTTTGATTTAGGCCATCCGTGCGCACGGGAATAAATCTTACCTGTTCGATCGCACGCACGTGGATCGCCCACGTGGCTCCCCCCGCATGGCCTCCCGCGTTAGCGCCTCTTCCACCTGGCGGGTCTTAGTTGGTCTGGGCTGCTGACGTGGCAAAAACTTTTCTAAATTGTATTTTGACCCCCTATTTCCAATTTTCCTTTCAAAAGTACTCCCATAACCAAAATTTTCACCCACTTCCCCCAAGATTGTTTTCAATTAAATCCCTAACAAATTTTTACCCTTTTTATTATTATTATTATTATTATTTTCATTAAAACAAATTAAAATTAAATAAATTAAATTAAAATTATATAAACAATAATTATATTATTATAAAAAATAATAATAATTAATAAAAAAAAAGAAAGAAAAAAAAAAGAAGAAAGATTGGGTGTTACAAAATTTATTTGAAATTTTTCTTTACCTTTATCGATACTTAAATTTTTTGGCTTTTTTATTTAAATTACTTTAAATCCTTATATTAATCTATTTTTAGCAGTTTTAAATATTTAAAAAAACTAAAAAAAAAATTTAATAGAATACACAATTACAAGTACAACAAAAAATAGATCAAAAATTGACAGTAAAAATATTATTTTGTCCTTAATACAATTTTTACACCGATAAAACCTTAATTATCAACAACATAATAAAATTGAAATAATATTATTAACCCAAAAAAATTCCAAATGTAACACCTGAACCCGAAATTTGGCCTAAGATTAATTTTAATATTAAAAAAATGTATAAAAATCTAATTTTAAAATTAATAAATTTTAATTTATTGTTGAATTATGAAAAAAAATAAGTTACGGATGAAATTGGAAATAATTTTGAGAAAAAAGGGTGAAAGTTTGGGTTCGGAGGGTATTTTTGAAAGAAAAATCAGAAACTGGTGGTCAGAACGCAAATAAAGAAAATTTTGCCACGTAGGACCGCCTAGTCAGCAGTCTTAACAAACCGGAGCGCATCACATGCCAAGGCACGCTGACTCGGTGTCATGCGGTAGGCCATGTTGGCGATCCGCCTGCCCCGCAATCGGACGATCTAGAAGTGTTCCCGCGCGCGTGGACGGTCCGGATTCGTTCCTTCCTTAGGCGCGATCGGATGGTCATGATAAAACATCATAAATGGTCTAGATTCGTTCCCTCTTTAAACGTGATCAGATGGTCAAGATCAAATCACGATAACGATCCCGATTCATTCCTCTTTACATGCGATCGGACGGTCGAGATCAAACGCAATAAATGGGCTAGATTAACGCGAGATAGGCATAAATATTTCGCATCACATCGAACCTGAACCCTAGTCACCAGCCTCCCATTAGAGAAGAAGAACCAGTCTTTGGGGAAAGGAGCCGACCGCCGCCTGCCGATGCGTCGGAGCCACCTCCAACCATCAAAAAAGTAATAATTCTCTTATCCGATCGAAATTTGATTCTGAGCATCCCATAGCCAAATTGGAGCAAACGAAACGATAGGTGAGCAGGAAACTGCAGGCAAAACCCGCAACCTCCTCTGATGAGCCCCTTCCAGTTTTCTGTTTCGTGCGATTTTTCCACTGTTATGTTCATCATTCTGTTTTCTACACGTTGACTGAAGAAAAACACCCAACCGCGAAGGTGAGTCGACAAAGCTTTCACACAAAAAAATCCCACCACTAGTAGGTTTTCTTTTTTTGATTTTTTTGGCCAACAGAGGCCTCCAAACATGTTTTCTCACAGGAATGGGTATAAAACAGGCCAAAATCGGCCGAAACTGGCAAAACACAGCCAGCTTGAGGTAAACTGCCCCTGTGGGCAGTGGTGCCATCACTGGAGCACGTATGTGCCACTGTGCCGAAATCCCAAAATTGGCTGAAAAAGAATTTTCAACATTGATTTTGGATTTTTGGGGTATTTTTAGGTACATGAAGCGTTTTTTAATCTCTGCAGGAAAATTCAGGAAAACCAAGGGACCGCCAGTAGGTGCAGTAGAAAGTTTAGTATTTCAGACAACGATTTGGGTAAGAATCTCTCACCTTATTCTCTGTTATGGAATTGAAGCTTAATAATCGATAATATGGTATTTTATGTAATTTAGAAAACTTGAGAATAATTACATGTTACTAATGGAGCCAGAACTGGCTAGTTATTTATTTGTCATGTTTAACTGATCGTTGAATTTACAACTTTAAATACATTATAATATACTAGAATGGTTGAATAACTCAGTTGTACTTCGTTGATATATATATTGCTTGTCTTACGTGATTTACATTTGATTTGTGAAATTGGAAATTAATATGCAAACGGAAAATTGTTTGGTCATGTGAATTAATGAATTGTAGTCTTACTAGATAGTCTGGGAGATGGTGGACGGACTGAGTACATAGGAAACCCTATCGTGAACGTTGCCTCATACTAGATGGGGTATCGAGGAATGGTATTTTTGGTGCTCATACTAGACAGAGTATGGGGACGACCCAATTCACCCTCATACTAGATGAGATATTGAGGGATGGTATTTTTGACGATCATACCGGATGGGGTATGGGGACGGCTGGTTAGTTGACAATGTTCGATATTGGTTCACGCGTAGTGTGATGTCCTTATTGGCCACCAGGGATACCAGTAGGCAAATAAAAAAAGAAAGTGGTTGTTATTGCTCACTTGAAAATGAGATTGGAATGTTATTTGAGTTATTGTCTCTATAGGTCGATTTTGAAAATCTCGAAATGGTAAATATATGCAATAAATAATTTTACTTATGATAAATTAATTTACTTAAATCAAGAGTTCCATTGGTTGTTTTTATGATTTTTACAAACCTTCAGTTTCTGTATCAGTGAGTAGCGTGATATTCTTACTGGGCAAGTGTAGCTCACCCTTTCATTAACTATTTTAGATCAAGAGGACTGAGACCTAGATCTTGACCAACAAGAGGGTTGTGAATATTTCGCCTCCCGGACTCCCTTCAAAAGCTAGTGAAGGTCATCCTTGAAAGCTCAGTATATTGCCTTTTGTTTATTTCTTAGATTTTTGTTTGTTCTTTTAGCAAGGACATTCCCATAGCCCTATTGGACATTCTAAATTATTGTATAAGGAATATAAACCCTGAACTCTATTATTTCGCTACCGCATTTAATTTATGACTTTATTTCCTTTTAAGTTCTGGGCCTCTACACCAAATACAATATCTTCAAGAAACATAAAAAAATAAATTTTATTTATAAATATATGATAATATACATGATTAATTAATAAAGCAATGAAGAAAAAAGAGACAAAAGACAATTTAGCAAATGATCCTTCAAAAGTATAATTAGCAACTTATTGAACAATATTTATAATAGTAATATTTTGTATTTTCCTTTTTAATTGCATTATTAGTTTTTTTCGGTGCTTTTGTTTCCTTGCAAAATTATTTAATACTTTACATAATTTTTCTAAAATAAATTTAAATTTAATTGATTTAGTAATTAGCTGCTAATTCTGATTATCTATAATTTTATAAATATAATTAAATAATAATTAAATAATTTTCAAATAATAGCTTGGAGGTTTAACCACTTCAAGAAGATCCAAACTTAAATTTTTATTATAACATTTTATTGAGAATTTGTTTTTCAATTACAAAATAAAATTTTAAATAATAAAAATTAACAAGCAAGTTATTAATAAATATAATGTTAAATCTTTTAATGTTTGTAAAATTTAGATTAATTTTCTCAAAAAAATATGTTACCTCCATTAATTTTCTCTCTTCTTCAATTTTTTGCTTTAAATTCTGTCATTATTTCACTGCTTCTTTAGATATTATTCTCTTTAGAGAATATTTTCAATTACATTTCTAAGGAATTCTATTCGTAAAGGTACTTTAGCAACATCAAGCCACTAAGTAATTCATCTGAAAACTAGAAGATGAAATGAAACCTAAGAACCTTCATCTGTTTGTAGTACATGATAAGTTCAATTTGGAGGACCAAATTCCTTTTTAAGGAGGGGAGAATGTAATAGCTTAGATTTTTCGAATTCTAGTTTCTCGCATTTGGTATGATTGATTAAGTGTGTATATGTATCTAGAAAGATGTAGTAAGGATAAGAACTGGGTTTAATGATAAATAGGAAGGAAATAGTAAAATTAGGTTAAGGAAAATCCCTTACTAGTGAGAATATTCCCTCAAAGGGGAAATCATTCGGCCAAAAAATGTTTCTCAAGGCTGAAACAACATGTTAAGAAGATGCAAAGCATTCAAGACTATGAGAAAATTGTTTGAAGTGAAATTTAAAAGAGAACGGGAAGTTAGGTTAGTATGAAAACCCTAATTCTTGAGTAATGGGAGAGAATGATCTTTTATGACTGAAACATTTTTTCAGACCAAAATACATAGAATTTAAAGCCCAAATTTAGTAGAAGCAAGCTAAGACATGAAAGAAGAAAGATGTTAAAAAAGAAAAATTTTAATAGAAGAAAATTTGGGATAAAATTAAGGAAAATCGATAGACATATAGAGAAGTTTATAACAGCTTGCTATTTAAGGCTTATGGGCTTAGGTGGGCCTAAAGGAGTCTAATGGACTCTATTTCAGTTCAATTTTGGAGTTAAATGGAAAAAGGATGGATAAGGATGAGGAAGCAAATAGAAGACCGTTGGATTAATCGGGCCCATTTTTGTCTTTGTATGTGTGAAAATAACCCTTAGCCATTCAGTTTTTCCCCTTTGAACTTTGACCGTCTAATCTAAGATTTCATTAATGGCTTTTTGGTCTTTTTACATTTCCTTAAATTTTGGCTTTAGATCATTTTAGGCAAGATGCAATCTAGACTGTCCATTTGACTTTTAGTCATGAAAGGATTTGGGTCCTTCAATCAGATGATATGGGAGTGAATGGGTTTTGGTCGTCCAATCTAGCCCACGAACGATAGGGGTGAACTTTTCTTTAGACACTACTTATTTTTTTCTTCCTTGAAGAGGGCTCTAATGCTTTTCCCCACAAATAGTCTTCTTCAACTGCAATAACTTTTTTATAATAGGGACCTGAATCACATTAGGAAAATAGCCCTAGAAAATGATATAACCATAAATGAACTTCAGTAAAATAGTCATTAAACCACTATTATGACAACTCTATCCATGGTAGGCAAGAACCTTGCCACTACGGACTCTTATTTTTCCTATTTATAGTGATTATCCTGTATATATATATACATATATATACACACACACACATATGCCAGGCAGTCTTATTATGTAGTATATATGTGCTTCGGTGTGTGTGTGTGTGTATGCATGCATATATAAATATGACCATGTATATTTATGGACTTAGAATTTTCAGACCCAGTATTGGATGCCATCCCGAGATATCCTTATTCTGAAAGACATGGTAATACAGATAAATGTGTTATATGCTGTGACGACTTTGCGCATGGAGAAATTTTGCAAAGACTTCCTATTTGTGACCATACTTATCATTCTAGATGCATTAGTATATGGTTCTCAAGTGGCATATACTCATGCCTAGTTTCTAGGGAAGACTATACTAATTACATAATATAATTATCTATAGATAAGGTTTTATAGATATAGGAACTACTTGGTGTATATATAGAGTGAAAGTAAAGTTGATAACTCGACAAATGATGTACTGTATCTTAAAATGTTTAGCCCACTGTAATTTATTGTGTGTGATATATAAATGTATAATTATAAACCAAGCTTTCTTTTTATTATGTACAAGATCAAATAGGTCTTGATTTTTTTAGTTAACTCAAACCCATTAAAAATGTTTAGTCAATTCTTATGTATTCTGTGTGTGATATATAATATATAAATGTATAATTATAAACATAGTTTTCTTTTTATTATGTCCAAAATCAAATAAGGTCCAGAATTTATTTAACCCATTTTTTTTTTTTACTTATAAACCCAGCCTCAACCTAGTTAAACTTAGGGGCATCCATTTTGTTATCTTTATATTTGCTCCATTAAGTTAGAGAAAAAAAAGTCACAGACAAAGAGTTTTTTGGAGAATGGAGAGAGAGAGAGGGAAGGACGAACAGGGAGGGAGAGAGTTGCAACAACAAGAAGAAAGAGAGTGTGAGATTACAACTGGAGAGACATCATGCTAATCAAGACTTAAATTACTTCAAATTCTTATATATACTTTTAACTATTTTAGTCATTTAAAAGAATTTAAAAATCTGGGACTATTTTCTTAATATAATACACAATTACAATTACAAAAGAAAAAGATCAAAATTTGAACAGTAAAATAATATTTTGTCCTTAATATAATTCTTACAGTGTGAAATGAGTAGATTTACTATGATTCATATTTTTTTAGTTTATTTATTTATTATACATTCTGTAATTATAATCATACTAAAACTAATTAATTAATTTTTTTAATCAACTTTTAAATAAAATTATATTAACTTAGAAAATTGAAACTATAATATCTATTAAAATTAAATTACAAAATTATTTAAAATATTTAATAAAATTATATATAACACAATACAAAAATCTAGTTTATTTTAATGGTATTATTAATTATAAATTAGGCAAGTTCAGCTACAAAGAAACTACAACCTTATTGTTGCAACATAAGAGAGAAATTTGGTTGCATTAATGTCAACCAAGAGAACAAACCGTCTACACCTACAACAAACATTTAAATATGAAAATTAAAACTAACTCAAAAAATTTTACATGAGAGATAATAAATAATGAGAAAGAGTTACCAAGGTAAAAGCAACATTTTGATTGAAAAGAAAACTTATTGGTTCTAAGATATTAGAAAACTTATGTTAGATTCAACTCAAGCAAAAATTTTAGCTATTAAAGAAACATTCTTTATTATTGTTAATAGTCTAGTTGAAGGTGTTGAACTTTTTATGGTGGATTGTGTCTTTTGGGTTGCTGATAATGCATTTTTATGGAAGATCAATTCACCTAACAATAAAATTTAGTTAAGGACACTAGGAAATATAAATTTTATGAAAAGATAAAAATCAATATAGTTTTGAATTTATCTATGTGGATATGATTATCTTATTTATTTTATTTCATCTCATCTTTTCAGCACAAAAATTTTATAAAAGATACTCTTTTTGTAACATCATGATGTTTAAATGAATAAATTTTTACTAAAATTTTATTTATGCATTAGGGGCATTTTGAAAATAGAAGGAAAGCCCATGTAAATTTAAACAACTAAGAAAAACCCTGAAAATTTATTAATTGTATTCATAAGAATATAATAGAAAAGCAAATATTAGAAATGGGTAAAACTGTAATTAGCTAGGAAACCCATATGAAAAAAAATTAAGCAGAAGGAGAAATAACATAACTTTAGAAAGGCAGGACACCTCAGCAGATGAGATTGACCAATAATGCCTCGTCACGTGGACAGCCACGCTAATTGACCTGTATGTGTGGTCAGCCGCGTAAGTAGGAAGGTGTGTTGATCGAACTACAAGGATTCTAGATACCGATCGAACTTCTAAGAGGTAATTTAAAAACAAGCGGTTGGGACTAAAAGCTAGGAAAATCGAACAGCCAGGAGAACCGATGGTCCTGATTTAAGGAGTAGAGAGATCCAACAACCCATATTTTGCTCTTATAAAAAGTATGAAATCACCATTAGTGAGGCTTGATCTTATAGTCCTTTTGTTGCCATGCACGCAAATATTGGACGACTATGAAATTTAGGGGCAAGTATGAATAGAGTGGTCCGCTACCCCCTTGTCGAGAAGAAACATGATGGAGAAGAGAGAAGAGCGATCGAGTTTAGTGTTTGCAATGATTTAGAAACGAAATCGTGAATAAATGATAGGGGTTTGAGGGAGAGCATGGATGGAGAGATATGGGAATAAATAGAAATGGTTACAAGGTCGATAAAGGGAGAGGAATTAGACAGCCTTCTAGGGGACTGTGGTGTTAAACCAAAACCTTCCTAAGGAAACATGGGTCGATATTTCTGGTGTGTGGATCAACTTTGTGTGGGTGTGTGGTTAGCTGGTGTATTATTAATAATTGTGTATTGCATTTGTAAGCTATATGTTCTGTTAATAGTTGTATGTGTATGAGTGGCCAAATATGGGTTGGATTTTACATCATTTCCTTGTCACATTATCTGCTGATTTTCTTTACTATAGAATACATTAACCTGCTGTAGGTTATTAAATATGTTGCGTAAATGGGCTATTTGAGTGGGAGAGTGATGACAAAGAGTAGAAAGAATATTGAGGACAAATAAGGGAAATGTATAATGGGCTATTTGTACCTGTGAGCTTTGGGGAGAGTCTAAGATATCTAGAATTTTCCTTTAGAGGGAAAAAAAAGACTGTCTAGAGTGAGAGAGAGAGTTGAGGGCAACTCCGATTTAGGAATTTTATTGATTTCAATACATTGTTTAAATTTAAATTTGACTTCATGGGCATGTGTAGGCTCATTCCTGTTTATTTACAGATGTAGGGAAGCATGAATCAAGATAGGATTCACCACCAGCGAAATCCAATACATAGGGGATACAAGAAGAGAATAAGTGAGATTTACACCATTATATTCATATGGACATAATAGTTAAAATTAACACACATGTATAAGAAAAAATATCTATCTCTGCATGTCAGTACATATATACTGTATGTGCGCGCGTGTGCTTTATGTATATATATATACATATATATATGTATGAGTATATGTATACATTCTATACGTGTGCATTTTCTCTATATATTTATATATATACTGAATGTGTGTTGGTTCATAAATATACATATAATCGATACGTATATATATATAGCTATATAAGTGTGTGTGCATGACTATATGGATGAAAATATTATGTATGCCAAAAAATACTTGTGTATGTAATGGGTTAAACTAAAAAAAATACTCCAAAATTACTAGTGGGCAGAAACTAGTTTATGTAACTTATGAAATAAAATAAAAGAAAAAAAATGTACATACTAATAATAATAAAGAAAAAGGTAGTTTGACGGGGAGTTTGAGCTATCGTCCTAATTAAAGCATGAGCTGGGTGGTTACGAACTTGCAATGGGTCAAATAAAAGAGCACTAGTGGGTTTGGGCTAGTGGCGCAGAGGAACACTACATTTAATTATGAAGTTTGGTAATGGACTTAATATAAAAATCTATAAAGAGCTTTATAAGGGTAGTAAAACATCAAGGGAAAAAAGGGAGAAAAGTGTTATAAATACTTATAATCAAATAAAAAAACAGACCCTATATGTCTGATAAAAAATTAGTTAGAGTGATTTTATAAATTTAAATTGGATTACATAGTAAAAAATTCAAAGAAAATACACAAATAACTATTAGAAAAAGTAAAAGAAATTTACAATATTTAAGGAGAGTACATGGGAAAAACTTAATTGAGAATACAAAGATTAAAACTCTTCGTAAGGTCAAAAGTTTAGAGGAAAAATCACTAAAATTCAAATAAAATAAGAGTAAGAAGATACGTTCACAAAGTCAAATCATAGTAGTAAACTTCAGAGAAATTTAATAAAGACTATTGAGTAAAAATTTGGGTCAATATAAGGAAAATTTTAAATAGTACGAAATTGTGTGATACATCTAACTGTTTAGTCAAATATCAAGTGTGTGAGGGTATGTATATGATCAAAATCTCATCTATCTAAATGATAGTGAACCCTACTATATGGACTATAAGATTTTTGTACACTTTTCCTCTTGTATGATCATTACATATGAGAATAATGTTATTGTGCATTATAACTGCTATGTGATCTTATACAAATGTGATGATGTTAATGTGAATTGTATCTGCTGTGTGATTTTGTACAAATGTGATGCTATTATTGTGAATTGTACCTGTTGTGTGTTCTAATACATATGTGATTAATGTTATTATGCATTGTATTTGTTGTGTGATCTAGTACAAATATGATTATTTTTACTATGCATTGTATTTGTTGTGTGATCAGGTAAAAATATGATAATTGTTGTAGTAATTGTATCTATGTTGATAGTAGTTTCCTGATAACTCTTCATGATAGTAAACTACAGTAAATTATATTAATTATTTAAATTAATATTCTAAAAAAAACTGTTGCCTACATTAAATTCTTATATTTACTTTTAGCTCTTTTAGTCATTTAAAAGAATTTAAAAGCTTGTGATTGTCTTTTTAATAAAATACACAATTACAATAACAAAAGAAAATGGATCAAAATTTGAGCAGTAAACTATTGTTTTATTCTTAATATAATTCTTGCATTGTAAAATAAGCAGATTTACTATAATTCATATAATTATCTTTTAGTTTATTTATTTATTATAATCATACTAAAATTAATTAATTATTTTTTTCATCAATTTTCAAATAAAATTATGTTAAACTTAGACGATTGGAACTATAATTTCTATTAAAATTAAATTACAAAATTATTTACAGGTTTTAATAAAATTATATGTAACACAAGACAAAAAATCTAGTTTATTTTAATATTATTATTAACTATCCAACATTTTATTTTTCAGATTTTCTTACTTGAATTAATTAGTTAATTTAAAGTGAGGAAAATAAAACTTTGTTATCATATTAATTCAATTGAAGAAGCATTTGAATGTACAAATTAACATACAAATAACAAAATGATCAATTAGGCTTGATTTATTTTTGTTGGAGAAAACGAAGAGATAGGTTACCTGAATATAATACTTTATCGAAATATGGGAGGAAGAAGTAAGAAAGACTAATTGAGAAACTCAAGCTTTGATTTGTGATTGATGCTAAAAGTTTTTAAATACATAGGTATTTAAAGGTACTAGTTTATTTTAATAGTATTATTAATTATCCAACATTTTTTTCAGATTTTTTTATTTTAATAAATTAATTAATTTAAATGAGAAAAAAAAATTTATTGTCATATTAATTCAATTAAAGAAGAATATAAATGTACAAATTAACCTACAAATGGTAAAATTATCAATTAGGCTTGATTTCTTTTTGTTAGAAAAAAATGAAGAGATAAGTTATGTGAATGTAATAATTTGTTCAAATATGAGAGAAAGAAGTAAGAGAGACTAATTAAGAAACTCAAGCTGTAACGGACCCGGAAATTTAAATGAAATATATGTATTAAAAATGTTAAATGCGGAAGCGTAATAAAAATTTTGATTAGCATCCCTTACACAATAACTAAAACGAACTCAAAACATGAAAGAACAAACTAACTAAAAGAGATACTCGAAATAAGAACAATAAATATAACTATGGAGTCTTTAGATGTCCCCTTCGCCGTCTTCCTGCGGAACGGGCTCGGGAACAATGTCTTCCTGATCTGAAATAGTTAAATAAGGAATGAGCTACACCAGCCCAGTAAAGACATCACACTATCTCACTGCCACGGGAGTAAGGGTGGGTACAAAACAAAATGACCAATGGAGCATAATTTAAAACAAGTTCTTTTATCAATAATAAAATCCTTTACTGTCCACTTACCTCAGGGAGATCCATGAAAACAACATATAAAGACAATAGCATTATAACCATCATAAAATCATATACACTTTATAACACAACATATATCACACCTTTACATTTCAATCATCAGGAAACAGATTTCCTCTTTTACCAGCCTACTAGTATCCCTGGGGATCCATAGGGGGTCCCCTCTACACGTGAACCCTTAACATTTATAACCTGATTCCTGGGCCGTCCCCATACCCCGTCCGGTATGGGTGCCAAAACACATGAGGTCTCCATACCCCGTCCGGTATGAGAGACCACGTTCCCGGTCCGTCCACCATCTCCCAGGATATCTAGTCAGGCTGTCCACATTACCCATTTATCAATTCACAAAACTTTTTTGCCTTTTTCCTTGATCTCAATCATCCAATCATACACAACATGTAAACCAGTAATTGACACCAAACATTACAACACAGTATCGGGTTAATCATAATATCAACCATAATAAAAGAAACCATGATTCATGCATACGAGACCATAAAATAAATACATCAGACATCATGCTGTATTAAATACTGAAAATTAAATCAAATAATAACAGGCCAACACAGTATCAGACTCGGGCTCCATTGGCAACCTTAATCAATTATACATCTATAAAGTCACACAGTACAGTTTAATTATTTATTTAGCTTTAATACCGTGATAGGAAATAGAGTGAGGGGTCCTTACTTGTTTTGGGGTCTGAATACGGCTCTACAGTGCGCCTACAGGCTGTCCCTAATTTTCCTGAATTGTTCCGGAAAAATTGAAACGCACTACCGGTACCTGCACGTGTCCCAAAAAATCCAAAATCAAACCTAGGGCCCCTTTCGGCCAATATCAAAATTTTGGCACGGCAGTTCCGCTTGCATCGATCCCTGCGATAAAACAACCCTAGGGCCCTCGGTGGGCCGAAAAATCATGAAAAATCGAAACTTACCGGCGGCGGTGCTCTCGAGTGCGGTGGCTCCTCCAGTGTGAGTCGCATTTTGATGTTTGGCTCCGATCAACCTGTAGAGAAAAGAACGATGATCACAGTGGTATAAAATTTTCATCAAACGGAGGACGGTGAGGGTCTCATCGAGGCAAAAACCGAGGAGGGGCGCGGCGGTGCCGCTGGGTTTCGGCTGGGTTTTCCGGCCGTTTGGCCGGTGGTTTTGTAACACCCGAATAAAAATAAAAATTTTATTTATTTATTTTTATTCTTATTTATTTATTTGAATTTTTTATTTAATTTAATTTAATTTAATTCGATGAAAATAAAAATAATAATAATGATAAAATTGGGTAAAAATATTATTTGAATTTAATTGAAATTGATTTTGGGAAAAAGGGGTGAAAATTTTGATTCTGGGGGTGTTTTTGAAAAGAAAATCGGAAACTGGGGGTCAAAACACAATTTAAAAAAGTTGTGCCACGTCAGCACCACGTCAGTAGCCACGTCAGCGGCCCGGTCAGCAGTCTCGGCCAACCAGAATGCGCCGCGTGGCAAGGCAACGCTGACCAAGGAACGGGCCTCGTGGGCAATCCGCATGCGCGCGATCGGACGGCCCAAATCCGTTCCCGCGCACACGGATGGTCCAGTTCAAACGTGCGCACGGACGGCCCAGATTCACGCACACGGACGACCCAGATTCAATCAGGCACGGACGGCCCAGATTGCATCGCGATGAACGGCCCATATTTAATCCCAATTAAATCGCGATCGGACGGTCCAGATTCAATCTTGATGGACGGTCAAGATTAAAAGGCAAAGGGTATAAATACCCCCACCCACACCTGACCAAAGAAACCCTAGCCGCCAGTGCTCACCGGAGAAGAAGAACCAGACGCCAGAGGAGCCGGCCGCCCCCACCTACCGCCGCACCGGGGAAGTTTTTGACCGTCGATCGAGGTAATTTTTCTCCCCCTTGCTCGTTTTTCGACACTGAGTCCGCCTATGGCTAAATCGGAGCCAAACCACCGGCCAAACGGTCGGAAAACTCAGCCGAAACCCAGCGGCGCCACCGCGTTCCTCCTCAATTTTTGCCTCCGATGAGGCCCTTCCCGGCCTCCGTTTGATGCAAGTTTTATACCACTGTGATCACCGTTCTTTTCTCTATAGGTTGATCGAGCCAAACATCAAAACGTGACTCACACCGGAGGAGCCGCCGCACCCGAGAGCACTACCACCGGTAAGTTTCGATTTTTTTGTGATTTTTCGGCCCACCGAGGGCCCTAGGGTTGTTCTATCGTGGGGACCGATGCAAGCATGGTCGAATTCGGCCGAAAACGGCCAACCCGAGGCGAATCGCTGCTGCAAGCGGTGGCGCCGTCGCCGGAGCACGGCGGAGTCGCCGTGCCGGAATTGCGATATTGGCCGAAAGGGGCCCTAGGTCTAATTTGGAATTTTTTTGGGACACGTGTAGGTACCAGTAGTGCGTTTCAGTTCCCCAGAAAAGATTCAAGAAAAATTAAGGACAGCCTGTAGGCGCACTGTAGAGCCGTATTCAGACCCCGAAATAAGTAAGGACCCCTCACCCTATTTCCTATCATGGTATTAAAGCTAAATAAATAGTTAAACTGTACTGTGTGACTTTATAAATGTATAATTGATTAAGGTTGCCAATGGAGCCCGAGTCTGATAAAATGTTGGTATGTTATTATTTGATTTAATTTCCAGTATTAAATGCAGCATGATGTTTGATATAATTACGTTATGGTCTCGTATGCATGAATCATAGTTTCTTTTATTATAGTTTGTATTATGATGAACCCGATACTGTGTTGCCTTCTCTGGTGTCCATTACTGGTTTACATGTTGTGTGTGTTTGAATGATTGAAACCAAGAAAAAGGGGCAAAAAGGTTATGTGAATTGATAAGTAGATAATGTGGACAACCTGACTAGATATCTTGGGAGATGGTGGACGGACCGGGTCCGTAGAGAACCCTACCGGGAACGTGGTCTCTCATACCGGACGGGGTATGGGGACGGCCCGTTTCACCCTCATACCGGACGGGGTATTGAGGTTCATGGTTTTGGCACCCATACCGGACGAGGTATGGGGGCGGCCCTACAATCAGGTTATAAATGTTAAGGGTTCACGGGTAGCGGGACCCCTATGGATCCCCATTAATACTAGTAGGCTGGTAAAAGAGGAAAATGTGTTGGTTAATGATTGAAATACAAAGGCGTGGTAAGTATTATGTTATACAGTTCATATGATTTCATGATGATGATAATGTTATTACTTTCATATGTTGTTTTATGGATCTCACCGAGGTAAGTAGGCAGTAAAGGTTTTTATGTTAATAAACGAGTTTATTATAAATTATGCTCCATTGGTCTTTTTGTGTTTTCTACCCACCTTTACCTCCGTGGTGGTGAGATAGTGTGATGTCTTTACTGGGCTGGTGTAGCTCATTCCTTATTTAACCATTTCAGATCAGGAAGACATTGTTCCCGAGCCCATTCCGCAGGAAGACGGCGAAGGGGACGCCTAAAGACTCCGTAGTTATATTTATAGTTCTTATTTTCGAGTATCTCTTTTAGTTAGTTTGTTCTTTTATATTTTGAGCACGTTTTTGGTTTTTGTGTAAGGGATGTTAATTAAAATTTTTATTACGCTTTCGCATTTGACAAATTTTAATACACGTATTTCATTCTAAATTTCCGGGGCCGTTACAAGTTTGGCTCCGGTTTGGCCATAGGCGGACTCAACATCGAAAAACGAGCAGGGAGGAGAAAATTTACCTCAATTGGCGGTCGGAAACTTCCCCGGGGTGGCGGCGGGTGGCGGTAGCCGGCTCCTCCGGCGTCTGGTTCTTCTTCTCCGGCGAGCACTGGCGGCTAGGGTTTCTTTGGTCAAGTGTGGGTGGGGGTATTTATACCATTTTCCTTTTAATCTCAGCCGTTCATCAAGATTAAATATGGACTGTTCGATCGCGATTTAATTGGGATTAAATCGGGGCCATCCATCGCGATGCAATCTGAGCCGTCCGTGCTTGATTGAATCTGAGCCATCCGTGCGCGTGAATCTGGGCCGTCTGTGCGCGCGGGAACGGATCTGGGCCGTCCGATCGCGCGCACGCGGATCGCCCACGTGGCCCGTCCCCTGGTCAGCGTTTCCTTGCCACGCGGCGCGTCCTGGTTGGCCGGGGCTGCGACCAGGCCGCTGACATGGCTGCTGACGGGGTGCTGACGTGGCACAACTTTTCTAAATTGCATTTTGACCTTCGGTTTCCGATTTTCTTTTAAAAAACACCTCCAGAATCCAAATTTTCACCCCTTTTTTCCAAAATCAATTTCAATTAAATCCAAATAATATTTTTACCCAATTTTATCACTATTATTATTTTTATTTTCATTAAATTAAATTAAATTAAATTAAATAAAAAATCAAAATTTTTATTTTTATTTGGGTGTTACACAAGCTTTGCTTTGTGGTTAATGCTAAAAACTTTCAAGTACATGGAATTTATAGGTACTAGTTTATTTTAATAGTATTATTAATTATCTAGCATTTTTTTAAGATTTCCTATTTGAATTAATTAATTAATTCAAATGAGGAAAAAATGTTTTATTGTCATATTAATTCAATTAAAGAAGAATTTGAATATAGAAATCAACCTACAAATGGCAAAATCATAAATTAGGCTTGATTTATTTTTGTTAGAAAAAATGAAGTCATACACTAACTGAATATAATAATTTGTTGAAATATAAGAGGAAGAAGTAAAAAAGACTAATTGAGAAACTCAAGCTTTGATTTGTGGTTGATACTAAAAGCCTTCAAGTACATAGGTATTTATAGGTACTAGTTTATTTTAATAGTATTACTAATTATCCAACATTTTTTTTTCAGATTTCCTTACTTGAATTAATTAATTAATTTAAATGAGGAAAAAAAAAATTTGTTGTCATATTAATTTAATTGAAGAAGAATTTGGATGTACAAATCAACCTACAAATGAAAAAATCATCAATTGGGTTTGATTTGTTTTTGTTTGAAGAAATGAAAAGATAGGCTAGCTGAATATAATAATTTGTTGAAATATGAGAGGAAGAAGTAAGAGACTAATTGAGAAACTCAAGCTTTGCCATTGTCTTCAAAACTTATGGATACATTAGCTTGAAGTGCCAGCAAAGTCCTACAATCTTCAATAATGAATCCAAACTCAGAACAATCTTCCCCATTAGTTGTCAAAGCATTTTTTACTATTTGTGCGTCAGCTTCGATAATGCCCGACCCAGTGATATTGGAGATTCTATATTATAGTGAATTACGGTAGCCAAGTAGTTCAGTTAGATAGGGAGATCGACGCCCTCATAACTTGTCAGAGAAAAATGTCAATACTATTTCTGTCGAGTCTCAAACGACTGCTCCCAATCGTGCCTGATAACCTACGTCAAAAATTGTACCATTCACATTGCATTTCCATACCCTAGGCGATGGAACTTGCCATAGCAGGGACCGTGACTTGGTATGTGAGAGTTGTACCTTACCTCTATCTCTAACTTAATGTGCCTATCTCCGTTCATGCAAAAACTTCCTCACTAGAAAGATGGAGGTCTTATCACCAAACATGCTCTAAGTTCACAGAAATTCATTCTGCTCAAGTCAGAGGCGCCATAAGCAGCAAAGTATCTTCGTTAACTCCCGCTTTGCCATTATTTTAGCTTGACGTTCCATCCATCTAAATATTTCGTTGGTATGTTTTGCTTGGAGGTGTATACCCTGTTTTCGCCAGCAAGCCTTGGCTTTTTTCACAATCAAAGAAGACATGCTCGGTGGTTTCCTCCTTATCACATCTAGGGCACACATTCACAATTCCAATCCTTTTCTCCTGCAGTTTAGATTTTAACAAGGGGATATTATTCAGCAATCTCCATGTGAAATTCTTAACTTTAGGGGGGACTTATGACTGCCACAAATACTTCCACATGTTAAATGATCATTGTGCATGGTTTGCATGGAAACCCATCAAATGCTGGTATGCTAATTTTACGATGTATTTGCCGTCCTTCGAGTGATTCCAAATACATTTGTCAGCCTTGCTTCTCAGGCTTATCTGAATACTCATAATGAGATCGACTTCCTCATCCACAATAGACCCCTAACATTTCTGTTGACATTTATTTTTATTTCTTAAAGAGTTTCATCTAATGATGTTGTTTTTACCGCTACCATTAAAGGCATTAAGGATTCCTTTTACAACATGGATATAAAATACTAATCACTTAACACTCAAATCCCCATTCCAGCTGCAGTAATGGGTATCACTAAACACTTTCTCAAACATGTTTAGTATGGGGCTTTGCAGCCTTGTCTGATTGAGGCACATCAGTTACCAATGGCTACACACGCACCCTCCTTCTCTAATACATACTAAACAGGTTTCATAGTCTTTCAATAATTCTTCTATTTTTATTTGTTGATATTTCAAATTTTCTTATCTTGTTGTAATATTCTTTAAATTATTTATATTATTCTGATTTTTTTGCTTATTTGGTTCCTTTTCTAATTTTTTAATTAGTGTTTCTTTTATTTGTAATTTAACTTGATATCTTTTTTTATTCTCAATTTCATTTGTTATTCCAAAAACTTTGTTATCATATAACTTTACCACTTTGGTCAACTATTCATAATTTAATTGTCTATTTATTTTATTCATGTAATTTCTAAATGTACTTACTTTTGTTCTCCATTTGCTTTATTAAGATATCATTATTATTTTACTATTCTTTTATTTTCAATTTATTGTTCCTATGACCTTCTTTGTTGATTAGTTTTATAAGTGTTTAAACAAGTTTAGTGGCAAACTTCTACTTACCTATGTGTTTCTCTTGGTCTACCAAGTTCTTGACTTTAATTTATTTTAAATCATTAAGCTTGTAATTAAAATTTTAAAATCATTTTTCGTATTCAATTGTTAGTTATTTACTTCATTTCTTTTATTTTTCCATATGTACATACATATGCTTATACATATATATATCCACAGCACACAGATTTATATACTTAAAAAATTTTTGTACATGTAACTACACCCAAATAAATATATGTATTCATAATAACATATATTGGAATGACCCGTACTCTAGATGGAATCACGAGTATCCATGCATATCAACCACAAATTGATGCTAAGTCGAATTAACATAAAATGCGAAAAAATTAACTTTGTCTCTGACTTCTTCCCTTACAACATTGGTGAAATTTAAAATAGTTAGCCTGTAACATGAGATGTTAACACTTCAACTAGATAATGGTTTAGAGTTGGAAAAATTAAGTCGACACTAATTAATGTTAACATATATCCTCCACAACCTATAGATCTCATTATTTCGACTAATGTTGAGTTTTTTCTTCGTTTTTGTGCTCTAAAAAATGGGAATAAATGAACTACACATGCTCAATAAAAATAATTTAATACCCTAACCTCCAAGATTGATAATCGAATACCTCTCTTCTCTTTTTTCTTTACTCTCATACTTCTTCAATCTTTTATTTGTAATGGTCATAGCTGATAGTATTATTAAACGGTTACAATTACGACTATAGTTTTATTTTCTCTATTTACAGTGACAATGCACTCCCATTGTTTTCACAATGTACTATATTAACAACAACACGATATTCAATAATACAGTATGGTTTATCTTATAGTCACAGAACAACACACTTCACACATCGACTCTAACACAATATAGTTTATTGAAAGGGTTTTCATGATAGAAGGCTGACATTTTGGAGAAAATCAATTAAGGTCCTAAAAACCAAAAAATAGGATGAATTGCTAAAAGTAACCCAGAAGAATAAATCAGACATGATAAAGAGAGAGGGAAAATTAAATGTAAATTAATTTAAAAATAAAAAAATGGAAAAGTATGAATGAACATTGGAGATAGAAAATAGATGGGAAATCAGGGCCTGTTTTGAGGGAGAGTCAAGGGGAGGAAACAATAGCTGACCAACGTTGGCCATGTGATGTGGAAATCAGGGCTTGTCATTGTGGTGTGTGTGTGGCTTATGTTGGCTGTGTGATGTGGAACAGCTGACCCATGCTCAGTTAGTAGAGTGGACCAAATATCAGAGGGTTCGAATGGGTGTGAATCTCCCAAATGCATGTGATAAATGAGGCTAGAGATGTAGTCGAGAAAAAGAAGGCTCTGAAGGGCTTGGTTCGATGGGTAAAGTGCAAGCTCTGTATATGTGCGTGTGTTACATTCTGGTGTGACCAATGCAAATAGGGAGTTGGCTTGGTGGAGCTGAGTGTTAAATCTTGTGGGAAAGAAATTAAAGAATAACATATATAAAAGAAGTGTAATGATGAGAATGAAAATTAGAAATATAATTAGGTAAGTTTAGTGGTTGTGTTGAATGATCTTAGTGATATGTATGTCCTGTTATAATGTTCCAACTTGCTAGAAAAATTGTTGCATATATCTAAATTCCAGAATTGACAAAACAGAATAGTACAGGTAAATGAGTATAGTTCTGTAGAATGGGTAAAGAGGTAAGTAATTTAAATGTGGATAATTTTGCTAAATGCGAATAATCTAATTCATAATTGAATATCTTGAAAGTGTTTTGGAAAAACTTGCAGCATGAGGATATGTAACATCCCAAAAATAGAATAGCGAGCCTTGAAGTATGTTGGAAAGATTTAGTAGAAACAAAACTTTAAAATACTATAAAAGGTTAAGAGAAAGGACCAAATCTCAAAGGTTTTGAAAAAAGAGGAGCAATGTGTAGATGATATAGGGGCTAGGTGGTAAGGATTTCAAAAAAAGAATGGAAATTTGGGACTTTATAAAAAAAATGAAACCAACGATACAAATCTACCCTTTGAAATCAAACAATCCTCACAACCCTTATAAAAACTTATTTTTCTCAGCCATTTAGGGGGGGGGGGGGGGAGGGGGGAACCCTAACAAAAGAGGGAGTGTAACACCCAAGTATTTTAATCTTAATTTTTTTATTATTATTATTATTTTCTATTTTCCATTTTTTGTATTTAAATTTTTTAGACTTTTAATTAATTTAATTTGATTTAATTTAATTTAATTTAATGAAAATAAAAATAATAATAATGATAAAATTGGGTAAAAATATTATTTAGATTTAATTGAAATTGATTTTGGGAAAAAGGGGTGAAAATTTGGATTCTGGGGGTGTTTTTGAAAAGAAAATCAGAACCCGAGGGTCAAAATGCAATTTAGAAAAGTTGTGCCACGTCAGCACCCACGTCAGCAGCCACGTCAGCAGCCCGGTCAGCAGCCCCGGCCAACCAGGACACGCCGTGTGGCAAGAAAGCGCTGACACGGGACGGGCCACGTGAGCGATCCGCGTGCGCGCGATCGGACGGCCCAGATCCGTTCCCGCGTGCACGGACGGCCTAGATCAAACGTGCGCACGGACGGCCCAGATTCACGCGTACGGACAGCCCAGATTCAATCAGGCACGGACGGCCCAGATTGCATCGCGATGGACGACCCAAATTTAATCCCAATTAAATTACGATCGAACGGTCCATATTTAATTTTGATGGACGGTTGAGATTAAAAGGCAAAGGGTATAAATAACCCCACCCACACCTGACCACAAAACCCTAGTCGCCAGTGCCTCGCTGGAGAAGAAGAACCAGACGCCGGAGGAGCCGGCTGCCACCACCCGCCGCCGCTCCGGGGAAGTTTCTGACTGCCGATCTAGGTAAATTTTCTCCCCCTGGCTTGTTTTTTGATGCTGAGTCCGCCTATGGCCAAATCGGAGCCAAACCACTGGCCAAACGGTCGAAAAATCCAGTCGAAGCCCAGCGGCACCGCCGCTCCCCCCCTCTGTTTTTGCCTCCGATGAGGCCCTTCCGGCCTCCGTTCGATGCAAATTTTATACCACTGTGATCACCGTTATTTTCTCTATAGGTTGATCGGAGCCAAACATCAAAATGTGACTCACGCTGGAGGAGCTGCCGCACCCGAGAGCACCACCGCTGGTAAGTTTCAATTTTTCGTGATTTTTTGGCCCACCGAGGGCCCTAGGGTTGTTTTATCGCAGGGACCGATGCAAGTGTGGCCGAAAACGTCCAACTCGAGGTGAATCACCACCGCAAGTGTCGCCGTAGCACGGCAGAGCCGCTGTGCCAGAATTCTGATATTGGCCGAAAGGGGCCCGAGGTCTGATTTGGGATTTTTTGGGACACGTGCAGGGTACCTGTAGTGCGTTTCAGTTTTTCAGGAAAAAAATTCAGGGAATTTAGGGACAGCCTGTAGATGCACTGTAAAGTCGAATTCAGACACCGAAACAGGTAAGGACCCCTCACCCTGTTTCCTATCACGGTATTAAAGCTAAATAAATAATTAAATTGTACTTTGTGACTTTATAGATGTATAATTGATTTAGGTTGCCAATGGAGCCCGAGTCTAATATAGTGTTGGTCTGTTATTGTTTGATCTATTTTTCAGTATTAAATGCAGCATGATGTCTGATTTATTTATTTTATGGTCCCGTATGCATGAATCATGGTTTCTTTTATTATGGTTGATATTATGATTAACCCGATACTGTGTTGTCTTGTTCGGTGTCAATTACTGGTTTACATATTGTGTATGATTAGATGATTGAGACCAAGGAAAAGAGCAAAAATGTTATGTGAATTAATAAGTGGAAAATATGGATAGCCTGACTAGATATCCTGGGAGATGGTGGACAGACTGGGTCCGTAGGGAACCCTACCGGGAACGTGGTCTCTCATACCGGAGGGGGTATGGAGACCTTATGTGTTTTGGTGCCCATACCGGAGGGGGTATGGGGACGGCCCGTTTCACCCTCATACCGGACAAGGTATTGAGGTTCATGGTTTTGGCGCACATACCGGACGGGGTATGGGGACGGCCCTGGAATCAGGTTATAGATGTTAATGGTTCACGTGTAGCGGGGACCCCCTATGGATCCCCAGGGATACTAGTAGGCTGGTAAAAGAGGAAATCTTTTTCCTGATGATTGAAATGTAAAGGTATGATATGTGTTATGTTATAAAGTGTGTATGATTTCATGATATTATAAGGTTATTGTTTTCATATGTTGTTTTCATGGATCTCATCGAGGTAAGTGGACAGTAAAGGTTTTTATGTTACTAAACAAGTTCATTATAAATTATGCTCCATTGATTATTTTTGTTTTCTACCCACCTTTACTTCCGTGGCGGTGAGATAGTGTGATGTCTTTACTGGGCTGGTGTAACTCATTCCTTATTTAACCATTTCAGATCAGGAAGACGTTGTTCCCGAGCCCATTCCGCAGAAAGACAGCGAAGGGGACACCTAAAGACTCCATAGTTATATTTATAGTTCTTATTTCGAGTATCTCTTTTAGTTAGTTTGTTCTTTTATGTTTTGAGTACGTTTGGGTTATTGTGTAAGGGATGTTAATCAAAATTTTTATTACACTTCCGCATTTGAGATTTTTAATATATATATTTCATTTAAATTTCTGGGGCCGTTACAGGGAAGGTCGATCGCAAGAGAGAGATAGTCAGATCGACTTAGAGGAGAACAAGCCAAACAAATACGAGATTCTAGAGAGGAACTTAGATCTTAAAATAGCTAGTCTAATCGAGATGGGAAAAAAGAGTATAAAGATCTAAAGGGGAACCGATGGCATTGCATTACGATGTTGCCAAAGAGGACTTGAGAGAGAACTGACATTGCAAGTAAAAATCCACGCGGTGACAGAAGGTAAGACAAATTTGGCTTTCAAACACCAAAATTGAGATCTATATTTTTAAGTTCCTTCTTTCGAAGGATGTATGCATGATTGGGGTTGAAAAAAATGGGAAAGATATTTGAACTTTTAGTAGAATGTTAGATCGTGCATCATAAAAGGCTAAACCCGAAAATGTATATAGATATGTGATGATGCAACAACAAGGTAAGAGAGTTGATGGTGAAAGGGTTTTCATGATAGAAGGCTAACATTTTGGAGAAAATCAATTAGGGTCTTAAAAAAAAAAAGGATGAATGGCTAAAAGTAACTCAGAAGAATAAATCAGATCTGCTAAAGAGAGAGGGATAGCTGGGCCGTTGGATCTCTCTACTTTGCAAATCGGGACCGTCGGTTCTCCTGGCCGTTCGATCTTCCTGGCTTTTAGTCCCAGCCTCTCATTTCTGAATTACCCCTTAGTCATTTGATCGGCATCAAGAATCCTAGCGGTTTGATCTGCACACCCTCTCGCTTGCGCGGCTGACCACACATGCAGGTCAACTAGCATGGCTGTCCACGTGGCAGGGCGTTATTGGTTAGTCTTATGTGCTAAGGTGTCCTTCCTTTCTAAAGTTATGTTATTCCCCTTCCGCTTAATTTTCTTTAATCTGGGTTTCCTAGCTAATTACAGTTTTTCCCCTTTCTAATATTTGCTTTTCAATTATATTCTTATGAATACAATTAATAAATTTTTAGGATTTTTCTTAATTGTTTAAATTTACATGGGCTTTCCTTTTATTTCCAAAATGCCCCTAATGCATAAATAAAATTTTAGTAAGAATTTATTCATGTAAACATCATGATGTTACAAAATGAGTATCTTTTATAAAAATTTTATGCTGAAAAGATGAGATGAAATAAAATAAATAAGATAATCATATCCACATACATAAATTCAAAACTATATTGACTTTTATCTTTACATGCTCATCTACTATAACATTATACATTATTGACTTTTATCTTTTCATAAAATTTATATTTCCTAGTGTCCTTAACTAAATTTTATTGTAATCTTCCATAAAATTGCATCATCAGCAACCCAAAAGACAGCATCCACCAAAAAAATTCCAACACCTTCAACTAGACTATTAACAATAATAAAGAATGTTTCTTTAATAGCTAAAAGTTTTGCTTGATTTGAATCTAACATAAGTTTTCTAATATCTTAGACCCAATAAGTTTTCTTTTCAATCAAAATGTTGCTTTTACCTTGGTAACTCTTTCTCATTATTTATTATCTGTCATGTAAAATTTTTTTAGTTCATTTTACTTTTCATATTTAAACATTTGTTATAGGTGTATATATTTTCTTGATATGGAAGTTTATGAGCACTTGTATATGGGTTTCTGGGTTGGGTCACTACACTATGTGAAGTGATGCATGATTTTAAAATATTTGTTTATTTTTAAATTTGTGTAAATTTAAATTCACAAAATTATATATTAGTTAATAATAAAAAGATATGGTGAAATTAATTATTTCTGAAATTATTTTTTTCGGAAAATATTTTGCCTTTTATAAAAAGACAATTATTTTATTTTACTTTGCTTATTTCATAATTTATATAAACTTTATAATAGAAACACTTATACACATCAATATATTTGCTTATTTCATAAATATATAAACTTTATAGAAACAAGAATACACATCAATACATGTTATAAATAAAAGTTATAAAACTACTTTTTGGTTTGCTATTTGATTAGGTTACTATAAGACATTGGTGGTTTTTCTATTTGTTAACGTCCTAAATATTATAATTCTAAAGAATATCAAAATATTTATTAAATTGAATAATCTAATATTTAATTTTAATAATTAATTCAAGTAAGGAAATCTGAAATTTTTTTTTTGATAATTATTAATACTATTAAAATAAACTAGTACTTATAAATACTCATGTACTTGAAAGCTTTTAGTATCAACCATAAATCAAAACTTGAGTTTCTCAATTACTCTCTCTTATTTTTTCCTCTTATATTTCAACAAATTATTATATTTAGCTAGCCTATCTCTTTATTTTTTCTAACAAAAATAAATCAAGCCTAATTGATGATTTTGTCATTTGTAGGTTGCTTTGTACATTCAAATTCTTCTTCAATTAAATTAATATGACAACAAAGACTTTTTTTTCTCTATTTAAATTAATTAACTAATTCAAGTAAGAAAATCTGAAAAAAAAAATACTTGATAATTAATAATACTATTAAAATAAACTAGTACCTATAAATGCCCATGTACTTGAAAACTTTTAGCATCAACCAAAAATTAAAGTTTGAGTTTCTCAATTAGTCTCTCTTATTTCTTCCTGTCATATTTCAACAAATTATTATATTCAACTAGTCTATATTTTTATTTCTTCAAATAAAAACAAATCAAGCCTAATTAATGATTTTGTCATTTTTAGTTTTATTTTTACATTTAAATTCTTCTTCAATTGAATTAATATGACAACAAAGTTTTTTTTCCTTATTTAAATTAATTAATTAATTAAAGTAAAGAAATCTGAAAAAAAAAATACTGGATAATTAATAATACTATTAAAATAAACTAGTACACATAAATACCCATGTAACGGCCCCGGAAATTTAGAATGAAATTTGTGTATTAAAATATCAAATTGCGGAAGCGTAATAAAATTTTTGATTAACATCCCTTACACAAAAACCAAAAACGTGCTCAAAATATAAAAGAACAAACTAACTAAAAGAGATACTCGAAAATAAGAACTATAAATATAACTACGGAGTCTTTAGGCGTCCCCTTCGCCGTCTTCCTGCGGAACGGGCTCGGTAACAATGTCTTTCCAATCTAAAATGGTTAAATTAGGAATGAGCTACACCAGCCCAGTAAAGACATCACACTATCTCACCGCCACGGAGGTAAAGGTGGGTAGAAAATACAAAAAAGACGAATGAAGCATAATTTATAATAAACTCGTTTATCAATAATAAAATCCTTTACTGTCCACTTACCTCGGTAAGATCCATAAAACAACATATGAAAGCAATAACATTATCACCATCATGAAATCATATGAACTGTATAACATAATATTTACCACGCCTTTGCATTTCAATCATTAAACAACACATTTTCCTCATTTACCAGCCTACTAGTATCCATGGGGATCCATAGGGGTCCCGCTACCCGTGAACCCTTAACATTTATAACCTGATTCCAGAGCCGTCACCATACCCCGTCCGGTATGGGCACCAAAACCACGAACCTCAATACCCTGTCCGGTATGAGGGTGAAACGGGCCGTCCAAATACCCCATCCGGTATGGGTGCCAAAACACATAAGGTCTCCATACCCCGTCCGGTATGAGAGACCACGTTCCCGGAAAGATTCCCTACGGACCTGGTCCGTCCACCATCTCCCAGGATATCTAGTCAGGCTGTCCACATTATCCATTTATCAATTCACGTAATCTTTTATTCCTTTTTTCCTCAATCACTATCATCAAATCACACACAAACATGCAAACCAGTAGTTTATGCCAACAAGACAACACACAACATCGGGTTCTCAGTCATTCAACCCATAGTCAATAAAACAGTGATATATGCACACGAAACTATGAAATGAAAACATCAGACATCATACTGCATTTAAAACTGTAAAATAGAACAAACAACAACTGACCGACAAATACACCAGACTCGGGCTCCATTAGCGACCTTAAACAATTTCACAAATCTATTGATTCATGAAATACTGTTTTATCATTTATTGAACTTTAATACCGTGATAGGAAATAGGGTGAGGTGTCCTTACTTGTTTCGGGGTCTGAATACAGCTTTACAGTGCGCCTACAGGCTGTCTCTAATTTTTCCTGAATTTTTCTCGGGAAACTGAAACGCACTACTTGTACCTGCACGTGTCCCAAAAAATCTCAAATTAGACCTAGGGCCCCTTTCGGCCAATATCGCAATTCTGACACGGCAGCTTCGCCGTGCTCCGGCGACGGTGCCGCCGTTTGCTGCGGCAATTCGCCTCGGGTTGGCCTTTTTCGGCTGAATTCGGCCACACTTGCATCGGTCCCTGCGATAGAACAACCCTAGGGCCCTCGGTGGGCTGAAAAATCACGAAAAATTGAAACTTACCAGTGGCGGTGCTCTCAGATGCAGCAGCTCCTCCAGCGTAAGTCGCATTTTGATGTTTGGCTCCGATCAACCTGTAGAGAAAAGAACGGTGATCACAGTTGTATAAAATTTGCATCAAACGGAGGCCGGGAAGGGCCTCATCAGAGGCAAAAACTGAGGAGGGGTGCGGCGGCGCTGCTGGGTTTCGGCTGGGTTTTCAGCCGTTTGGCCGGTGGTTTGGCTCCGGTTTGGCCATAGGGAGACTCAGCGTCAAAAAACGAGCAAGAGAGAGAAAATTTACCTCGATCAGCGGTTGGAAACTTCCCCAGTGCGGCGGCGGGTGGCGGCTGCCGACTCCTCCGGTGTCTGGTTCTTCTTCTCCGCCGAGCATTGGCAGCTAGGGTTTCTTTGGTCAGGTGTAGGTGGGGGTATTTATACCGTTTGCCTTTTAATCTCAACCGTCCATCAAGATTAAATCTGGACCGTTCGATCACGATTTAATTGGAATTAAATCTGGGTCGTCCATCGCAATGCAATCTGGGCCGTCCGTGCGCACGTTTGATCTAGGCTGTCCGTGCGCGCGGGAACGGATCTGGGCCGTCCGATCACGCGCACGCGGATCGCCCGCGTGGCCCGTCCCTTGGTAAGCGTTTTCTTGCCATGTGGCGCGTCCTGGTTGGCCGGAGCTGCTGACCGGGTCGCTGACGTGGCTGCTGACGTGGTGCTGACGTGACACAACTTTTCTAAATTGTGCTTTGACCCCCGGTTTCCGATTTTCTTTTCAAAAACACCCCCATAATTCAAATTTTCACCTCTTTTTCCCAAAATCAATTTTAATTAAATCCAAATAATATTTTTACCCAATTTTATCATTATTATTATTTTTATTTTTATTAAATTAAATCAAATTAAATTAAATTAAATAAAAAATCAAATAAAATTCCAATAATTACAAAATAAAATAAATTGAAAAAAAAATAATAATAATAATACACTTGGGGTGTTACAACTCATGTACTTCAAAACTTTTAGCATCAACCACAAATCAAAACTTAAGTTTTTCAACTACTCTCTCTTACTTCTTCCTCTCATATTTCAACAAATTATTATATTAACCTAGTTTATCTCTCCATTTTTTCTAACAAAAACAAATAAAGTATAGTTGATCATTTTGCCATTTGTAGGTTGATTTATACCTTCAAATTCTTCTTTAGTTGAATTAATAAAAAAACAAATTTTTTTTTCTCATTTTAATTAGTTACTTAATTCAAGTACGGAAGCCTGAAAAACAAAATTCTGGATAATTAATAATATTATTCTAATAAACTAGTACGTATAAATGCCCACATAGTTGAAAGCTTTTATCATCAACTACAAATCAAAACTTGAGTTTTTCAATTAGTCTCTTACTTCTTATTCTAATATTTCAACACATTATTATATTCATCTAGCCTATTTTTTTATTTCTTCAAACAAAAACAAATCAAGTCTAATTGATGACTTTGTCATTTTTAGTTTGATTTGTACATTCAAATTCTTCTTCAATTGAATTAATATGACAAATTTTTTTTTTCCTCATTTAAATTTATTAATTAATTCAAGTAAGAAAATCTGGAAAAAAAATTCTGGATAATTATTAATACTATTAAAATAAATTAGCACTTATAAATATCTATGTACTTGAAAGATTTTAGCATTAACCACAAATCAAAGCTTGGGTTTCTCAATTAGTCTCTCTTACTTCTTCCTCTCATATTTCAACAAATTATTATATTCAGCTAACCTATCTCTTAATTTTTTTCTAACACAAACAAATTAAGCCTAATTGATGATTTTACCATTTGTAGGTTGATTTGGACATTCAAATTCTTCTTTAATTGAATTAATATATGTAACGGCCCCAGAAATTTAAAATGAAATATATATATTAAAAATGTCAAATGCGGAAGTGTGATAAAAATTTTGACTAACATCCCTTACACAATAACCAAAACGTACTCAAAATATGAAATTTCAAACTAACTAAGAGAGAACCTCGAAAATAAAAGCTATAAATATAACTACAGAATCTTTAGGCGTCCCCTTCGTCGTCTTCCTGCAGAACGGGCTCGGGAACAATGTCTTCCTGATCTGAAATGGTTAAATAAGGAATGAGCTACACCAGCCCAGTAAAGACATCACAATATCTCACCACCATTGAGGTAAAGGTGGGTAGAAAACATAAAAAGACCAATGGAGCATAATTTATAACAAATTCTTTTATCAATAATAAAATCCTTTACTGTCCAGTTACCTCGGTGAAGTTCATAAAACAACATACGAAAGCAATAACATAATCATCATCATGAAATCATATGAACTGTATAACATAATACTTACCACGCCTTTGCATTTCAATCATTACACAATATATTTTCCTCATTTACCAGCCTACTAGTATCCATGGGGATCCATGGGGATCCCGCTACCCGTGAACCCTTAACATTTGTAATCAGATTCCAGGGCCATCCCCATCCCCCGTCTGGTATGGGCGCCAAAACCATAAACCTCAATACCCCGTCCAGTATGAGGGTGAAACGGGCTGTCCCCATACCCCGTCCGGTATGGGTGCCAAAACATATAAGGTCTCCATACCCCGTCCGGTATGAGAGACCACAATCCCGGTAGGGTTCCCTACGGACCTGGTCCGTCCACCATCTCCCAGGATATCTAGTCAGGCTGACCACATTATACAATTATCAATTTACATAACCTTTTATTCCCTTTTTCCTCAGTCAGCATCATCAAATAACACACAAACTAGCAAACTAGTAATTCATGCCAAACAAAACAACACACAACATCAGGTTCTCAGTCATTCAACCCATAATTAATAAAACAGTGATATATGCACACAAAACTATGAAATGAAAACATCAGACCTCATACTGCATTTAAAACTGTAAAATAGGCCAAACAACAGCTGACCGACAAACACACCAGACTCGGGCTCCATTAGCGACCTTAAACAATTTCACACATCTATTGATTCATGAAATATCGTTTTATCATTTATTAAACTTTAATACCGTGATAGGAAATAGGGTGAGGGGTCCTTACTTGTTTTGGGGTCTGAATACAGCTCTACAGTGCGCCTACAGGCTGTCCCTAATTTTTCCTGAATTTTTTCCCGAGAAACTGAAATGCACTACTGGTACCTACACGTGTCCCAAAAAATCCCAAATTAGACCCAGGGCCCCTTTCGGCCAATATTGCAGTTCCGGCAACGGCTCCGGTTTGGCCGAAAATTAGACCTAGGGCCCTCGGTGGGCCAAAAAATCACGAAAAACCGAAGCTTACCGGCGGCGGTGCTCTCGGGTGCGGTAGCTCTCCGACGTGAATCGTGTTTTGGTGATTTGGCTCCGATCAACCTGTAGAGAAAAGAACGGTGATCACAGTGGTATAAAATTTGCATCGAACGGAGGCCGGGAAGGGCCTTATCGGAGGCAAAAACCGAGGAGGGGCACGGCGGCTGCAGGGTTTCGACTGAGTTTTTCGACCGTTTGGCCGGTGGTTTGGCTCCGGTTTGGCCATAGGCGGACTCAGCGTCGAAAAATGAGCAAGGGGGAGAAAAATTACCTCGATCGACGGTCAAAAATTTCCCCGGTGCGGCGACGGGTGGCGGCAGCCGGCTCCTCAGGCGACTGGTTATTCTTCTCCGGCGAGCACTGGCGGCTAGGGTTTCTTTGGTCAGGTGTGGGTGGGGGTATTTATACCCTTCGCCTTTTAATCTTGACCGTCCATCAAGATTGAATCTGGGCCGTTCGATCGCGATTTAATTGGGATTAAATCTGGGTCGTTCATCGCGATAGAATCTGGGCCGTCCGTGCCTGATTGAATCTGGGCCGCCCGTGCGCGTGAATCTGGGCCGTCCTTGCACGTGAATCTGGGCCGTCCGATCGCGCGCACGCAGATCACCCCCGTGACCCATCCCCTGGCCAGCGTGTCTTTGCCACGCGGCGCGTTCTGGTTGGCCGAGGCTGCTGACTGGGCCGCTGACGTGGCTGCTGACGTGGTGCTGACGTGGCACAACTTTTTTAAATTACATTTTTACTCCCGGTTTCCGATTTTCTTTTCAAAAATACCCCCATAATCCAAATTTTCACCCCTTTTTCCCAAAATCAATTTCAATTAAATCCAAATAATATTTTTACCGAATTTTATCATTATTTTTATTTTTATTTTTATTACATTAAATTAAATTAAATTAAATAAATCAATTAAAATTTCAATAAAACTAAACAAAATAAATTAAAAATTAATAATAATAATAATAAAATTAATGAATGTTACAACTCTCCCCCCCTTAAAGAAATTTGGTCCCCCAAATTTTCCTCTTACTCTTGGTCGAACAAATGGGGATACTGGGCTCTAAATTCAGATTCCAGCTCCCAAGTAGCCTCCCCGAGCGTGTGGTTCTGCCACACGACCTTTACAAATGATATTTCCCGGTTGCGGAGTATTCTGCTCTTTCGGTCCGTGATACCGACCGGTACTTCTTCATAAGACAAGTCCTCTTGGAGTGGAAGTGGTTCATGAGCCAAGACATGAGAAGGGTCCGGGTTGTACTTACGTAGCATAGATACGTGAAACACATTGTGGACTCTGGAGAGCTCGGGAGGCAATGCTAGTCTGTAGGCAGCGGTACCAATCCTGTCTAAGATTTCAAAGGGTCCAATATATCGGGGGTTTAATTTTCCCCTCCTGCCGAACCTACTAATTCCCTTGAAAGGAGTGACCTTAAGAAATACACGGTCGCCTTTCTCAAATGCTAGGTCTCTCCTCCGAATATCTGCATAACTCTTCTACCTACTCTGAGCTGTCTGAATGTTCTTCTTAATTTTAAATATCTTAGACGTGGTCTCCTCTACCAACTCCGGGCCGAACAATCTTTTATCACCCACTTCCTCTCAACAAATCGGTGACCTGCACGGGTGCCCATATAGCGCCTCATATGGAGCCATACCGATACTTGCTTGGTAGCTGTTGTTGTAGGCAAACTTTATCAGGGGTAGATGGTCGTCCCAATGGCCCCCGGAGTCAAGGACACAAGCTCGGAGCATATCCTCAAGCTTACGAATTGTCCTCTCTGATTGTCCATCAGTCTGGGGATGGAAGGCAGTGCTAAGAGACAGCTTTGTTCCCATAGCTTGCTGGAAGCTACTCCAAAACCGAGAGCTGAACCTGGGATCCCTGTCAGACACTACTGTTACTGGAACCCCATGCAATCTGACTATCTCCCGGATATACATCCTTGCCAACTTGTCCAATGAATCAGTCATCCTGATGGCTAGGAAGTGGGAAGACTTGGTAAGTCGGTCAACGATTACCCATATGGCATCGTGTCCTGAACGCGCCTTGGGTAGCCCCAATATGAAGTCCATGGTGATATGTTCCCACTTCCACTCCGGGATCGGTAAAGGCTGAAGTAACCCACCTGGGCGCTGATGCTCTGCCTTGACCTGCTGACATACCAAACATTTAGATACAAAGTCGGCTATGTCTTTCTTCATCCCATGCCACCAAAACCGGGGTCGCATGCTTTGGTACATTTTGGTGCTTCCTGGATGCATGGCAAACTTCGAGCCATGGGACTCTGTCATGATGTCCCTTTTTAACTCACTGTCATCTGGGACACATACCCTGTCTTGGAAACGAAGTAGTCCATCGACAGATATTCGGAATTCTAAGCTCCCTTCCTGTTCTGCATCCTTCTTGCGGGCTACCAGGGCGGGGTCAACTGTCTGGGCTTCCCTTATTCTCTGAATCAACTCGGGCTGGACTGTCAGGTGGCCCAAACATGTGACTCTCTTCAGATCATGAAGTCGAACCTGTTGTGTGGCCCCAATTGGTCTGCATTCTGAAACCATCAAATGAGCTAAGATACCTGCACTTTTCCTGCTGAGGGCATCTGCTACCACGTTGCTCTTACCCGGATGGTATAAGATGTCACAATCATAGTCCTTAAGGAGTTCCATCCACCTTCTCTAACGCATGTTGAGATCCTTCTGAGTGAATATGTGTTTCAAACTCTTGTGATCGGTATAGATCTGAAAGGTATCTCCGTAAAAATAATGGCACCAGGTTTTCAAGGCATGAATGATTGCGGCAAGTTCCAAGTCATGGGTGGGGTTGTTCTTCTCATGATTCTTTAACTGTCTAGACCCGTATGCTATAACCTTTCCATGTTGCATCAGGACACAACCCAGGCCTAGATATGAGGCATCACTGTAAACTGTATATCTTCCCGATCCACTCGGTAAGGCTAGCACGGGTGCAGTGGTCAGCCGCTTCTTTAATTATGAAAAACTTCTTTCGCAGTCTTCATTCCACTTGAACTTGGCATTCTTCTTTGTGAGTCGGGTTAGAGGAGCTGCTAGACTGGAGAATCCTTCAACGAACTTGCGGTAATAACCTGCTATCCCCAGGAAGCTACGGATTTCCTTAACTGATGTCAGTTTCTCCCAACCAAGTACCACTTCAACCTTTTCAGGATTCACTGACACCCCTTCCTTCGATATGATGTGTCCTAGGAAGGCAGTCTGCTCAAGCCAGAATCCACACTTACTCAACTTCGCATATAGCCTCTTGTTTCTAAGGACCTGCAGAACTTGGGCCAGATGGTGAGCATGCTCTTCTCTACTTTTTGAGTAGACTAAGATATCATCGATGAACACGATGACAAACTGATCCAAGAACTCTTTGAAAACCTTGTTCATCAGATCCATAAAGATTGCCGGGGCATTGGTTAGCCCAAATGGCATGACCAGAAACTTATAGTGCCCGTACCTGATTCGGAAGGCCGTCTTGGGGATGTCTTCTGTTCTTATCTTCACCTGGTGGTAACCTGATCGTAGATCTATTTTATAGAAGACTTGTGCACCCTGCAGCTGATCAAAGAGGTCATCAATCCGGGGAAGGGGATACTTGTTTTTTATCGTGACCTTGTTCAATCCTCTGTAATCAATGCACAGTCTCAACGTTCCATCTCCCTTCCTTGCAAAAGTGACTCCGGCACCCCAAGGGGACACACTGTGTCTAATAAAATCGCTGTCTTGCAATTCAGTGATCTGTTTTCTCAGCTCTTCCATCTCAATGCGGCTCATGCGGTAAGGAGCAACCGAAATGGGCTGGGTACCTGGCTGTAGGTCTATAGTGAACTCGACTTCTCTGTCCACTGGCAGACCGGGGAATTCGTCTGGAAACACATCTGGAAAGTCTCGGACTACAGGAATCTCTTGAGTACAAATTTCTCTCTTGGGCTTGCCTAGTCAGAGAAAACAACAAGATTAAGACAATAGAAGTTAAGAAAACTTGCCATCAAGGAATACGTACTGAATAATTTTATTAATTTGTAAATGGCTCCTCGTTAGGAGGATTAAATACAACTTTCTTGTTGAAGCAATCTATGGTGGCGTGCTACGCCGCTAGCCAATCCATTCCTAAGATTACATCAAAATCCCCCGTGTCTAACCCTATCAGGTCTACACTCAGCTTCCTATTTGCTATCTCCACGGCACAAGCCCTATAGATAGCTTCCCCTAGTAGTGTTTCACCCCCAGCAGTAGACACAAACAACAGTCATTCAAGTTTATCAGGTGATACATTAATTTTAGAAGCAAAAGCATGTGAAACAAAAGAGTACGATGCACCAGTATCAAATAAAACATGAGCCATACGGCAACAGATAGTATACATATCCTGTACCACATCCGAGTCGGCGTCGGCATCCTGCTGGGTAAGGTTGTATGCTCTGCCCTGGATAGGAGGCCTCCCTTGATTCTGGTTCCTCGAGCACTCTCTGGCATAATGCTGGGCACTGCCACAAATGCGACAAGTGTTGTTGAGGCGGTAGCAAGGTCGGTCCCCGTGATCTCTGCCACAGTGTTGACATATCTTCCCACGTGCTGCCCCTGGAGCCTGAGGAGGGGCTTGGATGGCTGGTCTGGGCCTCTTGTTTGGTTGGGCAGACGCCGTGGGTGCTGGCCTGCGGAACAGAGCTGAGGGTCGGGAACTCCCTCCTGGCTGAGGACGGGTGCTGAAGCTTTTTTCCACGATCTGTGCCTTTGCTAGGACTACTGAATATGTCTTGAGCTCCAGTACTACCAAGTGTTGCCTGATCTCTAGGCGGAGACCCGACTGGAATCTCCTGGCCTTTCGGCCCTCGTCCATAAATGTCTCTAGGGAGTATCGGCCCAGCTCGAGGAACTTACAAGCATACTCTGATACTGTCATGTTTCCCTGAACTAGTTGAACAAACTCCGTTTTCTTTAGGTGTCGGATGTGCTCAGGGAGATACTCCGCACGGAAGGCCGTTAAGAACTGCTCCCAAGTGACTGGTGTAGGCAGGGTGGCCTGCTTGAGCTCCCACCAACGTCCTGCTTTCCCTACCAGCATGAAGGAAGCAAGGGCAGCTCTCTGCTCAGGGACTACCCCCAAGATCCTGAAAGCTCTCTCAGTCTCCGCCACTCAGTACTCGGCCTCTTCGAAAGAGGATCCTCCTGCAAAGGTGGAGGGGTTCAGTCTCTTGTACCTCTCTATGTAGCCCGGGTCGATCAAGGAAGGAGTGGAGTCCCGTGGAGGAGGGACTGGACCTGGCTGGGGATAGACTGGGGGGTCCTGTGGTGGCACCTGCTGATATGCTGGGGGCTCTGGGTCGTGCTGTGGCGGTGCCGGGTAGTACCGTGGCTGGAATTGAAGTATAATTATAAATAATACTGTATTTTGCTTAATTTCTAAAACTTTGATAATTAATTACAAATTACTAATGGAGCCGAAACCAGTTATTTATTACTATTTGTCCTGTTTTAACTGATTAACTGATTCTACAGTTTTAAATGCATAATAATACACTAGAGTTGGTAAGATGATTCAGTTGTATTTCTTTGATGCATGTATTGCTTATTTTGCGTGATTTACAGTTAAATTGTGAAACTAGAAATTAAATGTAAGACAAGAATTGCTTATTAAGTAAATGAATGAATGGTAGCCTTACTAGATATCCTGAGAGATGGCGGACGGACCGGGTACATAGGGAACCCTACCGTGAACGTTGCCTCATACCAAACAAGGTATCGAGGATTGGTATTTTCGCGCTCATACTAGACGGGGTATGGGGATGGCTCGTTTCACCCTCACACCAGATGGTGTATTGAGGGATAGTATTTTTGGCGCTCAGACCGGATGGGCTATGGGGACAGCCAGTTAGTTAAAAATGTTGAATAAGGGTTCACACGTAGTGGGGACATCCTTATGGACCCCCATGGATACCAATAGGCTAATAAAAAAGGAAAGTTAGTGTTCTGGTTAAATGAATATGAGATTATGGTGTTGTTTGTTTTATTGCCTCTATAGGTCAGTTTTGAAAATCTCGCTACGGTAAGTATATAATAAAGGATTTTATTTATGATAAATAAATTTACTTGAATTAAGAGCTCCATTAGTTATTTTTATTATTTTTACCAACCTTTATTTCTGTATCAATGAGTAGTGTGAAATTCTTACTTGGCTAGTGTAGCTCATTCTTTCATTAACCATTTCAGATCAAGAGGACCAAGATCCAGATCCAATCCACAAAAGGGTTGCGAATAGGATGCCCAGTTGTTTACTTTCTATTTATTTCTTTGATTTTTCATTGTTCTTTTAGGATGATCATTCTCGTAGCGCTATTAGGTATTCTATATCATTATGTAAGGAATGTAAACCCTAACTTTATTATTTCGCTTTCGCATTAAATTTATAATTTATCTCCTTTCAAGTTACGAGCTGTATATCATATTTCAACAAATTATTATATTAAGCTAGCTACCTCTTTATTTTTTCAAACAAAAACAAATCAAGCCTAATTGATGATTTTGTCATTTTTAGTTTGATTTGTACATTCAAATTCTTCTTCAATTGAATTAATATGACAACAAAATTTTTTTTCCCTCATTTAAATTTATTAGTTAATTCTAGTAAGGAAATATGAAAAAAAAAATCTAGATAATTATTAATACTATTAAAATAAACTAGTACCTATAAATACCCATGTACTTGAAAGCTTTTAGTATCAACCACAAATAAAAATCTTGAGTTTCTCAATTAGTCTCTCTTACTTCTTCCTTTCATATTTCAACAAATTATTATATTTAGTTAGCCTATCTCTTCATTTTTCTAACAAAAACAAATCAAGCCTAATTAATCATTATGCCATTTGTAGTTTGATTTGCACATTCAAATTCTTCTTCAATTGAACTAATATGACAACAAATTTTTTTTCCTCATTTAAATTTATTAATTAATTCAAGTAAGAAAATCTGAAAAAAAAAATTCTTGATAATCATTAATACTATTAAAATAAACTAGCAACTATAAATACCCATGTAACACCCAGCATTTCATTTTTTTTATTTTTATTAATTATTATTATTTTTTATATAAATATAATTATTATTTATATGATTTTAATTTAATTTATTTACTTTTAATTTGATTTAATGAAAATAATAATAATAATAATAATAAGGGTAAAAAAATAGGTTAGGGATTTAATTGAAAATAATTTTGAAGAAAAAGGGTGAAAATTTGGGTTCTAGGGGTATTTTTGAAAGAAAAATTGAAAATCAGGGGCCAAAATACAATTTAAAAAAGTTACGCCACATCAGCTGCCCGGTCAGCAGCCCCGACCAACTAGGACGCGCTAGGTGGCAGAAACGCTGATGCAGGAGGCCACAGGGGGGGGAGACACGTGGGAGATCACATGCGCGCGATCGAACGACTAAGATCCGTTCCCACGCGCACGGACGACCCAGATTAAAAATGTGCACGGACGTCCCAGATTGCATCGCGCACGGACGGTCTAGATTGAATTGTGCATGGACGGCCCAGATTGAATCACGATGAACAGTCCAGATTTACTCCCTATTTAATCGCGATCAGACGGTCCAGATTAAATGCGATGGATGGTCCAGATCAAAAGCGGATGGGTATAAATAACCCCATCCACACCCAAACCCTAACTTTAGCCGCCAGAGCCCCTCGCTGGAAAATATAGCCCAACTGCCGGGGAGCCGACCGCCGCCACCAGCCGCCATACTGGAGAAATTTCTGACTGCCAAACAAGGAAAAATTTCCTCTCTTGCACGAAATTCAATTTTAAACCCACCCATGGCCAAATTGAAGTGAAAGAACCGGCCAATTGACCGAAAAACGTCGCCGCGGGGTGTTTCAAAAAATACCTCCGATGAGGCCCTTCTTGACTCCCATTCGATGTGATTTTTTCACTGTTGTAACCACCATTTCCTTCTCTATAGGTTGACCAAAGCAAAACACCCAACCGCAATGTGAGCTGGAGGAGCCACCGCACCGGAGAGCCCCACCGCCGATGAGTTTCAATTTTCTACATTTTTTCAGCGCACCGAGGGCCCTAAGTGTGTTTTCTCACAGGAACCGGTGCAAGTTCGGCTTAATTCAGCCTAAAACAGCAAACCCAAGGCAGATCGCCGCCTATGGCGGCGGCACTGTCGCCGGAGCACGACGGAGCCGCCGTGCTAGAATTTTAAAATTGGCCGAATAGGCCCTAGGTCTGATTTTTGGGTTTATTTGGGACACTTGTAGGTACTGTAAGCGCGTTTTAGTTCTCGAAGAAAAATTCAGGGAACCCAAGGACCGCCCGTAGGTGTAGTAACTATCTAGTTTTCGGCGTCGAATCAAGTAAGGACCCCTCACCCTATTTCCTATCATAGATGTGTACGGATCGGGTTCATAGGGAACCCTACCGTGAACGTTGTCTCATACTGGACGGGGTATGGAGACTTGATTATTTGGCGCTCATATCGGACGAGGTATGGGGACGGCCCGCTTCACCCTCATACCGGATGGGGTATTGAGGTTTAATGTCTTAGCACTCATACCGGACGGGATATGGGGACGACCCTGGAATTAAGGTTGTTATGGAAAGGGTTCACGTATAGCGTGGGAACCCATATGGATCCCCATGGATACTAGTAGGCTGGTGAAATGAGAAACGGTGATGATTAGTTATTGTTAATGAATATGAATTTATGATATGTTCTATGTTACTGATTGTGCATGAAGTTATGATCTGTATGATGTTATTGTCTTTATAGGTTATTTTCGCAGGTTCTCCAAGGGTAAGAAAAAAGAAAAATGGTTTTAATTTTAATGAATGTATTGGTTTAAAATTTGTGCTCCATTGGTTGTTTTTGGTTTTCTATCAACCTTTGTTTCTATGACGGCGATATATTGTGATGTCCTTACTTGGCTAGTGTAGCTCACCCCTTATTTAACCATTTTAGATCAGGAGGACCCAGTTTCTGAGCCCGATCCGCAAGAAGGCTACGAGTAGATGCTAGATACTTTATAGTTTCCTTTATTTTTTTCTATTTTTCGTATTTCTTTCAGAGAATTTGTTCCATGATGTTTGTTAGTACTTTTGAGTTATCGTGTAAGGGATGTTAACTTTAACCTTTATTTCGCTTCCGAACTTAAATTATTATATGCATTTCCTTTTAAATTTTTGGGGTCGTTACAGTACTTGAAAGTTTTTAGCATCAACCACAAATCAAAGCTTGAGTTTCTCAGTTACCCTCTCTTATTTTTTCCTCTCATATTTCAACAAATTATTATATTCAGCTAGCCTATCTCTTCATTTTTTCTAACAAAAACAAATCAAGCCTAATTGATGATTTTGCCATTTGTAGGTTGATTTGTACATTCAAATTCTTCTTCAATTGAATTAATATGACAACCACAAATCAAAAGTTTCTAAATTACTCTCTCTTACTTCTTTCTCTCATATTTCAACAAATTATTCTATTAAGCTAGTCTATCTCTTCATTTTTTCTAAGATAACAAATAAAGTCTAATTGATCATTTTGCCATTTGTAAGTTGATTTATATGTTCACATTCTTCTTCAATTGAATTAATATTACAACAAAACTTTTTTTCCACATCCAAGTTAATTAATTAATTCAAGTAAGGAAACTTGAAAAAAAATTCTAAATAATTAATAATACTATTAAAATAAACTAATACCTATAAATGCCCATGTACTTGAATGCTTTTAGCATCAATTACAAATCAAAGCTTGAGTTTCTAAATTAGTCTCTTACTTCTTCTCATATTTCAATAAATTATTATATTCAAGTAGCCTATCTTTTCATTTCTTCAAACAAAGACAAATCAAGCCTAATTGATGATTTTGTCATTTTTAGTTTGATTTTTACATTCAAATTCTTCTTCAATTGAATTAAAATGACAACAAAATTTTTTTTTCCTCATTTAAATTTATTAATTAATTCAAGTTAGAAACTCTGAATTTTTTTTCTGATAGTTATTAATACTATTAAAATAAACTAGTACCTATAAATATCCATGTACTTGAAAGCTTTTAGTATAACGACCCCAGAAATCCAAAAGAAAATATATAATAACTTAAGTGCGGAAGCGAAATAAAAGATAAGGTTTACATTCCTTACACAATAATTTAAAAGTACTAAACAGCATTACGAAATTCATTCTTTGAAAGAAACACGAGAAATAAGGAAACAAATGAAAAATAGAAAATATCTAGTATCTACTCGCAATCTTCTAACGGATCAGACTCTGGAACCTGGTCCTCTTGATCTGAAATGGTTAAATAAAGGATGAGCTACACTAGCCCAGTAAGGATATCACACTATATCACCAACACAGAAGTAAAGATTGGTATAAAATTGAAAACCACTAATGGAGCATTAAATTTAGCAAATTTATTTATCAATCATAACTACATGTTATAAATCTATACCCATTATCAATACACCAAACAATAACTACCACCCTTTTCACAAGCCTGATGGTATCCATGGGTGTTCATAGGGATGCCCCCGGTACACGTGAACCCTTTCATTTATCATTCTCAATTATAGATCGTCCTCATATCCCGTCCGATATGAGCGCCCCCAAACCTCAATACCCCATCCGGTATGAGGGTGAAGGGGGTCGTCACCATACCCCGTACGGTATGAGCGCCAAATTATCAGTCTCCATATCCCGTTCAGTATGAGACAACGTTCATGGTAGGGTTTCCTATATACTCAGTCCGTCCACCATCTCCCAAGATATCCAGTAAGGCTGTCGTTTCATCTATTCATTTCATCAAATAATTTTTACCGTTTAACCTTCTTTTTTTTCAATTCAGCAATAAACACATAAAATAAACCATACATATATTCAAAGTCATAAAATAAATAAATAAGGTACTATCATGCATTTAAATTGTAAAACAATCAACAAAACAACAGTAGAGAATTTTTGGTTCTGGCTCAATTAGCAATCCGTAATCAATTATGCACATTTTTTAAATTCACACAAAATATCATATTATTATTTATTTATACTTCAGTTCTATGATAGGGAATAGGGTGAGGGATCCTTACTCGATTTGACGCTCGAAAAGCTAAACTATTTACTGCGCCTATGGGGCGGTCCCTAGGTTCACTGAATTTTTCTTCAGGAACTGAAACGCGCTAATAATACCTACAAATATTCTAAATAAACCCAAAATTAGTCCCAGGGTCCACTCGGTCAATTTTGGAGAGCCTTCAGCGATGGTGTCGGTGCCCGCGACGGAGGTCTACCTCGGGTCGGCCATTTTCGGCTGAATTTAGCCAATTTTGCATCGATCCCACAAGTAAACATGTTAAAGGGCCTCGGTTGGCTGAAAAATACGAAAAATCAAAACTCAATGGTGGCGGGGCTCTCCGGTGCGGTGGCTCCTTCGGGTCACGTTATGGTTGGTTGTTTTGCTTCGGTCAACCTGTAGAGAAGCAACGGACGAAACGGGAATTGGGAAGGGCCTCATTGGAGGTGTTTTGTGAAATTCCTCGCAGCGGGACAGCCGGGCTTTGTCGGTATTTTTTTGCCAATTAGCTGATCTTTTCACTCCGATTTGGCCATGGGTGAGCTTAAAATTGAAGTTCATGCAAAAGGGGAAGTTTTTACCTTTTTTAGCGGTTAGAAAGGGTTCCGGTGCAGCGGTGATCGGTTCCCCGGCGGCTAGGGTTAGGGTTTGGTGTGGATTGGGGTTATTTATATCCATCCGCTTTTGATCTAGGCCATCCATCACATTTAATCTGGACCGTCCGATCACGATTTAATATGGGGTAAATCTGGACCGTTCATCGTGATCCAATCTGGGCAGTCTGATCGTGTTTGAATCTGGCCGTTCGATCGCGTTTGGGAGGGAGCGCAAATACCCATGTACTTGAAGGATTTTAACATTAACCACAAATCAAAACTTGAGTTTCTCAGTTATTCTCTCTTATTTCTTCATTCCAGAATTCAACAAATTATTACATTCAGCTAGCTTATCTCTTCATTTTTTCTAACAAAAACAAATCAAGTCTAATTGTTTATTTTGTCATTTGTCGGTTAATTTATACATTCAGATTCTTCTTCAATTGAATTAATATGATAACGAAACTTTTTTTCCTCATTTAAATTAATTCAAGTAAGGAAATTTGAAAAAAAAAAATTATGGATTGTTAATAATACTATTAAAATAAACTAGATTTTTTGTGTTGTGTTAGATATAATTTTATTAAAAATTTTAATTAATTTTGTAATTTAATTTTAATTTAAATTATACTTCCAACTATTTAAGTTTAATATAATTTTATTTAAAGATTTATGAAAAAATTAATTAATTAATTTTAGTATGATTATTATTAAAAATTGTATAATAAATAAATAAACTAAAAAATAATCATATCAATCATAGTAAATCTGCTCATTTCACAATGTAAGAATTATATTAAGGACAAAAACTGTTTAAATTTTGATCCATTTTATTTTGTAATTATAATTATGTATTTTATTAAAAAACAATCTCAAGTTTTTAAATTTTTTTAAATGACTAAAACAGTTAAAAGTAAATGAAAGAATTCTTTTAAAGTTGAAAATAATAGGAATATGTTGTCACTTATACAAAAATCTTTGCATAATATGTTGTCACTTAGACAAAATAATAAGAAGTATAATTGAGCTGAAGTGTTTGATTGTGCATATAATCTTATCGTTGGAACATCTAAATTTATTTCAAGTCAAATTCACAACCAAAATAATAATGAATATATAGAAGTTGCTTTGAAAGTAAGTCATATGACCTTTTGGTTCTTTTTCTTTTTAGATGTTGGGTTAAATTTATTCTCAAACTTAATTAAAACTAGAATGGAAGGTTAGCAATGATTATTATTATTTTTTCTTATTTTTATAGAGATATTTGTATTTTTTTTAAGGTTAATATGCATATGTCTTATGATCAAAACTATGGAAAAGACTTACCTCAAGAGACCCAAGAAACCTCTGTAAACTATCAATAATAACTGTCTCATCATTCTCTAAACTATAGCTTCTATTATAAAGCTAGACATGGTTTACATCAATATTTCTTAGTATAGAAACAACAGTAACCTTCTGTACTGAATTTTCACTATAAGCTCCAATGTGTAGCAACATTATCTCATTCTTTCTTTTATACGTTTGGTCTGTTGAATATTTTATTACTATATATACGTATATATAACCCATTAGCACTTAATTTTTTGTTTGTCCTTCACTTGGTTTGTCATAATTAAAGCATGCAAGGAGAGTTTCTTCAAGGTTTTTATCTATAATCCTCACAATACTCTCAAAAAATCATACACTTCATACTCCATCTTCTTCCTTCGTCTCTATGCTGCTCACTATTTTTCTCTCATCCACAACATCTCTACCTCCATTTCCCCTTCTCCTATTTATAGGATTGGGGAGCCACGAGAGAAAAAACCTTCCACCATGCAACTTCATCAAAAGGTTGCCACATTTCGTTAAGTCACTTTATCTAAACGTTATCACTTCTCATGATACCATTTAATCTAAAAAGTTATCATCTTTCATCATGTTATTTCATTCTTATTCTAGATTCTTTCACAATCTTCCATTTGCTTCCTCATCCTTATCCATCAATTTTTCCATTTAACTCAAAAATTGAGCTGAAATAGAGCCCATTAGACCCCTTTAGGCCCACTTAAGCCCACAAGCCCTAAATAGCAAACCGTTATAGACTTCTCTATATATCTATCAATTTTTCTTAATTTTATCCCAAATTTTCTTCTACTAAATTTTTTTTTTAACATCTCTCTTCTTTCATGTCTTAGCTTGCCTTCTGCAAAAGTTGGGGTTTAAATTCTATGTATTTTGGTCCCGGAAATGTTTCAATTATAAAAGATCATTCTCTCCCATTATTCAGGAATTAGGGTTTTCATATGTAACCTAAATTTCCGTTCTCTTTTGAATTTCACTTCGAACAATTTTCTCATAGTCTCGAATGCTTTGCATCTTTTTAAGATGTCATTTCAGCCTTGAGAAATATTTTTTGGTCGAATGATTTTCCCTTTGAGGGAATATTCTCGCTATTAAGGGATTTCTCTTAGCCTAATTTTACTATTTCCTTCCTATTTATCATTAAACCTAGTTCTTATCCTTACTACATCTTTCTAGATACATATACACACTTTATCAACCATACCAAATGCGAGAAACTAGAATCAATCTAAGCTATTACATCTCCCCTCCTTAAAAAGGAATTTAGTCCTCCAAATTGAACTTATCAAGTACAACAAACAGATGAAGGTTCTTAGGTTTCATTTCATCTTCTAGTTTCCAAATGAATTACTTAGTGGCTTAGTGTCGCCAAAGTATCTTTACGAATAGAATTTCATAGAAATGTAATTGAAAATATTCTCTAAAATAGAATAATATCTAAAGAAACAATGAAATAATTACAGAATTTAAAGCAAAAAATCGAAGAAGAGACAGAAAATTAATGTAGGTAACATATTTTTTTGAGAAAATTAATCTAAATTTTACAAACATTAAAGATTTAACATTATATATTATTAATAACTTGCTTGTTAATTTTTATTATTTAAAATTTATTTTTAATTGAAAAAAAATTCTCAGTAAAATGTTACAATAAATATTTAAGTTTGGATTTTATCAAAGTAGTGAAAGGCCCCTCAATTTTTATTATTTAATTATGTTTATAAAATTATATATAATCAAAATCAACAGCTAATTATTGAATCATTTAAATTTAAATTTATTTTAGAAAAATTACATAAAGTATTAAATTATTTTGCAAGGAAACAAAAGCACCGGAAAAACTTAATAATGCAATTAAAAAGGAAAATACCTAATATTATTATTATAAATATTGTTCAATGAGTTACTAATTATAAATTTGAAGGATCATTTGCTAACTTGTCTTTTGTCTCTTTTTTCTTCATTGGTTTATTAATTAATCATGTATATTATCATATATTTATAAATAAAATTTAGTTTTTTATGTTTCTTGAAGATATTGTATTTGGAATTTTTTTTGGGTTAATTATATTATTTCAATTTTATTATGTTGTTGATAATTAAGGTTTTATCAGTGTAAAAACTATATTAAGGATAAAATAATATTTTTACTGTTAAAATTTTGATCCATTTTTTGTTCTACTTGTAATTGTGTATTCTATTAAATTTTTTTTTAAATAATTAAAACTGCTAAAAATAAATAGATATAAGGATTTAAAGTAATTTAAATAAAAAAGGCAAAAAATTTAAGTATCGATAAAGGTTAAGAAAGATTTCAAATAAATTTGAATATACGAAATAGATTCATTATTTTTTTGAAGATAATATATTTAAAATAAAAAGATGTTGTATGACATACATTAGGAGATTTAGAATTATATATGAAGATTTCTATTAATTTTGTAACTAAAGTAACACTTTAATATTTAAGCAAATTAATTATTTAATTAAAATTCTTATTACAATTAAAAATTTATATAAATAATTAAATTTAAAATTTATAAAAATAATATAATTTATTTATTAAAATATTTATTATGTGATTCATATATAATATTATATCAATATATAAAAAAATTTATATAGATAGTGGATAAAATATGACCCATCTATGTTGGGCTTTTCTCTTATGGGCCAATTTGAAGCAAATGTTTGGGTCAAGCTTAAATTAGTTTTTCAGAAGACATAAAGAAAAAGAGAAAAAAGAAACCTAGAAAAGTTCAGCAGTTTACAATTTTATATATTTCTATATTTCCATCTCAAATCCAAGTATGTGTGTATCATCCCAAAAAAAAAGGGGGAAGAAACTTGAAAATTTTAAAAGGAAATAAGAAATCAACAGTCCAGATCTCATTCCATAATGGAAGGTTATGATTTAATTTTAGCTACTATATAAAAGGCATTGTTTCTACACAAAAAAAGAAAGAAATCTAACACCTTGTTTGGATCATGGTGAATTATAGAATTTTAATGTATGGTACTCCATGGGTGTGAAAAAATTATGTTTGTTTCAACTTTCAATGGTAGCAAAGGATATCTGATTGAAAAATTTGGGATAAATTTTAAAACCATCGAATCGGTGGTTTGTGATCAACATGTTACTTTTTTTCCCTTATACCCTCATATAATATACTTAATTCCATTTTTATCCTCACAAATTATTATTTAATTTATTAAATATAAAAATTTAATTTGATTATGTGTAATAATTATTTATTTAAGTACAAATGTAATTATATTGGTAAACAATTTATTTATTTTTCATTACATACTTCTTATATACGATTTACTATTACATATAATAGGTTGGGGTAAATTAGTAATTTAACTTAAAATACAACCATACTATCCTATCATCCAAACAAAAATATGCTATTAACATACATATACAATCATCCAAACATAAAAATTTTTGTCATTCTCATCCTATGTCAGTGTCATCTAATCACTGTCATTACCACACATTAATTAACCATCACTAAAATTTATCCAAACAAGGTGTAAGAGAGAGAGATAGGCTATTGACGGATGGCGAGGAAGGCAAAGAGAAAGAAGAGTGAATGAGGGAAACAACAACCAGATCAATATTGTTGTTGGGAGCAAGAGGTAAGATCATTTCAGCCCTTTTCGATTCGAATTTGAGTTTAAAGTGCATGTTAATTCATTTAAATCGCATGAGGAAGATTTAGAATGGAAATATGAAAAATAGGGTAAGGTATAGCATCATATGAATTTATAAATGGGTGTACATACATGTGTATTTCCTTATCTTTGAAATAAATGTTAAATATGGGTGTGTTAGTGTTTGAAGAAGAGGACTCAGATGTGTTTGGTGGTTCGAGTATTCCGTGCATAAATCTAGTGAGATATGGCTAAGATAATGAGGTGAGTTTCATCAAGTAATGGTTTAAAAAAGGAAAATAAGAAGAAAAAAGAAGAGGAAAAGAAAAATATGGAAGTACGCAAGAATCGTTGAGGAAAAGATAAGTAGTGACCGAGAGTGTAACGACCCCGGAAATTTAAATGAAATGTATATATTAAAATCTCAAATGCGGAAGCGTAATAAAAAAATTTGATTAACATCTCTTACACAATAACCAAAACGTACTCAAAACATGAAGGAACAAACTAACTAAAATAGGTGCTCGAAATAAGAACTATAAATATAACTATGAAGTCTTTAGGCGTCCCCTTCGCCGTCTTCCTGCGGAACGGGCTTGGGAACAACGTCTTCCTGATCTGAAATGGTTAAATAAGGAATGAGCTACACCAGCCCAGTAAAGACATCACACTATCTCACTGCCAAGGAAGTAAAGGTGGGTAGAAAACACAAAAATGACCAATGGAGCATAATTTATAACAAACTCATTTATTAACATAAAAACCTTTACTGTCCACCTACCTCGGTGAGATCCATGAAAATAACATATGAAAGCAATAACGTTATCATCATCATGAAATCATATAGCCTTTATAACATGACACTTACCACACCTTTTCATTTCAATCATTAAACAACATATTTTTCCTCTTTTACCAGCCTACTAGTATCCATGGGGATCCATAGGGAGTCCCCGCTATCCGTGAACCATTAACATTACAACCTGATTCCAGGGCCGTCCCCATACCCCGTCCGGTATGGGCGCCAAAACAATGAACCTCAATATCCCGTCCAGTATGGGCGCCAAAACACATAAGGTCTCCATACCCCGTCCGGTATGAGAGACCACGTTCCCGGTAGGGTTCCCTACGAACCCCGTCCATCCACCATCTCCTAGGATATCTAGTCAGGCTGTCCACATTATTCATTTATCAATTCACACAACCTTTTTGCCTTTTTCCTTGATCTCAATTATCCAATCACACAAAACATGTAAACCAGTAATGGACACCAAACAAGACAACACAGTATCGGGTTCACCATAATACAAACCATAATAAAAGAAACCATGATTCATGCATACGAGACCATAACATAATTACATCAAACATCATGCTGTATTTAATACTAAAAATTAGATCAAATAATAACAGACCAACACTGTATCAGACTCGGGCTCCATTGGCAACCTTAATCAATTATACATCTATAAAGTCACACAGTACAGTTTAATTATTTATTTAGCTTTAATACCATGATAGGAAATAGGGTAAAGGGTACTTACTTGTTTCAGGGTCTGAATTCAACTCTACAGTACGCCTACAGGCTGTCCCTAAATTTCCTAAATTTTTTTCCAAAAAACTGAAACGCACTACCGGTACCTGCACGTGTCCCAAAAAATCCCAAATCAGACCTAGGGCCCCTTTAAGCCAATATCAGAATTCCAACATGGCGGCTCCGCCGTGCTCCAATGACGGCGCCGCCGTCTGCGTCGGCGATCTGCCTCAGGTTGGCCGTTTTTCGGTCGTTTTAGGCCGAATTCAGCCAACTTGCATCGGCCCCTGCGACAAAACAACCCTAGGACCCTCGGTGGGCAAAAAAATCACGAAACATCAAAACTTACTGGCAGTGGTGCCCTCGGGTGCGGCAGCTCCTCCGGCGTGAGTCGCGTTTTGATGTTTGGCTCCAATCAACCTGTAGAGAAAAGAACGGTGATCACAGTGGTATAAAATTTGCATCGAACGGAGGCCGAAAAGGGCCTCATCGGAGGCAAAAATAGAGGGGGGTCGCGGTGGCGCCGCTGGACTTCGGCTGGGTTTTCTGGCCGTTTGGCCGGTGGTTTGGCTCCGATTTGACCATAGGCGGACTCAGCATCAAAAACCGAGCAAGGAGGAGAAAATTTTCCTCGATTGGCGGTCAAAAACTTCCCCGGTGCGACGGCGGGTGGCGGCGGCCGGCTCCTCTAGTGTCTGGTTCTTCTTCTCCGGCGAGGCACTGGCGGCTAGGGTTTTGTGGTCGGGTGTGGGTGGGGTTATTTATACCCTTTGCCTTTTAATCTCAACCGTCCATCAAGAATAAATCTGGACCGTCCGATTGTAATTTAATTGGGATTAAATCTGGACCGTCCATCGCGATGCAATCTGGGCTGTCCATACGCGTGAATCTGGGCCGTCCGTACACGCGAGAACGGATCTGGGCCGTCCGATCGCGCGCATGCGGATCCCCCACGTGGCATGTCCCCTTGTCAGCGTTTCCTTGCCACGCAGTGTGTCCTAGTCAAAATGCAAATTATAAAAGTTGTGCCACGTCAACAGCCACGCCAGCAGCCACGTCAGGACACGCCGCGTGGCAAGGAAACGTTGACACGGGACGGGCCACGTGGGCGATCCTCGTGCACGCAATCGGACGGCCCAGATCCGTTCCCGCATGCACGGACGGTCTAGATCTTACGCGTACGGACCACCCAGATTCAATCAGGCACGAACGGCCCAAATCGCATCGTGATGGACAGCCCAAATTTAATTCCAAATAAATCACGATCGGACGGTCCAGATTTAATCTTGATGGACGGTTGAGATTAAAAGGTGAAGGGTATAAATAACCCCACCCACACCCGACCACAAAACCCTAGCCGCCAGTGCCTCGCTGGAGAAGAAGAACCAGATGTCGGAGGAGCCGGCTGCCGCCACTCGCCGTCGCACCGAAGAATTTTTCGACCGCCAATCGAGGTAAATTTTCTCCCCCTAGCTCGTTTTTCGATGCTAAATCTGCCTATGGCCAAACCAGAGCCAAACCACCAATCAATCGGCTGGAAAACCCCGCCGAAGTCTAGCGGTGCCGTCGCAACTTCCCTCTATTTTTGCCTCCGATGAGGCCCTTCCCGGTCTCCATTCGATGCAATTTTTATACCACTGTGATCAACGTTCTTTTCTCTACAGGTTGACCGGAGCAAAAAATTAAAACGCGACTCACGCTGGAAAAACCGCCGCACCCGAGAGCACCGTCGCCGGTAAGTCTCAATTTTGCGTGATATTTTGGCCCACCGAGGGCCCTAGGGTTGTTTCATCATAGGGACCAATGCAATCTTGGCCGAATTTGGCCTAAAACGGTCGAAAACGGCCAACCCGAGGCGGATCGCCGTCACACCGGAGCTCGGCGGAGCCGCCGTGCTGGAATTCTGATATTGGCCGAAAGGGGCCCTAGATCTGATTTTGGATTTTTTGTGACACGTGCAGGTACTGATAGTGCGTTTAAGTTTTTTGGGGAAAAATTAAGGGAAATTAGGGACAGCCCGTAGGCGCACTGTAGAGCTGATTTCAAACCACGAAACAAGTAAGGACCCCTTACTCTATTTTCTATCACGGTATTAAAGCTCAATAAATAATTAAACGGTATTTTGTGACTTTATAGATGTATAATTGATTGAGGTTGCCAATGGAGCCCGAATTTGATACATTGTTGGTCAGTTATTGTTTGATCTATTTTTTAGTATTAAGTGCAGTGTGATATTTGATGTAATTATTTTATGGTCTCGTATGCATGAATCATGGTTTCTTTTATTATGGTTTGTATTATGGTGAACCCGATACTGTGTTGTCTTGTTTGGTGTCAATTGCTGGTTTACATGTTTGTGTATGATTGAATGATTGAGACTAAGAAAAAGGGCAAAAAGTTTATGTGAATTGATAAGTGGATAATGTGGACAGCCTGACTAGATATCCTGGGAGATGGTGGACGGACTGGGTCCGTAGGGAACCCTACCGGGAACGTGGTCTCTCATACCGGACAGGGTATGGAGACCTTATGTGTTTTCGCGCCCATACCGGATGGGGTATGGGGACGGCCCGTTTCACCCTCATACCGGACGGGGTATTGAGGTTTATGGTCTTGGCGCCCATACCGGGGTATGGGGACGGCTCTGGAATCAGATTATTAATGTTAATGGTTCACGTGTAGTGGGGACCCCCTATGGATCCCCATGGATACTAGTAGGCTGGTAAAAGAGGAAATTTATTGTCTGATTATTGAAGTGCAAAAGTAGGACATGTGTTCTGTTACAAAGTGTATATGATTTTATGATGATTATCATGTTATTGTTTTCATAGGTCATTTTCATGAATCTCACCGAGGTAAGTGGACAGTAAAGGTTTTTATGTTAATAAATGAGTTTGTTATAAATTATACTCCATTGATCGTTTTTGTTTTCTACCGACCTTTACTTCTGTGGCAATGAGGTAGTGTGATGTCTTTACTGGGCTAGTGTAGCTCATTCCTTACTTAACCATTTCAGATCAGGAAGACGTGGTTCCCGAGCCCGTTCCGCAGGAAGACGACGAGTTAGATGCCTAAGGACTTTATAGCTCTATGTATAGTTTTTATTTTGAGTATCTCTTTTAATTTGCTTATTCCTTCATGTTTTGAGTATGTTTTTGGTTATTGTATAAGGGATGTTAATCAAAATTTTTATTACGCTTCCGCATTTAAGATTTTTAATACATACATCTTCATTTAAATTCTGGGGCCGTTACAGAACCAAATAAAGCTAGGTTGAAGGAAACTCTCTGACGACTCATATAATTAATTTAAAGATTTATTACTGGGAATGATACTAGACTAGGACTGCTGAAGTAAGCCTTAAAAGGAGTTGAGTGTTAAATCTAGAATATGTTGGGTAGAAATGAGACAAAATTGGGAGGGTTAAATGATCCAAACTAGAGGCTAGATGTAGGATGGGATTGAGCTGGAACTAAAACATATTTTTCTCTGTTGATGATCTCTCGTTGTGGTGTGTGTATGGCGTATGTTGGCCACGTGATGTGGAACAGCTGACCCATGCTTAGTCAACAGAGTGGACCGAATATCAGAGGGTTCTAATGGGAGTGAATCTCCCAAATGCATGTGATAAATGAGACCAGAGATGTAGTCGAAAAAGAGAAGGCTCTGAAGGGCTTGATTTGATGTGTAATGTGCAAGCTCTGTGTATGTGCATGCATTACATTCTAGTGTGACCAATGCAAATAGAGAGTTGGGCAAGTGGAGCCAAGTGTGAAATCTGGTGGGAAAGAAATTAAAGAAAAACATATATAAAAGAGGTGTAATGATGAGAATGAAAATTGGAAATATAATTAGGTAAGTTCAGTGGCTGTGTTGAATGATTTTAGTGATATGTATGTCCTGTTATAATGTTCCAATTTGCTAGAAAAATTGATACATATATCTAAATCCCAGAATGGATGAAATAGAATAGTACAGGTAAATGAGTACAATTCTGAAGAATGGGTAAAGAGGTAAGTGATTTAAATGTGGATCATTTATTTAAATGTAGATAATCTAATTCATAATTGAATGTCTTGAAAGTGTTTTGAAGAAACTTGTAGGATGAGGATATGTAACATCCCAAATATTGAATAGCGACCTTCGAAGTATGTTGGAAACTTTAGTAGAAATAAAATTTTAAAATACTATAAAAGGTTAAAAGAAATGACCAAATCTCAAGGGTTTTAAAAAAAGAGGAGCAATATGGAGATGATATAGGGGCTAGGTGATAAGGATTTCAAAAAAAGAAGGGAAATTTGGGAAACAATGCAGATCTACCCTTGACATCGAATAGTCCTCACAACCCTTATAAAAACTTCTTCTTCTCAGCCATGGGGGGGGGGAGGGGGGAAACCCTAACAAAAGAGGGAAGGTAAATCACGAGAGAGAGATAGTGAGATCGACTTAAAGGAGAGCAAGTCGAACGAGTACAAGATTCTAGAAATGAAGCAAGATCTTAAAATAGCTAGTCTGATAGATAGAAGGATGGGTGGAAAGAGTATGAACATCTAAAGAGGAACCGATGGCATTGCGTTGCGGTGTCGCCAAGGAGGACTTGAGAGAGAACTGACACAAGGTAAGACAAATTTTAGCTTCAAACACCAAAATTGAGATTTATATTTTTAAATTCCTTATTTTAGAGGATGTATGCATGATTGGGGTTTAAAAAAATGGAAAGATATTTGAACTTTTAGTAGAATGTTAGATCATGCATCATAAAAGGCTAAACCCGAAAGTGTATGTAGATATGGGATGATGTAGCAAAAAGGTAAGAGAATTAAGGGTGAAAGGGTTTTCATTATATAAGGCTAATATTTTGGAGAAAATCAATTAGAGTCTTAAAAAAAAAACAAATAGGATGAATGGCTAAAAGTAACTCGGAATAATAAATCAGATCTGCTAAAGAGAGAGGGACAGCTGAATGTAAATTAATTTAAGAATAAAAAAATGAAAAAAGTACGAATAAACACTAGAGAAAGAAAGTAGATAGGAAATTAGGGCCTGTTTTGAGGGAGAGCTTAGGGGAGGAAAGAACAGAACGTAGGTTTTATTTGCAATGATTTAGAAACAGAATTGTGAATAAATGATAAGGGTTTGAGGAAGAGAATGGACAGAAAGATATGGGAATAAATGGAAATGGTTACAAGGCAAATAAAGGAAGAGGAATTAGACAGCCTTCTAAGGGACTATGGTGTTAAACCGAAAACCTTCGTAAAGAAACATGGGTCACTTTTTCTGGTGTGTGGATCAACTTTGTGTGGGTGTGTCACTAGTAGGTGGCCGAAAGGTGTGTGAAAATGGTGTACTTATGGGTTGTGTGAGTGGTCGGACAACGGTCATCTAAATATGTGTTTGACGTTCAATATAAAATGGTATATGCTGAGCTGGAAAATAAAGTGGTGGAAAACACCAAAGGATTATAGGTATGTAAAAATAGAATATGCATGGAGCGGTTGTTGATATTTTCGCTTTGGTTACTATGTGGGCATACAGATTGGAGGCAGATTAATATGGAATTATTGAGGAGAATAAAATGAGAACTTAGGGACTATGAGTGGAAAAAATTTAGCTGAACATAGGTTGAAGAGTGAGGAAAAATACCCTGAAATAGGTAAATCATAATGTGAAAGATGGAACTGCAAATGGTAAGGTTAATAACCGAGGATATGTAGCAGATGGTTATTATGTTGGGAGGGTGTTTTAACCTACAAAGGAGTGGCTGAAAGGGGTGGCTAGGTAGACTAAGGATGAGGTAACATATGGGTTATGAAATAGGAGCTGCCATGGTAATTATGTTGAAATTCAAGGGAAATTTAGGTAGTAGTGTGTTTGGAACCATATGAGCAAAGGGATAAATGGGCTATTTGAGTGGGAGAGTGATGACAAATAGTAGAGAGATTGTTGGGACAAGTCAGGGAAGTGGATAACGGGCTATTTGTACCTGCGAGCTTTGGGGAGAGTATAAGATATCTAGAATTTTCCTTTAGAGGGAAAATGGGACTATCTGGAGTGAGAGAGAGAATTGAGAGCGACTCCAATTTAGGAATTTTATTGATTTCAATAAATTGTTTAAAATTAAATTTTACTTCATGGGCTTGGGTAGGCTCATTCTTGTTTATTAACAGATGCAATAAAGCAGGAATCAAGATAAGATTCACCACCAGCAGAATCCAATACATAGGGGATACAAGAAGAGAATAAGCGAGATTTATGCCATTATACTCATACGAACATAACAGCTAACATTAACACACATGTATAAGAACATCTTTGTCATTCAATGTGGTATAATGTATGTTGATAGGAAGCTAAGGAACATTTTGACTGTGTTGATGATGATGAATTTGAGAAGTATGTAGTACTGGTAATTTACAACAAGATGCCTTGACTATTATAGGTTGCGGGGCATTATAAGATAAGAGGAAATTATAGGTAAGTGATTTGAGTTGAGGAAAACACCCACTAGGGTGAATGAGTTACTTCACTGTAATGTAGATTCTAATTGCTTGAGGTGCTGATTTGGGCTTACTGAACGATTTATGCTCATCCTGTTATTTAATGTTGTTTTTTCAAATCTAATAAAATAAGAGGGTGATCCCTATACAGTCAACCTAGTTCTTGAAGCATGGAGGAAATAAGAAAAGGGAAAACTAAAGTTGTGTAGGAGTGAGATTAAATAGAGGTTCATACAGCAAATAGGAATACAAGAACAATGCTTCTAAAAAAGAGAAGGAAAAAAAAATAGCAAGAGGCAATAGGATAGATAAAGAAAATTTATACATTCAGTTGGTAAGATTTCGAAACTATATGAATGTATGAACGCATGTTTTGGATCTTCTCAAATTTTGTTTATATGATATATATATTTTCTTGATATGGAAGTTTATAAGCACTTGTATATGGGTTTCTGGGTTGGGTCATTACACTGTGTGAAGTGATGCATAATTTTAAAATATTTTTTATTTTTAAATTTATGTAAATTTAAATTCACAAAATTATATATTAGTTAATAATAAAAAGATATAGTGAAATTAATTATTTCTAAAATTATTTTGTTTCGAAAAATATTTTGCCTTTTATGAAAAAGACAATTATTTTATTTTACTTTGCTTATTTCATAATATATAAACTTTATAATAGAAACACATATACACATCAATACATTTGCTTATTTCATAAATATATAAACTTTATAATAGAAACACGAATGCACATCAATACATTTTATAAATAAAAATTATAAAATTACTTTTTGGTTTGCTATTTGATTAGGTTACTAGAAAGACATTGGAGGTCTTTCTATTTGGTAACATCCTAAATATTATAATTCTAAAGAATATCAAATATTTATTAAATTGAATAATCTAATATTTTGATGAATTAACTAATTATTAACAAAGATTAATTAGTTTTTTATTATTAAAAAATAAAATAATACTTAACAACTTATTATTAAAAATCAGCAACAAGAAGCAAAAAAATTAAGTTATACAGGAAAATAATAATATGCAAACAATTGAAGAAGACAAAAAATAAATAAATGGACCAGGCTTGTAGTTGTAAGAGGAGCGCTCGCCTGGTTGCACTCCAGAATGCAGCAAAAGAAAAGAACAAGAAGAATAAGAAGAACAAGAAAAAGAAGAATAAGTAGTATTAGTTGTAGTAATAGTAGTAGTAGTAGCAGCAGTAGTGGTAGTATTAGTAACAATATCACTAATAGCAGCAGTAGCAATATTAGTAGTAACAGTAGCAACAACAGTAACAACAACAGTAGTAGTAGTAGCTGTAGCAGTAATAGTAGTATTAGCAGTAGTAACTGTAGCAACAGTAGTAGCAATACGAATTGTAGCAGTAATAGCAGCTGTACCAAAAGTATCAATAACAATAGCAGTAGCAAGGTGGCGGTAATAGTAATAGTAGCAGTAGTAATAATATTATTGGTAGTAGTAGCAGTAGTAGTAGTAGTAATGATACCTAAAAATGTAACACCCTAAATTAATTTTTTCTAATTTAAGATTTAATTATAAATATAATTTCTTAATTTCTCAATTTTATTAATTTTAATTTAGAGTAAAATTGATGGAGGATTAAATTGAAAATAATTTTGGAAAAAAGGGGTGAAAATTTGGGTTCTGGGGTATTTTTGAAAGAAAAATCAGAAACCAGAGGTCAAAATATAATTTAGAGAAGTTTCACCACATAGGATGCTCGGTCAGTAGTCCCGACAAATCAAGACATGTCACATGGCAGTGGACGCTGACGCAGTGCCAAACGAGAGGCCACACAGGCGATCTGCGTGTCCGCGATCGAACGACTCAGATTCGTTCCCGCGCACACGAACGGCCCAGATGCGTTTCCTTCCCAAACGCGATCGGATAGTCAGATTTGAACACGATCGAATGGTCCAAATTAGATCGCGATGAACAATCCAGATTGGATCGTGATGAACGGTTCAGATTCACTCCCTATTTAATCACGATCAGACGGTCCAGATCGAACGTGATGGATGGCCCAGATCAAAAGCGGACGGATATCAATAACGCCCATCCACACCAAACCCTAACTCTAGCCACTAGACACCCTCGCTAGAGAAGAAGACCTAGCCACTGGGAAGGAGACCGTAGCCACTTGCCGCCGCACTAGAGCTCTTTCCGACCGCCAAAAAAGGTAAAAATTTTCCCTTTTGCTTGGAATTAAATTTTAAACACACTCATGGCAAAATTGGAGCAAAAGGACCAGCCGATTGGCCAAAAAATATAAACAAAGCCCGGCGGTGCCGTCGTGAGGAATTTCACATAATGCCTCCGATGAGGCCCTTCCCGATTCCCGTTCTGCGTGATTTTTACATCATTTCGAACACCATTTCTTCCTCTATAGATTGACCGGAATAAAACACCCAACAGCAATGTGAGCCAGAGTAGCCGCCGCACCAGAGAGGCCCGCCACCGATGAGTTTCAATTTTTTGTAATTTTTTCAGCCAACCGAGGCCCCTTAACATGTTTTCTCATAGGGATCAATGCAAAATCGGCCAAATTCGACCAAAAATAGCCAAAAACAGCCGACCCGAGGCAGACTGCTGCTGCGGGCGGCAACGCTGTCGCTGGATCACAGCGGAACTGCCGTGCCAGAATTCTGAAATTGTCCAAAATGGGCCTTGAGACTGATTTTGGGTTTGTTTGGGATATTTGTAGGTACTTATAGCTCGTTTTGATTCCTGAAGGAAAATTCAGGGAACCCAGGAACCGCCTATATGCGCAATGAACAGCTTAGCTTTTCGGGCACCAAATTGAGTAAGAATCCCTCATCCTATCCTCTATTATGGAATTGAAGTTTAATTTTAAATAATACGGTATTTTGTGAAACTTAAAAAATATCTATAATTAATTACGTGTTACTAATGGAGCAAGAATCGAAAATTATTCTTTGTTGATTTCTGTTGATTTATGTTACAATCTAAATACATAATAGTATCTGATTTATCAATTTTATGGTTTGAATGCATGTATTGCTGCCTTACGTGACTACTATTAAATTGAAAAACTGAGATATGATTGCATTCCCTGATGCATGTTTGTCTGTTTATGTGATTACGATTCATTTATAAAATGGAGACTAAAGAAAAACAGAAAAATTGTGTGATTAAGTGAATGGATCAAATGGCAGCCTTACTGTATATCCTGGGAGATGATGGACAGACTGGGTACAATAGGGAACCCTACCGTGAACGTTGTCTCATACTGGACGGGGTATGGGGATGGCCCTTTAATTGAGAATGTTGAAGGAAAGGGTTCACGCGCAGTGGGGACATCCCTATGAACCCACATGGATACCAGTAGGCCGATAAAACGAAAGATTGTTGTTTAATTTATTGAATGTGAATTTATAATGTGTGCTTGTCACCAATTGCATATGAAATCATGATAAGTTCTATATTATTGTCTCTATAGGTTGCTTTTATAAATCTTACTGCGGTAAATGGATTGTAAACTGTTTTATTTTTAATAAATATATTAGCTTTAATTAAGTGATCCATCAATTGTTTTGATTTTCTATCAATCTTCATTCTTGTGTCGGTTATATAGTGTGATATTCTTACTAGACTAGTCTAGCTCATCCCTTATTTAACCATTTTAGATCAAGAGGACTAGGATCTAAAGCTCGATCCGCAAGAGGGTTGTGAGTAGAATGTTAGTTTTCTTTATTTTCTGTTTATTTCCTTATTTCTTTATATTTCTTTTCAAATGGTGAATTCTGGAACACTAATTGGTACTTTAAGTTACTGTGTAAAGAATATAAACCTTGAACATTTAATTCGCTTCCGTACTTTAACTATCATTTATTTTCTTTGGATATTTTCGGAGTCGTTACAATAAATACTCATGTACTAGAAGGCTTTTAGCATCAACCATAGATCAAAGCTTGAGTTTCTCAATTAGTCTTTTTTACTTCTTCCTCTCATATTGAACAAATTATTGTATTCAACTAGCCAATCTCTTCATTTTTTCTAACAAAAACAAATCAAGCTTAATTTATTATTTACCATTTGTAGATTGATATGTACATTCAAATTCTTCTTCAATTAAATTAATATGACAACAAAACTTTTTTTTTCCTCATTTAAATTAATTAACTAATTCAAATAAGGAAATCTAAAATAATATTGGATAATTAATAATACTATTAAAATAAACTATTACCTATAAATACCCATGTACTTGAAAGTTTTTAGCATCAACCACAAATCAAAACTTGAGTTTCTCAATTAGTCTCTCTTATTTCTTCCTCTCATATTTTAACAAATTATTATATTAAGCTAGTGTATCTCTCTATTTTTTTTCTAACAAAAACAAATAAAATCTAATTGATCATTTTGCCATTTGTAGGTTGATTTGTACATTCAAATTCTTCTTCAATTGAATTAATATTACAACCAAAAAAAATTTTCTCATCCAAATTAATTAATTAATTCAAGTAAGGAAACTTGAAAAAAAAAATTCTGGATAATTAATAATACTATTAAAATAAACTAATAGCTATAAATGTCCATGTACTTGAAAGCTTTTAGAGTCAACTACAAATCAAAACTTGAGTTTCTCAATTAGTCTCTTACTTCTTCCTCTCATATTTCAAAAAACTATTATATTCAACTAGGCTATCTTTTCATTTCTTCAAACAAAAACAAATCATGTAACCTAATTAATTTTAATTGTAGGTAGAATTAATGAATAAATATAATTTTTTAATTTTTTAATTCTTATTTAATGTAAAAATGAAGGAAATTAAATAGAGGATAAATTGAAAACAATTTTGGGAAAAAGAGGTGAAAATTTGGGTTTTGGGGTATTTTTGAAAGAAAAATCAGAAACTGGGGGTCAAATGTAATTTAGAAAAATTTTGCCACGTGGGATGCCCAGTCAGCAACCCCGACGAACCGAAGCGTGACGCGTGGCAAGGGATGCTGACGTGGTGCCACACTGGAGGCAATGCTGGCGATTTGCGTACCGTGATCAGACGGTCCAAATTGGTTCCCGTACGCATGGACGGTCCAGATCCGTTCCCTCCCCAGATGCGATTGGATAGTCTGATTTAAATGCGATGAACGGTTTAGATCCATTTCCTATTTAAATGCGATCGGACGGTTCAGATCAGATCGCAATGAACGGCCCAGATTCTCTTCCTATTTAATTACGATCGGATGGTCCAGATCAAACGTGATAGATGGTCCATATTAAAAGGGGACGGATATAAATAATCCTTCTCACACCAAACCCTAACCTTAGCCGCTAGACCCCCGTCAAAGAAGAAGACCCAATCACCCGGGAGAAAGCCTATTGCCGTTGTTGCCGCGCCAGAGCCACTTTTTACCGCCGAAAGAGGTAAAAAATTTATCCTTTGCTCAAAATTTGATTTTAAACACCCCCATGGCCAACTCAGAGCAAAAAGATTGGCGGGTTAGCCAAAAATTGGGGGCAAAGCCCGGCTGCCGTCAAGGGACAATGCAAAAACTGCCTCAGATGAGGCCCTTTCTGATTCCCGTTCTATGTAATTCTTCCACCATTGTAATCACCGTTTCCTTCTCTATAGGTTGACCAAAGCAAAATACCCAACCCCAAAGGTGAGCCGGCAAAGTCGCCGCATCGGAGAACCCTGTCGCTGGTAAGTTTTCATATTTTGACTTTTATGGATTGGTATAAAATTGGCCAAAAACAGTCGACCCAAGGAAAACTATTGCTGCGGGCAGTAGTGTCGTCGTTGGAGCACTGCGGAGCCGCCGTGACAGAATTCCAGAATTGGCCAAAAAAGTTTCCTAACTCGGATTTTGGATTTTTTGGGATATTTCTAGATACTTGAAGAGCTTTTTAATCCCTGAAGGAAAATTTAGGGAACCTGGGGAGTAGGTGCAGTCAAAAGTTTAGCATTTTGCACATCAATTTGAGTAAGAATCCCTCACCTTATTCCCTGTTATGGAATTGAAGTTTAATTTTAAATAATATGTTATTTTTTGAAACTTCAAAAAATATTCATAATTAATTACAGGTTGCTAATGGAGCTGGAACTGGTTATTTACTATTGTTTGCTATGTTTAACCGATTGCCTGATTTTATAGTTTTCGAGTATCATACACTGAAATTGGTATGATGATGCGATTGTATTCCTTTGATGCATGTTTTGGTTGTTTTGTGTGATTACGTTGAATTGGAAAACTGGAAATTAAAGGAAAAAGTGAAATTGTTTGATTAAGTGGATGGATGAAACGACAGCCTTACTGGATATCCTGGGAGTTGGTGGATGGACCAGGTACATAAGGAACCCTACCACGAATGTTGCCTCATACCAGATGGAGTATCGAGGTTTGGTAATTTGGCACTCATACCGGTGGGGGTATGGGGATGGCCCGTTTCACCCTCATATCGGACAAGATATTGAGGGATGGTATCTTTTGTCGCTCATACCGAACGGGATATTGATTGTTTGATTAAGTGGATGGATGAAACGGTAGCCTTACTGGATATCTTGGGAGATGGTGGATGGACCAGGTACATAAGGAACCCTACTGTGAATGTTGCCTCATACCAGATGGGGTATCGAGGTTTGTTAATTTGGCACTCATACCGGTGGGGGTATGGGGATGGCTCGTTTCACCCTCATATCGGATGGGATATTGAGGGATCGTATCTTTTGGCGCTCATACCGAACGGGATATTGATTGTTTGATTAAGTGGATGGATGAAACGGCAGCCTTACTGGATATCCTGGGAGATGGTGGATGGACCAGGTACATAAGGAACCCTACCGTGAATATTGCCTCATACCATATGGGGTATCGAGGTTTGGTAATTTGGCACTCATACCGGTGGGGGTATGGAGATGGCCCGTTTCACCCTCATATCGGACGGAATATTGAGGGATTGTATCTTTTGGCGCTCATACCGGACAGGGTATGAGGATAGCTCGTTAATTAAAAATGTAAAAAAGAGAGTTCATGCATTGTGGGGACATCCCTATGGACCCCCATGGATACCAGTAGGCTGATAAAAGGGAAGGTTGTTGTTCTAACTGATTGTACATGAAATTATGATATGTGTTATATTATTGACTCAACAGGTTACGGTAAGTATGCGGTAAATTATTTTATTTATGATAAACGAATTTACTTAAATTAAGAGGTCCATTAGTTATTTTCATGATTTCTACCAACCTTTATTTTTGTATCGGTGAGTAGCGTGATATTCATACTGGGCTAGTGTAGCTCACTCTTTCATTAACCATTTCAGATCAAGAGGACCAGGATACAGAGCTCGATCCATAAGAGGGTTGCGAGTAAGACGTTCAATTTGTTTAGTTTTAATTTATTTCTTTGGTTATTAGTTGTTCTTTAAAAGGGTTATTCCTGTAAGCCCTATTTGGTACTTTCAGTTATTGTGTAAGGAATGTAAATCCTAACTATTTATTTCTCTTCCGCAATAAATTTATAATTTATCACCTTTGGAGTTTCTAGGGTCATTACAAATCAAGACTAATTGATGATTTTGTAATTTTAGTTTGATTTTTACATTCAAATTCTTCTTCAATTGAATTAATATGACAACAACTTTTTTTTCCTCATTTAAATTAATTAATCAATTCAAGTAAGGAAATATGAAGAAAAAAAAATTCTGGATAATTAATAATACTATTAAAATAAACTAGTACCCATAAATATTCATGTACTTGAAAGCTTTTAGCATCAACTACAAATCAAAACTTGAGTTTCTTAATTAGTCTCTCTTACTTCTTCCTCTCATATTTCAACAAATTATTATATTAACCTAGTTTATCTCTCCATTTTTTCTGACAAAAATAAATAAAGTCTAATTGATCATTTTGCCAATTGTAGGTTGATTTGTACATTTAAATTCTTCTTCAATTGAATTAATAAGACAACAAAATTTTTTTTCCTCATTTAAATTAATTAATTCATTCAAGTAAGGAAACCTGAAAAAAAATTCTAGATAATTAATAATACTATTAAAATAAACTAGTACCTATAAATGTCCATGTACTTGAAAGCTTTTAGCATCAACCACAAATCAAAGCTCAAGTTTCCCAATTACTCTCTTACTTCTTACTCTTATATTTCAACAAATTATTATATTCAGCTAGTTTATCTCTTCATTTTTTCTAACAAAAATCAATCAGCCTAATTAATGATTTTACCATTTGTAGGTTTATTTGTACATTCAAATTCTTCTTCAATTGAATTAATAAGACAACCAAACTTTTTTTTTCTCATTCAAATTAATTAATTAATTCAAGGAAATCTATAAAAAAAATTTGGATAATTAATCAAACTATTAAAATAAACTAAATTTTTTACGGTATTATATATAATGCAGTAGTAGTGACAGTAGTACTAGCAGCAGTAGCAATAGCAGTATTAGTAGTGTAGCAGTAGTAGTAGCAGTAGAAATAGTAACAGTAGTAGCAATAGCAACTGTGCTGGCTATAGCAGTAGTACCAATTGTAGCAGTAGTAGTAGCAGTACTATTAGTAGCAATAGTATTAGTAGTAGTAGTAGTAGCAGTACTATTAGTAGCAGTAGTATTAGTAGTAGTAGTAGTAGTATTTATAAATACCCATGTACTTGAAAGCTTTTAGCATCAACCATAAATCAGAGCTTGAGTTTCTCAGTTACTCTCTTTTACTTCTTCCTCTTATATTTCAACAAATAATTATATTCAGCTAGTATATCTCTTCATTTTTTCTAATAAAAATAAATCAAGCCTAATTGATGATTTTGCCATTTGTAGGTTGATTTGTAAAATCAAATTCTTCTTCAATTGAATTAATATGACAATCAAACTTTTTTTTTCTCATTTAAATTAATTAATTAATTCAAGTAAGGAAATCTAAAAAAAAATTATGGATAATTAAAAATACTATTAAAATAAACTAAATTTTTTATGGTGTTACATATAATGCAGTAGTAATGACAGTAGTAGTAGTGACAGTAGTAGTAGTGACAGTAGTAGTAGCAACAGTAGCAATAGCAGTATTAGCAGTAGTAGAAATAGTAATAGTAGCAGCAATAGCAACTGTAGCAGCTATAGCAGTAGTACCTATTGTAGAAGTTGTAAAAGTTGTAGCAGTAGTAGTAGTAGCAATACCATTAGTAACAGTAGTATTAGTAGTAGTAGTAGCATTTGTAGTAGTAGTATTTGTAGTAGTAATACTTACAAATACCCTTGTACTTGTAGGCTTTTAGCATCAACCACAAATCAAAACTTAAGTTTCTCAATTAGTATGTCTTAATTCTTTTTCTCATATTTCAACAAATTATTATATTCAGCTAACTTATCTCTTCATTTTTTAATAGAAATAAATCAAGTCTAATTGATCATTTTGCCACATGTAGGTTGATTTTTACATTCAAATTCTTCTTCAATTGAATTAATTTGACAACATAATTTTTTTTTCTTCATTAAAAATAAATAAATAATTAAACTAAAGAATATAAAAAAAATGTTGGATAGTTAATAATACTATTAAAATAAACTAATTTTTTTTTGGTGTTACATATAATGCAGTAGTAATGACAGTAGTAGTAGCAACAGTAGCAATAGCAGTATTAGCAGCAGTAGTAGTAACTGCAGTAGTAACAGTAATAGAAATAGTAATAGTAGTAGCAATAGCAACTGTAGTGGCTGTAGTAATAGTACCTGCTGTAGAAGTTGTAGCAGCAGTAGTAGTAGCAGTACCATTAGTAGCAATAGTATTCGTAATAGTAGTAGCATTTGTAGTAGTAGCATTTGTAGTAGTAGCATCAGTAGTAGTAATACTTATAAATACCTATGTACTTGAAGGCTTTTAGCATCAACCACAAGTCAAAACTTATGTTTCTCAATTAGTCTGTCTTACTTCTTCTTCTCATATTTCAACAAATTATTATATTCAGCCAGCCTATCTATTCATACTTGCCCCTAAATTTCATAGTCGTCCAATCTTTACGTGCGTGGCAACTGAAAGACCGTAGGGCTTCCTATTATACCCGATCCGTCCACCATCTCCCAGGATATCCAGTAAGGTTGTCGTTTCATCCATTCACTTAATCACATAGTTTCCATTTACCTTTAATCTCCAGTTTTCCAATTCAACAGTAATCACATAAACAAAAAAACATGCATCAGGGGATGCAATCATATCTCAATTTTTCAATTTAACAGTAGTCACATAAGGCAGTAATACATGCATTCAAAATCATAAAATTAATAAATAAGATATTATTATGCATTCAAATTATAAAATAAATTGATAGAAATCAACAGAGAATAATTTTCAGTTCTAGCTCCATTAGTAACCCATAATTATAGATATTTTCTAAATTGTACAAAACACCGTATTATTTTTAATTTGACTTCAATTCCATAACAGAAAATAGGGTGATGAATTCTTACTCAATTTGATGCCCGAAAAGGTAAGTTGTTGATTGCGCCTATTAGCGGTCCCCAGGTTCCCTGAATTTTTCTTCGAGGAATAAAACGTGCTATAAGTACCTATAAATTTTTAAAAAACCCAAAATCAATCTCAGGACCAATTTTTAGCCAATTCTGGAATTCTGATATGGTGGCTCCGCCGTGCTCCAGCAATGGTGCCATCACCCACAGCGGCGGTCCGCCTCAAGTAAGCTGTTTTCAGCCACTTTCGGCTGGATTCAGCCAGATTTGATCGATTTTGCATCAATCCCTTGCGAGAAAAATCGTTAAGGGGCCTTGATTGGCCAAAAAACACAAAAAATCAAAACTCACCGGTAGCGGGACTCTTTGATGCAGTGGTTCCTCTGGCTCGCATTGCAGTTGGGTGTTTTGATACAGTCAACCTGTAGAGAAGGAAACGGTGATCGTAATGGTGGAAAAATTAAGCAGAATGGGAATTGAGAAGGGCCTCTTCGGAGGCATTTTTTAAAATTCCCTGCGGCAGCGCCGTCAAGCTTTTCCTGCAATTTTCAGCTAATCTGCCGGTCTTTTTGCTCCAATTTGCCATGGAGGTGTTTAAAATTGAATTTCGAGCAAAAAGAAAAATATTTACCTCTTTTGGTGGTCGTAAAGGGCTCCGGCGCGGCGGCGGGTGCTGGCGACCTCTTTCCTGGTAGTTGGATCTTCTTCTCTGGCGAGGGGGGCCTGGCGGCTAGGGTTAGGGTTTGGTGTGAAGGGGGTTATTTATACTCGTCTCCTTTTAAGCTGGGCCGTCCATCACGTTTGATCTGAACTGTCCTATCGTGATTAAATAGGGAGTGAATTTGGACCATCCATCGCGATCTAATCTTGGCTTTCTGATCATGTTTAAATAGGAAGTAGATCTAGATGGTTGATCGCATTTAAATTTGACCGTCTGTACGCACAAGAACGGATCTGGGCCATTCGATCGCGGGCACGCAAATCTCCCGCGTGGCACTGCGTCAGCATCTGCTGCCATGCGATGTGTCTTGATTCGTCGAGGCTCCTGACCGGGCATGCTACGTGGTAAAACTTCTCTAAATTGTATTTTTACACCCGGTTTCTGATTTTTCTTTCAAAAATACACCCAGAACCCAAATTTTCACCCCTTTTCTCCAAAATTATTTTCAATTTAATCGTTCATCAATTTTACTTCATTTTTACTCTAAATTAAAATTAAAATTAAAAAATTGAAAAATTAAAAAATTATATTTATAATTAAATCCTAAATTACAAAAAATTAATTTAGGGTGTTACAACTCTCCCCCGCTTAAAAGAAATTTGGTCCCTCAAATTTATCTCTCTCTCTCTCTCAATCAAACAGCTAGGGATATTTAGCTTTGAAGTCTAATTCTATCTCCCATGTGGCCTCTTTTGGTGTGTGATTCTGCCATAAGACCTTAACAAAGGGAATTTTTCGGTTGCAGAGTAATCTGCTCTTTCGATCCATAATGCCGACAGGTACTTCTCTGTAGGACAGATCCTCGTGAAGTGAAAGAGGCTTGTGGGCCAAGACGTGTGAGTGATTCTGGTTGTACTTACATAGTATGGACACATGAAACACATTATGGACCCTGAAATGCTCTGGAGCCAGTGCCAGTCTGTAGGCGGCGATACCAATTTTGTCTAAGATCTCGAATGACCTAATAAACTAGGGGCTTAGTTTCCCCTTCTTGCCAAACCTACTAATTTCCTTGAAAGGAATGACCTTAAGGAACACTCGATCGCCTTTTTCAAATTCTAAATCCCTCCTCCGGGTATCCGTATAACTCTTCTGCCTGCTCTGAGCCATCTGAATGTTCTTACTGATCTTAACTACTTTAGTTGTAGTCTCCTCTACAAGGTCTGGGGTGAGTAGTTTTCTATCACCCACTTCTTCCCAACAGATCGGCGATCTGCATAGGCAGCCATACAATGCATCGTACAGAGCCATGCTAATACTTGCTTGGTAGTTATTGTTGTAGGCGAACTCTATCAGGGGTAGATGGTCATCCCAATGGCCCTCAAAATTAAGAACGCAAGCTCGAAGAATATCCTCAAGGGTGCGGATCGTCCTTTCTAATTGTTCATCAGTCTGAGGGTGGAATGCAGTACTAAGGGACAGTTTCGTTCCCATGGCTTGCTGGAAGGTATACCAGAACTGAGAAGTGAACCTGGGGTCCCTATCGGACACTACTGTCACTGGCTCTCCATGTATTCTGACTATTTTTCGGATGTACATTCTTGCCAACTTGTCCAAAGGATCGGTCATCCTGATGGCCAAAAAGTGGAAAGACTTGGTAAGCTAGTCATAATTACCCAGATGGCATCATGTCATGAGTGTGCCTTAGGCAATCCAGTCATAAAATCCATGGTTATATGTTCCCACTTCCGCTCCAAAATTGGTAATGGCTGAAGTAGCTCACCTGGGCGTTGATGCTCTACCTTGACCTGTTGACATACCAAACACTTAAAAACAAAGTCAGCTATATCTCTTTTCATCCCTTCTACCAAAATCGGGGTCGCATACTTTGATACATCTTAGTGCTTCCGGGATGCATGACAAAATTTGAGCTATGGGCCTCTATCATGATGTCCCTTTTCAACTCACTATCACCTGAAACACACACTTTGTCCTAAAATATGAGCAACCCATCGGCAGAGGCTCAGAATTCTGAGTTAACTCCCTATTATGCATCTTTCTTGATGATTTCTAGGGTGGAATCGGCGGATTGAGCCTCCTTTATTCTCTGAATTAACTCCGGTTGAACAATCAAGTGGCCAAAACATGTGACTCTCTTCAGGTCCTGAAGTCGTACCTGTTGTACGACCCCTATCTGCCTGCATTCTAAAACCATCAGATGAGTTAATGTACCTGCACTTTTCCTACTGAGTGCATCGGCTACCACGTTGCCCTTACTCGGGCAAAATATGATGTCACAATTATAGTCTTTGAGGAGTTCTATCCACCTTCTCTGACACATGTTGAGATCTTTTTTAGTGAATATGTGTTTCAAGCTCTTATGATCGGTATAGATCTGAAAGGTCTCCCCATACAAATAATGGTGCCAAGTCTTCAAGGTGTAGATAACTACGGTAAGTTCTATGTCATGGGTGTGGTAGTTTTTCTCATGACTCTTCAACTGTGTGGACCCATAGGCTATGACCTTCTCATGTTGCATCAAAACACAATCCAACCCTAGGTAGGAGGCATCACTGTAAACTGTATATACACCTGATTTGCTCGGAAAGGCCAACATAGGTGCGGTGATTAACCATTTTTTTAGTTCTGAAAAGCTTCTCTCACAGTACTCGTTGCACTCAAACTTGACGTTCTTCTTTGTGAGCTGAGTTAGAGGAGTAGCTAGACTAGAAAGCCCTTCTATAAACCTGTGGTAATAAATTGTCATCCTCAAAAAGTTACGAATCTCCTTAACCGAGATCAATTTTTTCTAGCCGAGCACTGCTTCAACTTTTTTAGGATTCACTGACACTTTATCCTTTGATATGATGTGTCCTAGGAAGGTAATCTGCTCAAGCCAGCATCCACGCTTACTCAACTTCGAATACAACTTCTTCTCTCTAAGAACTTGCAAAACTTGAGTCAGATGGTGAGTGTGTTCCTCTGTGCTTTTTGAATAAACCAAGATATCATCGATGAACACAATGACAAACTGATCCAGGAATTGTCTAAAAACCAGGTTCATTAAGTCCATGAAGATGGCTGGAGCGTTGGTTATGCTTTGAATTTAGGGAGATCTAAAGAGTTTGGTCTTGTATTTTTTTATGGTGGTATTGGAAAGTTAAAATGAAATTAATCTTTCTTAAAATTACTTGATAATGTATTATCTTTTCTCTTGAAAGAAATTTTTAAATGTTATATGTATATAATATTGAGGTGTGGTAGGAAGAAAAAAATATGGTAAAGTATATTTCCCAAGCCTCCATCCCATCCTTGGTTTTATGTTGGGTTGAGATGTACTAGATAATTATGTTTTTTTGAATTTCATTAATGTAACAGCCCCAGAAATTTAAATGAAATGTATGTATTAAAAATCTAAAATGCGGAAGCATAATAAAAATTTGATTAACATCCCTTACACAATAACCAAAACGTACTCAAAACATAAAAGAACAAACTAACTAAAAGAGATACTCGAAATAAAAACTATAAATATAACTATGAAGTCTTTAGGCGTCCCCTTCGCCGTCTTCCTGCGGAACGGGCTCGGGAATAACATCTTCCTGATCTGAAATGGTTAAATAAGGAATGAGCTACACCAGCCCAGTAAAGACATCACACTATCTCACCGCCATGGAAGTAAAGGTGGGTAGAAAATAAAAATGACCAATGGAGCATAATTTATAACAAACTCGTTTATTAACATAAAAACCTTTACTGTCCACTTACCTCGGTGAGATCCATGAAAATAACATATGAAAGTAATAACATTATCATCATCATGAAATCATATAGACTTTATACCATAACACTTACCACGCCTTTGCATTTCAATCATTAAACAACATATTTTCCTCTTTTACCAGCCTACTAGTATCCATGGGGATCCATAGGGGGTCCCCGCTACCCGTGAACCATTAACATTAATAACCTGATTCCAGGGTCGTTCCCGTACCCCGTCCGGTATGGGCGCCAAAATCATGAACCTCAATACCCCATCCGGTATGAGGGTGAAACGGGCCGTCCCCATACCCTGTCCGGTATGGGCACCAAAACACGTAAGGTCTCCATACCCTGTCCAGTATGAGAGACCACATTCCCGATAGGGTTCCCTACGGACCTGGTCCGTCCACCATCTCCCAGGATATCTAGTCCAACTGTCTACATTTTTCACTTATCAATTCACGTAACCTTTTTACCTTTTTTCTTAATCTCAATCATCTAATCATACAAAACATTTAAACCAGTAATTGACACCAAATAAGACAATACAGTACCGGGTTCACCATAATACAAACCATAATAAAAGAAACCATAGTTCATGCATACGAGACCATAACATAATTACATCAAATATCATGCTACATTTAATACTGGAAATTAGATCAAACAATAATAGACCAACACTGTATCAGAATCGGGCTCCATTGGCAACCTTAATTAATTATACATCTATAAAGTCACAAAGTACAGTTTAATTATTTATTTAGCTTTAATACCGTGATAGGAAATAGGGTGAGGGGTCCTTACTTGTTTCGGGGTCTGAATTCGACTCTACAGTGCGCCTACAGGCTGTCCCTAATTTTCCTGAATTATTTTTGGAAAACTAAAACGCACTACCAGTACCTGCACGTGTCCCAAAAATTCTAAATCAGACCTAGGGCCCCTTTCGGCCAATATCAGAATTCCAGCACGGCGGCTCCGCCGTGCTCTAGCGACAGCGCCGCCGCAAGCGGCGGTGATCCGCCTCGGGTTGGCTGCTTTAGACCGAATTCGGCCACACTTGCATCGGTCCCTACGATAAAAAAACCCTAGGGCCCTCGAGGGGCCAAAAAAATTATGAAAAACTGAAACTTACCGGCGGCGGTGCTCTCGGGTGCGGCAGCTCCTCCGGTGTGAGTCACGTTTTGATGTTTGGATCTGATCAACCTGTAGAGAAAAGAACGGTGATCACAGTGGTATAAAATTTGCATCGAACGGAGGCCGGGAAGGGCCTCATCGGAGGCAAAAACAGAGGGGGGTCGTGGCGGTGCCACTGGACTTTGGCTGAGTTTTTCGGTCGTTTGGCCAGTGGTTTTGCTCCGGTTTTGCCATAGGCGGACTCAACACCAAAAAACGAGCCAAGGGGAGAAAATTTACCTCGATCGGCGGTCGGAAACTTCCTCAGTGTGGCGGCGGGTGGCGGCGGCCGGCTCCTCCGGCGTCTGGTTCTTCTTCTTCGGCGAGGTACTGGCGGCTAGGGTTTTGTGGTCAGGTGTGGGTGGGGTTATTTATATCTTTTGCTTTTTAATCTCAACCGTCCATCAAGATTAAATCTGGACCGTCCGATCGTGATTTAATTGAGATTAAATCTGGGCCGTCCATGCCTGATTGAATCTGGGCCGTCCATACGTGTGAATCTGGGCCGTCCGTGCGCACGTTTGATCTGGGCCGTCCGTGCGTGCAGGAACGGATCTGGGCTGTCCAATCGCATGCACGCAGATCACCCACGTGGCCCGTCCCGTGTCAGCGTTTCCTTGCCACGCGGCGTGGCCTGGTTGGCCAGGACTGCTGACTGGGCCGCTGACGTGACTGCTGACGTGGCACAACTTTTTTAAATTGCATTTTGATCTCCAGTTTCTGATTTTCTTTTCAAAAACACCCCCAGAATCCAAATTTTCACCCTTTTTCTCAAAATCAATTTTAATTAAATCCAAATAATATTTTTACCCAATTTTATCGTTATTATTATTTTTATTTTCATTAAATTAAATTAAATTAAATAAAAATCTAAAAAAATTCAAATAAATAAAAATAAAAATAATAAGATAAATTAAGAAAAAAAAAACACTTGGGTGTTACAATTAATATCATTAAGAAATAAGCAAAGCAAGTAAATTAAACATGGGAATAGAAAATTTTTATGTTCGAAAAATCCAAATTTTGTAAAACATTAAATTGAACATTTTTATGGTATGATGGATCTAGCCCGATCAATTCTAGTACGGACTGACAACCAATTTTGTTATATTTTTTTAGTTTGATTTATTTCATTTCATATTCTTATATTAATACATATAAGAATATGTATATTCTTATTTACATTCAAATTTTCTATCTATTAATAAAAATGTATATTCTTATATATATATTCATTTCATATTACTTTACTTCATTAAATGACACATATATTCATCTAATTAATGAATTAAATGCATCTTTTAATTAATTACCTAAAAAATCAAATCTTCCCCATTGGTCATCAAAGCATTTTTTACCATTTGTGCGTCCACTTCAACAACGGCCGACCTAGTGATATTGGAGATTATATATTGCAGTGAATTACAGTAGCTAAGTAATTCAGTTAAATAGGGAGATCGGCACCCTCATAACCCGTCAGAGAAAACCATCAATACTCTTTCTGTCGAGTCCCAGACGACTGCTCCCGATCCTGTCTAATAAATTGCGTCAAAAGTTGTACCGTCCACATTGCATTTCCAGACCCCAGGCGATGGAGCTTCTGACAGCAGGGACCTTGACTTGGTGCACGAGAGTTGTACCTTGCCCATGTCTCTAACTTAATGTGCCTGTCTCCGTTCCTGTGAAAACTTCCTCACTAGAAAGATGGAGGTCTAATCACCAAACATGCTTCAAGTCCATAGAAATTCATTCGGCTCAAGTTAGAGGCACCATAAACAGCAAAGTATCTCCGTTAACTCTCGTTTTGCCATTGTTTTAGCTTGATGTTCCATCCATCTGAATACGTCATTGGTCTGTCTTGCCTGGAAATGTATACCCAATTTTCTCCTTGTCAGATCTAGGGCACAAGTTCATAATTCCAATCCCTTTCTCCTGCAGTTTAGATTTTACTAGGGGGATATTATTTAGCAATCTCCATGTGAAATTCTTAACTTTAGGGGGGGGGGGGGGGGGGCTTCTGACTACCATAAATACTTCCATATGTTAAATGATCGTTGTGCATGGTTTGCATGAAAACCCATCAAACTCTGGTATGCAAATTTTACGATCTATTTTCCATCCTTCGAGTGACTCCAAACACATTTGTCAGCCCTATTTCTCAGGCTTATCAGAATACTCATAATGACATCGACTTCCTCATCCACAATAGACCCCTAACATTTCTGTTGACATTTATTTTTATTTATTAAAGAGTTTCGTATGATGATGTTGTTTTTACTGGTACCATTGAGGGCATTAAGGATTCCTTCTACAACATGGATAGAAAATACTAATCACTTAACTCCCATTCCACCTGCACTAATGGGTATCATTGAACACTTTCTAAAACATGTTCAGTATGGGGCTTCGCAACTTGTCTGACTGAGGCACATCAGTTACCAAAAATTGCTACACACGGACCCTCCTTCTCTAAAACATATTAAACGAGTTTCATAGTCTTTAAGTAATTCTTTTATTTTTATTTGTTGTTATTTTGAATTTTTTTATCCCCTATTATAATATTACTTAACTTATTTATCTTATTCCGATTTTATTGCTTATTTGGTTCCTTTTTTATTTTTTTAATTAGTGTTTTTTTATTTGTAATTTAACTTAATATCTTTTTTTATTCTCAATTTCATTTGTTATTCCAAAAACTTTGGTATCATATCACTTTACCACTTTGGTCAATGATTCATAATTTAATTGTCTATTTATTTTATTAATGTAATTTCTAAATGTACTTACTTGGTTCTCCATTTGCTTTATTAAGGTATTATTATTATTTTACTATTCTTTTATTTTCAATTTATTGTTCTTATGACCTTCTTTGTTGATTAATTTTATAAGTGTTTAAACAAGTTCAATGGTAGAATTCTACTTACCTATGTGTTTCTCTTGGTCTACTAAGTTTTTGACTTTAATTTATTTTAAATCACTAATCTTGTGATTAAAATTTCAAAATCATTTTTTGTATTCAATTGTTGGTTATTTCCTTCATTTCTTTTATTTTTCTATATCTACATACATATGCTTATCTATATATCCACAGCACATAGATTTATATACTTAAAATTTTTTTGTACATGTAACTACACCCATATAAATATATGTATTCATAGTAACATATATTGGAATGACCCCTACTCTAGATGGAGTCACAAGTATCCATGCTTATCAACCACAAATTGATGCTAAGTCAAATTAATATAAAATGCGGAAAAATTAACTTTGTCTATGACTTCTTCCTTTACAACATTGGTAAAATTTAAAATAGTTAGCCCATGACATGAGATGTTAACACTTTCAAAAAGTTAGATAATGGTTTAGAGTTTGAAAAATTAAGTCGACACGAACTAATGTTAACATATATCCTCCACACCCTACAGATCTCATTATTCCAGCTAATCTTGAGTTTTTTTCTTGGTTTTCATGGTATGAAAAATTGGAATAAATGAACTACACATGCTCAATAAAATCAATTTAATACCCTAACCTCTAAAATTGATAATCTTCTCTTTTATTTTTTCTTTACTCTCATATTTCTTCAATCTTTTATTTGTAATGGCCATAGCTGATAGTATTGTTAAATTATTACAATTACGACTATAGTTTTATTTTCTCTATTTATAGTGACAATGCACACCCATTATTTTCACAGTGTACTACAGTAACATCAATACAATATTCAATAATACAGTATGGTTTACACTTATAGTCACAAAACAACACACTTCACACATTGACTCTAACACAATATAGTTTACTGAAAGGGTTTTCATGATAGAAGGCTAATATTTTGGAGAAAATCAATTAGGGTCTTAAAAAATAGAAAATAGGATGAATGGCTAAAAATAACCCAGAAGAATAAATCAAATCTGATAAAGAGAGAGGGAAAACTGAATGTAAATTAATTTTAAAATAAAAAAATGGAAAAGTATGAACGAACATTGGAGACAGAAAATAGATGGGAAATCAGGGCCTGTTTTGAGGGAGAGTCAAGGGGAGGAAACAACAAAATGCAGGTTTTGTTTGCAATGATTTAGAAATGAAATTTTGAATAAGTGATAGGTGTTTGAGGGAGAGAACGGATGGAGAGATATGGGAATAAATGGAAAGGTTTATAAGGCAGAAAAAGGGAGAGGAAGTAGATAGCCATCTAGGGGACTATGGTGTTAAATCGAAAACCTTCCTAAGGAAACATGGGTTGCTATTTCTGGTGTGTGGTCAGCTGGTGTCCGAAAAGCGTGTGAAAATAGTGTACCTCATATGCTCTATTATTAACATTTGTGTATTACATTTGTAAGCTGTATGTTGTGTTAATAGTTATGTGTGTGTGAGTGGCCAAATATGGGTTAGATTTCACATCATTTCCTTGCCACATTATTTGCTGATTTTCTTTATTGTGTAATGCATTAACTTGCTGTAGTTTATTAAATGTGTTGCGTAAGTGGATGGCCAACTTGTGGTCGGAATGGGTGTGACACCAAGATATTGAATATAATACCGCTTATTTACTTGAACAAATCGTCCAAAAAATTGAATGTTGTGATGGGTTATGTGAGTGGCCAAACAAGGATCGTCTATATAAGAAACTAAAACGATGTCATTTTGGGAGACCCTAAAACGGTGTTGTTTTAGGCAAAAAAATAAAAACAGAGGCGTGTTTACCTTTGGTCAAGAAAGGTGAAGAGGCAGAGGTGTGTATGCCTCTGTCACTGGTCGAAAAGAAAGAAGAGGAGACTTGCACACTAAGGAAGAAGAGTCATGCAAGACTCCTTCTGCCCCTCCCTATAAAATAAAAAGGGAGCGAAGGAAATAGGTGCAGGAAGAGAGAGAGATAGAAAAAGAGAGAGAGAGAAAGATAGAGAGAGAAGGGCTACGGTTTCCATCAATCGGCAGTCGAGAGAGGAGAGAAAGAAGAAGAAGAAGAAAAAGATGGAGGAGAGGCCGGTGTTGCGCACAATGATGGGCATGAGAAGAAGACGATATACTGGCAGCTCAATGCGTGTTTTGCTGTTCTGTGGCTCCCTTTGGCATGATTCCACCAGATCTATGTTAGATCTAAGGGCACAAAATGCTATACGGTGAATTTTGGCCAATCTATAGCAGCGATCGATGGCGAACGGCAATGACGCATGGCGATCTATTGGAGGTGCATGTGGAGGCGATGGACTTCCATTGGTTGCTCACAGTGAGTCCTAGGAACCTGGTTCGGGTATATGAGTTCAGAAACCTTGATAGTTTATCGCTTTATATTTAGGGTTAATTAATCTTATTTAATTTTAATGTAATAAATTATTTATCCAGTTTAGAATTAGGAAAAAGTCTAGACATAGATGTTTGAAATTAGGTTATAACCAATTCATTACTAAGCCGATACGGATATCATTATAACAGGTTGATCTTGTACTTTAGAGATAATTTCACGAACAAGATTTAGATGGAAATTAGGTAATTGCGTAAGCGATTACAAATGTAGTTTAATCTTTCTAAGATACTAAAACTGTGATGTTTAATAATTGATAATTAGGCACAGGATTCTGACAAGATTTTACTATTGATTGTTGTGTTCCTATTTAGGTTTACTACTGAAATTACTGATGAATTGTTTTGCTATGTTTTGGTAACTGAATTCGTATATCTACTTGTTGCTATGTAATTGAGAGTATATTAAGGATATATAGAAGAGTCTAGACTGGTGAATAGTTACGGTATACTTGTTATAGGTATAGAATATATTAAATAATAAAAATTAAAAAATTTATTAGAGAGTTAAAATAAACAAATAGACATTACAAGATTTGGGAAACCCATTTAACCAGTATCACCGAGGGGTGGGTATGTGTATAGCCTTTTGTCAGGTGATCGTGGTGAACCCTACTAGTGGATACAACTTTAGCCAAATGTGGCAAAGCGACAAGTACTGTGAAACTGTGAACTGAATACTGTATACTGCAAACTGTAAACTGTGAGCTGAACTGTAACGTATGCACGTCGTAGAGGCGATCCTTACTGTGTTAATACCGGTAGAAATTGCATCTCGCGATGAAACTATTGTTAATAGGACATAAATCGATAAGAATAAATAGAGAGTCATGTATAATACTAAAATACTAAATTAATATCTATTAAACTACTTATTTTCTAAATTGTGATACTGAATACTGAATTACTTATTGAATTGTTTATACCTTGAGTTGTGATATTGAAATAATGAATTTTGAACGTTTACCAAATAAACTGATTTATAAGATTTGGTTAATGAATTTAGGTGTAAATACCACGTGCTTTCTAAATTAAAAAGAAAAGTGTTAAACCATCTCCGTCAGTAGTTTTATATTTTCTACCAACTTGGACAGATTATCCTATTATTTGTTGGTACTTATATGCTTATTGAGCATATTAAGTTCACCCTATTTATTATTCATTTTTTTAGATCAGGATATTCAGAACCCCGCTACTGAATAGTAAAAGACTTGCTAAAATATCGTTTAATTTTTATTTTAATTCAAACAGTACATAATGTTAATGATATTAGTTTTAGTGAGTATTTATTTTAGAGTTTAGACATACCTCATAGATATTGGATATTTTGAGCTAAGTATGCAAGGGATGTACATTTTATTATTTTAAAATTTGTTGTGCGAAGTATTCTTATAGATTATTTTATCATGATATGGTGTGCATACGATCAGGACTCTACATGAGAGTTTGAGCTGTTATAGGTTAAATATGTGTTTGACATTCAATATAAAATGGTATATGCTGAGTTGAAAAATAGAGTGGGGGAAAACACCAAAGGATTGCAGGTATGTAAAAATAGAATGTGCGTGAAGTGGTTGTTGATATTATCATTCTGGTTACTATTTGGGCATGCATATTGGAGGCAGATTAGTATAGAATTATTAAGGAGAAGAAAATAAGCACTAAAGGACTATGAGTGGGAAAAATTAAGTTGAACATAGGTTGAAGAGTGAGGAAAAATACCCTGAAATAGGTAAACCAAAATGTGAAAGATGGAACTGCAAATTGTAAGGTTAAAAATTGAGAATATGTAGTAGATGGTTATTGTGTTGGGAGGATGTTTTAACCTACAAAGGAGTGTCTGAAAGGGGTGACTATATAGACCAAGGATGAGGTAACATATGGGTTATGAAATAGGAGCTGCCATGGTAATTATGCAAAAATTCAAGGGAAATTTAGGTAGTAGTGTGATGGGAACCATATAAGCAAAGGGATAAATGGCTATTTGAGTGGGAGAGTGATGACAAATAGTAGAGAGACTATTGGGGACAAGTTAGGGAAGTGGATAACGGGCTATTTATATGTGTGAGCTTTGGGGAGAGTCTAAGATATCTAGAATTTTCCTATAGAGGGAAAAAAGGGACTGTCTGGAGTGAGAGAGAGAGTTGAGGGCGACTCCCGTTTAGGAATTTTATTGATTTCAATACATTGTTTAAATTTAAATTTAACTTTATGGGCATGCGTAGGCTCATTCCTGTTTATTTATAGATGCAGTGAAGCAGCAATCAAGATAGGATTTACCACCAGCAGAATCCAATACATAGGGGATACAAGAAGAGAATAAGCGAGATTTACGCCATTATACTCATACAAACATAATAACTAAAATTAACACACATGTATAAGGACATCTTTGTTATTCACTGTGGTATAGTATATGTTGATCGAAAGCTAAGGAACATTTTGACTGTGTTGAATTAGATGATGATGAATTTGAGAAGCATGTATTACTGGTAATTTAAAATAGGATGTCTCGACTATTGTAGGTTACAAAGCGTTACAGGATAAAAGAAAATTATAGGTAAATAATTTGGGTTGAGGAAAACACCCACCAGGGTGAATGAGTTGCTGCACTGTAATGCATATTCTGATTGCTTGAGGTGCTGATCTAGGCTTACTGAGTGATTTATGCTCATCCTGTTATTTAATGTTGTTTTTCAAAATCAAATAAAATAGGAGGGTGATCCCGATCCACTTAACCTAGTTCTGGAAGCATTGAGGAAACAATAAAAGGGAAAACTAAAGTTGTATAGGAGTGAGATTAAATAAAGGTTCATACAGCGAATAGGAATACAAAAACAATGCTTCTGAAAAAGAGAAAAAGAAAAAACAACAAGAGGCAGTACGATAGATAAAGAAAATTTATACATTCAGTTTGTAGGATTTCGGAACTATATGAATCTATGAACACATTTTTGGATTTTCTCAAATTTTATTTATCTGATATATATATTTTCTTGATATAGAAGTTTATGAGCACTTATATGTGGGTTTCCGGGCTGGATCATTACACTTTGTGAAGTGATGCATGATTTTAAAATATTTTTTTATTTTTAAACTTGTGTATATTTAAATTTACAAAATTATATAGTAGTTAATAATAAAAAAATATAGTGAAATTAATTATTTCTAAAATTATTTAGTAACATTTGTAATACCCAGCCCCAAAATTTAGTCTGGGATTAATTTTGAAATTTAAAAAATGTATAAAAATATAATTTTAAAATTAATAAATTTTTATTTAATGTGAAATTAGGAAAAAAGTAGGTTGATGATGAAATTGAAAATAATTTTTGGAAAAAGGGGTGAGAATTTGGGTTTGGATGGTGCTTTCGAAAGAAAATTAGAAACTGGGGGTCAAAACACAATTAAAGAAAATTGCACCCTGTAGGATCACCAAGTCAGCAGTCCGGACAAATCGGAGCGTGCCGCGGGGCAAGGCACGCAGACTCGGTGCCACGCGGGAGGCCACGCTGGCAATCCGCGTGCCCACGATCGGATGGCCCAGAAGCGTTCCTGTGCACGTGGACAGTCCAATTCCGTTCCCTCCTCGGGCGCGATCGGACGGTCGCGATTAAACGCAATAAATGGTCCAGATTCATTCCCTCTTTAAACGTGATCGGATGGTCAAGATCAAATCGTGATGAGTAGTCTAGATTCATTTCCTTTTTAAACGTGATCGGACGATCGAGATCAAACGCGATGAACGACCCAGATTTAAATGAGATGGGTATAAATATCTCGCATCACACTGAACCCAAACCCTAGCCACCAGCCTCCCACCGGTGAATAACCAGTCGCTGGAGAAGGGAGCTGACCGCCGCCTGTCACCGCATCGGAGCCACCTTCGACCGCCAAAAAAGCTAAAAATTCTCCTATTCACTCAGAATTTGCCAAATTGGAGCAAAAGGAATGGTGAATGAGTCAGAAATCGGGGGGAAAAACTCAATGGCCCCGCCATGGGAAAAATCTAAAATCACCTCCGATGAGTCGTTTTCCATTTCCCGTTTGGTGTGATTTTTCCACCATTGTGTTCACAGATATGTTTTCTACAGGTTGACTGAAGAAAAATGCCCAGCCGCGAAGGTGAGCCAATGGAGTTGCCGCACCGAAAAATCTCGCCACCAATATGTTCTTGGTTTTTGACTTTTTTTGGCCAACTGAGGCCCCCTAACGTGTTTTCTCGTAGATATGGGTATAAAACCGGCCGAAACCGACCAAATCTGACCGAAAACAGCCAGGCCGAGGCAAACCCCACCGTGGGTGATGGTGTCGTCGCCGGAGCATTCTTAAATTGGCCGAAAAAGGTTTTTAACATTGATTTTGGGTTTTTTGGGTTATTTTTAGGTACATGAAGCGTGTTTTAATCTCCACAGAAAAATTCAAGAAATTCAGGGATCGCTAATAGGCGGAGTAGAAAGTTCGGTATTTCAGATACTGATTCGGGTAAGACTCCCTCATCTTATTCTCTATTATAGAATTGAAGCTTAATAAGCGGTAATATGATATTTTGTGCACTTTAAAAAACTTTGAGAATAATTACAGGTTACTAATAGAGCCAAAAATCGATTAGTCATTTATTTGTTATCCTGTTTAAATGATTGTTGAATTTACAGCTTTAGATACATGATGATATACCAGGATGGTTAAATGATTTAATTGTGCTTCCTTGATATATATAGATATTACTTGTCTTGTGTGATTTACGATTGATTTGAGAAATTGGTAATTAATATGCAAACGAGAAATTGTTTGGTCATGTGAATTAATGGTAGCCTTACTAGATATCCTGGGAGATGGTGGACAGACCAAGTACATAGAAAACCATATCGTGAACGTTGCCTCACATCGGATAGGGTGTTGAGGATTGGTAGTTTAACGCTCATACTAGATGGGGTATGGGGACGGCTCGATTCACCCTCATACCAGATGGGATATTGAGGAATGGTATTTTTAGCGCTCATATCGGACGGGGTATGGGGACGGCCGATTAGTTAAAAATGTTGAATATTGGTTCACGCGTAGTGGGACATCCCCCCCCCCCCAAGGGTAACCAGTAGGCAAATAAAAAAGGAAAAGTTGTTGTTATTACTCACTTGAAAATGAGATTGGAATGTTATTTGAGTTATTGTCTCTATACGTCGATTTTGGAAATCTAGCAACAGTAAATATATGTAATAAATGGTTTTCTTTATGATAAATGAATTTACTTAAATCAAGAACTTCATTGGTTTTTTATCATTTTTACCAACCTTCAGTTTCTGTATCGGTGAGTAGTGTGATATTCTTACTAGGCTAGTGTACCTCACTCTTTCATTAACTATTTTATATCAAGAAGACCAAGACCCAGATCTCGATCAACAAGAGGATTGTGAATAAATGCACCACTTAAACTCCCTTCAGAAGCTAGTGAAGGTCGTCCTAGAATACTCAGTTATTGACTTTTTGTTTATTTCCTTAATTTTCATAATTTCTTTTAGAAGGGACATTCTGGTCACCTTATTGGGCATTTTAAATTATTGTGTAAGGAATGTAAACCCTAAATTCTATTATTTCGCTTCCGCATTTAATTCATGACTTTATTTTCTCTTAAGTTCTGGGCCTTTACAACAGTAGTACTAATAGCAGCAATAGCAATATTAGCAGTAACAGTAGCAGCAAAAGTAGAGTAGTAGTGGTAGTAGTAGTAACAATAGTATCAATATTAGCAGTAGTAGTAGAAGCAGCAGTAGTAGTAATAACAGTAGTAGTAGCAGTAGTAATAATATTATTGGTAGTAGTAGCAGCAGCAGTAGTAGTATTATTACCTATAAATACCCATGTACTTGAAAGCTTTTAGTATAACCACAAATCAAAGCTTGAGTTTCTCAATAAGTCTAGTTTACTTCTTCCTCTCATATTTCAATAAATTATTATATTCAGTTAGCGTATCTCTTTATTTTTTCTAACAAAAACAAATCAAGCACAATTGATCATTTTGTCATTTGTAGGTTAATTTGTACATTCAAATTCTTCTTGAATTGAATTAATATGACAATTTTTTTCTTATTTAAATTAATTAATTAATTTTAAGTAAATAAATCTAAAAAAACTAGATAGTTAATAATACTATTAAAATAAACTACATTTTTTGTGGTGTTACATATAATATAGTTGTAGTGGCAGTAGTAGTAGCAATAGTAGTAGTAGTAGCAGTAGCAGTATCAGCAATAGCAGTGGCAGTAGTAGTAATAGCAGTAGCAGTTGCAGAATTTTAATTAATTGTTTAATTAAAATTCTTATTATAATTAAAAATTTATGTAAATAATTAAATTTAAAATTTATAAAAATAATGTAATTTATTGTGTGATTCATAGATAATATTATATCAATATATAAAAAAACTTTATATAGATAGTGGATAAAATATGACCCATCTGTGTTGGGCTTCTCTGTTAGGGGCCAATTTGAAGCAAATGTTTGGGTCAAGGTTAAATTAGCTTTTCAGATGACATAAACAAAAAGAAAAAAAAAACCCAGAAAAGTTCAATAGTTTACAATTATATATATATATATCTATATTTTCATATCAAATCCAAGTATGTGTGTATCATCCCAATAAAAAAAAGGGGAAGAAAAAATTTTAAAAGGAAATAAAAGATCAACGGTAAAGATCTCATTTCATAATGGAAGGCTAGGATTTAATTTCAGCTACTATATAAAAGGCATTGTTTTTATATAAAAAAAGAGGAAGAAATCCTAACACCTTGTTTGGATCGTGGTGAATGATAAAATTTTAATATAGGGTACTCCACGGGTGTGAGAAAATCATGTTTGTTTCAACTTCTAGTGGTAGCAAACGGTATCTAACCGGTAAATTTGGGATAAATTTTAAAACTACTGAATTAATGGTATATGACCGGCAGGTTACTTTTTTTTTCCTTTATACCCCCATATAATATACTTAATTCTATTTTTGTCATCATAAATTATTATTTATTTTATTAAATATAAAAATTTAATTTGACTATGTGTAATAATTATTTATTTAAATACAAATGTAATTATATTGGTAAATAATTTTTTTTTCATTACATACTTCTTATATACTATTTACTATTACATATAATAGATATGGGTAAATTAGTAATTTAATTAATAATACAACCATATCATCCTATCATCCAACTAAATATATGTCATTAACATATATTAATATACAATCATCCAAACATAAAAATATTTGTCATTCTCATCCTGTGTCAGTGTCTTCCAATCACTGTCATTACCATACATTAATTAATGATCACTAAAATTTATCTAAATAGGTTATAAGAGAGAGAGAGAGGTTGTCGACGGATGGCGAGGAAGGTAAAGAGAAAGATGAGCGAATGAGGGAAACAACAACCAGATCAACATTGTTGCTGGGAGTAAGAGGTAAGATCATTTCAGCCCTTTTTTATTCGAATTTGGGTTTAAAGTGCATGTTGATTCATTTAAATTGCATGAGGAAGATTTAGAATGGAAATCTGGAAAGTAGAGTAAGGTATAGCATCATATGAATTTACAAATGGACGTACATACATGTGTATGTCCTAATCTTTGAAATAAATGTTAAATATGGGCATGTTAGTGTTTGAAGAAGAGGACTCAGATGTGTTGGTTGTTCGAGTATTCCATTTATAAATCTGGTTTAAAGCCCTTTTCGATTCGAATTTGAGTTTAAAGTGCATGTTGATTCATTTAAATTGCATGAGGAAGATTTAGAATGGAAATCTGAAAAACAGAGTAAGGTATAGCATCATATGAATTTACAAATAGGCGTATATACATGTGTATGTCCTTATCTTCGAGATAAATGTTAAACATGGGCATGTTAGTGTTTGAAGAAGAGGACTCAGATGTGTTGGTGGTTTGAGTATTCCGTGCATAAATCTTGTAACGGCCCCGAAAATTTAAATGAAATATATGTGTTAAAAATGTCAAATGCGGAAGCGTAATAAAAATTTTGATTAACATCCCTTACACTAAAACCAAAAACGTGCTCAAAGTATAAAAGAACAAACTAACTAAAAGAGAAACTCGAAAATAAAAACTATAAATATAACTACGGAGTCTTTAGGCGTCCCCTTCACCGTCTTCCTGCGGAACGGGCTCGGGAACAATGTCTTCCTGATCTGAAATGGTTAAATAAGGAATGAGCTACACCAGCCCAGTAAAGACATCACACTATCTCACCGCCACGGAGGTAAAGGTGGGTAGAAAACACAAAAAGACCAATGGAGCATAATTTATAACAAATTCTTTTATCAATAATAAAATCCTTTACTGTCCACTTATCTCGGTGAAGTTCATAATACAACATACGAAAGCAATAACATTATCATCATCATGAAATCATATAAACTGTATAACAAAATACTTACTACGCCTTTGCATTTCAATCATTACACAACATATTTTTCCTCATTTACCAGCCTACTAGTATCCATGGGGATCCATAGGGGTCCCGCTACCCGTGAACCCTTAACACTTGTAATCAGATTCCAGGGCCGTCCCCATACCCCGTCCGGTATGGGCGCCAAAACCATAAACCTCAATACCCCGTCCGGTATGAGGGTGAAACGGGCCGTCCCCATACCCCGTCTGGTATGGGCGCCAAAACACATAAGGTCTCCATACCCCATCCGGTATTAGAGACCACAATCCCGGTAGGGTTCCCTACGGACTCGGTCCGTCCACCATCTCCCAGGATATCTAGTCAGGCTGACTACATTATCCAATTATCAATTTACGTAACCTTTTATTCCCTTTCTCCTCAGTCAGCATCATCAAATCACACACAAACAGGCAAACCTGTAATTTATGCCAAACAAGACAACACACAACATCAGGTTCTCAGTCATTCAACCCATAATCAATAAAACAGTGAAATATGCACATGAAACTATGAAATGAAAACATCAGATCTCATACTGCATTTAAAACTGTAAAATAGGACAAACAATAGCTGACTGACAAACACACCAGACTCGGACTCTATTAGCGACCTTAAACAATTTCACACATCTATTGATTCATGAAATACCGTTTTATCATTTATTGAACTTTAATACCGTGATAGGAAATAGGGTGAGGGGTCCTTACTTATTTCGGGGTCTAAATACGGCTCTACAGTGCGCCTACAGGCTGTCCTTAATTTTTTCTGAATTTTTCCTGGGGAACTGAAACGCACTACTGGTACCTGCACGTGTCCCAAATTAAACCCAGGGCCACTTTCGGCCAATATCGCAATTCCGGCACGGCGGCTCCGCCGTGCTCCGGCGACGGCGCCGCCGCTTGTGGCGGCGATTCGCCTCGGGTTGGCCGTTTTCGGCTGAATTCGGCCACGCTTGCATCGGTCCCTGCGATAGAACAACCCTAGGGCCCTCGGTGGGCTGAAAAATCACGAAAAATAGAAACTTACCTGCGGCGGTGCTCTCGGGTGCGGCGGCTCCTCCAGCGTGAGTCACGTTTTGATGTTTGGCTCCGATCAACCTGTAGAGAAAAGAACAGTGATCACAGTGGTATAAAATTTGTATCAAACGGAGGCCGGGAAGAGCCTCATCGGAGGCAAAAACCAAGGAGGGGCGCGGTGACGCCACTGGGTTTCGGCTGAGTTTTCTGACCATTTGACCGGTGGTTTGGCTCTGGTTTGGCCATAGGCAGACTCAGCATCGAAAAACGAGCAAGGGGGAGAAATATTACCTCGATCGGCAGTCAGAAACTTCCCCGGTGCGGCGGCGGGTGTTGGCGGCCGGCTCCTCCGGCGATTGGTTCTTCTCCGGCGAGCACTGGCGGCTAGGGTTTCTTTGGTCAAGTGTGGGTGGGGGTATTTATACCCTTCGCGATGCAATCTGGGCCGTCCGTGCCTGATTGAATCTGGGCCGTCCGTGCGCGTGAATCTGGGCCGTCCGTGCGCACGTTTGATCTGGGCTGTCCGTACGCGCGGGAACAGATCTGGGCCGTCCGATCGCGCGCATACGGATCGCCCTCGTGGCCCGTCCCCTGGCCAGCGTGTCCTTGCCACGCGGCGCGTCCTGGTTGGCCAGGGCTGCTGACCGGGCTGCTGACGTGGCTGTTGACGTGGTACGACTTTTTTAAATTACGTTTTGACCCCCGGTTTCTGATTTTCTTTTCAAAAATACCCCCAGAATCCAAATTTCACCCCTTTTTCCCAAAATCAATTTCAATTAAATCCAAATAATATTTTTACCCAATTTTATCATTATTATTATTTTTATTTTTATTAAATTAAATTAAATTAAATTAAATAAATCAATTAAAATTTCAATAATTACAAAATAAACTAAATGAAATAAATTAAAAATTAATAATAATAATAATAATAATAAAATTAATGGGTGTTACAAATCTGGTGAGATATGGCTAAGATAATGAGGTTATTTTCATCAAGTAATGGTTCAGGAAAGGAAAATAAGAGAAAAAGAAGAAGAAGAAAAAAAAATATGGAAGTACACAGGAGTCGTTGAGGAAAAGATAGGTAGCGACCGAGAGTGGGAGAAGGGATTTCGGGTAGGCACATTCAACTAAATAAATTCTAGAAATAAACTGGAGATAAAAACTTGAGAAACCAAACACATAAAGGGGAAGAATAATAAGGGAAGGTGTTCAGGGTGATGGAGAATAATGAACCAAATAAAAGTTAGGTTGAAGGAAACTCTTAAACGACTCACATAATTAATTTAAAGATTTATTACTGGGAATGATACTATACTAGAACTGCTGAATGTAAGCCTTAAAGGGAGTTGAGTGTTGAATCTAGAATATGCTGGGTAGAAATGAGACAAAATTAGGAGGGTTAGATGATCCAAACTAGAGGCTAGATATAGGATGGGATTGAGGTGGAACTAAAACATATTTTTCTGTGTTGATGATCTCTCGTTATGGTGTATGTGTGGCCTATGTTGGCCGCGTGATGTGGAACAGCTGACCCATGCTCAGTTAGCAGAGTGAATCAAATATCAGAGGGTTCGAATGGGAGTGAATCTCCCAAATTCATGTGATAAATGAGGCCAGAGATGTAGTCGAGAAAGTGAAGGCTTTGAAGGGCTTGGTTTGATGTGTAAAGTGCAAGCTTTGTGTATGTGCGTGAGTTACATTTTGGTGTGACCAGTGCAAATAGGGAGTTGGGCTGGTGGAGCCGAGTGTGAAATCTGCTGGAAAAGAAATTAAAGAAAAACATATATAAAAGAGGTGTAATGATGAGAATGAAAATTGGAAATATAATTAGGTAAGTTCAGTGGTTGTGTTGAATGATCTTAGTGATATGTATGTCCTATTATAATGTTCCAACTTGCTAAAAAAATTGCTGCATATGTCTAAATTCTAGAATGGATGAAACATAATAGTACAGGTAAATGAGTATAGTTCTGCAGAATGGGTAAAGAGGTAAGTAATTTAAATGTGGATATTTTATTAAATGTGCTTAATCTAATTCATGGTTGAATGTCTTGAGAGTGTTTTGAAGAAACTTGCAGAATGAGAATATATAACATCCCAAAAATCGAATCGTGGCCCTCGAAGTATGTTAGAAAGATTTAGTAGAAACAAAATTTTAAAATACTATTGTAACGGCCCCGGAATTTTAAAATGAAATATGTGTATTAAAAAGGTCAAATGCGGAAGCGTAATAAAAATTTTGATTAACATCCCTTACACTAAAACCAAAAACGTGCTCAAAGTATAAAAGAACAAACTAACTAAAAGAGAAACTCGAAAATAAAAGCTATAAATATAACTACGGAGTCTTCAGGCGTCCCCTTCGCCGTCTTCTTGTGTAACGGGCTCGGGAACAATGTCTTCCTGATATGAAATGATTAAATAAGGAATGAGCTACACCAGCCCAGTAAAGACATCACACTATCTCACCGTCACGGAGGTAAAGGTGGCTAGAAAGCACAAAAAGACCAATGGAGCATAATTTACAACAAATTCTTTTATCAATAATAAAATCCTTTACTATCCACTCACCTCGGTGAAATTCATAAAACAATATACGAAAGCAATAACATTATCATCATCATGAAATCATATGAGCTGTATAACATAATACTTATCACGCCTTTTGCAATTCAATCATTACACAACATATTTTTCCTCATTTACCAGCCTACTAGTATCCATGGGGATCCATTAGGGTCCCGCTACCCGTGAACCCTTAACACTTGTAATCAGATTCCAGGGCCGTCCCCATACCCCGTCCGGTATGGGCACCAAAACTATAAACCTCAATACCCCGTCCGGTATGAGGGTGAAACGGGCCGTCCCCATACCCCGTCCGATATGGGCACCAAAACACATATAGGCTCCATACCCCGTCCGGTATGAGAGACCACAATCCCGGTAGGGTTCCCTACGGACCTGGTCCGTCCACCATCTCCCAGGATATCTAGTCAGGCTGACCACATTATGCAATTATCAATTTACATAACCTTTCATTCCCCTTTTCCCCAGTCAGCATCATCAATTGACACACAAACAAATAAACCAATAATTTATGCCAAACAAGACAACATACAACATCGGGTTCTCAGTCATTTAACCCATAATCAATAAAACAGTAAAATATGCACACGAAACTATGAAATGAAAACATCAGACCTCATACTGCATTTAAAACCGTAAAATAGGCCAAATAACAGCTAACCGACAAACACACCAAACTCGGGCTCCATTAGTGACCTTAAACATTTTCACACATATGTTGATTCATGAAATACCGTTTTATCATTTATTGAACTTTAATACCGTGATAGGAAATAGGGTGAGGGGTCCTTGCTTGTTTTGGGGTCGGAATATGGCTCTACAGTACGCTTACAGGTTGTCCCTAATTTTCCTTGAATTTTTCCCGGGGAACTCAAACGCACTACTGGTACCTGCACGTGTCCCAAAAAATCTCAACTTAGACCCAGGGCCCCTTTCGGCCAATATCGCAATTCTGGCACGGCGGCTCTGCCGTGCTTCGGCGACGGCGCCGCCGCAAGCGGCGGCGATTCGCCTTGAGTTGGCCGTTTTCAGCCGTTTCTGGTCGAATTCGGCCACACTTGCATCGGTCCCTGCTATAAAACAACCCTAGGGCCCTCGGGGGGCCAAAAAATTACGAAAAACCGAAGCTTACCGGCGGCGGTGCTCTCAGGTGCGGCAGCTCTCCGGCGAGGTTCGTGTTTTGGTGATTTGGCTCCGATCAACCTGTAGAGAAAAGAATGATGATCATGGTGATATAAAAATTGTATCAAACGAAGGCCGGGAAGGGCCTCATCGGAGGCAAAAATTGAGGAGGGGCGCGGCGGTGCCGCTGGGTTTCGGCCGTGTTTTTCAGCGGTTTGGCTGGGATTTTGGCTCTGATTTGGCCACAGGGGAACTCAGCAATGAAAAACAAGCTGGGGGTATGAAATTTACCTCGATCGGCGGTCGAAAAACTTCCCAGTGCGGCGACGGGTGGCGATGGCCGGCTCCTCCGACGTCTGGTTCGTCTTCTCCGGCGAGGGCAGGCGGCTAGGGTTTTTGTGGTCAGGTGTGGGGGTTTTATTTATACCCTTTTGCCTTTTAATCACAGCCGTCCATTTTGATTAAATCTGGGCCGTTCGTACTCGATTGAATCTGGGCCATCCGTGCGCGTGCATCTGGGCCGTCCGTCCGCGCGAGGAAGCATCTGGGCCGTCCCATCGCGCACACGCGGATCGCCTACGTGGCCCGTTCCCGGGTCGACGTGGTCTTGCCACGCGGCAGGTCCTGGTTGGCCAGGGCTGCTGACTGGGCCGCTGACGTGGCGCTGACGGGGCACAATTTTTTTAAATTATGTTTTGACCCCCGGTTTCCGATTTTCTTTTCAAAAATACCCCCAGAATCCTAATTTTCAGCCCTTTTTCCCAAAATCAATTTCAATTAAATCCAAATAATATTTTTACCCAATTTTATCTTTATTAGTATTTTTATTTTTATTAAATTAAATTAAATTAAATTAAATAAATCAATTAAAATTCAAAAATTATAAAATAAACTAAATAAAATTAATAATAATAATAATAATTATTATAAAATTAGTGGGCGTTACAACTATAAAAGGTTAAAAGAAAGGACCAAATCTCAAAAGTTTTTTTAAAAAAGATGAGTAATATGGAGATGATATTGGGCTAAATGGTAAGGATTTCAAAAAAAGAAGGGAAATTTGGGAATTTCAAAAAAATAAAATAAAACCAAGGATGCAGATTTACCCTTAACATCAAACAGTCCTCCCAACCCTTATAAAAACTTCTTCTTCTCAGCCACTTGGTGGGGAGGGGAGGGGGGGGGGGGGGGGGGGGCAACCCTAACAGAAAAGGGAGGGTCGATTGCGAGAGAGAGATAGTGAGATCGACTCATAAGAGAGCAAGCCGAATGAGTACAAGATTCTAGAGAGGAAGTAGGAGAGGAAGTAGGATCTTAAAATAGCTAGTTTGATCTAGAGAAGAATGGGTAGAAAGGGTACGAAGATCTAAAGAGGAACCGATGGCATTGTGTTATGACGTCGCCAAAGAGGACTTGAGAGAGAACCGACATTATAACTAAACATCCACGTGGTGATAGGAGGTAAGACAAATTTGGGTTTCAGACACGAAAATAGAGATCTATATTTTTAAATTCCTTCTTTCGAAGGATGTATGCATTATTGGGGGTGAAAAAAAAAGAGAAGATATTTGAACTTTTAATAAAATGTTAGATCGTGCGTCATAAAAGGCTAAACCTGAAAGTATATATAGATATATGATGATGCAGCAACAAGGTAGGAGAATCGAGGGTGAAAAGGTTTCATGATAGAAGGCTAAAATTTTAAAAAAAATCAATTATGGTCTTAAAAACCAAAAAATAGGATGAATGGCTAAAAGTAAATCAGATTTGCCAAAGAGAGAGGGACAACTAAATGTAAATTAATTTAAGAATAAAAAAATAAAAAAAGTATGAATGAACACTAGAAAAAGGAAATAGATGGGAAATCAAGGCTTGTTTTGAGGGAAAGCTAAGGGGAGGAAATAACATAGCATAGGTTTTGTTTGCAATGATTTAGAAATGAAATTGTGAATAAATGATAGGGGTTTGAGGGAGAGAACGGATGGAGAGATACGGGAATAAATGGAAATGGTTACAAGGAAGATAAAGGGAGAGGAATTAGACGACCTTCTAAGGGACTGTGATGTTAAACCAAAAACCTTCCTAAGGAAACATAGGTCACAGTTTCTGGTGTGTGGTCAGCTGGTGGCCGAAAAATGTGTGAAAATGGTGCACCTCATTTATTTTATTATTAATAATTATGTATTGCATTTGTAAGTTATATGTTGTGTTAACAGTTGTGTGTGTATGAGTGGCCAAATATGGGTTGGCTTTTACATCATTTCCTTGTCACATTATCTGTTGATTTTTTTTACTATGTAATGAATTAACCTGCTGTAGGTTATTAAATGTGTTGTGTAAGTGGATGGCCAACTCGTGGCTAGAATGGGTGTGACATTGGGATATTGAATATGCTACTATTTATTTACTAAACTTGAAAAACCGTTTACAAAACTAAATGTTGTGATGGGTTGTGTGAGTGGTCGGACAACGGTCGCCTAAATATGTGTTTGCATTCAGTATAAAATTATATATGCTGAGTTGGAAAATAGAGTGGTGGAAAACACCAAATGATTACAGGTATGTAAAAATAGAATGTGCGTGGAGTGGTTGTTGATATTATCATTTTGGTTACTATGTGGGCATACAGATTAGAGGCAGATTAGTATGGAATTATCAAGGAGAATAAAATGAGCACTTAGGGACTATGAGTGGAAAAAATTAAGGCAAACATAGGTTGAAGAGAGAGGAAAAATGCCCTGAAATAGGCAAACTAGAATGTGAAAGATGGAACTAGAAATGGTAAGGTTAATAACTGAGGATATGTAGCAGATGGTCATTTTGTTGGGATGGTGTTTTAACCTACAAAGGAGTGGCTAAAAGGGGTGGCTAGGTAGACTAAGGATGAGGTAACATATGGGTTATGAAATAAAAGCTGCCATGGTAATTATGTTGAAATTCAAGGGAAATTTAGGTAGTAGTGTGATGGGAACCATATAAGTAGAGGGATAAGTGGGCTATTTGAGTGGGAGAGCAATGATAAAGATTAGAAAGACTGTTGGGGACAAGTCAGGGAAGTGGATAACGGGCTATTTGTACCTGTGAGCTTTGGGGAGAGTCTAAGATATCTAGAATTTTCCTATAGAGAGAAAAAGGGACTCTCTAGAGTGAGAGAGAGAGTTGAGGGCGATTTTGATTTAGAAATTTTATTGATTTCAATACACTGTTTAAATCTAAATTTAACTTTATGGGCATGCGTAGGCTCATTCCTGTTTATTTACAGATGCAGAAAGAATCAAGATAGGATTCACCATCAGCAGAATCCAATACATAAGGGATACAAGAAGAGAATAAGTGAGATTTACACAGTTATACTCATAAGGACATAATAGCTAAAATTAACACACATGTATAAGAACATCTTTGTTATTCACTGTGGTATAACATATGTTGATAGGAAGCTAAGGAACATTTTAACTGTGTTGAATTAGATGATGATGAATTTGAGAAATATGTATTACTAATAATTTAAAATAAGATGCCTCGACTACTATAGGTTGTTGGGCGTTACAAGATAAGAGAAAATTACAGGTAAGTGATTTGAGTTAAGGAAAACACCAACCAGGGTGAATGAGTTATTGCACTGTAATGCAGATTCTGATTGCTTGAGGTGCTGATCTGGGCTTACTGAGCGATTTATGCTCATCCAATTATTTATTGTTATTTTTCCAAATCAAATAAAATAAGAGGGTGATCCCAATCCAATGAACGTAGTTCTGGAAGCATGGAGGAAACAAAAAAGGGGAAAACTAAAGTTGTGCAGGAGCGAAATTAGAGAGAGGTTCATATAGCGAATAGGAATACAAGAACAATGCTTTTGAAAAAGAGAAGAAAGAAAAACAGCAAGAGGCAGTAGGATAGATAAAGAAAATTTATACATTTTGTTGGCAGCATTTCGGAACTATATGAATGTATGAACACGTGTTTTGGATCTTATCAATTTTTTTTATCTTATATATATATTTTCTTCATATGGAAGTTTATGAACACTTGTATATGGGTTTTCGGGCTGGGTCATTACACTGTGTGAAGTGATACATGATTTTAAAATATTTTTTTATTTTTAAACTTGTGTATATTTAAATTCACAAAATTATATATTAATTAATAATAAAAAGACATAAATTTTAAAAAAAAAATAATAAAAAGATATAGTAAAATTAATTATTTTTGAAATTATTTTGTTTCAGAAAATATTTTGTCTTTTATGAAAAAGACAATTATTTTATTTTACTTTGCTTATTTCATAATATATAAAATTTATAATAGAAACATGTATATACATCAATACATTTGCTTATTTCATAAATATATAAACTTTATAATAGAAACACGAATACACATCAATACATTTTATAAATAAAAGTTATAAAACTACATTTTGGTTTGCTATTTGATTAGGTTACTAGAAAGACATTGGTAATCTTTCTATTTGGTAACATCCTAAATAATATAATTCTAAAGAATATCAAAATATTTATTAAATTGAATAATCTAATATTTTGACAAATTAACTAATTATTAGCAAAAATTAATTAGTTTTTTATAATTAAAAAATAAAATAATACTTAACAACTTATTATTAAAAATCAGCAACAAGAAGCAAAAAAATTAAGTTGTACAGGAAAATAAAAATATGCAGAAAATTGAAGAACACAAAAAAAAATGGTCTGTCTTAGTTCTTCCTTTCATATTTCAACAAATTATTATATTCAGCTAGCTTATCTCTTCATTTTTTCTAATGAAAATAAATCAAACCTAATTGATTATTTTGTCATTTGTAGGTTGATTTGTACATTCAAATTCTTTTTCAATTGAATTAATATGACAACATATTTTTTTTATTCAGTTAAATTAATTGATTAATTAAAGTAAGAAAATCTGAAACAAAAATGTTGGATAGTTAATAATACTATTAAAATAAACTATATTTTATATTGTGTTACATATAATGCAGTAGCAGTAGTCGTAGTAGCAGCAGTAGCAGTAGTAGCAATAGCAATATTAGCTGTAGCAGTAGTAGTAATAGTGGTAATATAAGTAGTAGTAGCAGTAGTATTAGTATTTGTAGTAGTACTTGTACTAGTATTATAAATACTCATGTACTTGAAGGCTTTTAGCATCAACCACAAATCAAAAATTGAGTTTCTCAATTAGTCTCTTTTAGTTCTTCCCTCCATATTTCAATAAATTATTATATTCAGCTAGACTATCTCTTCATCTTTTCTAATAAAAACAAATCAAGCTTAATTAATCATTTTATCATTTGTTGGTTGATTTGTACATTTAAATTCTTCTTCAATTGAATTATTGTGGCAACAAAATTTTTATTTTCTTTATTTAAATTAATTAATTAATTCAAGTAAAGAAATCTGAAAAAAATACTGAATATTTAATAATACTATTAAAATAAGCTAAATTTTTTATGGTGTCATATGTAATGCAGTAGTAATAGCAGTAGTAGTAACAGTTGTAACAACAGTAGCAGTAGCAGTATTATCAGCAGCAGTAGTAGTACTACTACTACTAGTAGTAGCTGTAGTAGAAATAATAGCAGTAGTAGTAATAACAGCAGTATCAATAGTACCTGTTGTAATAGTAGTAGCAGTAATAACAGTAGTAAAAATAACAGTAGTAATAGTAGTAGCAATAATATTAGTAGTAGTACTAGTAGTATTAGTAGTATTAGTAGTAATAGTACTATTACCTATAAATACTAAAGTACTTGAAGGCTTTTAGCATCAACCACAAATCAAAACTTGACTTTCTCAATTAGTATCTCTTAGTTCTTCCTATAATATTTTAACAAATTATTATATTCAGCTAGCCTATCTATTTGTTTTTTTAAACAAAAACAAATGAAGCCTAATTGATCATTTTTCTATTTATAAGTTGATTTATACATTCAAAATCTTATTCAATTGAATTAATATGATAATGAAACATTTTTTTTCTCATTTAAATTAAGTAATTAATTCAAGTAAGAAAATCTCAAGAAAAAATGCTAGATAGTTTATAATGTTATTAAAATAAACTTGATTTTTTGTGTTATTACATATAATGCTGTAATAATAGCAGCAGTAGTAGTAGGATTAGCTTTAACAATTTAATAGTAGTAGTGGTAGCAGTGATAATAACAGTAGTAACAATAGTAGCAGTAGTAAAAATAGTAGCAGTATTAGTAGTTGCAGCAATAGCGACTTTAGCAGTAGTAGCAGTAGTAGCAGCAATAGAAGTAACAGTAACAGTAGCAGCGGCAGAAGTATTAGTAGTAGTAGTATTATTAATAACAATAGTAGTAGTAGTAGTAGTAGTACCTATAAATATCCATGTACTTAAAAGCTTTTAGCATCAACCACAAATCAAAACTTGAGTTTCTCAATTCGTCTCTCTTACTTCTTCCTCTCATATTTAAAAAATTATTATATTCAGCTGGCCTATCTCTTCATTTTTTTTAACAAAAACAAATCAAGTCTAATTGATCATTTTGTCATTTGTAGGTTAGCCTAATTTCAAGTAAAGAAATCTGAAAAAAAAGCTGGGTAGTTAATAATACAATTAAAACAAACTATAATTTTTATGGTGTTACACATAATACAATAATAGTGGCAGTAGTAGTAGCAGCAGTAGCAGCAGTAGCAGTTACAGTATTAGTAGTAGTAGTAGCAGTAATAGAAAGAGTAATAATAGTAACAATAGCATCAGTAGCAGCTGTATCAGTAGTACCTACTGTAGCAGTAGTAGTAGTAGTAGCAACCATAAAAATAGCAGTAGTAGAAGTAGCAGTAGTATTAGTAGTAGTACTACAAGAAGTAGTAGTACCTATGAATATCTATGTACTTGAAGGCTTTTAGCATCAATCACAAATGAAAACTTGTGTTTCTCAATTAGTATCTCTTACTTTTCCTCTCATATCTCAACAAATTATTATATTCCATTAACCTATCTCTTCATTTTTTTTTTAACAAAAACAAATCAATTTAATTGATAATTTTGCCATTTGTAGGTTGATTTGTACTATAAGAGCCCCGAAAATATCTAAAGAAAATAGATAATAACTTAAGTGGGGAAGCAAAATAAAAGGTTAAGGTTTACATTCCTTACACAATAACTTAAAAGTACTAAACAACATTACAGAATTCATTCTTTGAAAGAAACATAAAAAATAAGAAAACAAACAGAAAATAGAAAATATATAGCATCTACTCATAATTTTCTTGCAGATCGGGCTCTGGAACCTGGTCCTCTTGATCTGAAATGGTTAAACAAATGATGAGCTACACTAGCCCAGTAAGGATATCACACTATATCACTGACACAGAAGTAAAGGTTGCTATAAAATCGAAAACTACTAATTGAGCATTAAATTTAGCAAATTTATTTATTAATCATAAAATTATTTACCGTTCACTTACTACAGTGGAATTTATGAGAAAAATCTGTAAGAACAATAATATCATACAGACCAATATTTTATGCATAATCAGCCATCATAGTACATATTATAAATCCATATCCATTATCAATAAACCAAACAATAATTACCACTCTTTTCACCAGCTTGCTGGTATCCATGGGGGTTCATAGGGATGCCCCAGCTACCCGCGAACCCTTTCATTTATCATTCTCAATTATGGGTCGTTCCCATACCCCGTCCAGTACGAGCGCCAATTTACAAAACCTCAATATCCCGTCCGGTATAAGGGTGAAGCGGGTCGTTCCCATACCCCGTCCTGTACGAGTGCCAAATTATCGAGTCTCCATACCCCGTCCAGTATGAGACAATATTCACAGTAGGGTTTCTTATGTACCAAGTCTGTCCACTATCTCTCAGGATATCCATTAAAGCTGTCATTTCATCTAATCATTTAATCACACAATTTCTTTACCGTTTAAACTTCATTTTTTTCGATTAAGCAGTAAACAATAAAATAAACGATACATGCATTCAAAGCCATAAAATAAATAAATAAGATACCATCATGCAGGTAAAATGTAAAAATAATCAACAACAGCAGTAGATAATTTTCGGTTCTGCCTCCATTAGCAATCAGTAATTAATTATGCATGTTTACTAAAATTGCACAAAATACCATATTATTATTTATTTAAACTTCAGTTCTATGATAGAGAATAGGGTGAGGGATCCTTCCTCAATTTTGATACCTGAAAAGCTAAGCTGTTTACTGCGCCTACGAGGGGTCCCTAAATTTTTCTCCAGGAATCAAAATGCACTAATAGTACCTAAAAATGTTCCAAATGAACCTAAAATCAGTCTCAGGGCCCACTCGACCAATTTCAGAATTCCGACATAGCGGCTCTGCCGTGCTCCGACAATGACATCGCCACCCGCGGTGATGATCTGCCTCAGGTCGACTGAATTCGGCTGATTTTACATCGATCCCTATGAGAAAACATGTTAAAGGGCCTCAGTTGGCCAAAAATACACAAAAAACCAAAATTCACCGGCGGTGGGGCTCTCCGGTGCAGCGGCTCCTCCGGTTCACGTTGCGGTTGGGTGTTTTGCTTCGATCAACCTGTAGAGAAGAAAATGATTATCACAATGGCAGAAAAATTATGCAAAATGGGAATCGAGAAGGACCTCATCGAAGGCGTTTTGTGAAATTCCCTATGGCAGCTCTGCCGGGCTTCGCCGTTGTTTTTTGGCCAATTGGCTGGTCTTTTTGCTTCGAATTTGCCATGGGTGAGCTTAAAATTGAATTTTGTGCAAAAGTGGAAGTTTTTATCTTTTTTTACAGTCGAAAAGGGTTCCGATGCGATGGCGTGTGGCAGCGGTCGACTCCTCTGCGGCTGGGTTGTCTTCTCCGTCAAGGGGGTCTGGCGGTTAAGGTTAGGGTTTGGTGCAGTTGGGGGTTATTTATATCCGTTTGCTTTTGATCTAGATCGTCCATCGCGTTTGATCTGGACTGTCCGATCGTGATTAAATAGGGAGTGAATTTGGACCGTTCATCGCGATCTAATCTCGGTCATCCATTGCGATCTAATCTGGACCGTCCCATCATGTTTGAATCTGGCTGTTTGATCGTGTTTGGGAGGGAGTGCATCCTGGCCGTCTGTGCGTGCAGGAATGGACCTCAGCCATTCGATCGTGGGCACGCGGATCTCCCGCGTGGCCTCTTGCGTCAACGTCTCTACCACTTGGCGTGTCCTGGTTGGTCAGGACTGCTGACCGGGCATCTGACGTGGCGAAACTTCTCTATATTACATTTTGGCCCATGTTTCCTAATTTTTCTTTCAAAAATACCCCCAAAACCCAAATTTTCACCTTTTTCTCCAAAATTATATTCAATTTAATCCTCCATCAATTTTATTTCATTTTTACCACAAATAAAATAAAATAAATTAATAAAAATTATATTTATTAATTATTTAATTAAAAGAAAAATTTTTGTGGGTGTTACAACTCTCCCCCCCTTAAAAGAAATTTGATCCCTCAAATTTGTCTCTCACTCTCAATCAAACAACTGGGGATATTGGACTCTAAAGTCTGATTCTAGCTCCCATATAGCCTCCCTTGGTATGTGGTTCTGCCATATGATCTTTACAAAGAGAATTTCCCGGTTTCGAAGTAATTTGCTCTTTTGATCCACAATGCCGACCAGTACTTCCTCGTAGGACAGATCCTCCTGGATTGGTAGAGGCTCGTGGGCCAAGACATGAGAGGAGTCTGGGTTGTACTTGGTAGCATGGACACATGAAACACATTATGGACCTTGAAAAGTTCTGTAGACAGTACTAGTTTGTAGGTATCGGTACCAATTCTGTCTAAGACTTCAAATGGTCTAATAAATCGGGGGTTCAGTTTCTCCCTCTTGCCGAATCTACTGATTCTCTTGAAATGAGTGACCTTAAGAAACACCCGATCACCTTTCTCAAATTCCAAATCTCTCCTCCGGGTGTCTGCATAACATTTCTACCTATTCTGAGCTGTCTAAATGTTCTTCCTGATCTTAAGTATTTTGAATGTAGTCTCCTCTACCAGATCTGGGCCGAACAGTTTTCTATCGCCCATTTCTTCCCAATAAATCGGCGATCTGCATGGGTGCCCATATAATGCCTCATACAGACCCATGCCAATACTCGCTTGGTAGCTATTGTTGTAGGCGAACTCTATCAGGGGTAGATGGTCATCCCAATAGCCCCCAGAGTCAAGGACACAAGCTCGGAGCATATCCTAAAGTGTATGGATTATCCTTTTTAACTGTCCATCGGTCTTAGGGTGGAATGCAGTACTAAGGGACAGCTTCGTTTCCATGGCTTGCTGAAAGCTATTCCAAAACTGAGAAGTGAACCTGGAGTCCCTAATGTAGTGTTCCTCTGCACCATAAGCCCAAACCAACTAGTGCTCTTTTATTTGACCCATTGCAAGTTCCTAACCACCAGCTCATCCTTTAACTAGGCTGGTAGCCCAAACTCCCAGTTAAACATAACTTTTTCTTTATTATCATTATTATGTACATTTTTTTATTTTATTTTATTTCATAAGTTACATACTCTGGTTTCTGCCCACTAGTAATTTTGGAGTATTTTTTTTAGTTCGATCTATTTTTTATTTTGGGTTTTACTCCATTTAGTACACAAGTATTTATACGCATACATAATATTTTCATGCATATAGTCATGCACACACCCTTATATAGCTATATATATATGTATCGATTATATGTATATTTATGAACCAACACACACTCAGTATATATATATATATATAAAATGCACACATATAGAATGTATACATATATACATAAATAAATATATATATATTTTCCTGTTCAAATTTTAATCCTTTTTTTGTAATTATAATTGTAATTGTGTATTTTATTAAAAAAATAATTCTAGATTTTTAAATTCTTTTAAATGACTAAAATAGTTAAAAGTACATATAAGAATTTGAAGTAATTTAAGTCTTGATTAGGATGATGTCTCTCAAGTTGTAATCTCACACTCTTTTTCTTCTTGTTGTTGCAACTCTCTCTCTCCCTGTTCATCCTTCCCTGTCTCTCTCTCCATTCTCCAAAAAAACTCTTGTCTGTGACTTTTTTTTTTCTCTAACTTAATGGAGCAAATATAAAGACAACAAAATGGATGCCGCTAAATTTAACTAGGTTGAGGTTGGGTTTACAAGTAAAAAAAAAAAGGGCAAAATAAATTCTGGACCTTATTTGATTTTGGATATAATAAAAAGAAAACTGTGTTTTTAATTATACATTTATATACTATAAATCACACCCAGAACTCAACTTCTCTGTCCACTGGTAGTCTAGGTAGTTCATCCAAGAACACATTTGGGAAGTCTCAAACTACCAGAATCTCTTAAATATAAATTTTTTTCTTGGGTTTTCCTAGTTAGAGAAAATAGCCGGGTTAAAGCACTTGATAATGGAAAAATTTTTCATGAGGGAACAAATGTTAAAGAATTTTATTAATTTTTAAATGACTCCTAATTGGGAGGGTTGAATAGAAGCTTCTTATAAAAATAATTTACGATACACCACTATCTAGTTCATTCCTAGGATTACATCAAAGTCCCCTGTGTCAATCTCTATTAGGTCCACACTCAATTTTTTATATGCTATATCTATGACATAGGCTTTGTATATAACCTCCCCCAGTAGTGTCCTACTCCCAGGAGTAGACACAAACAACACAGAATCAAGTTTTTCAAGTAATACATTCAAGTTTGATGCAAAAATATGTGAAACAAATGAATGTGAGGCATCAGTATCAATCAAAACATGTGCAAGATGATTGCAAAAAGTGTACGTACTCTATACCACATCTGAGTTGGCTTCTGCATCTTGCTGAGTGAGGTTGTAAGCTCTACCCTGGATAGGAGGTCTTGTTTTGTTATGATTCCTCGGGCACTCCCTCGTATAATGCTGGGCACTCCCATATATGCGGCAGGTATTGTTGAGGCGATAGCAGGGTCGGTCCCTATGATCCTTGCCATAGTGTTAGCAAGTTCAGCCGCATCTTGTTGTTGGAATATGAGGAGGAGCCTGAGTCATTGGCCTGGGTCTCTTGTCTCCTGAACAGGTGCAGTAGGTGTTGGTCTGCGGTGTGGAACCGGGGGCCTGAGGTTCCCTACTACTGGAGGAAAAATGTGAAGGTTCCTTTCCACTAGCTGTAACTTGACCAGAATAGCCAAGTAAGTACTGAGCTCGAATACATACAGTTATTGTCTGATATCAGGATGGAGGCCCCATTCAAACTTTTTTGCTTTCCTACCTTCATCCATCATGCTCTCAGGGGAATACCGGCCCAACTTTAGGAACTTTCGGGCATATTCTGATATAATCATGTCACCCTGGACCAGGTGTGCAAACTCTATTTCTTTCAGATGTTGGAGATGCTCTAGGGGGTACTCTGCATTAAAGGCCATCAAGAATTCTTCCCAAGTGACTGGAATGAGCAGGGTGGCCTGCTTCAGTTCCCACCAGCGGCCTGCCTCTCCCACCAGTATGTAGGTGGCAAGTATGACCCTCTGTTCGGGAATCACCCCAAGAGTCAAGAAGGCCTTCTATGTCTCAGCTATATAGTACTCGACCTCTTCAAAGGAAGACCCCCCTGCAAAAGTAGATGGGTTTAGTCTTTTATACCTCTCAATGTAGTCTAGGTCCATCATGGGAGGAACTGGGTCCTGTGGGAGAGGGATTGGATTGTGCTGAGGATGGACTGGATGGCCCTCTTAATTTTCAGTTTTCCGATTTAACTGTAATTACATAAAACAAGCAATACATGCTTCAAGGAAACACAATCGCATCATCATACCAATTTTAGTGTATTATCATCCATTCGAAACTGTAAAATCAACCAATCAGCTAAATACGACAAACACTAATAAATAATCAGTTTCGGCTCCATTAGTAACTTGTAATTAATTATGAATATTTTTTAAACTACACAAAATATCGTATTATTATTAATTAAACTTCAATTCCATAACAAGGAATAAGGTGAGGGATTCTTACTCGGATTGGTATCCAAATGCTAAACTTTTGGCTGCACCTGTTGGCGGTCCCCAAGTTCCCTGAATTTTTCTTCGGGAATTAAAACACGCTCCAAGTACCTACAAATACCCCAAAAAATCCAATATTAGTGTTAGAAATCCTTTTTGGCCAATTCTAAAATTTCAGCACAGCGGCTTTGCCGTGCTCTGGCGACGGCGGTTTACCTCGAGTGAGATATTTTTGGCTTATTTTGGCCGGTTTTGTATATGTCTCTTCAATAAAACATGTTAAGAGGCCTCGGTTGTCCGAAAAAAGTCGAAAAACCAAAGCTTAACGGCAGTGGAGTTTTTCGATACGATGGCTCCGTCGGCTCACCTTTGCGGTTGGGTGTTTTGCTTTGGTCAACCTGTAGAGAAAGGAATGGTGATTACAATGTTGGAAAAATTACACGAAACGGGAATCAGGAAGGGCCTCATCGGAGGCAGTTTTTTTGCTTTTTCTTGCGACGACACTGTCGAGATTTTTCCTGTAGTTTCTGGTTCATCCGCCAGTCCTTTTGCTTTGATTTTGCCATGGAGGTGTTCAAAATTAAATTTTGAGTGAATGGAAAAAATTTTACCACTTTTTGTGGTCGAAAGTAGCTCTAGCGCGGCAATAGTCGGTGGTCAACTCCCTTCCCGACAATTAGCTCTTCTTCTCTGGCAGGGTGTCGGCGGCTAGGGTTAGGATTTGGTGTGAAGATGGTTATTTATATCCATCTCTTTTAATTTGGGTCGTCCATCGCATTTGATCTGGACTGTCCGATCGCGTTTAAATAGGAAGTGAATCTGGGCTGTTTATTGCGATTTGATTTGGGTCATCGATCGCGTTTAAAGGTGGAAGGGATCCGGGTTGTCCATATGCACAGGAACAAATCCGGACCGTCCAATCACAGGCACGCAGATTGCTAGCGTGGCCTCCCACGTGGCACTGCGTCAGTGTGCCTTACAATTGACGGACTCTGGTTCGTCGGGGCTGCTGACTGGGCGTCCTATGTGGCACAATTTTCTTAAATTACGTTTTGACCTCCAATTTCTGATTTTTCTTTTAAAAACACCTCCATAACCCAAATTTTTACCCATTTTTCCCAAAATTATTTTCAATTTCATCCTCCACTTATTTTTCTTCATTTTCACATTAAATAAAAAATTAAAAAATTATATTTATACAATTTATTTTAATTATATTAAAATAAATTAAGGGTATTATAAACTACATATCAAAGCTTGAGTTTCTCAATTAATCTCTCTTACTTCTTCCACTCATATTTTAACAAATTATTATATTTAGCTAGCCTATCTTTTCATTTTTTTTCAAACAAAAAAAATCAAGCCTAATTAATAATTTTGTCATTTTTAGTTTGATTTGTACATTCAAATTCTTCTTCAATTGAATGAATATGATAACATAACTTTTCTTTCTTTATTTAAATTAATTAATTAAAGTAAGGAAATCTGAAAAAAAAAATGTTGGATAACTAATAATACTATTAAAATAAATTAATACCTAGAAATACCCATGTACTTGAAAGTTTTTAGCATCAACCACAAATCAAAGCTTGAGTTTCTCAATTAATCTCTCTTATTTATTCCTCTCATATTTCAACAAATTACTATATTCACCTAGCCTTTTTTTTTTTTTTTTTTAAAAGAAAAAAATCAAGCGTAATTGATGATTTTGTAATTTATAAGTTGATTTGTACATTCAAATTCTTATTCTATTGAATTAAATGACAATAAAACTTTTTTTTTCTCTATTTAAATTAATTAACTAATTCAAGTGAGGAAATAAATTTTTTTTTTGGATAATTAATAATATTATTAAAATAACTTTAAATGCCCATGTACTTGAAAGCTTTTAACATCAACCACAAATTAGAGCTTGAGTTTCTCAATTAGTCTCTCTTACTTCTTCCTCTCATATTTCAACAAATTATTATATTCAATTAGCCTATCTTTTCATTTTTCTAACAAAAATAAATCAAGCCTAACTGATCATTTTACCATTTGTAGGTTGATTTGTACATTCAAATTCTTCCTCAATTGATTTAATATGACAACCGAACTTTTTTTCTCATTTAAATTAATTAATTAATTCAAGAAAATCTATAAAAAAATTATTGTAACGACCCCGAAAATTTAAAAAGAAATGCATATAATAATATGAGTGCGGAAGCGAAATAAAGGTTAAGGTTAACATCCCTTACACGATAACTCAAGAGTACTAACAAACATTATGGAACAAATTCTCTGAAAGGAATACGAAAAATAAAAAAAAATAAAGGAAACTATAAAGTATCTAATATCTACTCGTAGCCTTCTTGCGGATCGGGCTCGGGAACTGGGTCCTCCTGATCTGAAATGGTTAAATAAGGGGTGAGCTACACTAGCCCAGTAAGGACATCACACTATATCACCATCACAAAAACAAAGGTTGGTAGAAAATCAAAATAACCAATGGAGCAGTAGATTCAAATAGATTCGTTTATCATAAATGAAATCATTTATCGTTCACTTACCACTGTGAAATTTATAGAAACAATTTATAAAAGTAATAATATCATACGGATCACAATTTCATGTATAATCAGTAACATAGAATATATCATGAATTCGTATTCATTAACAATAATTGATCATCACCACTTCTTATTTCACCAGTCTACTAGTATCCATGGGGATCCATAGGGGTGTCCCTGTTACACGTGAACCATTTTCCTTAATAATCTTAATTTCAGGGTCGTCCCCATACCCCGTCCGGTATGAGCGCCAAATGATCAAGTCTCCATACCCCGTCCGGTATGAGACAACGTTCATGGTAGGGTTCCCCATGAAACTGGTCCGTCCACCATCTCCAAAGATATCTAGTGAGGCTGTCATCTTATCCATTTATCAGATCACATCCCATTCCTATTTGTCCTTAGTCTCTGTCACCAAATCAAACATAAATACATAAACAAGTAACGTGCATCCAACAATGCAATCATATCTTATATTTCCAAAATCAAACAGTAGTCAAGTAAGACAGTAATACACGCATTTAAACCATACAATCTATAAACCATATATCATCATGCTTTTAGACTGTACAATAAATCAATAGTAATTGACAGAAAACAATGTCCGATTTTGGGCTCCATTAGTAATCCGTAACTAATCAAGCACATCCGTTTAATTTGTATAAAAGACCATATTATTATTTATTTAAACTTTAATTCTATGATAGGAAATAGGGTGAGGGGTCCTTACTTGATTCGATGCCGAAAACTAGATAGTTACTGCGCCTATGGGCGGTCCCTGGGTTCCTTGAATTTTTCTTTGGAAAATGAAACGCACTTACGGTACCTACAAGTGTCCCAAATAACCCAAAAATTAGACCCAGGGCCTCCTCGACCAATTTTAGAATTTTGGCACGGCGGTGATCTACCACGGATTGGCTATTTTCAGCCATTTTTGGTCGAATTAAGCCGAACTTGCACCGGCTCCTGCGAAAAAACACACTTAGGGCCCTTTGTGGGCCGAAAAAATGTAAAAAATCCATACTCACCGGTGGTGGGGCTCTCCGGTGCGACAACTCCTCTGGCTCACGTTGCGATTGGGTGTTTTGCTTCGGTCAACTTGTAGAGAAGGAAATGGTGGTCACAATGGTGGAAAAATCACATCGAATGGGAATCGGAAAGGGCCTCATCGGAGGCAATTTTTGAAACACCCCACAGCGGCGGCGGTGAGCTTCGACGGTATTTTTCGGCCAATCAGCCAGTTTTTCACTCTGATTTGGCCATAAGTGGGTTTAGAATTGAATTTCGTGCAAGATGGGAAATTTTTACCTCTTTTGGTAGTCGAAAATTACTCCGGTACGGCGGCGGGTGGTGGTGGTCGGCTAGGCTGTCTTCTCCGGCGAGGGGCTCTGGCGGCTAGAGTTAGGGTTTGGGTGCGGATGGAGTTATTTATACCCATCCACTTTTGATCTAGGCCGTCCATCGCTTTTAATCTGGACTGTCCATTCGCAATTAAATAGGAAGTGAATTTGGGCCGTTCATCGCGATTCAATCTGAGCCGTCCATGGGCGATTCAATCTGGGTTGTCTGTGTGCATTTTTTATCTGGGCCGTCCGTGCGCACGGGAACGGATCTCAGCCATTAGATTGCGTGCTCGCGGATCACCTACATGGCTTCCCCTTCGTGGCCTCCCGCGTCAGCGCCTCTGCCACCTGGCGCGTCTTGGTTGGTCGGGGCTGCTGACCAGGCAACTGGCATGGCAGAACTTTTTTAAATCACATTTTGACCCATGATTTCTGATTTTTCTTTCAAAAATACCCCCATAACACAAAGTTTCACCCATTTTCTCCAAAATTGTTTTCAATTAAATTCCTAACCAATTTTTACCCTTTTTATTATTATTATTATTATTATTTTCATTAAATCAAATTAAAATTAAATAAATTAAATTAAAATCATATAAATAAAAATTATATTTATTTAAAAAAATAATAATAAATAAATAAAAAGAAAAAAAAGAAAGGTTGGGTGTTACAATTATGGATAATTAATAATACTATTAAAATAAACTAAATTTTTATGGTGTTACATATGATGCAATGGTCGTGACAGTAGTAGTAGCAGCAGTAGCAATAATAATAATTAGCAGTAGTAGTAGTAACTGTGGTAGTAGCAGCAGTAGTAGTAGTAGCAGTAGTAGAAATAGTAATGGTAGTAGCAATAGCAATTGTGGCAGCTGTAGCAGCAGTACCTGTTCTAGCAGTTGTAGCAATAGTATTAGTAGCAGTTATATTTGTAGTAGTAGCAGCATTTGTAGTAATAGTTTTAGTAGTAGTACCTATAAATACCCATGTACATAAAAGGTTTTAGCATCAACCACAAATCAAAGCTTAAGTTTCTCAATTAGTCTGTCTTACTTCTTCCTCTTATATTTCAATAAATTATTATATTCAGCTAGCTTATCTCTTCATTTTTTCTAACAGAAACAAATCAAGCTTAATTGATCATTTTGCCATTTGTAGGTTGATTTTTACATTCAAATTCTTCTTCAATTGAATTAATTTGACAACAAAACTTTTTTTGCTTCATTTAAATTAATTAATTAATTAAAGTAAAGAAATTTTAAAAAATATGTTGGATAGTTAATAATACTATTAAAATAAACTAAATTTTTTTTGGTATTACATATAATGCAGTAGTAGTGACAGTAGCAGGAGCAGCAGTAGTAGGAGCAGCAGCAACAACAGTAGTAATAGCAGTATTAGTAGTAGTAATAGTAACAGTTGTAGTAGCAGTAGGAGTAGTAGTAGAAACAGTAATAGTAGTAGGAATAACAGTAGTGGTGGTTGTAGCAATAGTACCTGTTGTAGTAGTATTAGCAATAATAGTAGTAACAGTGGTAGTACCAGTAGTAGAAATAGTAAAAGTAGTAGCAATAGCAGTAGCAGTAGCAGTTGCAGTAGTAGTAATAGAAGTAGAAGCAGTAACAGTAATAGCAGCAGTACAAATAATAGTATTAGCAGTAATTGTAATAACAGTGGTAGTAGTAGTAGCAGCAGCAGCAGTAACAGTAGCAGTATTAGCAGCAGTAGTAGTAGTAGTAATGGTGGTAGCAGTAGTAGCAGTAGTATTAGTAGTAGTACATTAGTAGTAGTAGTATTAGTACCTATAAATACTCTTGTACTTGAAAGCTTTTAGTATCAACAATAAATCAAAACTTGAGTTTCTCAATTAGTCTCTCTTATTTCTTCCTCTCATATTTCAACAAATTATTATATTTAACTAGCTTATCTCTTTATTTTTTCTAATAAAAATAAAGAGATAAGCTAGTTAAATATACTAAATCAAGTCTAATTGATGATTTTGCCAATTTAAAATTGATTTATACATTCAAAGTCTTCTTCAATTAAATTAATATGACAACAAACTTTTTTTTCTTATTTAAATTAATTAATTAATTCAAGTAAAAAAATTTAGAAAAATGCTGGATAGTTAATAATATTATTAAAATAAACTACATTTTTTTTGTTATTATATATAATGCAGTAGTAGTAGTAGTAGTAGAAGTAATAGAAGTAGTAGCAGCAGTAGTAGCACTAGTAGAAGCAGCAGTAGAAGTAACAGTAGTAATAGTAGTAGCAGTGGTATTAGTAATAGTAGTAGCATTTGTAGTAGTAGTACCTATAAATACTCATGTGCTTGAAGGGTTTTACCATCAACCACAAATCAAAACTTGAGTTTTTCAATTAGTCTCTCTTACTTCTTCCTTTTATATTTCAACAAATTATTATATTCAGCTACCCTATCTCTTTATTTTTTAAAACCAAAATAAATCAAGTCTAGTTGATCATTTTGCTATTTGTAGGTTAATTTATACATACAAATTCTCTTCAATTGAATTAATATGGCAACAAAACTTTTTTTCTTTATTTAAATTAATTAATTAATTCAAGTAAGGAAATCTAAAAAAATACTGGATAGTTAATAATACTTTTAAAATAAACTAAATTTTTTATAGTATTACATATAATGGAGTAGTAGTAGTAGTACTAGTAGCAGCAGTAGCAACAATAACAGTAACAATATTAGCAGCAGTAGTAGTTATAATAGTAATAGTAACAGTAGTAGAAGTAGTAGTAGTAGTAGCAGTAGTAGAAATAATAGTAGTAGCAGTAATAGCAATAGCCATAGTAGCTACTGTAGTAGTAAAATCAGTAACAATAGCAGTAAAAGTAATAGTAGTAATAGTAATAGCAATAGTATTAGTAGTAGTAGTAGTAGTAGGAGCAGTATTAGTACCTATAAATACTCATGTGCTTAAAGGCTTTTAGCATCAACCAAAATCAAAACTTAAGTTTCTCAATTAGTCTCTCTTACTTCTTCCTCTCATATTTTATCAAATTATTATATTCAACTAGCCTATCTCTCTATTTTTTCTAACATTAAAAATCTTCTTCAATTGAATTAATTAAACAACGAAACATTTTTTTTTCCTCGTTTAAATTAATTAATTAATTCATGTAAGAAAATCTGAAAAGAATATTGGATAGTTAATAATGCTATCAAAATAAACTTAATTTTTTGTGTTATTACATATAATGCAGTAGTAATAACAGCAGTAGTAGTAACAATAATTGTATCAATATTAGTTATAGAAGTAACAGTGGTAATAACAGTAGTAATAGTAGTAAAAATAGTAGAGTAGTGGTTTTAGCAATAGTAACTGTAACGATTCCAGAAATTCAAAAGGAAATGCATAATAATTTAAGTGCGGAAGCGAAATAAAGGTTAAGGTTAACATCCCTTACACGATAACTCAAAAGTACTAACAAACATCGCAGAACAAATTCTTTGATAGAAATATGAAAAATGGAAAAAATAAAGGAAACTATAAAGTATCTAGCATCTACTCGTAGCCTTCTTGCGGATCGGGCTCGGGAACCGGGTTCTCCTGATCTGAAATGGTTAAATAAGGGGTGAGCTACACTGGCCCAGTAAGGACATCACACTATATCACCATCACATAAGTATAGGTTGGTAGAAAATCAAAACAACCAATGGAGTAGTAGATTTAAACCAATACACTTATTTAAAATAAAATCACTTACCCTTTTTCTTACCATTGGGGAATTTATGGGAACAAATTATAGAAGCAATAATATCATACGGATCACAATTTCATGCATAATCAATAACATAAAACATATTATAAATTCGTATTCATTAACAATAATTAATCATCACCGTTTCTCATTTCACCAGCCTACTAGAATCCATGGGGATCCATAGGGGTGTCCCCGCTACAGGTGAACCATTTTTCTTAACAATCTTAATTTCAGGGCCGTCCCCATACCCCGTCTGGTATGAGCACCAAGACATTAAATCTCAATACCTCGTCCGATATGAGGGTGAAGTGGGTCGTCCCCATACCCCGTCTGGTATGAGAGCTAAATGACCAAGTCTCCATACCCCATCCAGTATGAGACAACATTCACCGTAGGGGTCCCTATGAACCCGGTCCATCCACCATCTCCTAGGATATCTAGTGAGGCTGTCACCTTATCCATTAATCAGATTATATCCCATTCCTGTTTGTCCTTAGTCTTCGTCACGAAATCAAACATAAATACATAAACAAGTAACATGTATCCAACAATGCAATCATATCTTAGATTCCCAAAATCACACAGTGGACAAGCAAGACAGTAATACATGCATTTAAACCATACAATATATAAACCAGATATCATCATGCTTTTAGACTGTATAATAAATCAACAGTAATCGACAGAAAACATTGTCCGATTTGGGCTCCATTAGCAATTCGTAATTAATTAAGAGCATCCATTTAATTTGTACAAAGGATCGTATTATTATTTATTTGAACTTTAATTCCATGATAGGAAATATGGTGAGGGTTCCTTACTTGATTCGATGCCAAAAATTAGATGGTTACTGCGCCTACGGGCGGTCCCTGGATTCCCTGAATTTTTCTTTGGGAACTAAAACGCACTTACGGTACCTACAAGTGTCCCAAATAAACCTAAAAATTAGTCCCAAGGCCTACTCGGTCAATTTCAAAATTTCAGCACGGCGGCTCCGCCGTGCTTCGGCGACGGCAATGGCGATTCGCCTCGGGTTTGCTATTTTCGGCCAAATTTAGCCAAACTTGAACCGGTTCCTGTGAGAAAACACACTTAGGGCCCTCGATGGGCCGAAAAAGCGTAAAATATCGAAACTCACCTGTGGTGGGGCTCTCCAGTGCGGCGACTCCTCCGGCTCATGTTGCAGTTGGGTATTTTGCTCCGGTCAACCTGTAGAGAAGGAAACGGTGGTCACAACGGTTGAAAAATTACATCTAATGGGAATTGGGAAGGGCCTCATAAGAGGCATTTTCCGAAACACCCCGCGGAGGCACCGTCAAGTTTCGGCGGCATTTTTCGGCCAATCAGCCGGTTCTTTCACTCCTATTTGGCCATGAGTGGGTTTAAAATTGAATTTTGTGCAAAAGGGAAAATTTTTACCTCCTTTGACGGTCGAAAATTGCTCTGGTACGGCGGTCGGCTCCTTGGCGGCTGGGCTTTCTTCTCTGGCGAGGGGCTCTAGCGGCTAGGGTTAGGGTTTGGGTGTGGATGGGCTTATATATACCCATCCACTTTTGATTTGGGTCGTCCATCGCTTTTAATCTGGATCGTCCGATCGATATTAAATAGGGAGTGAATCTGGGCCGTTCATCGCAATCCAATCTGGGCCGTCCGTGCACAATTCAATTTTGGCCATCCATGCGCGATGCAATCTGGGCCGTCCATGCGTGTTTTCGGTCTGGGCTGTCCGTGCGCGCGGGAATAGATCTCAGTCGTTCGATCATGCGCACATGGATCGCCCACATAGCTCCCTCCATGTGGCCTCCTGCGTCAGCACCTCTGCCACCTGGCGCGTCCTAGTTGGTCGGTGCTGCTGACCGGGTAGCTGACTTGGTGGAACTTTTCTAAATTGCATTTTGACCTTTGGTTTCTGATTTTTCTTTCAAAAATACCCCCAGAACCCAAATTTTCACCCATTTTCTCCAAAATTATTTTCAATTAAATCCCTAACTAATTTTTTTACCCTTTTTATTATTATTATTATTATTATTATTATTATTTTCATTAAATTAAATTAAATTAAATTAAAATTAAAATTAAAATCATATAAATAATAATTATATTTATATAAAAATAATAATAATTAAATAAAAATAAAAATAATTAAATGTTGGGTGTTACAACTCTCCCTCCTTAAAAGAAATTTGGTCCGTCAAATTTTCCTCTTACTCTCGATCGAACAGCTGGGGGTACTGGGCTCTAAAGTCTGATTCTAGCTCCCATGTGGCCTCCCTTGGTGTGTGGTTCTGTCATATGACCTTCACAAAGGATATCTGCCGGTTGCGGAGTAATCTGCTCTTTCGATCCACAATGCCGACTGATACTTCCTCATAGGATAAATCCTCTTAGAGTGAAAGAGGTTCGTGGGCCAAGACATGAGAGGGGTCTGGGTTGTACTTGCGTAGCATGGACACATGAAACACACTGTGGACCTTAGAAAGTTCTAGAGGCAGTGCTAGTCTGTAGGCTCCAGTACCAATCCTGTCTAAGACTTCAAATGGTCCAATAAATCAGGGTTCAGTTTTCCCCTCTTGCTGAACCTACTGATTTCCTTGAAATGAGTGACGTTAAGGAACACCCGGTCGCCTTCATCAAACGCTAAATCTCTCCTCTGGGTGTCCGCATAACTCTTCTGCCTGCTCAGAACCATCTGAATGTTCTTCTTGATCTTAACTATTTTGGATGTAGTCTGCTCTACCAGCTCCGGGTCGAACAATTTTCTATTGCCTACTTCTTCCCAACAAATCGGTGATCTGCATGGGTGCCCATATAATGCCTCATATGGAGCCATGCCAATACTCACTTGGTAGCTGTTGTTGTAGACGAGTTCTATCAGGGGTAGATGGTCGTCTCAATGGCCCCCGGAGTCAAAGACACAAGCTCGGAGCATATCCTCAAGTGTATGGATTGTCTTTTCTGACTATCCATCAGTCTGAGGGTGGAAGGTAGTACTGAGGGACAACTTTGTTCCCATGGCTTGCTGAAAGCTACTCCAAAACCGAGAAGTGAACCTGGGGTCCCTGTCAGACACCACTATCACCGGGACTCCATGCAATCTGACTATTTCCTGGATATACATTCTTACTAACTTGTCCAAGGGATCGGTCATCCTGATGGCCAAAAAGTGGGAAGACTTGGTAAGCTGGTCAACAATTACCCATATGGTATCATGTCTTGAGTGTGCCTTAGGTAACCCTGTCACGAAGTCCGTGGTGATATGTTTCCACTTCCACTCTGGAACTGGTAATGGTTGAAGTAACTCGCCTGGGTGCTGATGCTTTGCCTTGACTTGCTGACATACCAAGCATTTTGACACAAAGTCAGCTATGCCTCTTTTCATCCCGTTCCACCAAAATCGGGGTCGTATACTTTGGTATATTTTAGTGCTTCCGGGATGCATGGCAAACTTTGAGCTATGGGCCTCTGTCATGATGTCTCTCTTTAATTCATTGTCAACTGTCCTGGAATCGGAGTAACCCATCGGTGGAGACTCAAAATTCTGAGCTCACTCCCTATTCTGCATTGTTCTTAAGGGCTACTAGGGCGGGATCAGCTGACTGAGTTTCCCTTATTCTCTGGACTAACTCAGGCTGGATGGTAAGATGACCCATATATGTGACTCTCCTCAAGTCTTGAAGTCGAACCTGTTGTGTGACCCCAATTTGCCTGTATTCTGAAACCATCAAATGGGCTAATATACCTGCACTTTTTCTGCTGAGTGCATCGGCTACCACGTTGCCCTTACCCGGATGGTACAACATGTCGCAATCATAGTCCTTAAGAAGTTCTATCCACCTTCTCTAACGCGTGTTGAGATTCTTTTGAGTGAATATGTATTTTAAACTCTTGTGATCGGTATAGATATGAAAGGTCTCTCCATATAAATAATGGCGCCAAGTCTTTAAGACATGTATGATTACGGTAAGCTCTAAGTCATGGGTGGGATAATTTTTCTCATGACTCTTTAACTATCTGGACCCATAGGCTATGACATTCCCATGCTGCATTAGAACACAACCCAGGCTTAGATAGGAGGCATCACTGTAAACTGTATATCCCGCGATCCACTCGGTAAGGCCAGCACAGGTGCAGTAGTCAGCCACTTCTTTAGTTCTAAAAAACTTCTTTCACAATCCTCATTCCACTTAAATTTAGCATTTTTCTTTGTGAGTCGGGTTAGGGGAGCAGCTAGACTAGAAAATCCTTCAACAAACCTGCAATAATAGCCCGTCATTCCTAGAAAGCTACATATTTCTTTAACTGATGTCAATTTCTCCCAGCCGATCACCGCTTCAACCTTTTCAGGATTCACGGATACTCCATCCTTTGATATGATGTGTCCCAGGAAGGTGGTCTGCTCAAGCTCAAATCCACACTTACTCAACTTTGCATACAGCTTCTTTCTTCTAAGAACTTACAAAACTTGAGCTAGATGGTGAGCATGTTCCTCTTTGTTTTTTAAATAGACCAGGATATCATCGATGAACATGATAACAAATTGATCTAAGAATTGTCTGAAGACCCTGTTCATCAAATTCATGAAGATGGTTGGGGCGTTGGTTAGCCCAAATGGCATGACCAAGAACTCATAATATCCGTAATTGGTTCAAAGAGCAGTCTTGGGGATGTCTTCTGTTCTTATTTTTGCCTGATGGTAACTTGATCACAGGTCTATTTTAGAGAAGAACTGCGCACCCTGCAACTGATCGAAGAGGTCATCAATCCTGGGAAAGGGATACTTGTTCTTGATGGTGACCCTGTTCAATCCTCTGTAATCAATACATAGTCTCAACGTTCAATCTCCCTTTGTGGCAAAAGTGACTCCGGCACCCCAAGGGGACACACTATGTCTGATAAAACCATTGTTTTGCAATTCAGTGATCTATTTCCTCAGCTCCTCTATTTCAACACGGCTCATGTGGTAAGGAGTAACCGAAATAGCTTGGGTGCCTGGCTATAGATCTATGGTGAACTCGACTTCCCTATCCACTGGCAGTCCGGGTAGTTCATCAGGAAACACATCTGGAAAGTCTCGAACTACCAGAATCTCTTAAATACAATTTTCTTTCTTGGGTTTGCCTAGTTAGAGAAAACAACAAGGTTAAGGTACTCGACGAATAAGAAAACTTGTCATCAAGGAATAAGTACTAAATAATTTTATTAATTTGTAAATGGCTTCTCATTAGGAGGATTGAATACAACCTACTTGTTAAAACAATCTACGGTGGCGTGATACACTGCTAGCCAATTCATCCCTAAAATTACATCAAAATCCCCCTTGTCTAATTCTATTAGGTCTACACTCAGTTTCCTATTTGCTATCTCTACGGCACAAGCCCTTTAGACAACTTCTCCCAATAGTGTTATACTTCCAACAGTAGACACAAACAACATTGAATCAAGTTTATCAAGTAATACATTAAATTTTGATGCAAAAATAGGTGAAACAAATGAATGCGATGCACCAGTGTCAATTAAAACATGAACAAGATGGTTACAGATAGTGTATATACCCTGTACCACGTGCGGGTCGGCTTCGGCATCCTGCTGGGTAAGGTTGTAAGCTCTACCCTGAATAGGAGGTCTACCCTGATTCTGGTTCCTTGGGCACTCTTTCGCATAATGTTGGGCATGACCACATATGCGACAGGTGTTGTTGAGGCAGTAGCAAGGTCGGTCCCCGTAATCCTTGCCGCAAGGCGGACAAATCTTACCATGTCCTACCACTGAAGCCTGAGGGGGAGCCTGGATCACCTGCCTAGGCCTCTTGTTCTATTGGATAGACATAGTAAGTGCCGGTTTGCGGGGTGGAGCTGAGGGTCTGAGGTTCCCTGCTGCCTGAGGGAGGGTGTGGAAGCTCCTCTCCACCAGCTGTGCCTTGGCCAGAACGGCCGAATAGGTCTTGAGCTCCAGCACGAACAAATGTTGCTTGATCTCTAGGCGGAGGCCCCACTGGAATCTCCTAGCCTTCTTACCCTCATTCAACAACGTTTCAGGGGAGTATCGGCCCAACTCTAGGAACTTACGAGCATATTCTGATACAGTCATGTTCCCCTGGACCAAGTGGACGAACTCCATCTCCTTTAGATGTCAGAGATGCTCTGGGAGGTACTCTGCATGAAAGGGTGGTAGGAACTATTCCCAAGTAACTAGAACGGGCAGGGTGGTCTACTTGAGTCCCCACCAGCGGTCTTCTTCTTCCACTAGCATGTAGGTAGCAAGGGTGATCTTCTGCTCAGAAGTCACCCCTAAGGTCTTGAAGGCATTCTCTGTCTCTGCCAACCAGTACTCAGCATCTTCAAAAGAGGATCCCCCTACAAAAGTGGATGGATTTAGTCTCTTGTACTTCTTTATGTATCCCGGGTCAATCGTGGGAGGAACTGGGTCCCGTGAAAAAGGGACTGGGCCAAGCTAATGGTAAACTGGGGGGCCCTGTGGTGGTACTTATTTATACGGTGGGGGCACCGGACTGTACTGTGGCAGTGATACCGGGTGGTACTGTGGAGGAGCAGGGTCGTACCGGGGAGGCTCAGGATCCTCTTGCTGCAATGGTGGCTCAACCTGTGGCAGCAGAAGAGGGTCAGGTAGCTCCCTCCTCTCCTTTCGGCCCTGCTGGGCCGCAATGAGTCTCTCTAACATCTCAAATATCCTATCCATGTCTTCCCTAAGCGAACCCTCCTGGGCTGCTCGGTTTAGTGGGGGTCTTCCTCTTCTCATCTCTCTGTACCTGCATTTCACAAGGAAGGATTGAGTGATAATTCATTGTTTGGTGTTTATCTAAGTATTATTGTGTAAGGGATGGGTTTGAGGAATGTGGCTCTGATACCAACTGTAACGGCCCCAGAAATTCAAAAGGAAATGCATATAATAATTTGAGTGCAGAAGCGAAATAAAGGTTAAGGTTAACATCCCTTACACGATAACTTAAAAGTACTAACAAACATCACGAAACAAATTCTCTAAAAGAAATACGAAAAATGAAAAGAATAAAGGAAACTATAAAGTATCTAGTATCTGCTCATAGCCTTCTTGCGGATCGGGTTCGGGAATCGGGTCCTCCTGATATGAAATGGTTAAATAAGGGGTTAGATACACTAGCTCAGTAAGGACATCACACTATATCGCCGTCAAAGAAGTAAAGGTTAGTAGAAAATCAAAACAACCAATGGAGCAGTAGATTTAAACCAATACATTTATTTAAAATAAAACCATTTATCCTTTTTCTTACCATTGGAGAATTTATGGGAACAAATTATAGAAGCAATAATATCATACGGATCACAATTTCATGCATAATCAGTAACATAGAACATATCATAAATTCGTATTCATTAACAGTAATTAATCATCATCGTTTCTCGTTTTACCAGCCTACTAGTATCCATGGAGATCTATAGGGGTGTCTCCGCTATACGTGAACCATTTTTCTTAACATCTTAATTCCAGGGCCATCCCCATACCCTGTCTGATATGAGCGCCAAGACATTAAACCTCAATACCCCGTCTGGTATGAGGGTGAAGCGAGCCATCCCCATACCCCGTCTGGTATGAGTGCCAAATGACCAAGTCTCCATACTCCGTCCGGTATGAGACAACGTTCACCGTAGGGGTCCCTATGAACCCGGTCCGTCCACCATTTCCCAGGATATCTAGTGAGGCTGTCACCTTATCAATTTATCAGATCACATCCCATTCCTGTTTGTCCTTAGTCTTCGTCACGAAATCAAACATAAATACATAAACAAGTAACATGTATCCAACAATGCAATCATATCTTAGATTCCCAAAATCACACAGTGGACAAGTAAGACAGTAATACATGCATTTAAACCATACAATATATAAACTAGATATCATCATGCTTTTAGACTGTACAATAAATCAACAATAATCGACAGAAAATAATGTATGATTTGGGCTCTATTAGCAATCCGTAATTAATCAAACACATCTATTTAATTTATACAGGACCGTATTATTATTTATTTAAACTTTACTTCCATGATAGAAAATAGAGTGAGGGTCTTTACTTAATTCGACACCGAAAACTAGATGATTATTGTGCCTACGAGCAGTCCTTGGGTTCCCTGAATTTTTATTCGGGAACTAAAATGCGCTTGCGGTACTTACAAGTGTCCCAAATAAACCCAAAAATCAGTCCCAGGGCCTACTCAGCCAATTTCAAAATTTCGGCATGACGATTCCACCGTGCTCCGACGATGGCGCTGCTGCCCACGGTGGTGATCCACCTTGGGTTTGCTGTTTTCGACCATTTTTTATCGAATTCATGCCAAACTTGCACCGATTCCTATGAGAAAACATACTTATGGCCCTCGGTGGGTCGAACAAACGTAGAAAATCAAAACTCACCGGCGGTGGGACTCTCCGGTGCGATAGCTCCTTCGGCTCATGTTGCGGTTGGGTGTTTTGCTACGGTCAACCTGTAGAGAAGGAAACAGTTGTCACAACGGTAGAAAAATCACATCAAATGGGAATCGGGAAGGGCCTCATCGGAGGCATTTTCTGAAACACCCCGCAACAGTGTTTTTTGGCCAATCAGCCGGTTTTTTCACTCCGATTTGACCATGGATGGGTTTAAAATTGAATTTTGTGCAAGAGGGGAAATTTTTACCTTGTTTAGCGGTCAAAAATTGCTCTGGTACGGCAGCGGTCGACTCCCCAGCGGCGGGGCTATCTTCTCCGGCGAGGGATTCTGGCGACTAGGGTTAAGGTTTGGGTGCGGATGGGGTTATTTATACCCATCTGCTTTTGATCTGGGCCATCCATCGCTTTTAATCTGGACCATCCGATCGCGATTAAATAGGAAGTGAATCTGGGCCGTCCATGCACGATTTAATTTTGGCCGTCCATGCGTGATGCAATCTGGGCCATCCATGCGCATTTTTAATCTGGGTCGTCCGTGTGCGCGGGAACAAATCTTAGCCGTTTGATCGCACGCACGCGGATCGCCCATGTGGCTCCCCCCGTGTGGCCTCCCGCGTCAAGGCATCTGCCACCTGGTGCATCCTGTTGGTCGGGGCTGCTGACCGGGCAGCTGACTTGGCATAACTTTTCTAAATTGTGTTTTGACCCCTGGTTTCTGATTTTTCTTTCAAAAATACTCCCAGAACCTAAATTTTCACCCATTTTTTCCAAAATTATTTTCAATTAAATCCCTAACTAATTTTTTTACCCTTTTTATTATTATTATTTTCATTAAATCAAATTAAAATAAAATAAAAATTAAAATCATATAAATAATAATTATATTTATATAAAAATAAAAATAAAAATAATTAATTGTTGGGTGTTACAATAACAATAGTAGCAGCAGTAAAAGTAGCAGAAGTATTAGTACTAGTAGTAGTATTAGTAGTAGTAGTAATAGCAGTACCTATAAATACCTATGTACTTAAAAGCTTTTAACATCAACCACAAATCAAAATTTGAGTTTCTCAATTCGTCTCTCTTACTTCGTTCTCTCATATGTCAATAAATTTTTATATTCAGATAGCCTATCTATTCATTTTTCTAACAAAAATCAATGAAGTCTAATCGATCATTTTGCCATTTGTAGGTTAATTTGTACATTTAAATTCTTCTTCAATTAAATTAATATGGCAATGAAACTTTCTTTTTCTTATTTAAATTAATTAATTAATTTCAAGTAAAGAAATCTGAAAAAAAAAAGGCTGTATAGTTAATAATACTATTAAAATAAACTAATTTTTTTATGGTGTTACTGATAATACAGTAGTAGTGGCAATAGTAATAACAATAATAACAGTAGTAGTATTAGCAACAGTAGTAGTAGTAGTAGTAGTAAAAATAGTAATAATAGTAGCAATAGCAGCAGTAACGACTACATCAGTAGCACCTGTTGTAGCAATAGTAGCAGTAATAGCAACAATAGAAGTAATAGTATTAGCAATAGCAAGAATACTAGTACCTATAAATATCCATGTACTTAAAAGCTTTTAACATAAATCACAAATGAAAATTTGAGTTTCTCAATTAGTATCTCTTACTTTTTGCTCTCATATTTTAATAAATTATTATATTCAGCTAGCCTATCTTTTCATTTTTTTTAACAAAAATAAATTAAGGCTAATTGATCATTTTGCCATTTGTAGGTTGATTTGTAAATTTAAATTCTTTTTCAATTGAATTAATATGACAACAATTTTTTTTTCTCATTTAAATTAATTGATTAATTCAAGTAAACAAATCTAAAACAAAAATGTTGTATAGTTAATAATACTATTAAAATAAACTAGATTTTTTATAGTGTTAAATATAATGTAGTAGAAGTAGCGGTAGTAGCAACAGTAGCAGTAGTTGTATTAACAGTAACAGTAGTAGTAGCGGTAGTAGTAGTAGCATTAGTAGTCGTAGTAGTTATAGCATTAGTAGCAGCAGTAAAAGTAATAGTAATAGTAGCAATAGAAGTAGTATTAAAAGTAGTAGTAGCATTAGTAGTAGTTGTAGTAGTAGTACTAGTACCTATAAATACCCATGTAGTTGAAGGTTTTTAAGATCAACCACGAATTAAAATTTGAGTTTCTCAATTAGTCTCTCTTATTTCTTCCTCTCATATTTCAACTAATTATTATATTTAACTAGCCTATCTATTCATTTTTTTAACAAAAACAAATTAAGCCTAATTGATCATTTTGCCATTTATTGGTTTATTTGTAAATTTAAATTCTTTTTTGATTGAATTAATATGACAACGAAATTTTTTTTTCTTACTTCAATTAATTAATTAATTTAAATAAAAAAATCTGAAAAAAAATGCTGAATAGTTAATAATACTATTAAAATAAGATTTTTTGTGGTGTTAGATATAATGTAGTAGTAGTGGCAGTAGTCTTCATAGTAGTAGCAACAGTAGTAGCAGTAGTAGTAGCAGTATTAGTAGCAACAGTAATAGTAGTGGTAGTAATAGTAATAGAAGTAGTAGTAATAATAACAGTAGTAGCAGTAGTAGTAGTAGATGTAGTAGCAATAGTAGCAGTAGTAGAAGTAACAATAGTAGTAGAAGTAGTTGTAGTATTAGTAGTAGTAATAGTATCATTAGTAGTAGTAGTAGTACTACTACTACTACCTATATATACTATGTACTTGAAGGTTTTTAGCATCAACCATAATCAAAACTTGAGTTTCTCAATTAGTCTGTCTTCTTCTTTTCATATTTCAACAAATTATTATATTCAGCTAGTCTATCTTTTTATTTTTCTAAAAAATAAATAAATTAATCATTTTGTCATTTATAGGTTGATTTGTACATTTAAATTCTTCTTTAATTGAATTTATATGACCACGAAACTTTTTTTTTATTATTTGAATTAATTAATTAATTCAAGTAAGAAAATCTGAAAAAAAATACTTGATAGTTAATAATACTATTAAAATAAGATTTTTTGTAGTTTTATATATAATGAAATAGTAATAGCAGTAACAACAGTAGCAACAATAGTAGCAATAGTAGTAGCAGTAGCAGTAGCAGTATTAGCAATAGTAGTACTAGCAGTAATAGTAGCAGTAGTAAAAATAGTAGTAATAGTAGTAGTAGTAACATTAACAGCAGTAGCAGCTGTAGCAGTAATAGTAACAGTAGTAATAGTAGTAGAAGTAGTAGTAGTATAACTAATAGTAGTACTAGTAGTATTAGTAGTAGTAGTAGTATTAGTACTAGTACTTATAAATCTCAATGTACTCGGAGGCTTTTAACATTAACCACAAATCAAAACTTGAGTTTTCCAATTAGTCTCTCTTACATCTTATCAAATTTTAACAAATTATTATATTCAGCTAGTCTATCTCTTCATTTTTTCTAACAAAAACAAATCAAACATAATTGTTTATTTTGCCATTTGAAGGTTAATTTGTACATTGAAATTTTTCTTCAATTGAATTAATATGATAATGAAACTTTTTTTCCTCACTTAATTAATTCAAGTAAGAAAATTTAAATTTTTTTTTAGATTGTTAATAATACAATTAAAATAACCTAGATTTTTTGTATTGTGTTAGATATAATTTTATTAAAAGTTTTACATAATTTTGTAATTTAAATTTAATATAAATTATAGTTCCAACTGTCTAAGTTCAATATAATTTTATTTAACGATTTATGGAAAAAATTAATTAATTAATTTTAGTTTGATTATTATTAAAAAATGTATAATAAATAAATAAAATAAAATATAATTATATGAATCATAGTAAATCTGTTCATTTCACAATGTAAGAATTATATTAAGGACAAAATATTATTTTACTGTTCAAATTTTGATCCATTTTATTTTGTAATTATAATTGTGTATTTCATTAAAAACAATCTCAAGTTTTTAAATTTTTTTAAATGACTAAAAAAGTTGAAAGTAAATATAAGAATTCTTTTAAAGCTAGAAATAATAGGAATATGTTGTCACTTAGACAAAAATCTTTGCATAATATGTTGCCACTTAGACAAAAAATAGTAAGAAGTATAATTGAGCTGAAGTGTTTGATTGTGCATATAATCTTATCGTTGGATCATCCAAATTTACTTCAAGTCAAATTCACATAAAAAATAACGATGAATACATAGAAGCCAGTTAGAAATTAAGTCATATGATCTTTTGGTTCTTTTTCTTTTCAGATGTTAGGTTACATTTATTCTCGAACTTAATTAAAACTATAATGGAAGGTTAGCAAGATTATTATTATTTTTCCTATTTTTATAGAGATATTTATATTTTTTTAAGATTAATATGCATATGTCATTAAAAATATTTATTTTATTAAAATGTGTATTTTTTGTTAATATTTTAATTCACTTTGTTCTGCTCGAAAGGACGTATCTCTTGATTTTTTTCTTCCAAAATTCCTAGACGTGGTTTAGAAATATATTCTTATAAATTCACAATTTTTTGGGTAAAAGTATGAATATATTAATTTACTAATTATGCAAAATTTATTTTTATTTTTAATTGAGAAAATTTTTTTATTGATGTTAAATTAGGATGGTCGGCATATGAAGACGAGGAAATTGGATTTTGGTTATCGCAAAGATTTTCTTATTTAAAGAACTTGGCTACTTACATGAGCTGGGGAAGAGAAGTATTTAGTCCACATAACATACCTAGCCGTCTAATAGGGAATGGTCACTTTCCATTGGGCCTCAGTAATGGAACAAATGCAATATATTATAAAATTAGAATTGTTGATGAAACTAATCATCATCTTATTGATTTGTGGACACAAAGGATATTAAAATTATGCTTTGAATTTAGGGAGATCTAAAGAGTTTGGTCTTGCATTTTTTTTATGGTGGTCTAGAAAAGTTAAAATGAAAATAATCTTTCTTAAAATTACTTGATAATGTATTATCTTTTCTCTTGAAAGAAAATTTTAAATGTTATATGTATAATATACATATTTGTTTTATGTATATGTATATAATATTGAGGTGTGGTAGGAAGAAATAAATATGGTTAAAGTATATTTCCCAAGCCTCCATCCCATCCTTGGTTTTATGTTAGGGTGAGATGTACTAGATAATTATGTTTTTTTGAATTTCATTAATATCATTAAGAAATAAGCAAAGCAAGCATGAAACAAGTAAATTAAACATGAGAATATAAAATTTTTATATTGGAAAAATTCAAATTTTTTAAAACATTAAATTGAACATTTTTATGGTATGGATCTAGTCTGATCAATTCTAGTATGGACTGACAACCAATTTTGTTATAACTTTTTGGTTTGATTTATTTCATTTCATATTCTTATATTGATACATATAAGAATATGTATATTCTTATTTACATTCAATTTTTCTATCTATTAATAAAAATGTATATTCTTATATATATATATATTCATTTCATATCACTTTACTTCATAAAATGACACATATATTCATCTAATTAATGAATTAAATGCATCTTTTAATTAACTGCGTAAAAAATTGATATTACTTTATGATGTGGCTTAGTGTAGTGCACACTTCACTAACGGTATGTATACATATATATATCAAATAAGATTAATTTGTAAATAATAAAAAATCTAGTGTCTTCAATTTTGTTTAAGTAATCAATTCATTAAGAGTTTGGAAAACATTACAGAAATATTGGGAGGTAAACTCTCCCAAACATACAAACAAGAATGGGAATGAGCAATCTGCGCAATGTTATGGGCTACCCTTGCCTTGTCTATGAAACTTATGGATACATTAGCTTGAAGTGTCAACAAAGTCCTACAATCTTCAATAATGAATCCGAACTCAGAACAATCTTCCCCATTGGTCATCAAAGCATTTTTTACCATTTATGCCTCCACTTCGACAACACCCGACCAAGTGATATTGGAGATTATATATTGCAGTGAATTACAGTAGCCAAGTAGTTCAGTTAGATAGGGAGATCGGCACCCTCATAACCTGTCAAAGAAAACTGTCAATACTCTTTCTGCCAAGTCTCGGATGACTACTCCCTATCCTGCCTCATAACCTGCGCCAAAAGTTGTACCGTCCACATTGCATTTCCAGACCCCAGGCAATGGAGCTTCTCACAGCAAGGACCTTGACTTGGTGCGCGAGAGTTATACCTTGCCTCTGTCTCTAACTTAATGTGTCTGTCTCCGTTCATGCAAAAACTTCCTCGCTAAAAAGATGGAGGTCTAATCACCAAACATCCTTCAAGTCCATATAAATTCATTCTACTCAAGTTAGAAGTGCCACCATAAGTAGCAAAGTATCTCCATTAACTCCCGTTTTGCCATTGTTTTAGCTTGATGTTCCATCCATTTGAATATGTCATTTATCTATCTTGCTTAGAAGTGAATTCCCAGTTTTCACCAGCAAGCCCTGGCTTTTTTCACAGTCAAATAAGACATTCTCAGTGGTTTCCTCCTTATCACATCTAGGGTGCACATTCATAATTCCAATCCCTTTCTCCTGCAGTTTAGATTTTACCAGGGGGATATTATTCAGCAATCTCCATGTGAAATTCTTAACTTTGGGGGGGACTTATGACTGCCAGAAATACTTCTACATGTTAAATGATCGTTGTGCATGGTTTGCATGGAAACCCATCAAATGCTGGTAAGCTAATTTTACGATCTATTTTCCATCCTTCGAATGATTCCAAATACATTTGTCAACCCTACTTCTGAGGCTTATCGGAATACTCATAATGACATCGACTTCCTCATCCACAATAGACCCCTAACATTTCTGTTGACATTTATTTTTATTTATTAAAGAGTTTCATCAGATGATGTTGTTTTTACTGGTACCATTGAGGGCATTAAGGATTCCTTCTACGATATGGATAGAAAATACTAATCACTTAACATTCAAATCCCCATTCCACCTGTAGTAATGAGTATCACTGAACAATTTCTTAAGCATGTTTAGTATGGGGCTTCGCAGCTTGTCTGACTAAGGCACATCAGTTACCAAAAATGGCTACACACGCACCCTCCTTCTCTAATACATACTAAACGAGTTTTATAGTCTTTCAGTAATTCTTTAATATTTATTTGGTGTTATTTTGAATTTTCTTATCCTCTATTATAATATTCCTTAACTTATTTATATTATTTCGATTTTATTGCTTATTTGGTTCCTTTTTTATTTTTTTAATTAGTGTTTCTTTTATTTATAATTTAACTTAATATCTTTTTTTATTCTCAATTTTGTTTGTTATTCCAAAAACTTTGTTATCATATCACTTTACCACTTTGGTCAATGATTCATAATTTAATTGTCTATTTATTTTATTAATGTAATTTCTAAATGTACTTACTTTGGTTCTCCATTTGCTTTATTAAGGTATTACTATTATTTTACTATTATTTTATTTTTAATTTATTGTTCTTATGACCTTCTTTGTTGATTAATTTTATAAGTGTTTAAACAAGTTTAGTGGCAGATTTCTACTTACCTATGTGTTTCTATTGGTCTACCAAGTTCTTGACTTTAATTTACTTTAAATCACTAAGCTTGTGATTAAAATTTCAAAATCATTTTCTGTATTCAATTGTTGGTTATTTCTTTCATTTCTTTTATTTTTCCATATGTACATACATATGCTTATATATATATATATCCATAACACAGATTTATATAGTTAAATTTTTTTCGTACATATAACTACGCCCATATAAATATATGTATTCATAGTAACATATACTGGAATGACCCATACTCTAGATGGAGTCACTAGTATTCATGCATATCAATCACAAATTGATGCTAAGTCAAACTAACATAAAATGTGGAAAAATTAACTTTGTCTATGACTTCTTCCCTTAAAACATTGGTGAAATTTAAAATAGTTAGCCCGTGACATGAGATGTTAACACTTTCAAAAAGATAGATAATGGTTTAGAGTTTGAAAAATTAACTCGACATTAACTGATGTTAACATATATCCTCCACACCTTATAGATCTCATTATTTCGGCTAATCTTGAGTTTTTTTCTTGGTTTTTGTGCTCTAAAAAATGGGAATAAATAAACTACACATGCTCAATAAAAACAATTTAATACCCTAACCTCCAAGACTGATAATCGAATACCTCTCTTCTCTTTTTTCTTTACTCTCATACTTCTTCAATCTTTTATTTGTAGTGACCATAGTTGATAGTATTGTTAAATGGTTACAATTACAACAATAGTTTTATTTTCTCTATTTACAGTGACAATGCACACCCATTGTTTTCACAATGTACTAAAATAACATTAACATGATATTCAATAATATAGTACGGTTTACGCTTATAGTCATAGAAAAACACACTTCATATATCGACTCTAACACAATATAGTTTACTGAAAGGTTTTTCATGATAGAAGGTTGACATTTTTAAGAAAATCAATTAGGGTCCTAAAGACTAGAAAATAGGATGAATGGCTAAAAGTAACCCAAAAAAATAAATCAAATATGATAAAGATAGAGGGACAACTGAATGTAAATTAATTTAAAAATAAAAAAATGGAAAAGTATGAAAGAAAATTGGAGACGGAAAATAAATGGGAAATCGGGGCCTATTTTGAGGGAGAGTCAAGGGGAGGAAACAACAAAATGTAGGTTTTGTTTGCAATGATTTAGAAACAAAATTTTGAATATGTGATAGGTGTTTGAGGGAGAGAACGGATGGAGAGATATGGGAATAAATGGAAAGGGTTACAAGGCAGAAAAAGGGAGAGGAATTGGACGGCCTTCTAGGGGATTATGGTGTTAAATCGAAAACCTTCCTAAGGAAACATGGGTTGTTATTTTTGGTGTGTGGATCAACTTTGTGTGGGTCTGTAGCCAGCTGGTGGCCGAAAAGTGTATGAAAATGGTGTACCTCATCTGCTGTATTGTTAACATTTGTTTATTGCATTTGTAAGCTATATGTTGTGTTAACAGTTATGTGTGTGTGAGTGGCCAAATATGGGTTAGATTTCACATCATTTCCTTGTCACATTATCTGCTAATTTTCTTTACTGTGTAATGCATTAACCTGTTGTAGGTTATTAAATGTGTTGTGTAAGTGAATGGCCAACTTGTGACCGAAATGGGCGTGACACTGAGATATTGAATATTTTACCGCTTATTTACTGACCTGGATAAATTGTCCACAAATTTGAATGTTGTGATGGGTTCTGTGAGTGGCCAGACAATGATCGTCTATGTAAGAGATTAAAATGACGTTGTTTTAGGAGACCCTAAAACGATGCCGTTTTAGGCAAAAAAAAAAAACAAAGGCGTGTTTACCTCTGGTCGAAAAAGGTGAAGAGGTAGAGATGTGTATGCCTCTGCCACTGGTCAAAAAGAAAGAAGAGGAGACCTGCACGCTGAGGAAGAAGGGTCGTGTAGGACTCCTTCTGCCCCTCCCTATAAAATGCGAAGGAAGGGAAGGAAATCAATTCCAGAAGAGAAAGGGAAAGAAAGAGAGAAAGAGAAAGAGAGAGAGAGAAAGAGAAAGAGAGAAAGGAAGATAGAGAGAGAAGGGCTACGGTTACCATCAATCAGCAGCCAAGAGAGGAGAGGAAGAAGAAGAAGAAAAAAAAAGACAAAGGAGAGGCCAGTGTTGCGCACAATGGTGTGCATGAGAACAAGACAATCTGCCGGCAGCTTAGCACGTGTTTTGCTATTTTGTGGCTCCCTTTGGCGCGATTCCACCAGATCTGTGTCGGATATGAGAGCGCAAAGCACTCTACGGTGAATTTGGGCCAATCTGTAGTAGTGATCGATGGCGAACGGCAACAGTGTATGGCGATCTAGTGGAGGTGTGTGTGGAGGCGCACAGTGAGTCCTAGGAACTCGATTCGGGTAAGTGAGTTCAAAAAACCCTGATGGTTTACCATTTTATATTTATGGTTAATTAATCATATTTAATTTTAATGCAATAAATTATTTATCCAGTTTAGAAGTACGAATAAGTCTGGACATTGATGTTTGAAATTAGGGGATAACCAATTCATTACTAACCCGATACAGATATCACTATAACAGGTTGATCTTGTACATTAGAGATAATTTCACGAACAAGATTTAGATGAAAATTAGGTAAGTGTATAAGCGATTACAAATATAATTTAATCTTTCTAAGATACTAAAACAGTGACGTTTAATAATTGATAATTAGGCACAGGATTCTGACAAGATTTTACTATTGATTGTTGTGTTCCTATTTATGTTTACTATTGAAATTGCTGATTAATTGTTTTGCTATGTTTTGGTAACTAAATTCATATATCTAGTGGTTGCTATGTAATTGAGAGTATATTAAGGATATGTAGAAGAGTCTAGGCTGGTGAATCGTTATAGTATACATGTTATAGATATAGAATATATTAAATAATAAAATTAAAAAATTTATTAGAGTGTTGAAATAAATAAGTAGACATTACAAAATTTGGGAAACTCATTTAACCGGTATCACCGAGAGGTGGGTGTGTGTATAGCCTTTTGTCGTTTAACTGACGTGAACCCTACCCATGGATACAAGTTTAGCCGGACATGGCGAAGCAACAAGTACTTTGAAATTGTAAACTGAATACTGTATACTGCAAACTGTAAACTGTAAACTGAACTATAATGTATTCACATCGTAGAGGGGATCCTTACTACTCTCGTTGATACCGGTAGAAATTGCATCTTGCAATAAAACTATTGTTAATAGGATATAAATAGATAAGAATAAATAGAGAGTCATGTGTAATGTTTATAATACTGAAATACTAAATTAATATCTACTAAATTGCTTATTGTCTAAATTGTGATACTCAATACTGAATTATGCTATTTATTGAACTGTTTATGCCTTGAGTTGTGATAATGAAATAATGAATTTTGAATATTTACCGAATACTAATTTATAAGATTTGGTTAATGAATTTTGGTGTAGATACCACATGCTTTCTGAATCAAAGAGAAAAGTGTTAAACCATCTTCATCGGTAGTTTTATATTTTCTACCAACTTGGACAGATTATCCTATTATTTATTGATACTTACATGCTTATTGAGCATATTAAGCTCACCCTATTTATTATTTATTTTTTTCATATCAATATATTCAGAAACTCGCTCCTGAATAGTGAAAGACTTGCTAAAAGATCGTTTAATTTTTATTTTAATTCGAACAGTACTTAATGTTAATGATTTCGTTCATAGATATTGGATATTTTGAGCTAAGTATGCAAGGGATGTACTTTTTATTATTTTAAAATTTGTTGTGCGAAGTATTCTTATAGATTATTTTATCATGTTATGGTGTGCGTACGGTCAGGACTCTACATGAGAGTTCGAGCTGTTATAGGTTAAATATGTGTTTGACATTCAATATAAAATGGTATATGCTGAGTTGGAAAATAGAGTGGTGGTTTTTTGCAGGAATGTAAAAATAGAATGTGCGTGGAGTGGTTACTGATATTATCGTTCTGGTTACTATGTGGGCATGCATATTGGAGGCAAATTAGTATGAATTATTAAGGAGAAGAAAATGAGCATTTAGGGACTATGAGTGGGTAAAATTAAGTTGAACATAGATTGAAGAGCAAGGAAAAATACCCTGAAATAAGTAAACCAGAATGTGAAAGATGGAACTGAAAATTGTAAGGTTAAAAATTGAGAATATGTAGCAAATGGTTATTGTGTTGGGAGGATGTTTTAACCTGCAAACGAGTGGCTGAAAGAGGCGACTATGTAGGCCAAGAATGGGGTAACATATGGGTTATGAAATAGGAGCTGCCATGGTAATTATGTTGAAATTCAAGGGAAATTTAGGTTGTAGTGTGATGGGAACCATATAAGCAGAGGGATAAATGACTATTTGTGTGGGAGAGTGATGACAAAGAGTAGAGAGACTGTTGGGGACAAGTTAGGGAAGTGGATAACGGGCTATTTGTACCTGTGAGCTTTGGGGAGAGTCTAAGATATCTAGAATTTTCCTATAAAGGGAAAAAAAGGACTGTCTGGAGTGAGAGAGAGAGTTGAGGGCGACTCTGGTTTAGGAATTTTATTGATTTCAATACATTGTTTAAATTTAAATTTAACTTTATGGGCAGGTGTAGGGTCATTCCTATTTATTTACAGATGCACTGAAACAGGAATCAAGATAGAATTCACCACCAGCGGAATCCAATACATAAGGGATACAAAAAGAGAATAAGTGAGATTTATGCCATTATACTCATATGGACATAATAATTAAAATTAACAAACATGTATAAGAACATCTTTTTTATTCACTGTGGTATAATGTATGTTGATAGGAAGCTAAGGAACATTTTGACTGTGTTGAATTAGATGATGATCAATTAGATAAGTATGTATTACTTGGTAATTTAAAATAGGATGTCTCGATTGTTATAGGTTGGGGGGCATTACAGGATAAGAGTAAATTACAGGTAAGTGATTTGAGTTGAGGAAAACACCCACTAGGGTGAATGAGTTACTGCATTGCTTGAGGTGTTGATCTAGGTTTACTGAGTGTTTTATGTTAATCTTATTATTTAATATTGTTTTTCCATATCAAATAAAACAGGAGAGTGATCCTGATCCAGTTAACCTAGTTCTGGAAACAAGGAGGAAACAAGAAAAGAGAAAACTAAAGTTGTGTAGGAGTGAAATTAGATAGAGGTTCATACAGCGAATAGGAATACAAGAACAATACTGCTGAAAAGGAGAAGAAAAAAAGAAGGCAAGAAACAGTAGGATGGATAGAGAAAATCTGTATATTCAGTTGGTAGACTTTCAGAACTATATGAATGTATGAACACATGTTTTGGATCTTCTTGAATTTGGTTTATCTTTTATATATATATATATTTTCTTGATATGTAAGTTTATGAGAACTTGTATGTGGGTTTCTGAGCTGGGTCATTACACTCTGTGAAGTGATGCATGGTTTCAAAATATTCTTTTTATTTTTAAATTTGTATATATTTAAATTCATAAAATTATATATTAGTTAATAATAAAAAGATATAATTTTAAAAAATAATAATAAAAAGATGTAGTGAAATTAATTATTTCTAAAATTATTTTATTTTGGAAAATATTTTACCTTTTATGAAGAAAATTATTTTATTTTACTTTTCTTATTTCATAAATATATAAACTTTATAATAGAAACACATATATGCATCAATACATTTGCTTATTTCATAAATATATAAACTTTATAATAGAAATACGTATACACATCAATACATTTTAAAAATAAAAGTTATAAAACTAACTTTTGGTTTGCTATTTGATTAGGTTACTAGAAAGATATTGGTGGTCTTTCTATTTGGTACCATCCTAAATATTATAATTCTAAATAATATCAAAATATTTATTAAATTGAATAATCTAATATTTTCATGAATTAACTAATTATTAACAAAGATTAATTAGTTTTATTATTATTAAAAAATAAAATAATATTCAACAACTTATTATTAAAATTAGTAACAAGAAGCAAAAAAATTAAGTTGTGCAAGAAAATAATAATATGCAGAAAATAGAAAAATATAAAAAAAAAAGAAATGGACCTGGCTTGTAGTTGTAATAGGACCGCTCGCCTGGTTGTGCTCCAGAATGTAGAAAAAAGAAGAAGAAGAATAAGAAGAATAAGAAAAAGAAATAGTAATAGTAGCAATAGTAGTAGTAACAGTAATAGTGTAACACCCATAATTTTCTTTTTTGAGGATTAAAAATTAATAAATATAAAATTTTATGATTTTGTTATTTTATTTTGTACTATTGTATTTTATTTTATTTAATTTAGAGTAAAAACTGGAATAAAATATAAGGAGGATTTAATTGAAAATAATTTTGGGGAAAAGGGATGAAAATTTGGGTTATGGGGGTATTTTTGAAAGAAAAATCAGAAAACAGGGGCCAGAATGCAATTTTGGGAAGTTTCACCACGTTAGACTCTAAGTCAGCAGTCCTGACTAACCAGGACCCGCCGAGTGGCAGAAGCGCTGACGCGGGAGGCCACACCGGGGGGGGGGGCACATGGGCGATCCGACGCGTGATCGAACGGCTGACGTCCGTTCCCGCGCGCATGGACAACCTGGATGCGCTCCATCCTGAACGAAATCGAATGGCCAGATTTAAAAGCGATCGGATGGCCCAGAGTGAATTGCGATGGATGGCCAAGATTAGATCGCGATGAACGGTCTAGATTCACTCTCTATTTAATCGCGATCGGACAGTCCAGATCAAACACACTGGATGACCCAGATCAAAAGCAAATGAGTATAAATAACCCCCATCCGCACCAAACCCTAACCCTAGCCGCAAGAACCCCTCGCTAGAGAAGACAACCTAGCCACCAGGGAGCCGACCACCGCCACCCAGCGCTGCACCGAAACCCTTTCCAACCGCAAAAAAGGTAAAAACTTTCCCTTTTGCACAAAATTCAATTTTAAGTTCACCCATGGCCAAATCGGAGTGAAAAGATCGGCCAATTGGCCGAAAAACACTTGCAAAGCTCGACGGCACTACCGCGGGAAATTTCACAAACTTCCTCTAATGAGGCCCTTCCTGATTCCTGTTTTGCGTAATGTTTCCACCGTTGTGATCATCATTTTCTTCTCTACAGGTTGAGTGACGCGAAACACCCAATCGCAATGTGAGCCAGAGGATTCGCCGCACCGGAGAGCCCTGCCACTGGTGAGTCTCAGTTTTTTTATTTTTTTTGGCCAACCAAGGCCCTTTAACGTATTTGCTTGCAGGAATCGATGCAAAATCAACCAAATTCTACCAAAAACGGTCGACTCGAGGCGGTGCAGTCACCGGAGCACGACGGAGCCACCGTGCTGGATTTTCGAAATTGCTCAAATGGGCCCTGGGACTAATTTTGGGTTTATTTGGAACATTTGTAGGTACTATAAGTGCGTTTCAATTTCTAGAGAAAAATTTAGGGAACCTAGGAATCGCCCATAGGCGCAGTAAACTGTTTAGCTCTTCGGCGTTAAATCGTGTAAGGATCCCTCACCCTACTCTCTATCATAGAACTGAAGTTTAAATAAATAATAATGTGGTATTTTGTACGATTTTAGTAGATATGCATAATTAATTACAGGTTGCTAATGGAGTCGGAACCGAAAATTATCTACTGTTATTTGTTGATCAATTTTACAGTTTATATGCATGATGGTATCTGATTTATTTTATGGCCTTGAATGCATGTATGTTTAATTGCTGTGTTTAATACTGAATCGGGAAAAAAGGAATGTTAAACGGTAACGAAATTGTGTGATTTAAATGAATAAATAAAAAGGTAGCCTTACCAGATATCCTGAGAGATGGTGGACGGATCGGGTACTTAGGGAACCCTACCGTGAACGTTGTCTCATACTGGACGGGGTATGGAGACCTGATAATTTGGTGCCCATACCGGATGGGGTATGGGGACGGTCCGCTTCACCTTCATACCAGACGGGATATTGAGGTTTAGTGTTTTGGCGCTCACACTGGATAGGGTATGGGGACGGCCCTGTAATTGAGATGTTTAAAGGAAAGGGTTCACGTGTAGCAGAGACATCCTTATGAACCCCCATGGATACTAGTAGGCTGGTGAAAAGAGAAACAGTTATTGTTTGGTTTATTGTTAATGGATATGAATTTATAATACGTTCTATGTTGCTGATGGTTCATGAAATTACGATATATATGATATTATTGTTTTTATAGGTTGTTTTCATAAATTTCACTATGGAAAGTGAACTAAAGATGATTTGATGATTGATAAATGAATTTACTAATTTTAATGCTCCATTAGTAGTTTTTAATTTTATACCAACCCTTACTTCTGTGCTGGTGATATAGTGTGATATCCTTACTAGGATAGTGTACCTCATCCTTTATTTAGCCATTTCAGATCAAGAGGACTTGGTTCTAGAGCCCGGTCCGCAAGAAAATTGCGAGTAGATGCTAGATATTTTCTATTTTCTATTGTTTTTCTTATTTCTTGTGTTTCTTTTAGAGAATTAATTCTGTAATGCTGTTTAGTACTTTTAAGTTATTGTGTAAGGAATATAAACCTTAGCCTTTTATTTTGCCTCTGCACTTAAATTATTATATATTTCCTTTTGGATTTCTAGAGTCATTACAAATAACAGCAGCAGTAGTACTAGTAGTAGTAACTATAATAGCAATAGCAGCAGTAGTAACAGTAGCAACAGCAGCAACAGTAGTAGTAGTAGTAGTAGTAGCAACAGCAGTAGTAGTAGTATCAGCAGCAGTAGTAATAGTAGTAATAGTAGTAATAGTAGTAGCAACAGTAGTAAAAGTAATAACAGTAGTAGCAGCAACAGCAACAATAGTAGCAGTAGTAGTAGTACTAGCAGTAGCAGTACTAGCAGTAATAACAATAGCAACAGAAGCAATAGTAGCAATAGTAGCAACAACAGTAGTAATAGTAGTAATAATAATAGTAGTAGTAGTAGTACCTATAAATACCCATGTACTTGAAAGCTTTTAGCATCAACCACAAATCAAAGCTTGAATTTCTCAATTAATCTCTCTTACTTCTTCCTCCCATATTTCAACAAAGTATTATATTCAGGCAGCCTATCTCTTTATTTTCTCTAACAAAAATAAATCAAGCCTAATTGATCATTTTTCCATTTGTATGTTGATTTGTACATTCAAATTCTTCTTCAATTGAATTAATATGACAACAAAACTTTTTTTTCTCTCATTTTAAATTAATTAATTAATTCAAGTAAGAAAATCTGAAAAAAAAAGTTGGACAGTTAATAATACTATTAAAATGAAGTAAATTTTTTGTGTTGTGTTACATATAATTTTATTAAAAGCTTTAAACAATTTTGTAATTTAATTTTAATAGAAATTATAGTTCCAATTGTTTAAGTTTAATATAATTTTATTTGAAAATTGATAAAAAAAAATTAATTAATTTTAGTATAATTATAATAAATAAATAAACTAAAAAATAATTATATAAATCATAGTGAATCTGCTCATTTCACAATGTAAGAATTATATTAAGGACAACAATATTTTACTGTTCAAATTTTAATCCATTTTCTTTTGTTATTGTAATTGTGTATTTTATTAAAAAATAGTCACAAGTTTTTAAATTCTTTTAAATGACTAAAAGAGCTAAAAGTAAATATTTGATATTGATCTGGGCAACAATATTTTTTAGAAAATTAATTTAAATAATTAATATAATTTACTATAGTTTACTATCACAAAGAGTTGTCGGGACACCACTATCAACGTGTAACGGCCCCGAAAATTTAAATGAAATATATGTATTAAAAATCTCAAATGCGGAAGCGTAATAAAAATTTTGATTAACATCCCTTACACAATAACCAAAACGTACTCAAAACATGAAGGAACAAATTAACTAAAAGAGATACTCGAAATAAAAACTATAAATATAACTATGAAGTCTTTAGGCGTTCCCTTCACCATCTTCCTGTGAAACGGGCTCGGGAACAACGTCTTCCTGATCTGAAATGGTTAAATAAGGGATGAGCTACACCAGCCCAGTAAAGACATCACACTATCTCACCGCCACGGAAGTAAAGGTGGGTAGAAAACAAAAATGACAAATGGAGCATAATTTATAACAAACTCGTTTATTAACATAAAAACCTTTACTGTCCACTTACCTCGGTGAGATCCATGAAAAAAACATATGAAAACAATAACCTTATAATATCATGAAATCATACACACTTTATAACATAACACATATTATACCTTTACATTTCAATCATCAGAAAATAGATTTGCTCTTTTACCAGCCTACTAGTATCCCTGGGGATCCATAGGGGGTCCCCGCTACACATGAACCATTAACATTTACAACCTGATTCCAGGGCCGTCCCCATACCCCGTCCGGCATGGGCGCCAAAAACATGAACCTCAATACCCCGTCCGGTATGAGGGTGAAACGGGCCGTCCCCATACCCCGTCTGGTATGGGCGCCAAAACACATAAGGTCTCCATACCCCGTCCGGTATAAGAGACCAAGTTCCCGGTAGGGTTCCCTACGGACCCGGTCCGTCCACCATCTCCTAGGATATCTAGTCAGACTGTCCACATTATCCATTTTGCCTTTTTTCTTGATCTTAATCATCCTATCATACATAACATGTAAACTAGTAATTGATATCAAACAAGACAACACAGTATCGGGTTCACCATAATACAAACCATAATAAAAAAAAAATCATGATTTATGCATATGAGACCATAACATAATTACATCAAACATCATACTGCATTTTATACTGAAAATTAGATCAAATAACAACTAACCAACAATATATCAAACTCGGGCTCCATTGGCAACCTTAATCAATTATACATCTATAAAGTCACAAAGTACAGTTTAATTATTTATTTAGCTTTAATACCGTGATAGGAAACAAGGTGAGGGGTCCTTACTTGTTTCGGGGTCTGAATTCGACTCTACAGTGCGCCTACAGCCTGTCCCTAATTTCCCTGAATTTTTTCTGAAAAACTAAAACGCACTACCGGTACCTGCACGTGTTCCAAAAAATCAGACCTAGGGCCTCTTTCAGCCAATATCAAAATTTCGACACGGCAGTTCCGCTGTGCTCCGGCGATAAGCGGCGGCGATCCGCCTCGGGTTGGCGTTTTTTGGCCATTTTCAGTCGAATTCGGCCACACTTGCATCAGTCCCTGCAATAAAACAGCCCTAGGGCCCTCGGTGGGCCAAAAAATTACGAAAAATTGAGACTTACCGACGGTGATGCTTTCGGGTGCGGCGGCTCCTCCGGCGTGAGTCGCGTTTTGATGTTTGGCTCCGATCAACCTGTAGAGAAAAGAACGGTGATCACAGTGGTATCAAATTTGCATCGAACGGAGGCCGTGAAGGGCCTCATCGGAGGTAAAAACAGAGGGGGGTCGCGGCAGTGCCGCTGGACTTCAGCTGGGTTTTTCAGCCGTTTGGCCGGTGATTTGGCTCCGGTTTGGCCATAGGCAAACTCAGCATCGAAAAATGAGCTAGGAGGAGAAAATTTACCTCGATCGGCGGTCGGAAACTTCCCCGGTGTGGCGGCGGCCGGCTCCTCCAGCAAGGCACTGACGGCTAGGGTCTTGTGGTCAAGTGTGAGTGGGGTTATTTATACCTTTTACCTTTCAATCTCAACCGTCCATCAAGATTAAATCTGGACCGTTCGATCGCGATTTAATTGGGATTAAATCTAAGCCATCCATTGCGATGCAATCTGCGCCGTCCGTGCCTGATTGAATCTGGGCCGTCCGTACACGTGAATCTGGACCGTCCGTGCGCACGTTTGATCTGGGCTGTCTCTGCACGCGGGAACGGATCTGGGCCGTCCGATCGCGCGCACGCGGATCGCCCACGTGGCCCGTCCCGTGTCAGCGTTTCTTTGCCACGCGACATGGCCTGGTTTGTCAGGGCTGCTGACCGAGCCGCTGACGTGGCACAACTTTTTTAAATTGCGTTTTGACCCCCTGATTTTCGATTTTCTTTTTAAAAACACCCCCAGAATCTAAATTTTCACCTCTTTTTCCTAAAATCAATTTTAATTAAATCCAAATAATATTTTTACCCAATTTTATCATTATTATTATTTTTATTTTCATTAAATTAAATTAAATAAAAATCTAAAAAATTCAAATAAATAAAAAATAAAAATAATAAGATAAAATAAGAAAAAAAACACTTGGGTGTTACACAACGTGGATACAATTACAGTAACAATGATCACATTTTTATCTTATTACAAATCAAATACAATGCATAGTAAAAATAATCATAGTTGTACTTGATCACACAACAAATATAATGCATAATAACGTTAATCACATATGTACGAGAACACATAACAGGTACAATTCACAATAATAACATCACATTTGTACAAAATCTCACAACATGTACAATTCACAATAACAGCATCACATTTGTAGAAGATCACACAACGGCTACAATGCACAATAGCATTATTGTCATAAGCAATAATCATACAAGAGAAAAAGTGTACAATAACCTTATTGTCCATGTAATAGGGTTCACTATCAATTAGATAGACGAGATTTTTATCATATACACACCCTCACACACTCGATATTTGACTAAACAGTTAGATGTATCACACAGTTTCATACTATTTAAAATTTTCCTTATATTGATATAAATTTTCACTCAATAATCTTTATTAAATTTCTTTGAAGTTTACTACTATAATTTAACTTTGTGAATGTATCTTCTTTCTCTTATTTTATTTGAATTTTAATGATTTTTCCTCTAAACATTTGACCTTACGAAAAGTCTTAATCTCTGTATTCTCAATTAAGTTTTTCCCATGTACTCTCCTTAAGCATTGTAAATTTCCTTTACTTTGTCTAATAGTTATTCATGTATTTTCTTTGTATTTTTTACGGTGTAATCCAATTTAAATTTAAAAAATCATAATCCAATTTAAATTTAAAAAATCACTCTAACTAATTTTTATCAAACATACAAGGTCTGTTTTTTTATCTGATTATAAGTATTTATAACATTTTTCCTTTTTTTTCCTTGGTGTATTAATACCCTTATAAAGCCCTTTATAGATTTTTATATTCATTCCATTACCAAAATTCATAATTAAAGGTAGTGTTCCCTTGCACCACAAGCCTAAGCCAACCAGTGCTCTTTTATTTGACCCATTGCAAGTTCTTAACCACCCCGCTCATCCTTTAACTGGGCCAGTACCCCAAACTCCCTCTTAAACAGACAAACCGTCCATAAAACTGAATGTTGTGATGGGTTGTGTTAGTGGTTGGACAATGATCATCTATGGAAGAGACTAAAATGATGTCGTTTTGGGAGACCCCAAAACGGTGTCGTTTTAGGTTAAAAAAAATAGAGGCATGTTTACCTTTAGGTGAGAAAGGTGAAGAGGTAAACGTGTGTATGCCTCTATTATTGGCTGAAAGGAAAGAAGAGGAGACCTGCACACTGAGGAAGAAGGGTCGTGCAAGACTTCTTTCGCCCCTCGCTATAAAATACAAAGGGAGGGAAGGAAAATGGTGCAGGAAGAAAGAGAGAAAGAGAGAGAGAGAGAGAGAGAAAGAGAGAGAGAAAGAGAGAGAGAGAGAGAGAGGAAGATATAGAGAGAAGGGCTACGATTACCATCAATTGGAAACCGAGAGAGGAGAGACCAGTGCTGCATGCAACGGTGCGCATGAGAAGAAGATGATCTGTGCGGCAGCTGGACATATGTTTTGCTGTTCTGCGGCTCCCTTCGGCGTGATTCCACTAGATTTGTGTTAGATCTGAGGGCATGAAGTGCTTTATTGTGAATTTCAGTCAATTTATAGGAGCAATCGACGGCGAACGGTTGTGGTGCATGGCGATCCGGTGGAGTTGCGTGGACTTCTGGTGGTTGCGCACAGTGATTCCTAGGAACTCGGTTCAGGTAGGTGAGTTCAAAAAACCCTAATGGTTTACCGTTTTATATTTAAGGTTAATTAATCTTATTTAATTTTAATGCAATAAATTATTTATCTGGTTTAAAATTAGGGGATAACCAATTCATTACTACCATGATACAGATATCACTATAACAAGTTGATCTTGCACATCAGAGATAATTTCACGAACAAGATTTAGATGAAAATAAGTTAAGTGGATAAGCAATTATAAATATAGTTTAATATTTCTAAGATACTAAAACTGTGATGTTTAATAATTGGTAATTAAGCGCAGGATTCTGACAATATTTTACTATTGATTGTTGTGTTCTTATTTATATTTACTACTAAAATTGCTGATGAATTGTTTTACTATATTTTGGTAACTGAATTCGTATATGTACTAGTTACTATGTAATTGAGAATTTATTAAGGATATGTAAAAGAGTCTAGGCTTGTGAATAGTTCAGTATGCGCATTATAGGTATAAAATATATTAAATAATAAAAATTAGAAAATTTATTAGAATTGAAATAAATAAATAAACATTAAAAGATTTGGAAATCTCATTTAACCGGTATCACTGAGGAGTGGGTGTGTGTATAGCCTTTTATCGTGTGACTGTGGTGAACCCTACCCGTGGTTACGACTTTAGCCAAACGTGGAGAAGCAAAAAGTACTATGAAACTATAAACTGAGTATTATATACTGCAAACTGTAAACTGTAAACTATGAACTGAACTATAACGTATTCACATCGTAGAGGGGATCCTTACTGCTCTTGTTGATATCGGAAGAAATGGCGTCTCGCGATGAAATTATTGTTAATAGGATATAAACCGATAAGAATAAATAGAGAGTCATTTGTAACATTTGTAATACTAAAATACTAAATTAATATCTACTGAACTGCTTATTGTCTAAATTGTGATACTGAATACTAAATTATGCTATTTATTGAACTGTTTATACCTGGAGCTATGATACTGAAATAATGAATTTTGAATGTTTATTAAATAAAATGATTTATAAGATTTAGTTAATGAATTTGGGTGTAGATACCACGTGCTTTCTTAATTAAAGAGAAAAATATTAAACCATCTTTGTCGGTAGTTTAATGTTCTCTACCAACTTGGACATATTATCCTATTATTTGTTGGTACTTACATGCTTATTGAGCATATTAAGCTCACCCTATTTATTATTCACTTTTTTTAGATTAGGAGATTCAGAACCCCGCTTCTGAATAGTGAAAAACTTGCTAGAAGATCATTTAATTTTTATTTTCATTCGAATAGTATTAATGTTAATGATTTCATTTTTAGTGAGTATTTATTTTAGAGTTTAGACATGCCTCATGGATATTGGATATTTGAGCTAAGTATGCAAGGGATGTACTTTTTATTATTTTAAAATTTGTTGTGCGAAGTATTTTTATAGATTATTTTATAATGATATGGTGTGCGTACAATTAGGAGTCTACATGAGAGTTCGAGCTGTTACAATTTAAATATGTGTTTGACATTCAATATAAAATGGTATATGCTGAGTTGGAAAATAGAGTGGTGGAAAACACCAAAGGATTGCAGGTATGTGAAAATAGAATGTGCACGGAATGGTTGCCGACATTATCGCTCTGGTTACTATGTGGGAATGAAGATTGTAGGAAGATTAGTATGAAATTATTAAGGAGAAGAAAATGAGCACTTAGGGACTATGAGTGGGAAAAATTAAGTTGAACATAGGTTGAAGAGTGAGGAAAAATACCTTGAAATAGGTAAAGAAGAACGTGAAAGATGGAACTGCAAATGGTAAGGTTAAAAATCGAGAATATGTTGCAGATGGTTACTGTGTTTGAAGGGTGTTTTAACCTACAAAGGAGTGGCTGAAAGGGGAAATTGGGTAGACCAAGGATGAGGTAACATATGGTTATGAAATAGGAGCTGCCATGGTAATTATGCTCAAATTCAAGGGAAATTTAAGTAGTAGTATGATGGGAACCATAAGCAGAGGGATAAATGGCTATTTGAGTGGGAGAGTGATGACAAAGAGTTGAGAGACTATTAGTGTAACACCCATTAATTTTATTATTATTATTATTAATTTTTAATTTATTTTATTTAGTTTATTTTGTAATTATTGAAATTTTAATTGATTAATTTAATTTAATAAAAATAAAAATAATAATAATGATAAAATTGGGTAAAAATATTATTTGGATTTAATTGAAATTGATTTTGGAAAAAAGGAGTGAAAATTTGGATTCTGGGCGTATTTTTGAAAAGAAAATCAGAAACCGGGGGTCAAAACATAATTTAGAAAAGTTGTGCCACGTCAGTACCACGTCAGCAGCCACGTCAGCGGCCCGGTCAGCAGCCCCGGCCAACCAGGATGCGCCATGTGGCAAGGACACGCTGGCCGGGGGACGGGCCACGTGGGCGATCCGCGTGCGCGCGATCAGACGACCCAGATCCGTTCCCGCGCGCACGGATGGCCCAGATCAAACGTGCGCACGGACGGCCCAGATTCACGCGCACGGACGGCCTAGATTCACGCGCACGGACGGCCCAGATTCACGCGCACGGACGGCCCAGATTCACGCACACGGACGGCCCAAATTGCATTGCGATGAACAGCCCAGATTTAATCCCAATTAAATCGCGATCAAACGGCCCAGATTCAATCTTGATGGACGGTCAAGATTAAAAGGCGAAGGGTATAAATACCCCCACCCACACCTGACCAAAAAAACCCTAGCCACCAGTGCTCGCCGGAGAAGAAGAACCAGTCACCGGAGGAGCCGGCCGCCGCCACCCGCCGCCGCACTGGGGAAGTTTCCGACCGCCGATCGAGGTAATTTTTCTCCCCCTTGCTCATTTTTCGACGCTGAGTCCGCCTATGGCCAAACCAGAGCCAAACCACCGGCCAAACGGCCGAAAAACTCAGCCAAAACCCAACAGCGCTGCCGCGCCCCTCCTCAGTTTTTGCCTCCGATGAGGCCCTTCCCGGCCTCCGTTCGATGCAAATTTTATACCACTGTGATCACCGTTCTTTTCTCTACAGGTTGATCGGAGCCAAACATGAAAACGTGACTCACGCCGGAGGAGCCGCCGCACCAGAGAGCACCACCGCCAGTAAGTTTCGATTTTTCGTGATTTTTTGGCCCACCGAGGGCCCTAGGGTTGTTTTATCATAGGGATCGATGCAAGCATGGCCGAATTCGACCGAAAACGGCCAACCCGAGGCGAATCACCACCGTAAGCGGCGGCGCCATCGCCGGAGCACGGCAGAGCCGCCGTGCCGAAATTGCGATATTGGCCGAAAGGGGCCCTGGGTCTAATTTGGGATTTTTTGGGACACGTGCAGGTACTAGTAGTGCGTTTCAGTTCGCCGGAAAAAATTCAGAAAAAATTAGGGACAGCTTGTAGGCGCACTGTAGAGCCGTATTCAGACCCCGAAACAAGTAAGGACCCCTCACCCTATTTCCTATCACGGTATTAAAGTTCAATAAATAATAAAACGGTACTTCATGAATCAATAGATGTGTGAAATTGTTTAAGGTCGCTAATGGAGCCCGAGTCTGGTATATTTGTCGGTCAGTTGTTGTTTGTTCTATTTTATAATTTTAAATGCAGTATGATGTCTGATGTCCTCATTTCATAGTTTCGTGTGCATATATCACTATTTTATTGATTTTGGGTTGAATGACTGAGAACCCGATGTTGTGTGTTGTCTTGTTTGGCATAAATTACTGGTTTGCTGGTTTGTGTGTGATTTGATGATGCTGACTGAGGAAAAGGAAATAAAAGGTTATGAAAATTGATAATTGTATAATGTGGTCAGCCTGACTAGATATCCTGGGAGATGGTGGATGGACCGGGTCCGTAGGGAACCCTACCGGGATTGTGGTCTCTCATACCGGACGGGGTATGGAGACCTTATGTGTTTTGGCGCCCATACCGGACGGGGTATGGGGACAGCCCGTTTCACCCTCATACCAGACGGGGTATTGAGGTTTATGGTTTTAGCGCCCATACCGGTCGGGGTATGGGACGGCCCTGGAATCTGATTACAAATGTTAAGGGTTCACAGGTAGCGGGACCCCTATGGATCCCCATGGATACTAGTAGGCTGGTAAATGAGGAAAATATGTTGTGTAATGATTGAAATGCAAAGACGTGGTAAGTATTATGTTATACAGTTCATATGATTTCATGATGATGATTATGTTATTGCTTTCGTATGTTGTTTTATGAACTTCACCGACGTAAGTGGACAGCAAAGGATTTTATTATTGATAAAAGAATTTGTTATAAATTATGCTCCATTGGTCTTTTTGTGTTTTCTACCCACCTTTACCTCCGTGGTGGTGAGATAGTGTGATGTCTTTACTGGGCTGGTGTAGCTCATTCCTTATTTAACCATTTCAGATCAGGAAGACATTGTTCCCGAGCCCGTTCCGCAGGAAGACAGCGAATGGGACGCCTAAAGACTCCGTAGTTATATTTATAGCTTTTATTTTTTAGTTTCTCTCTTAGTTAGTTTGAAATTTATATTTTGAGTACGTTTTGGTTATTGTGTAAGGGATGTTAGTCAAAATTTTTATCACGCTTCCGCATTTGACATTTTTAATATATATATTTCATTCAAATTTCCGGGGCCGTTACAATTAGGGACAAGTTAGGGAAATAGATAACAGGCTATTTGTACCTATGAACTTTGGGGAGAGTCTAAGATATCTAGAATTTTCCTATAGAGGGAAAAAAAGGGACTGTCTGGAGTGAGAGAGAGCGTTGAGGGCGACTTCGATTTAGAAATTTTATTAATTTTAATACATTGTTTAAATTTAAATTTAACTTTATGGGCATGTGTGGCTCATTACTGTTTATTTACAGATGCAGTAAATCAGGAATCAAGACATGATTCACCACCAGTTGAATTCAATACATTAGGGTATACAAGGAGAGAATAAGCGAGATTTACGCCATTATACTCATACAGACATAACAGCTAAAATTAACACACATGTATAAGAACATCTTTGTTATTCACTGTGTATGTTGATAGGAAGCTAAGTGTACTTGATATATAAGTATGTGGAGGAGGTTATGCCTTTTACATGTACATTTGTAAGGAATATTTTGACCGTGTTGAATTAGATGATGATGAATTTGACAAGTATGTATTACTTGGTAATTTAAAATAGGATGTCTTGACTGTTATAGGTTGCGCGATGTTACAGGATAAGAGGAAATTACAAGTAAGTGATTTGAGTTGAGGAAAACACCCACTAGGGTGAATGAGTTACAGCATTGTAATGTAAATTCTGATTGCTTAAGGTGCTGATCTAGGTTTACTGAGCGTTTTATATTAATCCTATTATTTAATATTATTTTTTCATATCAAATAAAACAAGAAGGTGATCCCGATTTACTCAACCTAGTTAATAATACTATTAAAATAAACTACATTGTTTGTGGTGTTAAATATAATGAAGTAGTAGTAGCAACAGTAGCAGTAGTAGTAGTAACAGTATTAGCAGCAGCAGCAGCAGCAGTTGTAGCAGTAGTACCAACAGTAGAAGTAACAGTAGTAGTAGTAGTAGCAGTAGCAATAATATGATAATAGTAGTAGCATTAGTAGTAATAGTAGTTTAGTACCAGTACCTTTAAATATCCATGTACTTGAAGGCTTTTAACATTAGCCACAAATCAAAACTTGAGTTTCTCAATTAGTCTCTCTTACTTCTTCCTCTCATATTTCAATAAATTATTATATTCAGGAAGCCTATCTATTTATTTTTTCTAACAAAACAAATCAAGCCTAATTAATCATTTTGCTATTTGTTGGTTTATTTGTAAATTTAAATTCTTCTTTAGTTGAATTAATATGACAACGAAACTTTTTTTTCTTTTTAAATTAATTAATTAATTTAAGTAAGAAAATCTAAAAAAAATGTTGGATAGTTAATAATACTATTAAAATAAGATTTTTTGTGGTGTTAAATATAATGTAGTAGTGGCAGTATTCTTAATAGTAATAGTAACAGTAGCAGCAGTAGTAGTAGCAGTCTTATTAGTAGTAGTAGTAGTAGCAATAGTAGTAATAGTAGTAATAGTAATAGAAGTAGTAGTAATAATAGTAGTAATAGTAATAGTAGTAGCAGTTGTAGCAATAGTAGCAATAATAAAAGTAACAGTAGTAGAAACAATAGCAGTAATATTAGTAATAGTAATAGTTGCATTAGTAGTAGTACTACTACTACCTATATGTACTATGTACTTGAAGGCTTTTAGCATCAACTATAAATCAAAATTTGAGTTTCTCAATTAGTCTGCCTTACTTCTTCCTATCATATTTAATAAATTATTATACTCAGCTAGCCTATTTTTTCATTTTTTTAAAAAATAAATTAATTGATCATTTTGTCATTTGTAGGTTGATTTGTACATTTAAATTCTTCTTCAATTGAATTTATATAAAAATGAAACTTTTTTTCCTTATTTAAATTAATTAATTAATTCAAGTAAGAAAATCTTTAAAAAAATGTTGCATAGTTAATAATACTATTAAAATAAGATTTTTTGTGGTATTAAATATAATAAAGTAGTAATAGCAGTAACAGCAGTAACAGTATCAGTAGTAGTATTAGCAATAATAACACTAGTAGTGGTAGTAACAGTAGTAAAAAGAGTAGTAATAGTACCAGTAGTAACGTTACCAGCAGTAGCAGTTGTAGCAATAATAGTAATAGTAATAATAGTAGTAGAAGTAACATAGTACTAGCAATAGCAATAATATTAGTAGTAATAATAGTATTAGTACTAGTACCTACAAATACCCATTTACTTGAAGGCTTTTAACATTAACCACAAATCAAAACTTGAGTTTCTCAATTAGTCTCTCTTACTTCTTCCTCTCATATTCAATTATTATATTTAGCTAGCATATCTCTTTATTTTTTCTAACAAAAACAAATCAAGCCTTATTGGTTATTTTGACATCTGTAGGTTAATTTGTACATTCAAATTCTCCTTCAATTGAATTAATATGATAACGAAACTTTTTTTTCCTCATTTAAATTAATTCAAGTAAGGAAATTTGAAAAAAAAAAATCTGGATTGTTAATAATACTATTAAAAATAAACTAGATTTTTTATATTGTGTTAGATGTAATTTTATTAAAAGTTTTAAATACTTTTATAATTTAATTTTAAAAGAAATTGTAGTTCCAACTGTCTAAGTTTAATATAATTTTATTTGAAGATTTATGAAAAAAAATTAATTAATTAATTTTAGTATGATTATAATTAAAAAATGTATAATAAATAAATAAACTAAAAAATAATTATATGAATCATAGTAAATCTGCTCATTTCACAATTGGTTCTTTTTCTTTTCAGATGTTGGGTTAAATTTATTCTCAAACTTAATTAAAACTACAACGGAAGGTTAGCAACGATTATTATTATTTTTTCCTATTTTTATAGAGATATTTATATATTTTTTTGAGGTTAATATGTATATGTCATTAAAAAAAATTATTTTATTAAAATGTGTATTTTTGTCAATATTTCAATTCACTTTGCTCTGCTTGGAAGGACATATCTCTTGATTTTTCTCTTCCCAAAATTTCTAGACGTGGTTTAGAAATATATTTTTATAAATTCACAATTTTTTGGATAAAAATATAAATATTAATATTTACTAATTATGTAAAATTTATTTTTATTATTAATTGAATTTTTTTTTTATTGATGTTAAATTATGATGGTCGGCGTATGAAGATAAGGAAATTGGATTTTGGCTATCACAAAGATTTTCCTTTTTAAAGAATTTGGCTACTTACATGAGTTGGGGAAGAGAAGTATTTAGTTCACATAACATACCTAGCCGTCCAATAGGGAATGGTCAATTTCCATTGGGCCTCAATAATGGAACAAATGCAATATATTATAAAGTTAAATTTTTTGATGAAACTAATCATTATCTTATTGATTTATGGACACAAAGGATATCAAAACTATGCTTTGAATTTAGGGAGATTTAAAGAATGTTTCTTCTAAAAGAACAAATAAAAAATTAAAGAAATAAACAAAAAATAGACAACTGAGCATCTTAGGACGATCTACACTAGCTTTTGAAGGAGTTTGGGTGGTGAACTATTCACAACCCTCTTGTTGATCGGGATCTGAGTTTTGGTCCTCTTGATCTGAAATAGTTAATGAATGAGTGAGCTACACTAACCTAGTAAGAATATCTCACTAGTCACCGATACAGAAATAAATGTTAGTAAAAATTATAAAAATAATAAATGGAGCTCTTAAATTAAGTAAATTAATTTATCATAAATAAAATCATTTATTGAATACTTACCGTAGCGAGATTTTTAAAACCGACCTATAGAGGCTGTAACACCCAATAATTTATTTTATTTTTATTTTTATTTTTTTAATATAGTTATTTATTTATTTATTTTATTTTATTTTAATGAAAAGAAGGGTAAAAATTTGTTAAGGATTAAATTAAAAATAATTTTGGAAAAAAGGGTGAAAATTTGGGTTCTGGGGGTATTTTTGATAGAAAAATTAGAAATCGGGGGTCAAAATATAATTTAAAAAAATTACACCACGTCAGATGCCCAGTCAGAAGCCCCGACCAACCAAGACGCACCAGGTGGCAGAGGCACTAATCCGGGAGGCCACGTGGGGGGAGCCACGTGGGCGATCCGCGTGTGCGTGATCAAACGGCTGAGGTCCATTCTCGCGCGCACGGACGGCCCAGATTGGAAGTGCGCACGGACGGTGAGATTAAATCGCGCACGGATGGCCCATATTGAATCGCGCACGGACAGTCCAGATTGAATCACGCACGAACAGCCCAGATTGAATCGCGATGAACGATCCAGATTCACTCCCTATTTAATCGTGATCAGACAGTTCAGATCAAAAGCGAATGGGTATAAATAACCCCATCCGCACCCAAACCCTAACCCTAGCCGTTGGGGAGCCGACCACCGCCACCTGCCGCCGCACTACAGAAATTTCCGACCGCTAAACAAGTTAAAAATCTCACCCTTTACTCAGAATTTAATTTTTAACACACCCATGACCAAATCGAAGCAAAAGGACCGGCCGATTGGCTGAAAAATGCTGGTAAAGCCCAGTGACGTCGCCGTGGGGTATTTTGAAAAATGCCTCTGATGAGGCCCTTCCCGATTCCTGTTCGATGTTATTTTTCCACCGTTATGATCATCGTTTCCTTCTCTACAGGTTGACCAAAGCAAAACACTCAACCGCAACGTGAGCCAGAGGAGCTGTCGCACTGGAGGGCCCCGCCAACGGTGAGTTTCGATTTTCTACGTTTTTTCGACCAACCAAGGGCCCTAAGTGTGTTTTCTCACAGGAACTGATGCAGATTTGGCTGAATTCGGCCAAAAATAGCCAAAAACAACCAAGCTGAGGCGAATCGCCCCGCGAGCGGTGGCACCGTCGTCAGAGCACGACGGCCAGATTTCTAAAATTGGCCGAGTAGGCCCTAGGACTATTTTTTGGTTATTTGGGACATTTGTGGATACCGTAAGTGGGTTTCAATTCTCGAAGAAAAATTCAGGGAACCCAAGGACTGCCCGTAGGCGCAGTAAACCATTTAGCTTTTCGGTGTCAAATCAGGTAAGGACCCCTCACCCTATTTGCTATCATGTAATTGAAGTTTGAATAAACAATAATACGATATTTTGTGTGATTTTAGAAAATGTGCATAATTGATTACAGATTGCTAATGGAGCCCGAATTAGACATTGTTCTCTGTTGATTTTTGTTGATTGATCTTGCAGTCTAAAAGCATGATGGTTTCTGGTTTATCTATTTTAGGGTTCAAATGTATGTATTACTATTTTACTTGACCCTTGTTTGATTTTGAGATTTGAGACATGATTGCATTACCTTATGCATGTTTATTTCTTTACATGATTATATTTGATTTGGTAACGGAGACTAAGGAAAAATAGGAAAGGGGTGTGATCAAATAAACAGATAAGACTACAGCCTCACTAGATATCCTGGGAGATGGTGGATGGACTGAGTTCATAAAGAACCCTACCCTGAATGTTGTCTCATACCGGACGGGGTATGGAGACTTGGTAATTTGGCGCTCATACCGGACGAGGTATGGGGATGGCCCGCTTCACCCTCATACCGAACAGAGTATTGAGGTTTAATGTCTTGGTGCTTATACCAGACGGGGTATGGGGATGGCTCTGTAATTAAGATTATTAAGGAAAAGGGTTCATGTGCAGTGGGGACACCCCTATGGATCCCCATGGATACTAGTGGGCTAGTGAAATGAGAAACGGTTATGATTTAGTTATTGTTAATGAATATGAATTTATAATATATTTTATGTTATTGATTGTGCATGAAGTTATGATCTGTATGATGTTATTGTCTTTATAGGTTATTTTAATAAATTCCACAATGGTAAGTAGAGGGTAAATGGTGTTATTTTTAATAAATATTTTGGTTTAAATTTAGTGCTCCATTAGTTGTTTTAATTTTCTACCAACCTTTACTTCTGTGCCGGTGATATAGTTGATGTCCTTACTGGGATAGTGTAGCTCACCCCTTATTTAACCATTTCAGATCAAGAGGACCTGGTTCCCGAGCCTGATCCGCACGAACATTGCGAGTAGATGTTAGATACTTTATATTTTCCTTTACTTTTCTCATTTCTTGTGTTTTTTTCAGAGAATTCATTCCGTAATGTTTGTTTTACTTTAAAGTTATTGTGTAAGGGATGTAAACCTTAACCTTTTATTTTGCTTCCGCACTTAAATTATTATATATTTTCTTTTAGATTTTCTGGGGTCGTTACAGAGGCAATAACACAAACAACATCATAATCTCATATTCAATTAGGCAGAACAACAACTTTTTCTTTTTTATTTTCTTACTGGTACCTCTGGGGGTCCATAGGGATGTCCCACCACACGTAAATCCATAACAAAACTTATCAACTAACCGACCATCCCCATACCCCATCCAGTATGAACACCAAAAGTACCATACCTCAATACCCTGTTCGGTGTGAGGGTGAATCAGGCCGTCCCCATATCTCGTCTGGTATGAGCGCCAAAAATAGCATTCCTCGATACCCCATGAGGTAATGTTTACAGTAGGGTTCCCTATGTACCCGGTCCGTCCACCATCTCCTAAGATATCCAGTAAGACAACTGTTTCATTAATTAACTTAACAAAATAATTTTTTGTTTACATTTAAATTTTAATTTCACAATTTAACTATAAATCACGCAAGACAAGCAATACATGCATCAAGAAAACATAACTGAATCATCTTACTAATTTCAGTGTATTATCATGCATTTAAAACTGTACAATCAAACAATCAGTTAAAACAAGACAAACAGTAATAAATAACCGATTCCGGCTCCATTAGTAACCTGTAATTAATTATCAAAGTTTTCTAAATTACGCAAAATATCGTATTATTTATAATTAGACTTCAATTCCATAATAGGGAATAAGGTGAGGGATTCTTACTCGAATCGATGTCCGAAATACTGAACTTTCTACTGCGCCTACTAGCAGTCCCCGAGTTTCCTGAATTTTCCTATAGAGGTAAAAACACGCTTCATGTACCTAAAAATACCTCAAAAAACTCAAAATCGGTGTTAAAAATCTTTTTCAGTTAATTTTAAAATTTCGGCACAGTAGCGCCGTGTTCCCGCGACGGCATCGCTGCCCACGACGGCAGTTTACCTTGGATAGGCCATTTTTGGTCAGTTTTGGCTGGTTTTGGCCAGTTTTATACCTATCCCTATGAGAAAACATGTTAAGGGGCCTCGGTTAGCCGAAAATGGTCAAAAAATAAAAACTTACCAGCGGAATTTTCTGGTGCGGCGGCTCTAATGGCTCACCTTCATAGTTGGGCCTTTTTCTTTGGTCAACCTGTAGAAAATAGAATGGTGAACACAATGGTGGAAAAAATTGCACGAATTGGAATCGGGAAGGGGCTCATCGAAGGTGATTTTTGGTTTTTCTCGCGGTGGTGGCACTGGGCTTTACCCACGATTTCTGACTCATTCACCATTTGTTTTGCTCTGATTTGGCCATGAAGGTGTTCAAAATCAAATTTTGAGCGAATAGGAGAAGTTTTACCTTTTTTGGCGGTCGGAGATGGCTCTGGCACGGCGGCGAGCGGTGATCGGCTCCCATCTCCAGTGATTGGTTCTTCTTCTCCAACGGGGGGTTGGTGGCTAGGGTTTGGGTTATGTGTGAAGTGAGATATTTATACCCGTCTCCCTTAAATCTGGGCCATTCATCGCATTTGATCTCGACCGTCCGATCGTGTTTAAAGAGAAAATGAATATGGACCTTTCATCGCAGTTTGATATTGATCGTACGATCGCATTTATAGAAAAAACAAATATGGACCGTTCATTATATTTAATCGTGACCGTCCAATTTCACCTGAGGAGGGAACGGATCTGGACTGTCCACGCGTACGAGAACGCATCCGGGCCGTCTGATCGCGGGCACGGAGATTGCTAGCGTGGCCTCCTATGTGGCACCGAATTAGCGTGTCTTGCCACGCGGTGAGCTCCGATTTGTTGGGACTGCTAACTGGGCGGTCCTACGTGGTGCATTTTTCTTTAATTACGTCTTCACCTCTAGTTTTAAATTTTTCTTTCAAAAATACCCCTCGAACCCAAATTTTCACCCCTTTTTCCCAAAATTATTTTCAATTTCATCATCCACCTATTTTTTCCTAATTTTACATTAAATAAAATGATAGGGAGAGCTAAGGGGAGGAAACAACAGAACATAGGTTTGCAATGATTATAAACTGAATTGTGAATAAATGATAGGGGTTTGAGGGAGAGAACGGATGGAAAGATATGGGAATAAATGGAAATGGTTACAAGGCAAATAAAGGGAGAGGAATTAGATGGCCTTCTATGGCACTGTGGTGTTAAACTGAAAGCCTTCCTAAGGAAACATGGGTCATTGTTTCTGGTGTGTGGATCAACTTTGTGCGGGTGTGTGGCCAGCTAGTGGCCAAAAAGTGTGTGAAAATGGTGTACCTCATCTGTTGTATTATTAACAATTATATATTAAATTTGTAAGCTATATGCAGTGTTAATAGTTGTGTGTGTATGAGTGGCTAAATATGGGTTGGATTTTACATCATTTCGTTGTCACATTATTTACTGATTTTTTTTACTATCTAATGCATTAACCTGCTGTAGGTTATTAAATGTGTTGTGTAAGTGAATGGCCAACTCGATAATATCAACACCCATTCGTGGCCAGAATGGGTGTGACAATGTGATATTGATAATGCTACTATTTATTTACTAAACTGGACAAACTATCTACAAAATTAAATGTTGTGATGGGTTGTGTGAGTGGCAAGACAACGGTCATCTAACTATGTGTTTGACATTCAATATAAAATGGTATATGCTGAATTAGAAAATAGAGTAGTGGAAAACACCAAAAAATTGTAGGTATGTAAAAATAGAATGTGCGTGAAGTGGTTGTTGATATTATCCTTTTGGGTACTATGTGGGCATGCAGATTGGAGGCAGATTAGTATGGAATCATCGAGGAGAATAAAATGAGCACTTGGGGACTATGAGTGGAAAAAATTAAGCTGAATATAGGTTGAAGAGTGAGGAAAAATGGTAAACCAGAATGTGAAAGATGGAACTGCAAATGGTAAGGTTAATAACCAAGGATATGTAGCATATGGTTATTGTTTTGGGAGGATGTTTTAACCTGTAAAGGAGTGGCTGAAAGGGGTGGTTAGGTCGACTAAGGATGAGGTAACATATGGGTTATGAAATAGGAGTTGCCATGGTAATTATGTTGAAATTCAAGGGAAATTTAGGCAATAATGTGTTGGGAAGCATATAAGCAGAGGGATAAATAGGCTATTTGAGTGGAAGGGTGATGAAAAAGAGTAGAGAGACTGTTGGGACAAGTCAGGGAAGTTGATAATAGGCTATTTATACCTGTGAGCTTTGAGGAGAGTATAAGATATCTAGAATTTTTCTTTAGAGGGAAAAAGGGGACTGTCTGGAGTTAAAGAGAGAGTTGAGGGCGACTTCGGTTTAAGAATTTTATTGATTTCAATACATTGTTTAAATTTAAATTTGACATCATGGACATGTGTAAGCTCATTCCTATTTATTTATAGATATAGTGAAGCAGGAATCAAGATAGGATTCACCACCAGCGGAATCCAATACATACGGGATCTAAGAGAGAATAAGTGAGATTTACGACATTATACTCATACGGACATAATAGCTAAAATTAACCCACATCTATAAGAACATCTTTGTTATTCACTGTGGTATAGCATATGTTGATAGGAAGCTGAGGAACATTTTGACTTTGTTGAATTAGATGATGATGAATTTGAGATGTATTACTAGTAATTTAAAATAGGATGCCTAGACTATTATAGGTTGCGGGGTGTTACAAGATAAGGGGAAATTACAGGTAAGTGATTTGAGTTGAGGAAAATACCCACCAAGGTGAATGAGTTACTGCACTGTAATGCAGATTCTGATTGCTTAAGGTGCTGATATGGGCTTACTGAGCGATTTATACTCATCCTGTTATTTAATGTTGTTTTTCCAAATCAAATAAAATAGGATGGTGATCCCGATCCAGTCAACCTAGTTCTGGAAGCATGGAGGAAACAAGAAAAGGGAAAAATAAAGCTGTGTAAGAGTGAGATTAAATAGAGGTTCATACAATGAATAGGAATACAAGAACAATGCTTCTGAAAAAGAGAAGAAAAAAAAAACAAGAGCCAGTAGGATAGATAAAGAAAATTTATACATTCAGTTGATAGGATTTCATAACTATATGAATGTATGATCAAATCTATACTGACCATAAGAGCTTGAAATACATATTCACTCAAAAAGATCTCAACATGCGTAAGAGAATATGGATAGAACTCCTCAAGGACTATGATTGTAACATCTTGTATCACCCGGGCAAGGGCAACGTGGTAGCCAATGCACTCAGCAGAAAAGTGGAGGTATATTAGCTCACCTAACGGTTTCAAAATGTAGGGCAATAAGGGCTGCACAACAGGTACGACTTCAGGACCTGAAGAGAGTCACATGCTTGGCCCACTTAACTATTCAACCTGAGTTGATTCAGAGAATAAAGGAAGCCTAATCCACCGATTCCACCCTAGCAGCCCTCAAGAAAGATGTAGAACAGAGAGTTAATTAAGAATTTTGAGTCTCTACTGATGAGTTGCTTAGATTTCAGGACAGGGTGTGTGTTCCATGTGATAGTAAGCTGAAAAGGGACATCATGACTGAGGCCCATAGCTCAAAGTTTGCCATACATCCCGGAAGCACTAAGATGTATCAAAGTATACGACCCAAATTTTGGTGGAACGGGATGAAAAGGGATGTGGCCAACTTTATTTCCAAGTGTTTAGTATGTCAGCAAGTCAAGGCCAAGCATCAACACCCAAATGGGTTAGTTCAGCCGTTACCAATTTCGGAGTAGAAGTGGGAACACATCACAATGGATTTCATGATAGGATTGCCCAGGGCAAGCTCAGGACATGATGCCATTTGGGTAATTATTGACTGGCTCACCAAGTGCTCCCACTTCTTGGCCATCAAGATGACCGACCCCTTAGACAACCTAGCAAAAACGTATATTCGGGAGATAGTCAGGTTAAATAGAGTGCTAGTGACAGCAGTATCCGACAAGGAACCCAAGTTCACTTCTTGATTCTGGTATAATTTTTAGCAAGCCATGGGAACAAAACTATCCCTTAGTACCGCATTCCCCCTTCAAACTGATGGACAGTTAGAAAGGATAATCCACATACTGGAAGATATGCTTTGAGCTTGTATTCTTTACTTTTGGGGCCATTGAGATGATCATTTACCCCTAATAGAGTTCGCCTATAATAACAACTACCAAGCAAGTATCAGTATGGCTCCATACGATGCGTTATATGGCCACCTACGCAGATCACCGATCTATTAGGAAGAAGTGGGTGATAGAAAATTATTTGGTCCAAATCTTGTGGAGGAGACTATAACCAAAATAGTTAAGATCAGGAAGAACATCCAGATGGCTTAGAACAGGCAGAAGAGTTATGCAGATATCCGGAGGAGGGATTTGGAATTTGAGAAAGGTAATCGGATGTTCCTTAAGGTCACTCCTTTCAAGGGAATCAGTAGGTTAGTAAGAGGGGAAAACTAGATCCCTAGTTTATTGGGCCATTTGAAATCTATACAGAATTATCACCACCGCTTATAGACTGGCACTACCTCTAGAACTATGTAGGGTCCATAACGTGTTTCATGTGTCCATGCTACGCAAGTACAACCCGGACCCCACGTAGGACTGCCTAGTCAGTAGCCGAGACGAATCGGAGCGCGCTATGTGGCAAGGCACGCTAACTCAGTGCCACGGGAGAGGATATGTTGGCAATCCACATGCCTGCGATCAGACAATCAAGATTTATTCCTGTACACGTGGACGGTCTGGATCCATTTCCTCAAGCGCGATTAGACGGTCGCGATTAAATGCGATGAACGGCTTAGATTCGTTCCCTCTTTAAACGCTATTATATGGTCCAAATCAAATGCGATGGAGGACCCAGATTAAAGGGAGACGGGTATAATATCTCACTTCAACCGAACCCTAGCTGCCAGCCCCCTGCCGCCGAAGAAGAACCAGTCACCGGAGAAGAGAGCCAACCGCCACCGTGCCAGAGCCACCTCCGACCGCCAAAAAAGGTAAAAAATTTCTCATTCACTCAAAATTAAATTTTGAACACCCCCGTGGTAAAATCATAGCAAAAGGATCACCGGATGAGCCGAGAACAGCGGGTAAAGCCCTGCAGTGCTGCCACAGGAAAAACCAAAAACCCCCTCCGATGAGGCCCTTCCTAATTCCTGTTTCATGCGATTTTTCCACCATTGTATTCACTATTCTGCTTCCCACAAATTGATTGAAGAAAAACGTCCAATCGCGAAGGTGAGCCGGTGGAGCTGCTGCATCGAAAAACCCCACCACCGGTAAGCTTCTTTTTTTCGAATTTTTTCGGCCAACCGAGGTCCCTTAACGTATTTTCTCAAAGGGATGAGTATAAAATCAGCCGAAATTGGCCAAAACTGGCTGCAAATTGCTAGTTCGAGGCAAACCACTGGTCGCCGTTGTTAGAGCACGATGGTGCCACCATGCCGAAATTCTAAAATTTGCCGAAAAAGGGTTTTAATACTAATTTTGAATTTTTGAAATATTTCTAAGTACTTGAACCGTGTTTTAATCTCCAAAGAAAAATTCAAGAAACCCGAGAACCAACAGTAGGTGCAGCTGAGAGTTTAGTGTTTCAAACACCGATTCGTGTAAGAATCCTTCACCTTATTCCCTGTTATGGAATTTAAGTCTAATTATAAATAATATGGTATTTTTCTTAATTTAAAAAAATTTGATAATTAATTGCAGGTTACTAATAGAGCTGAAACTGGTTATTTATTACTGTTTATCCTATTTTAACTGATTTATTTATTTTACAGTTTTAAATGCATGATAATATGCTGGAGTTGGTAAGATAATTCAGTTGTGTTTTCTTCATGCATGTATTGCTTGTTATGCGCGATTTACAGTTAAATTATGGAACTAAAAATTAAATATAAATGGAAAATTATTTGATTAAGTGAATGAATGAACGATAACCTTATTGGATATCCTGAGAGATGGTGGACGGACCGGGTTCATAGGGAACCCTATCATGAATGTTGCATTATACTGGATGGGGTATCGAGGATTGGTATTTTGGTGCTCACATCGGACGGGGTATGGAGAAGCCCGTTTCACCCTCACATATGACGGGGTATTGAGGAATAGTATTTTTGGTGCTCATACTGGACGAGGTATGAGGACGGCCGGTTAGTTGACAATGTTGAATAAGGGTTAACGCGTAGTGGGGACATCCCTATGGACCCCCAAGGATACCAGTATGCAGATAAAAAGGGAAAGTTGTTGTTCTGGTTAAGTGAATATGAGATTATGATATTGTTTGTGTTATTGCCTCGATAGGTCAGTTTTGGAAATCTCACTACGGTATAAATGATTTTATTTATGATAAATAAATTTACTTAACTAAAGAGCTCCATTAATTGTTTTCATGATTTTTATCAACCTTCATTTCTGTATCGGTGAGTAGTGTGACATTCTTACTGGGTTAGTGTAGCTCACTCTTTCATTAACCATTTCAGATCAAGAAGACCAAGATCCAGATTCCGATCCACAAGAGGGTTACGAATAGGATGTCTAGTTGTTTACTTTTCATTTATTTCTTTGATTTTTCATTGTTCTTTTAGAAGGGTCATTCCCGTAATCCTATTGAGTATTCTAAATTATTGTGTAAGGAATGTAAATCCTAACTTTATTATTTCGCTTCTGCATTCAATTTATAATTTATTTTCTTTGAAGTTCCAGGCGTTCAGGATCATTTACTAACTTGTCTTTTGTCTCTTTTTTCTTCATTGCTTTATTAATTAATCATGTATATTATTATATATTTGTAAATAAAATTTATTTTTTTTATGTTTCTTGAAGATATTTTATTTGGAATTTTTTTTGAGTTAATTATATTATTTCAATTTTATTATGTGGTTGATAATAAGATTTTATCGGTCTTGTTCACAATATAAAAATGATATTACAAACAAAATAATATTTTTACTGTTTAAATTTTAATCCCCTTTTGGTTGTACTAGTAATTGTGTATTCTACTGAATTTTTTTTAAATTTTTTTTAAATGATTAAAACTGCTAAAAATAGATCGATATAAGGATTTAAAGTAATTTAAATAAAAAATCCAAAAACTTTAAGTATCAATAAAGGTAAAGAAAGATTTCAAATAAATTTGAATATGCAAAGTAGATTTATTTATTTTTGAAGATAATATATTTAAAATAAAAAGAAGATCTTTGACATACATTAGGAGATTTAGAATTATATATGAAGATTTCTATTAATTTTGTGACTAAAGTAATATTTTAATATTTAAGTAAATTAATAATTTAATTAAAATTCTTATTACAATTAAAAATTTACATAAATAATTAAATTTAAATTTATAAAAATAATATAATTTATTTATTAAAATATTTATTGTGTGATTCATATATAATATTATATCAATATATAAAAAAATTTATATAGATAGTGGACAAACTATGATCCACCTGTGTTGGGCTTTTCTGTTAGGGGCCAATTTGAAGCAAATGTTTGGGTCAAGCTTAAATTAGCTTTTCAGATGACAAAAAAAAAGAGAGAAAAAAACCCAAAAAAGTTCAACGGTTTATAATTATAAATATTTCTATATTTCCATCTCAAATTCAAGTATGTGTGTATCATCCCAATAAAAAATGGGGGAAGAAACTTGAAAATTTTAAAAGGAAATAAGAGATCAACGGTCCAGATCTCATTCTGTAATGGAAGGATACGATTTAACTTCAGCTACTATATAAAAGGCATTGTTTCTACACAAAAAAAGGAAGAAACCCTAACACCTTGTTTGGATCATGGTGAATGATAGAATTTTAATGTATGGTATTCCACAGGTGTGAGAAAATCATGTTTTTTTCAACTTCCAATGGTAGCAAATAATATCTGATCGGTAAATTCGGGATAAATTTTAAAACCACCGAATCGATTGAATATGAATGGCAGGTTACTTTTTTTCCCCTTATACCCTCATATAATATATTTAATTTCATTTTTAACCTCACAAATTATTATTTATTTTGTTAAATATAAAAATTTAATTTGATTATGTGTAAGAATAATTTATTTAAATACAAATGTAATTATGTTGGTAAACAATTTATTTATTTTTTCATTACATACTTCTTATATACCATTTACTATTACATATAATAGGTAGGGGTAAATTAGTAATTTAACTAAAAATACAACCATATCATCCTATCATCCAAACAAAAATATGACATTAACATACATTAATATACAATCATCCAAACATAAAAAAAATTTGTCATTCTCATCCTGTGTTAGTGCCTTCTAATCACTGTCATTACCATACATTAATTAACCATCACTAAAATTGTAATGCCTAAGTTTGAATTTAATGTAAATTAAATTTATTTAAATGCAATTTTTTAAATTTTTTAATTTTATTTTGGAGTAAAAATGAAACAAATTTGATGGAGGATGAAATTGAAAACCATTTCAGGGAAAAGGGATGAAAATTTGGGTTATGGGGATATTTTTGAAAGAAAAATCATAAACTTGGGGTCAAAATATAATTTAAAAAAATTTTGCCACGTCGGATGCCTGATTAGCAGGCCTGGTCAATCAGGACGCGCCACGTGGCAGTGGAAGCTGATGCGATGCCACGCAGGAGGCCATGCAGACGATCCACGTGCTCGCGATCGAACGGCCTGGATGCGTTCCCTCCTCAACACGATCAGACGGTCATATTTAAATGCGATCAAACAATCCAGATTGGATCACGATGAACGGCTCAGATTCACTCCCTATTTAATCACGATCGGATGGTCCAGATCAAATACGATGGATGACCTAGATTAAATGCGGACGGATATAAATAACCCCAACTCGCACCAAACCCTAACCTTAGCCGCCAGACCCCCTCGTCGGAGAAGAAGACCTCGCTGCCGGGAAGGAGACTACCGTCACCCGTCGCCGCACTGAAGCTCTTTCCGACGACCAAAAGAGGTAAAAAAAAAAATTTTGCTCAGAAAATCAATTTTAATCACATCCATGGCCAAATTGGAGCAAAAGGACCTGCCGATTGGCCGAAAAATATGGGCAAAGCCAGGCACTGCCGTCGTAGGGAATTTCACAAAATGCCTTCGATGAGGCCCTTTTCGATTCCCGTTTTACATAATTTTTCCACCACTATGACCATCGTTTCCTATCTCTACAGGTTGACTAGAGCAAAACACCCAACTGCAACGTGAGCCAGAGGAGCCGCCGCACCGGAGCGCCCTGCCACCGGTGAGTTTTGGTTTTTTGGGCCAACTAAGACCCTTTAATGTGCTTTCTCGTAGCAATTGATGCAGAATTGGCCGAATTCGAGTGAAAATAGCCGACCTGAGGCAGAATTCTGAAATTGGCCAAAGTGGCCCTGAGACTTATTTTGGATTTTTTTGGGACATTTGTAGGTACTTATAGCGCATTTTGATTTCTGAAAGAAAATTTAGGGAACCCGGGAATCGCCTATAGGCGTAGTAAACAACTTAGCTTTTTGGGCACCAAATTGAGTAAGAATCCCTTACCTTATTCTCTGTTATAGAATTGAAGTCTAATTAACAAAAAATATGGTATTTTGTACAATTTAGAAAATGTGCATGATTAATTACGGATTGCTAATGTAGCCAGAACTGTAAACTATTCTCTATTGATTATGTTGATTGTTTTTATAGTTTAAATGCATGATATTGCCTTATTTATTTATTTTATAGCTTTGAATGCATGTATCGTTGTTTTACATGTTTTTGGTCGAATTGGAAAAATAGAGGTTAAAGATAAATAGAAAACTTGTGTGATTAAGTGACTTAATAAAACGAGAGCCTTATTGGACATCCTGGAAGATGGTGGACGGACCGGGTGCACAGGAAACCCTACCATGAACGTGTCTCATACTGGATGGGGTATGGAGACTTGGAAACTTGGCGTTCATACCGGACAGGGTATGGGGACAACCCGTTTCACCCTCATACCGGACGGGGTATTGAGGTTTGGTAATTTGGTGCTCATACCTGACAGGGTATGGGGACGGCCTGTAATTGAGAATGTTAAAGAAAAAGGTTCACGCGTAGCGGGGACATCCCTATGAACCTCCATGGATACGAGCAGGTTGGTGGAAAAAGGAGCAATTGTTGTTTGTTGATTTGAATATGAAAGTATAATATGTGCTGTGTTGCAAATTATATACGGAATCATGATATATATAATGTTATTGTTTTCTATAGGTTGTTTTCTATAAATCTAACTATGATAAGTGAACGGTAAATAGTTTTATTATTGATAAATGAATTTGCTTAATTTAGTGCTCCATTAGTTGTTTTCTGATTTTTTTTGTCAATCTTCTTTTCTATGTCGGTGATATAGTGTGATATTCTTACTGGGTTAGTATAGCTCATCCCTTATTTAACCATTTCATATCAAGAGGACCAAGATCCAAAGCCTGATCCGCAAGAGGATTGCGAATAGATGCTAATTTTCTTTATTTTTCGTTCATTTCCTCATTTCTTGTATTTATTTCAGAAGGGTGAATTATGTAACATTTTTTGTTACTTTAAGTTATTGTGTAAGGAATGTACACCTTGAACATTTATTCACTTTCGCACTTTAATTATCATTTATTTCTTTGGACATTCTAGTGTCGTTACAAAAATTTATCTGAATAGGGTGTAAGAGAGAGAGACTGTCAATGGATGGCGAGGAAGGCAAAGAGAAAGAAGAGCGAATGAAGGAAACAACAACCATATTAACATTGTTGTTGGGAACAAGAGGTAAGATCATTTCAGCCCTTTTCGATTCGAATTTGAGTTTAAAGTGCATGTTAGTTCATTTAAATTGCATGAGGAAGATTTATAATGGAAATTTAGAAAACAGAGTAAGGTATAGCATCATATGAATTTATAAATGGGCGTACATACATGTGTATGTCCTTATCTTCGAAATAAATGTTAAATATGGGCATGTTAGTGTTTGAAAAAGAGGACTCAGATGTGCTGGTGGTTCAAGTATTCAGTGCATAAATCTGGTGAGATATGGCTAAGATAATGAGGTGAGTTTTATCAAGTAATGGTTTAGGAAAGGAAAACAAGAAAAAAAAAGAGGAAAAGAAAATTTTAGAAGTACACAGGAGTCATTGAGGAAAAGATAGGTAGCAACCGAGAGTGGGAGAAGGGATTCAGGACAGGCACTTCAACCAAATAAATTCTAGAAGTAAATTGGAGATAAAAACCTGACAAACCAGACACAGAGAGGGGAAGAATAATAAGGGAAGGTGTTCAGGGTGATCGAGAATAGTGAACCAAATAAAGTTAGGTTGAAGGAAACCCTCAGACGACTCACATAATTAATTTAAAGATTTATTACTGGGAATGATACTAGACTAGAACTACTGGATGTAAGCCTTGAAGAGAGTTGAGTGTTGAATCTAGAATACGTTGGGTAGAAATGAGACAAAATTTGGAGGGTTAAATGATCCAAACCAGAGGCTAGATGTAGGATGGGATTGAGCTGCAACTAAAACATATTTTTCTTTGTTGGTGATCTCTCATTGTGGTGTGTGTGTGGCCTATGTTGGCCATGTGGTGTGGAACAGCTAACCCATGCTCAGTCAATAAAGTGGATCAAATATCAGAGGGTTCAAATGGGAGTGAATCTCCCAAATGCATATGATAAATGAGGCCAGAGATGTAGTCAAGAAAGAGAAGGCTCTGAAGGGCTTGGTTCAATGTGCAAAGTGCAAGCTCTATGTATGTGCGTGCATTACATTTTGGTGTGACCAATGCAAATAAAGAGTTGGGCTGGTGGAGCCAAGTATGAAATCTAGTGGGAAAGAAGTTAAAGAAAAACATATATAAACGAGGTATAATGATGAGAATGAAAATTGGAAATTTAATTAGGTAAGTTCAGTAGTTGTGTTGAATAATCTTAGGGATATGTATGTCCTGTTATAATGTTCCAACTTGCTAGAAAAATTGTTGCATATATCTAAATTCCAGAATGGATGAAACAGAATAGTACAGGTAAATGAGTATAGTTCTGTAGAATGGGTAAAGAGGTAAGCAATTTAAATGTGTATCATTTTGTTAAATGCGCATAGTCTAATTCATAATTGAACGTCTTGAAAGTGTTTTGAAGAAACTTACAGGATGAGGATATGTAACATCCCAAAAATCAAATAGCGACGCTCGAAGTATGTTGAAAAGATTTAGTAGAAACAAAATTTTAAAATACTATAAAAGGTGAAAAGAAAGTACCAAATCTCAAAGGTTTTGAAAAAAGAGGAGTAATATTTTGATGATATAGGGGCTAGATGGTAAGGAAATATGAAAAGAAAAATATTGGATAACTAATAATACTATTAAAATAAACTGGTACCTACAAATACCCATGTACTTGAAGGCTTTTAGCATCAACCACAAATCAAAGCTTGAGTTTCTCAATTAGTCTCTCTTACTTCTTGCTCTCATATTTCAACAAATTATTATATTCAGCTAGCTTATCTCTTCATTTTTCTAACAAAAACAAATCAAGCCTAATTGATGATTTTGTCATTTGTCGGTTAATTCGTGCATTCAAATTCTTCTTTAATTAAATAAATATGACAGCAAAACTTTTTTTTCTCATTTAAATTAATTAATTAATTTAAATATGGAAATCTAAAAAAAAACAGGATTATTAATAATACTATTAAAATAAATTAGATTTTTTGTGATGTTACATACAATGCAGTAGTAGTACCAGCAGTACCATCAGTAGCAGTATTAGTAGTAATAGTAGTAGAATTGGTTGTAACAGTAGTAGTACTAGTAGCAATAGTAGCACTAGTAGCTATACTAGTAGCAGTATTAGTAGTAGCATTAGTAGCTATACTAGTAACAGCAGTAGTAGTAGCAGTATTAGTAGTAGCATTAGTAGCTATACTAGTAGCAGTAGTGGTAGTAATAACAATAGTAGCAGTGGTAGTAGTACTACCAGTAGCAGCTGCAGTAGTAGTAACAACTGTTACAGTAGTAGCAGTAGTAGCATCAGTAAAAGTAATAGTAGTGGTAGTAGTTGCAGTAGTATTAGTATTAGTAGTAGTTCCAGTAATATTAGTATTAGTAGTAGTACTAGTACTAGTACCTATAAATAACAATGTACTTGAAGACTTTTAGCATCATCCACAAATCAAAACTTAAGTTTTTCAATTAGTTTCTCTTACTTCTTCCTCTCATATTTCAACAAATTTTATATTCAACTTGCATATCTCTTCATTTTCTCTAACAGAAATAAATTAGGCCTAATTGATCATTTTTATCATTTGTAGGTTGATTTTTATATTCAAATTCTTCTTCAATTGAATTAATATGATAATGAAACTTTTTTTCTTCATTTAAATTAATTAATTAATTAATTAAAGTAAAAAAATTTGAAAAAAATGCTGGATAATTAATAATTCTATTAAAATAAATTAATTTTTTTTTGGTGTTACATATAATGCAGTAGTAGTGACAGTAGTAGTAGTAGTAGCAGTAGCAGCAGTAACAACAATAACAATAGTAACTGTAGTAGAAGTAACAATAGTAGTAGCAGTAGTAGTAGTAGCATTAACAATAGTAGTAGTAGTACCAGTAGCAGTAACAACAATATCAATAGTAGTATTAGCAATAGTAGTAGTAGCAGTGATAGTAGCAGTAGTAGCAGTACTAAAAATAATAGTAGTTAGAGTAATAGAAATAATAGTAGTAGTAGTAGTAGTAGTATTAATAGTAGTAGAGCATTAGTACTAGTAGTAGTAGTAGTACTAGTAGTAGTAGTAGTACTAGTAACTATAAATTCTCATGTACTTGAAGGCTTCTAGCATCAACCACAAATCAAAACTTGAGTTTCTTAATTAGTCTGTCTTACTTCTTCCTCTCATATTTCAACAAATTATTATATTCAGCTAGCTATCTCTTCATTTTTTCTAACAAAAATAAATGAAGCCTAATTGATCATTTTACCATTTGTAGGTTGATTTATACATTCAAAATTATCTTTAATTAATTAATATTACAAAAAAACTTTTTTTTCTCGTTTAAATTAATTAATTGATTCAAGTAAGGAAATCTTAAAAACAAATGCTGGATAATTAATAATACTATTAAAATAAACTAATTTTTTTGTGGTGTTACATATAATGCAATGGTAGTGTAAGTAGTAGTAGCAGCAGTAGCAACAGAAGTATTAGCAATAGTAGTAGTAATATTGGTAGTAGCAGTAGTAATAGTAGTAGAACTAGTAATAGTAGTAGCATAGCAGCAGTGTCGGCTGTATCAATAGTACCGTTGTAGCAGTAGTATTAGTAGTAGTAGTAGCATTAGTAGTAGTAGTAGCAGTACCTATAAATACTCATGTACTTGAAAGCTTTTAGCATCAGCCTTAAATCAAAGCTTGAGTGTTTCTCAATTAGTATCTTTTACTTTTTTCTTTCATATTTTAACAAATTATTATATTCAGCTGGCCTATCTTTTCATTTTTTTCTAACAAAAACAAATAAAGGCTAATTGATTATTTTACCATTTGTAGGTTGATTTGTACATTCAAGTTCTTCTTTAATTGAATTAATATGACAACAAATTTTTTTTCCTCATTTAAATTAATTGATTAATTCAAGTCAGGAAATATGAAACAAAAATGTTGGATAGTTAATAATACTATTAAAATAAACTAAAATTTTTGTGGTATTACATATAATGCAGTAGTAGTACTTATAGTTATTATCGTCAATTCTTTCATTTTGATAGTTTTTTCGATTACATGGATTATACCTATTTGCACAAATACCTCGACAAGTTCCGCTTGTTAATACATGGAGCCCCATAAGTATATCTTATGTCAGTACAGAAATGGGATCCCCAATAGCTGGAGACAAGAGATTCATATGAGAAAACATAAGTAAACAAGCCTCAGCTTGAGCCTTTAAAGATAAAGGCACATGAACAGCCATTTGATCCCCATCAAAGTCTGCATTGAATCCCTTACAAACTAATGGATGTAAACAAATAGCGCGTACTTCCACTAAAATTGGTTGGAATGCCTGTATGCCTAATCTATGCAGAGTAGGCACAACCCCTTTGCGGGCTCCATAGCAAGAAATGATATATTCTTTCCTACTACTACTATTAATATTACTATTGCTGCTATTACTACTATTGATTTTATTACTTTTACTACTGTTATTACTGCTACTACTACTACAGCAAGTACTACTACTATTGATATTATTTCTACTACTTTTACTACCACTACTACTATTACTGCCAATACTGCTACTGCTACTGCTACTACCATTACTACTATTGCTACTATTTCTATTACTACTACTGCTCCTACTACTGTTGTTACTACTACTGCTGCTAATATTGTTATTGCTACTGTTGCTACTGCATTATATGCAACATCACAAAAAATATAGTTTATTTTAATAGCATTGTTAACTATCCAACATTTTTTTCAACTTTTCTTACTTGAATTAATTAATTAATTTAAATGAGAAAAAAAAAGTTTTGTTGTAATATTAATTCAATTGAAGAAGAATTTAAATGTACAAATTAACCTACAAATGACAAAATGATCAATTAGGCTTCATTTGTTTTTGTTAGAAAAAATGAAAAGATAGGCTAGCTGAATATAATAATCTGATAAAATATGAGAGGAAGATGTAAGAGATACTAATTGAGAAACTCAAGTTTTGATTTGTGGTTGATGCTAAAAGCCTTCAAGTACATGAGTATTTATAGGTACTATTATTACTACTACTACTAATACTACTACTACTACTACTAATACTACTACTACTACTACTAATACTACTACTACTAATACTACTGCTATTGTTATTACTATTATTACTTTTACTGTTGTTATTACTATAGTTACTATTACAGCAGCTACTATTGCTACAACTGCTATAGCTACTACTGGTACTACTATTACTACCATTATTACTACTACTACTACTGCTACTACGGCTGCTATTACTGCTGCATTAGATGTAACACACAAAAAAATTATTTATTTTAATAGTATTATTAACTATCTAATTTTTTATAGATTTCTTTAATTGAAATTAATTAATTAATTTAAATGAGAAAAAAAGTTTCATTGCTATATTAATTTAATTGAAGAAGAATTTAATTGTACAAATCAACCTACAAATAATAAAATGATCAATTAGGTTTGATTTGTTTTTGTTAGAAAAAATGAAGAGATAGGATAGCTGAATATAATAATTTTTTAAAATATGAGATGAATAAGTAAGAGAGACTAATTGAAAAACTCAAGTTTTGATTTATCGTTGATGCTAAAAGCTTTCAAGTACATGGGTATTTAAAGGTACTACTACTAGTACTACTAATATTACTACTACTGCTACTATCTGCTACTATTGCTACTACTGCTACTACTACTATTGCTACTACTACTGCATTATATGTAATAACACAAAAAATATAGTTTATTTTAATGGTATTATTAATTATCTAGCATTTTTTTCAAATTTCCTTACTTAAATTAATTAATTAATTTAATTGAGAAAAAAAAATTTCATTGTTATATTAATTCAATTAAAGAAGATTTTTAATGTTTAAATCAACTATAAATAGAAAAATAATTAATTAGGCTTCATTTATTTTTGTTAGAAAAAATGAAGATATAGGGCAGCTGAATATAATAATTTGATGAAATATGAGAGGAAGAAGTAACAGAGACTAATTGAGATATAAATTTTGATTTGTGGTTGATGCTAAAAGCCTTTAAATACTTAAGTATTTATAAATAATAATAATACTACTACTACTACTACTATTACTACTACTACTACTATTATTAATACTATTACTACTGCTATTACTACTGCTACTTTTACTGTTGTTATTATTGTTACTACTACTACAGCAGGTACTATTGATACTACTGTTACTGCTACTACTGTTATTATTTCTACTACAGCTACTACTACTGCTACTGCTAATACTGTTATTGTTATTGTTGTTACAGCTGTTACTACTATTGCTACTACTACTGCATTATATGTAACACCATAAAAAGCTAGTTTATTTTACTAGTATTATTAATTATTCAGTATTTTTTTTCAGATTTTCTTACTTAAATTAATTAATTAATTTAAATAAAGAAAATAAAAGTTTTATTACCATATTAATTCAATTGAAGAAGAATTTAAATGTACAAATTAACCAACAAATGGCAAAATGATCAATTAGGCTTGATTTATTTTTGTTAGAAAAGATGAAGAGATAAACTAGCTGAATATAATAATTTGTTGAAATATGAAAGGAAGAAACAAGAGAGACTAATTGGGAAACTCAAGTTTTGATTTGTGGTTGATGCTAAAAGCTTTCCAGTACGTGGGTATTTATAGTACTAGTACTAGTACTACTACTACTAGTACTAATGCTACTACTACTACTACAGCTGCCACTGCTGCTGTTGTTACTACTGTTACTATTTCTACTACTGCTACTACTGCTACTACAACTGTTACTAGTAACACTACTATTGCTACTACTGCTACTGTTACTCTCACTACTACTGCAATAGTTGGTCATCCACTTACGCAACACATTTAGTAACCTACAATAAGTTAATGCATTACACAGTAAAGAAAATTAGTAGATAATGTGACAAGGAAATGATGTGAAATCTAACCCATATTTGGCCACTCACACACATATAACTATTAACACAACATACAGCTCACAAATGCAATACATAATTGTTAATAATACAGCAGATGAGGTACACCATTTTCACACACTTTCTGGCCACCAGCTGGCCACACACCAGAAATAGCAACCCATGTTTCCTTAAGAAGGTTTTCGGTTTAACACCATAGTCCCCTAGAAGGCCATCCAATTCCTCTCCCTTTTTCTGCCTTGTAACTCTTTCCATTTATTCCCATATCTCTCCATCCGTTCCCTCGCTCAAACACTTATCACTTATTCAAAATTTCATTTCTAAATCATTGCAAATAAAACCTACATTCTGTTGTTTCCTCCCCTTGACTCTCCCTCAAAACAGACCCTGACTTCCCATCTATTTTCTGTCTCCAATGTTCATTCATACTTTTCTATTCTTTTATTTTTAAATTAATTTACATTCAGTTATCCCTCTCTCTTTATCATATCTGATTTATTCTTCCGGGTTAATTTTAGCCATTAATCCTATTTTCTGGTTTTTAGGACCCTAAATGATTTTTTTCCAAAATGTCAGCCTTCTATCATGAAAACCCTTTCAATAAATTATATTGTATTATAGTCGATTTGTGAATTGTGTTGTTTTGTGACTATAAGCGTAAACCATACTGTATTATTGAATATTGTATTAATGTTATTGTAGTACATTATGAAAACAATGGGTGCGCATTGTCACTGTAAATAGAGAAAATAAAACTATAGTTGTAATTGTAACTATTTTACAATACTATCAGCTGTGGCCACTACAAATAAAAGATTGAAGAAGTATGAGAGTAAAGAAAAGAGAAAAGAGAGGTATTCGATTATTAGTCTTGGAGGTTAGGGTATTAAATTATTTTTATTGAGCATGTGTAGTTCATTTATTCCCATTTTTTAGAGCACGAAAACCAAGCAAAAAACTTAAGATTAGCTAGAATAATGAGATCAATAGGGTGTGGAGGATATATGTTAACGTAAGTTAGTGTCAACTTAATTTTTCAAACTCTAAACCATTATCTACCTTTTTGAAAGTGTTAACATCTCATGTCACGGGCTAACTATTTTAAATTTTACCAATGTTGTAAGGGAAGGAGTCATAGACAAAGTTAATTTTTTCGCATTTTATGTTAATTCATCTTAGTATCAATTTGTGGTTGATATGCATGGATACTCGTGAATAAATCGAAGTCCATTATTTCAATTGAAAGAAATATCTGAATTGAGTGAAACGAAAAAAGATTCAAGAATTAGTAATCAGATGATTCTTGAATCGTTTGTTCAAATTCGATCTATGGAGTGGACAAATTATTATATTCAGCTAGCCTATCTCTTCATTTTTTCTAACAAAAATAAATAAATCATAATATATCATTTTGTCATTTGTAGGTTGATTTGTACATTCAAATCTTCTTCATTGAATTAAATGACAACAAAATTTTTTTTCCTCATTTAAATTAATTAATTAATTAAAGTCAGAAAATCTGAAAGAAAAAATCTTGATAATTAATAATAGTATTAAAATAAACTAGTACCTATAAATGTCTATGTACTTGAAAGCTTTTAGCATTAACCACAAATCAAAGATTGAGTTTCTCAATTAGTCTTTCTTACTTCTTCCTCTCATGTTTCAACAAATTATTATATTCAGCTAGCCTATCTCTTCATTTTTTTCAAACAAAAACAAATCAAGCTTAATATATTATTTTGCTATTTGTAGATTGATTTGTACATTCAAATTGTTCTTCAATTGAATTAATATGACAACAAATTTTTTTTCCTAATTTAAGTTAATTAATTAATTCAAGTAAGGAAATCTAAAAAAAATGCTAAATAATTAATAATACTATTAAACTAAAGTAGTACCTATAGATACTTATGTACTTGAAAGCTTTTAGCATCAACTACAAGTCAAAGCTTGAGTTTCTCAATTAGTCTCTCTTATTTCTTCCTCTCATATTTTAATAAATTATTATATTCATCAGCTAGTTTATCTCTTCATTTTTTCAAACAAAAGCAAATCAATCGTAATTGATGATTTTGTCATTTTTAGTTTGATTTGTATATTCAAATTCTTCTTTAATTGAATTAATATGACAACAAAATTTTAAATTTATTAATTAATTCAAGTAAGGAAATCTGAAAATAAAAATTCTAGATAATTATAAATACTATTAAAATAAACTAGTACCTATAAATACCCATGTATTTGAAAGCTTTTAGCATCAACCAAAAATCAAATCTTAAGTTTCTCAATTAGTCTATCTTGTTTCTTCCTCTCATATTTCAACAAATTATTATGTTTAGCTAGCTTTTGTTTTTATTTTTTCTACAAAAATAAATCAAGGCTAATTGATGATTTTGCCATTTGTAGGTTGATTTGTACATTCAAATTCTTCTTCAATTGAATTAATATGACAACAAATTTTTTTTATTTATTTAAATTAATTAATTAATAAAAGTAAAAAAATTATGGATAATTAATAATATTATTAAAATAAACTAGTACCTATAAATGCAAATGTACTTGAAAGCTTTTAACATCAACCACAAATCAAAACTTGAGTTTCTTAATTAGTTTCTCTAACTTATTCCACTCATATTTCATCAAATTATTATATTCAGTTAGCCTATCTTTTCATTTTTTAACAAAAATAAATCAAGCGTAATTGATCATTTTTTCATTTGTAGATTGATTTGTACATTCAAATTCTTCTTCAATTAAATTAATAAAACAACAAATTTTTTTCCTCATTTAAATTAATTAATTAATTCAAGCAAGGAAATCTTAAAAACAAATGCTGGATAATTAATAATACTATTAAAATAAACTAGTACTTATAAATGTTCATGTACTTGAAAGCTTTTAGCATCAACCACAAATAATAGCTTGAATTTCTCAATTAGTCTCTCTTACTTCTTCCTCTAATATTTCAACAAATTTTTATATTCAGCTAGCCTATCTCTTTATTTTTTCTAACAAAAACAAATGAAGCCTAATTAATGATTTTCCCATTTGTAGGTCGATTTGTGCATTTAAATTCTTCTTCAATTGAATTAATATGACAACCAATTTTTTTTCTCATTTAAATTAATTAATTAATTCAAGTAAGAAAATCTAAAAAAAATTATGGATAATTAATGATACTATTAAAATAAACTAAATTTTTTTATGGTGTTACATATAATGTAGTAGTAGTAATAGTAGTAATAACAGTAGTAGCAATAGAAGTATTAGTAGTAGTAGAAATAGTAGCAGTAGTAGTAATAACAACAGTGGCGGCTGTAGCAGTAATACATGGTATAGTAGTTGTAGCAGTAGTACCTGTTATAGCAGTTGTAGTAGTAGTAGTAGTAACAGTAGTATTAGTAGTAGTAGTAGCATTTGTAGTAGTATTAGTAGTAGTAGTACTTATAAATACTCATGTACTTGAAGACTTTTAGCATCAACCACAGATCAAAACTTAAGTTTCTCAATTAGTCTATCTTACTTTTTCTTTTCATATTTGAACAAATTATTATATTCAGCTAGCTTATCTCTTCATTTTTTCTAACAGAAAGAAATCAAGCCTAATTGATCATTTTTTCATTTATAGGTTGATTTTTACTATTAAATTCTTCTTCAATTGAATTAATTTGACAACAAAACTTTTTTTCTTTATTTAAATTAACTAATTAATTAAAGTAAAGAAATTTGAAAGAAAATGTTGGATAGTTAATAATACTATTAAAATAAACTAATTTTTTTTTTGTGTTACATATAATGCAGTAGTAGTGATAGTAGGAGTAGTAGTAATAGTAGCAGCACTAGTAGCAACAATAGTAGTAGCAGTAGTAGCAATAAGAGTATTAGCAGTAATAATAGTAACAGTGGTAGGAATAACAGCAGTGGCGGCTATAGCTGTAGTACTTGTTGTAGCAATATTAGCAATAGTAGTAGTAACAGTGATAGTAGCAGTAGTAGAAATAGTAAAAGTAGTCGCAATAACAGTAGCAGTAGCTATAACAGTATTAGTAGTAGTTGTAATAACAGTGGTAGTAATAGGAGTAGCAGTGGTAGTAGCAGCAGTAACAGTAGTAGTATTAACAGTTGTTGTAGTAATGGTGGTAGTAGTAGTAGCAGTACTAGAAATAATAGCAGTAGCAGTAGTATTAGTAGTAGTAGTAGCATTTGTAGTAGTAGTATTAGTAGTAGTAGTACTTATAAATACCCATGTACTTGAAGGCTTTAAGTATCAACCACAAATCAAAACTTAAGTTTCTCAATTAGTTTATCTTACTTCTTCTTCTCATATTTGAACAAATTATTATATTCAGCTAGCTTATCTCTTCATTTTTTGTAACAGAAACAAATCAAGCCTAATTGATCACTTTGTCATTTGTAGGTTAATTTTTACATTTAGATTCTTCTTTAATTATATTAATATGACAACGAAACTTTTTTTTCTTCATTTAAATTAATTAATTAACTAAAGTAAAGAAATTTGAAAAAAAATGTTGGATAGTTAACAATACTATTAAAATAAACTAATTTTTTTTTGGTTAAATATAATGCAGTAGTAGTAATAGTATTAGTAGAAGCAGTAGCAGCAGTAGCATCAGCAATAGCAGTATTAGCAGTAGTAATAGTAACACTGGTAGTAGTAGTAGGAACAGTAGTCGAAATAGTAACAGTAGTAGCAATAGCAGCAGTGACGGCTGCAATAGTAGTGCCTGTTGTAGAAGTATTAACAATAGTGTAGTAACAGTGGTAGTAGCATAGTAGAAATAGTAACAGTAGTAGCAATAGCAGTAGCAGTAGCAGTAATATCAGCAATAATAGCAGTAGAAGTAGCAGTAATAGCAGTAGTAGCAGTAGTAGCAATAACAGTATTAGCAATAACAGTATTAGCAGTAGTCGTAATAACAGTGATAGTAATAGTAGTAGCAGTAGTAACAGTAGCAGTATTAGCAGCAGCAGTAGTAGTAATAGAAATAATAGCAGTAGTAGTAGTACCTGCTATAGTTGTAGTATCAGTAATAACAGCAGTAAAAGTAATAGTAGTAATAGCAGTAGCAGTAGATTAGTAGTAGTAGTAACATTAGTGGTAGTAGTAGTAATACTAGTACCTGTAAATACTCATGTACTTGAAAGCTTTTAATATCAACCATAAATCAAAATTTGAGTTTCTCAATTAGTCTCTCTTAGTTCTTCCTCTCATATTTCAACAAATTATTATATTTAACTGGCCTATTTCTTCATTTTTTCTAATACAAACAAATCAAACCTAAGTGATCATTTTGCCATTTCAAAATTGATTTATACATTCAAAATCTTCTTCAATTAAATTAATATGACAACAAATTTTTTTTTCATTTAAATTAATTAATTAATTCAAATAAAGAAATTTAAAAAAAATACTGGATAGTTAATAATGTTATTAAAATAAACTACATTTTTTACGTTATTACATTTAGTGCAGTATTAGTAGCAGTAGTAGTAGAAGTAGTAGCAGCAGTAGAAGCAGTAATAGAAGTAACAGTAGTAGTGTAGGAGTAGTAGTAGTAGTATTAGTAGTAGTACCTATAAATACTCATGTACTTGAAGACTTTTAGCATCAACCACAAATCAAAACTTGAGTTTCTCAATTAGTCTCTCTTAGTTCTTCCTCTCATATTTCAACAAATTATTTTATTCAGCTAGCCTATCTTTTTATTTTGTTAAAAAAATAAATTAATTAATCATTTTGCCATTTGTAGGTTGATTTGTACATTTAAATTCTTCTTTAATTGAATTTTATGGACAACGAAATTTTTTTTTTCTTTATTTAAATTAATTAATTAATTCAAGAAATCTGAAAAAAAAAATGTTGGATAGTTAATAATACTATTAAAATAAGATTTTTTGTGGTGTTATATATAATGAAGTAGTAATAGCAGTAACAATAGCAGTAGCAATAGTAGCAGTAGCAGTATTAGCAATAGTAGCATTAGCAGTGGTAATAGCAGTAATAAAAATAGTAGTAATAGTAGCAGTAGTAACTGTAATAGTAGCAGAAGCAGTAGTAATAGTAGTAGCTGTAGTAGTAGTAGTAGCAGTAGTAATAGTAGTAGAAGTAGTAGAAATAACAGTAGTACTAGCAGTAGCAGTAATATTAGTAATAATGATAGTATTAGAAGTAGTAGCAGTAGTATTAGTACTAGTACTTATAAAAACCCATATACTTGAAGACTTTTAACATGAACCACAAATCAAAACTTGAGTTTCTCAATTAGTCTCTCTTACTTCTTCATCTCATATTTCAACAAATTATTATATTCAGCTAGCCTATCTCCTCATTTCTTCTAACAAAAACAAATCAAGCCTAATTATTTGTTTTGCCATTTGTAAATTAATTTATACATTTAAATTCTTCTTCAATTGAATTAGTATGACAACAAAACTTTTTTTTTCTCATTTAAATTAATTAAAGTAAGGAAATTTTAAAAAAAATTCTAGATTGTTAATAATACTATTAAAATAAACTAGATTTTTTGTATTGTGTTAGATATAATTTTATTAAAAGTTTTAAATAATTTTGTAATTTAATTTTATTATAAATTATAGTTCCAACTATCTAAGTTTAATATAATTTTATTTGAAGATTTATGAAAAAAAATTAATTAATTAATTTTAGTATGATTATAATTAAAAAATGTATAATAAATAAATAAACTAAAAAATAATTATTTGAATCATAGTAAATCTGCTCATTTCACAATGTAAGAATTATATTAAGGACAAAACATTATTTTACTATTCAAATTTTGATCCATTTTATTTTGTAAGTATAATTGTGTATTTTATTAAAAAAATAATCTCAAGTTTTTAAATTTTTTTAAATGACTAAAACAATTAAAAGTAAATATAAGACTTCTTTTAAAGCTGGAAATAATAGGAATATGTTGTCACTTAGACAAACTTTTTTCTATAATATGTTATCACTTAGACAAAAAACAGTAAGAAGTATAATTGAGCTGAAGTGTTTGATTTTGCATATAATCTTATCGTTAGATCATCCAAATTTACTTCAAGTCAAATTTACATCCAAAATAACGATGAATACATAGAAGCCGGTGTAAAAGTAAGTCACAAGATCTTTTGGTTCTTTTTTTTTTATATGTTGGGTTAAATTTATTCTCAGACTTAATTAAAACTACAATGGAAGGTTAAGAATGATTATTATTATTTTTTCCTATTTTATAGAGATATTTATATTTTTTTTTGAGGTTAATATGCATATGTCATTAAAAAAATTGTTTTATTAAAATGTGTATTTTTTTCAATATTTTAATTCACTTGCTCTGCTCAAAAGGACATTTCTCTTGATTTTTCTCTTCCCAAAATTTCTGGACATGGTTTAGAAATATATTCTTATAAATTCACAATTTTTTGGGTAAAACTATGAATGTACTAATTAACTAATTTTGTAAAATTTATTTTATTTTCTAATTGAGAAATTTTTTTTATTGATGTTAAATTAGGATGATTGGCATATGAAGATGAGGAAATTAGATTTTAGCTATCACAAAGATTTTCTTCTTTAAAGAATTTGCCTACTTACATGAGCTGGGGAAGAGAAGTATTTAGTTCACATAGCATACCTAGCCGTCCAATGGGGAATGGTCACTTTTCATTGGGCCTCAGTAATGGAACAAAGACAATATATTATGAAGGTAGATTTGTTGATGAAACTAATCATCATCTTATTGATTTGTGGACACAAAGGATATCAAAATTATGCTTTGAATTTATGGAGATCTAAAGAGTTTGGTCTTCCATTTTTTTATGGTGGTCTTGGAAAGTTAAAATGAAATTAATCTTTCTTAAAATTACTTGATAACGTATTATCTTTTCTCTTTAAAGAATTTATTAAATGTTATATGTATAACATACATATTTGTTTTATGTATATGTATATAATATTGAGGTGTGGTAGGAAGAAATAAATATGGTAAAGTATATTTCCCAAGCCTCCATCCCATCCTTGGTTTTATGTTGGGGTGAGATGTACTAGATAATTATATTTTTTTGAATTTCATTAATATCATTGAGAAATAAGCAAAGCAAGCATAAAGCAAGTAAATTAAACATGAGAATAGAAAATTTTTATGTTGGAAAAATTCAAATTTTGTAAAACATTAAATTGAACATTTTTATGGTATGACTAGATCTAGTCCGATCAATTCTAGTATGGACTGACAACCAATTTTGTTATGATTTTTTTGTTTGATTTATTTCATTTAATATTCTTATATTCATACATATAAGAATATGTATATTCTTATTTACATTCAATTTTTCTATCTATTAATAAAAATGTATATTCTTATATAAATATATTAATTTCATATCACTTTATTTCAGAAAATGACACATATATTCATCTAATTAATGAATTAAATGCATCTTTTAATTAATTGCATAAAAAATCAATATTACTTGATGATGTGGCTTAGTGTAGTGTGCACTTCACTAACTATATATATACATATATATATATATCAAATAAGATTAATTCATAAATAATAAAAACTCTAGTGTCTTTAACTTTTTTAAAGTTATCAATTCATTAAGAGTTAGGAAAACATTACAGCAATATTGGGAGGTAAACTCTCCCAAACATACAAACAAGAATGGGAACAAGCAATCTACGCAATGTTATGGGCTACCCTTGCCTTGTCTTCGAACCCAACTTATGGATACATTAGCGTGAAGTGCTAGCAGAGTCTTACAATCTTCAATAATGAATCTGAACTCAGAATAATCTTCCCCACTGGTCATCAAAGCATTTTTTACCATTTGTGCGTCCACTTCGATAATCCCAACCCAGTGATATTGGAGATTATATATTGCAGTGAATTACGCTAGCCAAGTAGTTTAGATAGATAGGGAGATCGGCACCCTGATAACATGTCAGAGAAAACCATCAATTATACTTCTTACTGTTTTTTGTCTAAGTGACAACATATTCCTATTATTTCCAACTTTAAAAGAAGTCTTATATTTACTTTTAATTGTTTTAGTCATTTAAAAAAATTTAAAAACTTGAGATTGTTTTTTTTAATAAAATACACAATTATACTTACAAAATAAAATGGATCAAAATTTGAATAGTAAAATAATGTTTCGTCCTTAATATAATTCTTACATTGTGAAATGAGCAGATTTACTATGATTCAAATAATTATTTTTTAGTTTATTTATTTATTATACATTTTTTAATTATAATCATACTAAAATTAATTAATTAATTTTTTTCATAAATCTTCAAATAAAATTATATTAAACTTAGATAGTTGGAACTATAATTTATATTAAAATTAAATTAAAAAATTATTTAAAACTTTTAATAAAATTATATCTAACACAATACAAAAAATCTAGTTTATTTTAATAGTATTATTAACAATCTAGAATTTTTTTTTAAATTTCCTTACTTTAATTAATTTAAATGAGAAAAAAAAAAGTTTCGTTGTCATGCTAATTCAATTGAAGAAGAATTTAAATGTATAAATTAATTTACAAATGGCAAAACAAATAATTAGGCTTGATTTGTTTTCGTTAGAAGAAATGAGGAGATAGGCTAGCTGAATATAATAATTTGTTGACCTAGCCGTTCAATGGGGAATGGTCACTTTTCATTGGGCCTCAGTAATGGAACAAAGACAATATATTATGAAGGTAGATTTGTTGATGAAACTAATCATCATCTTATTGATTTGTGGACACAAAGGATATCAAAATTATGCTTTGAATTTATGGAGATCTAAAGAGTTTGGTCTTCCATTTTTTTATGGTGTTCTTGGAAAGTTAAAATGAAATTAATCTCCCTTAAAATTACTTGATAATGTATTATCTTTTCTCTTTAAAGAATTTATTAAATGTTATATGTATAACATACATATTTGTTTTATGTATATGTATATAATATTGAGGTGTGGTAGGAAGAAATAAAGATGGTAAAGTATATTTCCCAAGCCTCCATCCCATCCTTGGTTTTATGTTGGGGTGAGATGTACTAGATAATTATATTTTTTTGAATTTCATTAATATCATTGAGAAATAAGCAAAGCAAGCATAAAGCAAGTAAATTAAACATGAGAATAGAAAATTTTTATGTTGGAAAAATTCAAATTTTGTAAAACATTAAATTGAACATTTTTATGGTATGACTAGATCCAGTCCGATCAATTCTAGTATGGACTGACAACCAATTTTGTTATGATTTTTTTGTTTGATTTATTTCATTTAATATTCTTATATTCATACATATAAGAATATGTATATTCTTATTTACATTCAATTTTTCTATCTATTAATAAAAATGTATATTCTTATATATATATATATATTCATTTCATATCACTTTACTTCATAAAATGACACATATATTCATTTAATTAATGAATTAAATGCATCTTTTAATTAATTGCATAAAAAATCAATATTACTTGATGATGTGGCTTAGTGTAGTGTGCACTTCACTAACTGTATATATACATATATATATATCAAATAAGATTAATTCATAAACAATAAAAACTCTAGTGTCTTCAAATTTTTTTAAGTAATCAATTCATTAAGAGTTAGGAAAACATTACAGCAATATTGGGAGGTAAACTCTCCCAAACATACAAACAAGAATGGGAACAAGCAATCTACGCAATGTTATGGGCTACCCTTGCCTTGTCTTCGAACCCAACTTATGGATACATTAGCGTGAAGTGCTAGCAGAGTCTTACAATCTTCAGTAATGAATCTGAACTCAGAATAATCTTCCCCATTGGTCATGAAAGCATTTTTTACCATTTGTGCGTCCACTTCGACAATGCCCAACCCAGTGATATTGGAGATTATATATTGCAGTGAATCACGCTAGCCAAGTAGTTCAATTAGATAAGGAGATCGGCACCCTGATAACATGTCAGAGAAAACCATCAATTCTCTTTCTATGAGTCTCGGAAAACTGCTCCATATCATGCCTCATAACCTGTGTCAAAATTTGTACCGTCCACATTGTATTTCCAGACCCCGAATGATGGAGCTTCTCACAACAGGGGCCTTAACTTGGTGTGCGAGAGTTGTTCCTTGCCTATGTCTCTAACTTAATGTGCCTATCTCCATTCATGCGAAAAATTTCTCGCTAGAAAGATGGAGGTCTAATCACCAAACATCCTTCAAGTCCATAAAAATTCATTATGCTCAAGTTAGAGGCACCATAAGTAGCAAAGTATCTCTGTTAACTCTCGCTTTGCCATTGTTTTAGCTTGATGTTCCATCCATCTGAATACGTCATTGGTTTGTCTTGTCTAGCAGTGTATACCCAGTTTTTTCCTTGTCACGTCTAGGGCACAAGTTCACAATTCCAATCCCTTTCTCCTGCAGTTTAGATTTTACTAATATTATTCAGCAATCTCCATATGAAATTCTTACTTTGGGGGGGGGGGGAGAGGGGACTTCTAACTACCATATGTTAAATGATCATTGTGCATGGTTTGTATGGAAACCCATCAAATGTTGGTATGCCAATTTTACGATCTATTTTCCATCCTTCGAGTGACTCCAAACACATTTATCAGCCCTACTTCTCAGCCTTATCGGAATACTCATAAGGACATCGACTTCCTCATCCACAATAGACCCCTAACATTTCTGTTGACATCTATTTTTGTTTATTAAAGAGTTTTGTATGATGATGTTGTTTTTACTGGTACCATTGAGGGCATTAAGGATTCCTTCTACAACATGGATAGAAAATACTAATCACTTAACACTCAAATCCCCATTCCACCTGTAGTAATGGGTATCACTGAACACTTTCTCAAACATGTTCAGTATGGGGCTTCACAGCTTGTCTGACTGAGGCACATCAATTACCAAAAATGGCTACACACGTACCCCCCCTTCTCTAATACATACTAAACAGGTTTCATAGTCTTTCAGTAATTCTTTTATTTTTATTTATTGTTATTTTGAATTTTTTTATCCCCTATTGTAATATTCCTTAACTTATTTATATTATTCCGATTTTATTGCTTATTTGGTTCCTTTTTTATTTTTTTAATTAGTGTTTCTTTTATTTGTAATTTAACTTAATATCGTTTTTTATTCTCAATTTCATTTGTTATTCCAAAAACTTTGTTATCATATCACTTTACCACTTTGGACAATTATTCATAATTTAATTATCTATTTATTTTATTCATAAAATTTCTAAATGTACTTACTTTGGTTCTCCATTTGCTTTATTAAGGTATTATTATTATTTCACTATTCTTTTATTTTCAATTTATTGTTCTTATGACCTTCTTTCTTGATTAATTTTATAAGTGTTTAAACAAGTTCAGTGGCAGACTTCTACTTACTTGTGTGTTTCTCTTGGTCTACCACGTTCTTGACTTTAATTTATTTTGCATTACTAAGCTTGTGATTAAAATTTCAAAATCATTTTTCGTATTCAATTGTTGGTTATTTCCTTCATTTTTTCTATTTTTCTATATGTACATATATATGCTTATATATATATATATCCACAGCACACAGATTTATATACTTAAAAATTTTTTGTACCATATACTAGAATGACCCGTACTCTAGATGGAGTCATGAGTATCCATGAATATCAACCACAAATTGATGCTAAGTTGAATTAACATAAAATGCGAAAAAATTAACTTTGTCTATGACTTTTTCCCTTATAACATTGGTGTAATTTAAAATAGTTAGCCTCTAACATGAGATGTTAACACTTTCAGAAAGGTAGATAATGGTTTAGATGTGAAAAATTAAGTCGACACTAACGGATGTTAACATATATCCTCCACACCCTATAGATCTCATTATTCTGGCTAATCTTGAGTTTTTTCTTGGTTTTCATGCTCTAAAAGATGGGAATAAATGAACTACAATGCTCAATAAAAATAATTTAATACCTTAACCTCCAAGACTGATAATTGAATACCTCTCTTCTCTTTTTTCTTTACTCTCATACTTCTTCAATCTTTTATTTGTATTGGTCATAGCTGATAGTATTGTTAAACGGTTACAATTATGACTATAGTTTTATTTTCTCTATTTACAGTGACAACGCACATCCATTATTTTCACAATGTACTATAGTAACATCAATACGATATTCAATAATCTAGCATGGTTTACGCTTGTAGTCACAGAACAACACACTTCACATATCGACTCTAACACAATCTAGTTTGTTGAAAGAGTTTTCATGATAGAAGGTTGACATTTTAGAGAAAATCAATTAGGGTCCTAAAAACTAGAAAATAGGATGAATGGCTAAAAGTAACCTGAAAGAATAAATCAGTTTTGATAAAGAGAGAGGGACAACTGAATGTAAATTAATTTTAAAATAAAAGAAATATAAAAGTATGAATGAACATTGGAGACGGAAAATAGATGGGAAGTCAGGGGCTGTTTTGAGGAAGAGTCAAGGGACGAAACAATAGAATGTAGGTTTTGTTTGCAATGATTTAGAAATGAAATTTTGAATAAGTGATAGGTGTTTGAGGGAGAGAACGGATGGAGAGATATGGGAAAAAATGAAAAGGGTTACAAGGCAGAAAAAAGGGAGAGGAATTAGACGACCTTTTAGGGGACTATGGTGTTAAATCGAAAACCTTCCTAAGGAAACATGGGTTGCTATTTCTAGTGTGTGGATCAACTTTGTGTGGGTGTGTTGCCAGCTGGTGGCTGGAAAATGTGTGAAAATGGTGTACCTCATCTGCTGTATTATTAACAATTGTGTATTACATTTGTGAGTTGTATGTTGTGTTAATAGTTATGTGTGTGTGAGTGGCCAAATATGGGTTAGATTTCACATCATTTCCCTGTCACATTATCTATTGATTTTCTTTACTGTATAATGCATTAACCTGCTGTAGGTTATTAAATGTGTTGCATAAGTGAATGACCAACTTGTGGCCAGAATGGGTGTGACATCGGGATATTAAATGTATTACTGCTTATTTACTAACCTAGACAAATGGTAAAACTGAATGTTGTGATGGGTTGTGTGAGTGGCTGGACAACGATTTTCTATGTAACAGACTAAAAAGACATCATTTTGGGAGACCCCAAAACGGCGTCGTTTTAGGAAAAAAAATAGAGGCATGTTTACCTCTGGTTGGGAAAGGTGAAGAGGCAAAGGTGTGTATGCCTCTACCACCAGCCAAAAAGAAAGAAGAGGAGACTTGCACACTAAAGAAGAAGGGTCGTGTAGGACTCCTTTCGTCCCTCCCTATAAAAGGTGAAGGGAGGGAAAGAAATCGGTGCAGAAAGAGAGCAAGAGAGAGAGAGAGAGAGAGAGAGAGATGAAGATAGAGAGAGAAGGCCTACAATTACCATCAATTGGCAACCAAGAGAGGAGAGGAAGAAGAAGAAGAAAAAAAAGGCAGAGGAGAGTCCAGTGCTGCATGCAACGGCGCGCATGAGAAGAAGATGATATGTGCAGCAGCTTGACGTGTGTTTTGCTGTTCTACCGCTCCCTTAGGCAGGATTCCACCAAATCTATGTCAGATCTGAGGGCGCGAAGTGCTTTACGGTGAATTTTGACCAATTTGTAGCGGCAATCGATGGCGAATGGCAGCGGCGCATGGCGATCCTGTGGAGGTGCGTGTGACGGCGCGCGAACTTTTGGTGGTTGTTGCAGTGAGTCCTACAAACCCAGTTCGGGTAGTTGAGTTCAAAAAACCTTGTTGATTTAGTGTTTTACATTTAGGGTTAATTAATCCTATTTAATTTTAATGCAATAAATTATTTATCCGGTTTAAAATTAGGGATAAGTCTGGACACGGATGTTTGAAATTTTCATTATTAACCCGATATGGATATCTCTGTAACAAGTTGATTTTATACATCAGAAATAATTTCATGATCAAGATTTAGACAGAAATCAGGTAAGTGCATAAGCAATTACAAATGTAGTTTAATCTTTCTAAAATACTAAAACTGTGATGTTTAATAATTGGTAATTGAGCACAGGATTCTGACAATATTTTACTATTGATTGTTGTGTTCCTATTTATGTTTACTACTAAAATTGGTGATAAATTATTTATCTATGTTTTGATAACTGAATTCATATATGTATTGGTTGCTATGTAATTGAAAATATATTAAGGATATGTAGAAGAATCTAGGCTAGTGAATAGTTCTAGTATTCATATTATAAGTATAGAATATATTAAATAATAAAACTGAGAAAATTTATTAGAGAGTTGAAATAAATAAATAGACATTAAAAGATTTGGAAAACTCATTTAACCGATATCACTAAGGGTGGATGTGTGTATATCTTTTTGTCATGTGACTGTGGTGAACCCTACCTGTGGATATGACTTTAGCCAGATGTGGCGAAGCGATAAGTACTGTGAAACTATAAACTGAATATTGTATACTACAAACTGTAAACTATGAGCTGAACTATAATGTATTCACATCATAGAGGGGATCTTTACTGCTCTCATTTATACCAGCAGAAATGGCATCTCACGATGAAATTATTGTTAATAGGATATAAATCGATAAAAATAAATATAAAGTCATGTGTAACGTTTATAATACTAAAATACTAAATTAATATCTACTGAACTGCTAATTATTGAACTGTTTATACCTTGAGTTATGGTACTGAAAAAATGAATTTTGAATATTTACTAAATAAGATGATTTATAAGATTTGGATAATGAATTTGGGTATAGATACCATGTGCTTTCTGAATTAAAGGGAAAAGTGTTAAACCATCTCCGTCGGTAGTTTTATATTTGCATATTAAGTTTACCCTATTTATTATTCATTTTTTTATATCAGGATATTCAGAACCCCGCTCCTGAAGAGTGAAAGACTTGCTAGAAGATCGTTTAATTTTTATTTTAATTCAAACAGTAATTAATGTTACTGATTTCATTTTTAGTGAGTATTTATTTTAGAGTTTAGACATGCCTCATGGATATTGGATATTTTGAGCTAAGTATGCAAGGGGTGTACTTTTATTGCGTGAAGTATTCTTATAGATTATTTTATCATGATATGGTATGCGTACGATCAGGACTCTCCATGAGAGTTTGAGCTGTTACAGTTTAAATATGTGTTTTACATTCAATATAAAATGGTAAATGCTGAGTTGGAAAATAAAGTGATGGAAAACACCAAAGGATTGCAGGTATGTGAAAAAAGAATGTGCGTTGAATTGTTGTTGACATTATCATTCTGGTTACTATGTGTGTAACGACCCCAGAAATAAAAATGAAATATATGTATTAAAAAGTTCTAAGTGCGGAAGCGAAATAAAAATTCTGATTAATATCCCTTACACAATAACCGAAACGTATTAAACGTATAAAAGAAAGAACCAACTAAAATAAATACTAGTAATGAATGCTATAAATAAATCTATGAAGTCCTTAGTCTCTACTCGTCATCTTTCTGCGGGACGGGCTTGGGAACCAAGTCCTCCTGATCTGAAATGGTTAAGTAAGGAATGAGCTACACTAGCCCAGTAAAGACATCACACTATCTCACTGCCACAGGAGCAAAGGTTGGTAGAAAACAAAAACGACCAATGGAGCATAATTTATAACAAACTCATTTATCAATAGTAAAAATATTTACTGTCCACTTACCTCGGTGAGATTCATGAAGACAATTTATGAAACACAATAACATCATAAACATCATAAAATCATGTAGACTCTGTAACATAACACATATCATACGCTTGTTTTTCAATCATCAAACAGCAATTTTTCTCTTTTATCAGCCTATTAGTATCCATGGGGATCCATAGGAGGTCCCCGCTACACGTGAACCATTCACATTGATAACTTGATTCTAGGGCCGTCCCTATACCCCGTCCGGTATGGACGCCAAAAACACATAAGGTCTCCACACCCCGTCCGATATGGGAGACCACGTTCCCGGTAGGGTTCTCTACGAACCCAGTCCATCCACCATCTCCCAAGATATCTAGTTGGGCTGTTGACATTATCCATTTATCAAATCACAAACCTTTTCCATTTTTCTTGGTCTTAATTATCCAATCAAACATAAACACGTAAACCAGTAATGAACACCAAACAGGACAACAATGGGTTCACAATAATTCAAACCATAATAAACGAAACTGTGATTCATGCATACGAAACTATAGAATAAACACATCAAATACCATACTGCATTTAAAACTGTAAAATAGATCAAACAACAACTGACCAAAAAATACATTAGATTCGGGCTCCATTAGTAACCTTAATTAATTATACACATGTATTAATTCATGAAATGTCGTTTTATTATTTATTGAGCTTTAATACCATGATAGAAAATAGGGTGAGAAATCCTTACTTGTTTCGGGGTCTGAAATCGGGTTCTTACTACGCCTACGGGCTGTCCCTAAATTCCCTGAATTTTTCTCAGGAAACTGAAACACACTTCCGGTACCTGCATGTGTCCCAAAAAATCCCAAATCAGACCTAGGGCCCTGTTCGGCCAATATCGGAATTCCGGCACGGCAGCTCCGTTGTGGTCCAGCGACGGCACCGTCGCCCGAGGCGGCGATCCGCCTCGAGTTGGCAATTTTCAATCGAATTAGGCCAAACTTGCATTAGTTCCTGCGATAAAACAATCCTATGGCCCTCGGTGGGCCAAAAATTTACGAAAAATCGAGACTTACCGGCAGCGGAACTCTCAGGTGCGGTTGCTTCTCCGGCACGAGTCGCGATTTGATGTTTTGCTCCGGTCAACCTATAGAGAAAAGGACGATGATCACAGTGGTGTAAAAATTGTATCAAACAGGAACCGGGAAGGGCCTCATCGGAGGCAAAAATCGAGGGAAGCCGCAGCGGCGTTGCTGGACTTTGGCGGTATTTTTTGGCTGATTGGCTGGTGGTTTGGCTCCGATTTGGCCATAGGCGAATTCAGCATCGAAAAATGAGCCAAGGGGAGAAAATTTACCTTGTTTGACGGTCGAAAAATCCTCTAGTACGGCGGCGGGTGGCGGCGGTCGGCTCCTCCGGTGACTGCTTCTTCTTCTTCGGCGAGGGTACTTGTGGCTAGGGTTTGGGGTTGGGTGTGGGTGAGGTTATTTATAACCTTTCCCTTTTAATCTCAGCCGTCCATCACTATTTAATCTACGTCGTCCGATCGCGATTAAAATAGAAATAAATCTAGGCCGTCCGTGCGTGATTAAATCTGGGCTGTCTGCATGCGTGAGATCGAGGCCGTCCGTGTGCGTGAGATCTGGGTCGTCTGTAAGCGTGAGATCTGGACCGTTTGATCGCGTGCACGCGAATCGCCCACATGGCTCCGTCCTGCGTAAGCTTTCTTGCCATACGGTGTGTTCTGGTTGGCTGGGGCTGCTGACTGGGCTGCTGACGTGGCTACTGACGTGATACAACTTTTTTAAATTACGTTTTGACCCCCAGTTTTTAATTTTCTTTTCAAAAAGACCCCCAGAATCCAAATTTTCACCCATTTTTCCTAAAATTAATTTCAATTAAATCTCAAAAATAATTTTACCCTATTTTATTATTATTATTATTTTTATTTCTATTAAATTAAATTAAATTAAATTAAAACCTTATAAATTAAATATTAAAATAGAATAAAATTAATCAAAAATTCTAATAAAAATTAAAATAGATTAAATAATAAAAATACAAATTTAGGTGTTACAATGTGAGCATACAGATTGGTGGCATATTAGTATGAAATTATTAAGTAGAACAAAATGAGCACTTAGGGACTATGAGTGGGAAAAATTAAGTTGAACATAGGTTGAAGAGTGAGGAAAAATATCCTGAAATAGGTAAACCAGAATGTGAAAGATGGAACTGCAAATGGTAAGGTTAAAAACTGAGAATATGTAGCAGATGGTTATTGTGTTGGGAGGGTGTTTTAACCTACAAAGGAGTGGCTGAAAGGGGCGACTGGGTAGACCAAGGTAACGTATGGGTTATGAAATAAGTGCTGCCATGGTAATTATGGTGAAATTCAAGGGAAATCTAGGTAATAGTGTGATGGGAACCATATAAGCAGAGGGATAAATGGCTATTTGAGTGGGAGAGTGATGAAAAAGAGTAGAGAGACTATTGGGGACAAGTAAGGGAAGTGGATAGCGGGCTATTTGTACCTGTGAGCTTTGGGGAAAGTCTAAGATATCTACAATTTTCCTATAGAGGGAAAAAGAGGACTGTCTGGAGTGAGAGAGAGAGTTGAGGGCGACTCCAATTTAGGAATTTTATTGATTTTAATACATTGTTTAAATCTAAATTTAACTTTATGGGCATGCGTAGGCTCATTCCTGTTTATTTACAGATGTAATGAAGCAAGAATCAGGACATGATTCACCACCAGTGGAATTCAATACATAGGGGATACAAGGAGAGAATAAGTGAGATTTATGCCATTATACTCATACAGACATAACAGTTAAAATTAACACACATGTATAAAAACATCTTTGTTATTCACTATGGTATAGTGTATGTTGATAGGAAGCTAAGTGTACTTGATTACGTGGAGGAGGTTATGCCCTTTATATGTATATTTGTAAGGAATTTTCTGATTGTATTAAATTAGATGATGATGAATTTGACAAGTATGTATTACTTGGTAATTTAAAATAGGACGTCTCGACTGTTATAGGTTGCAAGGCGTTATAGGATAAGAGTAAATTACAGGTAAGTGATTTAAGTTGAGGAAAACACCCACCAGGGTGAATGAGTTACTGCATTATAATGTAAATTCTGATTGCTTGAGGTGCTGATCTAGGTTTATTGAACGTTTTATGTTAATTATATTATTTAATATTGTTTTTTCATATCAAATAAAATAGGAGAGTGATCCCGATCCAGTCAACCTAGTTCTGAAAACATGGAGAAACAAGAAAAGAAAAAACTAAAGTTGTAAAGGAGTGAAATTAGATAGAGGTTCATACAGTGAATAGGAATACAAGAACAATGCTGCTGAAAAGGAGAAGAAAAAAAAAACAGCAAGAAACAGTAGGATAGATAGAGAAAATTTGTACATTCAATTGGTAGAATTTCGAAACTACATGAATGTATGAACACATGTTTTGGATTTTCTCGAATTTTATTTATCTTATATATATATATATATTTATTTTCTTGATATGTTAGTTTACAGCACTTGTATGTGGGTTTTTGAGCGGGTCATTACACTGTGTGAAGTGATGCATGGTTTCAAAATATTCTTTTTATTTTTAAATTTATGTATATTTAAATTCACAAAATTATATATTAGTTAATAATTAAAAGATATAACTTTAAAAAGTAATAATAAAAAGATATCATGAAATTAATTATTTATGAAATTATTTTGTTTTGGAAAATATTTTGCCTCTTATGAAGAAGACAATTATTTTATTTTATTTTGCTTATTTCATAAATATATAAACTTTATAATACAAACACATATATGCATCAATACTTTTCTTACTTCATAAATATATAAACTTTATAATAGAAACACGTATATACATCAATACATTTTAAAAATAAAAGTTATAAAACTACCTTTTGGTTTGCTATTTGATTATGTTACTATAAAGACATTGGTAGTCTTTCTATTTGGTACCATCCAAAATATTATAATTTTAAATAATATTAAAATATTTTTTAAATTGAATAATCTAATATTTTCATGAATTAACTAATTATTAACAAAGATTAATTAGTTTTATTATTATTAAAAAATAAAATAATATTCAACAACTTATTATTGTAAGAGGAACACTCGTATGGTTACGCTTCAGAATGTATAAAAAAGAAGAATAATAATAATAATAATAAGAAAAAAAAGTAGTAGTAGTAGTAATAATAGTAGTAGTAGTAATAGCAGTAGTAGTAGTAGTAACAGTAGTAACTGTAACAACAGTAGCAGCAGTAGCAGCATCAGCAGCAGTAGCAGTAGTAGTAGTAATAGCAGCAGTAGTAGTAGTAATAATAGTGTAGCAGCAACAGCAACAATAGTAGTAGTAGTAATACTAATAGTAAAAGTAGTAGCAGTACTAGCAGTAATAACAATAGCAACAGTAATAATAGTAACAATAGTAGCAACAGCAGTAATAATAGTAGTAGTAATAGTAGTAATATTAATAGTACCTATAAATACCCATTTACTTGAAGGCTTTTAGTCTTTCTTACTTCTTCCTCCCATATTTCAACAAAATATTATATTCAGGTAGCCTATCTCTTTATTTTCTCTAACAAAAACAAATCAAGCTTAATTGATCATTTTGCCATTTGTAGGTTGATTTGTATATTCAAATTCTTCTTCAATTGAATTAATATGACAACGAAACTTCTCTTCCTCATTTTAAATTAATTAATTAATTCAAGTAAGAAAATCTAAAAAAAAATGTTGGATAATTAATAATACTATTAAAATAAAGTTAATTTTTTTGTGTTGTGTTACGTATAATTTTATTAAAAGCTTTAAGTAATTTTGTAATTTAATTTTAATAGAAATTATAGTTCCAATTGTCTAAGTTTAATATAATTTTATTTAAAAATTGATAAAAAAAATTAATTAATTTTAGTATGATTATAATAAATAAATAAACTAAAAAATAATTATATGAATCATAATAAATCTGCTCATTTCACAATGTAAGAATTATATTAAGGACAAAATAATATTTTACTATTTAAATTTTGATCTATTTTCTTTTGTTATTGTAATTGTGTATTTTATTAAAAAACAATCACAAATATTTAAATTCTTTTAAATGACTAAAAGAGCTAAAAGTAAATATAAGATATTGCTGTGGGCAATAGTATTTTTTAGAAAATTAATTTAAATAATTAATATAATTTACTATAGTTTACTATCATGAAGCATTATCGGGACACCACTATCAACGTGGATACAATTACGGTAACAATGATCACATTTTTACCTTATCACACAACAAATACAGTGCATAGTAAAATAACCATATTTGTACTAGATCAAACAACAAATACAATGCATAATAACATTAATCACATTTGTACAAAATCACACAGCAGATACAATTCACAATAATAGCATCACATTTGTATAAGATCACACAGTAGCTACAATGCACAATAACATTATTCTCATATATAATAATTATACAAGAGGAAAAGTGTATAATAACCTTATCGTCCATGTAATAGGGTTCACTATCACTTAGATAGACGAGATTTTGATCATATACACACCCTCACACATTTGATATTTGACTAAATAGTTAGATGTATCACACAGTTTCGTACTATTAAAAATTTTCCGTATATTGACCCAAATTTTCACTCAATAGTCTTTATTAAATTTCTCTGAAGTTTACTACTATGATTTGACTTTGTGAATGTATCTTCTTACTCTTATTTTATTTGAATTTTAGTGACTTTTTCTTTAAAATTTTGACCTTATGAAAAGTCTTAATCTCCATATTCTCAATTAAATTTTTCCCATGTACTCTCATTAAGCATTTTTAATTTCCTTTACTTTGTCTAATAGTTATTCACGTATTTTCTTTATATTTTTTACGGTGTAATCCAATTTAAATTTATAAAATCACTCTAATTAATTTTTATCAGACATACAGGGTCTATTTTTTTATTTGATTATAAGTATTTATAACATTTTTTCCTTTTTTTCTTCCTTGGTGTATTAATACCCTTATAAAGCCCTTTATAGATTTTTATATTCAATCTATTACCAAACTTCATAATTAAATGTAGTGTTCCACGGCGCCACAAGCCTAAACCCACCAGTGCTCTTTTATTTGACCCATTACAAGTTCATCCTTTAATTGGGCCGATAGCCCAAACTCCCTATTAAACATATCTTCTTCTTTATTACTATTATTATGTACATTTTTTTCTTTTATTTTATTTCATAAGTTATATACTCTGGTTTCTACCCACTAGTAATTTTGGAGTATTTTTTTTAGTTCGACCTATTTTCTATTCTGGGTTTTACTCCATTTAGGTACACAGGTATTTGTACGCATACATAATATTTTCATGCATACAGTCACGCACACACATTTATATAGCTATATACATATATGTATTGATTATATGTATATTTATGAACCAACACACACTAAGTATATATATATATATATATATATAGAAAACGCACACATATAGAATGTTTACATATACTCACACATGCATATATGTATACATATATACATAAATAAGTATATATATACACACATAAAGCACACGCGCGCACACACAATATATATGTACTGACATGCAGAGATAGATATATATAGAAGCATATATATAAATATTTGTTTTTGACTTCAAACCTTTCCTTACACGTACCCTCACCTCCCTTCTTCGTTTTCATCCATCAACAAAAAAAAAATTTGAAGCTAGAAAAATAGAATTTTAAAAAAAAATAAAAACAAGTGAATAGTCTCCGTCAGGTTGAATCCTGCATAAAATTTCTTATTAAAATAAACCCACTAGTTAGATTTAATTTTTAAGGACTTCCAATAGCAACTTGCACTTTACCTGAATTTAAATGGAAAGGGGGGTTGGAGCTCCTCTTGGCATTCAAGTTTCCCTCTCTCCCAGCTTTAAACCTTTTCTAAATCTACGTATAAACACATACATGGTGTGAATGAGGAATTAAATCAAAATAGCAAAGGAAGGAGAAGTGAAAAGCTCATCGGCAACCCGACACCTCAATTCTCCACAAAACTTGACCGCTCTTCTCTCTTCTTCGTCTTGCTTCTGCTTAATAGGGGGTAGAGGACCACTCTATTCATACTCACCCCTAAATTTCATAGCCATCCAATCTTTATGTGCATGGAAATTGAAGGACTGTAGGATTAAGCCTCACTAATGGTAATTTCATACTTTTTATCCTAGAAAAATCTGGGCCGTTGGATCTCTCTACTCCATAAATCATGACTGTTTGTTCTCCTGGTCGTTTGACCTTCCTGGCTTTTAGTCCCAACCACTCATTTTCGGATTACCCCTCAGCCATTCGATCGGCATCTAGAATCCTAGTAGTTTGATCTGCACACCCTCCTGCTTACGCAACTGACCATATGTGCAGGTCAGCTGGCGTGGCTGTCCATGTGGCGGGGCATTATTTGTAAGTTTCATCTGCTGAGGTGTCCTGCCTCTCTAAAGTTACGTTATTCCCCCTTTCGCTTAATTTTCTTTCATATGGGTTTCCTAGTTAATTACAGTTTTGCCCATTTCTAATATTTGCTTTTCAATTATATTCTTGTGAATACAATTAATAAATTTTCATGGTTTTTCTCAATTGTTTAAATTTACATGGGCTTTCCTTTTATTTCCAAAATGCCCCTAATGCATAAATAAAATTTTAGCAAAAATTTATTCATATAAACATCATGATGTTACAAAACGAGTATCTTTTATAAAATTTTTGTGCTGAAAAGATGAGATGAAATAAAATAAATAAGATAATCATATCAACATACATAAATTCAAAACTATATTTGTAATGCCCAAGTTTAAATTTAATGTAATTAAGTTAATTTCAATGTAATTTTTAATTTTTTTTTAATTTTTTTAATTTTACTTTAGAGTAAAAATGAAGTAAATTTGATGGAGGATGAAATTGAAAACAATTTTGGGAAAAATGGGTGAAAATTTGGGTTTGGGGGTATTTTTGAAAGAAAAATCAGAAATCGGGGTCAAAACACGATTTAGAAAAGTTTTGCCATGTAGGATGCTTGATCAGCAGCCCTAACAAACCAGGACGCGCTGCGTGGCAACGAACACTAACGCGATGCCATGCAGGCGATCGGCGTGCTCGCGATCGAATGGCTCAGATCCGTTCCCCCGCGCACGAACGACCCGGATGCAATCCCTCCCCAAACGTAATTGAAAAATCAGATTCAAATGCGATCGGACGGTTGAGATTAGATCGCGATGAATGATCCAGATTCACTTCCTATTTAATCGCGATCAGACGGTGCAGATCAAATGCGATGGACAGTCCAAATTGAAAGGGGACGAGCATAAATAACCCTCTTCACACCAAACCCTAACCTTAGCCGTTAGTCGCCCTCGCCGGATAAGAAGACCCAGCCACCAGGAAGGAGAGCCGTCGCCACCCGCCGTCGCACCGGAGCCCTTTCTGACCACCAAAAAAGTTAAAAATTTCCCTTCTTTCTCGGAATTCAATTTTAAACACCCCCATGGCCAAATCATAGTAAGAGGACTGATTGATTAGTCAAAAACTGCCGGTAAAGCCCAGCGTTGCCGCCACAGGAAATTTCACAAAATACCTCCGATGAGGCCCTTCTTGATTCCCATTCGGCATAATTTTTCAACCTTTGTGATCACCGTTTCCTTCTCTACAGGTTGACCAGAGCAAAACACCCAACTGCAATGTGAGCTGGAGGAGCCGTCGCACCAGAGTACCCCGCCGCTGGTGAGTTTGGTTTTTTATATTTTTTCAGCTAACCAAGGCTCCTTAATATGTTTTCCGTAGGGATCGATGCAAAATCAACTGAATTCAACCTAAAACAGTCAAAAATAGCTGACCCGAGGCAGACTGCTGCTGCGGACGACGACAGTTGTCCCTAGAGTACGGCGGAGCAGCCGTGCCAAAATTTTGAAACTGGCCAAAATTGGACCCCGAGGCTGATTTTGGATTTTTTGGGACATTTTTAAGTAGTTATAATGCGTTTTGATTCCTGAAAAAAAATTCAGGGGACCCGGGGACCGCCAGTAGGCACAATCAATAGTTTAGCATTTCGAGCATCAAATCGAGTAAGAATCCTTCATCCTATCCTCCTTTATGGAATTGAAGTTTAATTTTAAATAAGATGGTATTTCGTGATACTTAGAAAATATTTATAATTAATTACGGGTTACTAATGGAGCCAGAATCAGAAATTGTTCTCTGTTGATTTATTCTATAGTTTAAATGTATGATAGTATCTGATTTATCGGGTTCACACGTAGTGGGGACATCTCTATGAACTCCCATGGATACTAGTAGGCCAATAAAAGGAAATGTTGTTATTTGACTTATTGAATATGGATTTATAATGTGTGCCTGTTACCAATTTCATATGAAATCATGATAAGTGCTATGTTGTTGTCTCTATAGGTTGTTTTTGAAAATCGCGCTACGGTAAGTGGATGGTAAATGGTTTTATTATTAAGAAATGTATTTGTTTAATTAAGTGCTTCATTAGTTGTTTTGATTTTCTACCAACCTTTATTTTTGTATCAGTGAGTAGGGTGATATTCTTACTGAGCTAGTGTATCTCATTCCTTATTTAACCATTTCAGATCAAGAGGACCAGGATCCAGAGTCTGATCCACAAGAGGGTTGTGAGTAGGATACCAGTTTTATTCTTTTTTCTGTTTATTTCTTTATTTTTTTATATTTTCTTCAAATGGTTAATTCCCGTATCACTATTTAGGACTTTAAGTTTATGTCTAAGGAATGTAAATCTTAATTATTTATTTCACTTCCGCACTTAAGTTATAATTTATTTTTTTGGACATTATGGGATCGTTACAGTTAGTATTAGAGTCGCGTTCCTCAGACCCATTCTTTACATAAAACCCTTAGGAAACACCAAAAATAATGAATTCTCACTCAACTATTCCTTGTGAAATGTAGGTATAGATAGATGAGGAGAGGAAGACCCCCACTAAACTGAGTAGCCCCGGAGGGTCTCTTAGAGAGGATGTTGACAAATTATTTAAGATGGTAGAGAGACTCATTGTTGCCCAGCAGGCCCAGGAGGAAAGGAAGGAGCTACCTGACCCTCCCCCACTGCCACAGGTTGAGCCACCCCTGTAGCGGGAGGATCTCGAGCCACTCCGATATGACCCTACTCCTCCACAGCACCACCGCAATATGATCTGGTGCCCCAGCCACTGCATCACTTGGCACCACCACGATACAATCCAATGCCTCCACTGTATCATCAAGTACCACTGCAGGGCCATCCAGTTCATCCTCAACCCAACCTAGTCCCTCATCCACGGGACTCAGCTCCTCTCATGATGGACCCAGGCTACATAGAAAGGTATAAAAGGCTAAATCCTTCAACTTTTACAAGGGGATCCTCCTTTGAAGAGGTCGAGTTCTGGTTATCTGAGACGTAGTAGGTCTTCAAGACCCTTAGGGTGATCCCTGAACAGAAGGTCATCTTTGCTACCTACATGCTGGTGGGAGAAGCAGACCGTTGGTGGCAACTCAAACAGACCACCCTCCCTTTTTTAGTCACTTGGGAATAGTTGCTGATGACCTTTCTTGCAGAGTACCTCCCAGAGCATCTCTGATATCTGAAGGAGATGGAGTTTGCACACTTGATCCAGAGGGAATGACTATATCATAATATTCTTGCAAGTTCCTAGAGTTGGGTCGATATTCTCTTGAGAGCATGATGGATGAAGGCAGGAAAGCTAGAAGGTTCGAGTGGGGTCTCCGTCCTGAGATCAGATAGTAGTTGTTTGTGCTCGAGCTTAGTACCTATTCGGTTGTTCTGGCCAAGGCACAATTAGTGGAGAGGAGCCTTCGCACTTTCCCTCAAGTAACAAGGAACCTCAAGTCCTCAGCCCCACACCGCAGACTAGCACCTACTACACCTGTTAAACAGAACAAGAGACCTAGGCCAATGACTCAAGCTCCCCCTCAGGTCTTCCCACTTCCAAGTCTACTCAAAAAGCAGAGAAGAACATGCTCATCATCTGGCCCAAGTCTTGCAGGTCCTTAGAAACAAGAGGTTATATGCGAAGTTGAGTAAGTGTGGATTCTCGCTTGAGTAGACCGCCTTCCTAGGACACATCATATCGAAGGAAGGGGTATCAGTGAATCCTGAAAAGGTTGAAGCGGTACTTGGCTGGGAGAAGCTGACATCAGTTAAGGAAATCCGTAGCTTCCTGGGAATGGCAGGTTATTACCGCAGGTTCGTTGAAGGATTCTCCAGTCTAGCAGCTCCTCTAACCCGACTCACAAAGAAAAATGCCAAGTTTGAGTGGAATAAAGACTATGAAAGAAGTTTTTCAGAATTAAAGAAGTGGCTGACCACTGCACCCGTGCTGGCTTTACCGAGTGGATCGGGAGGATATACAGTTTATAGTGATGCATCCTATCTGGGCCTGGGTTGTGTCCTGATGCAGGATGGAAAGGTTATAGCATACGGGTCTAGACAGTTAAAGAATCATGAGAAGAACTATCCCACCCATGACTTGGAGCTTGCCGCAATCATTCATGCCTTGAAAACCTTGCTCTAATACCAACTGTAACGGCCTCAAAAATTTAAATGAAATATATGTATTAAAAATCTCAAATGCGGAAGCGTAATAAAAATTTTGATTAACATCCCTTACACAATAACCAAAACGTACTCAAAACAAGAAGGAACAAACTAACTAAAAGAGATACTCAAAATAAAAACTATAAATATAACTATAAAGTCTTTAGGCATCACCTTCGCTGTCTTCCTGCGGAACGGGCTCGGGAACAATGTCTTCCTGATCTGAAATGGTTAAATAAGGGATGAGTTACACCGACCCAGTAAAGACATCACACTATCTCACCGCCATGGGAGTAAAGGTGAGTAGAAAACAAAAATGACCAATGGAGCATAATTTATAACGAACTCGTTTATTAACATAAAAACCTTTACTGTCCACTTACCTCTATTAGATCCATGAAAAGAACATGTGAAAATAATAACCTTATAATATCATGAAATCATACACACTTTATAACATAACACATATCATACCTTTACATTTCAATCATCAGAAAACAGATTTCCTCTTTTACCAGCCTACTAGTATCCCTGGGGATCCATAGCCCGCTACACGTGAACTATTAACATTTATAACCTGATTCCAGGGCCGTCCCCATACCGCGTCCGATATGGGCGCCAAAACCATGAACCTCAATACCTCGTCCGGTATGAGGGTGAAACGGGCCGTCCCCATACCCCGTCCGGTATGGGTGCTAAAACACATAAGGTCTCCATACCCCGTCTGGTATGAGAGACCACGTTCCCGGTAGGGTTCCCTACGGACCCGGTCCGTCCACCATCTCCCAGGATATCTAGTCAGGCTGTCCACATTTTCCACTTATAAATTCACATAACCTTTTGCCTTTTTTCTTAATCTCAATCATCTAATCATACACAACATATAAACCAGTAATTGACACTAAATAAGACAATACAGTACCGGGTTCACCATAATACAAACCATAATAAAAGAAACCATGATTCATGCATACGAGACCATAACATAATTACATCAAACATCATGCTACATTTAATACTGAAAATTAGATCAAACAATAACAAACCGACATTGCATCAGACTCGGGCTCCACTGGCAACCTTAATCAATTATACATATATAAAGTTACACAGTACAGTTTAATTATTCATTTAGCTTTAATACCGTGATAAGAAATAGGGTGAGGGGTCCTTACTTGTTTCGAGGTTTGAATACGGCTCTACAATGCACCTACAGGCTGTCCCTAATTTCTCTGAATTTTTTCTCAGAAAACTGAAACGCACTATCGGTACCTGCACGTGTCCCAAAAAAATCTCAAATCAGACATCGGGTTGGCCATTTTCGGCCGAATTTGGCCACACTTGCATCGGTCCCTGTGATAAAACAACCCTAGGGCCCTCGGTGGGCCAAAAAATCACAAAAAACTGAGACTTACCGGCGGCGGTGCTCTCGGGTGCGGCGGCTCCTCCGGCGTGAGTCGCGTTTTGATGTTTAGCTTTGATCAACCTGTAGAGAAAAGAATGGTGATCATAGTGGTATAAAATTTGCATCGAACGGAGGCCGGGAAGGGCCTCATCGGAGGTAAAAACCGAGGAGGGACGCGGCAGTGCCGCTGAGCTTCGGCTGGGTTTTCGGGCCGTTTGGCCGGTGGTTTGGCTCCAGTTTGGCCATAGGCAGACTCAACATTGAAAAACGAGCAAGGGAGAGAAAATTTACCTCGATCGACGGTCGGAAACTTCCCCGGTGCAGCGGCGGCCGACTCCTCCGACGTATGGTTCTTCTTCTCCGGCGAGGCACTAGCGGCTAGGGTTTTTGTGGTCAGGTGTGGGTGGGGTTATTTATACCCTTTACCTTTTAATCTCAACCGTCCATCAAGATTAAATTTGGACCGTTCGATCGTGATTTAATTGGGATTAAATCTGGGCCATCCATGCTTGATTGAATCTGGGCCGTCCGTGTGCGTGAATCTGGGCCGTCCGTGCACGCGGTAACGGATCTGGGCCGTCCGATGGTGCGCATGCGGATCGCCCACGTGTCCCGTTCCCTGGTCAGCATTGCCTTGCCACGCCGCGGGTCCTGGTTGGCCGGGGTTGCTGACCGGGCCACTGACGTGGCTGCTGAGGTGGGTGCTGACGTGGCACAATTTTTTTAAATTGCGTTTTGACCCCCGGTTTCTGATTTTCTTTTCAAAAACACCCCCAGAATCCAAATTTTCACCCCTTTTTCCCAAAATCAATTTCAATTAAATCCAAATAATATTTTTACCCAATTTTATCATTATTATTATTTTTATTTTCATTAAATTAAATTAAATAAAAATCAAATAAATAAAAATAAAAATAATAAAATAAAATTTTATTTTATTTGGGTGTTACACCTACTACACCTGTTCAACAGAACAAGAGACCCAGGCCGATGACTCAAGCTCCCCCTCAGGTTCCAGCAGCAGGATGCGGCAAGATCTGTCAGTATTGTAGCAAGGATCATGGGGACCAACCCTACTATCGCCTCAACAACATTTGCCGCATATGTGGTAGCGCCCAATATTATGCAAGGGAGTCCGAAGAACCAGAACCAGACCAGACCTCTTATCCAGGACAAGGTTTATAATCTCACTATATGTAACCATCTTTCTCATGTCTTGATTGATACTGGTGCATCGCATTCATTTGTTTCACATGTTCTTGCATCAAAATTAGATGTATTACCTGAAAAACTTGATTATGTGTTGTTTGTTTCTACTCCTATAAGTAGGACACTACTGGGGGAGGTTGTATACAGGGCCTGCGTCATAGATATAGCAGATAGAAAATTGAGCGTAGACCTAATAGAAATTGACATGGAGGACTTTAATGTAATTTTAAGAATGAACTGACTAGCGGCGTATCATGCCACTGTACATTATTTTAGCAAAAAGATTGTATTCAACCCTCCTAATGAGGAGTCATTTACAAATTAATAAAATTGTTTAACATTTGTTCTCTCATGGCAAATTTTCTTATTATCAAGTACTTTAACCCAACTGTTTTCTCTAACTTGGAAAACTAAAAAAAAAATTATATTCAAGAGATTCTAGTAGTCTGAGACTTTTCAAATGTGTTTCTGGATGAACTACTTGGGTTGCCAGTGGACAGAGAAATCGAATTCACCATAGACCTTCAGTCAGGCACCCCGCCTATTTCGGTTGCTCCTTACCGCATGAGCCGTGTTGAGATGGAGGAACTGAGGAAACAGATCATAGAATTGTAGGACAGTGATTCATCTGACATAGTGTGTACCCATGGGGTGCCGGAGTCACATTTATAAGAAAGAGAGATGGGACATTGAGCTTATGTATTGATTACAGAGGTCTGAACAGGGACACGATCAAGAATAAGTATTCCCTCCCCAGGATCGATGACCTCTTTGATCAATTGCAGGGTGCCCAGGTCTTCTCCAATATAGACCTGCATTCAACTTACCATCAGGTAAAAATCAGGGCAAAAGACATTTCTAAAATAGCCTTTCGAACTAGGTATAGACACTATGAGTTCCTTGTCATGCCATTTGGACTAACCAATGCTTCAGCCATCTTTATGGACTTGATGAATAGAGTTTTCAAACAATTCTTGGATCAGTTTGTCATTGTATTCATCAATGATATCTTGATCCATTCAAAGAGTAGAGAAGAACACGTTCACTATCTGACTCAAGTTTTGCAAGTTCTCAAGGAGAAGAAGCTGTATGCAAAGTTGAGTAAGTGTGGGTTCTGACTTGAGCAAACTACCTTCCTAGGACACATCATATCAAAGGATAGAGTGTCAATGAACCTCGAAAAATCTAAAGCAGTGCTCGGATGGGAAAAATTAACCTTGGTTAAGGAGATCCGTAGCTTTCTGGGGATGGCAGGGTATTACTGCAGGTTTGTGCAAGGGTTTTCTAGTCTAGCTGTTACTCTGACTCCGCTCAAAAAGAAGAATGTCAAGTTTGAGTGGAACGAGAACTGTGAAAGAAGCTTTTTAGAACTAAAGAAGCGGCTGACTACTGTACTTGTGGTTACATTGCAGAGCAGATCAGGTTGATATACACTTTACAGTGATGCCTCCTACCTAGGGTTGGGTTGTGTTTTGATGCAGTATGGGAAGGTCATAGCTTATGGATCCAGGCAGTTGAAGAGTTATGAGAAAAATTACCCCACCAATGACTTAGAACTTGCCGCAATTATTCACGCGTTGAAGACTTGGCACCATTATTTGTATGGGGAGACCTTTCAGATCTATACCGTTCACAAGAATTTGAAATACATAATCACTCAAAAAGATCTCAACATGCGTCAGAGAAGGTGGATAGAACTTCTTGAGGACTGTGATTGTGAAATCTTATATCACGCGGGTAAGGGCAATGTGGTAGCCGACTTGCTTAGCAGGAAGAGTGCTGGTACATTAGCCCATTTGATGGTTTCAGAATGCAGGCAGATAGGGGCCGCACAATAGGTTCGGCTTCAGGACCTGAAGAGAGTCACATGTTTGGGCCACTTGACTATTCAGCCTGAGTTAATCCATAGAATAAGGGAAGCTCAGTCTGCTGATTCCACCCTAGCAGCCCTCAAGAAAGATGCAGAACAGGGAGTTAACTCAGAATTCTGAGTCTCTGGGGATGGATTGCTCAGATTCTAGGACAGAGTGTGTATTCCAGGTGATAGTGAGTTAAAAATGGACATTATGACAGAGGCCCATAGCTCAAAATTTGCCATGCATCCCGGAAGCACTAAGATGTACCAAAGTATGCGACCTCGATTTTGGTGGAACATGATGAAAAGAGATATATCTAACTTTGTTTCTAAGTGTTTGGTATGTCAGCAGGTCAAGGCAGAGCATCAACGGCTAGGTGGGCTCTTCAGCCATTACTAATTCTGGAGTGGAAGTGGGAACATATCACCATGGATTTTGTGACAGGATTACCTAAGGCACGCTCGGGACATGATGCCATCTGGGTAATAGTTGACTGGTTTACCAACTCTTCCCACTTCTTGGCCATCAAGATGACTGATCCCTTGGACAAGTTGGCAAGAATGTACATCCGAGAAATAATCAGATTACATAGAGTGCTAGTGACGGTAGTGTCCAACAAGGACCCCAAGTTCACTTCTCGATTTTGGTCTAGCCTTCAGTAAGCCATAAGAACGAAACTATCCCTTAGTACTGCATTCCACCTTCAGACCGATGGACAGTCAAAAAGAATGATCCGCACACTTGAAGATATGCTCCAAGCTTGTGTTATTAACTTTTGGGGCCATTGGGATGACCATCTACCCTTGATAGAGTTCGCCTATAACAACAGCTACCAAGCAAATATTGGTATGGCTTCGTATGAGGCATTGTATGGCCATCCATGCAGATCACCGATCTGCTGGGAAGAAGTGGGTGATAGGAAACTATTGGGCCCAAACCTTGTAGAGGAGACTATAGCCAAAATAGTTAAGATCAAGAAGAATATTCAGACGGCTCAGAGTGGGCAAAAGAGTTATGCAGATGCCCAGAGGAGGGATTTGGAAATTAAAAAAAGTGATCGGGTGTTCTTTAAGGTCACGCCTTTCAAAGGAATTAGTAGGTTTGGCAAGAGGAGAAAATTAAATCCCTGCTTTATTAGGCAATTCAAAATCCTAGACAGAATTAGTACCGCCGCCTACAGACTGGCACTGCCTCCAGAACTTTTCAGGGTCCATAATGTGTTCCATGGGTCCATGTTACGCAAGTACAACTCGGATTCCTATCACGTTCTGGCCCACGAACCTCTTCCACTCCAGGGGAATTTGTCCTACGAGGAAGTATCGGTCGGTATTGTAGAACAAAAGAGCAGATTACTCCACAACCAGAAAATTCCCTTTGTTAAGGTCATATGGCAGAATCACACGCCAAGAGAGGCCACATGGGAGCTAGAATCAGACTTCAGAGCGCAATATCCACGGTTATTTGATTGTGAGTGAAATAATCAAATTTGAGGGACCAAATTTTTTTAAGGGGAGGAGAGTTGTAATGCCCAAGTTTAAATTTAATGTAATTAAGTTGATTTAAATGTAATTTTTTAATTTTTTTAATTTTTTTATGTAACACCCAAGTATTTTTAATTTTATTCTTATTATTTTTATTTTTCTGTTTTTTTGTATTTGAATTTTTTAGATTTTTATTTAATTTAATTTAATTTAATGAAAATAAAAATAATAATAATGATAAAATTGGGTAAAAATATTATTTGGATTTAATTGAAATTGATTTTGGAAAAAAGGGGTGAAAATTTTGATTATGGGGGTGTTTTTGAAAAGAAAATCAGAAACTGGGGGTCAAAACACAATTTAAAAAAGTTGTGCCACGTCAGAAGCCCGGTCAGCAGCCCCGGCCAACCAGGACACGCCACGTGGCAAGGAAACGCTGACACGGGATGGGCCACGCGGGCGATCCGCGTGCGTACAATCGGACAGCCCAGATCCGTTCCCGCGCGCACGGACGGCCCAGATCAAACATGCGCACGGACGGCCTAGATTCACGCCTATGGACGGCCCAGATTCAATCAGGCACGGACGGCCCAGATTGCATCGCGATGGACGGCCCAGATTTAATCCCAATTAAATCGCAATCGGACGGTTGAGATTAAAGGGCAAAGGGTATAAATAACCCCACCCACACCTGACCACAAAACCCTAGCCGCCAGTGCCTCACCGAAGAAGAAGAACCAGGCGCCGGAGGAGCCGGCCATCGCAACCAGCTGCCGCACCGAAAAAGTTTTCGACCGCCGATCGAGGTAAATTTTATCCCCCTGGCTCGTTTTTCGATGCTGAGTCCGCCTATGGCCAAACTGGAGATAAATCACCGGCCAAACGGTCGAAAAACCCAGCCGAAGTCTGGCGGCGCTGCCGCGACTCCCCTCTATTTTTGCCTCCGATGAGGCCCTTCCCGGCCTCCGTTCGATGCAAATTTTATACCACTGTGATCACCGTTCTTTTCTCTACAGGTTGATCAGAGCCAAACATCAAAACGCGACTCACGCCAGAGGAGCCGCCTCACTCGAGAGAACCACCGCTGGTAAGTCTCGGTTTTTCGTATTTTTTGGCCTACTGAGGGCCCTAGGGTTGTTTTATCGCAGGGACCGATGCAAGTTTGCCCGAATTCGGCCGAAAATGACCAACCCGAGGTGGATCACCGATGCAGGCGGCGGCGCCGTCGCCAGAGCACGGCAGAGCCGCCGTGCTAGAATTCTGATATTGGCCGAAAGGGGCCCTAGGTCTGTTTTGGAATTTTTTGGGACACGTGCAGGTACCAGTAATGTGTTTCAGTTTTTCGAAAAAAATTCAAGAAAATTAGGGACAGCCCGTAGGCGCACAGTAGAGTCGATTTCAGACCCTAAAATAAGTAAGGACCCCTCACCCTTTTTTCTATCACGGTATTAAAGTTTAATAAATAATTAAATGGTATTTTGAGACTTTATAGATGTATAAATGATTGAGGTTGCCAATGGAGCCCGAGTCTGATACAGTGTTGGTCTGTTATTGTTTGATCTAATTTTCAGTATTAAATGCAGCATGATGTTTGATGTAATTATATTATGGTCTCGTATGCATAAATCATGGTTTCTTTTATTATGGTTTGTATTATGGTGAACCCGATACTGTGTTGTCTTATTTGGTGTCAATTACTGGTTTACATGTTGTGTACGATTGGATGATTGAGATTAAGAAAAAAGGCAAAAAGGTTATGTGAATTGATAAGTGGAAAATGTAGACAGCATGACTAGATATCCTCGGAGATGGTGGACGAACCGGGTCCGTAGGGAACCCTGCCGGGAACGTGGTCTCTCATACCGAACGGAGTATGAAGACCTTATGTGTTTTGGCGCCCATACCGGACGGGGTATGGGGACGTCCCGTTTCACCCTCATACCGAACGGGATATTGAGGTTCATGGTTTTGGCGCCCATACCGGACGGGGTATAGGGACAGCCCTGGAATCAGGTTGTAATGTTAATGGTTCACGGGTAGCGGGGACCCCCTATGGATTCCGATGGATACTAGTAGGCTGGTAAAAGAGGAAAATATGTTGTTTAATGATTGAAATGCAAAGGCATGGTAAGTGTTATGTTATAAAGTTTATATGATTTCATGATGATGATAATGTTATTGCTTTCATATGTTGTTTTCATGGATCTCACCGAGGTAAGTGGACAGTAAAGGTTTTTATGTTAATAAACGAGTTTGTTATAAATTATGCTCCATTGGTCATTTTTATTTACTACCCACCTTTACTTCTGTGGCGGTGAGATAGTGTGATGTCTTTACTGGGCTAGTGTACCTCATTCCTTATTTAACCATTTCAAATCAGGAAGACGTTGTTCCCGAGCCCGTTCCGCAGGAAGACGGCGAAGGGGACGCCTAAAGACTTCATAGTTATATTTATAGTTCTTATTTCGAGTATCACTTTTAGTTAGTTTGTTCCTTCATGTTTTAAGTACGTTTTGGTTATTGTGTAAGGGATGTTAATCAAAATTTTTATTACGCTTCCGCATTTGAGATTTTTAATACATACATTTCATTTAAATTTCCGGGGCCGTTACATTTTAATTTTACTTTAGAGTAAAAATAAAGTAAATTTGATGGAGGATGAAATTGAAAACAATTTTGGGGAAAAGGGGTGAAAATTTAGAATCTGAGGGTATTTTTGAAAAAAAAATAAAAAATCGGAGGTTGAAATGTAGTTTAAAAAATTTTTTCCACGTAGGATGCTCGATCAATAGTCCCGACGAACCAGGACCCGCCGCGTGGCAACGGGCGCTGACGCGGTGCCACACAAGAGGCCACGCAGGGATCCGCGTGCCTCCGATCAAATGGCTCAGATCTGTTCCCGCATGCACGAACAGCCTGGATGTGTTCCCTCCCCAAACGTGATGGGACGGTCAGATTCAAATGCAATTGGACGGTCCAAATTAGATCGCGATGAACGGTTCAGATTAGATCACGATGATTGGTCTAGATTCACTTCTTATTTAATCGTAATCGGACGGTTCAGATCAAATGCGATGGACAACCCACATTAAAAGTGGATGAGTATAAATAACCCTCTTCACACTAAACCCTAATGCATTTAAATCTGACCATCTAATCGTGTTTAGGGAGGGAACGCATCCAGGCTGTCCGTGTGCGTGGAAACGAATCTGGGCTGTTTGATCGCGGGCATGCTGGTGGCCCGCCTGGCCTCTCTCGTGGCACCGTGTCAGCATCCGTTCGCACGTGGCGCGTTCTAGTTCGCCGGGGCTATTGATCGGACATCTTATGTGGCACAAGTTTTTTAAATTGTATTTTGACCCCTGTTTTCTAATTTTTCTTTCAAAAATACTCCCATAACCCAAATTTTCACCAATTTTTTCCAAAATCGTTTTCAATTCCATCCTCCATCAAATTTTCTTCATTTTTACACTAAATTAAAATTTAAAAAATTAAAAAATTGCATAAATTATTTTAATTTACATTAAATTGAAATTGGGCATTACAGTTAATATAATTTTATTTGAAATTTGAAAAAAAAATTAATTAATTAGTTTTAATATGATTATAATTATAGAATGCATAATAAATAAATAAACTAAAAAATAATTATATGAATCATAGTAAATCTGCTCATTTCACACTGTAAAAATTATATTAAGGATAAAACATTATTTTACTGTTCAAATTTTGATCTTTTTTTTTTTTGTAATTGTAATTGTGTATTTTATTAAAAACAATAGTCCCATATTTTTAAATTCTTTTAAATGACTAAAATAGTTAAAAGTATATATAAGAATTAAAAGTAATTTAAGTCTTTAATAGCATGATGTCTCTCCAGTTGTAATCTCACACTCTCTTTTTTCTTGCTGTTGTAACTCTCTCCTTCCCTGTTCATCCTTCCCTCTCTTTCTTTCCATTCTCCAAAAAACTCTTGCCTATGACTCTTTTTTTCTCTAACTTAATGGAGTAAATATAAAGACAACAAAATGGATGCCCCTAAGTTCAACTAGTTTGAGGCTGGGTTTATAAGTAAAAAAAAAATATGGGCTAAACAAATTCTGGACCTTATTTGATTTTGGACATAATAAAAAGAAAACTGTGTTTATAATTATATATTTATATATTATATATCACACTCACAATGCATAAGAATGGACTAAACATATTTAATGGGTTTGAGTTAAATAAAAAATCAGGACCTATTTAATTTTGTACATAATAAAAAGAAAGCTTGATTTATAATTATACATTTATATATCACACACAATATATTAGAGTGGGCTAAACATTTTAAGATGCAGTACATCATTTGTTAAGTTATCAACTTTACTCTCACTATATATATACACCAAGTAGTTCCTATATCTATAAACCCTTATCTATAGATAATTATGTTCTGTAATTAGTACAGTGTTCCCTAGAAACTGGGCATGAATATATGCCACTTGAGAACCATATACTAATGCATCTAGAATGATAAGTATGGTCACAAATAGGCAGTCTTTGCAAAATTTCTCCAGGCGTAAAGTCGTCATAGCGTATAACACATTTATCTGTATTACCATGTCTTTTAGTATAAGGATATCTCAGGATGGCATCCAATACTAGGTCTGAAAATTCTAAGTCCATAAAAATATACATGGTCATATTTATATATGCATGCATACACACACACACACAGAAGCACATATATACTACATAATAAAGACTGCCTGGCATACGTGTGTGTATATATATGTATATATATACAGGATAATCACTAGAAGTAGGAAAAATATGAGTCTGTCATGGTAAGGTTCTTACTTACCGTGGATAGAGTTGTCATAATAGTGGTTTAATGACTATTTTACAAAAAAAAAATCTTTATTTAAATTAATTAATTAACTGATCTGAAAAAATTGTTGGATAACTAATAATACCATTAAAATAAACTAATACCTATAAATACTCATGTACTTGAAAGCTTTTAGCATTAACTACAAATCAAAGCTTGAGTTTCTCAATTAGTCTTTTTTACTTCTTACTCTCATATTTCAACAAATTATTATATTTAGCTAGTCTATCTCTCAATTTTTTGTAAAAAAAATAAATAAAGCCTAATTGATCATTTCGCCAATTGTAAGTTAATTTTTACATTCAAATTCTTCTTCAATTGAATTAATATGACAACAAATTTTTTTTTCCATTTAAATTTATTAACTAATTCAAGTAAGGAAATCTGAAAAAAAAAATTTCGGATAATTAATAATACTACTAAAATAAACTAGTACCTATAAATGCCCATGTACTTGAAAGCTTTTACCATCAACCACAAATCAAAGCTTGAGTTTCTCAATTAGTCTAGTTTACTTCTTCCTCTCATATTTTAACAAATTATTATATTCAGTTAGTATATCTCTTTATTTTTTCTAACAAAAATAAATCAAGCCTAATTTGTGATTTTTACATTTGTAGGTTGATTTGGACATTTAAATTCTTCTTCAATTGAATTAATATGGCAATAAATTTTTTTTTTCCTCATTTAAATTTATTAATTAATTCAAGTAAGGAAATCTGAAAGAAAAAATTCTAGATAATTAATAATACTATTAAAATAAACTAGTACCTATAAATACCCATGATCTTGAAAGCTTTTAGCATCAACCACAAATCAAAGCTTGAGTTTCTCAATTAGTCTCTCTTACTTCTTCCTCTCATATTTCAACAAATTATTATATTCAGCTAGCCTATCTCTTCATTTTTTCTAACAAAAATAAATCAAGCCTAATTGATGATTTTGTCATTTGTTGGTTGATTTGTACATTCAAATTCTTCTTCAATTGAATTAATATGACAACCAAACTTTGTTTTTGTAACACCCAAGTATTTTTAATTTTATTCTTATTATTTTTATTTTTCTTTTTTTTGTATTTAATTTTTTTAGATTTTTATTTAATTTAATTTAATTTAATTTAATAAAAATAAAAATAATAATAATAATAATGATAAAATTGGGTAAAAATATTATTTGGATTTAATTGAAATTGATTTTGGGAAAAAGGGATGAAAATTTAGATTCTGTAGGTGTTTTTGAAAAGAAAATCAGAAACCGTGGGTCAAAACGTAATTTAAAAAAGTTATGCCATGTCAGCAGCCACGTCAGCAGCCCTGGCCAACCAGGACACACCGCGTGGCAAGGAAGCGCTGACACAGGACGGGCCACGTGGGCGATCCGCGCGCACAGACGGCCCAGATCCATTCCCACGCGCACGGACGACCCAGATTCACGCGTACGAACGACCCAGATTCAATCAGGCATGGACGGCCTAGATTGCATCGCGATGGATGGCCCAGATTGCATTGCGATGGACGGCCCATATTTAATCCCAATTAAATTGCGATCGGACGGTCCAGATTTAATCTTGATGGATGGTTGAGATTAAAAGGCAAAGGGTATAAATAACCCCACCCACACCTGACCACAAAACCCTAGCCGCCAGTGCCTCGCCGGAGAAGAAGAACCAGACGCTGGAGGAGCCGGCCGCCGCCACCCGCCGCCGCACCGGAGAAGTTTCCGACCGCCGATTGAGGTAAACTTTCTCCCCCTGGCTCATTTTTCGATGCTGAGTCTGCCTATGACTAAACCGGAGCGAAACCAACAGCCAAACGCCCGAAAAACCCAGCTGAAGTCCGGCGGTGCCGCCGCGACTCCTTTCTATTTTTGCCTCCGATGAGGCCCTTTCCAGCCTCCGTTCGATGCAAATTTTATACCACTGTGATCACCGTTCTTTTCTCTACAGGTTGATCAGAGCCAAACATCAAAATGTGACTCACGCCGGAGGAGCCACCGCACCCGAGAGCACTGCCGCAGGTAAGTTTCAGTTTTCATGATTTTTTGGCCCATTGAGGGCCCTAGGTTTGTTTTATCGCAGGGACCGATGCAAGTTTGCTCGAATTCGACCGAAAACGGCAAACCCGAGGCGAATTGTCGCCGCGGGCGACGGAGCCACTGTGCCAGAATTATGATATTGGCCGAAAGGGGGCCTAGGTATGATTTGGAATTTTTTGGGACACGTGTAGGTACCGGTAATGCGTTTTAGTTTTCCGAAAAAAATTCAGAAAAATTAGGGATAGCCCGTAGGCGTATGGTAGAGTCGATTTAAGACCCCGAAACAAGTAAGACCCCTCACCCTTTTTCCTATTACGGTATTAAAGCTTAATAAATAATTAAACGGTATTTTGAGACTTTATAGATGTATAAATGATTGAGGTTGCCAATGGAGCCCGAGTCTGATACAGTGTTGGTCCGTTATTGTTTGATCTAATTTTCAGTATTAAATGTAGCATGATGTTTGATGTAATTATGTTATGGTCTCGTATGCATGAATCATGGTTTTTTTTATTATGGTTTGTATTATGGTGAACCCGATACTGTGTTTGTCTTGTTTGGTGTCAATTACTGGTTTACATGTTGTGTATGATTGGATGATTTAGATTAAGAAAAAAAGCAAAAAGATTATGTGAATTGATAAGTGGAAAATGTGGACAGCCTGACTAGATATCCTCGGAGATAGTGGATGGACCGGGTCCGTAGGGAACCTTGTCGGGAACGTGGTATCTCATACTGGATGGGGTATGGAGACCTTATGTGTTTTGGCGCCCATACTAGATGGGGTATGGGGACGGCCCTGGAATCAGGTTGTAATGTTAATGGTTCACGGGTAGCGGGGACCCCTTATGGATTCCGATGGATACTAGTAGGCTGGTAAAAGAGGAAAATATGTTGTTTAATGATTGAAATACAAAGGCGTGGTAAGTGTTATGTTATAAAGTTTATATGATTTCATGATGATGATAATGTTATTACTTTCATATGTTGTTTTCGTGGATCTCACCGAGGTAAGTGGACAGTAAAGGTTTTTATGTTAATAAACGAGTTTGTTATAAATTAGGCTTCATTGGTCATTTTTGTTTACTACCCACCTTTACTTCCGTGGCGGTGAGATAGTGTGATGTCTTTACTGGGCTGGTGTAGCTCATTCCTTATTTAATCATTTCAGATCAGGAAGACGTTGTTCCTGAGCCTGTTCCGCAGGAAGACGACGAAGGGGATGCCTAAAGACTTCATAGTTATATTTATAGTTCTTATTTCGAGTATCTCTTTTAGTTAGTTTGTTCCTTCATGTTTTAAGTACGTTTTGGTTATTGTGTAAGGGATGTTAATCAAAATTTTTATTACGCTTCCGCATTTGAGATTTTTAATACATACATTTCATTTAAATTTCCGGGGCAGTTACAGTTGGTATCAGAGCCGCATTCCTCGAACCCATCCCTTACACAATAATGCTTAAAGAAATACTCACCGATAAATCGTTACTCAACCATTCCTTATGAAATGCAGGTGCAGAGAGATGAGGAGAGGAAGACCCCCACTAAACCGAGCGGCCCGGAATAATTCACTTCGGGAGGATGTAGACAGGTTATTTGAGATGATGGAAGGGTTTATAGCTGCCCAGCAAGGGCGAGAGGAGAGAAGGGAGTTACCCGACCCTCCTCCACTACCGCAGGTTGAGCCTCCGCTACAGCAGGCTGATCCTGAGCCACCCCGGCACGAGCCTGCTCCTCCACAGTACCACCCAGCACCACTACCGCAGTACAGCTCGATGCCCCAGCCACGGTACTACCCGGCACTGCCACAGCACAACCCAGTACCCCCATCATATCAGCAGGTGCCACCACAGGACCCCCTAGTCTATCCCCAGCCGGGTCCAGTCCCTCTTCCACGGGACCCCGCTCCTTCCTTGATCGACCCGGGCTATATAGAAAGGGACAAGAGACTGAACCCCTCCACCTTTGCAGGGGGATCCTCTTTTGAAGAGGCCCAATACTGGCTGGCGGAGACTGAGAGAACTTTCAGGACCTTGGGAGTAGTTCCTAAACAGAGAGCTGCCCTTGCTTCCTACATGCTTGTAGGGGAAGCAGGACGTTTGTGGGAGCTCAAGCAGACCACCCTGCCTACACCAATCACTTGGGAGCAGTTCTTAGCGGCCTTCCATGCGGAGTATCTCCCTGAGTACATTCGACACCTAAAGGAAACGGAGTTTGTTCAACTGGTTCAGGGAAACATGACAGTATCAGAATATGCTCATAAGTTCCTAGAGCTGGGCCGATATTCCCTGGAGACATTGATGGATGAGGGCCGAAAGGCCAGGAGATTGCAGTGGGGTCTCCACCCGGAGATCAGGCAACACTTGTTAGTATTGGAGCTCAAGACATATTCAGCAGTCCTAGCAAAGGCACAGATCGTGGAAAGAAGCTTCAACACCCGTCCTCAGCCAGGAGGGAGTTCTCGACCCTCAGCTCCGTTCCTCAGGCCAGCACCTACTGCGCCTTCCCAACCAAATAAGAGGCCCAAACCAGCCATCCAGGCCCCTCTTCAGGCTCCAGGGGCAGTACGTGGGAAGATCTGTAAGCACTGCGGCAGAGATCACGAGGACCGACCCTGCTACCGTCTCAACAACACTTGTCGCATTTGTGGCAGTGCCCAGCATTATGCAAGAGAATGCCCGAGGAACCAGAATCAAATAAGGCCTCCTATCCAGGGCAGAGCTTACAACCTTACCCAGCAGGATGCCGACGCCGACCCGGATGTGGTACAGGGTATGTATACTATCTGTGACCATATTGCTCATGTTTTATTTGACACTGGTGCATCGCACTCTTTTGTTTCACATGCTTTTGCTTCCAAAATTAATGTATCACCTGATAAACTTGATTCATTGTTGTTTGTGTCTACTGCCGGGGGTGAAACAGTACTAGGGGAAGTTATTTACAAGGCTTGTGCTGTAGAGATAGCAAATAGGAAACTGAGTGTAGACCTGATAGGGTTAGACACGGGGAATTTTGATGTAATCTTAGGAATGGATTGGCTAGTGGCGTATCACGCCACCGTAGATTGCTTTAACAAGAAAGTTGTATTTAATCCTCCTAACGAGGAGCCATTTACAGATTAATAAAATTATTCAGTACTTATTCCTTGATGGCAAGTTTTCTTAACTTCTAGTGCCTTAATCTTGCTGTTTTCTCTGACTAGGCAAGCCCAAGAAGAAAATTTATATTCAAGAGATTCCGGTAGTCTGAGACTTTCCAGATGTGTTTCCGGACGAACTGTCCTGTCTACCAGTGGACAGAGAAGTCGAGTTCACTATAGACCTACAGCCAGGTACCCAGCCCATTTCGGTTGCTCCTTACCGCATGAGCCGCATTGAGATGGAAGAGCTGAGGAAACAGATCACTGAATTGCAAGACAGTGGTTTTATTAGACACAGTGTGATCACCGTTCTTTTCTCTACAGGTTGATTGGAGCCAAACATCAAAACACGACTCACGCCGGAGGAGCCGCCGCACCCGAATGCACCGCCGCCAGTAAGTCTCAGGTTTTTGTGATTTTTTGGCCCACCGAGGGCCCTAGGGTTGTTTTATCGCAGGGACCGATGTAAGTTTTGTCGAATTCGACCAAAAATGGAAAACCCGAGGCGGATCGCCGCCGCAGGCGCCGACGTCGGAGCATGGCGAAGCCGCCGTGCCGGAATTCTGATATTAGCCAAAAGGGGCCCTAGGTCTGATTTGGGATTTTTTGGGACACGTGCAGGTACCGGTAGTGTGTTTTAGTTTTTCAGAAAAAATTTAGTGAAATTAGGGACAGCCCGTAGGCGCACTATAGAGTCGATTTCAGACCCCAAAATAAGTAAGGACCCCTCATCCTATTTTCTATCACGGTACTAAAGCTTAATAATAATTAAACGGTATTTTGAGACTTTATAGATGTATAATTGATTGAGGTTGCCAATGGAGCCCGAGTCTGATACAGTGTTGGTCTGTTATTGTTTGATCTAATTTTCAGTATTAAATGCAGCATGATATTTGATGTAATTATATTATGGTCTCGTATGCATGAATCATGGTTTCTTTTATTATGGTTTGTATTATGGTGAACCCGATACTGTGTTGTCTTGTTTGCTGTCAATTACTGGTTTACATGTTGTGTATGATTTGATGATTGAGATTAAGAAAAAATGGCAAAAAGGTTATGTGAATTGATAAGTGGAAAATGTGGACAGCCTGACTAGATATCCTCGGAGATGGTGGACGGACCGGGTCCGTAAGGAACCCTGCCGGGAACGTGGTCTCTCATACCGGACGGGGAATGGAGACCTTATGTGTTTTGGCACCCATACTGGATGGGGTATGGGGACAGCCCTGAAATCAGGTTGTAATATTAATGGTTCACGGGTAGTAGGGACCCCCTATGGATTCCGATGGATACTAGTAGGCTGGTAAAAGAGAAAAATATGTTGTTTTGTAACGGGCCCAGAAATTTAAATGAAATATATGTATTAAAAATCTCAAATGTGGAAGTGTAATAAAAATTTTGATTAACATCCCTTACACAATAACCAAAACGTACTCAAAACATGGAAGAACAAACAAACTAAAAGAGATACTCGAAATAAGAACTATAAATATAACTATGGAGTCTTTTGGCGTCCCCTTCGCCGTCTTTCTGCGGAACGGGCTCAGGAACAACGTCTTCCTGATCTGAAATGGTTAAATAAGGAATGAGCTACACCAGCCCAGTAAAGACATCACACTATCTCACCGCCATGGAAGTAAAGGTGGGTAGAAAACAAAAATGACCAATGGAACACAATTTATAACGAACTCGTTTATAATATAAAAACCTTTACTGTCCACATACCTCGGTGAGATCTATGAAAACAATATATGAAAATAATAACCTTATAATATCATAAAATCATACACACTTTATAACATAACACATATCATACCTTTACATTTCAATCATCAGAAAATAGATTTCCTCTTTTACCAGCCTACTAGTATCCCTAGGGATCCATAGGGGGTCCCCGCTACACGTGAACCATTAACATTTACAACCTGATTCCAGGGCTGTCCCCATACCCCGTCCGGTATGGCGCCAAAACCATGAACCTCAATACCCCGTCCGGTATGAGGGTGAAACGGGCCGTCCCCATACCCCGTCCGGTATGGGCGCCAAAACACATAAGGTCTCCATACCCCGTCCGGTATGAGAGACCACGTTCCTGGTAGGGTTTCCTATGGACCCGGTCCATCCACCATCTCCCAGAATATCTAGTCAGACTGTCCACATTATCCATTTATCAATTCACATAACCCTTTTGCCTTTTTCTTTGATCTCAATCATCCAATCATACACAACATGTAAACCAGTAATTGACACCAAATAAGACAATACAGTATCGGGTTCACCATAATACAAACCATAATAAAAGAAACCATAGTTCATGCATACGAGACCATAACATAATTACATCAAACATCATGCTGTATTTAATACTAGAAATTAGATCAAACAATAACAGACAACACTGTATCAGACTCGGACTCCATTGGCAACCTTAATCAATTATAGATCTATAAAATCACAAAGTACAATTTAATTATTTATTTAGCTTTAATACCGTGATAGGAAACAGGGTGAGGGGGCCTTACTTGTTTCAGGGTCTGAATTCGACTTTATAGTGTGCCTACAAGCTGTCCCTAATTTCCATGAATTTTTCTCCAAAAACTGAAATGCACTACCGGTACCTGCACGTGTCCCAAAAAAAATCCCAAATCAGACCTAGGGCCCCTTTCGGCCAATATCAAAATTTCGGCACGGCAGCTCCGCCATGCTCTGGCAAGTGGCGGCGATTCGCCTCTAGTTGGCCGTTTTTTGCCGTTTTCAGCCGAATTCGGCCACACTTGCATCGGTCCCTGCGATAAAACAACCCTAGGGCCCTCGGTGGGCCAAAAAATCACGAAAAACTAAAACTTACCAGCGGCGGTGCTCTTGGGTGCGGCAGCTCCTCCGGAGTGAGTCGCGTTTTGATGTTTGGCTCTGATCAACTTGTAGAGAAAAGAACGGTGATCACAGTGGTATAAAATTTGCATCGAATGGAGGCCGAGAAGGGCCTCATCGGAGGCAAAAATAGAGGGGGGACGCAGTGGCGCCGCTGGACTTCGGCTTGATTTTTCGGCCGTTTGGCCGGTGGTTTGGCTCTGATTTGGCCATAGGCGGACTCAGCATCGAAAACTGAGCCAGGGAGAGAAAATTTACCTCGATCGGTGGTCGAAAACTTCCCCGGTGCGGCGGTGGCCGGCTCCTCCGATGTCTGGTTCTTCTTCTCCGGTGAGGCACTAGCGGCTAGGGTTTTGTGGTCAGGTGTGGGTGGGGTTATTTATACCCTTTGCCTTTTGATCTCAACCGTCCATCAAGATTAGATCTGGACTGTTCGATCGCGATTTAATTGGAATTAAATCTGGGTCGTCCATCGTGATGCAATCTGGGCCGTCCGTGCCTGATTGAATCAGGGCCGTCCGTACGCGTGAATCTGGGCCGTCCGTGTGCACGCACGCGGATCGCCCACGTGGCCCGTCCCCTAGTCAGTGTTTCCTTGCCACGCGGCGTGTCCTGGTTGGCCGGGGCTGCTGATGTGGCTGCTGACGTGGGTGTTTACGTGGCACAACTTTTCTAAATTGCATTTTGACCTCCAGTTTCCGATTTGCTTTTCAAAAACACCCCTAGAATCCAAATTTTCACCCCTTTTTCCTAAAATCAATTTCAATTAAATCCAAATAATATTTTTACCCAATTTTATCATTAATATTATTTTATTTTCATTAAATTAAATTAAATTAAATTAAATCAAATTAATTAAAAATCTAAAAAATTCAAATAAATAAAAATAAAAATAGTAAGATAAAAATTAAATTACTTGGGTGTTACATGTTTAATGATTGAAATGCAAAGGCGTGGTAGGTGTTATGTTATAAAGTTTATATGATTTCATGATGATGATAATGTTATTGCTTTCATATGTTATTTTTCATGATTCTCACCGAGGTAAGTGGACAGTAAAGGTTTTTATGTTAATAAACGAGTTTGTTATAAATTATGCTCTTTTGGTCATTTTTGTTTACTACCCACCTTTACTTCCGTGGCGGTGAGATAGTGTGATGTCTTTACTGGGCTGGTGTAGTTCATTCCTTATTTAACCATTTCAGATCAGGAAGACATTGTTCCCGAGCCCGTTCTGCAGGAAGACGGCGAAGGGGATGCCTAAATACTTCATAGTTATATTTATAGTTCTTATTTCGAGTATCTCTTTTAGTTAGTTTGTTCCTTCATGTTTTGAGTACATTTTGGTTATTGTGTAAGGGATGTTAATCAAAATTTTTATTACGCTTCCGTATTTGAGATTTTTAATACATACATTTCATTTAAATTTCCGGGGCCGTTACAATTTTTCCTCATTTAAATTAATTAATTAATTAATTGAAGTAAGGAAATCTAAAAAAATTGTGGATAATTAATAATACTATTAAAATAAACTAAATTTTTTATAGTATTACATATAATACAGTAGTAGTGACAATAGTAGTAGCAACAGTATCATAGCAATAGTAGCAGTAGTAATAGTAACAGTAGTAGAAATAATAACAGTAGTACAAATAACAACAGTGGCTACTGTAGAAGTAATACCTATTGTAGCAGTTGTAGCAGTAGTAGTAGTAGCAGTAGTATTAGTAATCATAATACTTATAAATACTCATGTACTTGAAGGCTTTTAGCGTCAACCACAAATCAAAACTTAAGTTTCTCAATTAGTCTGTCTTACTTCTTGTTCTCATATTTGAACAAATTATTATATTTAGCTAGCTTATCTTTCCATTTTTTCTAACAAAAACAAACCAAGCCTAATTGATCATTTTGCCTTTTGTAAGTTGATTTTTACATTCAAATTCCTCTTCAATTGAATTAATTTGACAATAAAACTTTTTTACTTCATTTAAATTAATTAATAAATTAAAGTAAAGAAATTTGAAAAAAAATGTTGGATAGTTAATAATACTATTAAAATAAACTAAATTTTTTTTTGTGTTACATATAATGCAGTAGTAGTGATAGTAGTCGTAGCAGCAGTAACAACAGTAGCAACAATAGCAATAGCAGTATTAATAATAGTAATAGCAATAGTGGTAGTAGTAGTAGAAGCAGTAGTACAAATAGTAACAGTAGTAGCAATAGCAACAGTGATGGCTGCAATAGTAGCAATAGCAACAGTGATGGCTGCAGTAGTAGTGCCTGTTGTAGAAGTATTAGCAATAACAATAGTAACAGTGGTAGTAGCAGTAGTAGAACTAGTAAAAGTAGTAACAATAGCAATAATAGTAGCAGTAGTAGTAATAACAGTAATAACAGGAGTAACAATAACAGTATTAGCAATAGTCATAATAACAGTGGTAGTAGTAGTAGTAATAGTGGTGGTAGCAGTAGTAGCAATAGTAGAAATAATAGCAGTAGCAATAGTACCTGCTGTAGTTGTAGTATCGGTAATAACAATAGTAAAAGTAATAGTAGTAATAGCAGTAGCAGTAGTTTTAGTAGTAGTAGCAGTACTAGTAGAAGTAGTACTAGTACTACTATCTATAAATAGTCATTTACTTAAAGGCTTTTAGCATCAACCACAAATCAAAACTTGAGTTTCTCAATTAGTCTCTCTTAGTTCTTCCTCTTATATTTTAATAAATTATTATATTTAACTAGTCTATCTTTTCATTTTTTCTAACAAATCAAGCCTGATTGATAATTTTGTCATTTTAAAATTGATTTATAAATTCAAAATCTTCTTCAATTAAATTAATATGGTAACAAAACTTTTTTTTCTCATTTAAATTAATTAATTAATTCAAGTAAGAAAATTTAAAAAAACCGCTGGACAGTTAATAATGTTATTAAAATGAACTATATTTTTTGTGTTATTACATATAATGCAGTAGTAGTAGCAATAGTAGTAGAAGTAGTAGCAACAATAGTAGAAGTAGTAGCAGCAGTAGAAACAACAATAGAAATAATAGTAGTAGTAGTAGTAATAGTATTAGTAGTAGTAGTAGTATTTGTAGTAGTAATAGTACCTATAAATACTCATGTACTTAAAGGCTTTTAGCATCAACCATAAATCAAAACTTGATTTTCTCAATTAGTCTCTCTTATTTCTTCCTCTCATATTTCAAAAAATTATTATATTCAACTAGTCTATCTCTTCATTTTCTTTAACAAAAATAAATCAAGTCTAATTGATCATTTTGCCATTTGTAAGTTGATTTGTACATATAAATTTTCTTCAATTGAATTAATATGGCAAAAAAACTTTTTTTTTCTTTATTTTAATTAATTAATTAATTCAAGTAAGGAAATCTGAAAAGAAAATACTGGATAGTTAATAATACTATTAAAATAAATTAATTTTTTTATAGTGTCACATATAATGCAGTAATAGTAGTAGTATTAGTAGCAGCAGTAGCAACAGTAGCAATAGTAGTAGTAGTGGTAGTAATAGTAGTAGCAGTAGTAGAAATAATAGCAGTAGTAATAATATTAGTAGCCATAGTAGCTACTGTAGTAGTAAAAGCAGTAACAATAACAGTAAAAGTAAGAGTAGTAATAGTAATAGCAGTAGTATTAGTAGTAGTAGTAGTACTAGTACTAGTACCTATAAATACTCACATGCTTGAAGACTTCTAGCATCAACCACAAATCAAAACTTAAGTCTCTTAATTAGTCTCTCTTAGTTCTTCCTCACATATTTCAATAAATTATTATATTTAGCTAGTATGTCTCTTCATTTTCTTTAACAAAAATAAATCAAGCCTAATTGATCATTTTGTCATTTATAAGTTGATTTATACATACAAATTCTCTTCACTTGAATTTATATGGAAACAAATTTTTTTTTCTTTATTTAAATTAATTAATTAATTAATGTAAGAAAATCTAAAAAAAATGATGGATAGTTAATAATACTATTAAAATAAACTTAATTTTTTGTGTTATTACATATAATGCAGTAGTAGTAGCAATAGTTGTATCAGTATTAGTATTAGTAGTAATAGTGGTAATAGCAGTAGTAAAAATTATAACGACCCCAAAAATCCAAAAGGAAATATATAATAACTTAAAGTGGAAGCAAAATAAAAGGTTAAGGTTTACATTTCTTACACAATAACTTAAAAGTACTGAATAGCATTACAGAATTAATTCTTTGAAAGAAACACAAGAAATAAGGAAACAAAAGGAAAATAGAAAATATCTAGCATCTACTCGCAATCTTCTTACGGAGCGGGCTCTAGAATTTGGTTCTCTTGATCTAAAATGGTTAAATAAAGGATGAGCTGCACTAGCTTAGTAAGGATATCACACTATATCACCAGTATAGAAGTAAAGGTTAGTATAAAATCAAAAACCATTAATAGAGCATTAAATGTAGTAAATTTATTTATCAATCATAAAATCATTTCTCGTTCACTTACGATAGTGGAATTTATGAAAAAACCTATAAAAACCACAATACCATACAGATCATAATTTCATGAACAATCCGCAACATAGAACATATTATAAATCTATATCCATTAATAATAAACCAAACCATAACTGTTTCTCTTTTTACCAGCCTACTAGTATTCATGAGGGTTCATAGGGATGTCCCCGCTACACGTGAAACCTTTCCTTTAACAATCTCAATTACAAGGCCGTCCCCATACCCCGTCTGGTATGAGCGCCAAATTATTAAACCTCAATACCCCGTCCGGTATGAGGATGAAGTGGGTTGTCCCCATACCTCGTCCGGTATGGGCGCCAAATTATCAAGTCTTCATACCCCCTCTGGTATGAGACAATGTTCATGGTAGGGTTCTCTATGTACTCGGTCTGTCCACCATCTCCCAGGATATTTAGTAAAGCTGCCATTACATCTATTCCTTTAATCACACAATTTCTTTACTGTTTAACATTTTCTTTTTCTCGATTCAGCAGTAAATACGTCAATTAAACCATACATGAGTTCAAGGCCATAAAATAAATTAGATACCATCATGCATATAAACTATAAAATCAATCAACAAACAGCAGTAGATAATTTTTTATTTCGGCTCCATTAGCAATTTGTAATTAATTATGCATATTTACTAAAATCCCACGAAATACCATATTATTATTTATTTAAACTTCAACTCTATGATAGGGAATAGGGTGAGGGATCCTTACTCGATTTGACACCCAAAAAGCTAAACTGTTTACTGTGCCTACGAGCGGTCCCTGAATTCCCTTAATTTTTCTCCAGGAACTGAAACATGCTAATAGTACCTATAAATGTTCTAAATAAATCCAAAATAAGTTCCAGTGCCCACTCAAAAAATTTCAAAAATTTGGCACCGCAGCTCCGCCGTGCTCCGGCGACAGCATCGCCGCCTGCGAAAATGGTCCACCTCGGGTTGGTTGTTTTCGATCATTTTTAGCTAAATTTAGCCAACTTTGCATCAATCCCTTCGAAAAAACACACTTAGGGCCCTCGGTTGCCATAAAAGCACAGAAAACCGAAACTCACTAGTGACGGGGCGCTCCGTTGCGGCGGCTCCTCCGGCTCATGTTGCGGTTGGGTGTTTTGCTCTAATCAACCTGTAGAGAAAAGAACGGTGATCACAACTATGGAAAAATTACGTCGAATGGGAATCGGGAAGGGCCTCATCGGAGGTGTTTTGTGAAATTCCCTGCGGCGGTGCCGTTGGGCTTTATCGGTGTTTTTCGGCCAATTGGCCGGTCTTTGCACTCCAATTTGGCCATGGGTGAGCTTAAAATTGAATTTCATATAAAAGAGGAAGTTTTTACCTTTTTCAGCGATCGGAAAGGGTTCCGATGCGATAGCAGGTGGTGGCAGTCAGCTCCCTGGTGGCTGGGTCATCTTCTCTGGCGAGGGGTTCTAGCGGCTAGGGTTAGGGTTTGATGCGAATAGGGGTTATTTATATCCATCTGCTTTTGATCTAGGCCGTCCATCACATTTGATCTGGACCATCTGATCGCGATTAAATAGGGAGTGAATCTGGACTGTTTATCGCGATCCAATCTAGGCCGTCCATCGCGATTCACTCTGAGCCATCCAATTGTGTTTGAATATGGCTGTTCGATCACATTTGGGAGGGAGCGCATCCAAGCCATCCGTGCGTGCTGAAACAGACCTCAGCCGTTCGATCGCAGGCACGCAGATCGCCCACGTAGTCTCCCGTGTGGCCTCCCATGTCAGCGTCTCTGCCACTTGGCGCGTCCTGGTTGGTCGGGGCTGTTGATCGGGCGCCTGATGTGGCAAATTTTCTTTAAATTGTGTTATGACCCCCCAGTTTCTGATATTTCTTTTAAAAATACCCACAGAACCCAATCTTTCACCCCTTTTTTCCCAAAATTATTTTCAATTTAATCCTCCATCAATTTTACTCCATTTTTACATTAAATTAAAATAAAAAAAACCTAAAAAATTATATCTACAATTTAATTTAAATTATATTGAAATAAATTTGGGTGTTACAACTCTCCCCCCTTTAAAAAAATTTGGTCTCTCAAATTTGTCTCTCTCCCTCTCAATCAAACAGTTCGGATATTGGACTCTGAAGTCTGATTCTAGCTCCCATGTAGCCTCTCTCTGTGTGTGATTCTGCCATATGACCTTTACAAAGGGAATTTCCTGGTTGTGGAGTAATCTTCTCTTTCGATCCACAATGTCGACCGATCCTTCTTCGTAGGATAGATCCTCCTAGAGTGGAAGAGGCTCGTTGGCCAAGACATGAGAGGGGTTCGGGTTGTACTTGCGAAGCATGGACACATGAAACACATTATGGATCTTGGAAAGTTCTGGAAGCAATGCTAGTTTGTAGGCGGTGATATCAATTCTATCTAAGACTTCAAATGGTCCAATAAATCGGGGGTTCATTTTCTTCCTCTTGCCGAACCTACTGATTTTCTAGAAATGAGTGACCTTAAGGAACACCTGATTGCCTTTCTCAAATTACAAATCTCTCTTCCAGGTGTCTGTATAACTCTTCTATCTGCTCTGAGCCATCTGAATGTTCTTCCTAATCTTAACTATTTTGGATGTAGTCTCCTCTACAAGATCTGGGCCGAACAATTTTCTATTACCCACTTCTTCCCAACAAATCAGCAATTTGCATTGGCGCCCATATAACACCTCATACGGAGCCATGCCAATACTTGCTTAGTAGCTGTTGTTGTAGGCAAACTCTATCAGGTGTAGATGGTCATCCCAATGGCCCTTGGAGTCAAAGACACAAGCTCGGAGCATATCCTCAAGTGTACGGATTGTCCTTTCTAGCTGTCCATCGGTTTGAGGGTGGAATGCAGTACTAAGGGACAGCTTCGTTCCCATGGCTTGCTGAAAGCTATTCCAAAATTGAGAAGTGAACCTGAGGTCCTTGTCGGACATTACTATCACTGGCACTCCATGCAATCTGACTATTTTACGGATATACATTCTTGCTAACTTATTCAAGGAATCGATTATCCTGATGGCCAAGAAGTGGGAAGCCTTGGTAAGCCGGTCAATAATTACCCATATGGCATCATGTCCTAAGTGTGCCTTAGGTAATCCTGTCACAAAGTCCATGGTGATATGTTCCCATTTCCATTTTGAGATCGGTAATGGCTGAAATAGCCCGCCTGGGCATTGATGTTCTGCCTTGACCTGCTGACATACCAAACACTTGGAAATAAAGTAAGTTATATCTCTTTTCATCCCGTTCTACAAAAATTGGGGTCGCATGCTTTGGTACATCTTAGTGCTTTCGGGATGCATGGCAAATTTTGAACTATGGGTCTTTATCATGATGTCCCTCTTTAACTCACTATCACTTAGAACACACACCCTGTCCTAGAATTTGAGCAACCCGTCGGTGGAGATTCGAAATTCTAAGCTAACTCCATGTTCTACATTTTTTTTGAGGGCTACTAGGGTGGAATCAGCGGACTGAGCTTCCTTTATTCTCCAGATTAACTCAGGCTGAACGGTCAGGTGACCAAACATGTGACTCTCCTCAAGTCCTAAAGTCGTACCTATTGTGTGGACCCAATCTACCTGCATTCTGAAACCATCAAATGGGCTAATGTACTTGCACTTTTTTGCTGAGTGCATCGGCTACCACGTTGCCCTTACCCGGGTGATACAAGATGTTGCAATCATAGTCCTTAAGAAGTTCTATCTACCTTCTTTGACGCATGTTGAGATCCTTTTGAATGAATATGTGTTTTAAACTCTTGTGATCGGTATAAATCTAAAAGGTCTCTCCATACAAATAATGGCGCCAAGTCTTCAAGGCGTGTATGATTGCGGCAAGCTCTAAGTCATGGGTGGGATAGTTTTTTTCATGACTCTTCAATTGTCTGGACCCATAGGCTATGACCTTCCCATGTTGCATTAAAACACAACTCAGGCCTAGATAGGAGGCATAACCGTAAACTGTATATCCCCCCGATCCACTTGGTAAGACCAAAACAGGTGCAGTAGTCAGTCATTTCTTTAGTACTGAAAAACTTTTCTCACAGTCCTCATTCCACTTAAACTTGACATTATTCTTTGTGAGCCGAGTCAGGGGAGCAGCTAGACTAGAAAACCCTTCCACAAACCTACGGTAATAACCCCCATCCCCAAAAAGCTACAGATCTCCTTAACTAATGTCAATTTTTCCCAGCTGAGCACTGCTTCAACCTTTTCAGGGTTCACTGACACTCCATTCTCTAATATGATGTGTCCCAAGAAGGTGGTCTGCTTAAGCCAAAATCCATACTTACTTAACTTTTCATAAAGCTTCTTTTCTCTGAGAACCTGTAAAACCTGAGCTAGATGGTGAGCATGTTCCTCTCTATTTTTTGAATAAACTAGGATGTCATCGATGAACACAATAACAAACTGATCCAAGAATTGTCTAAAGACCCTGTTCATCAAATCCATAAAGATGGCTGGGGCGTTGGTTAGTCCAAATGGCATGACCAGGAACTCATAGTGTTCGTACCTGGTTCGAAAGGCTGTCTTGGGGATGTCTTTTATCCTGATTTTCACTTGATGGTAACAAGAACGCAGGTCTATTTTGGAGAAGACCTGGGCACCTTGCAATTGATCGAAGAGGTCATCAATCCTGGGAATGGGATACTTGTTCTTGATTGTGACTCTGTTCAACCCTCTGTAATTAATACATAACCTCAACGTCCCATCTCCCTTTCTGGCAAAGGTGACTCCGGCACCCCAAGGGGACAAACTATGTTAGATAAAACCACTGTCCTGCAATTCAGTGATCTGTTTCCTTAGTTCCTCCATCTCAACACGTTTCATGTGGTAAGGAGCAACCGAAATAGGCTGGGTGCCCGACTGGAGGTATATGGTGAATTCGACTTCTCTGTCCACTAGCAGTCTGGGTAGTTTATTCAAAAATACATCTAGAAAGTCTCAGACTATCAGAATCTCTTGAATACAAATCTCATTCTTGGGTTTTCCATGTACCACGTCCTGGTTGGCTTCCGCATCTTGCTGGGTGAGATTGTAAGCTCTGCCTTGGATAGGAGATCTGCCCCGATTCTGGTACCTTGGGCACTCCCTCGCATAATGTTGGGCACCGCCACATATGCGACAGGTGTTTTTGAGGCGATAGCAGGGTTGGTCCCCATGATCTCTGCCAAAATACTGATAGATCTTACCGTGTCCTGCCACTAGAGCCTAAGGGGGAGCCTGGATCACCGGCTTGGGCCTCTTGTTTTGTTGAACAAGCACAGTAGGTGCTGGTCTGCGGGGTGGAGTTAAGGTTCTGAAGTTCCCTACTGCCTGAGAGAAGGTGCGGAAGCTCCTCTCCACTAGCTGTGCCTTGGCCAGAATAGCTGAATAAGTCCTAAACTCCAACACAAATAAATGTTGTCTGATCTCTGGGCGGAGACCCCACTCGAACCTCCTAGCCTTCCTACCTTCATCCAACAATGTCTCAGGGGAGTATTGGCCCAACTCTAGGAACTTACGAGCATATTCTGACACAGTCATGTTTTTTTGGACCAACTGTACAAACTCCATCTCTTTTAGATGTCGAAGATGTTTTGGAAGGTACTCTGCATGAAAGGCTACTAGGAACTGTTCTCAAGTAACTAGAAGAGGTAGAGTGGTCTGTTTGAGTTTCCACCAGCGGTCTGCTTCTCCCACTAGCATGTAGGTAGCAAGGGTGACTTTCTATTCAGGAGTTACTTCCAGGGTCTTGAAGGCCTTCTCTATCTCTGCTAACTAGTACTCGACATCTTCAAAAGAGGATCCCCCTACAAAAATAGATGAATTTAATCTCTTGTACCTCTCTATGTAGCCTGGGTCAATCATGGGAGGAACTGAGTCCTGTGGAAGAGGGACTAGGCCATGTTGAGGATAGACTGGGGTGCCTTGCAGTGGTACTTGCTGATACGGTGGGGGCACCGGATTATACTGTGATGGTGTCGGGTGGTACTATGGCTGGGGCACTGAATTATACTGTGGTGGTGCCAGGTGGTACTGTGGAGGAGCAGGGTCGTACTTGAGTTGCTTAGGATCCTCCTACTGCAGGGGTGGCTCAATCTGTGGAAGCGGGGGAGGGTCAGGTAGCTCACTCTTTTCCTCTCGGCCCTGCTCGGCAACAATGAATCTCTCCAGTATCTCAAATATCTGGTCAACATCTTCCCTAAACGAACTATCCCGGGCTGCTCGGTTTAGTGGGGGTCTTCCTCTCCTCATCTCTCTGTACCTGCATTTCACAATAAAGGGTTGACTGATAATTCATTGTTTTGGTGTTTCCCTAAGGATTATTGTGTTAGGAATGGGTCTGAGGAACGCGGCTCTGATACCAATTGTAACGACCCTGAAAATCCAAAAAGAAATATATAATAACTTAAGTGCGGAAGCGAAATAAAATGTTAAGATTTACATTCCTTACACAATAACTTAAAAGTACTGAACAACATTACGGAATTAATTCTTTGAAAGAAACACGAGAAATAAGGAAACAAATAGAAACTAAAAAATATCTAGCATCTACTCGCAATCTTCTTGCGGATTGGGCTCTAGAACCTGGTCCTCTTGATCTAAAATGGTTAAATAAAGGATGAGCTACACTAGCCCAGTAAGGATATCACATTATATCACCGGCACAGAAGTAAAAGTTGGTATAAAATCGAAAACCACTAATGGAGCATTAAATTTAGTAAATTTATTTATCAAATTATAAAATCATTTATCGTTCACTTATCATAGTGGAATTTATGAAAACAACCTATAAAAACCATAATACAATATAGATAATAATTTCATGAACAATCAGCAATATAGAACATATTATAAATCCATATCCATTAACAATAAATCAAACGATAACTGTTTCTCTTTTCACCAGTCTACTAGTATCCATAGGGATTTTCTCGCTACATGTGAACCCTTTCCTTTAACAATCTAAATTACAGGGCCGTCCCCATACCCCCATCTGGTATGAGTGCCAAATTATTAAACCTCAATACCCCGTCTGGTATGAGCACTAAATTACCAAGTCTCCATACCCAGTTCTGTATAAGACAACGTTCACGGTAGGGTTCCCTATGTACCCGGTCCGTCCACCATCTCCCATGATATCTAGTAAGGCTGCCATTCCATCTATTCATTTAATCACACAATTTCTTTACCGTTTAACATTCATTTTTTTTCGATTCAACAGTAAACACTTCAAATAAATCATACATGCATTCAAGGCCATAAAATAAATCAGATACCATCATGCATATAAACTGTAAAATCAATCAACAAACAGCAGTAGATAATTTTCGGTTCCGGCTCCATTAATAATCCTTAATTAATTATGCATATTTACTAAAATCGCACAAAATACAATATTATTATTTATTTGAACTTTAACTCTATGATAGGGAATAGGGTGAGGGATCCTTACTCGATTTGACGTCCGAAAAGTTAAACTGTTTACTGCGCCTACGGGCGGTCCCTGGGTTCCCTGAATTTTTCTCTAGGAACTGAAACGCGCTAATAGTACCTACAAATATTCCAAATAAACCTAAAATCAGTCCCAGGGCCCACTCGGCCAATTTTAAAAATCCGGCACGCGGCTCCGCCGCGCTCTTGTGACGGCGGCGGTTCGCCTCGGGTTGGCTATTTTTTTGTCATTTTTGGCCAAATTTAGTCAATTTTGCATCAATCCTTGCGAGAAAACACACTTAGGGGCCTTGATTAGCCAAAAAAACAAAAAACTGAAACTCACCAGCGGCGGGGCGCTCCGGTGCGGTGGCTCCTCCGGCTCACGTTGTGGTTGGGTGTTTTAATCTGATCAACCTATAAAGAAAAGAATGGTGATCACAACGGTGGAAAAATTACATCGAACGGGAATCGAGAAGGGCCTCATCGAAGGAGTTTTGTGAAATTTCCCTCGGCAGCATCGCCGGGCTTTGACGATGTTTTCTTGCCAATTGGCCAATCTTTTCACTCCGATTTGGCTATGGGTGAGCTTAAAATTGAATTTCTTGCAAAAGGGAAAGTTTTTACCTTTTTTGGCAGTCGAAAAGGGTTCCGGTGCGATGGCGGTTGGCTCCCCGGTGACTGGGTTGTCTTCTCCGGCGAGGGGTTTTGGTGGCTAGGGTTAGGTTTTGGTGCGGATGGGGGTTATTTATATCCATCTGCTTTTGATCTGGACCGTCTATCGTGTTTGATCTGGACCGTCCGATCGCGATTAAATAGGGAGTGAATCTGGACCGTTCATCGCGATCCAATCTGGGCCATCCATCGCGATTCACTTTGAGCCATCCGATTGCATTTGAATCTGGCCGTTCAATCGCATTTGGGAGGGAGTTCATCTAGGCTGTCCGTGCGCACGGGAACGGACCTCAGCCATTCGATCGCGGGCACATGGATCGCCCACGTAGCCTCCCGCATCAGCGTCTCTACCACTTGGCGCGTCCTGGTTGGTTGGGGCTGCTGATCGGGCGTCTGACGTGGTAAATTTTCTTTAAATTGTGTTTTGACCCCCAATTTTACTCCATGTTTACATTAAATTGAAAAAAAACCTATAAAATTATATCTACAATTTAATTCAAATTATATTGAAATAAATTTGGGTGTTACAAAAATAGTAGCAGTAGTAGCAGTCGCAGCAGTAGCAACTTTGGCAGTAGTAGTAGCAACAGAAATAACAGTAACAGTAGAAGTAGCAGAAGTATTAGTAGTAGTAGTAGCAATAGTAATAGTAGTAGTAGTACTAGTAGTATCTATAAATACCCATGTACTTTAAAGCTTTTAGCATCAACCATAAATGAAAACTTAAGTTTCTCAATTTGTCTCTCTTACTTCTTCCTCTCATATTTCAACAAATTTTTATATTCGGCTAGCTTATTTATTCATTTTTTCTAACAAAAGTAAATGAAGCCTAATTGATCATTTTGCGATTTGTAAGTTAATTTGTACATTCAAATTCTTCTTCAATTGAATAAATATGGCTATGAAACTTTTTTTCTCATTTAAATTAATTAATTAATTTCAAGTAAAGAAATCTAAAAAAGTTAGATAATTAATAATACTATTTAAATAAACTAGATTTTTTATGGTGTTACTTATAATATAGTAGTAGTAATAGCTGTAGTAAAAATAGTAACAATAGTAGCTAGCAGCAGTAGCAGCTACATCGCTAGTACCTGTTGTAGCAATAGTAACAATAATAGCAACAATAGAAGTAACAATATTAGTAGTAGTAATAGTATTAGTAGTAGTAATAGTAGTAGTAGTAGTAGTAGTAGAAGGAGTACTAGCACTTATAAACACCCATGTACTTGAAGGTTTTTAGCATCAACTACAAATGAAAACTTGAGTTTCTCAATTAGTATCTCTTACTTTTTTCTCTCATATTTCAACAAATTATTATATTCAGCTAGTCTATCTTTTCATTTTTTTCTAACAAAAACAAATCAAGACTAATTGATTATTTTTCCATTTGCAGGTTGATTTATACATTTAAATTCTTCTTCGGTTGAATTAATATGACAACAAATTTTATTTTCCTCACTTAAATTAATTAATTAATTCAAGTGAGGAAATTTAAAAAAAAATGCGGGATAGTTAATAATGCTATTAAAATGAACTTGATTTTTTGTGTTGTTACATATAATATAATAGAAGTAGTAGTAGCAGCAGTAGCAGCAGTAGTAGTAGCAGTAGCAGTATTAACAGCAGCAGTAGTAGTAGTGGTAGTAGCAGTAATAGCAGTAATAACTGTAACAGCTGTAGCAGTAGTAGCAGTAGTAGAAGTAACAGTAGTAGTAGCAGTAGAAATAGTATTAATAGTAGTAGTAGTATTAGTAGTAGTTGTAGTAGTAGTATTAGTACCTATAAATGCCCATGTACTTAAAGGTTTTTAGCATCAACCACAAATTAAAACTTGAGTTCCTCAGTTAGTCTCTCTTACTTCTTTCTCTTATATTTCAACAAATTATTATATTTAGTTGGCCCATCTATTCATTTTTTCTAATAAAAATAAATAAAAGGCTAATTGATCATTTGTCCATTTGTTGGTTTATTTATAAATTTAAATTATTCTTTAGTTGAATTAATATGACAACGAAATTTTTTTTTATTTAAATTAATTAATTAATTTGAGTAAGAAAATCTAAAAAAAAATGCTAGATAGTTAATAATATAATTAAAATAAGATTTTTTGTGGTGTTAGATATAATGCATTAATAGTGGTAGTAATCTTAATAGTAATAGCAACAGTAATAGCAATAGTAATAGCAATATTAGTAGTAGTAGTAGTAGTAGTAGTAGTAGTAGTAATAGTAATAGAAGTAGTAGTAATAATAACAGTAGTAGCACTAGCAGTAGTAGAAGTAGTAGCAATAGTAGTAGTAATAGTAGTAGTAGTAGTAGCAGTAGTATTAATAGTAGTAATAGTAGTACTACTACTACCTATATATACTATGTACTTGAAGGCTTTTAGCATCAACCACAAATCAAAACTTGAGTTTCTCAATTAGTCTCTCTTATTTCTTTCTCTCATATTTCAACAAATTATTATATTCAGCTAGCCTATCTCTTCATTTTTTCTAACAAAAACAAATCAAGCCTAATTGTTTATTTTGCCATTTGTAGGTTAATTTGTATATTAAAATTCATCTTCAATTGAATTAATATGATAACGAAACTTTTTTTACCTCATTTAAATTAATTCAAGGAATTTTTTTTTTTAAAAGTTTTGAATTGTTAATAATACTATTAAAATAAACTAGATTTTTTGTGTTGTGTTAGACATAATTTTATCAAAAATTTTAAATAATTTTGTAATTTAATTTTAATAGAAATTATAGTTCCAACTGTTTAAGTTTAATATAATTTTATTTGAAGATTTATGAAAAAAATAAATAAATTAATTTTAGTATGATTATAATTAAAAAATATATAATAAATAAATAAACTAAAAAATAATTATATGAATCATAGTAAATCTGCTCATTTTACAATGTAAGAATTATATTAAGGACAAAATATTATTTTACTGTTCAAATTTTGATCCATTTTCTTTTGTAATTATAATTGTGTATTTTATTAAAAAAAATAGTTTCAAGTTTTTAAATTTTTTTGAATGATTAAAACAATTAAAAGTAAATATAAGAATTCTTTTAAAGTTGTAAATAATAGGAATATGTTGTCACTTAGACAAAAAATAGTAAGAAGTATAATTGAGCTGAAATGTTTGATTGTATATATAATCTTATCGTTGGATCATCCAAATTTACTTCAAGTTAAATTCACATCCAAAATAACAATGAATGCATAGAAGCCAGTTGGAAAGTAAGTCATATGATCTTTTGGTTCTTTTTCTTTTCAGATGTTGGGTTAAATTTATTCTCAATCTTAATTAAAACTACAATGGAAGGTTAGCAATGATTATTATTATTTTTTTCCTATTTTTTAGAGATATTTATATTTTTTTAGATTAATATGCATATGTCATTAAAAAAAAATTATTTTATTAAAATGTGTATTTTTGTCAATATTTTAATTCACTTTGCTTTGCTCAGAAGGACATATCTCTTGATTTTTCTCTTCCCAAAATTTCTAGACGTGGTTTAGAAATATATTTTTATAAATTCACAAACTTTTGGATAAAAATATGAATATATTAATTTACTAATTATGTAAAATTTATTTTTATTTTTTAATTGAGAAAATTTTTTTATTGATGTTAAATTAGGATGGTCGGCATATGAAGATGAGGAAATTGGATTTTGGCTATCGCAAAGATTTTCTTTTTTAAAGAATTTGGCTACTTACATGAGCTAGGAAAGAGAAGTATTTAGTCCACATAACATACCTAGTTGTCCAATAGGGAATGGTCACTTCCATTGGGCCTCAATAATGGAACAAATACAATATATTATAAAGTTAGAATTGTTGATGAAACTAATAATCATCTTATTGATTTGTGAACACAAAGGATATCAAAATTATGCTTTGAATTTAGGGAGATCTAAAGAGTTTGGTCTTGCCTTTTTTTATGGTGGTCTTGGAAAGTTAAAATGAAATTAATCTTTGTTAAAATTACTTGATAATGTATTATCTTTTCTCTTGAAAGAAATTTTTAAATGTTATATGTATAATATACATATTTGTTTTCTGTATATGTATATATTATTAAGGTGTGGTAGGAAGAAAAAAATATGCTAAAGTATATTTCGCAAGCCTCCATCCCATTCTTGGTTTTATGTTGGGGTGAGATGTACTAGATAATTGTGTTTTTTTGAATTTCATTAATATCATTAAGAAATAAGCAAAGCAAGCATAAAGGAAGTAAATTAAACATGAGAATAGAAAATTTTTATGTTGGAAAAATCTAAATTTTGTAAAACATTAAATTGAACATTTTTATGATATGACTAGATCTAGTCCGATCAATTATAGTATGGATTGCAACCAATATGTATTTTCTTATTTACATTCAATTTTTCTATCTATTAATAAAAATGTATATTCTTATATATATATATTCATTTCATGTCACTTTACTTCATAAATGACACACATATTCATCTAATTAATGAATTAAATGCATCTTTTAATTAATTGCATAAAAAATCGATATTACTTGATGATGTGGCTTAGTGTAGTGTGCACTTCACTAATTGTATGTATACATTTATATATATCTCTCAAATAAGATTAATTCATAAATAATAAAAAGTCTAGTGTCTTCAATTTTTTTTAAGTAATCAATTCATTAAGAGTTACGAAAACATTATAGCAATATTGGGAGGTAAACTCTCCCAAACATACAAACAAGAATGGGAATAACCAGTCTGCACAATGTTATGGGCTACCCTTGCCTTGTCTTCGAAACTTATGGATACATTAGCTCGAAGTGCCAACAGAGTCCTACAATCTTTAATAATGAATCCGAACTCAGAACAATCTTCCCCATTGGTCATCAAAGCATTTTTTACCATTTGTGGGTCCACTTCGACAACACCTGACCAAGTGATATTGGAGATTATATATTGCAGTGAATTATGGTAGCCAAGTAGTTCAGTTAGATAGGGAGATCGGCACCATCATAACCTGTCAGAGAACACTGTCAATACTCTTTCTGCCAAGTCTTGGATGACTACTCCCTATCCTACCTCATAACCCGCATAAAAAATTATACCATCCACATTGCATTTCTAAACCCCAGGCGATGGAGCTTCCCATAGCCAGGACCTTGACTTAGTGCATGAGAGTTGTACCTTGCCTCTGTCTCTATCTTAATGTGTTTATCTCTGTTCATGCGAAAACTTCCTTGCTAGAAAGATGCAGGTCTAATCACCAAACATCCTTCAAGTCCATAGAAATTCATTCCGCTCAAGTCACAGGCGCCAGAAGCAGCAAAGTATCTCCGTTAACTCCCACTTTGCCATTGTTTTAGCTTGATGTTCCATCCATCTGAATACGTCGTTGGTCTGTCTTGCCTGGAAGTGTATACCCAATTTTCGCCAGCAAGCCCTGGCTTCTTTCACAATAAAATAAGACATGCTCGGTGGTTTCCTCCTTATCACATCTAGGGCGCACATTCACAATTTCAATCCCTTTCTCCTGCAGTTTAGATTTTACCAGGGGGATATTATTTAGGAATCTCCATATGAAATTCTTAACTTTCGGGGGGGGGGGGGGGAGGGGGAGGACTTCTGACTACCATAAATACTTCCACATGTTAAATGATTGTTGTGCATGGTTTGTATGAAACCCATCAAATGCTGGTATGCAAATTTTACGATCTATTTGCATCCTTCAAGTGACTCCAAATACATTTGTCAGGCCTGCTTCTCAGGCTTATCAGAATACTCATAATGACATCGACTTCCTCATCCATAATAGACCCCTAACATTTCAGTTGACATTTATTTTTATTTCTTAAAGAGTTTCATCTGATGATGTTGTTTTTACTGGTACCATTGAGGGCATTAAGGATTCCTTCTACAATATGGATAGAAAATACTAATCGCTTAACACTCAAATCCCCATTCCACCTGCAGTAATGGGTATCACTGAACACTTTCTCAAACATGTTCAGTATGAGGATTCGCAACTTGTCTGACTGAGGCCCATCAGTTACCAAAAATTGCTACACACGCACCCTCCTTCTTTAATACATACTAACCGAGTTTCATAGTCTTTCAGTAATTCTTTTATTTTTATTTGTTGTTATTTTGAATTTTCTTATCCCCTATTGTAATATTACTTAATTTATTTATATTATTATGATTTTATTGCTTATTTGGTTCCTTTTTTATTTTTTTAATTAGTGTTTTTTTATTTGTAATTTAAGTTAATATCTTTTTTTATTCTCAATTTTGTTTGTTATTCCAAAAACGTTGTTATCATATCACTTTATCACTTTGGTCAATGATTCATAATTTAATTGTCTATTTATTTTATTCATGTAATTTCTAAATGTACTTACTTTGGTTCTCCATTTGCTTTATTAAGGTATTATTATTATTTTACTATTCTTTTATTTTCAATTTATTATTCTTATGACCTTGTTTATTGATTAATTTTATAAGTGTTTAAACAAGTTTAGTGGCAGACTTCTACTTACCTATGCTTGTCTCTTGGTCTACCACGTTCTTGACTTTAATTTATTTTAAATCACTAAGCTTCTGATTAAAATTTCAAAATCATTTTTTGTATTCAATTGTTGGTTATTTCCTTCATTTCTTTTATTTTTCTATATATACATACATATGCTTATATATATATCCATTGCACATAGATTTATACACTTAATTTTTTTTTTCACATTTAACTACACCCCTATAAATATATGTATTCATAGTAACATTTACTAGAATGACCTATACTCTAGATGGAGTCATGAGTATCCATGCATAACAACCAAAAATTGATGCTAAGTCGAATTAACATAAAATACAGAAAAATTAACTTTGTCTATGACTTCTTCCCTTACAACATTGGTGAAATTTAAAATAGTTAGCCCGTGACATGAGATGTTAACACTTTCAAAAAGCTAGATAATGGTTTAAAGTTTAAAAAATTAAGTCGACACTAACTAATGTTAAGATATATCCTCCACACCTTATAGATCTCATTATTCCGGCTAATCTTGAGTTTTTTTCTTTGTTTTCGTGCTCTGAAAAGTTGGAATAAATGAACTACACATGCTCAATAAAATCAATTTAATACCCTAACCTCCAAGACTGATAATCGAATACCTCTCTTTTCTTTTTTCTTTGCTCTCATAGTTCTTCAATTTTTTATTTGTTGTGGCCATAGCTGATAGTATTGTTAAATGATTACAATATGACTATAGTTTTATTTTCTCTATTTACAGTGACAATGGATACCCATTATTTTCACAATGTACTATAATAACGTCAACACAATATTCAATGATATAGTATGGTCTACACTTACAGTCACAAAACAACACACTTCACACATCAACTCTAACACAATATAGTTTTCATGATAGAAGGCTGACATTTTGGAAAAAAATCAATTAGGGTCTTAAAAGCCAAAAAATAGGATGAATGGCTAAAAGTAACCCGGAAGAATAAATCAAATCTGATAAGGAGAAAAGGACAATTGAATGTAAATTAATTTTAAAATAAAAAATGGAAAAGTATGAATGAACATTGGAGATGGAAAATAGATGAGAAATTAGGGCCTTTTTTGAGGGTGAGTCAAGGGGAGGAAACAACAAAATGTAGGCTTTGTTTGCAATGATTTAGAAACGAAATTTTGAATAAGTGATAGGTGTTTGAGGGAGAGAACGGATGGAGAGATATGGGAATAAATGGAAAGGGTTACAAGGCAGAAAAAGGGAGAGGAATTAGATGGCCATTTAGGGGACTATGGTGTTAAATTGCAAACCTTCCTAAGGAAACATGGGTTGCTATTTCTGGTGTATGGATCAACTTTGTGTGGGTGTGTGGTCAGCTAGTGGCCGAAAAGTGTGTGAAACTAGTGTACCTCATATGTTGTATTATTAACATTTGTGTATTGCATTTATAAGCTATATGTTGTGTTAATAGTTATGTGTGTGTGAGTGGCTAAATATGGGTTAGATTTCACATCCTTTCCTTGTCACATTATGTAACACCCACCCAAACTGTTTTTTCATTTTTTTTATTAATAATTATAATTATTTATTTGCTTAATTTATTATATTATATTATATTATATTTTATTTTAATGAAAAAAGGGGTAAAAAAAAATTACTAAGGATTAAATTGAAAATAATTTTGAGAAAAAGGGGTGAAAAATTGGGTTCGGGGGGTATTTTTGAAAGAAAAATCAAAATTTGGTAGTCAAAACATAATTTAGAAAAATTATGCCATGTCAGACGCCCGGTCAGTAGCCCCGACCAACCAGGACGCGCTAAGTGGCAGAGGCGCTGACGCGGGAGGCCACGGGGGGGAGTAATGTGGGCGATCCCCGTGTCCGCGATCGAACGGCTGAGGTCCGTTCCCACGCATGCGGACGACCCAGAGTGAATCGCGCACGGACGTCCCAGATTGGATCATGATGAACGGTCCAAATTTACTCCCTATTTAATCGCGATCGGACGATCAAGATCAAATGTGATGGATGACCCAGATCAAAAGCGGATGGGTATAAATAATCCCATCCGCACCCAAACCCAAACCCTAATCGCCAGAACCCTTCGCCGGAGAAGACAACCCAGCCGCCGAGGAGCCCGCTGTTGCCACCCGCCACATCGGAACCCTTTCTGACTGCCAAAAAAGGTAAAAATTTCCTATTTTGCACGAAATTTAGTTTTAAACCCACCCATGGCCAAATCAGAGTGAAAGAACCAGCCAATTGGAAGGAAAACACCGACGAAGCCCGACAGCGACACAGTAGGGAATTTCACAAACCGCCTCCGATGAGGCCCTTCGCGATTCTCGTTTTGCATAATTTTTTCACCATTGTGATCATTGTTTTCTTCTCTATAGGTTGACCAAAACGAAACACCCAACCGCAATGTGAGTCAGAGGAGCTGCCGCACCGGAGAGCCCCACCGACGGTGAGTTTCTGTTTTTTATATTTTTTTGGCCCATCGAGGCCCTTTAGCGTGTGTGCTCATAGGAATCAATGCAAAATCTACTGAATTAGGCCAGTTTTGGGCCGAAAACGGCCGACCCAAAGCGGACTGCCGCCGTGCTGGACTTTTGAAATTGGCTGAGCGGGCCCTGGGACTGATTTTGGGTTTATTTGGAACATTAGGTACTATAAGTGCATTTCAGTTCCCAGAGAAAAATTCAGGGAACCTAGGGACCGCCCGTAGTCATAGTAAACCATTTAGCTTTTCGGCGTCAAATCGAGTAAGGACCCCTCACCCTATTCCCTATCATAGAATTGAAGTTTAAATAAATAATAATACAGTATTTTGTACAAATTAAATAGATGTGCTAACTAATTACGGATTGCTAATGGAGCCCAAACTAGATATTATTCTCTGTTTATTTATTTTACAGTCTAAAAGCATGATAGTATTAGATTTATCTATTTTATTGTTTAAATGCATGTATTACTGCCTTACCGGACAATTGTTTGATTTGGAATTTGAAACATGATTGTATTATCGGATGCATGTTTATTTGTTTATGTGATTATATTTGATTTGGTAATGGAGACTACAAGAAAACAAGAAAGGGGTATGATCAAATAAACAGATAGAATGGCAGCCTTACTAGATATCCTGGGAGATGGTGGACGGACCGGGTACATGAGAAGCCCTACCGTGAACGTTGTCTCATATTGGATGGGTATGGGGATGGCCTGTTTCACCCTCATACCGGACGGGGTATCGAGGTTTAAGGTCTTGCCGCTCATACCGGATGGAGTATGGGGACGGCCCTGTAATTGAGATTATTAAAGGAAAGGGTTCACGTGTAGCGGGGACATCCCTATGAACCTCCATGGATACTACTAGGCTGGTGAAATGAGAAACGGTTATGATTCGGTTTATTGTTAATGGATATGAATCTATGATATGTTCTATATTGCTGATTGTTCATAAAGTTGTGATCTGTATGGTATTATTGTCTCTATAGATTATTTTTTATAAATTCCACTATGGTAAGTGAACAGTAAATTGTTTTATTTTTAATAATAAATGTATTGGTTTAAATTTAGTGCTCTATTAGTTGTTTTGATTTTATACCAACATTTGCTTCTGTGCGGGTGATATAGAGTGATATCTTTACTGGCCAGTGTAGCTCTTCCTTTATTTAACCATTTCAGATCAAGAGGACCTGGTTCTAGAGCCCGATCTGTAGGAAGATTGTGAGTAGATGCTAGATACTTTCTATTTTCCATTACTTTTCTTATTTCTCGTGTTCCTTTCAAAGAATTCATTTCGTAATGTTTGTTTAGTACTTTTAAGTTATTGTGTAAGGGATGTAAACCTTAATCTTTTATTTTACTTCCGCACTTAAATTATTATATATTTCCTTTTGAATTTCTGGGGCTGTTACACATTATCTGCTGATTTTCTTTACTGTGTAATGCATTAACCTACTGTAGGTTATTAAATGTGTTGCATAAGTGGATGGCCAACTTGCGGCAGAAATGGGTGTGACACCAAGATATTGAATATAATACCGCTTATTTACTTACCTGGACAAACCGTCCAAAAAATTGAATGTTGTGATGGGTTGTGTGAGTGGCCAAACAACGATCATCTATATAAGAGACTAAAACGACGTCATTTTGGGAGACCCTAAAACGGTGCCATTTTAGGCATAAAAAAAAATAGATGCGTGTTTACCTTTGGTCGAGAAAGGTGAAGAGGCAGAGGTGTGTATGTCTCTGCCACCGGTAAAAAAAAAGAAGAGGAGACCTACACACTGAGGAAGAAGAGTCGTGCAGGACTCTTTTTACCCCTCCTATAAAATGCGAAGGGAGGGAAGGAAATCAGTGCAGGAAGAGAGCGAGAAAGAGAGAGAGAAAGAGAAAGAAAGAGAGAGAGACAGAGAGAGAGGAAGGTAGAGAAGGGCTACGGTTACCATCAATCGGCAGACGAAAGAGGAGGGGAAGAAGAAGAAGAAGAAAAAGATAGAGGAGAGGCCAGTGTTGCGCACAATGGTGCGCATGAGAAGAAGATGATATGTTGGCAGTTCGGCATGTGTTTTGCTATTCTGTGGCTCCCTTCGGCGCAATTCCACCAGAGTTGTGTCGAATCAAAGGGCGCGAAGCGCTAAACGGTGAATTTCAGCCAATCCATAGTGGTTATCAATGGCAAAGAGCAATGATGCATGGTGATCTTTTAGAGGTGCGTGTGGAGGCGCACAAACTTCCATTGGTTCCACACAGTGAGTCCTAGGAACCCAATTCGGGTAGATGTGTTCAAAAAACCCTGATGGTTTACCATTTTATATTTAGGGTTAATTAATCCTATTTAATTTTAATACAATAAATTATTTATCCAGTTTAGAATTAAGAATAAGTCTGGACATGGATGTTTGAAATTTGGGGATAACCAATTCATTACTAACCTGATATGAATATCACTATAACAGGTTGATCTTGTACATTAGAGATAATTTCACGAACAAGATTTAGATGGAAATTAGGTAATTGCGTAAGTGATTACAAATGTAGTTTAATCTTTCTAAGATACTAAAACTGTAATGTTTAATAATTTATAATTAGGTGCAGGATTCTGACAAGATTTTACTATTGATTGTTGTGTTCCTATTTATGTTTACTACTGAAATTGCTGATCAATTATTTTGCTATATTTTGGTAACTAAATTTGTATATCTATTGGTTGCTATGTAATTGAGAGTATATTAAGGATATGTAGAAGAGTCTAGGCTGGTGAATAGTTACAGTATACGTGTTATAGGTATAGAATATATTAAATAATAGAAATTAAAAAATTTATTAGAGAGTTAAAATAAATAAATAGACATTACAAGATTTGGGAAACCCATTTAACCGGTATCACCGAGGGGTGGGTGTGTGTATAGTCTTTTGTCGTGTGACTTTGGTGAACCCTACCCATGGATATGACTTTAGCCAGATGTGGTAAAGCGGCAAGTACTATGAAACTGTAAACTAAATACTGTATACTGTATACTGCAAACTGTAAATTGTGAACTGAATCATAACGTATGCATGTCGTAGAGGGGATCCTTACTGCTCTCCTTGATACCGGTAGAAATTGCATCTCGCGATAAAACTATTATTAATATGATATAAATCGATAAGAATAAATAGAGAGTCATGTATAATGTTTATAATACTAAAATACTAAATTAATATCTACTGAACTGCTTATTGTCTAAATTATGATACTGAATACTGAATTATGCTATTTATTGAACTATTTATACATTGAGTTGTGATATTGAAATAATGAATTTTGAATGTTTACCGAATAAACTGATTTATAAGATTTGGTTAATGAATTTGGGTGTAGATACCACGTGCTTTAAGAATTAAAGAGAAAAGTGTTAAACCATCTCCATCGGTAATTTTATATTTTGTACCAACTTGGACAGATTATCCAATTATTTGTTAGCACTTACATGCTTATTGAGCATATTAAGCTCACCTTATTTATTATTCATTTTTTTCAGATCAAGATATTCAGAACCCCGCTACTGAACAGTGAAAAAGTTGCTAAAATATCATTTAATTTTTATTTTAATTCGAATAGTACATAATGTAAGGGATGTACTTTTTATTACTTTAAAATTTGTTGTGCGAAGTATTCTTATAGATTATTTTATCATGTTATGGTGTGCGTACGATCAGGACTCTGAATGGGAGTTTGAGCTGTACAGGTTAAATATGTGTTTGACATTCAATATAAAATGGTATATGTTGAGTTGGAAAATAGAGTGGTGGAAAATACCAAAGGATTGCAGGTATGTAAAAATAGAATGTGCGTGGAGTGGTTGTTGGTATTATCGTTCTAGTTACTATGTGGGCATGCAGATTGGAGGCATATTAGTATGGAATTATTAAGAAGAAGAAAATGAGCACTTAGGGACTATGAGCAGGAAAAATTAAGTTGAACATAGGTTGAAGAGTGAGGAAAAATACCCTGAAATAGGTAAACCAAAATGTGAAAGATGGAATTGTAAATTGTAAGGTTAAAATTTGAGAATATGTAGCAGATGGTTATTGTATTGGGAGGGTGGTTTAACCTGCAAAGGAGTGCCTGAAAGGGGTGACTATGTAGACCAAGGATGAGGTAAAATATGGGTTATGAAATAGGAGTTGTCGTGGTAATTATGCTGAAATTCAAGGGAAAATTAGGTAGTAGTGTGATGGGAACAATATAAGCAGAGGGATAAATGGCTATTTGAGTGGGAGAGTGATGACAAAGAGTAGAGAGACAACTGGGGACAAGTCAGGGAAGTGGATAACAGGCTATTTGTATCTATGAACTTTAAGGAGAGTCTAAGATATCTAGAATTTTCCTATAGAGGGGAAAAAAGGGACAATCTGGAGTGAGAGAGAATTTTATTGATTTCAATACATTGTTTAAATTTAAATTTAAATTTAACTTTATGGGCATGCGTAGGCTCATTCTTGTTTATTTACAGATGCAGTGAAGCAGGAATCAAGATAGGATTCACCACAGGTGGAATCCAATACATAGGGGATACAAGAAGAGAATAAGCGATATTTACACCATTATACTCATACGAACATAATAACTAAAATTAACACATATGTATAAGACCATCTTTGTTATTCACTGTGGTATAACGTATGTTGATAGGAAGCCAAGGAACACTTTGACTGTGTTGAATTAGATGATGATGAATTTGAGAAGCATGTATTACTAGTATTTTAAAATAGAATGCCTTCACTATTATATGTTAAGTAATTTGAGTTAAGAGAAACACCCACCAGGGTGAATGAGTTATTGCATTATAATGCAGATTCTGATTGCTTGAGGTGCTGATCTGGGCCTACTAAGTGATTTATGTCCATCTTGTTATTTAATGTTGTTTTTTCAAATCAAATAAAATAGGAGGGTGATCCCGATCTAGTCAACCTAGTTTTGGAAGCATGGAGGAGACAATAAAAGGAAAACTAAAGTTGTATAGGAGTAAGATTAAATAGAGGTGCATACAGTGAATAGGAATACAAGAACAATGCTTCTGAAAAAGAGAAGAAGAAAAAACAGCAGGAGGCAGTAGGATAGATAAAGAAAATTTATACATTTAGTTTGTAGGATTTTAGAACTATATAAATGTATGAACACATGTTTTGGATCTTCTCAGATTTTGTTTATCTGATATATATATTTTCTTGATATGGAAATTTATGAGTACTTGTGTATGGGTTTCCGGGCTGGGTCATTACACTGTGTGAAGTGATGCATGATTTTAAAATATTTTTTTTTATTTCTAAACTTGTGTATGTTTAAATTCACAAAATTATGTATTAGTTAATAATAAAAAAGTATAGTGAAATTAATTATTTCTGAAATTATTTTTTTCGGAAAATATTTTGCCTTTTATGAAAAAGACAATTATTTTATTTTACTTTGCTTATTTCATAATATATAAACTTTATAATAGAAACATGTATACACATCAATACAATTGCTTATTTCATAAATATATAAACTTTATAATAGAAACACGAATACACATCAATACATTTTATAACTTTTATATTTTATAAATAAAAGTTATAAAACTACTTTTTGGTTTGCTATTTGATTAGGTTACTAGAAAAACATTGGTGATCTTTCTATTTGATAACATCCTAAATATTATAATTTTAAAGAATATCAAAATATTTATTAAATTGAATATTCTAATAATTTGACGAATTAATTACTTTTAACAAAATTAATTATTTTTTTTATTATTAAAAAATAAAATAATACTTAAAAACTTATTATTAAAAATCAGCAACAAGAAGCAAAAAAATTAAGTTGTATAAGAAAATAATAATATGCAGAAAATTAAAGAATACAAAAAAAAGAAATGGACCAGGCTTGTAGCTGTAAGAGGAGCACTTGCCTGGTTGCACACTAGAATGCAACAAAAGAAAAGAACAAGAAGAATAAGAAGAACAAGAAAAGATGAATAAGTAGCAGTAGCAGTAGCAATAACAACAGTAGTAGTAGTAGTTTTAGTAATAGTTGTAATACCCGAAAATAGAATTTAGTCCGAGATTAATTTTAAATTTTAAAAAATGTATAAAAATATAATTTTGAAATTAATAAATTTTTATTTAAAGTAAAATTAGGAAAAAAGCAGGTTGAGGATGAAATTGAAAATAATTTTAGGAAAAAATAGTGAAAATTTGGGTTCGAATGGTATTTAAGAAAGAAAAATTAGAAATTAGGGGTCAAAACGTAATTAAAAAAAAATTTGCCACGTAGGACCGCCTAGTCAGTAGCCCCAACGAACTGGAGCATGCTGCGTGGCAAGGCACGCAGACTCAGCGCCAAGCGTGAGGCCACGCTGGCAATCTACGTGCCCACGATCGGATGACTCAGAAGCATTCTCGCGCGCATGGACGGTCCAATTCCGTTCCCTCCTCATGCTCGATCGGACGGTCACGATTAAATGTGATGAACGGCTCAAATTTGTTCCCTCTTTAAACGCGATCGGATGGTCGAGATCAAATCGCGATGAACGATCCAGATTCATTTTTTCTTTAAACGCGATCATACGGGCGAGATCAAACGTGATGAATGGTCCAGATTTAAGCGAGATGGGTACAAATATCGCACATCACACTGAACCCAAACCCTAGCCACTAGTCTCCAGCCAGAGAAGAAGAACCAATCGCTAGAGAAGGGAGCCGATCGCTGCCCGCCGCCACGCCAGAGCAACTTTCGACAGCCAAAAAAGGTAAAAATTCTCCTATCTGCTCAGAATTTGATTTGGAGCACCCCCATGGCCAAATAAGAGCAAAAGGAATGGTGCATGAGCCAGAAACCATGGGCAAAGCTCGGTAGCACTACCGTGGGCAAAACCCAAAACTGCCTTCGATGAGCCCCTTCTTGTTTCCCATTTCGTGCGATTTTTCTACTATTGTGTTCAGCGTTCTATTTTCAACAGGTTGATCGAAGAAAAATGTCCAGCCGCGAAGGTGAGCTGGTGGAGCTGTCGCACCAAAAAATCTCGTCGCTAGTAAGTTTTTGTTTTTGGACCTTTTTTGGCCAACTGAGGCACCCTAACGTGTTTTCTCGCAGGGATGGGTATAAAACCAGCCGAAATTGATCAAATCTGGTAAAAAACGATTAGGTCGAGGCAAACCACCATCGTAGGTGGCGGTGTCGTCACCAAAGCACGGCGGTGCCGCCGTTCCAGAATTTTAAAATTGACCGAAAAAAGTTTTTAACTCCGATTTTGGATTTTTTGGGGTATTTTTAGGTACATGAAGCGTGTTTTAATCTTCGCAGGAAAACTCAAAAAATCTAAGAACCGCTAGTAGGCGCAATAGAAAGTTTAGTATTTTGGACACCAATTTGGATAAGACTCCCTCACCTTATTCTCTGTTATGGAATTGAAGCTTAATAATCGATAAAATGATATTTTGTGTAATTTAAAAAATTTGAGAATAATTATAGGTTACCAATGGAGTTGGATATTGGTTAGTCATTTATTTGTTGTCATGTTTAACTGATTGCTGAATTTATGCTGTAAATACATGATGATATACTGGAATGGTTAAATGGTTCAATTGTACTTCTTTGATATATATTGCTTGTCTTGCGTGATTTATGGCTGATTTGAGAAATTGGTAATTAACACGCAAACAGAAAATTGTTTAGTCATGTGAATTAATGGTAGACTTACTAGATATCTTTGGAGATGGTGGACAGACCGAATACATAGGCAACCCTATCATGAACGTTGTTTCATACCGAATAGGGTATTGAGGATTGATATTTTAGCGCTCATACCGAATGGGGTATGGGGATGGCCCGATTCACCCTAATACCGGACGGGGTATTGACGGATAGTATTTTTGGTGCTCATACCAAATGGGGTATGGGAACGACCGATTAGTTAAAAATGTTGAATATTGGTTCACGTGCAGTGAGACATCCCTATGGATCCCCAGGGATACCAGTAGGCAAATAAAAAAGGAAAAGTGGTTGTTATTGCTCACTCAAAAATGAGATTGAAATGTTATTTGAGTTATTGTCTCTATAGGACAATTTTAGAAATCTCGCAACGGTAAATATATGCAATAAATGATTTTTTTTATGATAAATGAATTTACTTAAATCAAGAGTTTCATTGGTTGTTTTTATGATTTTTACCAACCTTCAATTTTTGTATCGGTGAGTAGTGTGATATTCTTATTGAGCTAGTGTAGCTCACCCTTTCATTAAGTATTTCTTACCAAGAGGACCAAGACCCAGATCCCGATCAACAAGAGGATTGTGAATAAATTCACCACTCAGACTCCCTTCAGAAGTTAGTGAAGGTCATCCTAGAATATTTAGTTATTGGCTTTTTATTTATTTCCTTGATTTTCATAATTTCTTTTAGAAGTGACATTCCCCTAGCCCTATTGGGCATTCTAAATTATTGTGTAAGGAATTTAAACCCTAAATTCTATTATTTCGCTTTCGCATTTAATTCATGACTTTATTTTTTTTAAGTTTCAGGCTTTTACAACAGTAGCAATATTAGCAGTAACAGTAGCAGCAACAATAGTATCAATACTAATAGTAGTAGCAGTAGCAACAGTAGAAGTTGTAGTAGTAGTAGCAGCTATACTAGTAGTAATAATAACAACAGTAGTAACAGAGTAGTAGTAACAGTAGTAATAACATTATTGGTAGTAGTAGCAGTAACAGTAGTAGTACTATTACCTATAAATACCCATGTACTTGAAAGCTTTGAGCATCAACCACAAATCAAAGCTTGAGTTTCTCAATTAGTCTAGTATACTTTTTCCTCTCATATTTCAACAAATTATTATATTTAGTTAGCGTATCTATTCTTTTTTTCTAACAAAAAATAAATCAAGCCTAATTGATCATTTTGTCACTTGTAGGTTAATTTCTACACTCAAATTCTTCTTGAATTGAATTAATATGACAATTTCTTTTCTTATTTAAATTAATTAATTAATTTTAAGGAAATAAATCTGAAAAAAATCCTAGATAGTTAATAATACTATTAAAATAAATTAGATTTTTTGTGGTGTTACATATAATACAGTGTAATGGCAGTAGTAGTAGTAGCAGCAGTAGTAGCAGTAGCAGTATCAGTAGTAGTAGCAGTAGCAGTATCAATGGTAGCAGCAGTAACAGTTGCAGAATTTTAATTAATTGTTTAATTAAAATTCTTATTACAATTAAAAATTTATGTAAATAATTAAATTTAAAATTTATAAAAATAATGTAATTTATTTATTAAAATATTTATTGTGTGATTCATATATAATATTATATCAATATATAAAAAACTTTGTATAGATAGTGGACAAAATATGACCCATCTGTGTTGGACTTTTCTGTTAGGGACCAATTTGAAGCAAATGTTTGGGTCAAGCTTAAATTAGTTTTTCAGATGACATAAAAAAAAAGAAAAAAAAAAACCCCAAAAAAGTTCAATGGTTTATAATTATATATATTCTATATTTCCATCTCAAATCCAATTATGTGAGTATTATCCCAATAAAAAAAAGGGAAGAAACTTTAAAATTTTAAAAGGAAATAAGAGATCAATGGTCCAGATCTCATTCCGTAATGGAAGGCTATGATTTAATTTTAGCTGCTATATAAAAGGCATTGTTTCTACACAAAAAAAGGAGGAAACCCTAACACCAAATTTTGTTCATGGTGAATGATAAAATTTTAATGTATGGTACTCCATGGCTGTAAGAAAATCATGTTTGTTTTAACTTCTAATGGTAGCGAGCGGTATCTGACTGGTAAATTTAGAATAAATTTTAAACTACCGAATCGATGGTATGTGACAGACAGGTTACTTTGTTTTCCCTTATACCCCCATATAATATACTTAATTCAATTTTTATCTTCACAAATTATTATTTATTTTATTAAATATAAAAATTTAATTTGATTATGTGAAATAATTACTTATTTAAATACAAATGTAATTATATTGGTAAACAATTTCTTTATTTTTTCATTATATACTTCTTATATACTATTTACTATTACATATAATAGGTAGGGGTAAATTAGTAATTTAACTAAAAATACAACCATATCATCCTATCATCCAAACAAAAATATGCCATTAACATACATTATTATATAATCATCCAAACATAAAAATATTTGTCATTCTCATCCTGTGTTAGTGCCTTTCAATCATTATCATTACCATATATTAATTAACCATTACTAAAATTTATCTAAACATGTTGTAAGGGAGAGAGAGAGGTTGTCGACGAATGGTAAGGAAGGTAAAGAGAAAGACGAGCGAATGACAGAAACAACAACCAGACCAACATTGTTGTTGTGTAAGATTATTTCAGCCCTTTTCGATTCGAATTTGAGTTTAAAGTGCATGTTAATTAATGCATTAGGAAGATTTAGAATGGAAATATGGAAAACAGAGTAAGGTATAGCATCATATGAATTTACAAATGGGATACATACATTTGTATGTCCTTATCTTCGAAATAAATGTTAAATATGGGCGTGTTAGTGTTTGAAGAAGAGGACTCGTATGTGTTGGTGGTTCGAGTATTCCGTGCATAAATATGGTGAGATATGGCAAAGATAATGAGATGAGTTTCATCAAGTAATGGTTCAGGAAACGAAAACAAGAAAAAAAAAAAGAAGAGGAAAAGAAAAATCTGGAAGTACACAAGAGTTGTTGAGGAAAATATAGGTAGTGACCGAGAGTGGGAGAAGGGATTCCGGGTAGGTGCATTCAACCAAATAAATTCTAAAAATAAACTGGAGATAAAAACCTGACAAACCAAACACATAGAGGGGAAGAATAATAAGGGAAGGTGTTCAGGGTGATGGAGGATAGTGAACCAAATAAAGTTAGGTTGAAGGAAGCTCTCAAACGACTCACATAATTAATTTAAAGATTTATTACTGGGAATAATACTAGACTAGAACTGTTGAATGTAAGCCTTGAAGGGAGTTGAGTGTTGAATCTAGAATATGTTGGGTAAAAACGAGACAAAATTGGGAGGGTTAGATGATCCAAACCAGAGACTAGATGTGGGATGGGATTGAGCTGAAACTAAAATATATTTTTCTGTGTTGATGATCTCTCGTTGTGGTGTATGTGTGGCCTATGTTAGCTGTATGATGTGGAACAGCTGACCCATGCTCAGTTAGCAGAGTGGACTGAATATCAGAGGGTTGGAATTGGAGTGAATCTCCCAAATGCATGTGATAAATAAGGCCAGAGATGTAGTCGAGAAAGAGAAGGCTCTGAAGGGCTTGGTTCAATGTGTAAAGTGCAAGCTTTGTGTATGTGCGTGCGTTACACTCTGGTGTGACCAATGCAAATAGGGAGTTGGGCTGGTGGAGCCGAGTGTGAAATCTAGTGGGAAAGAAATTAAAGAAAAACATATATAAAAGAGGTGTAATGATGAGAATAAAAATTGGAAATATAATTAGTTAAGTTCAGTGGTTGTGTTGAATGATCTTAGTGATATGTATGTCCTGTTATAATGTTCCAACTTGCTAGAAAAATTACTGCATGTGTCTAAATTCTAGAATGGATGAAACATAATAGTATAGGTAAATGAGTATAGTTCTGCAAGATAGGTAAAGAGGTAAGTAATTTAAATGTGGATATTTTATTAAATGTGCATAATCTAATTCATAATTGAATGTCTTGAAAGTGTTTTGAAGAAACTTGTAGGATGAGAATATGTAACATCCCAAAAATCGAATAGTGTACCTAGAAGTATGTTGGAAAGATTTAGTAGAAATAAAATTTTAAAACACTATAAAAGGTGAAAAGACCAAATCTCATAGGTTTTTTTTTAAAAAGAGGAGCAATATGGAGATGATATTGGGGCTAGATGGTAAGGATTTCAAAAAAAGAAGGGAAATTTTTGAATTTAAAAAAAGAAATAAAACCAATGATGCAAATCTACCCTTGACATCGAACAATCCTCACAACCCTTATAAAAACTTCTTCTTCTCAACCATTTGGGGGGGGGGGGGAACCCTAACAGAAAAGGGAGGGTTGATTGCGAGAGAGAGATAGTGAGATCGACTCAGAGGAAAACAAGCTGAATGAGTATGAGATTCTAGAGAGGAAGTAGGATCTTAAAATAGCTAGTCTGATCGAGAGAAGGATGGGTAGAAAGAGTCCAAAGATCTAAATAGGAACCGATGGTAATGTGTTACTGCGTCGCCAAGGAGCACTTGAGAGAGAACAGACATTAGAAGTAAACATCCACGCAGTGGCAGGAGGTAAGACAAATTTGGGTTTCAAACACCAAAATTGAGATTTATATTTTTAAATTCCTTCTTTCGGAGGATGTATGCATGATTGGGGTTGAAAAAAAAAGGGAAGATATTTGAACTTGTAATAGAATGTTAGATGGTGCATCATAAAAGGCGAAATCTGAAAGTGTATATAGATATGTGATGATGCAAAAACAAGGTAAGAGAATCGAGGTGAAAGGGTTTTCATGATAGAAGGCTAAAATTTTGGAGAAAATCAATTAGGGTCTTAAAAACAAAAAAAAAATGATGAATGACTAAAAGTAAATCAGATTTGCTTGAGAGAGTGGGACAGCTGAATGTAAATTAATTTAAGAATAAAAAATGAAAAAAGTATGAATGAACACTGGAGAAAGAAAATAGATGGGAAATTAGGGCTTGTTTTAAGGGAGAGCTAAGGGGAGGAAATAACATAATGTAGGTTTTGTTTGTAATGATTTAGAAACAGAATTGTGAATAAATGATAGGGGTTTGAGGGAGAGAACGGATGGAGAGATATGGGAATAAATGGAAATGGTTACAAGGAAGATAAAGGGAGAGGAATTAGACGAACTTCTAAGGGACTATGATGTTAAATCGAAAACCTTCCTAAGGAAACATAGGTCACTATTTCTGGAGTGTGGCCAGCTGGTGGCCGAAAAGTGTGCGAAAACGGTATACCTTATATGCTATATTATTAACAATTATGTATTGCATTTGTAAGTTACATGTTGTGTTAACAGTTGTGTGTGTATGAGTGGCCAAATATGGGTTGGCTTTTACATCATTTCTTTGTCACATTATCTGTTGATTTTCTTTACTATGTAATGCATTAACCTGCTGTAGGTTATTAAATGTGTTCTATAAGTGGATGGCCAATTCATGGCCAAAATGGGTGTGACACTAGGATATTGAATATGCTGCTGTTTATTTACTAAACTTGAAAAACTATTTATTTTCTTCAATTGAATTAATGTGGCAACAAAATTTTTATTTTCTTTATTTAAATTAATTAATTAATTCAAGTAAGAAAATCTGAAAAAAATTGAATAGTTAATAATACTATTAAAATAAACTAAATTTTTTTATGGTATTATATATAATGTAGTAGTAGTAACAGCTATAACAACAGCAGCAGCAGCAGTAGTAGTTGTAGTAGTAGTAGTAGCTGTAGTAGAAATAATAGTAGTAGTAGCAGTAACAGAAGTATCAATAGTACCTGCTGTAGTAGTAGTAGCAATAATAACAGCAGTAAAAGTAATAGTAGTAATAGGAGTAGCAATAGTATTAATAGTAGTAGTTGTAGTATTAGTAGTAGTAGTAGTAGTAGTAGTAGTAGTAGTAGTAATAGTACTATTACCTATAAATACTCAAGTACTTGAAGGCTTTTAACATCAACCACAAATCAAAACTTGAGTTTCTCAATTAGTATCTCATACTTCTTTCTATCATATTTCAATAAATTATTATATTCAGCTAGCTTATCTATTCATTTTTTTTAACAAAAACAAATGAAGCCTAACTGATCATTTTTCTATTTGTAGGTTGATTTATACATTCAAAATCTTCTTCAATTGAATTAATATGACAATGAAACATTTTTTTCTCATTTAAATTAAGTAATTAATTCAAGTAAAAAAATCTCAAAAAAAAAAAATGCTGGATAGTTTAAATGTTATAAAAATAAACTTGATTTTTTGTATTATTACATATAATGTAGTAGTAATAGCAATAGCTTTAACAGTATTAGTATTAGTAGTGGTAACAATGATAATAACAGTAGTAACAGTAGTAAAAATAATAGCAATAGTAACAGTTGTAGCAGTAGCGACTTTAGTAGTAGTAGCAACAATAAAAGTAATAGTAGACAGTAGAAGTGGCAGAAGTATTAGTAGTAACAGTATTATTAATAGCAATAGTAGTAGACGTAGTAGTAGTACCTATAAATATCCATTTACTTAAAAGCTTTTAGCATCAACCACAGATCAAAACTTGAGTTTTTCAATTCGTCTCTCTTACTTCTTCCTCTCATATTTCAAAAAATTATTATATTCAGCTGGCCTATCTCTTCATTTTTTTAATAAAAATGAATCAAGCCTAATTGATCATTTTATCATTTGTAGGTTAGCCTAATTTCAAGTACAGAAATCTGAAAAACAAAAACTGGATAGTTAATAATACAACTAAAATAAACTATAATTTTTATGGTGTTACATATAATACAGTAGTAGTGGCAGTAGTAGTAGCAGGAGTAGCAGTTACTGTAACACCCAATTATTTTATTTTTTTTATGTTATTTTATTTTATTTCTATATAAATATAAATGTGTTAATTGAATTGAATTTAAATTAATTTATTTTAATTTGATTAAACGAAAATAATAGTAATAATAATAATAAAAAGGGTAAAAAAATAATTGAGGATTTAATTGAAAATAATTTTGGGAAAAAAGGGTGAAAATTTAGGTTCTGGGGCTATTTTTTAAAGAAAAATCAAAAAATGAGGGTCAAAACGTAATTTAAAAAAGTTACACCACGTCAGCTGCCCAGTCAGTAGCCCCAACCAACCAGGACGCGTTAGGTGGCAGAGACGCTGACGCAGGAGGCCACACGGGGGGAGCCACGTGGGCGATCCGCATGCGAGCGATCGAACGGCTGAGATCCGTTCCCCCTCGCACGGACGACCTAGATCAAAACGCATGCGGACGGCCTGAATTGCAATGCGCACGGATGGCCCAGATTGAATCGCGATGAACGGTTCAGATTCACTTCTTATTTAATCGCGATCGGACGGTCCAGATTAGAAGCGATGGACGGCCCAGATCAAAAGCGAATGGGTATAAATAACCCCATCCGCACCCAAACCCTAACCCTAGTCACCAGAGCCCCTCGCTGGAGAAGGCAGCTCACTCCCCGGGGAGTCAACCACTGCTACCCTCTGCCGCAGTGGAGCAATTTTCGGCCGCCAAACGTGGTAAAAATTCTACCCTTTGCTCAGAATTTGATTCCAAACCCACCCATGGCCAAATCAGAGTGAAAGAGACGGCTAATTGGTCGGAAACGTCGCCGAAGCTTAGAGGCGCCGCCGAATGTTTTGATTTTCGCCTCCGATGAGGCCCTTCCCGATTCCCGTTCGATGTGATTTTTCCATCATTGTGATCACCGTTTCCTCCTCTACAGGTTGATTGGAGCAAAACACCGAACTGCAACGTGAGCCGGAGGAGCCACTACACCGGACAGCCCCACCGCCAGTGAGTTTCGGTTTTTTACGTTTTCTCAGCCCACCGAGGGCCCTAAGTGTGTTTTCTCACAGGAACTGATGTAAGCTTGGCTGAATTCGGCCAAAAATGGCCAAAAACAGCAAACCCGAGGCGGATCGCCGCCATGGGCAGCGGCATCGTCGCTGGAGCAGGCGGAGCTGCTGTGTCAAAATTTTAAAATTGGCCGAGTAGGCCCTGGGTCTTATTTATGGGTTATTTGGGACATGTGTAGGAACCGTAACCGCGTTTCAGTTCCCGAGAAAAAATTCAGAGAACCCAGGGACCGCCCATAGGCGCAGTAAAAATCTAGTTTTCAGCTCGAATCTAGTAAGGACCCTTTACCCTATTTCCTATCATAGATGTGAAGCTTGAATAAATAATAATACGGTCTTTTGTACAACTTAGATAAATATGGATAATTAATTACGGATTGCTAATGGAGCCCAAAATCGGACATTGTTCTCTGTTGATTCCTGTTGATTTATTTTACAGTTTAAAGGCATGATGGTATCTAGTTTAGGGTTTTAAATGCATGTATTACTGTCTTACTTGATCACTATGTGATTTTAGAATTTAGGATATGATTATATTACCGGGTGCATATTTATTGTTTATGTGATTATGTTCAACTTGGTAACGGAGACTAAGGGAAAATAGATAAGGTGACAGTCTCACTAGATATCTTGGAAGATGGTGGATGGACCGGGTTCATAGAGAACCCCACCGTGAATGTTGTCTCATACTAGACGGGGTATGGAGACTTGGTCGTTTGGCACTCATACCGGACGGGGTATGGAGACTTAGTCATTTGGTGCTCATATCGGACGGGGTATGGGGATGACCCGCTTCACCCTCATACCGGACGGGGTATTGAGGTTTAATGTCTTGGCGCTCATATCGGACGGGGTATGGGGACAGCCCTGGAATTAAGACTATTAAGGAGAATGGTTCACGTGTAGCGGGGACACCGCTATAGATCCCCATGGATATTAGTAGGCTGGTGAAAATGAGAAATGGTGATAATAAGTTATTGTTAATGAATACGGATTTATGAGATGTTTTATGTTACTGATTATGCATGAAATTGTGATCTGTATGATGTTATTGTCTTTATAGGTTATTTTCACAGGTTCTCCAAGGGTAAAAAAAAGAGTAAATGATTTTATTTTAAATAAATGTATGGGTTTAAAATTTGTGCTCCATTGGTTATTTTTTGTTTTCTACTAACTTTTTCTTCTGTGACGGTGATATAGTGTGATGTCCTTACTGGGCTAGTGTAGCTCATTCCTTATTTAACCATTTCATATCAGGAGGACCTGGTTCCCGAGCCCGATCTATAAGAAGACTGCGAGTAGATGCTAGATACTTTATAGTTTCCTTTATTTTTCTCATTTCTCGTATTTCTTTCAGAGAACTTATTCCGTGATATTGTTTAGTACTTTTAAGTTATTATGTAAAGGATGTTAATCTTAATCTTTTATTTCGCTTCCGCACTCAGATTATTATATATATTTCCTTTTGAATTTTTGGGGCCGTTACAGTTGGTATCAGAGACGTTCCTTGGACCCATCCCTTACACAATAATACTTAAAAAAACACCAAACAATGAATTATCACTCAACTCTTCCTTGTGAAATGCAGGTATAGAGAGATGAGAAGAGAAAGACCCCCACTAAACCAGGCAGTCCGGGAGGGTTCGCTCAGGGAAGATGTGGACAGGATATTTGAGATGTTAAAAAGACTCATTGCAGCCCAGCAGGGCCGAGAGGAAAGGAGGGAGCTACCTGACCCTCCCCCGCTGCCACAGGTTGAGCCACCACTGCAGCGAGAGGATCCTGAGCCACCTCGGTACGATCCTACTCCTCCACAGTACCACTCGGTGCCACCGCCGCAGTACAATCCGGTGCCCCAGCCACAGTACTGCCTGGCACCGCCATAGTATAATCCAGTGCCCCTACCGTATCAGCAAATACCACCACAAGGGCTCTCAGTCTATCCTCAGCCTGGCCCAGTCTCTCTTCCACGGGACCCAGTTCCTCTCACGATTGATCCAGGCTACATAGAGAGGTACAGGAGACTGAACCCATCTACTTTATTAGGAGAATCCTCTTTTGAAGATGCCCAGTACTAGTTGGCGGAGACGGAGAAGACCTTCAAAACCCTAGGGGTGACTCCCGAGCAGAGGGTCACCCTCGCTACCTATATGCTGGTGGGAGAAGCAGACCGCTGGTGGGAACTCAAGCAGACCACTCTACCTGTTCCAGTTACTTGGGAACAGTTCCTAGCAGCCTTTCATGCAGAGTACCTCCCAGAGCACATCCGACATCTGAAGGAGATAGAGTTTGTCCAGTTGGTCCAGGGGAACATGACTGTGTCAGAATATGCTTGCAAGTTCCTGGAGTTGGGCCGATACGCCCCTAAGATGTAGATGGATGAGGGCAGGAAGGCTAGGAGGTTCAAGTGGCACCTCTGCCCAGAGATCAAGCAGCATTTTTTTGTACTGGAGCTCAGGACTTATTCGACCATTCTGGCCAAGGCACAGTTAGTGGAAAGAAGCCTCCACACCCTTCCTCAGTCAGTAGGGAACCACAAACCCTCAACTCCACCCCACAGACCAGCACCTACTGCACCTGTCCAATAGAACAAGAGGCCCAGACTAGTGATCCAGGCTCCCCCTTAGGCTCCAGTGGCAGGACGTGGTAAGATTTGTCAGCATTGCGGCAAGGATCACGAGGACCGACCATGCTACCGCCTCAACAACACCTGTCGCATATGTGGTAGTGCCCAACACTATGCGAGAGAGTGCCCAAGGAACCAGAATCAAGGCAGACCTCCTATCCAGGGCAGGGCTTACAACCTAACCTTGCAGGATGCCGAAGCCGACCCAGATGTTGTACAGGGTATGTATACTATCTGTAACCATCTTGCTCATGTTTTGATTGACACTGGTGCATCGCATTCATTTGTTTCACCTATTTTTGCATCCAAATTTAATGTATTACCTTATAAACTTGATTCAATGTTATGTGTATCTACTGCTAGGAGTGTAACACTATTGGGAGAAGTTGTCTACAGGGCTTGTGCCGTGGAGATAGCAAATAGAAAACTGAGTGTAGATCTAATAGAATTAGACACGGGGGATTTTGATATAATTTTAGGGATGAATTGGCTAGCAGCGTATCACGCCACTGTAGATTGTTTTAGCAAGAAGGTTGTATTCAATCCTCCTAATGAGGAGCCATTTACAAATTAATAACATCATTTAGTACTTATTCCTTGATGGCAAGTTTTCTTATTTATCGAGTACCTTAACCTTGCTATTTCCTCTAATTAGGCAAACCCAAGAAAGAGAATTGTATTCAAGAGATTCCGGTAGTCCGAGACTTTCCATGTGTGTTTCCAGATGAACTACCCGGACTGCCAGTGGACAGGGAAGTCAAGTTTACCATAGATCTAAAGCCAGGCACCCAACATATTTCAGTTGCTCCTTACCGCATGAGCCGCGTTGAGATGGAAGAGTTGAGAAAACAGATCATTAAATTGCAAGACAGTGGTTTTATCAAACATAGTGTGTCCCCTTGGGGTGCTGGAGTCACTTTTTTTATAAAGGGAGATGGAACGTTGAGACTATGTATTGATTATAGAGGATTAAACAAGTTCACAATCAAGAACAAGTATCCCCTTCCCAGGATTGATGACCTTTTCGATCAGTTGCAGGGTGCGTAGGTCTTCTCCAAAACAGACCTGCGATCAGGTTACCATAAGGTGAAAATGAGGATAGAAGACATCCCCAAGACGGCTTTTTGAACCACTATGAGTTCCTGGTCATGCCATTTGGGCTAACCAATGCCCCAGTCATCTTCATGGATCTGATGAACAGGATCTTCAGATAATTCTTAGATCAATTTGTTATCGTGTTCATCATTGACATCCTGGTATACTCAAAAAGCAGAGAGGAACATGCTCACCATCTAGCTCAGGTTTTGAAGGTTCTTAGAAGAAAGAAGCTGTATGCAAAGTTGAGTAAGTTTTGATTCTGCCTTGATAGAGTTTGCCTACAACAACAGCTACCAAGCAAGTATTGGCATGGCTCTATATGAGGCATTATATGGGCGCCCATTCAGATCGCCGATTTGTTGGGAAGAAGTGGGGAATAGAAAATTGTTCGGCCCGGAGCTGGTAGAGGAGATTATATCCAAGATAGTTAAGATCAGGAAGAACATTCAGACGGCTTAGAGCAGGTAGAAGAGTTATGCGAACATCCAGAAGAGAGATTTATCGTTTGAGAAAGGCGACCGAGTGTTCCTTAAGGTCACTCCTTTTAAGGGAATTAGTAGGTTTGGTAGGAGGGGAAAACTGAACCCCCGATTTATTGGACCATTTGAAGTCTTAGACAGGATTGGTACCACCGCTTACAGACTAGCACTGCCTCCAGAACTTTCCAAGATCCACAATGTGTTTCATGTGTCCATGCTACGCAAATACAATCTTGACCCCTCTCATGTCTTGGCCCACGAACCTCTCCCACTCTAGGAGGACTTATCCTACGAGGAAGTACCAGTCGGCATTACGGATCGAAAGAGCAGATTACTCCGTAACCAGAAAATATCCTTTGTAAAGGTCATATGGCCGAACTACACACCAAGGGAGGCTACATGGGAGCTAGAATCAGACTTTAGAGTACCCCCAGTTGTTTGATCGAGAGTAAGAGGCAAATTTGAGGGACCAAATTTCTTTTAAGGGGGGAGAGTTGTAACACCCAATTATTATTTTTATTATTTTTATGTTATTTTATTTTATTTCTATATAAATATAAATAGGTGTTAATTGAATTGAATTGAATTGAAATTATTTTAATTTGATTAAATGAAAATAATAGTAATAATAATAATAAAAAAGGTAAAAAAATAATTGAGGATTTAATTAAAAATAATTTTGGGTAAAATGGGTGAAAATTTGGGTTCTGAGGGTATTTTTGAAAGAAAAATTGAAAAATAAGGGTCAAAACGCAATTTAAAAAAGTTAAGCCATGTCAGCTGCCTAGTCAGCAGCCCCAACCAACCAGGACGCGCCAAGTGGCAGGGATGCTGACGCGGGGGGGAGCAACATGGGTGATCCGCGTGCTCGCGATGAATGGCTGAGATTCGTTCCCGCGCGCACGGAGCCCAGATTACATCGCGCGCGGACAGCCCAGATTGAATCACGCATGGACGGCCCAGATTGAATCACGATGAACGACCCATATTCTCTCCCTATTTAATCATGATTGAACGGTCCATATTAAAAGTGATGGACGGCCCAGATCAAAAGCAGATGGGTATAAATAACCCCATCCACACCCAAACCCTAACCCTAGTCGTCAGAGTCCCTCGCCGGAGAAGACAGCCCAGTCGCCAGAGAGCTAACCGCTGCCACCCGCCGCCGCACCGGAGCAATTTTTGGCTGCCAAACGAGATAAAAATTCTACCATTTGCTCAAAATTTGATTCCAAACCCACCCATGGCCAAATCAAAGTGAAAGAGCCGGCCAATTGACCAAAAAATACCACTGAAGCTCAGCGGCGCCACCATGGGGTGTTTCAGTTTTTGCCTCCGGTGAGGCCCTTTCTGATTCCCGTTCGATGTGATTTTTCCACTGTTGTAATCACCATTTCCTCCTCTACAGGTTGACCAGAGAAAAATACCCAACCGAAACGTGAGCCGGAGGAGCCGCCGCACCAGAGAGCTCCACCGCCGGTGAGTTTCAGCTTTTTACATTTTTTCGGCCCACCGAGGGGCCTAAGTGTGTTTTCTCATAGGAATCAATGCAAGTTTGGCTGAATTCGGCCGAAACGGGCGAAAATAGCCAACCTGAGGCAGATCGCCGCCGCGAGTGGCGGCACCATTGTCGAAGCACGGCGAAGTCGCCGTGTTGGAATTTTAAAATTGGCCGAGTAGGCCTTGGGTCTAATTTTTGGGTTATTTGGGACATGTGTAGGTACCGTAAGTACGTTTCAGTTCCCGAGCAAAAATTCAAGGAACCTAGGGACCGCTCGTAGGCGTAGTAACAATCTAGTTTTCGGCGTCGAATCAAGTAAGGACCCCTTACCCTATTTCCTATCATAGATGTGAAGCTTGAATAAATAATAATACGGTCTTTTGTACAAGTTAGATAAATATGCATAATTAATTAAAATCGAACATTGTTCTCTATTGATTCCTATTGATTTGTTTTACAATTTAAAGGCATGATAGTATCTGGTTTAGGGTTTTAAATGCATGTATTACTGTCTTACTTGACCACTGTATGATTTTGAAATTTAAGATATGATTGTATTACCGGGTGCATGTTTATTGTTTATATGATTATGTTCAACTTGGTAACGGAGACTAAGGAAAAACAAATAAGGTGACAGCCTCACTAGATATCCTGGGAGATGGTAGACGGACCGGGTTTATAAAGAACCCTATCGTGAATGTTGTCTCATACCGGATGGGGTATGGAGACTTGGTCATTTGGCGCTCATACCGAACAGGGTATGGGGACAGCTCGCTTCACCCTCATACCGGATGGGGTATTGAGGTTTATGTCTCGACGCTCATACCGGACGAGGTATGGGGACGGCCCTGGAATTAAGACTGTTAAGGAGAGTGGTTCACATGTAGCGGGGACACCCCTATGGATCCCCATGGATATTAGTAGGCTGGTGAAAACGAGAAACGGTGATAATTAGTTATTGTTAATGAATACGGATTTATGATATGTTTTATGTTACTGATTATGCATGAAATTGTGATCTGTATGATGTTATTGTCTTTATAGGTTGTTTTCATAGGTTCTCCAAGGGTAAGAAAAAGGGTAAATGGTTTTATTTTAAATAAATATATTGGTTTAAAATTTGTGCTCCATTGGTTATTTTTAGTTTTCTATCAACCTTTGCTTCTGTGACGGTGATATAGTGTGATATCCTTACTGGGCTAGTGTAGCTCATTCCTTATTTAACCATTTCAGATCAGGAAGACCTGGTTCCTGAGCTCGATCCACAAGAAAACTACGAGTAAATGCTAGATGCTTTATACTTTCCTTTATTTTTCTCATTACTCGTATTTCTTTCAGAGAACTTATTCTGTGATGTTGTATAGTACTTTTAAGTTATTGTGTAAGGGATGTTAATCTTAATCTTTTATTTCGCTTCAGCACTCAGATTATTATATGTATTTCTTTTTGAATTTTTGAGGCCATTACAGTTACAGTATTAACAGCAGTAGTAGTAGCAGTGGTAGTAGCAGTAGTAGAAATAGTAATAATAGTAACAATAGCATTAGTAGCGGTTGTATCAGTAGTGCCTGCTGTAGTAGTAGTATCAGTAGTAGCAACCATAAAAATAGTAGTAGTAGAAGTAGCAGTAGTATTAGTAGTAATAGTAGTATAATACAAGAAATAGTAGTAGCTATAAATACCCATGTACTTAAAGGCTTTTAGCATCAACCACAAATAAAAACTTGTATTTCTCAATTAGTCTCTTACTTTTTCCTCTCATATCTCAACAAATTATTATATTCCGCTAGCCTATCTCTTCATTTTTTTAACAAAAATAAATCAATGCTAATTGATTATTTTGTCATTTGTATGTTGATTTGTACATTTAGTTCTTCTTCAACTGAATTAATATGACAACAAATTTTTTTTCCTCATTTAAATTAATTAATTAATATAAGTAAAGAAATATTAAAAAATACTGGATAGTTAATAATACTATTAAAATAAATTAAAGTTTTTATGTTGTTACATATAATGCAGTAGTAGTAGCTGTAGAAGTAGCAGCAGTAGCTGCAGTAGCAATAGCAGTATTAGCAGCAGTAGTAGTAATAGTGCTAGTAGCAGTAGTAGAAATAGTAACAGTAGTAGAAATAGTAACAGTAGTAGAAATAGTAACAGTAGTAGCAATAGCAACAATGGCGGCTGTAGTATCAGTAGTAGTAGCATTAGTAATAGTAGTAGCAGTAATAGTAGTAGTGCCTATAAATACCCACGTACTCGAAAGCTTTTAGCATCAACGACAAATCAAAACTTGAGTTCCTCAATTAGTCTCTCTTATTTCTTCCTCTCATATTTCAATAAATTATTATATTCAACTAGTCTATCTCTTCATTTTTTCTAATAAAAACAAATCAAGCCTAATTGATCATTCTGCCATTTGTAGGTTGATTTTTACATTAAAATTCTCTTCAATTGAATTAATATGGCAACAAAACTTTTTTTTCTTTATTTAAATTAATTAATTAATTCAAATAAGGAAATCTAAAGGAAAAAAATTCTGGATAGTTAATAATACTATTAAAATAAACTAAATTTTTTATGGTATTACATATAATGCAGTAGTACTAACAATAGTAGTAGTAGTAGTAACAGTAGCAGTATAGCAGCAGCAGTAGTAATAAAAGTGATAGTAGCAGTAGTAGAAATAATAGTAGTAACAGTAGTACCTGCTGTGGTAGTAATAGCAGTAATAATAGCAGTAAAAGTAACAGTAGTAATAGTAGTGGCAGTAGTATTAGTAGTAGTGGTGGTGGTAGTAGTAGTAGTAGTACCTATAAATACTCATGTACTTGAAGGCTTTTAGCATCAATTACAAATCAAAACTTGAGTTTCTCAATTAGTCTTTCTTACTGCTTCCTCTCATATTTCATCAAATTATAATATTCAGCTAGCCTATTTTTTTTACAAAAACAAATTATTTAATCATTTTTTCATTTGTAGGTTGATTTGTACATTTAAATTCTTCTTCAGTTGAATTTATATGACAACAAAACTTTTTTTCCTTATTTAAATTAATTAATTAATTCAAGTAAGAAAATCTGTAAAAAAAATACTGGAAGTTAATAATACTATTAAAATAATATTTATTTTGGTTTTATAGATAATGCAATAGTAATAGTAGTAACAACAGTAGTAGCAGTAGCAGTAGCAGTAGTAGTAGTAGTATTAGTAATAGTAGCACTCGCAGTGGTAATAGAAGTAGTAAAAATAGTAGTAATAGTAGTAGTAGTAACAATAACAGTAGTAGCAAGTGTAGTAGTAGTAGTAGCAGTAGTAATAGTCGTAGCAGTAGTAGAAGTAACAGTAATACTAGCAGTAGTAGTAATATTAGTAGTAATAATAGCATTAGTAGTAGTAGTAGTAGTATTAGTACTAGTACCTATAAATACTCATGTGCTTAAAGGCTTTTAACATTAACCACAAATCAAAACTTGAGTTTCTCAATTAGTCTCTCTTACTTCTTCCTCTCATATTTCAACAAATTATTATATTCAGCTAACTTATCTCTTCATTTTTTCTAACAAAAATAAATCGAGCTTAATTGTTTATTTTGTCATTTGTAGGTTGATTTGTACATTTAAATTCTTCTTCAATTGAATTAATATGATAACAAATTTTTTGTTCCTTATTTAAATTAATTCAAGTAAGGAAATTTAAAAAAAAATTCTGAATAGTTAATAATACTATTAAAATAAATTAGACTTTTTATATTGTGTTAGATATAATTTTATTAAAAGTTTTAAATAATTTTGTAATCCAATTTTAATAGAAATTATAGTTCCAACTGTCTAAGTTTAATATAATTTTATTTGAAGAGTTATGAAAAAAAAATTAATTAATTAGTTTTAATATGATTATAATTAAAAAATAATAAATAAATAAACTAAAAAATAATTATATAAATTATAGTAAATCTGCTCATTTCACAATGTAAGAATTATATTAAGGACAAAACATTATTTTACTGTTCAAAATTTGATCAATTTTCTTTTGTAATTATAATTGTGTATTTTATTTAAAAAACAGTCTCAAGTTTTTAAATTTTTTTAAATGACTAAAACATTTAAAAGTAAATATAAGAATTCTTTTAAAGCTGGAAATAATAGGAATATGTTGTCACTTAGACAAAAGACAGTAAGAAGTATAATTGAGCTGAAATGTTTGATAGTGCATATAATCTTATCGTTGGATCATCCAAATTTACTTCAAGTCAAATTCACATCCAAAATAACGATGAATACATAAAAGCTTGTTAGAAAGTAAGTCATGTGAACTTTTGGTTCTTTTTCTTTTCAGATGTTGGGTTAAATTTATTTTTAAACTTAATTAAAACTACAATAGAAGGTTAGCAACGATTATTATTATTTTTTCCTATTTTTATAGAGATATTTATACTTTTTTAGATTAATATGCATACGTCATTAAAAAAATTATTTTATTAAGATGTGTATTTTTGTCAATATTTTAATTCACTTTGCTCTACTCGAAAGGACATACCTCTTGATTTTTCTCTTCCCAAAATTTCTAGATGTGGTTTAGAAATATATTCTTATAAATTCACAATTTTTTGGGTAAAAATATGAATATATTAATTTACTAATTATGTATAATTTATTTTTATTTTTTAATTGAAATTTTTTTTATTGATGTTAAATTAGGATGGTCAGCATATGAAGATGAGGAAATTGGATTTTGGCTATTGCAAAGATTTTCTTCTTTAAAGAATTTGGCTACTTACATAAGTTGGGGAAGAGAAGTATTTAGTCCACATAACGTACCTAGCCGTCCAATGGGGAATAGTCACTTTCCATTGGGCCTCAATAATGGAACAAAAGCAATAATTTATAAAGTTAGAATTGTTGATGAAACTAATCATCAGCATATTGATTTGTGGACACAAGGATATCAAAATTATGCTTTGAATTTAAGGAGATCTAAAGAGTTTTGTCTTGCATTTTTTTATGGTGGTCTTGGAAAGTTAAAATGAAATTAATCTTTCTTAGAATTACTTGATAATGTATTATCTTTTCTCTTGAAAGAAATTTTTAAATATTATATGTATAATATACATATTTTTTTTTATGTATATATATAATATTGAGGTGTGGTAGGAAGAAATAAATATGGTAAAGTATATTTCCCAACCCTCCATCCTATCCTTGCTTTTATGTCGGGGTGAGATGTAGTAGATAATTATGTTTTTTGAATTTCATTAATATCATTAAGAAATAAGCAAAGCAAGCATAAAGCAAGTAAATTAAATATGAGAATAGAAAATTTTTATGTTGAAAAAATCCAAATTTTATAAAACATTAAATTGAACATTTTTATGGTATGACTGGGTCTAGTCCGATCAATTCTAGTACGTACTGACAACCAATTTTGTTGTAATTTTTTGGTTTGATTTATTTCATTTCATATTCTTTTATTCATACATATAAGAATATGTATATTCTTATTTACATTTAATTTTTTTATCTATTAATAAAAACGTAAATTCTTATATATACATTCATTTCATATCACTTTACTTCATAAAATGACACATATATTCATCTAATTAATGAATTAAATGCATCTTTTAATTAATTGCATAAAAAATTAATATTATTTGATGATGTGGCTTAGTGTAGTGCACACTTCACTAACTGTATGTATACATATATATATAAAATAAGATTAATTCATAAATAATAAAAAGTCTAGTGTCTTCAATTTTTTTTAAGTAATAAATTCATTAAGAGTTAGGAAAACATTACAGTAATATTGGGAGGCAAACTCTCCCAAACATACAAACAAGAATGGGAACGAGCAGTCTGCGCAATGTTATGGGCTACCCTTGCCTTGTCTTCGAACCCAACTTATGGATATTAGCTCGAAGTGCCAGAAAAGTACTACAATCTTCAATAATGAATCTGAACTCAGAACAATCTTCCCCATTGGTTGTCAAAGCATTTTTTACCATTTGTGCGTCCACTTCGACAATGCCCGACCCAGTGATATTGGAGATTATATATTGTAGTGAATTACAGTAGCCAAGTAGTTCAGTTAGATAGGGAGATGGACATCCTCATAACTTGTTAGAGAAAATTTTCAATACCCTTTCTGCCGAGTCTCAGACGATTGCTCCCTGTCCTGCCTTATAACTTGCGTAAAAAACTTTACCGTCCACATTGCATTTCCAGACCCCAGGCGATGGAGCTTATCACAGCAGGGACCTTGACTTAGTGTGCGAAAGTTGTACCTTGCCTCTGTCTCTAACTTAATGTGACTGTCTCCATTCATGCAAAAACTTCCTCGCTAGAAAGTTGGAGGTCTAATCGCCAAACATCCTTCAAGTTCGCAGAGGCGCCATAAGCATCAAATTATCTCCGTTAACTCCCGCTTTGCCATTGTTTTAGCTTGATGTTCCATCCATCTGAATATGTCATTGGTCTATCTTGCCATGAACTGTATACCCAGTTTTTGCCAGCAAGCCCTAGCTATTTTCACAATCAAAGAAGACATGCTCGACGGTTTCCTCCTTGTCACATCTAAGGTGCACATTAACAATTCCAATCCCTTTCTCCTGTAGTTTAGATTTTAACAAGGGGATATTATTCAACAATCTCCGTATGAAATTCTTAACTTTGAGGGAGACTTCTAACTGCCACAAATACTTCCACATATTAAATAATCGTTGGGCATGGTTTGCATGGAACCCATCAAATGCTGGTATGCCAATTTTAAAATCTATTTGCCATCCTTCGAGTGACTCCAAATACATTTGTCAGTCCTGCTTCTCAAGCTTATCTGAATATCATAATGAGATCGACTTCCTCATCCACAATAGACCCCTAACATTTTTGTTGACGTTTATTTTTATTTAGTGAAGAGTTTCATCTAATGATGTTGTTTTTATCGGTACCATTGAGGGCATTAAGGATTCCTTCAACAACATGGATAGAAAATACTAATCACTTAGCACTCAAATATTCATTCCACTTGCAGTAATGGGTATCACTGAACACTTTCTCAAACATGTTCAGTATGGGGCTTCGCAGCCTTGTCTGATTGAGACACATAAGTTACCAAAAATGGCTACACACGCAACATCCTTCTCTAATACATACTAAACAGGTTTCATAGTCTTTCAGTAATTCTTTTATTTTTATTTGTTGATATTTTGAATTTTATTATCCCTTATTGCAATATTTCTTAACTTATTTATATTATTCTAATTTTATTGCTTATTTGGTTCCTTTTTTATTTTTTTAATTAGTGTTTCTTTTATTTGTAATTTAACTTAATATCTTTTTTTATTCTCAATTTCATTTGTTATTCCAAAAACTTTGTTATTATATCACTTTCCCACTTTGGTCAATGATTCATAATTTAATTGTCTATTTATTTTATTCATATAATTTCTAAAAGTACTTACTTTGATTCTCCATTTGCTTTATTAAGGTATTATTATTATTTTACTATTCTTTTATTTTCAATTTATTGTTCGTATGACCTTCTTCGTTGATTAATTTTATAAGTGTTTAAACAAGTTTAATGGCAGACTTTTACTTACCTATGTGTTTCTCTTGATCTACCAAGTTCTTGATTTTAATTTATTTTAAATCACTAAGCTTGTGATTAAAATTTTAAAATCATTTTTTGTATTCAATTGTTAGTTATTTACTTCATTTCTTTTATTTTTCCATATGTACATACATATGCTTATATATACATATATATCCACAGGACATAGATTTATATACTTAAAATATTTTTGTACATGTAACTACACCCATATAAATATATGTATTCATAGTAACCTATACTAGAATGACCCGTACTCTAGATGGAGTCACGAGTATCCATGCATATCAACCACAAATTGATGCTAAGTCGAATTAACATAAAATACGAAAAAATTAACTTTGTCTATTACCTCTTCCCTTACAACATTGGTGAAATTTAAAATAGTTAGCCCGTGACATGAGATGTTAACACTTTCAAAAAGCTAGATAATGGTTTAGAGTTTGAAAAATTAAGTAGACACTAACTGATGTTAATATATATCCTCCACACCCTATAGATCTCATTATTCTGGCTAATCTTTGAGTTTTTTGCTTGGTTTTCGTGCTCTAAAAAATGGGAATAAATGAACTACACATGCTCAATAAAAAAAATTTAATACCTTAACCTCCAAGATTGATAATCGAATACCTCTTGTCTCTTTTTTCTTTACTCTCATACTTCTTCAATCTTTTATTTGTAGTGGTCATAGTTGATAGTATTGTTAAATGGTTACAATTACGACTATAGTTTTATTTTCTCTATTTACAGTGACAATGCACACCCATTGTTTTCACAATGTACTACAGTAACATCAATACAATAATCAATAATATAGTATGGTATATACTTATAGTCAAAAAACAACACACTTCACACATCGACTCTAACGCAATATAATTTACTAGAAGGGTTTTCATGATAGAAGGTTGAGATTTTGGAGAAAATCAATTAAGGTCCTAAAAACTAGAAAATAGGATGAATGGATAAAATAACCCGAAAGAATAAATCATATATGATAAAGAGAGAGGGACAACTGAATGTAAATTAATTTAAAAATAAAAAAATAGAAAAGTATGAATGAACATAGATGGGAAGTCAGGGCTTGTTTTGAGGGAGAGTCAAGGGGAGGAAGTAACAGAATGTAGGTTTTGTTTGCAATGATTTAGAAATGAAATTTTGAATAAGTGATAGGTGTTTAAGGGAGAGAACGGATGGAGAGATATGGGAATAAATGGAAAGGGTTACAAGGCAGAAAAAAGGAGAGGAATTAGATGGCCTTCTAGGGGACTATTGTGTGAAACTTAAAACCTTCCTAAGGAAACATGGGTTGCTATTTCTAGTGTGTGGATCAACTTTGTGTGGGTGTGTGGCCAGCTGGTGGCCAAAAAATGTGTGAAAATGGTGTACCTCATCTGTTGTATTATTAACAATTGTGTATTGCATTTGTGAGCTGTATGTTGTGTTAATAGTTATGTGTGTGTGAGTGGCCAAATATGGGTTAGATTTCACATCATTTCCTTGTCATATTATTTGCTGATTTTCTTTACTGTGTAATGCATTAACCTGCTGTAGGTTATTAAATGTGTTGCATAAGTTGATGGCCAACTTGTGGTCGGATTAAGTGTGACACCGGGATATTAAATATATTACTATTTATTTATTGACATGGACAAACTGTACAAAAAACTAAATATTGTGATGGGTTGTGTGAGTGGCCAAATAACGATCATCTATGTAAGAGACTAAAACGATGTCGTTTTGGGAGACCATAAAACGGTGTCGTTTTAAGCAAAAAATGTGTGTTTACCTCTGATTGGGAAAGGTGAAGAGGCAGAGGTGTGTATGCTTCTGTCACCGGCCGAAAAGAAAGAAGAGGAGACCTGTACACTGAGGAAGAAGGGTCGTGCAAGACTCCTTTCGCCCCTCCGTATAAAACGTAAAGGGAGTGAAGGAAATCGGTGTAGGAAGAGTAAGAAAGAGATAGAGAAAAAGAGAGAGAGAGAGAGAGAGAGAGAGAGAGAGAGAGAGAGAGAGAGAGAGAGAGAGAGAAAGAGAGAGAGAGAGAGAGAAAGAGAGGAAGATAGAGAGAGAAGGGCTACGGTTACCATCAATTGGCAACCAAGAAAGGATAGGAAGAAGAAGAAGAAAAAGGCAGAGGAGAATCTAGTGCTGCGCGCAACGGTGCGCATGATAAGAAGATGATTTGTGCGGTAGCTCGACGTGTGTTTTGCTATTCTTCGGCTCCCTTTGGTGCGTTCCACAAAATCTTTGTCAGATCTGAGGGCGTGAAGTGCTTTACGGTGAATTTTGGCCAATCCGTAGCGGCGATCGACAGCGAACGGCGGCGGTGCATGGTGATCTGGAGGAGGTGCGTGTGGAGGCACACGAACTTCTGGTGGTTACGCGCAGTGAGTCCTAGGAACCCGATTTGGTTAGATGAGTTCAAAAAACCTTGATGGTTTACTATTTTACATTTAAGGTTAATTAATCCAATTTAATTTTAACGCAATAAATTATTTATCCAGTTTAGAATTAGAAATACGTCTGGACACGGATGTTTGAAATTTGGGGACAACCAATTCATTACTAACCTGATACGGATATCACTATAACAAGTTGATCTTGTACATCAAAGATAATTTCACAAACAAGATTTAGATGGAAATCAGGTAAGTGCGTAAGCGATTAAAAATGTAGTTTAATCTTTCTAAGATATTAAAACTGTGATGTTTAATAATTTGTGATTAGGTGCAGGATTCTGACAATATTTTTCTATTGATTATTGTGTTCTTATTTATGTTTCCTACTAAAATTGCTGATGAATTATTTATCTATGTTTTAGTAACTGAATTCATATATGTACTGGTTGCTATGTAATTGAGAATATATTAAGGATATGTAGAAGAGTCTAGCCTGATGAATAGTTCCATTATGCATATTATAGATATAGAATATATTAAATAATAAAAATTAGAAAATTTATTAGAGCATTGAAATAAATAAATATACATTAAAAGATTTGGGAAACTCATTTAACCGGTATCACCGAGGGGTGTGTGTGTGTATATCCTTTTGTCGTGTGACTGTGGTGAACCCTACCCATGGATACAACTTTAGCCAGACGTGGCAAAGCGACAAGTACTGTGAAATTGTAAACTGAATATTGTATACTGCAAACTATAAAATATGAACTGAACTATAATGTATTCATATTTTAGAGGGGATCCTTAGTGCTCTCGTTGATATCGGCAGAAATGGCATCTCAAGATGAAACTATTGTTAATAGGATATAAATCGATAAGAATAAATAGAGAGTCATGTGTAATGCTTATAATACTGAAATACTAAATTAATATCTACTGAACTGCTTATTGTCTAAATTGTGATACTGAATACTAAATTATGTTATTTATTGAACTGTTTATACCTTGAGTTATGATACTTAAATAATGAATTTTGAATGTTTACTAAATAAAATGATTTATAAGATTTGGTTAATGAATTTGGGTTTAGATACCATGTGCTTTCTAAATTAAAGAGAAAAGTGTTAAACCATATCTGTCGGTAGTTTTATGTTTTCTACCAACTTGGATAAATTATCCTATTATTTGTTGGTACTTACATGCTTATTGAGTAATTAAGCTCACTCTATTTATTATTCATTTTTTTTAGATCATAATATTCATAACCCCACTCTTGAACAGTGAAAGACTTGCTAGAAGATCGTTTAATTTTTATTTCAATTCAAACAATACTTAGAGTTAATGATTTCATTTTTAGTGAGTATTTATTTTAGAGTTTAGACATGCCTCATGGATACTGGATATTTTGAGGTAAGTATGCAAGGGATGTATTTTTTATTATTTTAAAATTTAATGCGTGAAGTATTGTTATAGATTATTTTATCATTATATGGTATGCGTATGGTCAAGACTCTACATGAGAGTTTGAGCTGTTACAGTTTAAATATGTGTTTGACATTCAATATAAAATAGTATATGCTAAGTTGGAAAATAGAGTGGTGGAAAACACCAAAGGATTGCAGGTATGTGAAAATAAAATGTGTGTGGAATGGTTGTTGATATTATCATTCTGGTTACTATGTGGGCAACCAAATCGGAGGCAGATTAGTATGAAATTATTAAGTAGAAGAAAATGAGCACTTAGGGACTATGAGTGGGTAAAATAAAGTTGAACATAGGTTGAAGAGTGAAGAAAAATATCTTGAAATAGGTAAACCAAAATATAAAAGATGGAATTACAAATGGTAAGGTTAAAAATTGAGAATATGTAGCAGATGATTATTGTGTTGGGTAACCTACAAAGGAGTGGTTGAAAGGGGCGACTGGGTAGACCAAAGATGAGGTAACATATGGGTTATCAAATAGGAGCTGCCATGGTAATTATGCTAAAATTCAAGGAAAATTTAGGTAGTAGTGTGATGGGAACCATATAAGCAGAGGGATAAATGGCTATTTGAGTGGGAGAGTGATGACAAAGAGTAGAGAGACTATTGGGGACAAGTCAGGGAAGTGGATAAGGGGCTATTTGTACCTGTGAGCTTTGGGGAGAGTCTAAGATATCTAGAAGTTTCCTATAGAGGAAAAAAGGGGACTGTCTGGAGTGAGAAAGAGAGTTGAGTGCGACTCTGATTTAGGAATTTTATTGATTTTAATACATTGTTTAAATCTAAATTTAACTTTATGGGCATACATAGGCTCATTCCTATTTATTTATAGATGTAGTGAAGCAGGAATCAGGACATGATTCACCACTAGTGGAATCCAATAAATAGGGGATACAAGGAGAGAATAAGTGAGATTTACGCCATTATACTCATACATACATAATAGCTAAAATTAACACACATGTATAAGAACATATTTGTTATTCATTATGGTATAGTGTATGTTGATAGGAAGCTAAGTATACTTTATAGGTAAGTACGTGGAGGAGGTTATGCCTTTTACATGTATATTTATAAGGAATATTTTGACTGGGTTGAATTAGATGATGATGAATTTGACAAGGATGTATTACTTAGTAATTTAAAGTAGGATGTCTCGACTGTTATAGGTTGCGGGGCGTTACAGGATAAGAATAAATTACAGGTAAGTGATTTGAGTTGAGAAAAACACCCACCAAGGTGAATGAGTTACTGCATTGTAATGTAAATTCTGATTGCTTGAGGTGCTCATCTAGGTTTACTGAGCGTTTTATGTTAATCCTATTATTTAATATTATTTTTTCATATCAAATAAAACAAGAGAGTGATCCCGATCCAGTAAACCTAATTCTGAAAACATGGAGGAAATAAGAAAAGGGAAAACTAAAGTTGTGTAGGAGTGAAATTAGATAGAGTTTTAGACAACAAATAGGAATACAAAAACAATGCTACTGAAAAGGACAAGAAAAAAAATAGCAAGAAATAGTAGGATAGATAGAGAAAATTTATACATTCAATTGGTAGAATTTCGGAACTATATGAATGTATGAACACATGTTTTGGATCTTCTTGAATTTTGTTTATCTGATATATATATATATATTCTTGATATGTAAGTTTATGAGCACTTGTATGTGGGTTTCTGAGTTGGGTCATTACACTGTGTGAAGTGACGTCTGGTTTCAAAATATTTTTTTATTTTTAAATTTGTGTATATTTAAATTTACAAAATTATATATTAGTTAACAATAAAAAGATATAACTTTAAAAAATAATAATAAAAAGATATAGTGAAATTAATTATTTCTGAAATTATTTTGTTTTAGAAAATATTTTTCCTTTTATGAAGAAGGCAATTCTTACATTGTGAAATAAGCAGATTTACTATTATTTATATAATTATTTTTTAGTTTATTTATTTATTATAATCATACTAAAATTAATTAATTATTTTTTTTATCAATTTTTAAATAAAATTATATTAAACTTAAACAATTGGAACTATAATTTCTATTAAAATTAAATTAAAAAATTATTTAAAGCTTTTAGTAAAATTATATATAACACAACACAACAAATTTACTCTATTTTAATAGTATTATTAATTATTCAACATTTTTTTCAGATTTCCTTACTTGAATTAATTAATTAATTTAAAATGAGGAAGAAAAAAATTTTGTTATCATATTAATTCAATTGAAGAAGAATTTGAATATACAAATCAACCTACAAATGGCAAAATGATCAATTAGCCTTGATTTGTTTTTGTTAGAGAAAATGAAGAGATAGGCTACCTGAATATAATACTTTGTTGAAATATAAGAGGAAGAAATAAGAGAGACTAATTGAGAAATTCGAGTTTTGATTTGCGGTTGATGCTAAAAGCCTTCAAGTACATGGGTATTTATAGGTACTACTACTATTACTACTATTACTATTATTATTACTATTATTATTACTACTGTTGCTACTATTGTTACTATTACTACTGCTGTTGCTATTACTACTGCTACTGCTGTTACTGTCGTTACTGCTGTTACAGTTACTACTGCTACTACTACTGTTGCTGCTATTACTACTACCACTACTATTGCTACTACTACTACTTCTTTTTCTTCTTCTTCTTCTTTTTGATACATTCTGAAGCGTAACCATGCCAGCGTTCCTCTTACAATAATAAGTTGTTGATTTTTAATAATAAGTTGTTGAATATTATTTTATTTTTTAATAATAATAAAACTAATTAATCTTTATTAATAATTAGTTAAATCATGAAAATATTAGATTATTCAATTTAAAAAATATTTTGATATTATTTAGAATTATAATATTTAGGATGGTACCAAATAGAAAGACCATCAATGTCTTTCTAGTAACATAATCAAATAGCAAACCAAAAGGTAGTTTTATAACTTTTATTTTTAAAATGTATTGATGTGTATACGTGTTTTTATTATAAAGTTTATATATTTATGAAATAAGAAAATGTATTGATGCATATATGTGTTTTATTATAAAGTTTATATATTTATGAAATAAGCAAAATAAAATAAAATAATTGTCTTCTTCATAAAAGGCAAAATATTTTCCAAAACAAAATAATTTCAGAAATAATTAATTTTACAATATCTTTTTATTATTATTTTTTAAAGTTATATCTTTTTATTATTAAGTAATATATAATTTTATGAATTTAAATATACACAAATTTAAAAATAAAAAGAATATTTTGAAACCATGCATCACTTCAAACAGTGTAATGACCCGCTCAGAAACCCACATACAAGTGCTCGTAAACTTACATATCAAGAAAATATGTACAAAATTCGAGAAAATCCAAAACATGTGTCCATACATTCATATAGTTTCAAAATTCTACCAATTGAATGTACAAATTTTCTCTATCTATCCTGCTGTTTCTTGCTTTTTTTTTCTTCTCCTTTTCAGCAGCATTGTTCTTGTATTCCTATTCGCTGTATGAACCTTTATCTAATTTCACTACTATACAACTTTAGTTTTCCCTTTTCTTGTTTCTCCATGTTTCCAGGACTAGGATGACTGGATCGGGATCACTCTCCTGTTTTATTTGATATGGAAAAACAATATTAAATAATAGGATTAACATAAAACGTTCAATAAACCTAGATCAGCACCTCAAGCAAACAGAATTTACACTACAATGCAGTAACTCATTAACCCTAGTGGGTGTTTTCCTCAGCTCAAATCACTTACCTGTAATTCACTCTTATCCTGTAACGCCCTGCAACCTATAATAGTCGAGACATCCTATTTTAAATTACCAAGTAATACATACTTATCAAATTCATCATCATCTAATTCAATACAGTCAAAAACTTCCTTAAAAATATAAATATAAAAGGCATAACCTCCTCCACGTAATCAACTACACTTAGCTTCCTATCAACATACACTATACCACAGTGAATAACAAAGATGTTCTTATACATGTGTGTTAATTTTAGTTATTATGTCTATATGAGTATAATGGCGTAAATCTCACTTATTCTCTCTTTGTATCCCCAATGTATTGGATTCCACTGGTGGTGAATCATGTCTTGATTCTTACTTCACTGCATCTGTAAATAAACAGGAATGAGCCTACGCATGCCCATAAAGTTAAATTTAGATTTAAACAATGTATTAAAATCAACAAAATTCCTAAACCAGAGTCGCCCTCAACTCTCTCTCTCACTCCAAACAGTCATCTTTTTCCCTCTATAGGAAAATTCTAGATATCTTAGACTCTCTCCAAAGCTCACAGGTACAAATAGCCCGCTATCCACTTTCTTTACTTGTCCCAGTAGTCTCTCTACTCTTTGTCATCACTCTCCCACTCAAATAGCCATTTATCCCTCTGCTTAAATGGTTCCCATCATGCTACTACCTAGATTTCCCTTGAATTTCAGCATAATTACCATGGCAGCTCCTATTTCATAACCCATACATTTCCTCATCCTTGGTCTACCCAGTCGCCCCTTTCAGCCACTCCTTTGTAGGTTAAAACACCCTCCCAACACAATAACCATCTACTACATATTCTCAGTTTTTAACCTTACCATTTGCAATTCCATCTTTCACATTCTGGTTTACCTATTTCAAGGTATATTTCCTCACTCTTCAACCTATGTTCAACTTAATTTTTCCCACTCATAGTCTCTAAGTGCTCATTTTCTTATACTTAATAATTTCATACTAATATGCCACCAATATGTATGCTCACATAGTAACCAGAATGATAATATCAACAACCATTCCATGCATATTCTATTTTCACATACCTGCAATCCTTTGGTGTTTTCCATCACTCTATTTTCCAACTCAGCATTTACCATTTTATGTTGAATGTCAAACACATATTTAAACTGTAACAGCTAGAACTCTCATGTAGAGTCCTAACCGTACGTATACCATATCATGATAAAATAATCTATAAGAATACTTCACACAACAAATTTTAAAATAATAAAAAGTACATCCCTTATATACTTAGATTAAAATATCCAATATCCATGAGACATGTCTAAACTCTAAAATAAATACTTACTAAAAATGAAATCATTAACATTAAGTACTGTTCGAATTAAAATAAAAATTAAACGATCTTCTAGCAAGTCTTTCACTATCCAAAAGCGGGGTTCTGAATATCCCGATCTAAAAAAAATGAATAATAAATAGGGTAAACTTAATATGCAAACATAAAACTATCGACAGAGATGGTTTAACACTTTTCTCTTTAATTTAAAAAGCACGTGGTATCTATACCCAAATTCATTAAGCAAATCTTATAAATCATCTTATTTAGTAAACATTTAAAATTCATTATTTCAGTATCATAACTCAAGGTATAAACAGTTCAATAAATAGTATAATTTAGTATTCAGTATCACAATTTAGACAATAAGTAGTTCAGTAGATATTAATTTAGTATTTCAGTATTATAAACATTGCACATGACTCTCTATTTATTCTTATCGATTTATATCCTATTAACAATAGTTTTGTCGTGAGATGCCATTTCTGCTGGTATCAATGAGAGCAGTAAGGGTCCCCTCTACAATGTGAATACATTGTAGTTCAATTCATAGCTTATAGTTTGTAGTATATAGTATTCAGTTTACAGTTTCACAGTACTTATCGCTTCGCCACATCTGGCTAAAGTCATATCCACATGTAGGGTTCACCATAGTCACACGACAGAAAGATATACACACATCCACCCCTCAATGATATCAGTTAAATAAGTTTCCTAAATCTTTTAATGTCTATTTATTTATTTCAACTCTCTAATAAAATTTTTAATTTTTATTATTTAATATATTCTATACCTATAATAGGCATACTGGAGCTATTCACCAGGCTAGACTCTTCTACATATCCTTAATATACTCTCAATTACATAGCAACCAGTATATATACAATAATCAATAGATAGGAACACAATAATCAATAGTTAAATATTGTCAGAATCCTGCGCCTAATTACAAATTATTAAACATCACAGTTTTAGTATCTTAGAAAGATTAAACTACATTTGTAATCACTTATGCACTTATTTGATTTCTGTCTAAATCTTGTTCATGAAATTATCTCTGATGTACAAAATCAACTTGTTACAGAGATATCCATATCGGTTAATAATGAATTGGTTATCCCCTAATTTCAAACATCCGTGTCCAGATTTATCCCTAATTCTAAACCGAATAAATAATTTTTTGCATTAAAATTAATAGGATTAATTAACCCTAAATGTAAAACACTAAATCATCATATTTTTTTGAACTCACTGCAGCAACCACTTAAAGTTCGCGCACCTTCACATGCACCTCCACAGGATCGCCATACACCGTCACCATTCGCCATCGATTACCGCTACAAATTGGGCAAAATTCACCATAGAGCACTTCGTGCCCTCAGATCTGACATAGATTTGGTGGAATCCTACCTAAGGGAGCCACAGAATAGCAAAACACACGTCGAGCTGCCGCACAAATCGTCTTCTTCTCATGCATGCCGTTGGGTGTAGCACCAGACTCTCCTCTGCCTTTTTCTTTTTCTTCTTCTTCCTCTCCTCTCTCGGTTGCCAATTGATGGTAACCGTAGCCATTCTCTCTATATCTTCATCTCTCTCTCTCTTTTTCTCTCTCTCTTTCTCTCTCTTTTTGCACCAATTTCCTTCCCTCCCTTCGCCTTTTATAGGGAGGGGCAGAAGGAGTCCTGCACGACCCTTCTTCCTTGGTGTGCAAGTCTCCTCTTCTTTCTTTTTGGCCGGTGGCAGAGGCATACACACCTTTGCCTCTTCACCTTCCCCGACAATAGAGGTAAATACGTCTCTATTTTTTTTTTTTCCTAAAACGGTGCCGTTTTAGGGTCTCCTAAAATGATGTCATTTTAGTTTGTTACATAGATGATCGTTGTTTGACCACTCACACAACCCATCACAACATTCAGTTTTACGGTTTGTCCAAGTCAGTAAAGAAACAGTAATATATTTAATATCCCGGTGTTACACCCATTCCGGCCACAAGTTGGTCATCCACTTATGCAACACATTTAATAACCTACAGCAGGTTAATGCATTACACAGTAAAGAAAATCAATAGATAATGTGGCAAGGAAATGATGTGAAATCTTACCCATATTTGGTCACTCACACACACATAACTATTAACACAACATACAACTCACAAATGTATACACAATTATTAATAATACAACAGATGAGGTACACCATTTTCACACATTTTTCGGCCACCAGTTGGCTACACACCCACACAAAGTTGATCCACACACCAAAAATAGCAACCCATGTTTCCGTAGGAAGGTTTTTGGTTTAACACCATAGTCCCCAAAAAGGTCGTCTAATTCCTCTCCCTTTTTTCTGCCTTGTAACCCTTTCCATTTTTTCCCATATCTCTTCATCCGTTCTCTCCCTCAAACACCTATCACTTATTCAAAATTTCATTTCTAGATCATTGTAAACAAAACCTACATTCTTTTGTTTCCTCCCCTTGACTCTCCCTCAAAACAGCCCCTTACTTCCCATCTATTTTCTGTCTCCAATGTTCATTCTTACTTTTCCATTTTTTTATTTTAAAATTAATTTACATTCAGTTGTCCTTCTCTCTTTATCAAATCTGATTTATTCTTTCGGGTTACTTTTAGCCATTCATCCTATTTTCTAGTTTTTAGGACCCTAATTGATTTTCTCCAAAATGTCAACCTTTTATCATGAAAACCCTTTCAATAAACTAGATTGTGTTAAAGTCGATGTGTGAAGTGTGTTGTTCTATGACTACAAGTGTAAACCATGCTATATTATTGAATATCGTATTGATGTTACTGTAGTACATTGTGAAAACAAGGGGTGTGCATTGTCATTATAAATAGAGAAAATAAACCTATAGTCATAATTGTAACCGTTTAACAATACTATCAGCTATGACCACTACAAATAAAAGATTGAAGAAGTATGACAGTAAAGAAAAAAGAGAAGAAAGGTATTCAATTATCAGTCTTGGAGGTTAGGGTGTTAAATTATTTTTATTGAGCATTATAGTCCATTTATTCCCATTTTTTAAAGCACGAAAACCAAGAAAAAACTCAAATTAGCAATAATGAGATCTATAGGGTGTGGAGGATATATGTTAACATCAGTTAGTGTTGACTTAATTTTTCACACTCTAAACCATTATCTACCTTTTTGAAAGTGTTAACATCTCATGTTACAGGCTAACTATTTTAAATTTCAACAATGTTGTAAGGGAAGAAGTCATAGACAAAGTTAATTTTTTCACATTTTATGTTAATTCGACTTAGCATCAATTTGTGGTTGATATGCATGGATACTCGTGTCTCCATCTAGAGTACAGGTCATTCCAGTATATGTTACCATGAATACATATATTTATATGGGCATAGTTACATGTACAAAATTTTTTTAAGTATATAAATCTGTGTGCTGTGGATATATATATATATATATAAGCATATGTATGTACATATAGAAAAATAAAAGAAATGAAGGAAATAACCAACAATTGAATACAAAAAATGATTTTAAAATTTTAATCACAAACTTAGTGATTTAAAATAAATTAAAGTCAAGAACGTGGTAAACCAAAAGAAAAACACAGGTAAGTAGAAGTCTGCCACTGAACTTGTTTAAATACTTATAAAATTAATCAACAAAGAAGGTCATAAGAACAATAAATTGAAAATAAAAGAATAGTGAAATAATAATAATACGTTAATAAAGCAAATGGAGAACCAAAGGAAGTACATTTAGAAATTACATGAATAAAATAAATAGACAATTAAATTATGAATCATTGACCAAAGTGGTGAAGTGATATGATAACAAAGTTTTTGGAATAACAAATGAAATTGAGAATAAAAAAAGATATTAAGTTAAATTACAAATAAAAGAAACACTAATTAAAAAAATAAAAAAGGAACCAAATAAGCAATAAAATTGGAATAATATAAATAAGTTAAGGAATATTACAATAGGAGACAAGAAAATTCAAAATAACAACAAATAAAAATAAAAGAATTACTGAAAGACTATGAAATCTATTTAATATGTATTAAAGAAGGGGGGTGCATGTAGCCATTTTTGGTAACTGATGTGCCTCAGTCAGACAAGCTGCGAAGCCCCATACTGAACATGTTTGAGAAAGTGCTTAATGATACCCATTACTGCAGGAGGAATGGGGATTTGAGTGTTAAGTGATTAATATTTTCTATCCATGTTGTAGAAGGAATCCTTAATGCCCTCAATTGTACCAGTAAAAACAACATCATCATACGAAAATCTTCAATAAATAAAAATAAATGTCAACATAAATGTTAGGGGTCTATTGTGGATAAGAAAGTCGATGTCATTATGAGTATTCCGATAAGGCTGAGAAACAGGGCTAAAAAATGTGTTTGGAGTCACTCAAAAGATGGAAAATAGATCGTAAAATTTGCATACCAACATTTGATGGGTTTCCATGCACACCATGCACAACAATCATTTAACATATAGAAGTATTTGTGGTAGTCAGAAGTCCCCTCCCCCCTAAAGTTAAGAATTTCACATGGAGATTGCTGAATAATATCCCCCTAGTAAAATCTAAATTGCAGGAGAAAGGGATTGGAATTATGAACTTGTGCCCTAGATGTGACAAGGAGAAAACTGGGTATACACTTCTAGGCAAGACAGACCAATGACATATTCAGATGGATGGAACATCAAGCTAAAATAATGGCAAAACGAGAGTTAACAGAGATACTTTGCTACTTATGGTGCCTCTAACTTGAGCGGAATGAATTTCTATAGACTTGAAGGATGTTTAGTGATTAGACCTCCATCTTTCTAGCGAGAAAGTTTTTGCATGAATGGAGACAGGCACATTAAGTTAGAGACATAGGCAAGGTACAACTCTCGAACACCAAGTTAAGGTCCTTGTTGTGAAAAGCTCCATCGACTGGGGTCTGGAAATACAATATGGACAGTACAAATTTTGACACAGGTTATGAGGCATGATAGAGAGCAGTCGTCCGAGACTCGGCAGAAAGAGTATTGATTGTTTTCTCTGACAGGTTATGAGGATGCCGATCTCCCTATCTAACTGAACTACTTGGCTAGCGTAATTCATTACAATATATAATCTCCAATATCACTGGGTCGGGCATTGTCGAAGTGGATGCACAAATGGTAAAAAATACTTTGATGACCAATAGGGAAGATTATTCTGAGTTCAGATTCATTATTGAAGATTGTAGGACTCTACTAGCACTTCAAGCTAATGTATCCATAAAGTGGGTTCCAAGAAAAGGCAAGGGTAGCCCATAACATTGCGTAGATTGCTTATTCCCATTCTTGTTTGTATGTTTGGGAGAGTTTACCTCCCAATATTTCTGTAATGTTTTCCTAACTCTTAATGAATTGATTACGTAAAAAAAATTAAAGACACTAGACTTTTTGTTATTTATGAATTAATCTTATTTGATATATATATATATATATATGTATATATACAGTTAGTGAAGTGCGCACTATACTAAGCCACATCATCAAGTAATATTTATTTTTTACGCAATTAATTAAAAAATACATTTAATTCATCAATTAGATGAATATATGTGTCATTTTATGAAGTAAAGTGATATGAAATGAATATATATATAAGAATATACATTTTTATTAATAGATAGAAAAATTGAATGTAAATAAGAATATACATATTCTTATATGTATGAATATAAGAATATGAAATGAAATAAATCAAACCAAAAAATCATAAAAAAATTGGTTGTCAATCCGTACTAGAATTGATTGGACTAGATCCAGTCATACCATAAAAATGTTCAATTTAATATTTTACAAAATTTGGATTTTTCTAACATAAAATTTTTCTATTCTCATGTTTAATTTACTTGCTTTATGCTTGCTTTGCTTATTTCTTAATGATATTAATGAAATTCAAAAAAACATAATTATCTAGTACATCTCACCCCAACATAAAACCAAAGATGGGATGGAGGCTTGGGAAATATACTTTACCATATTTATTTCTTCCTACCACACCTCAATATTATATACATATACATAAAACAAATTTGTATATTATACATATAACATTTAAAAATTTATTTCAAGAGAAAAGATAGTACATTATCAAGTAATTTTAAGAAAGATTAATTTCATTTTAATTTTCCAAGACCACCATAAAAAAATGCAAGACCAAACTCTTTAGATCTCCCTAAATTCAAAGCATAATTTTGATATCCTTTGTGTCCACAAATCAATAAGATGTGATTAGTTTCATCAACAATTCTACCTTTATAATATATTGTATTTGTTCCATTACTGAGGCCCAATGAAAAGTGACCATTCTCCATTGGACGACTAAGTATGTTATGTGGACTAAATACTTCTCTTCCTCAGCTCATGTAAATAGGCAAATTCTTTAAATAAGAAAACCTTTGTGATAGCCAAAATTCAATTTCCTCATCTTCATATGTCGATCATCCTAATTTAACATCAATAAAAATAAATTTTACAAAATTAGTAAATTAATATATTCATATTTTTACCCAAAAAATTGTGAATTTATAAGAATATATTTCTAAACCACGTCCAGAGATTTTGGGAAGAGAAAAATCAAGAGATATGTCCTTTCGAGCAGAGAAAAGTGAATTAAAATATTGACAAAAATACACATTTTAATAAAACAATTTTTTTAATGACATATGCATATTAACCTAAAAAAAAATATAAATATTTCTATAAAATAGGAAAAAATAATAATAATCATTGCTAACCTTCCATTGTAGTTTTAATTAAGTTTGAGAATAAATTTAACCTAACATATGAAAAAAAAAAAGGACCAAAAGGTCATATGACTTACTTTCCAACCGGCTTCTATGTATTCATCGTTATTTTGGATGTAAATTTGACTTGAAGTAAATTTGGATGATCCAATGATAAGATTATATGCACAATCAAACACTTCAGCTCAATTATACTTCTTACTGTTTTTTGTCTAAGTGACAACATATTATGCAAAAAATTTTGTCTAAGTGACAACATATTCCTATTATTTCAAGCTTTAAAAAAAATTCTTATATTTACTTTTAACTGTTTTAGTCATTTAAAAAAATTTAAAATTTGAAATTGTTTTTTTAATAAAATACACAATTATAATTAAAAAATAAAATGGATCAAAATTTGAACAGTAAAATAATATTTTGTCCTTAATATAATTCTTATATTGTGAAATGAGCAAATTTACTATGATTCATATAATTATTTTTTATTTTATTTATTTTATTATATATTTTTTAATTATAATCATATTAAAATTAATTAATTAATTTTTTTTCTTAAATCTTCAAATAAATTTATATTAAACTTAGATAGTTGGTGTAACACCCAAGTGTTATTATTTTTATTTTGTAATTATTTGAATTTTTTTTTTATTTTTAATTAATTTAATTTGATTTAATTTAATCTAATTTCATGAAAATAAAAATAATAATAATGATAAAATTTGGTAAAAATATTTTTCGGATTTAATTGAAATTGATTTTGGGAAAAAAGGGTGAAAATTTGGATTCTGGGGTGTTTTTGAAAAGAAAATCGGAAACCGGGGGGTCAAAATGCAATTTAAAAAAAATTATGCCACGTCAGCACCCACCTCAGCGGCTCGGTCAGCAGCCCCGACCAACCAGGACCCGCCGCGTGGCAAGGCAATGTTGACCAGGGAACGGGCCACGTGGGCGATCCGCGTGCGCGCGATTGGACGGCCCAGATCCGTTCCCACGCACACGGACGGCTGAGATCAAACGTGCGCACGGATAGCCCAGATTCAATCAGGCACGGACGGTCCAGATTCAATCAGGCACGGACGGCCCAGATTGCATCGCGATGAACGGCCCAGATTAAATGTAACGGCCCCAGAAATTTTGAAATGAAATATGTATATTAAAAAGGTCAAATGCGGAAGCGTAATAAAAATTTGATTTAACATCCCTTACACTAAAACCAAAAACGTGCTCAAAGTATAAAAGAACAAACTAACTAAAAGAGAAACTCGAAAATAAAAGCTATAAATATGACTACAGAGTCTTCAGGCGTCCCCTTCGCCGTCTTCCTGCGGAACGAGCTTGGGAACAATGTCTTCCTGATCTGAAATGATTAAATAAGGAATGAGCTACACCTGCCCAGTAAAGACATCACACTATCTCACCGTCACGGAGGTAAAGGTGGGTAGAAAACACAAAAGGACCAATGGAGCATAGTTTACAACAAACTCGTTTATTAACATAAAAACCTTTACTATCCACTTATCTCGATGAAATTCATAAAACAATATATGAAAGCAATAACATTATCATCATCACGAAATCATAGAAACTGTATAACATAATACTTATCATGCCTTTTGCATCTCAATCATTACACAATATATTTTTCCTTATTTACCAGCCTATTAGTATCCATGGGGATCCATAGGGGTCCTGCTACCCGTGAACCTTTAACACTTGTAATCAGATTCCAGGGCTGTCCCCATACTCCGTCCGGTATGGGCGCCAAAACTATAAACCTCAATACCCCGTCCGGTATGAGGGTGAAACGGGCCGTCCCCATACCCCGTCCGGTATGGGCGCCAAAACACATAGGGTCTCCATACCCCGTCCGGTATGAGAGACCACAATCCCGGTAGGGTTCCCTACGGACCCGGTCCGTCCACCATCTCCTAGGATATCTAGTCAGGCGGACCACATTATACAATTATCAATTTACATAACCTTTCATTCCCCTTTTCCTCAGTCAGCATCATCAAATCGCACACAAACAAGCAACCAGTAATTCATGCCAAACCAGACAACATACAACATCGGGTTCTCAGTCATTCAACCCATAATCAATAAAATAGTGATATATGCACACGAAACTATGAAATGAAAACATCAGACCTCATACTACATTTAAAACTATAAAATAGAACAAACAACAACTGACTGACAAATACACCAGACTCGGGCTCCATTAGCAACCTTAAAAAATTTTACACATCTACTGATTTGTGAAACACTGTTTTATCATTTATTGAACTTTAATACCGTGATAGGAAATAGGGTGAGGGGTCCTTACTCGTTTCGGGGTCCGAACACGGCTCCACAGTGCACCTACAGGCTGTCCCTAATTTTCTCTGAATTTTTCCTGGGGAACTGAAACGCACTACTGGTACCTGCACGTGTCCCAAAAAATCCCAAATTAGACCCAGGCCCCTTTCGGCCAATATTACAATTCCGGCACGGCAGCTCCGCCGTGCTCCGGCGACGGCGCCGCCGCTTGCGACGGGGATTTGCCTCGGGTTGGCCGTTTTCGGCCGTTTCTGGCCGAATTCGGCCACACTTGCATCGGTCCCTGCGATAAAACAATCCTAGGGCCCTCGGGGGGCCAAAACATTACGGAAAACCGAAGCTTACCGGTGGCGGTGCTCTCGGGTGCGGCGGCTCTCCGGCGAGGTTCGTGTTTTGGTGATTCGGATCTGATCAACTTGTAGAGAAAAGAATGGCGATCACGGTGATATAAAAATTGCATCAAACGGAGGCCAGGAAGGGCCTCATCGGAAGCAAAAACCGAGGAGGGGCGCGGCGGCGCCGCTGGGTTTCGGCAGTGTGTTTCAGCCGTTTGGCTGGGATTTTGGCTCCGATTTGGCCACAGGGGAACTCAGCATGGAAAAACGAGTCGGGGGTATGAAATTTACCTCGATCGGCGGTCAAAAAACTCCCCGGTGTGGCGGCGGGTGGCGGCGGCCGGCTCCTCCGGTGTCTGGTTCGTCTTCTCCAGCGAGGGCAGGCGGCTAGGGTTTTTGTGGTCAGGTGTGGGGGTTCTATTTATACCCTTTTGCCTTTTGATCACAGCCGTCCATTTTGATTAAATCTGGGCCGTCCGTTTTTGATTGAATCTGGGTCGTCCGTGCGCGTGCATCTGGGCCGTCCGTGTGATTGCATCTGGGCCGTCCGTGCGCACGCTTGATCTGGGCCGTCCGTGCGCGTAGGGACGCATCTGGGCCGTCCGATCGCGGGCACACGGATCGCCTACATGGCCCGTTCCCTGGTCGACGTGGTCTTGCCACGCGGCAGGTCCTGGTTGGCCAGGGCTGCTGACTGGGCCGCTGACGTGGCACTTTTTTTTTTTTTTTAAAAAAATTTATAAATTAAACTAAATAAATAAAAATAATAATAAAAATGCTGAAATTATTTGGGTGTTACATTAAATCTTGATAGACGGTTGAGATTAAAAGGCAAAGGGTATAAATAACCCCACCCACACCTGACCACAAAAACCCTAGCCGCCAGTGCCTCGCTGGAGAAGAAGAACCAGACGCCGGAGGAGCCGGCCGCCGCCGCCCACTGCCGCACCGGGGAAGTTTCCGACCGCCGATCGAGGTAAATTTTCTCCCCCTTGCTCGTTTTTCGATGCTGAGTCCGCTTATGGCCAAACCGAAGCCAAACCACCGGCCAAACGGCCAGAAAACCCAACCGAAGCCAAGCGGCGCCGCCGCGTCCCTCCTCGGTTTTTACCTCCGATGGGGCCCTTCCAGGCCTCCGTTTGATGCAAATTTTATACCACTGTGATCATCGTTCTTTTCTCTACAGGTTGATCGGAGCCAAACATCAAAACACGACTCACGCCGGAGGAGCTGCCGCACCCGAAAGCACCGCCGTCGGTAAGTTTCAATTTTCGTGATTTTTTGGCCTACCGAAGGCCCTAGGGTTGTTTTATCACAGGAACTAATGCAAGTGTGGCCGAATTCAGTCGAACATGGCTAACCCGAGGTGGATCACTGCCGCAGGCGGCGGCGGCGTCACCGGAGCACGACGGAGCCTCCATGCCAGAATTCCGATATTGGCCGAAAGGGGCCCTAGGTCTGATTTGGGATTTTTTGGGTCACGTGTACGTACCGGTAGTGCTTTTCAATTTTCCAGAAAAAAATTCAGGAAAATTAGGGACAGCTCGTAGGCGCATTGTAGAGTCGATTTCAGACCCCGAAACAAGTAAGGACCCCTCACCCTATTTCTTATCACGGTATTAAAGCTTAATAAATAATTAAACGGTATTTTGAGACTTTATAGATGTATAATTGATTGAGGTTGCCAATGGAGCCCGAGTCTGATACAGTGTTGGTCTGTTATTGTTTGATCTAATTTTCAGTATTAAATGCAGCATGATATTTGATGTAATTATGTTATGGTCTCGTATGCATGAACCATTGTTTCTTTTATTATGGTTTGTATTATGGTGAACCCGATACTGTGTTGTCTTGTTTGGTGTCAATTACTGGTTTACATGTTATGTATGATTGGATGATTGAGATTAAGAAAAGAAAAAGGCAAAAAGGTTATGTGAATTGATAAGTGGATAATGTGGGCAGCCTGACTAGATATCTTGGGAGATGGTGGACGGATTGGGTCCGTAAGAAACCCTACCGGAAATGTGGCTCTCATACCGGACGGGGTATGGGGACGGCCCGTTTCACCCTCATACCGGATGGGGTATTGAGGTTCATGGTTTTGGTTCCCATATCGGACGGGGTATGGGGACGGCCCTGGAATCAGGTTGTAAATGTTAATGGTTCACGTGTAGAGAGGACCCCCAATAGATCCTCAGGGATACTAGTAGGCTGGTAAAAGAGGAAATCTGTTTCCTGATGATTGAAATGTAAAGGTGTGATATATGTTATGTTATAAAGTGTGTATGATTATATGATATTATAAAGTTATTGTTTTCATATGTTGTTTTCATGGATCTCGCCGAGGTAAGTGGACAGTAAAGGATTTTATTATTGATAAATGAATTTGTTATAAATTATGCTCCATTGGTCATTTTTGTTTTCTACCCACCTCTACTTCCGTGGCGGTGAGATAGTGTGATGTCTTTACTGGGCTGGTGTAGCTCATTCCTTATTTAACCATTTCAGATCAGGAAGACATTTTGTCCCGAGCCCGTTTCGCAAGAAGACAACGAAGGGGACGCCTAAAGACTCCATAGCTATATTCATAGTTCTTATTTCGAGTATCTCTTTTAGTTAGTTTGTTCTTTCATGTTTTGAGTACGTTTTGGTTATTGTGTAAGGGATGTTAATCAAAAATTTTATTATGCTTCCGCATTTGACATTTTTAATACATATATTTCATTTAAATTTCCGGGGCCGTTACAGTTGGAACTATAATTTATATTAAAATTAAATTATAAAATTCTTTAAAACTTTTAATAAAATTATATCTAACACAATACAAAAAATCTAGTTTATTTTAATAGTATTATTAACAATCTAATTTCCTTACTTTAATTAATTTAAATGAGGAAAAAAAAGTTTCATTATCATATTAATTCAATTGAAGAAGAATTTGAATGTACAAATTAACCTACAAATGGTAAAATAAACAATTAGGCTTGATTTATTTTTGTTAGAAAAAATGAAGAGATAGACTAGCTGAATATAATAATTTGTTGAAATATGAGACGAAGAAGTAAGAGAGACTAATTGAGAAACTCAAGTTTTGATTTGTGGTTAATATTAAAGTATTTAAGTATGTGGGTATTTATTAGTACTAGTACTAGTACTACTGCTACTACTACTACTAATACTACTATTACTACTGTAACACCCAAATTATTATTATTTTTATTTTATTTTTGTATTTGAATTTTAGTTTAATTTTTTTTATATATTTAATTTATAGGATTTTAATTCAATTTAATTTAATGAAAATAAAAATAATAATAATGATAAAATAGGGTAAAATTATTTTTTGGATTTAATTGAAATTGATTTTGGGAAAAAGGGGTGAAAATTTAGATTCTGGGAGTATTTTTGAAAAGAAAATCAGAAATCGGGGGTCAAAACGCAATTTGAAAAAGTTGTGCCACGTCAGCAGCCCCGGCCAACCAGGACACTCCGCGTGGCAAGGAAACGCTGACACGGGACAGGCCACGTGGGTGATCCGCGTGCGCGCGATCGGACGGCCCAGATCTGTTCCCGCGCGCACGGGCGACCCAGATCAAATGTGTGCACAGACGGCCCAGATCTCACGTGTACGGACGGCCCAGATCGCATCACGATGGACGGTCCAGATTTAATCATAAATATATCGCGATCGGACGGTCCAGATTTAATATTGATGGACGGTTGAGATTAAAAGGCGAAGGGTATAAATAATCCCACCCACACCCGACCACAAAACCCTAGCCGCCAATGCCTCGCCGGAGAAGAAGAACCAAATGCTGGAGGAGCCGGCTGTCGCCACCCGCCGCCGCACCGGAGAATTTTCCAATTGCCAATCGAGGTAAATTTTCTCCCCCTGGCTTGTTTTTTGATGTTAAATCCGCCTATGGCCAAACCGGAGCCAAACCACCGGCCAATCGGCCAGAAAACCCTACCGAAGTCCAGCGGCGTCGCCGCAACTTCCCTCTATTTTTGCCTCCAATGAGGCCCTTCCCGGTCTCCATTCGATGCAATTTTTATACCACTGTGATCATCGTTCTTTTCTCTACAGCTTGACCGGAGCAAAACATCAAAATGCGACTCACGCCGGAGAAGCCGCTGCACCCGAGAGCACCGCCGCCGGTAAGTCTCAGTTTTTCATGATTTTTTGGCCCACCGAGGGCCCTAGGGTTGTTTTAGCGCAGGGACCAATGCAAATTTGGCCGAATTCGGTCGAAAATGGCCAACTCGAGGTGGATCGCCGCTGCATGCGGCAGTGCCATCGTCGAAGCACGGTAGAGCTGCCGTGCCAGAATTTTGATATTGGCCGAAAGGGGCCCTGGTCTGATTTGGGATTTTTTGGGACACGTGCAAGTACCGGTAGTGCATTTTAGTTTCCCGAAAAAAAATTCAGGGAATTTAGGGACAGCCCATAGGCGCACAGTAGAGCCGATTTCAGACCCCGAAATAAGTAAGGACCCCTCACCCTATTTCCTACACGGTATTAAAGCTTAATAAATAATTAAACGGTATTTTGTGACTTTATAGATGTATAATTGATTGAGGTTGCCAATGAAGCCCGAATCTGATACATTGTTGGTCAGTTGTTGTTTTATCTATTTTTCAGTATTAAATGCAGTATGATATTTGATGTAATTATTTTATGGTCTCGTATGCATGAATCATGGTTTCTTTTATTACGGTTTGTATTATGGTGAACCCGATACTGTGTTGTCTTGTTTGGTGTCAATTACTAGTTTACATGTTTGTGTATGATTGGATGATTGAGACTAAAGAAAAGGGCAAAAAGGTTATATGAATTGATAAGTGGATAATGTGGACAGCCTGACTAGATATCCTGGGAGATGGTGGACGGACCGGGTCTGTAGGGAACCCTACTGGGAACGTGGTCTCTCATACCGGACGGGGTATGGAGACCTTATGTGTTTTGGTGCCTATACCGGACGGGGTATGGGGACGGCCCGTTTCACCCTCATACCGGACGAGGTATTGAGGTTTATGGTCTTAGCGCCCATACCGGACGGGGTATGGGGACGGCCTTGGAATCAGGTTATTAATGTTAATGGTTCACGTGTAGCGAGGACCCCCTATGGATCCCCATGGATACTAGTAGGCTGGTAAAAGAAGAAATTTATTGTCTGATTATTGAAGTGCAAAAGTAGGACATGTGTTCTGTTACAAAGTGTATATGATTTTATGATGATTATCATGTTATTGTTTTCATAGGTTATTTTCATGAATCTCACCGAGGTAAGTGGACCGTAAAGGTTTTTGTGTTAATAAATGAGTTTGTTATAAATTATGCTCCATTGGTCGTTTTTGTTTTCTACCGACCTTTACTTCTGTGGCAGTGAGATTAGTGTGATGTCTTTATTGGGCTAGTGTAGCTCATTCCTTACTTAACTATTTCAGATCAGGAAGACGTGGTTCCCGAGCCCGTTCCGCAGGAAGACGGCGAGTTAGACGCCTAAGGACTTTATAACTCTATTTATAGTTTTTATTTCGAGTAACTCTTTTAATTAGCTTATTCTTTCATGTTTTGAGTACATTTTTGGTTATTGTGTAAGGGATGTTAATCAAAAATTTTACTACGCTTCCGCATTTAAGATTTTTAATACATACATCTTCATTTGAATTCTGGGGCCGTTACAACTATTAATATTACTGCTACTGTTAATATTACTGTTATTTCTACTACTTCTACTACTATTACTACTGCTGCTACTACTGCTACAACTACTACTATTACTACTGCTTCTGCTACTGCTACAGCTACTACTGTTGTTAATATTACTACTACTACTATTACTAATATTTTTGTTACTGCTACTACCACTGCTAATGTTACTATTGCTAATACTGCTACTATTGTTACTGCTTTTACTACTTCATTATATATAACACCATAAAAAATCTTATTTTAATAATATTATTAACTATCCATCATTCTTTTTAAAGATTTTCTTACTTGAATTATTTAATTAATTTAAATAAGGAAAAAAAAAATTTCATTGTCACATAAATTCAATTGAAGAAGAATTTAAATGTACAAATCAACCTACAAATGGCAAAATGATTAATTAATTTGTTTTTTTAACAAAATGAAAAGATAAGCTAGCTAAATAAAATAATTTGTTGAAATATGAGAAGAAGAACTAAGAGAAACTAATTGAGAAACTCAAGTTTTGATTTGTGGTTGATACTAAAAATCTTCAAGTACATGAGTATTTATAGGTACTACTACTACTACTCCTACTACTACTACTACTACTTTTACTTCTACTGTTGCTTCTACTGCTGCTACTACTACTGCTACTAATATTATATTCTATGTAATAACGCAAAGAAATGTAGTTTATTTTAATAACATTATTAACTATCCAGTATTTTTTTCAAATTTCCTTATTTGAATTAATTAATTAATTTAAATAGGGAAAAAAAGTTTTGTTGTCATATTAATTTAATTGAAGAAGATTTTGAATGTATAAATCAATTTTGAAATCGCAAAATGATCACTTAGGCTTGATTTATTTTTATTAGAAAACATGAAGAGATAAGCTAGCTAAATATAATAATTTTTTGAAATATGAGCGGAAAAACTAAGAGAGACTAATTGAGAAACTCAAGTTTTGATTTGTGGTTGATATTAAAAGCTTTCAAGTACATGAGTATTTATAGGTACTAGTATTACTACTACTACTAATCTACTGCTACTGCTATTACTACTATTACTTTTACTGTTGTTATTACCGATACTACAACTATAGCAGGTACTACTGTTACTGCTATTATTTTTATTACTACTACTACTGTTACTACTACTACTACTACTGCTGCTAATACTGCTACTGTTACTACTACTACTCCTGCTACTACTACTACTATCACTGTTATTACGACTACTGCTAATACTGTTATTGCTACTACTACTGCTGCTGTTACTGCTGCTATTATTACGACTTCTACTACTGTTACTGCTGCTATTACTACTGCTATTATTGCTACTGCTACTGCCATTGCTACTACTATTACTATTTCTATGCTACTACCACTGTTATTACTACTATTACTAATACTTCTACAACAGGTACTACTGTTGCAGCCGTCACTGCTGCTATTTCTAATACTGTTACTATTCGACTATTGCTCCTACTGCTACTACCATTGGTATTATTACTACTGCTAATATTGTTATTGCTACTGCTGCTGCTGCTACTACTACTATTACTATTACTGCATTATATTTAACACACACAAAAATTTAGTTTATTTTAATAGTATTATTAACTATTCAATCTTTTTTTTCAAATTTCTTTATTTTAGTTAATTAATTAATTTAAATGAAGAAAAAAAAGTTTTGTTGTCATATTAATTTAATTGAAGAAGAATTTAAATGTAAAAATCAACCTACAAATGACAAAGTGATCAATTAGGCTTGATTTGTTTGTGTTAGAAAAAATGAAGAGATAAGCTAGCTGAATATAATAATTTGTTCAAATATGAGAAGAAGAAGTAAGATAGACTAATTAAGAAACTTAAGTTTTGATTTATGGTTGATGCTTAAAGCCTTCAAATACATGAGTATTTATAAGTACTACTACTAATACTACTACTACAAATGCTACTAATACTACTAATACCATTGCTACTGCTATTATTTCTAATACTGCTACTACTACTACCACCACTACTACAACAACTGCTAATACTGCTACTGTTACTGCTGCTACTGCCACTACTACTATTATTACTACCACTGTTATTACAACTACTGCTAATACTGTTATTGCTACTGCTGCTACTTCTACTGTTATTGCGACTACTTTTACTATTTTTACTACTGCTACTACTTCTACTATCACTGTTACTACTACTATTGCTAATATTGATATAACAAGTACTACAGATACAACCACCACTGCTGTTATTCCTACCACTATTACTATTTCTACTACTGCTCCTACTGCTACTACCACTTTCACTATTTTTACTACTGCTCCTACTGCTACTACCACTGTTACTATTATTACTGCTAATACTGTTATTGCTACTGCTGCTATTACTATTGTTGCTACTAGTGTTGATGTTATTGCTACTACTACTGCATTATATGTAACACTAAAAAAAATTTAGTTTATTTTAATAGTATTATTAACTATCCAACATTTTTTTTAGATTTCTTCACTTTAATTAATTAATTAAGTTAAATAAAGAAAAAAAAGTTTTGTTGTCAAATTAATTTAATTGAAGAATTTGATAGTAAAAATCAATCTACAAATGACAAAATGATCAATTAGGCTTGATTTGTTTCTGTTAGAAGAAATGAAGAGATAAGTTAGTTGAATATAATAATTTGTTGAAATATGAGAAGAAAAAGTAAGACAGACTAATTGAGAAACTTAAGTTTTGATATGTGGTTGATGCTAAAAGTCTTCAAGTACATGAGTATTTATAAGTACTACTACTACTAATACTACTACTAGAAATGCAACTACTATTACTAATACTACTGCTACAACTGCTACAACAAGTACTACTGCTACAGCTGCCACTGTTGTTATTATTACTACTGCTACTATCACAGTTACTACTAATACTATTATTGCTACTACTGTTACTACTACTATCACTACTACTACATTATATGTAACACCATAAAAAAATTTAGTTTATTTTAATAGTATTATTAATTATCCATAATTTTTTTTAGATTTTCTTACTTGAATTAATTAATTAATTTAAATGAGAAAAAAAATTGGTTGTCATATTAATTCAATTGAAGAAGAATTTGAATGTACAAATCGACCTACAAATGGCAAAATCATTAATTAGGCTTCATTTGTTTTTGTTAGAAAAAATAAAGAGATAGGCTAGCAGAATATAAAAATTTGTTGAAATATTAGAGGAAGAAGTAAGAGAGATTAATTGAGAAACTCAAGCTTTTATTTGTGGTTGATGCTAAAAGCTTTCAAGTACATGGGCATTTATAAGTACTAGTTTATTTTAATAGTATTATTAATTATCCAACATTTGTTTTTCAGATTTCCTTACTTGAATTAATTAATTAATTTAAATGAGAAAAAAAATTTGTTTTCATATTAATTCAGTTGAAGAAGAATTTGAATGTACAAATCAATCTACAAATGGCAAAATGATCAATTATACTTTATTTGTTTTTGTTAAAAAAATAAAAAGATAGGCTAACTGAATATAATAATTTGATGAAATATGAGAAGAAGAAATAAGAGAGACTAATTGAGAAACTCAAGCTTTGATTTTTGGTTGATGCTAAAGGCTTTCAAGTACATTAGCATTTATAGGTACTAGTTTATTTTAATAATATTATTAATTATCCATAATTTTTTTCATATTTTTTAACTTAAATTAATTAACTAATTTAAATAAAAAAAATTTATTGTCGTATTAATTCAATTGAAGAAGAATTTGAATGTACAAATTAACCTACAAATGACAAATCATCAATTAGCCTTGATTTTTTTTGTTAGAAAAAATAGAAAAATAGGCTAGCTGAACATAATAATTTGTTGAAATATGAGAGGAACAAACAAGATAGACTAATTGAGAAACTCAAGCTTTGATGTTTGGTTGATGCTAAAAGCTTTCAAATACATGGGTATTTATAGGTACTAGTTTATTTTAATAGTATTAATAATTATCTAGAATTTTTATTTTCATATTTCCTTACTTGAATTAATTAATAAATTTAAATAAGGAAAAAAAAAATTTTGTTGTCATATTAATTCAATTGAAGAAGAATTTGAATATACAAATCAATCTAAAAATGACAAAATCATCAATTAGGATTGATTTGCTTTTGTTTGAAAAATGAAGAGATAAACTAGCTGAATATAATAATTTGTTAAAATATGAGAGGAAGACATAAGAGAGACTAATTAAGAAACTCAAGCTTTGACTTGTGGTTAATGCTAAAAACTTTTAAGTACATGGGCATCTATAGGTATTAGTACTACTATTACTACTACTACCACTAATAATATTATTACTACTGATATTACTACTGTTACTGCTACTACTGTTATTATTTCTACTTTTGGTACAGCTGCTACTACTGCTACAATTCCTACTGCTACTACTACTAATATTACTATTACTGCTACAATAATTACCACTACTACTACTACTACTATTGCTACTATTGTTGTTGCTATTGTTACTGCTAATATTGTTATTGCTGCTATTAGTGCTACTGCTATTAATACTGTTACTACCACTATTGCTACTTCTACTATAACTAATACTACTTACTCTTCTTTTTCTTATTCTTCTTATTCTTCTTGTTTTTTTTTTGCTACATTCTGGAGTGCAACTAGGCGAACGCTCCTCTTCCAGCTACAAGCCTGGTCCATTTATTTTTTTTGTCTTCTTCAATTTTCTGCATATTATTATTTTCCTGTACAACTTAATTTTTTTACTTCTTGTTGCTGATTTTTAATAATAGGTTATTAAGTATTATTTTATTTTTTTATAATAAAAAATAATTAATCTTTGTTAATAATTAGTTAATTCGTCAAAATATTCGATTATTAAATTTAATAAATATTTTGATATTCTTTAGAATTATAATATTTAGGACGGTACCAAATAGAAAGACCACCAATGTCTTTCTAGTAACCTAATCAAATAGCAAACCAAAAAGTAGTTTTATAACTTTTATTTATAAAATGTATTGATGTGTATTCCTTTTTCTATTATAAAGTTTATATATTTATGAAATAAGCAAATGTATTGATGTGTATACGTGTTTCTATTATAAAGTTTATATATTATGAAATAAGCAAAGTAAAATAAAATAATTGTCTCTTTCATAAAAGGCAAAATATTTTTCGAAACAAAATAATTTCAGAAGTAATTAATTTCACTATATCTTTTTATTATTAACTAATATATAATTTTTTGAATTTAAATTTACACAAATTTAAAAATAAAAAAATATTTTAAAATCATGTATCACTTCACACAATGTAATGACCCAACCCGAAAACCCATATACAAGTGCTCATAAACTTCCATATCAAGAAAATATATCTATATATCAGATAAACAAAATTTGAAAAGAACCCACCCTGGAAACCCATATATAAGTGCTCATAAACTTCCATATCAAGAAAACATATATATCAGATAAAAAAAATTTGAGAAGATCCAAAACATGTGTCCATACATTCACATAGTTCCAAAATCCTACCAACTGAATATTTAAATTTTCTTTATCTATCCTACTGCCTCTTGCTATTTTTTTTCTTCTCTTTTTGAGAAACATTGTTCTTGTTTTCCTATTTGCTGTATGAATTTCTATTTACTCTCACTCCTACACAGCTTTAGTTTTCCCTTTTCTTGTTTTCTCCATGCTTCAAGAACTAGGTTGACTGGATCTGTAATACCCTTAATTAATTTTAATGTAATTAAAATTAATGTATAAATATAATTTTTTAGTTTTTGAATTTTTATTTAATGTAAAAACGAAGAAAATTAATTGGAGGATGAAATTGAAAACAGTACCATCCAGCACCATCACAGTATGATCTGGTGCCCCAGCCACAGTACCACCCGGCACCACCATAGTATAGCCCGATGCCCCAACTGCATCACCCAGCACCACCATAGTACAATCCGGTGCCTCCACCGTATCATCCAATGCCACCACAGGGCCATCCAGTCCATCCTCAGAACAATCAAGTCCCTCTCCCATGGGACCTAGTTCCTCCCATGATAGACCCAAGCTACATTGAGAGGTATAAAAGATTAAACCCATCTACTTTTGCAGGAGCATCCTCCTTTGAAGAGGTTGAATACTAGTTGGCTGAGACAGAGAAGGCCTTCAAGACTCTTGGAGTGATTCCCAAACAGAGAGTCATACTTGCCACCTACATACTGGTGGGAGAGGCAGGCCACTAGTGGCAACTCAAGTAGGCCACCCTTCCTGTTCAAGTCACTTGGGAATAATTTTTTATGGCCTTCAATGCAGAGTACCTTCCAGAGCATCTTCGACATCTGAAGGAAATAGATTTTGCACACCTGGTCTAGGGTGACATGACTATATTAGAATATGCTCGAAAGTTCCTAGAGCTGGGCCGATATTCCCCTGAGAGCATGATGGATGAAGGCAAGAAAGTAAGAAAGTTTGAGTGGGGTCTCCGTCCTGAGATCAAACAGCAGTTGTATGTGTTCGAGCTGAGTATGTACTCGGTTGTTCTGACTAAGGAACAACTAGTAAAGAGGAACCTTCGCACTTTCTCTCTAGCAGCAGGGAACCTCAGGCCCTCGACTTCACATCGCAGACTAGCACCTGTTGCACCTGTTCAACAGAACAAGAGACCTAGGCCTATGACTCATGCTCCCCCTCAGATTCCAACAACAGGACACAGTAGGATTTTTCAGCACTGTGGCAGGGATCATGGGGACCGACTCTGCTATCACCTCAACAATACTTACCGTATATGTGGGAGTGCCCAACATTATGCGAGGGAGTGCCCAACGAACCAAAACCAGGCCAGACCTCCTATCTAGGGCAAGGCTTACAACCTCACTCAGTAAGATATAGAAGCTTATCCAAATGTAGTACAGGGTACATACACTATCTGTAATCATCTTGCACATGTTTTTATTGATACTAGTGCCTGATATTCATTTGTCTCACATGTTTTTGCATCAAACTTGAATGTATTACCTGAAAGACTTGATTCTGTGTTGGTTGTGTCTACTCTTGGGAGTAGGACACTACTAGGAGAGGTTATATACAGAGCCTATATCATAGATATAGCAGATAAGAAGTTGAGTGTAGACCTAATAGAGATTGACATGGGGACTTTGATGTAATTCTAGGAATGAACTGGCTAGCGGCGTATCACGTCACCATAGATTATTTTCATAAGAAGCTTGTATTCAACCCTCCTAATGAGGAGTCATTTTCAAATTAATAAAATTCTTTAACATTTGTTCCCTCATGGCAAATTTTCCTATTATCGAGTTCATTAACCTAGCTGTTTTCTCTAATTAGGCAAACCAAAGATAGAAATTTATATTCAAGAGTTTTCGGTAGTTTGAGACATCCCAGATGTGTTCCTTAATGAACTACCTGGACTGCCAGTGGACAGGGAAGTCGAATTCACCATAGACCTTCAGCTAGGCATCCAACCCATTCAGTTGCCCCTTACCGCATGAGTCGTGTTGAGATGAAGGAGCTGAAGAAACAGATTAATGAATTACAGAATAGTGGATTTATCCGACATAGTGTGTACCCTTGGGGTGCTGGAGTCATATTTGCAAGAAAGGGAGATGGGACATTGAGGTTATGTATCGACTATAGAGGTCTGAACAGGGTCACGATCTAGAACAAGTATCCCCTACCCAAGATCAATGACTTCTTTGATCAGTTGCAAGGTGCCCAGATCTTCTCCAAGATATACCTGCGTTCAGGTTACCATTAGGTAAAGATCAGGGCAGAAGATATTCCCAAAATAGCCTTTCGAACCAAGTACAGACACTATGAGTTCCTGGTCATACGATTTAGACTAACCAACGCACCAACCATCTTCATGGATTTGATGAACAGGGTTTTTAAACAATTCCTAGATCAGTTCGTCATTGTATTCATCGATGATATCCTAGTCTATTCAAAAAGCAGAGAGGAACATGCTCACCATCTGACTCAGGTTTTGTAGGTTCTTAGAGAAAAGAAGTTGTATGCAAAGTTGAATAAGTGTGGGTTTTGGCTCGAGTAGGCTACCTTTCTAGGGCACATCATATCAAAGGATGGAGTGTCAATGAACCCCAAAAAGGTTGAGGTAGTGCTTGGCTAGGAAAAATTAACCTGGGTCAAGGAGATCCGTAGCTTTTTGGGGATGATAGGTTATTACCGTAAGTTTGTGGAAGGATTTTCTAGCCTAGTTGCTCCTTTGACTCGGCTCACAAAGAAGAACATCAAGTTTGAGTAGAACGAGAACTGTGAAAGGAGCTTTTCAGAACTAAAAAAATTATTTACTACTGCACCTATGTTAGCATTACTGAGGGGGTCGGGTAGATATACAGTTTATAGTGATGCCTCCTACCTAGGGTTGGGTTATGTTCTGATGCAGTATGGGAAGGTCATGAGAAAAACTACCCCACCCATGACTTAGAACTTGCCGCAATTATTCACGCCTTGAAGACTTGGTGCCATTACTTGTATGGGGAGACCTTCCAGATCTATACCAACCATAAGAGTTTGAAACACATATCTACTCAAAAGTATCTCAACATGCATCAGAGAAGATGGATAAAACTCCTCAAGAACTATGATTGCAACATCTTATATCACCCAAGTAAAGGCAACATGGTAGCCGATGTACTCAGTAGAAAAAGTGCAGGCATATTAGCTCATTTGATAGTTTCAGAATGCAGGGTAATAGGGGCCACACAATAGGTACGACTTCAGGACCTGAAGAGAGTCACATGCTTGGCCCACTTGACTATTCAACTTGAGTTAATCCAGAGAATAAAGGAAGATCAGTCTGCCGATTCCACCCTAGCAGCCCTCAAGAAAGATGCAGGACAGAGAGTTAATTCAGAATTTTGAGTCTCTGCCGATGGGTTACTTAGATTTCAGGACAGGGTGTGTGTTCCAGGTGATAGTGAGTTGAAAATGGAAATCATAACAGAAGCCCTTAGCTCAAAGTTTTCCATGCATCCTGGAAGCACTAAGATGTATCAAAGCATACAACCACGATTTTGGTGGAACGGGATGAAAAGAGATGTGGCTGACTTTATTTTCAAGTGTTTGGTATGTCAGCAGTTCAAGGTAGAGCATCAATGCCTAGGTAGGCTACTTCAGCCATTACCAATTCCAGAGTGGAAGTGGGAACATATCACAATGGATTTCGTGATAGGATTGCCAATGGCACACTCAAAACATGATGCCATATGGGTAATTATTGATTGGCTCACCAAGTCTTCCCACTTCTTAGCCATTAGGATGACCGACCCCTTGGACAAGCTAGCAAGAATATATATCCAGGAGATTGTCAAGTTATATGGAGTGTCAGTGACAGTAGTGTCCGATAGGGACCCCAAGTTCACTTCTCGGTTCTTGTCTAGTTTTCAGTAAGCCATGAGAAAGAAATTGTCCCTTAGTACTACATTCCACCCTCAGACCGATAGACAGTCAGAAAAGACGATCTACACACTTGAGGATATGCTTCGAGCTTGTGTCCTTGACTTTGGGGGCCATTAGGATTATCATCTACCCTTGATAGAGTTCGCTTAGAACAATAGCTACCAAGCAAGTATTGGCATGGCTCCGTATGAGGCGTTGTATGGCTGCTAATACAGATCACCGATATGTTGAGAAGAAGTGGGTGATAGAAAATGCTCGGCCCAAATCTCATAGAGGAAAGTACAGCCAAAATAGTTAAGATCAAGAAGAACATTCAGACGGCTCAAAGTAGGCAGAAAAGCTATACGGATACTTGGAGGAGGGATTTGGAATTTGATAAGGGTGATCGGGTATTCCTTAAGGTCACTCCTTTCAAATGAATTAGTAGGTTTGGCAAGAGGGGAAAACTAAATCCCTGGTTCATTGGGTCATTTAAAATCTTAGACAGACTTGACACCGCTGCCTACAGACTGGCACTGCCTCCAGAACTATCCAAGGTCAATGATGTGTTCCATGTGTCCATGTTATGTAAGTATAACCCAGACCCCTCTCATGTCCTGGCCCACGAGCCCTTTTTACTCCAGGAGGATCTATCCTACGAGGAAGTACCAGTTGGTATTGTAGACCAAAAGAGTATAGTACTCCGCAACTGGAAAATTCCCTCTGTTAAGGTCCTATGGCAGAATCATACACTAGGAGAGGCCCCATGGGAGCTAGAATCAGACTTCAAAACCAAATATCCCCGATTGTTTGATTGAGTGATAGAAAGACAAATTTGAGGGATCAAATCTCTTTTAGGGAGAGAGTTGTAATACCCTTAATTAATTTTAATGTAATTAAAATTAATGTATAAATATAATTTTTTAGTTTTTGAATTTTTATTTAATGTAAAAATGAAGAAAATTAATTGAATGATAAAATTGAAAACAATTTTGGAAAAAAGGGGTGAAAATTTAGGGTCTGGGGGTGTTTTTGAAAGAAAAATTGAAAATTAGAGGTCAAAATATAATTTAGAAAAATTGTGCCATGTAGGATGCCTAGTCAGCAGCCCTGACGAATCGAAGCGCGCCGCGTTGCAAGGCACGTTGACATGGTGCCATACGGGAGGCCACACTGGTGATCCACGTGTCCGCCATTGGACGTTCTGGATTTATTCCCGTGGGCACGGATGGTCCAGATCCATTCCCTCCTCAGACACGATTGGACGGTCATGATTAAATACAATGAAGTGTCCAGATCCACTTCCTATTTAAATGCAATCGGACGGTCTAGATCAAATTACGATGAATAGTCCAAATTCACTTCCTATTTAAATGCGATCGGACGGTCCAGATCAAACGCGATGGATGGCCTAGATTAAAAGGAGACGGAAATAAATAATCTTCTTCACACCAAACCCTAACCCTAGCCGCCAGATCCCCCCGTCGAAGAAGAAAGCCAGTCACCGGGATGGGAGTCGATCGCTGCCTGCCGTCTCCGATCGCCAAAAGAGGTAAAATTTTCCCCATTCACTTGAAATTCAATTTTGAACACCCCCATAGCCAAATCAAAGCAAAATGACCGAGGGATGAGCCGAAAACTGCAGATTAAGCCCGATAGTGTTGCCGCAGAAAAAAGTAAAAACTGCCTCCGATGAGGCCCTTCCCGATTCCCGTTTCATGTAATTTTTCTACCTTTATAATCATCATTCCTTTCTCTACAATTTAAACAAAGAAAAACACTCAACTGCGAAGGAGAGCCGGTGGAGCCGCCGCACCAGAGAACCCCGCCGCTGGTAAGCTTCAATTTTTCAACTTTTTTCGGCCAACCGAGGCCCCTTAACGTGTTTTCTTGTAGGGATTGGTACAAAAGCAGTCAAAATCAGCTAAAAACAATCGAAAATAGCCAACCCAAGGCAAACCGCCGCCACAGGCGGCGATGCCATCGTCGGAACGCGGCGAAGCCGCCGTGCCAAAATTCTGAAATTGGCCAAAAAGTTTTATAACATTGATTTTGGATTTTTTGGGGTATTTCTAGGTACTTGAAGCGTGTTATAATCCCTGAAGAAAAATTTAGGGAACCTGGGGACCACCAATAGGCACAGTCAAAAACTTAGCATTCGAACACCAATTCGAGTAAGAATCTCTCACCTTATTCCTTGTTATGGAATTGAAGTTTAATTTTAAATAATATGGTAGTTTTTGAAATTTAGAAAATATTCGTAATTAATTACAGGTTACTAATGGAGCCAGAACCGGTTACTTATTACTGTTTGCTATGTTTAATTGATTGCCTGATTTTACAGTTCTCAAATGCATGATAATACACTGGAATTTGTATGATGATGCAATTGTGTTTCCTTGATGCATGTATTACTTGTTTTATATGATTATAATTAAATTGGGAAACTGAAAAATTAAAGGTAAACGTGAAATTGTTTGATTAAGTGGATGGATGAACGACAGCCTTACTGGATATCCTAGGAGATGGTGGTTAGATCGGGTACATAGAGAACCCTACCGTGAACATTGCCTCATATCGGATGGGTTAACGAGGATTGGTAATTTGGCACTCATACCGGACAGGGTTTTGGGGACGGCCCGTTTCACCCTCATACTGAACGGGGTATTGATGGATGGTATTTTGACGCTCATACCGGACGGGGTATGGGGACGGCCTGTTAATTGAAAATGTTAAAAAGGGGTTCAGGCATAGTGAGCACATCCCTATGGACCCCCATAGATACTAGTAGGCTAAAAAAAGAGAAAGTTGTTGCTGCCGACTGATTGCATATTAGATTATGATATTGTTTATGTTATTGACTCTATAGGTTGCTTTTGGAAATCTAGCTACAGTAAGTATGCAGTAAATAATTTTTATTTATGATAAACGAATTTACTGAAATTAAGAGCTCCATTAGTTGTTTTCATGATTTTTACCAACTTTCATTTCTGTGTCGGTGAGTAGCATGATATTCTTACTGGCCTAGTGTAGCTCACTCTTTCATTAACCATTTCAGATCAAGAGGACCAAGATCCAGAGTCCGACCCATAAGAGGGTTGCGAATAGGATGCCCAGTTGTTTATTTTTTATTATTTCTTTGATTTTTCATTATTTCTTTTAAAATGGTCATTCTCGTAGCCCTATTGGGTAATCTGAATTATTGTGTAAAGAATGTAAACCCTAACTATTTATTTCACTTCCGCATTCAATTCATAATTTATTTCCTTTCAAGTTTACGGGCCGTTACAGGATTGGGATCACCCTCCTATTTTATTTTATTTGGAAAAATAACATTAAATAACAGAATGAGCATAAATCGCTCAGTAAGCCCAGATCAGCACCTCAAGCAATTAGAATCTACATTACAGTGCAGTAACTCATTCACCTTGGTGGGTGTTTTCTTCAACTCAAATCACTGACCTATAATTTCCTCTTATCCTGTAACGTCCCGCAATCTATAATAATCGAGGCATCCTGTTTTAAATTACCAGTAATACATACTTCTCAAATTCATCATCATCAACACAGTCAAAATATTCCTTAGCTTTCTATCAACATACGCTATACCACAGTGAATGACAAAGACATTCTTATACTTTTGTGTTAATTTTAGCTATTATGTCCGTATGAGTATAATGGCGTAAATCTCGCTTATTCTCTTCTTGTATCCCCTATGTATTGGATTCTACTGGTGGTGAATCTTATCTTGATTCCTGCTTCATTGCACTTGTAAATAAATGGGAATGAGCCTACCGATGGCCATGAAGTCAAATTTAAATTCAAGTAATGTATTAAAATAAATAAAATCCCTAAACTGAAGTCGCCCTCAACTTTCTCTCTCACTTCAGACAGTCCCCTTTTTCCTTTAAAGGAAAATTTTAGATATCTTAGACTCTCCCCAAAGCTCGCAGGTATAAATAGCCCATTTATCCCTCTGCTTATATGGTTCCCAACACACTATTGCCTAAATTTCCCTTGAATTTCAACATAATTACCATGGCAGCTCCTTTTTCATAGCCCATATGTTACCTCATCCTTAGGCTACCTAGCCACCCCTTTTAGCCACTCCTTTGCAGGTTAAAACACCCTCCTAACACAATAACCATCTGCTACATATCCTCGGTTATTAACCTTACCATTTGCAGTTCCATCTTTCACATTCTAGTTTATCGATTTCAGGGTATTTTTCCTCACTCTTCAACCTATGTTCAGCTTAATTTTTTCCACTCATAGTCCCTAAGTGCTCATTTTATTCTCCTCAATAATTCTATATTAATCTACCTCCAATCTACATGCCCACATAGTAACCAAAACGATAATATCAATAACCGCTCCAAGCACATTCTATTTTTACATACCTGCAATCCTTTGGTGTTTTCTACCACTTTATTTTCCAACTTAGCATATACCATTTTATATTGAATGTTAAACACATATTTAGACGACTGTTGTCCGGCCACTCACACAACCCATCAGTACATCATTTTCACACACTTTGTGACCACCAGCTGGTGATAACCCACACAAAGTTGATCCACACACCAGAAACAGTGACTCCATGTTTCCTTAGGAAGGTTTTTGATTTAACACTACAGTCCCCTAAAAGACCATCTAATTCCTCTCCCTTTATCTACCTTGTAACCATTTCCATTTATTCCCATAACATTTCATCCTTTCTCTCCCTCAAACCTCTATCATTTATTCACAATTCTTTTTCTAAATCATTGCAAACAAAAACTACATTCTGTTATTTCCTCCCCTCAGCTCTCCCTCAAAACAGGCCCTAATTTCCCATCTATTTTCTTTCTCTAGTGTTCATTCATACTTTTTTCATTTTTTATTCTTGAATTAATTTACATTTAGTTCTCACTCTCTCTTTAGCAGATCTGATTTATTCTTCTAAGTTACTTTTAGCCATTCATCCTATTTTTTGGTTTTTAAGACTCTAATTGATTTTCTCCAAAATGTTTGCCTTCTATCATGAAAACCCTTTCACCCTCAATTCTCTTACCTTGTTGCTGCATCATCATATATCTACATACACTTTCAGTTTAGCATTTTATGATGCACGATCTAACATTCTACTAAAAGTTTGAATATCTTTCCATTTTTTTCAACCCTAATCATGCATATCCTCTGAAAAAAGGAATTTAAAATATAAATCTCGATTTTGGTGTTTGAAACAAAAATTTGTCTTACCTCCTTTCATCGCGTGGATGTTTACTTGTAATACCGGTTCTCTCTCAAGTCCTCCTTGGCGACGCCGTAACACAATGCCATCGGTTCCTCTTTAGATGTTTGTACTCTTTCCACTATCCTTATCTCGATTAGACTAGTTATTTTAAGATTTTACTTTCTCTCTAGAATCTTGTACCCGTTCAGCCTGCTCTCCTCTAAGTCAATCTCACTATTATTCTCTCTCGATCGACCCTCCCTCTTCTATTAGGTTTCCCCCCTCCCCCCCCCTAATGGCTGAGAAGAAGAAGTTTTTATAAAGGTTGTGAGGACTATTCGATGTCAAGGGTAGATCTGCATCATTGGTTTCATTTTTTTTAAAAAAAATCCCAAATTTCCCTTTTTTTTTTGAAATCCTTACCACCAAGCCCCTATATCATCTCCGTATTACTCCTATTTTTTCAAAACCTTTGAGATTTGGTCCTTTCTTTTAACCTTTTATAGTATTTAAAAATTTTGTTTCTACTAAATCTTTCCAACATACTTCGAGTGTTGCTATTTGATTTTTGAGATGTTATATATCCTCATCCTGTAAGTTTCTTCAAAACACTTTCAAGACATTCAATTATGAATTAGATTATGCACATTTAACAAAATGATCCACATTTAAATTACTTACCTCTTTATCCATTCTACAGAACTATACTCATTTACATGTACTATTCTGTTTCATCCATTTTGGAATTTAGATATATGCAACAATTTTTCTAGCAAGTTGGAACATTATAACAGGACATACATATCACTAACATCATTCAACATAGCCACTGAACTTACCTAATTATATTTTCAATTTTCATTCTCATCATTTCACCTCTTTTGTATATGTTTTTCTTTAATTTCTTTCCCACCAGATTTCACACTCAAGTCCACCAGCCCAACTCCCTATTTTTATTTATCACAACAGAATGTAACGCACGCACATACACAGAGCTTGCACTTTACACATTAGAGCCTTCTCTTTCTCGACTATATCTCTAGCCTCATTTATCACATGCATTTGGGAGATTCACTCCTATACGAACCCTTTAATATTCAATCCATTTTGCTGACTGAGCATGGGTCAGCTGTTCCACATCACACGGCCAACATAGGCCACACACACACCACAATGAGATATCATCAACATAGAAAAATATGTTTTAGTTCTAGCTCAATCCTATCCTACATCTAGCCTCTAGTTTGGATCATTTAACCCTCCCAATTTTGTCTTATTTCTACCCAACATATTCTAGATTCAACATTCAACTCCCTTCAAGCCTTACTTTAGCAGTCCTGATCTATTATCATTCCCAGTAATAAATCTTTAAATTAATTATGTGAGCTGTCTGAGAGTTTCCTTCAACCTAACTTTATTTAGTTCACTATTCTCCATCACCCTAAACACCTTCCCTTATTATTCTTCCCTTTTATGTGTTTAGTTTGTTAGGTTTTTATCTCCAATTTACTTCCAAAATTTATTTGGTTGAATGTGCCTACCCGAAATCCCTTCTTCCACTCTCGGTCGCTACCTATCTTTTCTTCAACGACTCTTATATACTTCCATAATTTTCTTTTCCTCTTTTTTTTTTTTCTTATTTTCCTTTCTTGAACCATTACTTGATGAAACTCACCTCATTATCTTAGCCATATCTCCCTAGATTTATGCACAGAATACTCGAACCACCAACACATCTGAGACCTCTTCTTCAAACACTAACACACCCGTATTTAACATTTATTTCAAAGATAAGGAAATAGACATGTATTCTAGATTTCCATTCTATACCTTCCTAATGCGATTTAAATGAATTAACATGCACTTTAAACTCAAATTCGAATTGAAAAGGGTTGAAATGATCTTACCTCTTGCTCACAACAACAATGTGGATTTGGTTGTTGTTTCCCTCCTTCGCTCTTCTTTCCCTTTGCCTTCCTCGCCATCTGTCAACAGCCTATCTCTCTCTTACACCTGCTTAGATAAATTTTAGTAATGGTTAATTAATGTATGGTAATGACAATGATTGGATGACATTGACACCATATGAGAATGGGAAATTTTTTTTATGTTTTGATGATTATATATTAATGTATGTTAATGGCATATTTTTATTTGGACCATAAGATGGTATGGTTGTATTTTCAGACAAATTACTAATTTAACCCTACCTATTATATGTAATAATAAATGATATGTAAGAAATATGTAATGAAAAAACAAAATAAATTGTTTACCAGTATAATTACATTTCTATTTAAATAAATAATTATTGCACGTAATCGAATTAAATTTGTATATTTAATAAAATAAATAATACTTTGTGAAGATAAAAATAGAATTAAGTATATTATATGGGGGTATAAGGGAAAAAAAAGTAACCTACAAGTCACATACCACCGATTCGATGGTTTTAAAATTTATCCCGAATTTTTCAGTCAAATACCGTTTGCTTCCATTGGAAGTTGAAACAAATATGATTTTCTCACACCCGTGGAGTACCATACATTAAAATTCTATCATTTACCATGATCCAAATAGGTTGTTAGGGTTTCATCCTTTTTTTGTGTAAAAACAATGCTTTTTATATAGTAACTAAAACTAAATTGTAGCCTTCCATTACGGGATGAGATCTGGACCGTTGATCTCTTATTTCCTTTTAAAATTTTCAAGTTTCTTCTCCCTTTTTTTTTATTGGGATGATACACACATACTCAAATTTGAGATGGAAATATAGAAATATATATAATTGTAAACCGTTGAACTTTTCTGGGTTTTTTTTTCTCTTTTTTTTATGTTATTTGAAAAGCTAATTTAAGCTTGACCCAAACATTTGCATCAAATTGGCCCTCTAACAGAAAAGTCCAACACAGATGGGTCATATTTTGTCCACTATCTATATAAATTTTTTTATATATTGATATAATATTATATATGAATCACATAATAAATATTTTAATAAATAAATTATATTATTTTTATAAATTTTAAATTTAATTATTTATATAAATTTTTAATTGTAATAAGAATTTTAATTAAACAATTAATTTACTTCAATATTACAATGTTACTTTAGTTACAAAATTAATAGAAATCTTCATATATAATTTTAAATCTCCTAATGTATGTCATAGAACTTCTTTTATTTTAAATATATTATTTTCAAAAATAAATGAATCTATTTTGCATATTCAAATTTATTTGAAATCTTTCTTTACCTTTATCGATACTTAAAATTTTTGGCTTTTTTATTTAAATTACTTTAAATCCTTATATCTATATATTTTTAGTGATTTTAATCATTTAAAAAAATTAAAAAAAATTTAATAGAATACATAATTACAAGTACAACAAAAAATGGATTAAATTTAAACAATAAAAATATTATTTTGTCCTTAATATAATTTTTACGCCGATAAAACTTTAATTATCAACCACATGATTAATTAATAAAGCAATGAAGAAAAAAGAGACAAAAGACAAGTTAGGAAATGATCCTTCAAAATTATAATTAGCAATTTATTGAACAATATTTATAATAGTAATATTGGGTATATTCCTTTTTAATTGCATTATTAATTTTTTCTGGTGCTTTTGTTTCCTTGCAAAATTATTTAATACGTTACTTAATTTTTTTAAAATAAATTTAAATTTAAATGATTCAGTAATTAGCTGTTAATTCTGATTATATATAATTTTATAAACGTAATTAAATAATAATTAAATAATTTTTCAAATAATAGCTTGGAGGGCCTTTAACTACTTCAATACAATCCAAAATTAAATTTTTATTGTAATATTTTATTGAGAATTTTAAATAATAAAATTAACAAGAATATATAATGTCAAATCTTTTAATTTTTGTAAAATTTATAATAATTTTCTCATAAACATATGTTACCTACATTAATTTTCTGTCTCTTCTTCAATTTTTTGCATTAAATTCTGTCATTATTTCATTGCTTCTTTAGATATTATTCTATCTTAGAGAATATTTTCAATTACATTTATAAGGAATTCTATTCGTAAAGGTACTTTGGCAACAACAAGCCACTGAGCAATTCATCTAGAAACTAGAAGATGAAATGAAAGCTAAGAACTTTCATTTGTTTGTAGTACCTGATAAGTTCAATTTAGAGGACCAAATTCCTTTTTAAGGAGGGGAGAATGTAATAGCTTAGATTTTTTGAATTCTAGTTTCTCGCATTTGGTATGGTTGATTAAGTGCATATATGTATCTAGGAAGATTTAGTAAGGATAAGAACTTGATTTAATGATAAATAGGAAGGAAATAGTAAAATTAGGTTAAGGAAAATCCCTTAATAGTGAGAATATTCCCTCAAAGGGAAAATCATTCAGCCAAAAAATGTTTCTCAAGGCTGAAACGACATCTTAAGAAGATGCAAAGCATTCGAGACGATGAGAAAATTGTTCAAAGTGAAATTCAAAAGAGAACAAGAATTTAGGTTACGTATGAAAACCCTAATTCTTGAATAGTTGGAGAGAATGATCTTTTATGATTGAAACATTTTTCGAGACCAAAATACATAGAATTTGAAGCCCAATTTTGGTAGAAGGCAAGCTAAGACATGAAAGATGAGATGTTAAAAAAGAAAAATTTTAGTAGAAGAAAATTTGGGATAAAATTAAGGAAAACTGATAGACATATAGAGAAGTTTAACGACTTGCTATTTAGGGCTTATGGGCTTAGGTGGGCCTAAAGGAGTCTAATGGGCTCTATTTCAGCTCAATTTTGGAGTTAAATGGAAAAAAAGATCGATATAGATGAGGAAGCAAATGGAAGATTGTGGAAGAATGTAGAATAAGAATGAAATAACATGATGAAAGATGACAACTTTTTAGATGAAATAATATCATAAAAAGTAATAACTTTTAGATAAAGTGACATAACGAAATGTGGCAACCTTTTGATGAAGTTGCATAATGGAAGGGTGGGAACTTTCTTTCGTGGCTCCCTAGTCCTATAAATAGGAGATGAGGGAATGGAGGAATAGACATTGTGGATGAGAGAAAAATAGTGAACAGTATAACGACAAAAGAAGGAGTATTAAGTGTATGATTTTTTGAGAGTATTGTGAGGATTATAGATAAAAACCTTAGAGAAACTCTCCTTGCATGCTTTAATTATGGCAAATCAAGTGAAGAAAAAACAAAAAATTAAGTGCTAATGGGTTATATATACATATATATAGTAAGAAAATATTCAACAGACCAAACATATACAAGAAAGGATGAGATAGTGTTGCTACACATTGGAGCTTATAGTGGAAATTCAATAAAGAAGGTTACTGTTATTTTTATATTGAGAAATTTTGATGTAAACCATGTTTTGCTTTCTAATGGAAGCTATATTTTAGAGAATGATGAGATAGTTATTATTGATAGTTTATAGAGGTTTCTTGGGTCTTTTCGGGTAAGCCCTTTCCATAGTTTTGATCATAAAGATCTATTTTTTACAAATCAAAATTTTTTGAATAAGAGCTACAAAATGACGTATAAAATGAGAGGATTCTTTAAAGTGATTCCCTCTTAAATAATAAGTTCAAAATTATCAAAGGTCTCTTCATTCGAAAGTACCAATGAACCATCAAGAGAGGAACAAATTAAAGAGAGAATCATGAAAAGCTACTTATGAAGTTTTAACTTGTAGGTTCAACCAAAATTTGTGGTTAAATTATTTCCTTGTAAACCTGATATCAGTGAATCACTTGTAAGAAAATAACTTATGAGCCTAGTAGGAATAAGTTTAGAGATTGTATTTAAAATGTTAAAAAGGTGCTATTCCGAGTTTGATGAAAGCCTTAGTTTAGGAAAATTGTTCTATCTAAGCTAATGAAAATATAGTAAGTAGTTTTTATATAAGCCATTGAAAATGTAGTTTTTTTACTTTTATCTTAGCAATTGAAAAAGTAATAAAAGACTATTTTCAAGAAAGAAAGTAAATATAATATAACTCAGCAATGGTATATATAATTACTTTATGTTTGAGCCATAATAGGGTATTTCTTTACCATTGATGATACTAAAAGTTCTAGAAAATTCATAAAACTAATTTTATTTATATTCAAAAAATGTCATTCTCTCTCATCTCTTCTGCTCAATTCCTCTCAAATGGGAGGACTTGGGTTTATGATTTATTTATATATCTTAAACATAAGTCGTACGATCGATTTCAACAAAGATTGGACCATTGGATTGATCGGGGCCATTTTCATCTTAGTATGTGTGAAAATAACCCTTAGCCATTCAGTTTTGCCCCTTTGAACTTTGACCATCTAATCTACGATTTGATTAATGGCTTTTTTATCTTTTTACATTTCCTTAAATTTTGGTTGTTAGATCATTTTAGGAAGGATGCAATATGTACACATGTATACACACACACACATGTGCCAGGTAGTCTTTATTATGTAGTATATATGTGCTTCTATATGTGTGTGTATGCATGCATATATAAATATGACCATGTATATTTATGGACTTAGAATTCTTAAACCCACTATTGGATGCCATCTCGAGATATCCTTATTATGAAATACATGGTAATACAGATAAATGTGTTATATTGTAATGCCCAAATTAATTTAATTGTAAATTAAATTAATTATAAATATAATTTTTTAATTTTTTAATTTTAATTTAGTGTAAAAATGAAGGAAATGTGATGGAGGATAAAATTGAAACTAATTTCGGAAAAAAATGGTGAAAATTTGGGTTATGGGAGTATTTTTGAAAGAAAAATCAAAAACCTGAGGTCAAAATACAATTTTGAAAAGTTTTACCACATAAGATGCCTGGTCAGCAGCCCTGACGAATCACGACGTCCCACGTGGCAACGGACGTTGACGTGGTACCATACAGGAGGCCATGCAGGCGATCCGCGTACCCACAATCGAACGGTCCAGATCCGTTCCCACGCACACGGACAGCCTAGATGCATTCCCTCCCCAAACATGATCGGACGGCCAGATTTAAATGCAATTAGACGGTCTAGATTAGATCGCGATGAACGGTCCAGATTCACTCTCTATTTAATCACGATCGAACAGTCCAGATCAAACACGATGGATGGCCCAGATTAAATAGAGACAGATATAAATAACCCTCTTCACACCAAACCTTAACCCCAGCTGCTAGACACCCTCATCAGAGAAGAAGACCCAGCCGTTGGGAAAGAGGGCCGCCGCCGCACCGAAGCCCTTTCCGATCGCCAAAAGAGGTAAAAATTTTCTCCTTTTCTTAGAATTCAATTCTAATTACCCCATGGCCAAATTGGAGCAAAAGGATTAGCTGATTGGCCGAAAACCATGGGCAAAGCTCGGCGTCGCCGCCGCATAAAATTTCACAAAATACCTTCGATGAGGCCCTCCCCGATTCCTGTTTGGCATAATTTTTCCACCATTGTGATCATTGTTTTCTTCTCTACAGGTTGACTGGAGTAAAAAACTCAACCGCAACATGAGTTGGAGGAGCCGCCGCACTGGAGAGCCTCGCTGCCGGTGAGTTTCGATTTTTTTATGTTTTTTCGGCCAACCAAGGCCACTTAACGTGTTTTCTTGCAAGGATCGATGCAAAATCAGCCAAAAATGACCAAAAACAGCCAATCCAAGGCGAACTGCCATCGCGAGCGGCGGCACCGTTGCTGGAGTACAGCAGAGCCGCCGTGCTGAAATTTTAGAACTGGTCAAAATTGGACCCTAAGGCTGATTTGAAGTTTTTGGGGCATTTGTAGGTACTTATAGCGCGTTTTGATTCCCGAAAAAAATTCAGGGGACCTGGGGACCGCTAGTAGGCGCAGTCAACAGTTTAGTCTTTCGGGCATCAAATTGAGTAATAATCCCTCACCCTATCCTCTGCTATGGAATTGAAGTTTAATTTTAAATAATATGGTGTTTCGTGAAACTTAAAAAATATCTATAATTAATTATGGGTTACTAATGGAGACAAAATCAGAAATTATTCTCTGTTGATTTATTTTACAGTTTAAATGCATGATAGTGTCTGATTTATCAATTTTATTGTTTGAATGCATGTATTGCTACCTTATTTGACTACTGTTAAATTGAGAAACTGAGATATGATTGCATTCCCTGATGCATGTTTGTTTGTTTATCTGATCACGACTGATCTGGAAAATGGAGACTAAAGGAAAATGGAAAATTGTGTGATTAAGTGAATGGATGAAATGACTGCCTTACTGGATATCCTGGGAGATAATGGACAGACCGGGTATAATAGAAAATCCTACCGTGAACGTTGTCTCATACCGGACGGGGTATCGAGACTTGGTAATTTGAGACTCATACCGGACGAAGTATTGGGATGGCCCATTTCACCTTCATACCGGACGGGGTATTGAGGTTTAGTGGTTTGGTGCTCATACCAAATGAGGTATGAGAATGTTGAAGGAAAGGGTTCATGTGTAGCGGGAACATCCCTATGAACCCCCATGGATTCGAGTAGGCCGATAAAAGGAAAGGTTGTTGTTTGATCTATTAAATATTGATTTATAATATGTGCCTGTTACCAATTGCATATGGAATCATGATAAGGCTATGTTGTTGTCTCTATAAGTTGTTTTTGTAAATCTCACTACGGTAAGTGGATGGTAAATGGTTTTATTATTAAGAAATGTATTTATTTAATTAAGTGCTCCGTTAGTTGTTTTGATTTTCTACCAACCTTCAGTTCTGTGTCGGTGAGTAGCGTGATATTCTTACTGGGCTAGTGTAGCTCATTTCCTATTTAACCATTTTAGATTAAGAGGACCAGGATCCAGAGCCCGATCCACAAGAGGGTTGCGAGTAGGATACCAGTTTTATTTATTTTCGTTTATTTCCTTATTTTTTTGTATTTTTTTCAAAAGGTTAATTCTCGTAGCACTATTTGGGACCTTAAGTTTGTGTGTAAGGAATGTAAACCTTAACTATTTATTTCACTTCCGCACTTAAGTTATAATTTATTTCTTTGGACATTCTGGGTCGTTACATATATGCTGTGACGACTTTGGGCCTAGAGAAATTTTGCAAAGACTTCCTATTTGTGACGATACTTATCATTCTAGATGCATTAGTATATGGTTCTCAAGTGGCATATACTCATGCCCAATTTTTAGGGAAGACTATACTAATTATAGAACATAATTATCTATAGATAAGGTTTTATAGATATAGGAACTACTTAGTGTATATATATAGTGAGAGTAAAGTTGATAACTTATCAAATGATGTACTGCATCTTAAAATGTTTAGCCCCTCTAATATATTGTGTGTGTTGTATATAAATGTATAATTAAAAACCAAGCTTTCTTTTTATTATGTACAAGATCAAATAGGTCTTGATCTTTTATTTAACTCAAACCCATTAAAAATGTTTAGTCCATTCTTATGTATTGTGGGTGTGATATATTGTATATAAATGTATAATTATAAACATAGTTTTCTTTTTATTATGTCCAAAATCAAATAAGGTCTAGAATAGCCCATTTTTTTTACTTATAAAGCCAGCCTCAACCTAGTTAAACTTAGGGGCATCCATTTTGTTGTCTTCATATTTGCTCCATTAAGTTCGAGAAAAAAAAGTCACAGACAAGAGTTTTTTAGAGAATGGAGAGAGAGAGAGGGAAGGAAGAACAGGGAGGGAGAGAGTTGCAACAGCAAGAAGAAAGAGAGTGTGAGATTACAAATGGAGAGACATCATGCTAATCAAGACCTAAATTACTTCAAATTCTTATACTTTTAACTATTTTAGTCATTTAAAAGAATTTAAAAATCTGGGACTATTTTTTTAATAAAATACACAATTACAATTACAATAAAAAGGATCAAAATTTGAATAGTAAAATAATGTTTTGTCCTTAATATAATTCTTACAGTATGAAACGAGCAGATTTACTATGTTAGATTCAAATCAAGCAAAACTTTTAGCTATTAAAGAAACATTCTCTATTATTTTTAAAAGTCTAATTGAAGGTATTGGACTTTTTATGGTGGATGGTGTCTTTTGGGTTACTGATGATGCATTTTTTATGGAAGATCAATTCACCTAACAATAAAATTTAGTTAAGGACACTGGGAAATAAAAATTTTATGAAAAAATAAAAGTCGACAGTGTATAATCTTATAGTAGATGAGCATGTAAAGATAAAAGTCAATATAGTTTTGAATTTATGTATGTGGATATGATTATCTTATTTATTTTATTTCATCTCATCTTTTCAGCACAAAAATTTTATAAAAGATACTCATTTTGTAACATCATGATGTTTATATGAATAAATTTTTACTAAAATTTTATTTATGCATTAGGGGCATTTTGGAAATAAAAGGAAAGCCCATGTAAATTTAAACAATTAAGAAAAACCCTAAAAATTTATTAATTGTATTCATAAGAATATAATTGAAAAGTAAATATTAGAAAGGGGGAGTAACGTAACTTTAGAAGGGCAGGACACCTCAGCAGATGAGACTGACTAATAACACCCCGCCACGTGGACAGCCACACCAGCTGACCTGTACGTATGGTTAGCCGCACAAGCAGGAGAGTGTACAGATCGAACTGCTAGGATTCTAGATGTCAATCGAAAGGCTAAGGGGTAATTCAGAAATGAGCAGTTGGGACTAAAAGTCAGGAAGATCGAACAGCCAAGAGAACCGACAGTCCCGATTTGTGGAGTAGAGAGATCCAATAGCCCAGATTTCGCTCGGATAAAAAGTATGAAATTATCATTAGTGAGACTTGATCCTACAATCCTTCTGTTGCCACGCACACAAAGATTGGACTGCTATGAAATTTAGGGGTGAGTATGAAAAGAGTGGTCTGCTACCCCCCTATCAAGTAGAAGTGTGACGGAGAAGAGAGAAGAGTGGTCGAGTTTAGTGGAGAACCGAGGTGCTAGGTTGCTGGAGAAGGAGGCCGACACCGGTGAGCTTTTCATTTCTCCTTCCTTTGCTCTTTCGATTTAATTCCTCATTCACACCATGTATTTGTTTACACGTAGATTTAGAAAAGGTTTAAAGTTGTGAGAGAGGGAAACTTGAATGCTGAGAGGAGCTCCGACCACCCTTTCCATTTAAATTCAGGTGAAGGTGCAAGTTGCTATTAGAAGTCCTTCTTTCTTTCATGGTACTGGCATGTCGAAAATCGCTTTGGCTTTTGCAGGTCGACTTCGATTACTTATTTTCAAGGAAGAATTCAAAAAGTAGGGAGATTCCATCGGTCTCTTTTTATTTACCTAAGTAGAGTAAAGCAAAACCCAGTATTCGCCTTTTCTTCTTAAAAAAAAGCTGATGTAAAGTGGATGGCACACATCCATTCGAATGTAGCCAATCTCTACCCACATTAATTATAACTTGACTTGAAGTTCTTTATATTAATATGAAAAAGAAAGACTTGTTTGCTTCCTCTAATGCTTCTGTGCACGTACGATAAGGGATTCTTCCTTCCCAGAAGTGCTTGCTTACCTGGATTGCTATTGCTTACCGGAACTTGCTTGCTTATAAGCAAAATAGCCTAGTTTCTTCACTGACTTGCCTGGAATGAGAGGAATTGACTCGAGTGAGAATGAGAGGTTCTTTCCACTGGTACCAATCCTCTCCCTTCTTTCGAGCCAATAACTCCAACTTTCCCGGAACGAATGGATTGGAATGAAACTGCTTTGCTACGGAAACCAAAGGAAGTTCTACTAACTATTACTGTCCTTGGCGGGGAAGTAGCACCGCTTCGCCCCTTTTCTCGGTCCCTAGAGGTACTCCATCAATTTTTGTGTATACTTTCCCCCTTCCTCATTCCCTCTCTAAAAAAGTGTTTTACTCGTTCTCTATCGGTATAGCCACTGCTTTGCCCCTCTACTTGTCATACGAGTGACTTCATACGTGCATATCTCGCTTTTTTTTTCAACCATCTGCTTTTTTCCTGCCTTCGGCTTCAGAAACGCTAGAAGCTAGCCTAGGAAATGTCAGGCCGAAAGATGCTTAGCTACTCGGAGGTAGAATACAAATAAAACATGTAATCCGATCGCCACTCTGATAGCCGCCTAGTTGAAGTTAGCATCTCTTTTCTCAAGCTTGATTCGCAATAGCTATCAGTTCAAGCAGGAGAGTCCGTCTTTCTTTGTTAAATGGCTGAATTAGCCACACCCATAGAATAGAAGGGATCAATCCCACATTCAGCTCAAGAGAAGCAAAGGAAAGATTAAGGCCACAATGAGATATGAGAAAAGGTTGAAAGGACAAGAAGAACGCTTAGTGAGGAGACAAGACCGGAGGGAGGAAATTCTCACGAATAAGGAAGCACGTCGACTCCGAAAGGAAGCTCGCGAGAGGGAAAGATAGGAAAAAAAAAACCAATGACATTCATCCCAAGCCGATTGCTTCTTTCGAGATGGTAGTGAGGAAGGAAAATGCTTTGTCTTTCGATGTAGTTTCAAGTCTTCGATGTCCCTCGGAGACTGACAAGAGTCAGAATGGGTACTAACAGAGTAGTAGAATGGGATTGATGATGAGCGGGCAAAAGCAGCCCCCAGATCTCCTGGTTTGTGACCCAGGTTCAACCCTTCTTTTTTCTTGGTATGAGATGCCGTTACACCATACACAGTAGGTGAAAGACTAAGCACAAATCTCGATCTATAGGGTTTTGGTCTTTCGACATGTGATTCACTGCCGAAAGCTCCTTCTTGTACGCTAACACTTGAGGGAGGTGGTTCGGCTACCTTTTTCGTCGTGTTTGCGGGTGGAACATCAAATCACTAATTTCTTTCTCTCTTATTACTATGCCATTGATGAAGATTCATAGCTTGGGAAAAGACCTAAAATCCTACCTTCTGGCATAGCGAGAAAGTGTTGACAGAGCAGAGTGAAAGGCACCACATTGAGAGGCGGGCAACGAGGTTATATCGCTCTAAAATACGTACTGATAACGAACCACAAGCCCTATTAAGCCGAAGAAAGAAGCAATCATACCCCAAGATATTGCACTTCAAAATCGTTACTAGAAGCACTGCAAGCGCACTTCCTATCTAGGCAAACCAAACCCGAAAAAAGACCTCCCTCCCGGCTAGCCTTGCAAGAGCGGGGGAATAGAATTGAGCATCAAGACTGCAAGACAGAAGGAAGGTTCCCGCGTGCAGGAAAGCTTTTTCACCATCTATTGGGTATTTGTCTCTATCTCGCTCTCCCAACTCATACTTATGATAGGCGGGCTCAATGCCAGATATTTACCTCTGGAAATCCTTCTCTTTGAATTTCTAGTATTCAGTTGTCTTCCTTGGTTCCACCCTTCCATTCATGAAGCAGATCGCCGGGAAGGCTCTTTCTCAAGCATAAAGCGAGTCCACATGGATGGGGTGCCTCTATCAAGGGTATTGGCGGATAATGGTGCAGCCGTCAATATTCTCCCCATTCGGAAGCTTGGGAAAGAATGAGGAGGACTCTAAACCTAAAACTAGGCAGCCAATAGCTTTTGACTATGTTCTAGTTCAAATAAGAGCTAGACCCGACTTTCTCTTTTATTTCAAATGAATTTATTTGCCAGTTTATGAGCTCACTAAGTCGGAAGCCAACGCTATATCTCTTGCTATGGCTTTTAGCTCGTTTTTGGGATATCTGTTCAGCACACTAATAATGAAGTACCTGACCAAACGGGTAGAACTTCATGATGGATTCGGTCTAACCCTATTGAATTGAAGGAAAAAGTGCAGTTCAAGCACTTTGCTTTGAATCACAAACAGATATTCTAAAGATTCGGCATTCCCGATCTTCTATCTTTCTTGCAGGCATGGAAATCAAACTGGAATGAGACCTTCCTTCTGATTCTGAGATGCCGAGAACCTGGTCTTCTTGTTCACGCCTCAGCTGCTAAAGCTAAAGAAAGAAAGAGATCGTCTTCCCCGAAAGCCTATAAGGAAGGAAGAACTCTCAGTAGGTGCGCGGAGTCGGAGCCCGACATGTTCGCCCGCTGGGCCGAGTGTTCGCCCACTCAGAGTCTTCACCTTTAGATAAAAAAAGAGTCTGCCCCTTAGGTCGCCAAACTACGACGAGAGTTTCGCCTTTTGAAGCGCCAGTCGCGTAGGGCGACCGGGCCAGGCCGAGTCAGAAAGGCTTTGATGACTCAAGGTTCATATTAGGGAAAGGAGAGTGAGGGGAAGAGGGGGCAGCCCTCGGCCCGATCATCCAATTCGCTCCAACAGACAGGCATAGTTCTGTAGTCAAAGCAACTTCGTCACTTTCGTGTACCCATCGGACGGCAGCCCTTTCGGGGGTTCCTTAGGGACCGATTCACTCTGCGTAGATTGACTGAACGCAGAAAGCCTTCCACTGGCAGGCGATCGTGTTTTTCACAGGATTTCTCGTTACTCATGTCAGCATTCTCACTTCTGATATCTCCAGGTGTTGTCACCAAAAACCTTCCCCGATTGACAGAACGTTCCGCTACTGACACTTGAAAAAGCAGCTTTCAAGGTCTCGTCGCTTCGGTGAATCACTTGAGCCCTGATACATTTTCGGTGCCATGGAGCTAGACCAGTGAGCTATTACGCTTTCTTCAAAGGATGGCTGCTTCCAAGCCCACCTCCTGGTTGTCATCGCTCGATCACTTCCTTTTCCACTAAGTGATTGCTTAGGGACCTTAGCGTACGATCTGGGCTGTTTCCCTCTCGACTTTGGATCTTAGCACCCCAAAAGTCTGTCTGTACAAACGATCTAGGCCTGTATTCGGAGTTTCCCTGGGGTTGGTAAGGCGAAATGGGGCCACCCTAGCCCATTGAGTGCTCTACCTCGGGCCATCGACATCATACGCTCTACTGAAATAGATTTCGCGGAAAACCAGCTATATCCGATCTTGGTTGGCCTTTCACCCCTAGCCACAAGTCATCCCCGTATTTTGCCACATACGTGGGTTCGGTCCTCCAAGGCCTGTAAGAGCTCTCTTCAACCTGCTCATGGCTAGATCGATCGGTTTCGGGTCAAATAGGAAGAACTAGAAGATTCCACCTTTGGAAAGCGCCTACACCTAATGGCTTAAGCCGCTGTTCCCATTTCCTCGCTGACCCATCATGCAAAAGGTACGCCGTTAGAGTGAGTGCGCTTTACTAATAGAAAGTCAAGGCTCTAAGCTCCGCTCCTTCGACTGATTGTTCGCATCGGATTTCAGGTTCTCTATTGCACTCCCTAAATAGGGTTCTCTGCATTTAGGAGTGAGGGTTGAGGCTTTCTTTCCTTGTTTTCATCCCTTGTGGCGAACTAGACTGAGAATTGTGTATAGAGAAGAGATGTTTATGTCTTTCTTCAAATGCCTCAGATAGTTGATCGAGAAAGCTGCGCCCAAAGAGCTTAGCAATGTGTAGACTGAAATGGTCTCGCGAAGCTGGTCACCGTTTGCCTAAGATCATTGAAAGCAAATGAAGCAAGCTAGACTTCAAAGAGTAGGGGAGATCTTTATAGTTAATTGACGTTATAATACTAAGAAAACAGCAAATCCTTTACAGCTAGCTCTTCTCCTCTGTTTCGTAAGTGAACGAAAGGCTAACATAAGCTAGAGTTGAACGATCTACTGACCTGCGTGAGATTGAATTCCCTAAACCCTATTCGATTCTAATACACCCGAATTCGCATCAGAAAGAGAGGCTTTGGCCCAGCCATAATGAGATCAATCACGAGTCTTCGCTACAGAAGATTCCTAGGTCGTAGCTTGGAAGTCACCCAGAAATGGAACGTATGACCCAGACTAGATTACGATATTAGGCGAGAGCAACAATCCTCCATTTGGAGATTTGCTTTCTCGAGGAATATTTCAGGTTGTGTCGACCCCCGTTTGATTAATTTCTCGATGGGACAAGAATCACAGGAATTCATTCCAAGGAGTCTCCTTTGAAGCAGACGCCGAAACAAAGGCTCCAAGATCAGTTCTTTCTGGGGCATAATAATCCGTTGAGCCGGGGAATTTCGCTTTCTACTTCAATAGGTGGAGGCTCGGCTCAAGCTTCGGAAGAGGAGTTCATGACTTGTTGAGGCAAATTTGCTCACCTGATGTTGTCCTTTTTGATACACCTTCCGAGGCGATTTTCCCTATCTTTTTAACAAGGATTGTTTCAGAAGTCGAGAGGGAAAGAGATAAGGAGCTAGCCCTTTATAATATTCTTTTTTGAGATGCAAGAAGTCACTAGTACTTAGAAAGAGAAGATGTAAGCAAAGAAGAAGCTTTTGCCACTGTCATCGTAACCGCAGTGTAATAGAGACCGAGTTACCTTATGAGGGAACGAGGGCTGCCTTCTCTCTGTTCACCACCAGTATCCTTATGGGAGCCTCGTTGCTTTTTCATTTCGTGAACTTCATTTGCATGAACTTCACTTCACTCAAATAAAAAGACATATCGAAAAAAGGGAGGAAGTGTTTCACGGGTGTGGAGCACGACTACCGTTCTCTTTATATTTTAAGATATATATACTTCTAGACTGAAAAGGAAGGAGTTTAGTAAAAGGGAGGAAGTGCTTCACGGGTGTGGAGCACGACTACCAGTTACTTTAAACATGAAGATATAGATATTATGATAAGCGGGGATAGACTCTTAGTGAGCACGTCTACCGTACACAAAACGGCAGCTAGACAGTGCGTAACATAGAGAGTCTTTTAATATACTTGAAGTAGCTAGCTTGCTAGCTTACTGGAAGCCCATCTTTCCCGGAACACTCACTAAATCGGGGTCATGGGGGGTTGATAAAAAAAATAACGCAAATTTTTTTGCATTTACTTTATTGTCCCCCCATATCCAATATCTTCTCATCCCGACCATTCCTAAGCTTGCGCAGGAATGGAATAGAGTGATGTCCTTATCTCAAGTAACCCACGACAAAAAACGAGGATTTATCTCGTTTTATTGTCGTTTCAAGGGTACTTTGATCATCACGTCCATTCTTAAGCCTGCAAAGGAATGGGATAGACGTGATGCCCTTATTTTAGTTCACTTTTCTCATCCCGACCATTCCTAAGCTTGCGCAGGAATGGAATAGAGGGTTGCCCTTCTAGAAGTAACCCAATCGACAAAAACAAGGATTTATCTCGTTTTATTGTCGTTTCAAGGCTTATCTTACCATCCCGTCCATTCCTAAGCCAACGAAGGAATGGAATAGACAGGATGCCCTTATTTGAATTAACGTTGTTATTAGCGTCCACATCTTAATTATACCAGAGCGCTAATAACAAGTCTTTTAAAAGCAATCTAGAGGCCCCCTATAAGGCTTTGGATACCGTATGGAGCCACGTCGATCAGTATAGCGTGGGTGCTACATTCCTTATAGGGGAACCACCACCTCCCCGTAAATGTAGGTAACTTTTTACACAAGTCCTTTTCCAAAATAGGTAAGTTTGAGCCTGCTTACCCCAGGCAAAAATGCCCTCATGAAGTGGGGCCTCTAGACTGGGAAACTGTAAGGTCTCGTAGGAGAAAGACAATACGTAGGTAGGCTCCCACGCGGAGTGAAGGTAGCTAGCAAACAAATTAGCCAAGGTATAGTAAACTAAGGTTTTAGTGCAGACAAGGTCAATTCACTCTTTTTTTTGCTCTGACGTCGGAATGCATTAGCGAGTGACCCAGGGGACGAGGTGAGCTCATGGTAGTTCTTTCTTTCGGAGGTAGGGAGTAGAATCCAAGTCCAAAAGCTTGAGGTAGCTGTGTCTGTGTAGTGACTCCGTACCCAGTGTGAGTTGGTTGACTCCAGCTTCCCACGGGCTAACTAGATAACATGAAAAGACTATAAGAAAGTAGGCACCTGGTATCGTCTATAAAGAGAAGGTAATGCGTGCGAATGCATTATGCCCGGTTGAATCAGTTACACCAGCTAACAACACTCTTCACTCCGAGTGGCATAGGCGCGGGAAGACCAGTTAAGGTCTCGTACTATCCCTTGGTTGGGAAGCTAAAAACCATTGATCCGCTGGGAGAGTCACACCAAGAATTGTGTTACCTTAGCTTGTCTATGGGTTCGTATATGCCCTAGACCGTTTATACCGGCTTCTTGGGGAAGATAGAATAAGAAAAACCTGAGGTTTTAAAGCACTTACCAACTCAGAGCGTGTGACCTTAGTTTATAGTTCTATATCGTATGATAAAGACCGGGTGCGAAAGAAAGCTAAGTGGTCTGTGAGTCCCAAAACATCGTGAACCCGATTCACTTGGTGTACAAGTCAAACCGCCATGAGATCCACTCGGCTCATTGGCTCTGAGACCACGGCGCTAAGAAAGAGAAAGAGGAAGCCCCAATCTGTCCTAAAGAGAAATTCCCTTTCTACGTCCAGTTTTTGTTCACCTCATTACAGGACTATATCTTTCCCCTTAGGTTAGCGTTATGATCCGAAGGCGTAGAAGCAGTAGACCTGACCTTGGGTTGGGGAATTGTTTACTCCCACCTGTGCCAGACAACCCCTTTGAGTCTGAGATCCGATCCCTCGACATTATTTTATGTGAAAGAAAGCGCACAACCTTCTGTCCCACGTGTGGATGTCAAGGCAAAGGAGATCTATATCTTCTACGAATACGAAATTCCGCCGCTGGTGGGTTAGGTTTAGACACCGAACACGGAGCTAAAGAAATGACATTCCGGGATTACAGATGAGACCCACGGCTTCGCTCACTCACTTCTCCCCGCTTTGAAAGACCTTGGGGAAGTTATATACTTAGTTATATACGAGACCCCGACCCGATGTTCTGTTCCCAACTCCCACTTAGCTTTCACCAAGTGCTAGTGACCATCCCACCTCGCGGATCAGAAACAGGACTTCCCGCTTCAACCAAAGAGTCAACCCAGCGGGTCTAGATCAGAATAGGCATTTCTTCTATTATGCTCTTTCTGCTAGTGGCTGAATCGCGTGGGGCGTACACTCACTCCTTTGATTCAATCTATATAGAAAGAGAAAGTGTTCCGCTAGACCATTAGGAGCTGGGACCACTACTTATAGGATAGGAGCTAACCTATTCCCACTACTTGACGTATGGGCTTCAAACTCTCAATTACTTATTCTAAGAAAGAGTCTAATTCCGTATTCAGATAGAAACTCTGAGAAAGAAGACCGACTTCGTGCTCCCTAGCTTTTTAGTCACATGCTTAAAACCTGGTTCTCGAACTTACAGTCTATAAGCAACAAGCCAATGCATGAGCAATTTCATTCTCGTGGGACGATAGAGCTCAAATCAATCGAATACCGTTCGTGACCTGACCCAGAGCCACTAGGATCAGTAGGTCAGTCTCATCCCGTGCTTGGACTTGGGCACGAAAGGATAGCTATTCCTTGCATCGTTAAGAGTTATGGCTGACTTCTAGGCTTTCGGGGAAGGGAATGAGCTAGTGCAGAGAATGCCCTGTTAGCTATTTCATCTGTTACCGCTCTTGCTGGAATAACCGGTCGTACTGAATGCCTAAGCGCTGTTCTTGTTCGAGAATCAACTGTGATGCAATTTAATCAGAATCTGTTGTTGCGCTAGAATAAGCTCTGGGACTAGGGCAGATCCTGGTGGAAGGTTTGGTGGAATTGAATCAAGAGTAAACCACCACTAGCAATTGAATCACCAAGCGCTCTTTGACCGAAGATTGCTTCAATTTCTTTTTTTTGGGCATCTGTCTGCTTTAAAAAGTCAGTGAGGCACGAAAGGTATAAGACAACCTCTCCTTATATTCAAAACTAGCTTAATCTGAAACTAGCCTATCCTTATCATCTGTAACTCGCTATCGTAGACTGAAAGCCTCGTAAACTGGATCAATAGGCTATCACAGAGGTAAGGAGGCATAAGTTCAGTCTATCGATAAATCTTTCTTCCCTAAAAAGAAGCCGATCTAAAGCCAGTTCCTTAGTTTCAGGAAGTAGAGCGGGAGTGACTAGCCTTCCTTCAAAGGCCAGATGGGTGCCTTCACCTTTGTAATGACCTTTATCTCGAAAGAGATTAGTAAGGCAAGGTTCTTTCTCGTTGACCATGAATTCTGTAACAAAGGAGCGTAGCGGCAGGCTCGCAGAGCTAAGCCTTCAAGTCCTCTTTCTTGTCTCCGAGGGACTTTTCTTCCTATTCCATTATTTATCCTATTCCCGATCGGATTGAATAAGCTACTCAAATCTCTCTCTTTGCTCTTAGTAATGCTAATGAAATCAATTCCATAGCCAACTCCTCACTCTACTGGGGGCGATGCAAGGTGCGTAGCGGTCTCCCACGGGGCGGTCACTATCTAACTAGTGGATTTTTTTTAATAAGAAATTTTATGCAAGATTCAACCCGATGAAGACTATTCACTTATTTTTTTTTTCTTTTAAATTCTATTTTTCTGGCTTAAAATTTATTTTCTATTGATGGATGAAAACGAAGAAGCCAGATGAGGGTATGTGTAAAGAAAGGTTTGAAGCCAAAAACAAATATTTATATATATGCTTATATATATATATTTATCTCTGCATGTTAGTACATATATATTGTGTGTGTGCGCGTGTGCTTTTGTATATATATATATATATATATACTTATCTATGTATATATGTATACATATATGCATGCGTGAGTATATGTATGCATTCTATATGTGTGTGTTTTCTGTGTATATATATATACTGAGTGTGTGTTGGTTCATAAATATACATATAATTGATACATATATATATAACTATATAAGTGTGTGTGCGTGACTGTATGCATGAAAATATTATGTATGCATATAAATACCTGTGTATGTAAATGGAGTAAAACCCATAATAAAAAATGGGTTGAACTAAAAAAAGTACTAGGGGGCAGAAACCAGAGTATGTATCTTATGAAATAAAATAAAAGAAAAAATGTACATAATAATAATAATAAAGAAAAATATATGTTTAACAGGGAGTTTCGTTGTCATATTAATTCAATTGAAAACGAATTTGAATGTACAAATCAACCTACAAATGGAAAAATAATCAATTAGGCTTGATTTTTTTTGTTAGAGAAAATGAAGAGATAAGTACCTGAATATAATACTTTGTTGAAATATGGGAGGAAGAAGTAAGAGAGACTAATTGAGAAATTCAAAATTTGATTTGTGGTTGATGCTAAAAGCCTTCAAGTACATGGTATTTATAGGTACTACTACTATTACTACTGTTCTTGCTACTATTGTTACTACTACTACTACTATTACTACTATTACTACTACTATTACTACTGTTGTTGCTACTATTGTTACTACTACTACTACTATTACTACTATTACTACTACTATTACTATTGTTGTTTCTACTATTGTTACTACTACTACTACTATTACTACTATTATTAGATTTAAACAATGTATTAAAATCAATAAAATTCCTAAACCGGAGTCGCCCTCAACTCTCTCTCTCACTCCAGACAGTCCTTTCTTTCCCTCTATAGGAAAATTCTAGATATCTTAGACTCTCCCCAAAGCTCACAGGTACAAATAGCCCGCTATCCACTTCCCTTACTTGTCCCCAATAATCTCTCTACTCTTTGTCATCACTCTCCCACTCAAATAGCCATTTATCCCTTTGCTTATATGGTTCCCATCATACTACTACCTACATTTCCCTTGAATTTCAGCATAATTACCATGGCAGCTCCTGTTTCATAACCCATATGTTAACTCATCCTTGGTCTACCCAGTCGCCCCTTTCAGCCACTCCTTTGTAGGTTAAAACACCCTCCCAACAGAATAACCATCTGCTACATATTCTCGGTTTTTAACCTTACCATTTGCAATTCCCTCTTTCACATTCTGGTTTACCTATTTCAGGGTATTTTCCTCACTCTTCAACCTACGTTCAACTTAATTTTTCCCACTCATAGTCCCTAAGTGCTCATTTTCTTCTACTTAATAATTTTATACTAATATACCTCCAATCTGCATGCCCACATAGTAACCAAAATAATAATATCAACAACCATTCCACGCACATTCTATTTTCACATACTTGCAATCCTTTGGGATTTTCCACCACTCTATTTTCCAACTCAGAATATACCATTTTATATTGAATGTCAAACACATATTTAACTATAACAGCTCAAACTCTCATATAGAGTCCTAACCATACGCATACCATATGATGATAAAATAATCTATAAAAATACTTATGCGCAATAAATTTTAAAATAATAAAAAGTACATTCCTTGCATACTTAGCTCAAAATATCTAATATCCATGAGAAATGTCTAAACTCTAAAATAAACACTCACTAAAAACGAAATCATTAACATTAAGTATTGTTCGAATTAAAATAAAAATTAAACGATCTTCTAGCAAATCTTTCACTGTTCAGGAGTGAGGTTCTGAATATCCTGATCTAAAAAAATGAATAATAAATAGGGTTTGCTTAATATGCTTAATAAGCATGTAAGTACAACAAATAATAAGATAATTTGTCCAAGTTGGTAGAAAACATAAAACTACAGACGAAGATGGTTTAACACTTTTCTCTTTAATTTAGAAAGCATGTGGTATCTACACCTAAACTCATTAACCAAATCTTATAAACCATTTTCTTTAGTAAACATTCAAAATTTATTATTTCAGTATCATAACTCAAGGTATAAATAGTTCAATAAATAGCATAATTTAGTATTCAGTATCAGAATTTAGACAATAAGCAGTTCAGTAGATATTAAATTAGTATTTCAGTATTATAAACATTACACATGACTCTTTATTTATTCTTATCGATTTATATCCTATTAACAATAGTTTCATCGTGGGATGCCATTTCTGTCGGTATTAACGAGAGCAGTAAGGATCCTCTCTACGATGTGAATACGTTATAGTTTAGTTCATAGTTTATAGTTTGTAGTTTACAGTATTCAGTTTACTGTTTCACAATACTTGTCGCTTTGTCACATTTTGTTAAAGTCGTATCCACAGATAGGGTTCACCACAGTCACACGACAAAAGGATATACACAAACCCACCCCTCGATGATACTGGTTAAATGAATTTTCCAAATTTTTTAATGTCTATTTATTTATTTTAACTCTCTAATAAATTTTCTAATTTTTACATACTAGAACTATTCACCAGCCTAGATTCTTCTACATATCGTTAATATATTCTCAATTACATAACAACCAGTACCTATACGAATTCAGTTACCAAAACATAGATAAATAATTGATCAGCAATTTCAGTAGTAAACATAAATCAGAACACAACAATCAATAGTAAAATATTGTCAGAATCCTGCACCTAATTATCAATTATTAAACATCATAGTTTTAGTATCTTAGAAAGATTAAACCTTATTTGTAATCGCTTATGCACTTACCTGATTTTCATCTAAATCTTGTTCGTGAAATTATCTGTAATGTACAAGATCAACTTGTTTAAGTGATATATGTTCGGGTTAGTAATGAATTGGTTATCCCCTAATTTCAAACATCCATGTCAAGACTTATTCCTAATTCTAAACCGGATAAATAATTTATTACATTAAAATTAAAGAGGATTAATTAACCCTAAATGTAAAACAGTAAACCATTAGGGTTTTTGAACTCACCTATCCGAACCAGGTTCCTACCAATCACTGCACGCAACCACCAGAAGTCCATGTGCCTCCACACGCATCTCCACCGGATCACCATGCGCTACCGTTGTTCGTCGTCGATGGCCGCTATGGATTGGCCAAAATTCACCGTATTGCACTTCGCACCCTAGATCTGACATAGATTTGGTGGAATCGTGTAGATTTGGTGGAATCGTGCTGAAGGGAGCCACAGAACAGCAAAACACATGTCGAGCTACCGCACAAATCGTCTTCTTCTCATGCGCACAGTTGTGTGTAGCACCAGACTCTCCTCTGCCTTTTTCTTCTTCTTCTTCTTCCTCTCCTCTCTCGGTTTCCAATTGATGGTAATCGTAGCCCTTCTCTCTCTATCTTTCTCCCTCTCTATCTTTCTCTCTCTCTCTTTTTCTCTCTCTTTCTCTCTCTATCTCTTTCTCTCTCTTCCTACAATGATTTCCTTCCCTCCTTTTACATTTTATAGGGAGGGGCGAAAGGAGTCCTGCACGACTCTTCTTCCTCGGCGTGCAGGTCTCCTCTTCTTTCTTTTTGGCCGGTGACAGAGATATACACACTTCTACCTCTTCACCTTTCCCGACCAAAGGTAAACACGCCTGTGTTTTTTTTGCCTAAAACAATGCCATTTTGGGGTCTCCCAAAATGACGTCATTTTAGTTTGTTACATAGGCGATCATTGTCTGGCCACTCACATAACCCATCACAACATTCAGTTTTGTGGACGGTTTTTCTAGGTCAATAAATAAGTAGTAGTATATTTAATATCACAGTATTACACCTATTCCAGCCACAAGTTGGTCATCCACTTACGCAACACATTTAATAACCTACATCAAGTTAAAGCATTACACAGTAAAAAAAATCAGTAGATAATGTGACAAGGAAATGATGTGAAATCTAACCTATATTTGGCCACCCACACACACATAACTATTAACACAACATACAGCTCACAAATGGAATACACAATTGTTAATAATACAGCAGATGAGGTACACCATTTTCACACACTTTCTGGCCACCAACTGGCCACACACCCACACAAAGTCAATCCACACACCAAAAATAGCAACCCATGTTTCCTTAGAAAGGTTTTCGATTTAACAACATAGTCTCCTAGAAGGCCGTCTAATTCCTCTTTTATTTGTAATTTAACTTAATATCTTTTTTATTCTCAATTTCATTTATTATTCCAAAAACTTTGTTATCATATTACTTTACCACTTTGGTCAGTGATTCATAATTTAATTGTCTATTTATTTTATTTATGTAATTTTTAAATGTACTTACTTTTGTTCTCCATTTGCTTTATTAAGGTATTATTATTATTTTACTATTCTTTTATTTTCAATTTATTGTTCTTATGACCTTCTTTGTTGATTAATTTTATTAGTGTTTAAACAAGTTTAGTGGCAGACTTATACTTACCTATGTGTTTCTCTTGGTCTACCAAGTTCTTGACTTTAATTTATTTTAAATCACTAAGCTTGTGATTAAAATTTCAAAATCATTTTTCATATTCAATTATTGGTTATTTCCTTCATTTCTTTTATTTTTCCATATATACATACATATGCTTATATATATATACATCCACAGCACACAGATTTATATTCTTAAAAAAATTTTGTACATGTAACTACGCCCATATAAATATACTGGAATGACTCGTACTCTAGATGGAGTCACAAGCATCCATGCATATCAACCACAAATTGATACTAAGTCGAATTAACATAAAATGCGGAAAAATTAACTTTGTCTATGACTTTTTCCCTTACAACATTGGTGAAATTTAAAATAGTTAGCCCGTGACATGAGATGTTAACAGTTTCAAAAAGGCAGATAACGGCTTAGAGTTTGAAAAATTAAGTCGACATTAAGTTATGTTAACATATATCCTCCACACCCTATAGATCTCATTATTCCGGCTAATCTTGAGTTTTTTGCTTGGTTTTCGTGCTTTAAAAAATGGAAATAAATGAACTGTACATGCTCAATAAAAACAATTTAATACCCAAACCTCCAAGACTAATAATCGAATACCTCTCTTCTCTTTTTTCAATACTCTCGTACTTCTTCAATCTTTTATTTGTAGTGGCCATAGCTAATAGTATTGTTAAATGGTTACAATTACGACTATAGTTTTATTTTCTCTATTTACAGTGACAATGCACACCCATTGTTTTCATAATGTACTACAATAACATCAATACAATATTCAATAATACAGTATGGTTTATGCTTATAATCATAGAACAACACACTTCACAAATTGACTTTAATACAATATAGTTTACTGAAAGGGTTTTCATGATAGAAGGCTGACATTTTGGAAAAAATCATTTAGGGTCCTAAAAACTAGAAAATAGGATGAATGGCTAAAATTAACCTGAAAGAATAAATCAGATATGATAAAGAGAGAGGGACAACTGAATGTAAATTAATTTAAAAATAAAAAAATGGAAAAGTATGAATGAACATTGGAGACAGAAAATAGATGGGAAGTCAGGGCTTGTTTTGAGGGAGCTCAAGGGGAGGAAACAACAGAATATAGGTTTTGTTTGTAATGATTTAGAAATGAAATTTATAATAAGTGATAGGTGTTTGAGGGAGAGAACGGATGGAGTGATATGGGAATAAATGGAAAGGGTTGCAAGGCAGAAAAAGGGAAAGGAATTGGACGGCCTTCTAGGGGACTATGGTGTTAAACCAAAAACCTTCTTAAGGAAACATGGGTTGCTATTTCTGGTGTGTGGATCAACTTTGCGTGGGTGTGTGGCCAGCTGGTGGCCAGAAAGTGTGTGAAAATGGTGCACCTCATCTGCTGTATTATTAACAATTGTGTATTGCATTTGTGAGTTGTATGTTATGTTAATAGTTATGTGTATGTGAGTGGCCAAATATCGGTTAGATTTCACATAATTTCCTTGTCACATTATCTACTGATTTTCTTTACTATGTAATCCATTAACTTGCTGTAGGTTATTAAATGTGTTGCGTAAGTGGATGGCCAACTATTGCAGTAGTAGTGAGAGTAACAATAGCAGCAGTAGCAATAGCAGTATTAGCAATATTAGTAGTAACAGTTGTAGTAGCAGTAATACCAGTAGTAGTAATAGTAATAGTAGTAACAACAGTAGCAGTGGCAGCTGTAGTAGTAGTAGTACCATTAGTACTAGTAGTAGTAGTAGTAGTACTAGTACTATAAATACCCACGTACTTGAAATCTTTTAGCATCAACCACAAATCAAAACTTGAGTTTCTCAATTAGTCTCTCTTATTTCTTCCTCTCATATTTCAACAAATTATTATATTCAACTAGTTTATCTCTTCATCTTTTCTAATAAAAATAAATCAAGCCTAATTGATCATGTTGCCATTTATTGGTTGATTTATACATTTAAATTCTTCTTCAATTGAATTAATATGGCAACAAAACTTTTATTTTCTTTATTTAAATTAATTAATTAATTCAAGTAAGGAAATCTGAAAAAAAATACAGAATAGTTAATAATACTAATAAAATAAACTAAGTTTTTTATAGTGTTACATATAATGCAGTAGTAGTAGCAATAGTACTAACAGCTGTAACAACAATAACAATAGCAGTATTAGCAGCAGCAGCAGCAGTAGCAGTAGTAGTAGCTGTAGTAGAAATAATAACAGTAGTAGCAGTAACAGTAGTATCAATAGTACATGTTGTAGTAGTAGTAGCAGTAGTAACAACAGTTAAAATAACAGTAGTAATAGCAGTAGCAATAGTATTAATAGTAGTAGTAGTATTAGTAGTAGTAATGCTATTATTTATAAATACTCAAGTACTTTAAGGCTTTTAGCATCAACAACAAATCAAAACTTGAGTGTCTCAATTAGTCTCTGTTACTTTTTCCTCTCATATTTCATCAAATTATTATATTCAGCTATCCTATATCTTCATTTTTTCTAACAAAAATAAATGAAGTCTAATTAATCATTTTTCTATTTATAGGTTGATTTATACATCAAAAATCTTCTTCAATTGAATTAATATGACAACGAATTTTTTTTTTCTCAATTAAATTAATAATTAATTCAAGTAAAGAAATATAAAAAAAATATTGGATAGTTAATAATGCTATTAAAATAAATTTAATTTTTTATGTTATTACGTATAATACAGCAGTAATAGCAGTAGTAACAATAGTAAAAATAGTAGCAGTAGTAGCAATAGCAGTAGTAGTAGCAGTAGTAATAATGATAAAAGTAATAGTAGCAGTAGCAATAGCAAAAATATTAGTAGTAGTAGTAGCATTAGTAGTACTAGTAGATTAGTAGTAGTGGTATTAGTAGTAGTAGTAGTAGTAGTAGTAGTAGTAACAGTAGTAGTAATGGTAGTAGTACCTATAAATACCCATGTACTTAAAAGCTTTTAGCATCAATGACAAATCAAAGCTTGAGTTTCTCAATTCATCTATCTTATTCTTCCTCTCATACTTTAACAAATTATTATATTCAACTAGCCTATCTCTTCATTTTTTCTAACAAAAATAAATCAAGGCTAATTGATCATTTTGTCATTTGTATGTTGATTTATACATTCAAAATCTTCTTAAATTGAATTAATCTAACGATAAAATTTTTTTTCCTCATTTAAATTAATTAATTAATTTAAGAAAATTTGGAAAAAATCGTGGATAGTTAATAATACTATTAAAATAAACTACATTTTTTGTGTTATTACACATTATGTAGTAGTAGTAGCGATAGTAGTAATAGTAGCAGTAGCAGCAATAGTAGCAGAAGTCAAGTAATATTAGTAGCAGTAGCAGTAGTATTAGTAGTACTAGTAGTAATAGTAGTAGTACCTATAAATACGCTTTCAACGACAAATCAAAACTTTAGTTTTTCAATTAGTCTCTCTTACTTGTTCATCTCATGTTTTAAAAAATTATTATATTCAGCTATCCTATCTCTTCATTTTTTCTAACAAAAACAAATCAAACCTAATTGATTATTTTTTCATTTGTAGGTTGATTTGTACAATTAAATTCTTCTTCAATAAAATTAATATGGCAATGGAACTTTTTTTTTCTCATTTAAATTAATTAATTAATTTTAATTAAGGAAATCTAAAAAAAATTAGATAGTTAATAATACTATTAAAATAAACTAATTTTTTTTAGTGTTACATATAATGCAGTAGTAGTAGCAGTCGTAATAGCAGCAGTAGCAACAGTAGTAGTAGCAGTATTAGCAGCAGTAGTAGTAGTAATAGTGGTAGTAATAGTAGTAGTAGTAGCCATAGCAATTGTAGCAATAGTAGTTGCTGTAATAGTAATTGTAGTAATAACAGAAGTAAAAGTAACAATAGTAATAATAATAGTAGTAGTATTAGTAGTAGTAGTAATAGTATTAGTAGTAGTAGTAGTAATAGTAGTATTAGTAGTAGTAGTAGTAGTAGTAGTAGTAGTAGTAGTAGTAGTAGTAGTAGTACCTATAAATACTCATGTACTTGAAGGCTTTTAGCATCAAGCACAAATCAAAACTTGAGTTTCTTAATTAGTATCTCTTACTTCTTTCTCTCTTATTTCATCAAATTATTATATTTAGCTAGCCCATCTTTTCATTTTCTCTAACAAAAACAAATGAAGCCTAGTTGATCATTTTGTCATTTGTTGGTTAATTTGTACATTTAAATTCTTCTTCAATTGAATTAATATTACAACGAAACTTTTTTTTCTCATTTAAATTAATTAATTAATTCAATTAAGAAAAGTTAAAAAAAATATTGGATAGTTAATGATGTTATTAAAATAAACTATATTTTTTGTGATGTTACATATAATGCAGTAGCAACAGTAACAATAACAATATTAGCAGTAGTAGTAGTAACAATGCTAGTAGGAGCAGTAGTAGTAATAAAAATAGTAACAATAGTAGTAATGGTAGTAGCAGTAGCAGTAGCAACAGTAGTAACAGCAGCAGTAGTAGTAGTGGTAATAAAAGTAGTAGAAATAATAGTAATAGTAGTAGTACTTATTGTAGTAGTAGTAGCAGTGATAACAGTAGTAAAAGTAATAGTATTAATAGTAGTAATAGTATTAGTAGTAATATTAATAGTAGTAGTAGTAGTACCAGTATCTATAAATACTCATGCACTTGAAACTTTTAACATCAACCATAAATCAAAACTTGAGTTTTTCAATTAGTCTCTCTTATTTCTTCTTCTTATATTTCAAAAAATTATTATATTCAGCTAGCCTATCTCTTTATTTTTTCTAACAAAAAAAATCAAGCCTAATTGATCATTTTAACGTTTGTAGATTGATTTATACATTCAAAATCCTCTTCAATTGAATTAATATGACAACAAATTTTTTTTTTTCATTTAAATTAATTAATTAATTCAATTAAGAAAATTTAAAAATGCTGGATAGTTAATAATACTATTAAAATAAATTACATTTTTTGTGTTATTACATATAATACAGTACTAGTAGCAGTAGTAATAGCAGTAGTAGTAGCAATAGTATTAGTAGTAGTAGTAGCATTTGTAGTAGTAGTAGTACCTATAAATACCCATGTACTTGAAGGCTTTTAGTATCAATCACAAATCAAAACTTAAGTTTCTCAGTTAGTTTGTCTTACTTCTTCCTTTCATATTTCAACAAATTATTATATTCAGCTAGCTTATCTCTTCATTTTTTCTAACAAAAACAAATTAAGCCTAATTGATCATTTTATCATTTGTAGGTTGATTTGTACATTCAAATTCTTCTTCAATTGAATTAATATGACAACAAAAATTTTTTTATTCATTTAAATTAATTGATTAATTAAAGTAAGAAAATCTGAAATAAAAATATTGGATAGTTAATAATACTATTAAAATAAACTAGATTTTTTATTATGTTACATATAATGCAGTAGTAGTAGCACTAGTAGCAGTAGTAGTAATAGCAATAACAATATTAGCAGCAGTAGTAATAATAATAGTGGTAGTATAAGTAGTAGTAGTAGTAAAAATAATATCAGTAGTATTAGTATTAGTAGTAATAGTAGTACTAGTACTAGTACCTATAAATACAGATGTACTTAAAAAGCTTTTAGCATCAACCACAAACCAAAACTTGAGTTTCTCAATTAGTTTTTCTTACTTCTTCCTCTCATATTTCAACAAATTATTATATTCAGCTAGCCTATTTCTTTATTTTTCTAACAAAAATAAATCAACCGTAATTGATTATTTTGCCATTTATAGGTTAATTTATACATTCAAAATCTTCTTCAATTGAATTAATATGACAACAAAAAATTTTTCCTCATTTAAATTAATTAATTAATTCAAGCAAGAAAAGTTAAAAAAATGTTAGATAGTTAATAATTCTACTAAAATAAACTATATTTTTTGTGTTATTACATATAATGAAGTAGTAGTAGCAGTAGCAGCAGTACTAATAATAGCAGTAATAGTAGTAGCAGTAGTATTAGTAGTAGTAGTAGCATTTTTAGTAGTAGTAGTAGTAGTAGTAGTAGTAGTAGTAGTAGTAGTAGCAGCAGCGGTAGAAGTAATAATAGTAGTAGTAGTAACAGTAGTATTAGTAGTAGTAGTAGCATTTGTTGTAGTAGTAGTAGTTATAAATACCCATGTACTTGAAGGCTTTTAGCATCAACCACAAATCAAAGTTTGAATTTCTCAATTAGTCTCTCTTACTTCTTCTTCCCATATTTCAACAAATTATTATATTCAACTACCTTATCTCTTTATTTTTTCTAACAAAAATAAATCAAGGCTAATTGGCAAACTCAATCAATTATACATATCTATAAAGTCATAAAATACCATTTTATCATTTATTAGGCTTTAATGCCGTGATAGGAAATAGGGTAAGAGATCCTTACTTGTTTTGGGGTCTGAAATCGGCTCTACAGTGCGCCTATGGGCCATCCCTAAATTCTCTAAATTTTCTGCGGGAAACTGAAATGCACTACCGGTACCTGTACGTATCCCAAAAAACCCAAAATCATACCTAGGGCCCCTTTTTGGCCAATATTGAAATTTTGGCACGGCAGCTCTGCCGTGCTCTGGCGACGGCACCGCTGCCCGCAGCGGCAATCCGCCTCGGGTTGGCCGTTTTCGGCCGAATTTGGCCAAACTTGCATTGGTTCCTGCGATAAAACAACCCTAGGGCCCTTGGTGGGCCAAAAAATATGAAAAACTGAGACTTACCGGCGGCGGAGCTCTCGAGTGCGGCGGCTTCTCTAGCGCGAGTCGCGTTTTGATGTTTTGCTTCGGTCAACCTGTAGAGAAAAGAACGGTGATCATAGTGGTATAAAAATTGCATCAAACGGAAACCGTAAAGGGCCTCATCGGAGGCAAAAATCGAAGGAAGCGGCGGCGCTGCCGCTAAACTTCGGCGGTGTTTTTCGGGCGATTGGCCGGTGGTTTGGCTTCGATTTGGCCATAGGTGGATTCAGCATCGAAAAAATAGCCAAAGGAAGAAACTTTACCTCGATTGGCAGTCGAAAAACCCTCCGGTGCGGTGGCGGGTGGCGGCGGTCGGCTCCTCCGACGTCTGGTTCTTCTTCTTCGGCGAGGCACTAGTGGCTAGGGTTTGGGGTCGGGTGTGGGTGAGGTTATTTATAACCTTCCCCTTTTAATCTCAGCTGTCCATCATGTTTTAATCTGAGCCGTCCGATCGCGATTAAAATGGGAATAAATCTGGGCCGTCCATCGCGATGCGGTCTAGGCCGTCCGTGCGTGATTCAATCTAGGCCGTCCGCACGCATGAGATCTGGGCCGTCCGTGTGCATGAGATCTGGGCCGTCCACAAGCGTGAGATCTGGACCGTTTGATCGAGTGCACGCGGATCGCTCATGTGGCTCCGTCCGCGTGGTCTCCTGCGTCGGCTTCCTTGCCACGCGGCGTGTTCTGGTTGGCCGGGGCCACCGACTGGGCTGCTAACGTGGCTACTGACGTGGCACAACTTTCCTAAATTGCGTTTTGACCCCTGATTTCTGATTTTCTTTTCAAAAACACCCCCATAATCCAAATTTTCACCCTTTTTTTTCAAAATCAATTTAAATTAAATCCCAAAAATAATTTTACCCTATTTTATCATTATTATTATTTTTATTTTCATTAAATTAAATTAAATTAAATTAAAATATTGTAAATTAAATATTAAAAAATTAAACTAAAATTCTAATATATATAAAAATAATAACAAAAAAAAAATTATAAATTGGGTGTTACAACTCTCCCCCTCTTAAAGAAATTTGGTCCCCCAAATTTGCCTCTTACTCTTGGTCGAACAAATGGGGATACTGGGCTCTAAAATCTGATTCTAACTCCCAGGTAGCCTCCTTGGGCGTGTGGTTCTGCCACACGACCTTTACAAATAATATTTCCCGATTGCGGAGTATCCTACTCTTTCGGTCCGTGATACCGACTGGTACTTCTTCATAAGATAAGTCCTCTTGGAGTGGAAGTGGTTCGTGAGCCAAGACATGAGAGGGGTCTGGGTTGTACTTACGTAGCATGGATACGTGGAACACATTGTGAACTCTGGAGAGCTCTGGAGGCAATGCTAGTCTGTAGGCAGCAGTACCAATCCTGTCTAAGATTTCAAAAGGTCCAATAAATCAGGGGTTCAATTTTTTCCTCCTATCGAACCTACTAATTCCCTTGAAAGGAGTGACCTTAAGAAACACCCGGTCGCCCTTCTCAAATGCTAGATCTCTCCTCTGGGTATCTGCATAACTCTTCTGCTTACTCTGAGCTGTCTGAATGTTCTTTCTGATTTTAACTATTTTAGACATGGTCTCCTCTACCAACTCCGGGCCGAACAATCTTCTATCGCCTACTTTTTCCCAACAAATCGGTGATCTGCATGGGCGCCCATATAACGCCTCATACGGAGCCATGCCGATGCTCGCTTAGTAGCTGTTGTTGTAGGCAAACTCTATCAAGGTAGATGGTCGTCCCAATGACCCCCATAGTCAAGGACACATGCCCGGAGCATATCCTCAAGCGTACGAATTGTCCTTTCTGATTGTCCATCAGTTTGAGGATGGAAGGCAGTACTGAGAGACAACTCTGTTCCCATGGCTTGCTGAAAGCTACTCTAAAATCGAGAAGTGAACCTGGGGTCCCTGTCGGATACCACTGTCACTGGAACTCCATGCAATCTGACTATTTTTCGGATATACATTCTTGCCAACTTGTCCAAGGGGCCGGTCATCCTGATGGCCAAGAAGTGGGAAGACTTGGTAAGTCGGTCAACAATTACCCAGATGACGTCATGTCCTGAATGTGCCTTGGGTAGTCCCGATACGAAGTCCATGGTGATGTGTTCCCACTTCCACTCTGGGATCGGTAAAGGCTGAAGTAGCCCACCCAGGCACTGATGCTCTCCCTTGACCTGCTGACATACCAAGCATTTGGATACAAAGTCGGGTATGTCTCTCTTCATCCCATTCCACGAAAACAGGGGTCGCATGCTTTGGTACATTTTGGTGCTTCCAGGATGCATGGCAAACTTCGAGCTGTGGGACTCTGTCATGATGTCTCTTTTTAACTCACTGTCATTTAGAACACACACTCTGTCTTAGAACCGGAGTAACCCATCGGCAGATACTCAAAATTCTGAGCTCGCTCCCTGTTCTGTATTAATTCTGCGGGCTACTAGGGCGGGGTCGACTGACTGGGCTTTCCTTATTCTCTTGATTAACTCGGGCTGGACTGTCAGGCGGCCCAAACATGTGACTCTCCTCAAGTCCTAAAGTGGAACCTGTTGTGTGGCCCTAATTTGCCTGCATTCTGAAACCATCAAATGGGCTAAGATACCTACACTTTTCCTGCTGAGAGCATCCGCTACCACCTTGCCCTTACCCGGATGGTATAAGATATCACAATTATAGTCCTTAAGGAGTTCCATCCACCTTCTCTGACGCATGTTAAGATCCTTCTTGGTGAATATATGTTTTAAACTCTTATGATCGGTATAGATCTGAAAGGTCTCTCCGTACAAGTAGTGGCGCCAGGTTTTTAAGGTGTGTATGATTGCGGGAAGCTCCAAGTCGTGGGTGGGATAATTCTTCTCATGATTCTTTAACTGCCTGGACCCATATGCTATGACCTTTCCATGCTGCATCAGGATACAACCCAGGCCTAGATAGGAGGCATCACTATAAATTGTATATCCCCCCGATCCACTCGGTAAAGCCAGTACGGGTGCAGTAGTTAGCCACTTCTTTAATTCTACAAAACTTCTTTCGCAGTCCTCATTCCACTCAAATTTGGCATTCTTCTTTATGAGTCAGGTTAGGGGAGCTGCTAGGTTGGAGAACCCTTCAACAAACCTGCGGTAATAACCTGTCATCCCCAGAAAACTCCAGATTTCCTTAATTGATGTCAACTTCTCCCAACCAAGTACCGCTTCAACCTTTTCAGGATTCATTGATACTCCTTCCTTCGATATAATGCGTCCTAGGAAGGCGGTCTGCTCAAGTCAGAATACACACTTACTCAACTTTGCATATAACTTCTTCTTTCTGAGGACCTGCAAAACTTGGGCAAGATGGTGAGCATGTTCTTCTCTGGTTTTTGAGTAGACTAAGATGTCATCGATGAACACAATAACAAATTGATCCAAGAACTCTCTGAAGACCCTGTTCATCAGATCCATAAAGATTGCCGGGGCGTTGGTTAGCCCAAATGGCGTGACCAGGAACTCATAGTGTCCGTACCTGGTTCGAAAGGTCGTCTTGGGGATGTCTTCTGTTCTTATCTTCACCTGATGGTAGCCTGATCGCAAGTCTATTTTAGAGAAGACCTGTGCACCCTGCAACTGATCGAAGAGGTCATCAATTCTGGGAAGGGGATATTTGTTCTTGACCGTAACCTTGTTCAATCCTCTGTAATCAATACACAATCTCAACGTTCCATCTCCCTTCCTTGCAACAGTGACTTCGACACCCCAAGGGGACACACTGTGTCTACTAAAACCACTGTCTTGCAATTCAGTTATCTGTTTCCTAAGCTCTTCCATCTCAATGCGGCTCATGCGGTAATGAGCAACCGAAATGGGCTGGGTGCCTGGCTGTAAGTCTATAGTGAATTCGACTTCCCTGTCCACTGGCAGTCTAGGTAGTTCGTCCGAAAACACATCTGAAAAGTCTCAGACTACCGGAATCTCTTGGATACAAATTTCCTTCTTGGGCTTGCCTAGTTAGAGAAAATAACAAGATTAAGGTACTAAAAAAATTAAGAAAACTTACCATCAAGGAATAGGTATTAAATGATTTTATTATTTGTAAATGGCTCCTCGTTGGGAGGATTAAATACAACCTTCTTGTTAAAGCAATCTATGGTGGTGTGATACGCCGCTAGCCAATCCATTCTTAAGATTACATCAAAATTTCCCGTGTCTAAACTTATCAGGTCTACACTCAGTTTCTTATTTGCTATCTCCACGGCACAAGCCCTGTAGATAACTTCCCCTGGTAGTGTTTCACCCCCAGCAGTAGACACAAACAACAATGAATCAAGTTTATCAGGTGATACATTAAGTTTGGAAGCAAAAACATGTGAAACAAAAGAATGCGATGCATCAGTGTCAAATAAAACATGAGCAATATGGTCACAGATAGTGTACATACTTTGTACCACATCCGGGTCGGCGTCAGCGTCCTGCTGGGTAAGGTTGTAAACGCTGCCCTGAAAAGGAGGTCTTCCTTGGTTCTGGTTCCTCGGGCACTCTCTCGCATAGTGTCGGGCACTGCCACATATGTGACAGGTGTTGTTGAGGTGGTAGCATGGTCGGTCCCTGTGATCTCTGCCACAGTGCTGGCAGATCTTTCCACGTGCTGCCCCTAGAGCCTGAGGAGGGGCCTGAATCACTGGTCTGAGCCTCTTATTTGGTTGGACCGGCGCAGTGGGTGCTGGTCTGTGGGGTGGAGCTGAGGGTCGGTGACTCCCTGCTAATTGAGGACGGGTGTTGAAACTCCTCTCCACAATTTGTGCATTTGCTAGAACGGCTGAGTATGTCTTGAGCTCCAGTACCAATAAGTGTTGCTTGATTTCTGGGTGGAGGCCCCACTAGAATCTCCTGACCTTCTTTCCCTCATCCATCAATGTCTCCGGGGAGTATCGGCCCAACTCTAGGAACTTACTAACATATTCTGATACCGTCATGTTTCCCTGGACCAGCTGAACAAACTCCATCTCCTTCAGGTGTCGGATGTGCTTAGGGAGATACTCCGCATGGAAGGCCGCTAAGAACTACTCCCAGGTGGCTGGTATAGGTAGGGTGGCCTGCTTGAGCTCCCACCAACGACCTGCTTCCCCTACCAGCATGTAGGAAGCAAGGGCAGCTCTCTGCTCGGGAACCACTCCCAAGGTCTTGAAAGCTCTCTCAGTCTCTGCCAACCAGTACTGGGCATCTTCAAAAGAGGATCCCCCTGCAAAAGTGGAAGGGTTCAGTCTCCTGTACCTCTCTATGTAGCCCTGATCGATTAAGGAAGGAGCTAGGTCCCGTGGAAGAGGGACTGGGCCCGGTTGGGAATAAACTGGGGGGCCCTATGGTGGCACCTGCTGATATGGTGGGGGCACCTGATTGTATTGTGGCGGTGCCGGGCAGTACGGTGGCTGGGGCATTGGTTCATACTGCGACGGTGGTGCCGGGTGGTACTGTGGGGGAGCAGGCTCGTGCCGGGGTAGCTCGGGATCGGTTTACTGTAGCAGTGGCTCAAACCGTGGTAGTGGGGGAGGTTCGGGTAACTCCTTTCTCTCCTCTCGACCTTGTTGGGCGGCCATGATCCTTTCCAGCATCTCAAATATTCTGTCCACATCTTCCCGAAGTGAATCATCCCGGGCTGTTCGGTTTAGTGGGGGTCTTCCTCTCCTCATTTCTTTGCACCTGCATTTCACACGGAAGAGTTGAGTAACGATTTATTAGTGGGTATTTCTCTAAGCATTATTGTGTAAGGGATGAGTCCGAGGAACGCGGCTCTGATACCAACTGTAACGACCTCAGAAATTTAAATGAAGATGTATGTACAAAAAAAAATCTTAAATGCGGAAGCAAAATAAAAATTTGATTAACATCCCTTACACAATAACCAAAAACATATTCAACATATGAAAGAATAAGCTGATTAAAAGAAATACTCGAAATAAAAACTATAAATAGAACTATAAAGTCTCTAGACGTCTAACTCGCCATCTTCCTGTGGAACGGGATGGGAAACCACGTCTTCCTGATCTGAAATGGTTAAGTAAGGAATGAGCTACACTAGCCCAGTAAAGACATCACACTATCTCACTGTCACAGAAGTAAAGGTTGGTAGAAAACAAAAACAACCAATGGAGCATAATTTATAACAAACTCATTTATTAATAATAAAAACCTTTACTGTCCACTTACATCGGTGAGATTTGTGAAAATAACATATGAAGACAATAGCATTATAACCATCATAAAATCATATACACTTAGTAACATAGCACATGTCATACTTTTGCACTTCAATAATCAGGCAACAAATTTATTTTTTTACCAGCCTACTAGTATCCATGGGGATCCATAAGGGGTCCCCGCTATACGTGAACCATTAACATTAATAAGCTGATTCTAGGGCCGTCCCCATACCCCGTCCAGTATGGACGCAAAAACCATAAACCTCAATATCCCATCCGGTATGAGGGTGAAACGGGCTGTCCCCATACCCCGTCTGGTATGGGCGCTAAAACACATAAGGTCTCCATACCCCGTCCGATATGAGAGACCATGTTCCCGGTAGGGTTCCCTACAGATCCGGTCCGTCCACCATCTCCCAGGATATCTAGTCAGGTTGTCCACATTATCCATTTGTCACTTCACATAACTTTTTTTCCATTTTCCTTGGTCTCAATTTTCCAATCATACACAAACACGTAAACCAATAATAACACCAAACAAAACAACACAACATCGGGTTCACCATAATTCAAACCATAATAAAAGAAACTATGATTTATGCATACGAAACCATAAAATAAATACATCAAATACCATACTGCATTTAATACTGAAAAATAGATCAAACAACAACTGACAAACAATATATCAGATTCGAGCTCTATTGGCAACCTCAATCAATTATACATATCTATAAAGTCATAAAATACCATTTTATCATTTATTAGGCTTTAATGCCGTGATAGGAAATAGGGTGAGAGATCCTTACTTATTTCGGGGTCTGAAATCGGCTCTACAGTGCGCCTAAGGCCGTCCCTAAATTTCCTGAATTTTTTCTGAGAAACTGAAACGCACTACCGGTACCTGCACGTGTCCTAAAAAATCCCAAATCAGACCTAAGGCCCCTTTTTGGCCAATATCAAAATTCCAGCACGGCGGCTCCGCCGTGCTCCGGCAATGGCACCGCCACCTGCGGCGGCGATCCGCCTCGGGTTGGCCGTTTTCGGCCAAATTTACATTAGTTCATGCGATAAAACAACCCTAGGGCCCTCGGTGGGCCAAAAAATCACGAAAAACTGAGACTTACCGGCAGCGGAGCTCTCGGGTGCGGTGGCTTCTCCGGCGCGAGTCGCGTTTTAATGTTTTGCTCCGGTCAACCTGTAGAGAAAAGGACGGTGATCACAGTGGTATAAAAATTGCATCAAACAGGAACCGAAAAGGGTCTCATCATTGGCAAAAACCGAAGGAAGCCGCGGCGGTGCCGCTGGACTTCGGTGGTGTTTTTCGGTCGATTGGCCGGTGGTTTGGCTCTGATTTGGCCATAGGCAGATTCAGCATCGAAAAATGAGCCAAATGAAGAAACTTTACCTCGTTTGGTGGTCAGAAAACCCTCCGGTGCGGTGGCAGGTGGCAGTGGCAGGCTCCTCCGGCGTCTGGTTCTTCTTCTCCGACGAGGCACTGGCAGCTAGGGTTTGGGGTCGGGTGTGGGTGAGGTTATTTATAACCTTTCTCTTTTAATCTCAGCCGTCCATAACGTTTTAATCTGGGCAGTCCAATCGCGATTAAAATGGGAATAAATCTGGGTCGTCCATCGCGATGCGATCTGGGCCGTCCGTGCGTGATTCAATCTGGGTCGTCCGCACGCGTGAGATTTGGGTCGTCCGTGTACGTGAGATCTGGGCCATCCGCACGTGTGAGATCTGGACCGTTCGATCGAGTGCACGCGGATCGCTCATGTGGCTCCGTCCGCGTGGTCTCCTGCGTCAGCTTCCTTGCCACGCGGCGTGTTCTAGTTGGCCGAGGCTGCTGACTGGGCTGCTAACGTGGTTGCTGACGTGGCGCAACTTTCCGAAATTGTGTTTTGACCCCCGGTTTTCGATTTTCTTTTCAAAAACACCCCCATAATCTAAATTTTCACCCTTTTTTTTCAAAATCAACTTCAATTAAATCCCAAAAATAATTTTACCCTATTTTATCATTATTATTATTTTTATTTTTATTAAATTAAATTAAATTAAATTAAATTAAAACCTTATAAATTAAATATTAAAAAATTAAACTAAAATTCTAATGTATATAAAAATAATAAGAAAAAATAAAAATAATAAATTGGGCAATAGTAGTAGCAGCCGCAGCAGTAATAGCAATAACAATATTAGTAGCAGTAGTAGTAATAGTAGTGGTAGTATAAGTAGTAGTAGCAGTACTATTAGTATTAGTATTAATAGTAGTACTAGTACTAGTACATATAAATAACGATTTACTTTAAAAAGCTTTTAGCATCAACCACAAATCAAAACTTGAGTTTCTCAATTAGTTCTTACTTCTTCCTCTCATATTTCAACAAATTATTATATTCAGCTAGTCTATCTCTTTATTTAAAAAAAAATAAATCAAACTTAATTCATTATTTTACCATTTGTAGGTTGATTTATACATTCAAAATCTTCTTCAATTGAATTAAAATGACAACAAATTTTTTTTTCCTCATTTAAATCAATTAATTAATTCAAGTAAGAAAAGTTAAAAAAAATATTGGATAGGTAGTAATTCTATTAAAATAAACTATATTTTTTGTGTTATTATATATAATGAAGTAGTAGTAGCAGCAGTAGCAGCAGTAATAGCAGCAGCAGTAATAGCAGCAGCAGTAATAGTAGTAGCAATAGTATTAGTAGTAGTAGTAGTATTTTTAGTAATAGTAGTAGTAGCAGCAACAGTAGAAGTAACAGTAGTAGTAGTAGTAGTAGTAGTAGTAGCTGTAGTATTAATAGTAGTAGTAGCATTTGTAGTAGAAGATTTTGAATGTATAAATCAATTTTGAAATGGCAAAATGATCAATTAGTCTTGATTTGTTTTTATTAGAAAAAATGAAGAGATAGACTAGCTAAATATAATAATTTATTGAAATATGAGATGAAGAAGTAAGAGAGACTAATTGAGAAAATCAAGTTTTGATTTGTGGTTGATGCTAAAAGTTTTCAAGTACATGAGTATTTATAGGTTTTAGTACTAGTACTAGTACTACTACTACTACTACTAATGCTACTACTACTATTATAAATACTACTGTTACTGCTATTACTTTTACTGCTATTATTTTTACAACTGTTACTACTGCTACCACTATTACAACTGCTGCTGCTACTAATACTACTACTACTACTACCGCTGCTATTACAACTACTGCTAATACTATTATTGCTACTGTTGTTACTGCTAATACTGCTATTGATACTGCTGCTACTGCTGCTATTGCTGCCACTACTGTCACTACTACTGCATTATATGTAACACCAAAAATAATTTAGTTCATTTTAATAGTATTATTAACTATCCAATTTTTTTTTTCAGATTTCTTTACTTTAATTAATTAATTAATTTAAATGAAGAAAAAAAGTTTTGTTTTAAAATTAATTCAATTGAATAAGAAGTTGAATTAAAAAATCAACCTACAAATGGTAAAATAATTAATTAGCCTTAATTTGTTTTTGTTAGAAAAAATGAAGAGATAAGCTAGCTGAATATAATAATTTGTTGAAATATGATAAGAATAAATAAGACATACTAATTGAGACACTTAAGTTTTGATTTGTGGTTGATGCTAAAGCCTTCAATTACATGAGTATTTATAAGTACTACTAGTACTAATACTAATACTATTACTACAAATACTATTACTACTACTACTGCTACAACTGCTAGAACAGATACTACTGCTACAGCCGCCACTATTACTATTGCTATTACTGTTACTATTTCTACTACTACTACTGCTGTTACTACTACAATTACTACTACTACTGTTAATACTGTTATTGCTACTGCTGCTACTACTATTGTCACTACTACTGCATTATATGTAACATCATAAAAAATTTAGTTTATTTTAATATTATTATTAATTATACATAATTTTTTTAGATTTCCTTACTTGAATTAATTAATTAATTTAAATGAGAAAAAAAAAGTTTGGTTGTCATATTAATTCAATTAAGGAAGAATTTAAATGTACATATCAACCTATAAATGGTAAAATCATCAATTAGGCTTGATTTATTTTTCTTAAAAAAAAAAAGAGATAGGTTAGTTAAATATAATAATTTGTTGAAATATGAAAGGAAGAAGTAAGAGAGACTACTTGAGAAACTCAAACTTTGATTTGTGGTTGATTCTAAAAGTTTTGAAGTACATAGAAATTTATAGATACTTGTTTATTTTAATAGTATTATTAATTATCCAGAATTTTTTTTCAAATTTCTTTATTTGAATTAATTAATTAATTTAAATGAGGAAAAAAAAATTTGTCATATTAATTCAATTGAAGAAGAATTTGAATGTATAAATCAACCTACAAATGAAAAAATGATCAATTAGGCTTTATTTGTTTTTGTTAGAAAAAATGAAGAGATAGGCTATCTGAATATAATAATTTGTTGAAATATGAGAGGAAGAAGTAAGAGAGACTAATTGAGAAATTCAAGCTTTGATTTATGATTGATGCTAAAAGCTTTCAAGTACATGGGTATTTACAGGTACTACTACTACTACTACTATTATTACTATTATTACTACTGTTGTTGTTACTATTGCTACTATTGTTACTATTGTTACTATTGCTGTTGTTATTACTGCTACTACTGCTACTCCTCCTCCTACTACTACTATTACTACTATTGCTGGTACTACTGTTATTATTACTACTATTGCTGCTACTATTACTACTACTGCTGCTGTCGCTGATGCTGGTACTATTGTTGCTGCTGCTACTGCTGCTACTGCTGTTGCTATTGCTATTGCTGCTGTTACATTTACTACTGCTATTACTACTATTGTTGTTATTACTACTACTACTAATATTGCTACTACTACTACTTCTTTTTCTTATTCTTCTTCTTTTTCCTACATTCTAGAGTGCAACCAGGCGAGCGCTCCTCTTACAACTACAAGCCAGGTCCATTTCTTTTTTCTTTTTTTTTTCAATTTTTTGCATATTATTATTTTCCTGCACAGCTTAATTTTTTCCTTCTTGTTGCTGATTTTTAATAATAAGTTGTTGAGTATTATTTTATTTTTTAATAATAATAAAATTAATTAATATTTATTAATAATTAGTTAATTCGTGAAATTATTATATTATTCAATTTAATAAATATTTTGATATTATTTAGAATTATAATATTTAAGATGGTACCAAATAAAAAGACTACTAATGTTTTTCTAGTAACCTAATTAAATAGCAAAGCAAAAAATAGTTTTATAACTTTTATTTTTAAAATGTATTGATGTGTATACGTGTTTCTATTATAAAGTTTATATATTTGTGAAATAAGCAAATGTATTGATGTATATACGTGTTTCTATTATAAAGTTTATATATTTATGAAATAAGCAAAGTAAAATAAAATAATTGTCTTGTTCTAAAAGGTAAAATATTTTCCAAAACAAAATAATTTCAGAAATAATTAATTTCACTATATCTTTTTATTATTTTTTTAAAGTTATATCTTTTTATTATTAACAAATATATAATTTTGTGAATTTAAATATACACAAATTTAAAAATAAAAAGAATATTTTGAAACCATGCGTCACTTCACACAGTGTAATAACCTAGCTCAGAAACCCACATACAAGTGCTCATAAACTTACATATCAAGAAAAAAATATATATTAGATAAATAAAATTCAAGAAGATCCAAAACATGTGATACATTCATATAGTTCCAAAATTCTACAAACTGAATGTACACATTTTCTCTATCTATCCTACTGTTTCTTGCTATTTGTTTTCTTCTCCTTTTCAATAGTAATTTTCTTGTATTCTTATTGGCTGTATGAACCTCTATCTAATTTCACTCCTACACAACTTTAATTTTTCCTTTTCTTGTTTCCTCCATGTTTCCATAATCAGGTTGACATGATCGGGATCACCCTCTTATTTTATTTGATATGAAAAAATAATATTAAATAATAATATTAACATAAAACACTCAGTAAACCTAGATCAGCACCTCAAGCAATCAGAATTTACATTACAATGCAGTAACTCATTCACCCTTGTGAGTGTTTTCCTCAACTCAAATCACTTACCTGTAATTTACTCTTATCCTGTAACGCCTCGCAACCTATAACAGTCGAGACATCCTATTTTAAATTACCAAGTAATACATACTTGTCAAATTCATCACCATCTAATTCAACACAGTCAAAATATTTCTTACAAATATACATGTAAAAGGCATAACCTCCTCCACGTACTTACCTATCAAGTAAACTTAGCTTCCTATCAACATACATTATACCACAGTGAATAACAAAGATGTTCTTATATATGTGTGTTAATTTTAGCTATTATGTATGTATGAGTATAATGGCATAAATCTCAGTTATTCTCTCCTTGTATCCCCTATGTATTGGATTTCACTGTTGGTGAACCATGTCCTAATTTGTTCTTTACTGCATCTGTAAATAAATAAGAATGAGCCTACATATGCCCATAAAGTTAAATTTAGATTCAAACAATGTATTAAAATCAATAAAATTACTAAACCAGATTCGCCCTCAACTCTCTTTCTCACTCCAGATAGTCCCCTCTTCCCCTCCATAGGAAACTTCTAGATATCTTAGACTTTCTCTAAAGCTCACAGGTACAAATAGCCCTTTATCCACTTCCCTGACTTGTCCCCAAGAGTCTCTCTACTCTTTGTCATCACTCTCCCACTCAAATAACCATTTATCCCTCTGCTTATATGGTTCCCATCACACTACTACCTAAATTTCCCTTGAATATCAGCATAATTACCATGGCAGCTCCTATTTCATAACCCATATGTTACCTCATCCTTGGTCTACCCAGTCGCCTCTTTCAGCCACTCCTTTATAGGTTAAAACACCCTCCCAACACAATAACCATATGCCATATATTCTCAGTTTTTAACCTTACCATTTGCAATTCCATCTTTCACATTGTGGTTTACCTAATTCAGGGTATTTTTCCTCACTCTTCAACCTATGTTTAACTTAATTTTACCTACTCATAGTCCTTAACTGCTCATTTTCTTCTACTTAATAATTTCATACTAATCTGCCTTTGATTTACATGCCCACATAGTAACCAGAATGATAATATCAACAACCATTCCACACACATTCTATTTTCACATACCTGCAATCCTTTTATGTTTTCCACCACTCTATTTTCCAACTCGGCATATACCATTTTATATTGAATGTCAAACACATTTAAACTGTAACAACTTGAACTCTCATGTAGAGTCTTGACCATACGCATACCATATCATGATTAAATAATCTATAAGAATACTTCACGCAACAAATTTTAAAATAATAAAAGTACATCCCTTGCATACTTACATCAAAATATCCAATATCCATGGGGCATGTCTAAACTCTAAATAAATACTCACTAAAAATGAAATTATTAACATTAAGTACTGTTCGAATTAAAATAAAAATTAAACAATCTTCTAGCAAGTCTTTCACTGTTCAGGAGTCGGGTTCTGAATATCCTGATCTAAAAAAAATGAATAATAAATAGTGTGAGCTTAATATGCTCAATAGGCATGTAAGTACCAATAAATAACAGGATAATTTGTCCAAATTGGTAGAAAACATAAAACTATCGACGGAGATGGTTTAACACTTTTCTCTTTAATTCAGAAAGCACGTGGTATCTACACCTAAATTCATTAACCAAATCTTATAAATCACTTTATTTATTAAACATTCAAAATTTATTATTTAAGTATCATAACTCAAGATATAAATAGTTCAATAAATAGCATAATTTAGTATTCAGTATCACAATTTAGACAATAAGCAGTTCAATAGATATTAATTTAGTATTTCAGTATTATAAATGTTACACATGACTCTCTATTTATTCTTATCAATTTATATCCTATTAACAATAATTTCATCGTGAGATGCCATTTTTGCCGGTATTAACGACAGCCGTAAGAATCCCCTCTACAATCTGAATACATTATAGTTCAGTTCATATTTTACAGTGTATACAGTATTCAGTTAACAGTTTCATAGTACTTCTCACTTCACCACGTATGGCTAAAGTCGTATCCACTGGTAGGGTTCACCACAATCACACGACAAAAAGATATACACACACCCACCCCTCCGTGATACCGGTTAAATGAGTTTCCCAAATCTTTTAATGTATATTTATTTATTTCAAAAACTAAAAAATAATTATATGAATCATAGTAAATCTGCTCATTTCACAATTAGTTATTTTTCTTTTCAGATGTTGGGTTAAATTTATTCTCAAACTTAATTAAAACTACAACAGAAGATTAGCAACAATTATTATTATTTTTTCCTATTTTTATAGAGATATTTATATATTTTTTTTAGGTTAATATGTATATGTCATTAAAAAAATTATTTTATTAAAATGTGTATTTTTGTCAATATTTGAATTCACTTTGCTCTGCTCGAAAGGACATATCTCTTGATTTTTCTCTTCCCAAAATTTCTAGATGTGGTTTAGAAATATATTTTTATAAATTCACAATTTTTTGGATAAAAATATGAATATATTAATTTACTAATTATGTAAAAAAAAATTTATTTTTTAATTGAGAAATTTTTTTTATTGATGTTAAATTAGGATGGTCGGTATATGAAGATGAGGAAATTGGATTTTGGCTATCACAAATATTTTCTTTTTTAAAGAATTTGACTACTTATATGAGCTGGGGAAGAGAAGTATTTAGTCCACATAACATACCTAGCCGTCCAATGGGGAATGGTCACTTTCCATTGGGCCTCATTAATGGAACAAATGCAATATATTATAAAGTTAAAATTGTTGATGAAACTAATCATCTTCCTATTGATTTGTGGACACAAAGGATATCAAAATTATGCTTTGAATTTAGGGAGATTTAAAGAATGTTCTTTCGAAAAGAATAAACAAAAATCAAAGAAATAAACAAAAAGTAAATAACTGAGCATCTTAGGATGATCTTCATTAGCTTTTGAAGAAGTTCGGGTGGTGAACTATTCACAACCCTCTTGTTGATCGGGATCTGAGTCTCGGTTCTATTGATATGAAATAGTTAATGAAGAAGTGAGCTACACTAGCCCAGTAAAAATATCACACTAGTCACCAATACAGAAATAAAAGTTGGTAAAAATTATAAAAATAACAAATGTAGCTCTTAAATTAAGTAAATTTATTTATCATAAATAAAATCATTTATTGCATACTTACCGTAGCGAGATTTCTAAAACTGACCTATAGAGGCAATAACATAAACAACATCATAATCTCATATTCAGTTAGCCAGAACAACAACTTTTCCTTTTTTATTTGCTTACTGGTATCCCTAGGGGTCCATAGGGATGTCCCACCACGCGTGAACCCATAACAAAACTTGTCAACTAACTGGTTGTCCCCATACCTCGTCCGGTATAAGCGCTAAAAGTACCATCCCTCAATACCCTGTCCGGTATGAGGGTGAATCAGGCAGTCTCCATACCCCGTATGGTATGAGCGCCAAAAATATCATTCCTCGATAGCCCGTCCGGTATGAAGTAACGTTCACAGTAGGGTTCCCTATGTACCCGGTCTGTCCACCATCTCCCAAGATATCCAGTAAGACAACCATTTCATTAATTCACTTAACAAAATAATTTTTCAGTTACATTTAATTTTTAATTTAACAATTTAACTGTAAATTACGCAAGACAAACAATACATGCATCAAGAACACACAACTGAATCATCTTACCAATTCCAATGTATTATCATGCATTTAAAACTTTACAATCAAACAATCAATTAAAACAAGACAAACAATAATAAATAACCGATCTCAGCTCTATTAATAACCTGTAATTAATTATCAAAGTTTTTTAAATTACGCAAAATACCGTATTATTTATAACTAGACTTCAATTCAAGAATAGGGAACAAGGTGAGGGATTCTTATCCGAATCAATGTCTGAAATGCTGAACTTTCTACTGCGCCTACTGGCAGTACCGTAGTTTTCTGAATTTTTCTACAGAGGTAAATACACGCTTCACGTACCTAAAAATACTCCAAAAAACTCAAAATCGGTGTTAAAAACTTTTTTCGGCTAATTTTAAAATTTCGGCACTGGGGCACTGCCGTGTTCCAGCGACGACACCGCTGCCTATGATGGTAGTTTGCCTTGGACTAGCCATTTTCGGTCAGTTTTGGTTGGTTTCAGCCGGTTTTTTACCTATCCCTGCGAGGAAACATGTTAAGGGCGTTTGTTAGCTGAAAATGGTCAAAAGATGAAAACTTACCAGCAGCGGGATTTTCTGGTGCGGCGACTCTGCTAGCTCACCTTCGCGGTTGAGTGTTTTTCTTCGGTCAACCTGTAGAAAACATAATAGTGACCACAATGGTGGAAAACATTGCACGAAATGGGAAACGGGAATTGGGAAGGGGCTCATTGAAGGCAATTTTTAGTTTTTCTCGCGATGGCGGCGCCGGGCTTTACCCATTATTTCTAACTCATTCACCATTTCTTTTTCTCTGATTTGGACATGAGGGTGTTCAAAATCAAATTTCGAGCGAATAGGAGAATTTTTAACTTTTTTAGTGGTCGAAGGTGGATCCGGTGTAGCGGCGGGCGGCAGTCGACTCCGGTCTCTAGCGAGTCGGTTCTTCTTCTCAAGCTGGGGGCTGGCGGCTAGGGTCTGCGTTCGTTGTGAAGTGAGATATTTATACCCATCTCCCTTAAATCTGGGTCGTTCATCACATTTGATCTTGACCCTCCGATCGCGTTTAAAGAGAAAATAAATCTGAACTGTTCATCGTGGTTTGATCTTGATAGTACGATCGCGTTTATAGAGAGAATAAATTTGAACCATTCATTGCATTTAATCGCGACTGTTTGGTCGCACCTAAGGAGGGAACGGATTCGGACTGTCCACGCGCGTAAGAACTCATCCGGGCCGTCCGATCACAGGCACAGAAATTGCCAGCGTGGCCTCTCGCGTGGCACTGAGTCAGCGTGCCTTGTCACGCGGCGAGCTCCGGTTCATCAGGGCTGCTGACTGCGTGGTCTTAGATAGTGCATTTTTCTTTAATTGCGTTTTGACCTCCAGTTTCAAAATTTTCTTTCAAAAATACCCCCCGAACCCAAATTTTCACCCCTTTTTTCCAAAATTATTTTCAATTTCATCATCCACCTATTTTTTCCTAATTTTACATTAAATAAAAATTTATAAATTTAAAAATTATATTTTTATATATTTTTTTAATTTTAAAATTAATCCCGGGCTAAATTTTGGGTCCGGGTATTACAGTAGTAGTAGCAATATTTGCAATAGTAGCAGTAGCAATAACAATAGTTGTAGCAGAATAGCAGTGATGGTAGTAGTAGCAGTAGTAATAATATTATTAGTAGTAGTAGCAGTAGTAGTAGTATTAGTACTAGTACCTATAAATACTCATGTACTTGAAGGCTTTTAGCATCAATCACAAATCAAAGCTTGAGTTTCTCAATTAGTCTTTTTTACTTATTTCTCTCATATTTTAACAAATTATTATATTCTGGTAGCCTATCTCTTTATTTTTTCTAACAAATCAAGCCTAATTTATGATTTTGCCATTTGTAGGTTGATTTATATATTTAAATTATTCTTCAATTGAATTAATATGACAACAAAATTTTTTTTTCCTCATTTAAATTAAGTAATTAATTCAAGTAAAAAAATCTGAAAAAAATGTTAGATAATTAATAATACTATTAAAATAAACAAGTACCTATAAATACCTATGTACTTGAAAGATTTTAGCATCAGCCACAAATAAGAGCTTCAGTTTCTCAATTAGTTTTTTTTACTTCTTCCTCTCATATTTCAACAAATTATTATATTCAACTAGCCTATCTCTTCATTTTTTCTAACAAAAACAAATCAAGCCTAATTGATAATTTTGTCATTTGTAGATTACTTTGTACATTCAAATTCTTCTTCAATTAAACTAATATGACAACAAAAAATTTTTTTCTCATTTAAATTAATTAATTAGTTCAAGTAAGGAAATCTAAAATTTTTTTTGAATAATTAATAATACTATTAAAGTAAACTAGATTTTTTATGGTGTTACATAAAATGCAATAGTAGTAGCAGCAACTAGCAGTAGCAGTATTAGCAGTAGTATTAGTAGCAGTGATAGTAACAGTAGTAGTAGTAGTAATAGCAATAGTAGTAGTAGTAGCAGTAGTAATAATATTAATAGCACTAGTAGCAGTAGTAGCAATACCACCAATAGCAGCTATAGTTGTATTAGGATCTGTAACAGTAGTAGCAGTAGTAGCAATAGTTAAAGTAATAATATTAGTAGTAGTACTAGTACTAGTACCTATAAATACCGATGTACTTGAAGGCTTTTAGGATCAACTACAAATGAAAGCTTGAGTTTCTCAATTAGTTTCTTTTACTTTTTTCTCTCATATTTCAACAAATTATTATATTCAGCTAGTCTATCTTTTCATTTTTTCTTATAAAAACAAACCAAGACTAATTGATCGTTTTGCCATTTGTAGGTTGATTTATACATTCAAAATTTTCTTTAATTGAATTAATATGACAAAAAAAATTTTTTTCCTCACTTGAATTAATTAATTAATTCAAGTCAGGAAAGTTAAAAAAAATGTTAGATAGTTAATAATGCTATTAAAATAAACTATATTTTTTTTGTTATTACATATAATGGAGTAGTAGTAACAGTAGTAGTAGCAATAGTAGTAACAGCAGTAGAAGGAATAGTAGTAGTGGTAGTAGTTGTAGTATTATTAGTAGCAGCAGCAGCAGTAGTAGCAGCAGTAGCAACAGTAGTAGTAACAGTATTAGCAGCAGCAGTAGCAACAATAGCAGTAGCAATATTAGCAGTAGTATTAGTAGAAATAGTAGCAGTAGTAGCAGTAGTAGCAATAGTAGAAATAGTAGCAGTAGTAGTAATAACAACAGTAGCTGTAGTAGTAGTAGCAGTAATAACAGCAGTAAAAATAACAATAGTAATAGTAGTAGTAGTACTAGTACCTATAAATAATTATGTACTTAAAAGGCTTTTAGCATCAACCGCAAATCAAAACTTGAGTTTCTCAATTAGTCTCCCTTACTTCTTCCTCTTATATTTCAACAAATTATTATGTTCAGCTAGTCTATCTCTTCATTTTTTCTAATAAAAATAAATCAAGCATAATTGATGATTTTACCATTTGTATGTTCATTTATACATTCAAATTCTTCTTCAATTGAATTAATATGACAACAAAACTTTTTTTTTCTTTATGTAAATTAATTAATTAATTTAAGTAAGAAAATTTTAAAAAAAATCCTAGATAATTAATAATACCATTAAAATAAACTAGCACATATAAATATCTATGTACTTGAAACCTTTTAGCATCAACCACAAATCAAAGCTTAAGTTTCTCAATTAGTCTCTCTTACTTCTTGCTATCATATTTCAACAAATTATTATATTCAACAAGCTTATCTCTTTATTTTTTCTAACAAAAACAAATAAAGCCCAATTGATGATTTTATCATTTGTAGGTTGATTTGTATATTTAAATTCTTCTTCAATTGAATTAATATGACAACAAAACTTTTTTTTTTATGTAAATTAATAATTAATTTAAGTAAGGAAATCTAAAAAAAATACTGGATAATTAATAATACCATTAAAATAAACTAGTACCTATAAATATCCATGTACTTGAAAGCTTTTAGCATCAACCACAAATCAAAGCTTGAGTTTCTCAATTAGTCTCTCTTACTTCTTGCTATCATATTTCAACAAATTATTATATTCAGCAACCTTATCTCTTTATTTTTTCTAACAAAAATAAATCAAGCCCAATTGTTAATTTTACAATTTGTAGGTTGATTTGTACATTTAAATTCTTCTTCAGTTGAATTAATATGACAACAAAACTTTTTTTTTTCTTTATGTAAAATTAATTCAAGTAAGAAAATTTAAAAACAAAAATGTTGGATAATTACTAATAACATTAAAATAAACTAGTACCTATAAATACCCATGTACTTGAAAGCTTTTAACATCAACCACAAATAAAAACTTGAGTTTCTCAATTCGTTTCTCTTACTTCTTCCTCTCATATTTCGAAAAATTATTATATTAAGCTAGCCTATCTCTTTATTTTTTTTAACAAAAACAAATCAAGCCTAATTGATCATTTTACCATTTGTAGGTTAATTTGTGCATTCAAATTCTTCTTCAATTGAATTAATATGAAAATGAATTTTTTTTTCACATTTAAATTAACTAATTAATTCGAGTAAGAAAATTTAAAAAAAAATTCTGGATAGTTAATAATGCTATTAAAATAAACTACATTGTTTTATGTTATTACATATAATGCAGTAGTAGTAGCAGCAGTAGCGACAGCAACAGTAGTAGAAGAAGTAATAGTAGTAGTAGTAGTATTTGTAATAGCAGTAATACCTATAAATGGCCCCGATCAATCCAAAAAATTTAAGTATCGATAAAAGTAAAGAAGATTTCAAATAAATTTGAATATGCAAAAATAGATTCATTTATTTTTGAAGATAATATATTTAAAATAAAAAGAAGATCTATGCTGTAACGGCCCCGGAAGTTTAAATGAAATATATGTATTAAAAATCTCAAATGCGGAAACATAATAAAAATTTTGATTAACATCCCTTACACAATGATCAAAACGTACTCAAAACATGAATGAACAAACTAACTAAAAGAGATACTCGAAATAAAAACTATAAATATAACTATAAAGTCTTTAGACGTCCCCTTCGCCGTCTTTCTGCGGAACGGGCTCGAGAACAACGTCTTCCTGATCTGAAATGGTTAAATAAGGGATGAGCTACACCAGCCCAGTAAAGACATCACACTATCTCACCGCTACAGAAGTAAAGGTGGGTAGAAAACAAAAATGACTAATGGAGCATAATCTATAACAAACTCGTTTATTAACATAAAAACCTTTACTGTCCACTCACCTCAGTGAGATCCATGAAAACAACATATGAAAGCAATAACATTATAATCATCATGAAATCATATAGACTTTATAACATAACACTTACCACGCCTTTGCATTTCAATCATTAAACAACATATTTTCCTCATTTACCAGCCTACTAGTATCCATGGGGATCCATAGGGGGTCCCCGCTACCCGTGAACCATTACAACCTGATTCCAGGGCCGTCTCCATACCCCGTCCGGTATGGGCACCAAACCCATGAACCTCAATACCCCGTCTAGTATGGTGAAACGGGCCGTCCCCATACCCCGTCCGGTATGGGCGCCAAAACACATAAGGTCTCCATACCCCGTCCGGTATGAGAGACCACATTCCCGGTAGGGTTCCCTACAGACCTGGTCCATCCACCATCTCCCAGGATATCTAGTCAGGCTGTCCAAATTTTTCACTTATCAATTCACATAACATTTTTGCTTTTTTTCTTAATCTCAATCATCCAATCATACAAAACATGTAAACCTGTAATTGATACCAAATAAGACAATACAGTACTGGGTTCACCATAATATAAACCATAATAAAAGAAACCATAATTCATGCATACGAGACCATAACATAATTACATCAAACATCATACTGCATTTAATACTGGAAATTAGATCAAACAATAACAGACCAACACTGTATCAGACTCAGGCTCCATTGGCAACCATAATCAATTATACATCTATAGAGTCACAAAATACAATTTAATTATTTATTTAGCTTTAATACCATGATAGAAAATAAGGTGAGGGGTCCTTACTTGTTTTGGGGTCTGAATTTAACTCTACAGTGTGCCTACAGGCTATCCCTAATTTTCTTGAATTTTTTTCTGAAAAACTGAAATGCGCTACCGGTACCTGCACGTGTCCCAAAAAATCCCAAATCAGACCTAGGGCCCCTTTCGGCCAATATCGGAATTTTGGCACGGTGGCTCCACTGTGCTTCGGCGACTTGTGGCAGCGATTCACCCCGGGTTGGCCGTTTTTGGCCAAATTCAGCCACAGTTGCATCGGTCCCTGCGATAAAACAACCTTAGGGCCCTCGGTGGGCCAAACAATCACGAAAAACTGAAACTTACCAACGACGGTGCTCTCGGGTGCGGCGGCTCCTCCGGCGTGAGTCGCGTTTTGATGTTTGGCTCCGATCAACCTGTATAGAAAAGAACGGTGATCACAGTGGTATAAAATTTGCATCGAACGCAGGTCGGGAAGGGCCTCATCGGAGGCAAAAATAGAGGAGGGGCGCTGCGGCGCCGCTGGACTTCGGCTGGGTTTTTCGGTCGTTTGGCCGATGGTTTGGCTCTGGTTTGGCCATAGGCGGACTCAGCATCAAAAAATGAGCCAGGGAGAGAAAATTTACCTCGATCGGCGGTCGGGAACTTCCCCGGTGCGGCGGCGGGTGGCGGCGGCCGGCTCCTCCGGCGTCTGGTTCTTCTTCTCCTGCGAGGCACTGGCGGCTAGGGTTTTGTGGTCAGGTGTGGGTGGGGTTATTTATACCCTTTGCCTTTTAATCTCAACCGTCCATCAAGATTAAATCTAGATCGTCCGATCACGATTTAATTGAGATTGAATCTAGGCCGTCCATCGCAATGCAATCTGGGCCGTCCGTGCCTGATTGAATCTGGGCTGTCCGTATGCATGAAAATGGGCCATCCGTACGCATGAATCTGGGCCGTCCATGCGCACGTTTGATCTTGGCCGTCCGTGCGCGCGGGAACGGATCTGGGCCGTCTGATCGCGCGCACGCGGATCGCCCACGTGGCCCGTCCCCTGGTCAGCGTTTCCTTACCACGCGACGTGTCCTGGTTGGCCGGAGCTGCTGACCGGACCGCTGACGTGGCTGCTGACGTGGGTGCTGATGTGGCATAACTTTTTTAAATTACGTTTTGACCCCTGTTTTCGATTTTCTTTTCAAAAACACCCCCATAATCCAAATTTTCACCCCTTTTTCCCAAAATCAATTTCAATTAAATCCAAATAATATTTTTACTCAATTTTATCATTATTATTATTTTTATTTTCATTAAATTAAATTAAATTAAATCAAATTAAATTAATTAAAAATCTAAAAAATTCAAATACAAAAAAAAGGAAAATAAAAAAAATAATAATAAGAATAAAAATTAAAATACTTGGGTGTTACAACTCTCCCCCCCTTAAAGAAATTTGGTCCCCCAAATTTGCCTCTTACTCTTGGTCGAACAAATGGTGATACTGGGCTCTAAATTTTGATTCTAGCTCCCAAGTAGCCTCCCTGGGCGTGTGGTTCTGCCACACAACCTTTACAAATGATATTTTCCGGTTGCGGAGTATTCTGCTCTTTCGGTCCGTGATACCGATTGGTACTTCTTCATAAGACAAGTCCTCTTGGAGTGGAGCGGTTCATGAGCCAAGACATGAGAAGGGTCTGAGTTGTACTTACGTAGCATGGATACGTGGAACACGTTATGGACTCTGGAGAGCTCTGGAGGCAGTGCTAGTCTATATGCAGCAGTACCAATCCTGTCTAAGATTTCAAAGGGTCCAATATATCGGGGGTTTAATTTTTCCCTCCTGCCGAACCTACTTATTCCCTTGAAAGGAGTGACCTTAAGAAACACCCGGTCGCCTTTCTCAAATGCTAGGTCTCTCCTCCGGGTATCTGCATAACTCTTCTGCCTACTCTGAGCTGTCTGAATGTTCTTTCTAATTTTAACTATTTTGGACGTGGTCTCTTCTACCAACTCCGAGCCGAACAATCTTCTATTGCCCACTTCCTCCCAACAAATCGGTGACCTGCACGGGCGCCCATATAACGCCTCATATGGAGCCATGCCGATGCTTGCTTGGTAGCTGTTGTTGTAGGCAAACTCTATCAGGGGTAGATGGTCGTCCCAATGGCCACCAGAGTCCTAGACACAAGCTCAGAGCATATCCTCAAGCGTACGAATTGTTCTTTCTGATTGTCCATCAATTTGGGGATAGAACGCAGTACTAAGAGACAGCTTTGTTCCCATAGCTTGTTGGAAGCTACTCCAAAACTGAGAAGTGAACCTGGGATCCCTGTCGGATACTACTGTCACTGGAACCCCATGCAATCTGACTATCTCCTGGATATACATCCTTGCCAACTTGTCCAATGAATCAGTCATCCTGATGGCTAGGAAGTGGGAAGACTTGGTAAGTCGGTCAACGATTACCCATATGGCATCATGTCCTGAACGTGTCTTGGGTAGCCCTGATACGAAGTCCATGGTGATATGTTCCCACTTCCACTCTGGGATCGGTAAAGGCTAAAGTAACCCACCTGGGCGCTGATGCTCTGCCTTGACCTGCTGACATACCAAGCATTTAGATACAAAGTCGGCTATGTCTCTCTTCATCCCATGCCACCAAAACTGGTGTTGTATGCTTTGGTACATTTTGGTGCTTCCTGGATGCATGGCAAACTTTGAGCTATGGGACTCTGTCATGATATTTCTTTTTAACTCATTGTCATCTGGGACACACACCCTGTCTTGGAAACGAAGTAATCCATCGGTAGAGATTCAAAATCCTAAGCTCCCTCCCTGTTCTGCATCCTTCTTGCGGGCTACCAGGGCGGAGTCAACTGTCTGGACTTCCCTTACTCTCTGGATTAACTCGGGCTGGACTGTTAGGCGGCCCAAACATGTGACTCTCCTCAAATCTTGAAGTCGAACCTGTTGCGTGGCCCCAATTGGTCTGCATTCTGAAACCATCAAATGGGCTAAGATACCTGCACTTTTCCTGTTAAGAGCATCTGCTACCATGTTGCCCTTACCCGGATGGTATAAGATATCACAATCATAGTCCTTAAGGAGTTCCATCCACCTTCTCTGATGCATGTTGAGATCCTTCTAAATGAATGTGTTTCAAACTCTTATGATCGGTATAGATCTGAAAGGTCTCTCCGTACAAATAATGGTGCTAGGTTTTCAAGGTGTGGATGATTGCGGCAAGCTCCAAGTCATGGGTGAGATAGTTCTTCTCATAATTCTTTAACTGTCTGGACCCGTATGCTATAACCTTTCCATGTTGCATTAGGACACAACCCAGGCCCAAATAAGAGGCATCACTATAAACTGTATATCCCCCCGATCCACTCAGTAAAGCCAGCACAAGTGCAGTGGTCAGCCGCTTCTTTAATTCTGAAAAACTTTTTTCGCAGTCCTCATTCCACTCAAACTTGGCATTCTTTTTTGTGAGTCGGGTTAGAGGAGCTGCTAGACTGGAGAATCCTTCAACGAACCTGCAGTAATAACCCGCCATTCCTAAGAAGCTTTGGATTTCCTTAACTGATGTCAGCTTCTCCCAGCCAAGTACCGCTTCAACCTTTTCGGGATTCACTGATACCCCTTCCTTCGATATGATGTGTCCTAGGAAGGCGGTCTGCTCAAGGCTGAATCCACACTTACTCAACTTCGCATATAACCTCTTGTTTCTTAGGACCTGCAAAACTTGGGCAAGATGGTGAGCATGTTCTTCTCTGGTTTTTAAGTAGACTAAGATATCATCGATGAACACGATGACAAATTGATCCAAGAACTCTTTAAAGACCCTGTTCATCATATCCATAAAGATTGACGGGGCATTGGTTAGCCCAAATAGCATAACTAGGAACTCATAGTGTCCGTACCTAGTTCAGAAGGCCGTCTTGGGGATGTCTTCTGTTCTTATCTTCACCTGATGGTAACCTAATCGTAGGTTTATGTTAGAGAAGACCTGTGCACCCTGCAGCTGATCAAAGAGGTAATTAATCCGGGGAAGGGGATACTTGTTTTTTATCGTAACCTTGTTCAATCCTCTGTACGGGCGCCAAAACACATAAGGTCTCCATACCCCGTCCGGTATGAGAGACCACGTTCCCGGTAGGGTTCCCTACGGACCAGGTCCGTCCACCATCTCTCAGGATCTCTATCAGCCTGTCCACATTTTTCACTTATCAATTCACATAACATTTTTGTCTTTTTCCTTAATCTCAATCATCCAATCATACAAAACATGTAAACCCGTAATTGACACCAAATAAGACAATACAGTATCGGGTACACTATAATACAAACCATAATAAAAGAAACCATAATTCATGCATACGAGACCATAACATAATTACATCAAACATCATGCTGCATTTAATAGTGGAAATTAGATCAAACAATAACAAACCAACACTGTATCAGACTCGAGCTCCATTGGCAACCTTAATCAATTATACATCTATAAAGTCACAAAATACAATTTAATTATTTATTTAGCTTTAATACCGTGATAGGAAACAGGGTGAGGGGTTCTTACTTGTTTCGGGGTTTGAATTCGACTCTACAGTGTGCCTACAGGCTGTCCCTAATTTTCCTGAATTTTTTTCTGAAAAACTAAAACGCACTACCGGTACCTGCACGTGTCCCAAAAAATCCCAAATCAGACCTAGGGCCCCTTTCGACCAATATCAGAATTCCAGCACGGCGGCTCCGCCGTGCTCCGGTAAGATTCGCCCCGGGTTGGCCGTTTTCGACCGAATTCGGCTACACTCTCATCGGTCCCTGCGATAAGACAACCCTAGGGCCCTCGGTGGGCCAAAAAATCACGAAAAATTGAAACTTACCGGCGGCGGTGCTCTTGGGTGCGGCGGCTCCTCCTGCGTGAGTCGCGTTTTGATGTTTGGCTCCGATCAACCTGTAGAGAAAAGAACGGTGATCACAGTGGTATAAAATTTGCATCGAACTGAAGCCGAGAAGGGCCTCATCGGAGGCAAAAACAGAGGGGGGGCGCGGCAGCGCCGCTGGACTTCGGCTGGGTTTTTCGGCCGTTTGGCTCCGGTTTGGCCATAGGCAGACTCAGCATCGAAAAACGAGCCAGGGGGAGAAAATTTACCTCGATCGGTGGTCAGAAACTTCCCCGGTGCAGCGGCGGGTGGTGGCGGCTGGCTCCTCCGGTGTCTGGTTCTTCTTCTCCAGCGAGGCACTGGCGGCTAGGGTTTTGTGGTCAGGTGTGGGTGGGGTTATTTATACCCTTTGCCTTTTAATCTCAACCGTCCATCAAGATTAAATCTGGACCGTCCGATCACGATTTAATTGGGATTGAATCTGGACCGTCCATCGCGATGCTATCTGGGTCGTTCGTGCCTGATTGAATCTGAGCCGTCCGTTCGCGTGAAACTGGGCCGTCCGTGCGAACGTTTGATCTTGGCCGTCCTTACGCGCGGGAACAGATCTGAGCCATCCGATCGCGCGCACGCGGATCGCCCACGTGGCCTGTCCCCTGGTCAGCGTTTCCTTTCCACACGGCGGCGTATCCTGGTTGGCCGGGGCTGCTGACCGGGCCGCTGACGTGGCTGCTGACGTGGGTGCTGACGTGGCACAACTTTTCAAAATTGCGTTTTGACCCCCGATTTCTGATTTTCTTTTCAAAAACACCCCCATAATCCAAATTTTCACCCCTTTTTCCCAAAATCAATTTCAATTAAATCCAAATAATATTTTTACCCAATTTTATCATTATTATTATTTTCATTTTCATTTTCATTAAATTAAATTAAATTAAATCAAATTAAATTAATTAAAAATCTAAAAAATTCAAATACAAAAAAAAAAGAAAATAAAAATAATAATAATAAGAATAAAAATTAAAATACTTGAGTGTTACATACATTAAGAGATTTAGAATTATGTATGAAGATTTCTGTTAATTTTGTAACTAAAGTAACATTTTAATAGTTAAGTAAATTAATTGTTTAATTAAAATTCTTATCACAATTAAAAATTTATAGAAATAATGTAATATATTTATTAAAATATTTATTATGTGATTCATATATAATATTATATCAATATAAAAAAAAATTTATATAGATAGTGGACAAAATATGACCCATCTATGTTGGATTTTTCTATTAGGGGCCAATTTGAAGCAAATATTTGGGTCAAGCTTAAATTAGCTTTTCAGATGACATAAAAAAAAGGAAAAAAAAACCCAGAAAAGTTCAACGATTTACAATTATATATATTTTTATATTTCCATCTCAAATTCAAGTATGTGTGTATCATCCCAATAAAAAAAAGGGGAAGAAACTTGAAAATTTTAAAAGGAAATAAGAGATCAACGGTCCAGATCTCATTCTGTAATGGAAGGCTATGATTTAATTTCGGCTACTATATAAAAGGCAATGTTTCTACACAAAAAAAGGAAGAAACCCTAACACCCTGTTTGGACCATGGTGAATGATATATTTTAATGTATGGTACTCCACGGGTGTGAGAAAATCATGTTTGTTTCAACTTCCAATGGTAGCAAACGGTATTTGACCAGCAAATTTGGGATAAATTTTAAAACTACTAAATCGGTGGTATGTGACCAGCAAGTTACTTTTTTTTCCTCTTATACCCCCATATAATATACTTAATTTCATTTTTATCCTCACAAATTATTATTTATTTCATTAAATATAAAAATTTAATTTGATTATCTATAGTAATTATTTATTTAAATACAAATGTAATTATACTGGTAAACAATTTTTTTTCATTACATACTTCTTATATACCATTTACTGTTACATATAATAGGTAGGAGTAAATTAGTAATTTAATTAAAAATATAATCATACCATCCTATCATCCAAAAAAAAATATACCATTAACATACATTAATATACAATCATCTAAAGATAAAAAAATTTTGTTATTCTCATCCTGTATCAGTGCCATCCAATTACTGTCATTACAATAGATTAATTAACAATCACTAAAATTTATTCAAACAGGGTGTAAGAGAGAGAGAGGCTGTCGATGGATGGCGAGGAAGGCAAAGAGAAAGAAGAGCGAACGAGGGAAACAACAAAAAGATCAACATTGTTGTTGGGAGCAAGAGGTAAGATCATTTCAGCCCTTTTCGATTCGAATTTGAGTTTAAAGTACATGTTAATTCATTTAAATCACATGAGGAAGATTTAGAATGGATATTTGGAAAACAGAGTAAGGTATAACATCATATGAATTTACAAATGGGCATACATACATGTGCATTTCCTTATCTTTCAAATAAATGTTAAATATGGGCGTGTTAGTGTTTGAAGAAGAGGTCTCAGATGTGTTGGTGGTTCGAGTATTCCATGCATAAATCTGGTGAGATATGGCTAAGATAATGAGGTGAGTTTCATCAAGTAATGGTTCAGGAAAGGAAAAAAGGAAGAAAAAAAAAGAGGAAAAGAAAATTCTGGAAGTACACAGGAGTCGTTGAGGAAAAGATAAGTAGGAAATGAGAGTGGGAGAAGGGATTCCGGGTAGGCACATTCAACCAAATAAATTTTGGAAGTAAATTGGAGATAAAAACCTAACAAACCAAACACATAGAGGGGAAGAATAATAAGGGAAGGTGTTCAGGGTGATGGAGAATAGTGAACCAAATAAAGTTAGGTTGAAGGAAGCTCTCAGACGACTCACATAATTAATTTAAAGATTTATTACTAGGAATGATACTAGACTAGGACTGCTGAATGTAATCCTTGAAGGGAGTTAAGTGTTGAATCTATAATATGCTGGGTAAAAATGAGACAAAATTTAGAGGGTTAAATGATCCAAACCAGAGGCTAGATGTAGGATGGGATTGAGTGGGAACTAAAACATATTTTTCTATGTTGGTGATCTCTCATTGTGGTGTGTGTGTGGCCTATATTGGCCGTGTGATGTGGAACAGCTAACCCATGCTCAATCAATAAAGTGGATCGAATATCAGAGGGTTCAAATGGGAGTGAATCTCCCAAATGCATGTGATAAATGAGGCCAGAGATGTAGTCGAGAAAGAGAAGGCTCTAAAGGGCTTGGTTCGATGTACAAAGTGCAAGCTCTATATATGTGCGTTCGTTACATTTTGGTGTGACCAATGCAAATAAAGAGTTGGGCTGGTGGAGCTAAGTGTGAAATCTGGTGGGAAAGAAATTAAAGAAAAACATATATAAACGAGGTATAATGATGATAATGAAAATTGGAAATATAATTAGGTAAGTTCAGTGGTTGTGTTGAATGATCTTAGTGATATGTATGTCCTGTTATAATATTCCAACTTGCTAGAAAAATTGGTGCATATATCTAAATTCCAGAATGGATGAAACATAATAGTACAGGTAAATGAGTATATTTTTGTAGAATGGGTAAAGAGCTAATCAATTTAAATGTGGATCATTTTGTTAAATGCGCATAATCTAATTCATAATTGAATGTCTTAAAAGTGTTTTAAAGAAGCTTATAGGATGAGGATATGTAACATCCCAAAAATCAAATAGCGACCCTCGAAGTTTGTTGAAAAGATTTAGTAGAAAAAAAAATTTAAGATACTATAAAAGGTGAAAAGAAAGTACCAAATCTCAAAGGTTTTGAAAAAAGACAAGTAATATGGAGATGATATAAGGGCTAGGTGGTAAGGAAATCTGAAAAAAAAAATTGTTGGATAACTAATAATACTATTAAAATAAACTGATACCTATAAATACCCATGTACTTGAAGGCTTTTAGCATCAACCACAAATCAAAGCTTGAGTTTCTCAATTAGTCTCTCTTACTTCTTGCTCTCATATTTCAACAAATTATTATAATCAGCTAGCTTATCTCTTCATTTTTCTAACAAAAACAAATCAAGCCTAATTGATGATTTTGTCATTTGTAGGTTAATTTGTGCATTAAAATTCTTCTTTAATTGAATTAATATGACAACAAAATTTTTTTTTTCTCATTTAAATTAATTAATTAATTTAAGTATGGAAATTTGAAATAAAAATCTGGATTATTAATAATACTATTAAAATAAACTAGATTTTTTGTGATATTACATATAATGTAGTAGTAGTACCAGTAGTAGCAATATTAGTAGTAATAGTAGTAGAAGTAGTTGTAATAGTAGTAGTAGTAGTAGAACTAGTAGCACTAGTAACATTAGCAGCAGTAGCAGTAGCAGTATTAGTAGTAGTATTAGTAGCTATACTAATAGCAGTAGTAGTAGTAATAACAATAGTAGCAGTAGCAGCAGTACTACAAGTAGCAGTTGCAATAGCAGTAACACCTATAACAGTAATAACAGTAGTAGCATCAGTAAAAGTAATAGTAGTTGTAGTAGTTGTAGTAGTATTAGTATTAGTAGTTGTACTAGTACTAGTACTTATAATTAACGATGTACTTGAAGGCTTTTAGTATCATCCACAAATCAAAACTTGAGTTTCTCAATTAGTTTCTCTTACTTCTTCCTCTCATATTTCAACAAATAATTATATTCAACTTGCATCTCTTCATTTTCTCTAACAGAAATAAATCATGCCTAATTGATCATTTTTGTCATTTGTAGGTTGATTTTTACATTCAAATTCTTCTTCAATTAAATTAATATGATAACGAAACTTTTTTTCTTCATTTTAATTAATTAAAGTAAAAAAATTAAAAAAATGTTGGATAATTAATGATACTATTAAAATAAACTATTTTTTTTTTTTGTTACATATAATGCAGTAGTAGTGACAATAGTAGTAGCAGCAGTAATAGCAATAATAGTAGTAACAATAGTAACAGTAATAGAAGTAACAATAGTAGTAGCAGTAGTAGTAGTATTAGTAGTAGTAACAGTGATTAATAGTAGTATTAGTAACAATGATAATAGTGGTAGTAGTAGTAGCAGCAGTAGCAGCAGTATCAGTAGTAGTATTAGCAATAGTAGTAGTAGCAGTGTTAGTAGCAGTAGTAGCAGTACTAAAAATAATATTAGTTAGAGTAATAGAAATAATAGTAGTAGAAGTAGTACCTGCTGTAGTAGTAGTAACAGTAATAACAGCAGTAAAAGTAATAATAGTAATGACAGTAGCAGTAGTATTAATAGTAGTAGTAGCATTAGTAGTAGTAGTAGTACTAGTACTAGTACTTATAAATTCTCATGTACTTGAAGGCTTTTAGCATCAACCACAAATCAAAACTTGAGTTTCTCAATTAGTATCTCTTACTTTTTCCTCTCATATTTTGACAAATTATTATATTCAGCTGTTTTATCTCTTCATTTTTTTCTAACAAAAACAAATCAAAGCTAATTGATTATTTTACCATTTGTAGGTTGATTTATACAATCAAAATCTTCTTTAATTAGTTAATATTACAACGAGAATTTTTTTTCTCGTTTAAATTAATTAATTGATTCAAGTAAGTAAATCTTAAAAACAAATGTTCGATAATTAATAATTATATTAAAATAAACTAATTTTTTTGTGGTGTTACATATAATGCAATAGTAGTGCAAGTAGTAGTAGCAACAGTAGCAATAGAAGTATTAACAATAGTAGTAGTAATATTGGTAGTAGCAGTAGTAGCAGTAGTAGAAATAGTAATAGTAGTAGCATAGTAGCAGTGTCGGCTGTATCAGTAGTACCTGTTGTAACAGTAGTATTAGTAGTAATAGTAGCATTAGTAGTAGTAGTAGTACCTATAAATACCCATGTACTTGAAAGTTTTTAACATCAACCTTAAATCAAAAGCTTGAGTGTTTCTCAATTAGTATCTCTTACTTTTTCCTTTCATATTTTAACAAATTATTATATTCAGCTGGCCTATCTTTTCATTTTTTCTAACAAAAGCAAATAAAAGTTAATTGATTATTTTGCCATTTGTAGGTTGATTTGTACATTCAAGTTCTTCTTTAATTGAATTAATATGACAACAAATTTTTTTGTCCTCATTTAAATTAATTGATTAATTCAAGTAAGGAAATATGAAAAAAAATGTGGGATAGTTAATAATATTATTAAAATGAACTAAAATTTTTGTGGTGTTACATATAATGCAGTAGTAGTAGCAGTAGTAGTAGCAGCAGTAGCAACAGTAGCAGTAGCAGTAGCAGTAGCAGTATTAACAATAGTAGTAGTAGTAGTAATGGTAGTAACTTCGTCTGACCTCCTCTAGCATTTGGTGTGCATACAAGCTCCTCCACTGGCGCCGATAGGCCATTTTAGGCAAACCAACAACCATTTTTCTTTGCATGTGAGCATATAGATCACATTTGCTCCCTCTTTCAAAATTTAAGCCCCTTCTTTCCTTTATTTCATCATTCTTCTCTTTTACCACTCAAAAAGGAAGGAGAAAACTTGAGATAAATAACTAGCCCAAGAGCACCATGAGCTACTCCTTCCCCTCCACCGTGGAAGGCTTACCACCGTGCCTTTCTTCCCTTCCCTATATAGTAAGTTCTTCATTCCTGATTATTCTTTCCTTACTATGCTACTGTCTTCTTCTTCCATCTTTGATCACAGAACGCGCCCTACAGATCATCAGATGGCCATTGCTACTGTCTTCTTCTTCCCTCAATCTGAGAGCTTTTCATTTCACTTAGAAACTCATTTAGTCCGTCATTGGGTAAGGAACTTTGTATTTTCCATATGCTTCTAATTTATTTTATAGAATTTTAATTGTTTAAAAATTCACATGTGTGCATATATGTTAGATATGTTGTGTTTGTGTGCATGATGAGTGTTTAAAATGCATTTTGTCGAATATTCAATGGCTTTATGAAATGATTTACATGTCTAAATGCTATCCACGTTAATGTACTTTCTTGAAAAAAAATTTGCATGCATGAAATAAATAATAAATGGAAAGGAATAGGGAAAATTATTTTGGGAGAGGTGAAGATACCATTATAGAAGAAAGATAGTAGCTCACGGTTGTGCTGCATTTGCACGCACGAGGGACACTATCTCGGCACGCTTAGGTGCCAAGATAGGGCCCTTAACTCGCTATGTGCGTACAACAGCTGTGGGGTGGAGCATAAATCCCATAAGGCATGCCATTATGCCAAGGGGACTTGCTACATGAGCGTGTGGGCACATGTGCATAAGTGTGCACGCGCACAGGCTGCTAAGCTTGTCTGCATGCTTAAAGGCCCGCGCGCAAGGACAATTATAGAGTGGGTATGTGTAGTACATCATGTTGTGTTGCCCTGCTGAGTGCGCACACGTATTTACATGCATGAGGGCCTGCCTAGGAGCAATGTGCCATACTACGAGGCTTCATGAGACATGTCTGTCAGCTCCAGTGTCGAGCTTGATACGAGAGGGTATGAGGAGGATCGAATCAACTCTTATAACTCACACAATGCATGCAATATCAAAACTTAACTACCTAAAAAATCACTCCCTTTACTTGAACATACAACACCTAATAGGCATGCATAAATAAGAACTAGGGAATTAATAATAAGGAAAGAAAAAATGCCACAGACTTACCGATAAGTTGATCCCAACTCCTTGGCTCAACAAGACTTCTGAAGACTCTTGCTTATTTAAGAACTTGAAGAAGCTAAAAAATTAGCAAACTGCTACTTGAAGAGAAAGCTTAAGTTTTAACTTTATTTTCAACTAAAGTGTGTTTACAACCTATAGGTAAAAACTTTTATATAGGCTCTTTTTGGGATAGTTTTAAATAGTTACAAACACTTGAAAATTTATAAAATAATAATATGATAAAATTCTAGGATAAAAATTCCATAATAAATTAAATGCCTAAGTTAATCCTATGACTAAAATATTACATAACTTAATTCCTTGATAAAACTTGAAATTAAAATATATTAAAAATATTAATTAAATAACTAAAGGGATAATTACCCCTGTTTTAAATGTGAATTGTAATGCTGCAGATTTTTACCTTGAAAAAGACATGGCAAATGTGGTGAAACAAAGTCCTAAAAATGGTCATATAACTATCCTCACCCACACCAACCGTGCGAACTAGGGAGCCTGCACTTGACGTAGGTTTGGCCTGCGCACGCGGTGCGCATGCTCTATTGCTCTGCGGCAAGCCCATTCCACATGTTTGATGGGTCAGGCATTGCTATTAGGTCGCTAGTCCGCTCGAGATCCTAGGCCTCCTGATTAGGCCCTCTAGTTCTCCTTCTTGGGCGTGAAGCCTAGCCGCGAATGTTGGGTTGGTGCCGCAGTGTGCTAGCCTGCGATTTAATGGGTTGCTGGGTAGGGCGTGCTGGTTAGGCACCTCGCTCGTGTGGAGCTCCTTCCTACTTGAGTGGTCGGCCTGTGTGGCTTGTGCATGTGTCGGCTTGCGCGTGGTCGCCTCCTGCTCATAGGTTAGCTCGTGTTATCGCATGGGTTCGTCCTTTGAGCCCTGGTCCATGGGTTAGGAGTCATGTGGGCTAAACAGCCTTGGACCTTTCTCTGTAGGTTCTAAAACTGCCCCAAAAGTCAATGCTTCATATCCTCTTCCCATCATTTAGGTTGTTGGCCTCTTAGGCCCATATGGCATTCCTTTTATGATGGCATTAAGAATCTATCTAACTCAGTCTAGCCTCTCCCGAATTGAATCTTTAAATTTCAATGGCTTGGGCTTTATTTTCTAATTTTAACTCTATTTTTTTGGTTAAGGCTTCTTTTGGGTTTTATCTTCAGCTTGGCATGAACTTTGATTATCGCTTACTGTATATCTTGAAAGCCTTTCCATAGTAATTTCATCCCCCTCTTCTTCAAAAGAATTCATCCTTGAATCCACCTTGCTATTGCCTTATGATCCTGGATACAATAGATAGCCTATGAGAGGAGTTAGGTTGATATAGTGGCCTAGTGGAACACATCCGTAAGTGAAATTGAGCTAGTGTATTAGTTCTATAACTCATTTTGCCTCACTACACTTGTGTCTATCACTCACACTCAATCTCTTTCTATCAAGTTGAGCGTCATAGTTGGAATCTTCTTTAATCGAGTCCTAGTGAGTTAGAAAAATTTTATGAAAATTCCTAATGACTCTGAAGCCCAAAATGTGCACGAGTATTTTATACAATGTAGAATGGATGATGCAAACAAAATATGAACACAAACATTGTCACTCTCACCTAGTAGATGACTTACTCTTTCACTCAACTGTTTTTCAATAATCTATTTCGGTGGCTACTCTACTTTTGTTATGCAAAATGCAAACAACGTGCCAATTGCCTTATTGTGTATAATTAGATTATTTTTTGTAATTTGTATATATATATATTTTTGAATAATTGAAACAAACACAATTACTTGAAATGAACAGATAAAATGGGTTCAAGTAATATGCAAATGAATTAATAATCAAGATAAATTTGAATTTTAATTTAAGAACAAAAATGTTTAAGAAAAATAAAGATACTTTAGGTTTTAAGAGCCTAAACTCTGATACCGTATGACATGAGAGAATATGGGGAGGATCGAATTAGCTCCTATTAACCAACACAACATATACAATATTGAAACTTAACTACCTAGAAAACCCCTCCCTCTACTTAAATCTACAATACTTAATAGGCATGCATAAACAAGAACTAGGGAATTAAAAAGAAGAAAGGAAAAAATGCAATAAACTTGCCAATAAGTTGATCCCCACTCTTTGGCTCTCCATCTTTTTGAAAAACTTAAAGAAGCTAAAAAAGTTAGCAAACTGCTAATTGAAGAGATGGCCTAAGCTTTAAATTTATTCTCAATTCAATTGTGTTTACAACCTATGGGCAAATACCTTTATATAGGCTTTTCTCATGATAGTTCTAAATGATTGCAAACACTTGAAAATTAATAAAATAATAATATGATAAAATCCTAGGACAAAAATTACATAATAAATTAATTGTCTAGGTTAATCCTAAGACTAAAATATTGCATAATTTAATTCTTGGATAAAACTTTAAATTAAAATACATTAAAAATATTAATTAAATAATTAAAGGGATAATTACCCATATGCTAAATGTGAATTGTAATGCTGCAGATTTTTACCTTAAAAACACATGGGGAATTTGATGAAAAAGTGTCCCAAAAATGGCCAAATCCTCCTCCTCACACAAACCAACCGTGCGGACTAAGGAGCCCACTCGCGTGCATGCACACAACATGGGCGGGGCCTACATGCACTGCCCATGCGCCTACTGGACCAAGAGTTGCTGCTAGGGCTGATGGGCCACTTGGGATCCTAGGCCTCCCGATCAGGCCCTCCGAGTTCTCCTCCTTGGGCGTGCGGCCCTACAGTGCATGTTGGGCTGGTGCATGCAGCCTACTAGTCACCAGTCTAGCAGAGTGTTGGACGGGGCATGCAGGTTAGGTACCTCGCACATGTAGAGCTCCTTCCCGCTGAAGTGGCCGACTCATGCGGTTTGTGTATGCGCAGGCTTGTGCGTGGTCGCCTCATGCTTGGTGGCCAACTCGTGTTGCTATATGGGTTTGTCCTTTGGGATCTGGTCCATGGGTCGAGAGTCATATGGGCTAAACAACCATGGGCCTTCCTCTGTAGCTCCCAAAATACTCCCAAAATCCCACTCTTCATCTCCTCCTCCCATCATTTGGTTTATTGGTCTCTAAGGCCCATATGGCCGGGCTTCTTTGATGGCATCAAAAATTCATCTCACTTGGTCTACACTCTCTTGGACCAGATCTTTAGGTTTTAATGGCCTAGGCTTTATTTTTTGGTTTCAATTTTGTTTGCTTGGTTCAGGCTTCTTCCAGATTTTTTCTTTGGGTTGACGTTAATTTTGATTACCGCTTACTGGATATCTTGAAAGCCATCCCACGGTCATGTTAGAACGGGCCTTCCAAATGGGCCTCTGCCCCACCCCTTGGGTAAAGGCATAGAGGGCTTACCCATTTGAGCCTTGGCCCGAAAGGGGGCATGATGGCCCAAGTTGGTTAATGGGCCCCTATTAGGCTTGAGTTTGGTTAATGGGCCCCTGTTGGGCCCAATTTTTATTAATGGGCCCAAGTTGGCCAGTGGGTTCTTATTGGACCCAAGTCAATTAATAGACCTTATTGGGTCCGAGTTCAGGTAGTGGACCTTAAGGGGCCTAAAATGATCATGGATCAGGATAATTTAAGATATCAGGGACCCAAAAGGGTTTAAGAGTAAGTCTGATAGACACAATGGGTCTAACCGAGATCTGTGAATCAAAATTTGTGTGTTATCCCATACTTAGTTTAAAAATAAAGAAAAATTGAAACCTATTTGACCGTTATCATTTAGGGTTAACTGAATATGATTGTTACCAACTGTTGGTGAACCACTCGCTATGAATGGTATTAGATTTCCCTCTAACGAGAGTAGATAACGACTGATTGTAGGGATCATAGTGGCAAAGAATCTCGTGGTCATAGTATATGATCTAACTACTGTATACTGAATTAAATTGTTTTCCATTCACAATGGTAGTCAGAGATCCCCTCTGCCCTCTGTAATAGAGGTTTAAACAACTTCACGCAAAGATTTGTAAATAGTGAAAGAAAATTGAGTAATATGATTGGCATGATTATGACTGTTGCTTATTATGCATGGTCTTTCTAGATAGTTTTCCTTGTATTGATTATGTTTTTCAATGTTTCATCATGTTGCCTATGGATTGAGACATGTACTTTGAAAATGAATTCATATAATTAAAATTATAAATTTTTTAGCTGTCTTTTAAAATAAACATAACTATATTATGAAATCTACAGTGGTCTCTAATTGTAAGTGCTACTGACTGTAGAGGTAATGGTATTTTCTTAACATTAATGCAATGCTTGAAACTTTAGTAGTGTAGTTTAAATATTTTTTTTCTTATTGAGTTTCATGGAACTCACCCCAAATCAATCCCCCTAGATGATGTGGAAGGTGAAGACTCGCCCCTCGATCTGCCTTTTGATGCTTGCTTGGATCCATTCTTGGACTTATCGTTGAAGAGTGCATTGATGCGTCTAATGAACTCCATTTTGTATTTAGTAGGACTAGTTGAATAATCATTTGTAAATTTATAGCTAATTTTTCTGCCTCAGTGGTATACACTCATTGTAGTTTATAAGAGATGAACATGTCTTCTGTTGTATCTAATATTTTAAATACATTATATCTATTCTGTTATCGGACACCGTTACTCTTTAGGTACCAAAGCGTCACAGGTGGTATCAGAGTAAGATTTCTGGACATCCCTTACACTAAGGCCTATCACCTAGACTTAGAAAATCTACAAAATTTTTAGAAACAATATCTAGCTTGTTGACCCTAATAAAAGGCATTTTTACTAAACCTTTATCTCTCTTTTGTAGGTGAATATGACTCAAGGAAAAACATCAGTAGAGCGGCCCGATGCCTAGGATGCCCCAACCTGGGCTTAGTTCACTAAATTGTTATAGGCTATTTAGGGTTTAACCGTCGCTGTGGGCCACAACCTTGTTCATAATGTCGGCAACCCTCATCTTGTGGACGACCACCGTCACAATGATTGTGCCATTTCGCATAATATCTCAGAGTTTCAAAAACTAAACCCTTCTCACTTTGATGGTGGACCAAACCCCATGGCCATAGAAGCGTGGATTGTTCAGATGGCCTATTGTGTGTGTCTGCATGTGTGTGTGTGTGTGTGTGTTGTCCTGACTTCGCATGTTGCTTTTCTAGCTTAAGGACCCGTGACTTTGTGCGTAATCAACCCGCGGGCATGCTACTTCTCATGGGTTTCCCACTCAATTTGGAATTCTTTTTCAAATATAGATTCAGAGCTCTTGGATATCACATAAGAAAGAAAACTTCGAAAGAGATGAGAGAATTGAGAGTGAGAGGGAGCTCAGGAGAGCTGAGAGAATGAGCCAAATGACTAGAGACAACAAACTTTCCTAGAAACTAAAAACATAGTGCTGCAAGGTCTTTTGAACGAGGTAAGCTACTGCCTCCCTTTTCACCTTTAGTTTCCTTTAACCTTAACCATTTAAAGGTTTTTTCCCACGAACACAGACACGTCCATTATGCCAAAATAGAGACCACTTCACAGTGAAACTCTATTCTTCCTCAGGGCCTACTCCAATAAGTTGAGAATTCTTCGAAGCTTCCAAGTAGCATGGTTATTTTATGTTATTTTTTCTATTTTCCACTTTTTTTCTCATTTCTGGGGAATAAGTAGGTTAGTTAAAAACATCTAGGGATCAAATTTAGGTCGATTAATTAAACCCCAATGACAGGATTTCTCCATAAAATCTTGCTGGTTCACCATGCACTTCCCTAACTCTACATGCTTCCATGTCGATTACTTTCAGGTTTTCCCTCACATGTAGGAGCCTCTGTATAGCAAATTTTAACTTCCCAAATGGGTCTTCATCGAGGTAAGAACATGGGTAATATATTTGTTACAAATAGATGAAATTTCTATATTAAAATTAATCGTAGAAGCTTTTAAATTTTGACTTTTATGAGTATATAAGGGAGAAAATAATTGTTTCTATTAACTTAAGAAAGTAGATAATATTCAAAAAAAAATATATCACCCTTCTCTCTCTCACGTTAAGTTAAACCATAAGCAGACTTAGGTTTTGGGGTGTGAAAATTACTTGGAACTCTAATAGCATACAGGAGAAAACAAAAGGCATCAATAATTGTTCTCTATAGGCAGAAAAGCAATCATCTTATCCTATTGCTTCTGCATTAAGGTTAGTCCTAATTTTCTAACACTTTTAAATTAAGACTTGCAAATTAGTCTTAAAGACACTTATAAAGAATCCCAAGGGGATCTCGTTTCTAGATGTTTAGAAATAAAACACACAGATGAAGAAGATATGATGCTTTTATTAATTAATATACTAAGTAACTATAATCCAATTAGCTACTTAAAAGCATCACAGAATGAAATCACGGAATAGAAACTTGGAATACAAAGAAACATGTGACGCCCCAAAATCTATTTGAACATCGAATTTATGTAATTGAAGCTATTTCAAATTTAAATAGTGACCAAACCTTGTGTGTGTTAATGTATATTATTTTAAAATCTTTTTTTATTTATTTGAAATCTAAAGAAAAGTAAAAAAACAAAAAAAAAAGAGAAACGTGGGCAAGTCCCACAAGAAAAACCCGCAGGAGCGCAGGCGGCCTTGTGTATGTCACAGGAGAATCCCCTGTCTGCGCAATAGGGTTTGTCCACTAATGAGCATGGTTGCCTCTCCTTTCACGACCACTGTAGCTAAGGGACACCTGGCATATTACAACTATGCACGATCAGTCATTAAGTCGATCAACAGTCGTGCATGCTTGCATGTGATATGATGGATCATGATCAATCGCCTTTTTCATATTTAACCCTCTTTATTTTCTTCATTTTTCATTCTACATTTCAAAAAAGAAGTGAGAACTTTAAACTAGATATAGAGAGAGAAAGAGAGAAAATCGAAAGCAAGAAAAAAGAAATGCAAGTTGTTCCATTGTTCGACACTGAACTACACTTCCCTTCCCCGAGTAGTAAGACTTCACTCAGTCGATTCTTTTTTTTCCCGGAACCTAAACACTCCATAAACTTCATTATCTTCTTCTTTGTACATAATGCAGGGAATTCTATAGCTCAGATTGCTACAGCAAGCCTTCTTCTCTAAAGCTCGGTGGTCCTCCTTCCTGTCCCTTCTTGGAAACTAAACTTCATTGGATTATTGGTAAGGGGTTTGATAGTGTTTTCATTTGCACGATGGGATTTTCTACTCTGCTTAATAGTCCTTTAAACATGCAAGCATGAAATGATTAAAAATGGAACTTGTAAAACCCCGCCCATCACTGTGCTAAAATGATTTGTAAACTCTATTCATTCGCTTTGGCCGCTTTAAACTTAATTAATTTACACTATTTAACATTTATCGTGATTCGTAATTTTGTTTGTTTTTTATTTATTTAATTTTTATTTAAATTTTATTTTATTTTATTTTAAATGATTTTAATTTAACTAAATTAAATTGAAAATAAAAATTTAGAAAAAAAAAATCAGAAAATGGCGAAACAAGAAAAAAAATCCCACGAGAAGGTTGTCGCCCGCACGGGTGCTGGGCACTGTGCGCTCGCCATCCGCACAACAGGCCTACGTGAATAGGCCTTGGGCGCCTAGGCCCTACGTATGTGATAAGAGACCTGTGCACCTGCAGAGCGCCGACCAGAGCACTACCACCTCGAGCAGTGCACCGCTGCTGCCTTGGGTGGTGCACTACCGTCGGCGGCAAAAGAGCCCCTCCTCCCTCAGTTTTCATGTCGAGCATTTTTTTCTCCTCTCACTTCATAAAATTTTACCATTTGGCGCGAATATAATGATTTTGAAATTCTATAAATTGACCTCCCCTTTTGTGACATCTCAGGTGCCAATTAAAGCAAATAGGTGTCAAATACAAACTCAGAATAACGAGTGCATGATAATATTTATGCAACAGAATTAAATCTTAACAAATCTCTTACAAATATATATAATGTTCCAAATACATATATCACTAAGGTCAGAAGTGGCAACAAAATACAAAACATAAGGGTCACTTCTTTTACTATGCTACTAGAATTCATCAGAGTGCGGGAACAGTCATGCACTCAGATTTGTGGATCCACGAGATCCTCAAAGACTTCCAAAGGTAGGTCTTCCTATGGTTTCTTATTTTCTTCCTCATTTGGGGGGAATGAAAATAGTGAGTTCTATATACTAAGTAAGGAAAACATTATTAAATTAACATCATAAGATTTCAAATATTTATTATTTTATCTCACCGTCTAGCTTCCTTATTGAACTAACTCATCATTAGAAAAGGAAACTATTTATTTAAATATTGAAATAATACGTTAGCATAGAAAATTAAATATACACATATCATGCCAAATAATAAAAAAAATCAACTAAATCATAAAATTTAGCTATTCTCACCTAATAGTTTGAGCTTAGTTATTTATCTGTACTAAAGTCACTTGTAGCTAATCATAAATAATATTATACTGTAATTTCTGATTATATCATTTGGATAAAGGATGATTTACATGCATTTCCCTTTTTGTTTCTCCGGACAGAAATCATGTGAAAAATAATGAAAATTTTCTTAAAATTTTGGCATTTTTGACAACTGCCCATTTTCTTTTGTGCTTAGGGAAAATTATTGACAGAGTATTTACTTAACTTCAGCTATATTAGATGCAAACTCTATCCAGTGTAGCCAAGGTCATTTTCATTTAACCTTCAGCTTTATATTTCTTGTGTAGTGACCCTACTAGGTAAACTTGTTATACAATTGAGTCAACTGATGATTGAGGGGCTTCTTGTTCTTGAAATAACTGTTATGCTAAATGTGGGTTCTACTGCTGTAGTTGCCCTTGTTGCTTTTATACACTTGTTGGGAATTGTGGTCATTCAAGTGCAGTTCTGTGTTATAAGAAAAGTAGCTATGCCATTGTCAGTAGATCATAATGTAAATTTTCTTGATTTCTTGCTTCTCTTCCTGATTCATTGGTTCAGAGATTGATCTTCACATCTGTAACATTTTTACTTGTGCAGGTAGATAGAGAAGACACATTTGCAAGAGTCGAAGCTGCAGGACACAAGATCATCCAGTAGAATAGTTTCACTTTACTTCACTTTGTCTCAACCGATTTTATATGCAGGAAAAATTGCCACCTAAAGATTCAAAGGCATTTGGAGAATGAGTTTGAAATGGCAAATTCATATTAGAGGTGATGTTTTGTTGATAAGTAGATACATCTTATCCTTTAAATGTTTTTATGTATAATATATTATCAATTTTGTCCTTTGATTTCTAAAAATACTAATTTTTAATTTTTTTATTTGTTCAAGTCTTTGAAGTACTATGATGATTATTGGTGATTGTGAAGTTCAAGTTGTAAATTTTATGTTATGAGTTAAAAATATTTGTATAGATATAATGATATTTTTAACTTTTAGTAAAACAAATGTATTTGATATTTTGAAGTATGAATTCAATTTATGAATAATTTTGAATGAGTATAATTTATGTCTTTGAGTTATATTTGCAATTTTATGTTAATAGTTACTTTGAATTTTTAAGATAATTATATATAATTTGATTAGTATAAATATAATATTTAAATTTGCTACAATATCCAATTTTGTCTATTCCAAAGGCAGGTTATTTTTACAACAGCAAAGTCTATTAGTAAAACCAAGCCCACATAAACAAAATTACCGGTGGAAGTTCCGTTGGGATTGGGGAAATGCATAACTTTAGTATTTATAGCTTCATATAGGTGAAATGTTATTTCGTTATAGTTTAGGTCAGTAGAAAAAATATTACATGTTAGCTGGTAATAAAATCTATTTGCTTTTATGAAAATGTTTGGTGACATAACAGAGAGAATTATATTCCTTTGTCAAGTTAAATTCATTCTACATAAGTGGTAGATGTTTGATTGTGGATGCACGTGACATAATTTCATTGCTTTGGAATCATGTAATGGAATTTAAAATTTTCAAATAAAAACAAAGACCTAAAGTTGACTTAAAACATAAAGAAACACACATGAACATAGATACACTTATATGAATTATTCAAGACATAATTCAAGTGTTTATAATGATAACTTGGCCAATGTTCCTTTAATGCCTTCTTTCCTAATTGAGTTAAATTATAATATAATATAATGAGTGTCATTAATGTAGGTATAAGTTCAATTTTTGAAAAATTTCAATCTTTTTGTTTTTGAAAAAGGTATTATAAACTTATATATTTTAAAATAATGAGATTATTTATATAACGAAATTTAATCTGAGTAGAAATGTATTATTGAGAAATTTCTTAGTGAGGTCAATAAGGTCATGAAAAATATTTTGATTTATTTATCTCTTCTTTTACATATTATAATATATTTGATTAAACCAATACACGATTTTCTTTTAATTTTTCTGCAATCAAGTCTTTCTTCATGGAGGTATTATAATTAACTAGCGTAAGTCTAAAGGGAAAAGAACTTATAAATGCTAGATCATGGGTTCCAACACGTCTTTCATAACTATTAGAAGGTTTTTTTGCCCTATAAGATTTTTATTATTGGCAATGTACAAGGGAAGTGAATGACAACTAGGACTTTTTCTTGCACAAGAAGATAAAAAAACTTGTTGCTATAACGGGAGTCATAAATTTATAAATTTTATTGGGTGCAAAATGAAGGTTCCGCTTCCTTATCATCCAACCATGGGTTGGAAAATTTTTGAAAAATTTACCTTCACTCTCCACTTTAGATGTTTTCTTCATGATGTCTTTTTGTTTTTCTAATGTTAACTAGTAGGATTCTTTCCTAAATAATTCTCATTTTTTATTCGTTCCCAAATATTTATGTAATTAAATTTTAATTCTCTAAATAAAATACTCTTTGATATTTGAATTAATCATCAAATGGTTATCTTGAAACATTCATAATTAATTTAGTCTCTATCAAATAATTCACTTGGAAAAGATTATCTTGCTCTCAAGTACTCTATAAATATTTTTGTTATCGTGTGACATTTTAGATTTTTTATAAAATGATAACATTACAAAACAACTATTTATCTTTAGTTATGGACAATATTTATAATATACCCATGACAAAAAGATGACAATAAATCATCTCATAATGTTAAAAAAACTTCCTATTAAGTCTTTATAGTAAAGTCTTTTTATCTCATTATATCCAAAATAGAAATAAAATATGAAGGTAATATAGAATCTTATGTCATCGATCTCTATGTAATATGATTAGTTAGTTTAATATCATAAGAAACTATTTTCAATTTGATACACTTTTGACTAAAAGATTTTTCTAAATTAAGTATCCTTAATCAATTAGGACATGCGATCTCTTAAATGATGAATTATTTTTTGGTACTTATATATCTTTCTAAATTTTAAATTATATCAAATAACTAAATTTGTGTTATATAATAAGTTTATAGATTAAATATCAAAATAAGGTGGAAAGACTCATAAGATGATAGTAGTCATCTCAAGTTCGAGAGCTAATATATATGCACCACTATATAGTAATGAATTTCTTAAATCCAACGAGTAAATAAACTCCCATGTTACAAGTCCATGAAAGTTAGTTTAGCGGATTCATTTTTATGTAACTATTTGTTCTCATATTCTTGTATTAAGCGTACAAGTAATTAATAAAATAAATTATAATATTTAAAATAATTACAATAGAAACCAATGTAAACTAGATTCTCAATTGAAAATATTTTTAAGGATTTAAAAATTTTGTTAATGATTCTTATAATCTTTATCATCGTCTAAATATATTTGAATTAATAAAAGTATAACATCAGAAAGAACAAATTATCATAATTACAATTTAATCAATTGCGTTTGGACATATGGGTCAACGCATATGAAATCCAAAAAAGAAAAGAAAGAAACTGTAGCAGTTGTTTAGGCAATTATTTAAATAAGAATCCACCAATGAGGACAATTGCAAAAGGCGCATTACGAATATTCATGTCTACTTTTTATAGTGAATTGAACAAAATTTTCATTTTTAAATTTTTATATTTATTAATGCCGTCAATAATCTCTAACTTTTGAATTTAATAGTAATATGAAAATGTAGTATTTAAAGATGAAAAAAAAAATGATTAACATTATTAGAAAATAGTATTTGGTTTTCTTTTGTTAAAAAATTACCAAAAATGTAAATTTTACTGATAGTGGATTGTATTCTAATTTATGATTGAACTCAAAGTGTAACTTCTCTAACAAAAAAGTTGTTTTTAAAATATGTTCTCACTGCAAATCACAAAATATTAAATGCCCAGAAAATAAATATAAACAGTGTAAATTGCCCTATGCTTTACAACCATATATATGTTTGGGCAAATGATGACCATAAATTTCATATTCATTACTACCTTAGTGGATAGTGGCTCTTGGGTGTATCAAAGAGGCTAAACTATCTGGAGATTTATAATGGGAGACAAGATTTGTGGTCTTTCTTTAAAATTGCTTTCCAAAATTTTCTGAATAAAAATAGCCTCATTATGTGTTCACTAAGGTTGCCTCAAAAAGAATAGTCCCTTTCGTCCTACATGAGGTTGAGATTTTACAAACTGAAATGTCGGCAGCAGAATTGAATAGAAATCTGGAAATCTAATTCTTCCTTACCTTGATGATAAATTTTCACACTGCTTTTTGATACTGACATTGCATTTGGCCCAAACGTATTATGTTTTTATTTGATTTCTAAATTTTAATTAGTTAGAAATTATTTAATATATAATTTAATCAATTGCGTTTATATCTTCAATTGCACAATTCTCATCTTAAAAATGTAATCACTAAAGTTCGTAACATTAATTTAGGTTATACCAATAAAATATGAATCAAAATGATCTTGATTGCATATTATTTTCATTATTGCAACGTCCCTAACCAAAAGATTAAATACCTTCTAACGCCATATATCAGTGAGAAAATATCATAAATATACAATATCACCAATTAGATAAAATTGTGCATTCGATATAAAATAAATAGTTGATAAAATCATCTAATTTTTGTTTGAACTTTGAATTTCTTTTTCAAATTTCAATCTAACTATAAAATTTATATTTAGATTTAAAAAACATAATATTTAGATGAGTTAAAGATTTTCTAGAATCTCTAACAATCACACCCTAGAATTTCTATGATATCAAATCTTTTGTTTGGGATATGGAAAAGAAAATAAAAAGTTTATGAAGTGGACATGTTATAAGTAACTAATAGTCTAATAGTAGACCATTTACATATAAGAAAAAATACATATGGATACATATATTTTCACAAAGAATAGTAATAACTCAAGATAACTAGTTACAGTAGAAGATTGTCATAGTTATCTCCTAAATTATTGTGATTAGATTTCTATATCATTTTTTATTTTGATAAACCATGTTTACCTCCTATTCTTTAGGAGCAAGTCTGTACAAATGACTATAAATGCCATGTATCTATATATCAAACATCAATGAAAATGCATATTGTTGGTATAATCCTTATTACTATAGCTACCAAATCCTCCCTGCAAACCACGGCTACCAAATCAACTATTATATTATCCTCTCCTATTATACATATCCAATATGAAAATTCAGACTTCAATGCTGGTATAATCCTCACCAAAACCAATTATGGTATTTGGTCCCAAATCATGAAAATGCACATTGTTGGTCATGAGAAACTTGACTATATTATTGGTGGCTCACCTCAGCCTGAAACAAATGACCCTTTTTACTCAAATTGTATGCTGAAATAAAAAAGTTAAAAGCTGGTTACTCACATGAATTACATAAAAGATTATAAAGAGGTATCTCCGTCTACGTACTGTACGTGAAATTTGGATTGTTCTTACTAAGGCATTCTATGATGGATCATATGAAATATAAATCTTTATTTTTTATCAATGTGCCTTTTCTCTTTGTCAATCAGGCCGTTGGCCGTTCTCTTCCTATATATTATGGTGAGCTAATTGAAATATTTCAAGAACTTGATTATTGTGACAAAATTAAAATGAAGGATTCTGATGATATCTTTATGTATAAAGCATCTGTTCAGAAATTGAGGATACATATCTTCTTAAATGGTCATGACGCTAAGTTTGAACAAGTGCGATGAGAAATTCTTCGCATGAACCCAAGTTTGGATCTTGAGCGCACATATGCATATGTTCATTGTGAAGCAAATTGTCAAACTCTTTTGATAGGTGACTTAACTACCTGTGATTCTATTTGTAATGGCCCCGGAAATTTAAATGAAGATGTATGTATTAAAAATTTTAAATGCAGAAGCGAAATAAAAATTATGATTAACATCCCTTATATAATAACCATAAATGTATTCAACATATATAAGCAAATTAAAAGAAATACTCGAAATAAAAATGATAAATAGAACTATAAAATCTTTAGGCGTCTAACTCGCCGTCTTCCTGCGGAACGGGCTTGGGAACCACGTCTTCCTGATCTGAAATGGTTAAGTAAGGAATGAGCTACACTAACCCAGTAAAGACATCACACTATCTCACTGCCACAAAAGTAAAGGTTGGTAGAAAATAAAAACGACCAATGGAGCGTAATTTATAACAAACTCATTTATTAATAATAAAAATCTTTACTGTCCACTTACCTCGGTGAGATTCGTGAAAATAACATATGAAAATAATAACATTATAACCATCATAAAATCATATACACTTTGTAACATAACACATGTTATACTTTTACACTTCAAAAATCAGACAACAAATTTCTTCTTTTACCAGCTTATTAGTATCCATGGGGATCCATATGGAGTCTCCGCTATACGTGAACCATTAACATTAATAATATGATTCCAGGGCCGTCCCCATACCCCGTCCGGTATGGGCGCCAAAACACATAAGGTCTCCATACCTCGTTCGATATGAGAGACCACGTTCTCAGTAGGGTTCCCTACGGATTCAGTCCGTCCACCATCTCCCAGGATATCTAGTCAGGCTGTCCACATTATCCATTTATCAATTCACATAACCTTTTTCCATTTTTCTTGGTCTCACTTTTCCAAGCATACACAAACTTGTAAACCAATAATGAACACCAAACAAAATAACACAACATCGGGTTCACCATCATTCAAACCATAATAAAAGAAACCATGATTCATGCATATGAAACCATAAAATAAATACATCAAATACTATACTGCATTTAAAACTAAAAAATAGATCAAACAACCACTGACCCAAAAATACATCAGATTCGGGCTCCATTAGTAACCTTAATAAATTATACATATATATTAATTCATGAAATACCATTTTATTATTTATTGAGCTTTAATACAGTGATAGGAAATAGGGTGAGAAATCCTTACTTGTTTCAGGGTTCTGAAATCGGCTCTACAATGCGTCTACGGGCTGTCCCTAAATTTTCTAAATTTTTTTTGGGAAACTGAAACTCACTACCGGTCCCTGCACGTGTCCCAAAAAATTCCAAATCAGACCCAGGGCCCCTTTTTGGCCAATATAAGAATTCCGGCCGCCGTGCTCCGGCGACGGCACCGCCGCCCGCGACGGCGATCCACCTCGGGTTGGTCATTTTCGGCTGAATTCAGCCAAACTTGCATTGGTTCCTGCGATAAAACAATCCTAGGGTCCTTGGTGGGCCAAAAAATCACGAAAAACCGAGACTTACCGGTAGCGGAGCTCTCGGGTGCGGTGGCTTCTCCGGCGCGAGTCGCGATTTGATGTTTTACTCTGGTCAACCTGTAGAGAAAAGGACGGTGATCACAGTGGTGTAAAAATTACATCAAACGGGAACCGAAAAGGGCCTCATCGAAGGCAAAAATCGAGGGAAGCCGCGGCAGCACCGTTGAACTTCGGCGGTGTTTTTCGACTGATTGGCTAGTGGCTTGGCTCCGATTTGGCTATAGACGGATTCAGCATCGAAAAATGAGCCAAGGAGAGAAAATTTACCTCGTTTGGTGGTCGAAAAATCCTCCGGTGCTGCGGCGGCCGGCTCCTCTGGTGACTGGTTCTTCTTCTCCAGCGAGGGTACTGGTGGCTAGGGTTTGGGGTCGGGTGTGGGTGAGGTTATTTATAACCTTCCCCTTTTAATCTCAGCCATCCTTCACGATTTAATCTGGGCCGTCCGATCGCGATTAAAATGGAAATAAATAGGGGCCGTCCATAGCGATGCGATCTGGGCTGTCCGTGCGTGATTCAATCTGGGCCGTCTACACGCATGAGATCTGGGCCATCCGTGCGCATGAGATCTAGGCCGTCCGCACGCGTGAGATCTAGACCGTTCGATCATTTGCACGTGGATCGCCCACGTGGCTCCGTCCCGCGTGGCCTCCCGCATCAGCTTCCTTGCCACGCGGCGTGTTCTGGTTGGCCAGGACTGCTGACTGGGCTGCTGATGTGGCTGCTGACGTCACAATAACCATAAACGTATTCAAGGTATGAAAGAATAAGCTAATTAAAAGAAATACTCGAAATAAAAAAAACTATAATTAGAACTATAAAATATTTAGGTGTCTAACTCGCCGTCTTCTTGCGGAATGGGTTCGGGAACTACGTCTTCCTGATCTGAAATGGTTAAGTAAGGAATGAGCTACACTAGCCCAGTAAAGATATCACACTATCTAACTGCCACAGAAGTAAAGGTTGGTAGAAAACAAAAACGACCAATGGAGCATAATTTATAACAAACTCATTTATTAATGATAAAAACCTTTACTGTCCATTTACCTCGGTGAGATTCGTGAAAATAACATATGAAAACAATAGTATTATAACCATCATAAAATCATATACACTTTGTAACATAACACATGTTATACTTTTGCACTTCAATAATCAGATAATAAATTTCCTCTTTTACCAGCCTACTAGTATCCATGGGGATCTATAGGTGAACCATTAGCATTAATAATATGATTCCAAGGCCGTCCCCATACGCCGTCCGATATGCGCGCCAAAACCATGAACCTCAATACTCCGTCCGGTATGAGGGTGAAACGGGCCGTCTCTATATCCCGTCCGGTATGGGCGCCAAAATCATAAACCTCAATACCCCGTCTGGTATGAGGGTGAAATGGGCCGTCCCCATACCCCATCTGGTATGGGTGCCAAAACACATAAGCTCTCCATACCCCGTCCGATATGAGAGACCACGTTCCCGGTAGGGTTCCTTACGGATCCGGTCTGTCCACCATCTCCCAAGATATCTAGTCAGACTGTCCACATTATTCATTTATCAATTCACATAACCTTTTCTCATTTTTTCTTGGTCTCACTTTTCCAATCATACACAAATATGTAAACCAATAATGAACACCAAATAAAACAACACAACATCGGGTTCACCATAATTTAAACCATAATAAAAGAAACCATGATTCATGCATATGAAACCATAAAATAAATACATCAAATACCATACTGCATTTAAAACTATAAAATAGATCAAACAACAACTGATCGAAAATATATCAGATTCGGGCTCCATTAATAACCTTAATTAATTCTACACATGTATTAATTCATGAAATGCCGTTTTATTATTTATTGAGCTTTAATACCGTGATAGGAAATAGGGTGAGAAATCCTTACTTGTTTCATGATTTGAAATCGGCTCTACAATGCGCCTACTATCCCTAAATTCCCTAAATTTTCTCCGAAAAACTGAAACGCACTACCGGTCCCTGTACATGTCCCAAAAAACCCCAAATCTGACCCAGGACATTTTTTCGGCCAATATCAGAATTCCAGCACGGCGGCTTCGCCGTGCTCCGGCGACGACGCTGCAGCCTGCGGCAGCGATCCACCTCGGGTTGGCCATTTTCGGCAAAATTCAGCCAAACTTGCATTGCTTCCTGCGATAAAATAACCCTAGGGCCCTCGGTGGGCCAAAAAATCACGAAAAACTGAGACTTACCGGCGGCGGAGCTCTCGGGTGCGGTGGCTTCTCTGGCGCGAGTCGTGATTTGATGTTTTGCTCCGGTCAACCTATAGAGAAAAGGATGGTGATCACAGTGGTGTAAAAATTACATCGAACGGGAACCGAACAAGGCCTCATTGGAGGCAAAAATTGAGGGAAGTCGCGGCAGTGCCGCTAGACTTCGGCGGTATTTTCTAGCCGATTGGCCGGTGGTTTGGCTCCGATTTGGCCATAGACGGATTCAGCATTGAAAAACAAGCTAAGGGGAGAAAATTTACCTCGTTTGGCTGTCGAAAAACCCTCCGGTGCGGCAACGGGTGGCGGCGGCCGGCTCCTCCGGTGATTGGTTCTTCTTCTCCAGCGAGGGTACTAGCGGCTAGGGTTTGGGGTCGGGTGTGGGTGAGGTTATTTATAACCTTATCCTTTTAATCTCAGCCGTCCATCACGATTTAATCTGGACCGTTCGATCGCGATTAAAATAGAAATATATCTGGACCGTCCATCGCGATGTGATCTGGGCCGTCCGCGCGCGTGAGATTTGGACCGTTCGATCACGTGCACGCGGATCGCCTACGTGGCTCCGTCCAGCGTGGCCTCCCGCGTGAGCTTCCTTACCACGCGGCGTGTTCTGGTTGGCCGGGGCTGCTGACTGGCACAACTTTCCTAAATTGCGTTTTGACCCCCGGCTTCCGATTTTCTTTTCAAAAACACCCCCAGAATCTAAATTTTCATCCCTTTTTTCCAAAATTAATTTCAATTAAATCCCAAAAATAAATTTTCTCCTATTTTATCATTATTATTATTTTTATTTTTATTAAATTAAATTAAATTAAAATCTTATAAATTAAATATTAAAAAATTAAACTAAAATTATAATACAAATTAAAATAAATTAAAAAATAAAAATAATAAAATTTGGGTGTTACAACTCTCCCCCTCTTAAAGAAATTTGGTCCCCCAAATTTGCCTCTTACTCTTGGTCGAACAAATTTGGATACTGGGCTCTAAAATCTAGTTCTAGCTGCCAGGTAGCCTTCCTTGGCGTGTGGTTCTGCCACACGACCTTTACAAATGATATTTTTCGGTAGTGGAGTATCCTGCTCTTTCGGTCCGTGATAGCGACTGGTACTTCTTCATAAGATAAGTCCTCTTGGAGTGGAAGCGGTTCATGAGCCAAAATATGAGAGAGGTCCGGGTTGTACTTACGTAGCATGGATACGTGGAACACATTGTGGACCTTGGAGAGCTCTGGAGGAGTGATAGTCTGTAGGCAGCAGTACCAATCATGTCTAAGATTTCAAAAAGTCCAATAAATCGGGGGTTCAATTTTTCCCTCCTGCTGAACCTACTAACTCCCTTGAAAGGAGTGACCTTAAGGAACACCCGGTTGCCTTTCTCAAATGCTAGATCTCTCCTTCGGGTGTCCGCATAACCTTTTACCTGCTTTGAGCCGTTTGAATGTTCTTTATGATTTTAACTATTTTAGACGTGGTCTCCTTTACCAACTCCGGGTCGAACAATCTTCTATCGCCCACTTCTTCCCAACAAATCGGTGATCTGTGCAGGCGCCCATATAACACCTCATATGGAGCCATGCTGATGCTTGCTTGGTAGCTGTTGTTGTAGGCAAACTCTATCAGGGGTAGATGGTCATCTCAATGATCCCCGGAGTCAAGGACACATGCTCTGAGCATATCCTCAAGTGTAAGAATTGTCCTTTCTGATTGTCCATCAGTCTGAGGATGGAAGGCAGTACTGAGAGACAACTTTGTTTCCATGGCTTGCTGAAAGCTACTCCAAAACTGAGAAGTGAACCTGGGGTCCCTGTCGGATACCACTGTTACTGGAACTCCATGCAATCTGACTATTTCCCGTATATACATTCTTGCCAACTTGTCCAAGGGGTCGGTATTCTGATGGCCAAGAAGTGGGAAGATTTGGTAAGCCGGTCAACGATTACCCAAATGGCATCATGTCTTGAACGTGCCTTAGGTAATCCCGTTACGAAGTCCATGGTGATGTGTTCCCACTTCCACTCCAGAATCGGTAACGGCTGAAGTAGCCCACCTGGGCGCTGATGCTCTACCTTAACCTGCTGACATACCAAGCACTTGGATACAAAGTCGGCTATGTCTCTCTTCATCCCATTCCACCAAAACCGGGGTCGCATGCCTTAGTACATTTTGGTGCTTCCTAGATGCATGGCAAACTTCGATCTATGGGACTCTGTCATGATGTCTCTCTTTAACTCACTGTTATCTGGGACACACACCCTGTCTTGGAAACGGAGTAATCCATCGGCAGAGATTTGGAATTCTGAGCTCACTCCCTGTTCTGCATCCTTCTTGCAGGCTACTAGGGCGGGATCGACTGACTAAGCTTCCCTTATTCTCTGGATTAACTCGGGCTGGACTGTCAGGCGGCCCAAACATGTGACTCTCCTCAAGTCCTGAAGTCGAACCTGTTGTGTGGCCCTAATTTGCCTGCATTCTGAAACCATCAAATGGGCTAAGATGCCTACACTTTTCTTGCTGAGAGCATCTGCTACCAAGTTGCCCTTCCCCCCTACTCTACCTCCACCTATTGGACAGCCTGCCCCACCTTCCCAGCTATGTCAGTGTTGTGGTTGCTTGCATGGTGAATTACCCTGTTAACGTATCAATCATGTCTGCTATTGGTGCAGAAACACTCAGCACCTTATAAAGGCTGCCTTCAACGGCCGAAGGATGTTGCTAGACCTGTAGCTCAGGGTCGTGTGTACCACCTTGATGAACCCAGTGCGCTCCCCACTCCTATCCTTATCTAGGGTATGCTTTCTATTCATAATACATATGTCAGAGCATTTATCGATACAGGTGCTATCAACTCTTTTATCTCTTGAGCATTTACTTGTAAATTAGATATTAGGCCTAACATTTTAAAAAAATATTAGCTATAAAGACTCCCTCTAGGGTATTATTAGAAGCTCACTATGTGTATAAAAATTGTAAGATAAAATATTCATATGTAGAAATATTTATATATCTAATACTTTTAGATTTCTTAGGGTTTGATGTTATTTTAGGAATGGATTGGTTAGAAAAATATAGGGCAATTATTAATTGTAAAAATAAATTTGTAACCTTGCGAACTTCGACAAAGAAATAAAATTTTTCTCCTTAACAATTGAATAAATAGGAATATGGATGTTGATCATGTTGTGTACTCCATTCTCATTATTTGCAACTTTTTAAAAGTTTTTCCAGTCGAATTATCTAGTCTACCTCCCCCACAAGAGATAAATTTTCTATCAAACTGATTCTTGGAACCTAACCAATTTTAAAACCTGCCTATACATTAGTCATGCTGAGCTCGTAGAACTGAAAAACCAGCTTTTCGAGCTTTTTGGCCAGTAATTTATTCTCCCTAGTCATTCCCTTTAGGGCACTATGATGTTATTTGTGAAGAAGAATGATGGTTCTCTCATACTATGCATAGACTACCAAGAACTCAACCGAGTAACAATAAAATACAAGTATCCTCTACCTTAAATCGACGATCTTTTCGATCAATTATAAGAAGCCATGGTCTTATCCAAGATCGACCTCAAATCGGGATACTAACAGTTGAGAGTCAAAGAATAAGATATTTCAAAGATCATTTTCAGTATAGATACGGCTTGTACGAGTTCAAGTTGATGTCGTTCAGGTTAACTAATGCCCCTGCTGCCTTCATGGATCTCATGAATAGGGTTTTCTAACATACACTGGATTCATATGTCATTATGTTCATTGATAACATCCTAGTGTACTCTAAGAGCCTAGAGGAACATGCAGTCCAGTTGTTTGAAGTGCTGGGGATACTTCATTAGAATCAGTTGTTTGTTAAACTTAACAAATGTTCCTTCTTGGTCATGTGATTTCAAGTGAAGGAGTTTCTATCAATCCAGTCAAGGTTCAAACGGTGATCAACTAGAACTTGCCCATTAATATAGCTGAGGTACGTAGTTTTCTTGGCTTGGCAGGTTACTACTGATGACTCATCGACGAATTTTCCAAGATTGCTACTACACTTGACTCACTCGAAAGGGTGTACCTTTTATCTAAGATTATGAATGTGGTGAAAATTTTATGGAATTAAAGCGTCGTCTTACCTCTACCCAATGTTGATCCTCCCCGATAACATTTGAAGATTTTAGGTCTACTGCGGCGCATTTTATTTTGGTTTGGGATGCGTTCTGATGCAGCATTGTAGAGTGGTCGCTTATGCATCCAGACAGTTGAAACCTCCTGAGTGGAACTACTCTACTTACGACCTAGAGTTGGCAGCCATTATCATTGCCTTGAAGATATAGTGTCATTACCAGTTTGGTCAGACTTTTGAAATTTACACTGACCACAAAAGTTTAAAGTACATCTAAGAGTAAAGGGAGTTAAACATGAGAAAAAAAAAAATTGGATAGAACTCTTGAAGGACTACAAGATCATTTACCATCCCGGTAAAGGGAATATAGAAACTAATTCGTTGTGTTGAAAGGAGTTCGTAGTGTCGGCCCAAACCATGGCCTCTAGTTGAAAATTAGTAGATGCTATGCAGCCATTCCGCCTCAACCACTATGGTAATGGTACCAATCTTGCTCATATCTGAGCTTTACTTGATCTTTTCATGAAGATTTGTGAAGCTTAGTCCACAGACTAAGAAATCACCAAAAAATTGAGTAAGTTCTCTTCTGGCGAGTTTCTTGATTTTAAACTCTTAGATGATGAGTTGTGTAGATTTCAGGACTGAATTTGGATCCCTGTTGCTGTTAGGACAGATGTTCTCAAGGCTGCCCATGACTCCAAACTATCCATCCACCCCGAAAGTACTAAGATGTATCGGGACCTAAAGTGCCTATACTTCTGGCCAGGAATGAAGAAGGACATTGTTGACTATGTCTCCCAATGCCTTACTTACCAGTGAATTAAGGCAAAACACCACAGACCCGACGGTTTGTTATAGGGCCTCCCGATTCTGAAATAGAAGTGGGAGCATATAACCATGGATTTTATCACCGGCCTACCCAAGACCTATTTTGGTCATAATGCTAGTTGGGTCATTGTTGACAAACTAACCAAGATGGCCCATTTCTTACTCGTCAGGACCACTAACTTTACCAGCAAATTAACCCCCCTTTATGTCGATGAAATTGTTCGACTCCATGGTGTTCTCTCATCCATTATATCTACTCGAGACCCTCAATTTACCTCCCACTTTTGGGACAGCTTTTAGGAAGTGCTTGAGCCTAGATTGTACTTCAGCACTGCTTATCATCCTAAAACTAATGGTCAGTCTGAACGCACTATCTAGTCATTGGAAGACATGTTGCATTCTTGCATTTTTGACTTTGGAGATAACTGCTATGAGTATCTTTTCCTTTGTGAATTTGCTTATAATAACAATTATCATTCCAGCATCGGCATGACTTCGTATGAAACCCTATACGTTAGACCCTACTGTTCTCCCACTTGCTAGAGCAAAGTTGGAAATCAGTGTCATTTGGGACCAGACTTCATCCAGGAAACTATTGACTTGGTTGAAATGACATCCCAAATGCTAATTAATACATATGGGTGTCAGACACAAAAACAGAATAACAAGTGCATGATAAAATTTTATGCAACGGAATAAATTAAAACAAATTTCTTACAAATATATATGAATTCTAATTACATACATATAACTGAGGCCAGACGTGGCTACAAAATACAAAGTCAAAATACAAAAGAAAGCCACTTCTTTCACTATGCTATTGGACTCATCAGAGTGTGGGAGTGATCATGCACTCAAGTTTTGTGGATCCATGGGATTCTCATAAATTTCGATGGGTAGGTCAGCTGGTGGTTCCTCATTCTTTTCTTCATTTGGGGGGGCATGGAAAGAGTGAGTTCCATATGCACAGTAAGAAAAATAGTATTTAAATAACAACGTAAGGTTTTAAAGGTGAATTATCCTAACATAAATACATACCATTTGGCTACTTCGTAGACCTATCTTACGTTATGAAAATAATTTATTTATTAGAGAAAAATATAATGTTAATGTAACCAAATAAACATACATCATATTAGATAATAGAGAAAATCAAATAAATCAAGAAATCCTCAGATTTTTGTATCATGCGTCGCAAAGTCGTTATGACTTCCATCTCTAAAGTCAGATACAGATACGACAATTTGCTCACGCACATTTTTGGTTGGCCAAACCATGGTATGATCTATGACCAGGGTCGTATCAACCATAGTAGTTCTAGCATATATTCTATAGTCACGATGGTACTTAACCAAAGGTGACCCCTAACAGATATTCGCGCCACCATTCTCATCAGAGGATACACTGTCATCAATAGCGAGTGATCCTCTTTCGTCTTTCTAGACCAGATGGGGGAGAGAGAAACAGATACCTCCGATGGAGTTAGGGAAATAGATACTCCTCAAAGATAAAAAGTCTAATAAGACACTTGACGCATTATGCATGTCAATACAGATACGTACTACGGACCATTCTTGCTTCATTCCACATTTATCATTTTTTTTGTTTCTTTTATTTTTCAGGTAATAATACCGAATTCATATTATTTTTATTACATGCAAATCATCAAGTGTCTATAAATCACATAGCATGCTTGAAATCAAGAACAATTTAGCTTATTTAGACCTACAAACACAAAAGCATGCAAAGCATGCAAAGCAGGCAAAATCATAGATTATCAATTTAATATTTTCTTTGGTTTAAAAATATCCTTTAAGACATTTAAAGAAATACTAAATTCCTTACCAAAACCTTGATAATTTCTCCTTCACCGTACCTCTTTTCTTTCTCTCCTTCTCTCTCTAGATCACCCCCTCTCTCTCTCCTTAGTTCTTGAAAAATGGAAGAATGTAAATGTGGGAAGAATGGGAAGAAAAGACCCTACTTATAGAAATTAGAAACTGTTGGATTCGTGCCAAGTAACGAAATTTGGTAAAGAGAGAGGGAAAAGGATGCTCGACACAAAAAATGAGGGAGAAAAATCTTTTCTGTCAACGACGGTACACTACCTGAGGTGACGACAGTGCGTAGCCCAAGGCAGCAATGACTCACCTAGCGCGCTGCAAGCTAGCCTATAGGCACATGGCTCTCCTGCTGCGCATGCACGGCCTTGGTGCGCTGGGCACCATGCTCGCAGGCCTACTGCACCCAGGCCCCAGGTGCACAAGGGCCTATCTGTGCAGGCCTGCTGCATGGATGGCGCGTGCATAGTCTTTTTTTATACCGTTTCCCGTGGGATTTTTCTCTTATTTTTTCTATTTTTCTAAAATTTGATTTTTTTGAATAAATAATTAGACGTAAAATAAGATAAAATTAACCAAAATTAATTAAAATTTAAATAAAACCAAAATAAATAAAATCGGCATAAATTCACAAATTACAATAATAATTTGCAAAGTAAATTAAATGAGCTCAATGCGGCCTAAAGACATAAATAAATAGGCTTTTTCAAATAAATTAAGCACAGTGATGGGTGGGGTGTTACAGTTCCGATCATCCGTAGGAACTTGACTACCGTCCAGAACTAGCACAAGAGTTACGCTGATAACTGTAGAAGACTTCTGGAATTCAACGTTGGAGACCAAATCTTCCTTAAGAGTTTCCTCTACAAAGAAAAAATGCGGTTCGGGAAAAGAGGGAAGTTGAGCCCCTATTATGTGGGGCCTTTTCGGATCATGGAGCATATTGGATCCGTAGCATACCACCTTATTATGTCTCGAGCGTTTGTGGGTCTACATGATATTTTTCACATCTCTATGCTCAAAAGGTACACCCTAACCTTTCTCATATCATTTCTAACGATTAGATGCAGGTACAAGCCGATATGACTTACAAGGAACTCCCCGTGAAAATTCTTGGTTGGACCCACAAAGTTTTACACAACAAAATGATCCCCATAGTGAAGGTGCCATGGGAGCACCACACTCCAGAAAAGGCAAATTGGGAGATCGAAAGTGAGGTGAGGGAGAAGTTCCCAGACCTATTCGAAACAAATTTTTGGGGACCAAATTTTTTAAGGTGAAGAAATGTAACACCCGCCACTGCATTAAATTTGTATTAGAAAATCTGTATTTATTTGGGCCTTAAGGCCACCTAAACTCATTTAAATTCATTTTATAATTTATATTGTATTTCGTAATTTTAAATTATTTAGATTTTGTTATTTTATTTATTATTATTATTATTTTATTTGTTGCACTTTTTTTAAAAAAATAATTTTTAAGAGAAAAACAGAAAATGGGGCGAAATCCTGCGGGTGAGGATCGGCCACGCAGGCATAGCATGTTGTGCGCGTGTGGCCAGCGTAGGATGACCACATTGTGCGTATATCCCATCCGTGCATGGCACAGAGCCAGTCTATACGTGCATCCCATTGACACAGACAGGCCAATCCGCACACGTGTTACATTGCTCGTGGACAGGGTCAGGCGTCGTGCGACCTATGCACGTGCAGTAGGCCAACTTGCAATGCCCTGCGAGTTGTAAGCCCTGCATCTTGTATTATAGGTCGGCACCTACAAGCAAGACCTGCACCGCGCGCTCGACCTGGTGAGGTGCACTACAGCCTCAGGCAATGTGCCAACGCCCTCTTGGGCATCGTGCGCTGCCTTGGACAGTATGCCACCGCCTTGTGTGGAGAGCTATCATTGGTCGAGGATTATTCCTCTATTTTTTGCACTGTCATCACGTGGCGTCAAATCACTCATCTTACACTCAACTTTCTCTTTCCTCATTAGATTTTACCACTTAGCATAAATCCAACAGTCCCCATTTTCTATAAATAGGGATCCTTTTCTTCCATTTTCAACATCACCTCTATTTTATTCTTCCATCTTCTAAGAGCTCAGAGAGAGAGGGAGTGATCTAGAGAGAAAATGAGAGGAGAAGAAGAAGAAATGTGTAGGAAAACTTCAAGATTTCAGTAAGGAATTTAGTATTTCCTTAAACATCCTAAGAAGCATTTTTTGAAAATCAAAATTATGAAGTTTGTGTTTTGTGTTATACATGTTTCGTGTTTAATAGTTCTAAAAAGTTATTTGCTCTTGATTTCAAGCATGGTATGTGATTTTATAGGCATTTGATGATTTACATGTAAATTAAATAACATGAATCTAGTGATAATTTTTTTAGAATATATAAAAAGAAAGAAAGAAAAGGGGAATGAGCCTCAATGGTCCAAAAAATATATGTATATGTACTGATATGCATAATGCATTAAGTGTCTGATTAGCCTTTTTATCTCTGAGGGGTATCTGTTTCTCCCTCCCCCATCTAGTTTGGAAAGACATTAGAGGACCGCTCCCTGTGGATAACGGTGTACCCTCTAACAAGAGCGGTGATGCGAATATCTGTTAAGGGTCACCTTTGGCTAAGTACTATCATAACTATAGAATATCTAATAGGACCACTATGGTTGATACGGCTGTGGTCATAGATCGTACCATAGTTTGGCAAGTCAAAAATGTGCCTAAGCAACTTATCGTTATATATATGATCTGGTCATTCCATATGGGTAGTTGAAAATTCGTAACTGCCCTCAAAGCTGGAAGTGGGAACAACTTTGCAAAACATGACACAAAAATCGGAGCATTTCAGGATTTTTTTTATTTTCTCTATTGCTAAGTGTGATTTTTGATTTGATTATTGTGACTGTGACATGATATTTCCTTTAATAAAAAAGTTATTTTCATAAAATAAGATAGGACCCTGATGTGACCTGATGGTAAGTATTAATGACATAATTATTCACTTTTAAAATCATACGATATTATTTAAATACTATTTTCTTACTGAGTATATGGAACTCCCATTTCAATACCTTCCCCTCAAATGAGGAAAAGAGTGAGGAACCAATCGCTAGCCTATCCTTTGAAGTCTATGAGGATTCTATGGATCCACAAACCTTGAGTGCATGATTTGTCCTGCACTCTAATGAGTCCAATCGCATAGTGAAAGAAGTGACCCTTTTGTATTTTGATCTTTTGTATTTTTTTGCCACTTTTGGTCTCAGTTATATATGTGTGTAATTGGAACTCATATTTTGATAAGAGATTGATAATAATTTGCTTTGCTGTATATAATTTTATTATGTACTCATAATCTGTTTCTGTATCTTGCACCCTTATGCCTTAATTACCATTTGGGATGTCACACATATATATAAAAATTATGGAGAGCCACTTCTTTCATTACAAGTTTGTTTCATTAGAGTTCAGATAGATAAAGCACTCATAATCCTCCTAAAGATCTAAGAAGGGATCGAAACATGCTTCAATGAACCACTTAGCGAGCGAATTATCACTACCATAATTTGAGGGGGACATGTATTGGGGTGAGTTCTAAATAATTCAATAAGGGAAATATTGATATCATAATAGAATGTGAAGACAAAGCAAAACGTAAGATAGTCAAGACACAATTAGGCAGTGTAATTGAAATTAGTTAAACCAACTAAAAGCACAGCAAGGTCTTCATAAGATAGAAAAGTACATATCACATAAAACTACTAGAACATGGAATATCAAACAACTATTCTAGTCATGTCATCAGATGGTTAAGTTTTATTTATACCTTTTACAGATCTTCACGCGAATCCGTTTTAACTTATATCAATTGAGGGTAGAAGGGATCCCAAAACTACCATTGTAAATTTCAAACATATTCGTTTCCATATAAAATATTTTAGATATAAACTAATAACTATAGCTGTACTTTTCCATTGTGGCCCCTACATATTTGATATCATAATAGAATATGAAGACAAAGCAGAACGTAAGATAGTAAAGATATAATTAGGCAGTGTAATTGAAATTAGTTAAACCAACTAAAAGCGCAACAAGGTCTTCATAAAATAGAAAAGAACATATCACATAAAACTACTAGAACATGGAATATCAAACAACTATTCTAGTAATGTCATCAGATGGTTAAGTTTTATTTACATTTTTTACAGATCTTCACGTGAATCCGTTCTAACTTATATCAATTGAGGGTAGAAGGGATCCCAAAACTACCATTGTAAATTTCAAACATATTCATTTCCATGTAAAATATTTTAGATATAAACTAATAACCATAATCGTACTTTTCCATTGTGGCCCCTATATATTAGATAAGACTATTGACCACGATCGTACTTTGCCACTGTGACCCTTACAGATCAAATCACAAATCCACTCTCATTAGAGGGAATGCTAGTCTCATTCACAGGGAGTGATTTACCAACATATTCAGATACGGATTCAAATACAGAAACAAAAACCCTTTAGAGATAACGGTCAAATGAATTTTCCATTTTTTTCTCTTTCTTTCTTGATTTCCATTTATAATAGTCATTCATTTAGGACCTGATGTAGGTCTAATAAATATTCTTACACAAATGTCCATTTTACCCAAACTTGGCCATCAAGTCATTTTCTCGAGGCAAGGCCCAATAGAATGATCGTCTCCATCATTTCTAAAGGTAAGGAAAAGGGCCAAACCCACACATACTTCAAATCATCATGCATTGAGTCAATCATACATTTTGTTCCACATGTTCATATTCATATCAAATATCAAAGAAATCACATTTCAAATTCATACATCAAGACAATTCAAAATGTTAAATTAATTATCTAGAAAATCTATTTAGAAATGTGTGAGAAAATACTCAAGAACTCCTTTACCGTAACTTTTAAGCTTTTTAAGATTGATTTGCTTTTTCGGAGGAAAAAGATTGTTTGGTAGAGTCCTTGTGTTAAATAGCTTTTCTGAAATTTAAGTGAAGAAAGAGCTTAAGGTTAAGCTCCTTTAAAGTTATAGTGTGAAAAGAAAACTAAGGAGGAAAGAAGAAAAATTGTCTTGTGAAAATAAGAGGCCTTTCCATCTCTTCCCAAGACTTTCTCTCTCTTCTTAACTTTTTCTCTCTCAAAACTCTTGGTCAAGTGAAGAAAAGGAGAAAATGAAAGGAATAGGAGAAAAGAGTGAATAGAGAGGGCTTTAGATAGTCATGCAAGGAAAATGCATGCTCGCCACGTGGTGATATACATGGCTGACACATGGCAGTCGGTGGAGGGGTGTAGCAAATGACGGTGACTGATGGAATGGCTGCAAGTAATGTGATAGGCACTGTCCGCCTGCGTGCGTGCTCACGGACCATTTTTGTAGTTCACAGGATTTTTCCCCTATCATTTTCTATTTTTTCGATTTGTTTCATTTTTCCTTGAAGAGTTAAAATAATTTTTTTTGTCAAAAATCAATTATAAACAAAATAATTCCATAATTAAATAAAATAAAATATTAAAAATTAAAAACACGCACAAGCGAAATAAATTTCAATTTTTGATAGATATTTAAATTAATTGTTAGAGGGTGTAATGCTTGGAAAACATAGAGTTTAAAAACATTGCTTTTAAACACAAAGGTTTCAAAATTTAACAATTTTCTCACGGCTTGGGCGTGTCATGTATGTGGGCTGGCCTGCGCGCGAGCCTCCTGTGCAAGCGGTGTGTGCCGCGTGCAACCTAACACGTGTCTCTTACACGCATACACCACATGTGGGTTCTTCTACACACACAGGCTACTTGTCTCACATGCGTGCATGCTTGCTTTGGGCTTGGGCTGGGCCTCCCACACATCTATAAATCTAGCCTAGCGTGCATAACCATCTACCTGTATATCTTGCTTGGGCCGTGGGCTGTGGCGACAGTGGGCCTCTTCTGCTTATCGCGCAGGGTTGTCGGCCTGCACGCCACTTTTGGTTCAAGGGTCATGATGTCTGAATAGCCATGGACTTGGGCCTTCCTCCTCGAATTTCAAGATTGCCCTAAAGGCCCACACTTCATCTCCTCCTTCAACTTCTTGGACTCGTCGGGTTTGAGGCCTATAGTGTCGATCTTGCTTGATGGCATCTAGGATTCATTTTAAAAGATCCAAGCTTCTGCAAACTTGATCATTACTTCTAGGTGGGTGGATCTTTACTTCTTAAATGGGGGCTTGTTTCCAGGCCTTGTCTTCTTTCAGATTTTGGGTCGTAAACCCACGCCATATAAATTACCATGTGAAGCATGATAAGTGTCTTGCAGTTTATTTTCAAGCTTCCTTGATATCACATCAGTATATATATGCAATACTTAACTTAGGTGTGTAATTGTGTATATATGTATAAGCTATGTGTAAAATATATATATGTAAATAAATTATATGAATGTATATACGTGATGATATGTATGTTTGTGTAGATAATTTTGATAATGTAAGCCTATATAATTATATTTATATAATAAATTAAGGAATAGTATTAATTAAGTCAAAAATACTTTAGTTGAGAGAAAGTAAAGATGAGAGATGAAAATTATGAAAACATAAGATGTTGTGAAGATAGATAAAACGAGTCATAATAAATGTTAAAAGTATAGAAGAAAATAATAACAAAAACACTGAAATGCTAACAGACTTTGAAAATTCGTTTGATCGAGTATCAAGGAGGGGAGGTATGTGTGTGATCGGTCGTTCCTAGTAAGATATTGGAGGTAAACCCTACTCGTGGATGTGTAGCTTAATCAAACGTAATTGAGAAGTTCCATATCAGACATGGTTGGGAAATTATTTAGCGGTACTCATATTAGACGAGTATAGGGATGCCGAGTGGTACTCATACCGAACGAAAGTATGGAAATGCCCATTGTTTTGATTGTTATTGATCAGATTGTTGATTGATTGAATATTTTTTGGTATCCACATGGTAGATCAGGAGCAACCTCAAGATCAGCAGAAGATTTGAAGAAGCCTTTTATCTTTTTGTTAATTGAGTTTATAAACTCGAATTACATTAAGATATTAATGTAAAAGAAATTTTTATTGGGCCTCATCCATTTAACCTTGTACAAGGGATGTATAATTTAATTATTTAGCATATTTCTGTGTATTATAAAATTATATACGTGTGGTAGTATCTCCTCTCAACAAAGAAGTCAAGACGTTATAAGGTGGTATTAGAGCATGCATTCGTAGGAGCATCCCTTGTATCATGAGGCTTAAGATATTTATAAAGTTTAAGATTAAAAGAATAATAAGTAAAATGCACCTTAGGGGATGTTTTGAAACTTCCTCCGAAACATTTGTGAATATAAGAAAATAAGATTTTAATATTCTAAATGTATGAAAAAATAGGATTTCATGGGCTATAATGTGATAAACCTAGGAATAAAAAAATTAGGGCTTCAATCTAGAGCCAATTAGAGATGCTAAATAAGAAAACTATAGAAAGCTTAAACTCCTACCAAAGAATTGACGCATTAAATAAAGTAAATTTTTAAGAAAACATTGAATTTTCCTTAGGATAAGGAAAGAGAATTTCTCAAAATGGGGGAGACTTTCAAGTGAAAGAAAATTTCCCCCAGGTGGGAAAAAATCCCCAAGCGGAAGAAAATCTCCCAAGAGGTAAAAAAATCCCCACAATCAGGAGAAAAATTGTAATGCCTCAAGCACTACTGACAAGCACGAGAGCACTAAAGCCATATTTAGCTAGTAGGATCCACAAACATGATGAAATAATTAATTTCTTAATAGTAATTTCCATCCATTCCTTACAATGCATCCTAAAAGTTATATAATAGCATGAGGTTCAAGATAACATAGTTTTCATCAAAACGGGACAAATTCCTAAGCAGAGTAATACTAGATCTGGTTTATGTTGAGCTCTTATCCCTCATTATTCTTGGTCTTGATATAGAGTCTCTTGATCTGTAAATTTCTATGGTGGAATTTAATGAGCTCTAGATGCTCAATAAGAACAACTAGTCTCCCCTAAGCATGTAACATGCACACACATGTAATCATATAACCATACAATTTAATTGAAAGAAATTATAATTATAAGCTAAGGAAATTTTTCAAATTATCACTTTACTTTCTAAACGATGTTATTGATGTTCTAGTTGTTTCTTATCATATCCTTTAAGTATTCCCTGAAGTGTCATACTAATTAGTTAATAGATTACTATTAATCGATTTTCTTTTCTAAGTATCTTTTCTCAGTCTTCTCCTTTGTCCATATTTATGCCTAATGTTTGCTCTTTATTTCCCATATTTCACTTTAACCACATTATATTGAAAACTCTAGATTTACCCTTTTTCAACTTACATAATTCTAAGTTCTCAAGTGCTTCACATAACTGATACTTACACACATAGGTCGATATCAATTCATATCGAATCAAATTCACATTCAATCAAAATCATATCAAAATTTTTATATTTTTATCTTTTTATAGTTTATTAAAGTTTTCATTACGCAATGTCATTTTTAACCGATACCATTGAGGATATAAAGGATTCCTTCTATTACATGGATGGGCCGAATACATATAATCAAAGAGAAACATGCATACCTATCCACGTCTGGAGTAGGTCTAAATCCTCCATCCACAAGTAGAGTTCACCACCTACAGAATTTAAGCCATTCAGGACAAATAAATTTTCCTTACAGTCTTATTCACACACAAACACATTTATTTTAATTTTTTTATTTCTATTTATTAAAGTTTCATCGTGCAATACTGTTTATATCACTGTCAAAGAGAGGAAAAAGGATACCCTCATTAGATGGATAGGCCGAATACACACACAAATCAAAACATATCAAAATGATCATAGTAGTACTTCGCTAGGTGACCTCGATAGAGATGAAAGCATGCACACCCATCCCTGTCTTGAGTGGGTCCAAATCTCTACCCACAAGTTAGGTTCACAACAAAACCTGGCAATTGTGATTCACACATGCAAACTTCTCTCCTTCATTGACGACTAAATGAGTTAGGTTCATTTTCTAGAAGCTTCCTAATATTGTTCCAATAATAATTTTTATTGTAAATTTTTACATTGTAGTTTTTTACGTTAATTTATTTTAAGGCTAGTGACTTGGTTAACACCCCTTATAAATAACTTATATTTTACTTTTGAATTTGATTCATTTATGTATTTACAATCCTAATTAAATTTAATACTATTTTTATCAAGTTTATTTATTTTAAGACTCACTCAACCTATTTAAATTATATAACTCTATCTATTTAATTTTTTAATTTCCCTTACTTTACCATTTCTCTTTAGAATAATAAAAATATAGATTAGTCTTGACCTTTATGTTGATTCTTTTACTTAATTATTCGAGTTGTATTCCTAAGATTTTCTTATAAGTACTTCTAAAAAGTTTTCTTTATCGAGCCATAACAAAATCACCATGTAAACAGATTTTTACTAGTCTCTCATATTTAACCAAAATTTACTACTTCATTCCGTTCACTTTACTTAGTTAACTTATTTATCGTTTTAATTCCATTAATACATATAAAACCACTTTTGTTCACCATTTCAAAGTTATCTTAGGCCTTATTTCTTTTTGCCAACCTTATTATCATATTAATCTCTAGATATCACGTGAAATAAAAATATGCAAGCACAAAATAAATCACATGCAATGAATGATATAATATGCAAGGAAAATCAACAAATAAAAATTGAAAATTTAATACAACTAAACATGTTGGAATACAACAGGCTGGGACCCCATCCCGACGGTTTGCACCAGTTAGAGAGTGTCTAAGCCTTGTTCCATGGCAACTCCCACACGCACCTTCCATTTGGAAAAAATCGAAACTCCTCCATTGCTGGATAAAATTTGTCTTCAAAAAGCATTCTTCTTCATCGTTCTTCCTTGGTAAATATTCTTTCTTTATCAATGATTTTTGTATCCTTATTGGAATAAAATGCTTGAATCATGTAGACTTCTTCCTAGATAGCAAGAACAATTCAAAGGTAACTCAAATTCATCAAAGAAATTGGGAACAAAAAGGAGAAGAAGTAAGACTTCTTCTTGCGTTGGATTCCCGCATGGCTAGGAATTATTTTACCTCTTGAACTCTTCCCACAAGTTTTTTTCCTCCTATGACGTGTTCGTGGACTTCTTCTAGGTCTTTTCCTCTTAGCCACATGTTGTCATTCTCTTGGAATGGAATTCTTTAAGAAATTTAAGAAGAGAAACAGTTTAGGTGATACGAGCAACACAACGATCTGATACTAACTTACGCGGAAGGACTTGGAAGGATCATAATAATCCCGGAACCTCACACCACGTATGATCAGAAGAGTTTACTACCTAATTAACCCTCCCCACTTGGACTATGCACCAATCTATGTGGCATGCAAAAATAAGATAATTAAAAAAATAAAAAGAAAAAGGAAGGATATCATGACTTACCTGATGAATTGATCCTTGATTCTCTAGCTCAACAAGACTTCTGAAGCTCCCTACCTTGAAGAACTTAAAGAACTCTAACTAAATTAGCAAAGCTAATTTCAAAGAAAAGCCAAAGCTTAAACTTTATTAATTTCTTGAAGTTTTGATTTACAACCTAGGATCTAAGGCTTATATATAGGCTTTTCTTTCTGATTACAACTCAAATTAGAATTTCTAAATCGTACTTAAACTCTAAAACATGTATTAACTAGGACTCATGTTGGAAATTAATTAATTAAAGAATTCTAATCTAAAACTCAAACAAAATTTAGGAAAATTAATTAAAATAATACTTATTTATTTGGAAAAGACTTCTTCTATTTACAGCCACTTTCTTTAGCTTCTTTAATGCTTGGAGACTCTTGGAATTTGAGTGGAAATTAGAGTAAGAATTAGTTTGGAAAATTGAAAACCAAGGGGAGTTCAAGATGGACTTAATGGGCAATGGACCGGCTGTTCGCACACCAAGCGTGCGCGCATGTTGCTAGCATGCGCAGGGCGAGGGTGGAAGCTTCCTATCGTGCTAGATGCTTGTATGCATGTGACAGGAACTTCCCACACATGTGTGACCTAGTCGAGGCTGACTTGGTATGTGCGCACCTACGCGTGTCTATGGCATGAAGCTGTCCAGCCCGCACACGTGCCCACGCTTGCGCGCACCTGGGTGATGTGCGTGCGTGCTGTTTTGCTCCTCCCATGCGAGTGATCATCGTTCTCTTTCATGTTTTTCATGCTTACTTGCGCAAGTGATCCTATTGCATGTGTCGGTTCCCTTGCTCACACCTGTGGCAGTCCACACATGTGGATCTAATGGGTAATGACACAAGAGGATATAGGAAGGATCATTTTGCTCCCGAAACCTTAACCTAATCGCATGCAATAACAAAACTCAAATGGCCTAATTTAAACCCCTTCCTCTAGTTGAATTCACAACCCTAAAAATTAAGAATATAAAAACAAAAAGTAGGGAAACAAAAACGAGAAAAAGAAAGACAACACAAACTTACTAGATAAGTCGATCCCAACTCCTTGACTCAATCAAGACTTCAGAAAGCTCACTTAACTTGGAAGAACTTGAAAAGAAGCATTAGCATAATGCTAATATAATCTCAAAGCTTGATTTTATTAATTCTCAAAAGATTGTGTTTATAATGCTTGAGTTAAGCCCTTTATATAGGCTCTTAATTAGTGTTTCTACATGGAGTAGGATTTACAAATCCTATCCATATTATAGGATTTATTTTAACTATAAAACAAATGCTTAATTAATTAAATAAGTAAATCTTATTCTATTTTGAATTTAAAATACATAAAATAAGTACCTATTCTTATCTAAATCATAAATAATAATTAATTAATCCTATGGATAAGGCATATATTAAAATACTAAAAAAATAATATTAAATAATGGTCTTCTCTTCCTAATTCTTCAAGGACATCTTCTCTCCAACCTTAAGTAGAATTCCACCTTCATAATTAGCATATTTTGTACTTGGAAAAATTTAGGAAATTGGATACCTTGTAAAATTAGGAAAACTAATGATTTAGAGTCAAAAATGGACTAAGGACAATAAACCACAGGGGTGGGCTGGTTGGTAGGCGGTTTGGGTTGTGGGCTGCATGGTTGGGCTGCGAGGGCCTGCTGTACGAGTGTGGGTCGTGCGCGCACAATGGGCGAGGCGAGCAACCCATCTTTGGCATGTATGTTGCACGCTCCCAATGCGCGGGTCATTGCGTATGGTGTGTGAGGGGTGACTTACCCATGCATGCTCACTAGTTGTATGTCCGATCGAAACCTATCTCTCTCGAGTGTGGATGGAGCTACGGGTGGCCGCTGCTGCTGGGGTGTCCACGATGTTGGGAAGTGCAATTCATGTGCCGATATGTGTGGGAACTGTGTGTTTTATAGATAGATGCCTACCCATGTGTAGACTATAGGAACCCACACTCACATCATTCTTTGGGTTGTTCTTGCACTAGGATTTGTGGGTCGAGTCTTTCTTTAGCTGTTAAGCCTAACAACTTCTTATTTTTCCTTCACTTTTGATGCTGCCTTTTCGGGGAACGAGTTCCCAGTGTATTTAATTCAGACTTACAGTCTAGAACTTGTACCAATTTATCTTGGTCACTATTGGTTTGAGATTTCTTACAGATATGTCCAAGAAGTTCATCTTTGCTTAGCTTTTTCCTCCCTTACGAAATCTCATAGGCCTCTTATTTTCTACAAGTCTTTTCCTCAATGATTTTCACATCATCCCTCCTTCTTTGAGAGGATTCGTACTCAAATCTATATTCTCTGCTACTTTCTCATTCAAAGACATAGAGGCTAAATAAAATACTAGACAATCTCCAGCTAAACTAGGACTCAAGGTTTACTTTTGTACAAAAAAGTAGTTTTTAATCCCTGTAGGGATGTTTTCTTCCTTAGTCTGTCGCCGTACAAACTCTTTACAGGACTTCTTGATTTTTAGCTGGTCCTCATACACTTTCTTTCTGGACAAGGGCATCAAGACATGGGTGACACTGCTCATGTGTGCAAAATATCAATTTACCCCACCAATATGATAGACATCTCAATCATATTGTCATGGTCGCCCTAGTAACAAGTGCCCTACTTATATAGGGACGAAATCGCGTAGTATCTCATCCTCATATTTACTAATAGAGAATAGAACTCGTACCTATTTTGTAACATTGATCTCTTTGTTGTCATCTAATCAATGTAGCTACGGAATGCACGTTAACCCTACCCTGTTAACTAGTAAGGTGTTGGCAATATTAGTACAACTATCGCCATCAATAACCACGCTACAGACCTTTTCATTCATCATCTTAAATGGAAGATGGTCTTTGTTTGGTCATTGTCCTCTAACTTGAATTGCATATTCAGAGATAGCTAAGTTCTGAATACATCTCCCTGTACTAGCTGGGCAATGCTCTCTTCACTGGCCTCGAATGATGGCATGTCTTCATGTTCATCTTCACAATCACTGATGACATCCCCATCATTTTGTAGGATCATAGCACGTTATTTGGGACATTAAGAAGTAATATGTCCAACCCTACATTTGAAGCATTTAATGGTGCTTTGCCTAGTGGCTGGTGCCTTAAGGTTTTTTGTGGGATTGGTGATAGATTGCTTTCCCTTTCTATCCTCAATCCTCTTAACTTTCTCTTTCTTGACCCATCTTTGAGTCATCAAAGGGTTGGCACTGATAAATCCCCTTTTAGTTCCTCTTCCTTTCAACTGCCTCTAAATCTGAGTAGCCTTGTATACCATCTCTTCTAGGTAGACATAATTCTACAATTTGAGGATATTGGCAATTTTCTTATTCAAGCCTTCTAAGAACCAGGCCATGGTGGTCTACGAGCATTTCTTGACCTTAGCCCGAATCATGGTTAATTTCATCTCCTTGTTGTATTCTTCCACTATTTGGAACCTTGAGTCAGGCGTTGCAATTTTAGGTTCATATCCTTGTCCAAATGAGTTGGTACAAAGCGCTTCCTCATGATGAATCTTAGTTTTCTCTAGGTGGGGACTAGTGCATCGCCATCTTGCTCCTTGACAACTACTAATTGATCCCACCAGATGAAGGCATACTCTGTGAATTCAAGGATTTCCAACTTGAGCTTCTTTTCTTCATTGTAGTTCTAACAGCTGAAAAGGCGATTGACCTTTTATTCCAACTCAAGGTAGGCCTCGGGGTTATTCTTTCCTTTAAAGGCTAGTACCTGTAATATAAAGCCATGAAGATCTCCATCCGCCTCCTTTCAGCGACCTCCTTTTCAATCATCAGCATCATCACCATAAGACCCTGACTCCTCTTGCACGATGTGGAGTCGGGCTTAGCTATGATAACCTCCTCGCTTTAGACAATCCATTCATGCAATCATGTTCCCCATCTGGACACTTATTTGGGAAAACATGTCCAAGACCCTTTCCTCTATGGGACAGGCCTACCATGGGTGTTGTGGTTAGACATGATGTGGTTTCTGCAAAGACAAAGGTTAATGAAATCAATTGAACACCGCCTTTCCCTCGCTCGTGTTTACCTCACAGTCTCACATACTATAGTTTCCTTTGTCGAGTTGAGCGTTTAGAATTGGATTCGCTTTAGACTAGATATGCACATTAGTTTCTTTTGAAACACAAAGAATCCTAAAAGAATCTAATTTTATAGAAGATTAAACAAACACACATAAGAAGAACGGCGCGCCTTTATTTATACGCTAAGCAACTAGGATCGATTAGTCACTTAGTTATTTAATGGAACAAAAGCATAACGAAATAATGGAAACATATATTACAAAGAAACAAGTTAAACTCTACTACGTAGGGATTCGATTAATCCTGTGGATATATTCAGAAGGTGTATCCTACTTATACTACCCAATACTAGCTACACTCTATAAATGGTTGACTTTCTTTATGAAACGTTAAGCCAAAATTCCAGGATGGAAAATAAAAAAAAATCAAACATGAATACAGAAGTCAAACATGAAGCATAAAGGTTTTCGGTTACAGTGGGTGAGTTAATCTTCCTTTTTTCTTTATGCAAAGGCAGAGGTTTTTCACTCACACCTGGTGGACTATACAGTCTTTCCTTGAAATTTCAAAGGTGAATGTCACACTTATCAAGGGGCTAATTTTTCCTCTTAATGCAAAATGCAAATAGCGTGACAATTACTTTATGATGTGCAACTGGGATTTTTTTTTATACTTTTAATTTTATAATTTTTTTGTAATAAATACGAACCACTTGAATTAAATGGATAGATATGAATTCAAGCAGGATGCAATACAAATTAATAAATCAAAAATTAATTTGAATTGTTAATTAATTCACAATAATGCTAAAGCAATTAACATAAATAGGTTCAATAGGAGCCTAAACTCTGAAACCTTGACACAGAAGGTTATAGGGAGGATCGTTTTGACTCCCGGAACCTTAACCCAATCGCATGCAATAACCAAACTCAAACCACCTAATTTATACTCCTCCCTCTAATTGAATTCAAAACCCTAAAATGTAAAAACAAAAACTAAGAAAACAAAAACGAGTAAAAGAAAGATGCTACGAACATTCATGATGATCTCAGCACCTCGTCTCAATCAAGACTTTGGAAAGTTCACCTATCTTAGAAGAATTTGACAAAAAAAATTAACGAAATGCTAATAGAGAAGCTCAAAGCTTGATTTTATTAATTCTTAAATGATTGTGTTTACAATGCTTGAGGCCTTTATATAGGCTCTTAATTACTATTTCTACATGGAGTAGGATTTAGAAATCCTATCCAAATTCTAAAATTTATTCTAACTATAAAATAAATACTTAATTAATTAAATAATTGTATCCTATCCTAATTTGAATTTAAAATACATTAAACAAATACCTATCCTCAACCAAATCCTAAAAAAAATAATTAATTAATCCTACGGATAAATCTTACATTAATAAAATAATATTCAATAATGGTCTTCTCCTCCTAATTCTTCAAGGACATCTTCTCTCCAACCTTGAATAGAATTCCACCTTCATAATTAGCATATTTTGCATAGGATAAAATTTAAGAACTTGGATACCTTGTAAAATTAGGAAAAGTAGTGATTTGGAGTCGAGAAAGGACTAGAGAGAATAAACGGCACGGGTGGGCTGGTTGATGTGAGGTTTGGGCCATGGCCCTTGTGGGCCGAGCTGTGGGCCGTGCAATTGGGCCAATTGGGCCACACAGGCCTGCGCTCATGCATGCTTCACACCCACACAATGGTCAAGGCATCTTTGGCGTGCATGCACTAGGCTATGTGCATGCTAAGCGTGAGCCAGCGCGTGCGGGGCGTGCTAGGCTACTCATCTATGCATACCCACAAGTTGTGGTTGCAGCTGATGCCTAGCTCTCTCGGGTGTGGATGGAGGTGTGGGTGGCTGCTACTGTTTAGGTGTCCACGAAGTTGAGAAGTGCAGTTCATGCACCAGTATGTGTGGGAACTATGTGTTGTACAGATTGATGCCTACCCATTTGTAGACTATAGGAACCCACACTCATATTATTCTTTAGGCTGTTTTTTGCACAAGGATTTGTGATCTCTTTCAATGTTGTCTTTTTGGGGACCAAGTTCCTGGTGTACTCAATTCAGATTTGCAGTCTAGAACTTGTGTCAATTTATCTTGGTCACTATCGATTCATGATTGCTTACGTATATATTCAGGAAATTCATCTTTACATAGCCTTTTCCTCCCTTTAGAAATCTCATGGGCCTCATATTTTCTACAATTTTTTTCCTCATTGATTTTCACATTAGGTACCCAAGCCCAAATGAGCTTTTGGGCTCCTTCTGGGGTCAGAATCTTGGGCCTGAACCATTCCTTAGCCGTGAGGCCTGCTATCTTCCTTATCTCAATTCTCTTTTGATTTTTTCTTTTTCTAGATCTCGACCTTTGTTAGTTTAAGTCCTTCAAAGGCCTTATTTTTCTTTCTTTTGGGCCTTGGCTCTAGGTAGACTTTATATCATCATTTTCAATTTGTATGTACTTCATGATATTTCCTAGAAGTACACTACTACATGGTTGTTTCCTCCCTTCTGTCGTGGCACAAATCCCTTACTTATCATTAAGTTTCCCCTTACTTATTATCACATCATTAAGATTGAGACTCTTCAAAAGGGAAAGCTTCTCACGCAGGTGGGACTCTCTCCTCCTTATCCCTTTCGGCCAAGTGTGTCAAACACACACGACCATATGTGTGGAGCATGCCATGGGTGCCTCAAGGCTAAGTCGGCCAAGACTCACTTCCGTTTCGGCTAAAACTTGGCCTTTTTCCTTACAATACAATCTCCCAATCCCATGGATTCCCAAATGTGCATCAAGCCCACTTTTTCGGATAACCTCGGGCCTTTCTTGATGTTGGGCCATTTAAGAAACTAAATTGTGCCCAAATCCAAAATCCCTTTAGAAGTTGGAGTTGTGGAATTCCTTTGTGGGGGAAGAACTCAATTTTTGCTCAAAAAAACTCTCCTTGCTTGTGGGCACTCGCTTGTTGTGCCAGCTTATGTATGCATGTTGGTGTACGTGTGTACAGCTTCCTTGCAACGTGCACGTGCACTTGCTCCTCCATATAGGCGATTGCTCAAGTAGCCTATGGGTTCTCTTCCTCCCATGGGTTGACACTAGCTTGTAAAATATTTTTGGTGCCTTTGGAAACTCTTTTGGTCTATAATGCTCACATCATTCCTTATTTTTCATAACGATTCATCCTAGAATCTAAATTTTCCTTTGTTAAGGCATTATCTCATGACAAATTTCTAAAATCCTACAAAACATCATCATTGGAATGAGAAGGATTAGTTAATAAACACTACTTCTCTTTGCTGTCGATTTCCTTCTTTTCTCTTGTATTCTCTTTAATAGGATTCTTGATCTTCACAGCATTATTGTTTTCTTCCTCCATGGTGTCATCACATGAATGGGTCTCCTCCTCCTAAATCTGGCTCTTAGTGCTTGACGAAATAGGAGACTTTTTTCTTTCTTCTAGCCATTCTTTAAGCAGCCTTCATAACTGTTCTATATAGAACTTATTTTGGTAAGTTCTTCATGATAAGACATTGTGAGAAACTTGCAAAAAAAGGGTAGTGAAAAATATTCTTACCAGCAAAGAAAGGGTAAAGAAAAAAATTCTTTCTCACCTTTTTACCTGTCAATCTTCTCCAATCAAGGTTGAAATTGCCTCCACTTGAATTGAGGTACTCAAGCTTTATTTGGGGAAAGGAATTCGTAACACAATTCTAGATTTAAAAAGAATGCAAACAGATGATGAAGATGGTATGTATTTATGCAGGATATTATGAATGGATGTAATAACTAATTTTTTACTACAGTAAAACCAAGGTAGAAAAAAAGAAGGATAGTAAATTTACTTGGAGCCTAAGCTCTAGTACCAAATAATGTGAAATCTAGAATCAACAATGTGATCAAAAACCCCGCATATAATATCAGAATTCATAAATCTCTAAATAAACCCCTCCCTACTTACCTTACATTCAACATGTGAATGCAAACTAAGGTAACTAAGAAAAAAATTAGAATAGAAAAGACACCATAGCTTACTTGATAAGTTGATTCGATTTTTTAACTCAACAAGATGGTTGAAGGAAATTTACTTGATTGAACACTCATCACAATTAGCAACAAGCTAAAAGTAAAAGATCTAAATTTTTATTGATATGAAGAGTTATTTAAACTGATTACAATTGATAGATGATAGCCTTTATATAGGCATTCACCTTACAAATCCAAATAAAATTCAAAAAATTAGAACCCTAATTAAAACTCTTAATTTAACTGAATCTAAATTACATTAAAATAATAATAAAATAAAATAACTTTAGTTAAGAGAAAAACTCTTCTCTCTTTAATAACATGACATTTCTTATTCGGATTGAAGTGTTTTATCGAAGTCGACTTGTCCTTGAATTAATTAATTAATTTTCATGAAAAATTATTGTTAAAGAAAACCAAAACTCCTCTATTGTTGGATAAAATTTGTCTTCAAAAAGAATTCTTCTTAATGGTTCTTCTGTGATAAAAATCTTTCTTTCTTGATGATTCTTGTATCCTTCTTAGAATAGAATGCTTGAGTCTTGCAGACTTCTTCATAGGTAGTAAGAAAAATCAAAAGGTAACTTAAATTCATCAAAGAAATCAGGAACAAAAGAGAAAAGAATTAGGACTTCTTCTCGGGTTGGATTCCCATGTAAGCAAAAATTCTTTTACCTCTTGAACTCTTGCCACGAATTTTTTTCCTCATAGGACGTGTTTTCAGACTTTTTCTAGGTTATTCCCTCTTAGCAACATGTTTTCTTTCTCTTGTAATGGAATTCTTCAAGAAATTCAAGAAAAAAAATGGTTTAGGAGTTGGACTCCTCATGGGGGAAAGATTCCCACGCAAGCAAGACTCTCCCATCCTTGTCCCACTCAGCCAAGTGTGTGAAACAAACACAGCCACATGTGTGCAGCATACAGTGGGGGCCTCAAGGCTGAGTAGGCCAAGACTCACTTCCAATTGGGCCATAACTTGGCCTCTTTCCTAATTATACAATCTCTAAAGCTAGTGGATTCACAAGTGTGCCCCAAGCCAACTTTCTTGAACAATCTTGGGACTTCTCTTAATGTTGGGCCAGTTTAGAAAACCAATTTGGGGCCAAATCCAAGTCCTTGTAGAAGTTAGAGTTATAGAATTAATTGCGAGAAAAGGACTCAGTTTTCCCATAAGAAAACTCTCTCTACCTATGGGCGCAAGCGCGGGCGCTCGCTCTACACATGCATTCTAGCATGCGCACATGCGGCTTCCTTACAGCATGTGTGCGGGCTACTCCTCTGCACAGGTGATTGCCTATAAATCCTCTCTCTCTTGCAGGTTGGCATTAGCTTATGGAATATTTATAATGCCTTTGGAAATTCTTTTAGCTTATCGAGTCTCATATAATGTATGTTGGAATTTTTTATCACATCATTTTTGTAACACCTCACTCACCATCACACTAAATTTGTATCAGAAAACCTTTATTTATTCGATCCTTAAGGCCGTTTATTCAAAATTCATCTCGTAATTTTATATCATATTTCATAATTTAATTCATGATTTTAATTTTTATTTTGATTTTGTTGTTTTTTTATTTTATTATTTATTCTTTTTTATTAAAATAATTTTTTGGAAGAAAAGACGAAAAAAAAGTGGCGAAATCCCACGGAAAAATGCCCGTGGGAAAGGCCCGCTCGTGTGGGCATCGCACACTATATGCGCGCAGGTGCGCGCGCAGCCAACACAAGACATGCACACTGTGCGCACGTCCTGTCCAAGTGAGGCGCGTGGTCGGTCTGCGCATGCGTCCTATTGCGAGCAGACAGGCTAGTCTACTCACGCCACATCTCGCATGGACGGGCCAGGTGTCGTGCGCCTTATGCGTGTCATCTGCGTAGTAGGCCTTTGAGGATAGGCATGTGCGCTATGGGCCCTATGCGCGGCAAGATAGGTCGGTGCCTACAAGCTAGGCCTGTAGCGCGCGGCAAGCTTGGGGAGGCGCACTGTTCCCTCAAGTCATGTGTGGCTGACCGAGGTAACAGTGCGTCTATATCGCTGCCCCTTGGGCACCGTGTGCTGCCTTGGGCGGTGTGGCACCACCGCCTTTGGTGGTCAGGCACCGCCAGTTGAGGGGATGTTTCCTCCATTTTTTGCACTGCTATCGCGTCGTGTCACATCACTCATTTTACACTTAACTTTCTCTCTCTTCATCAGATTTTGCCACTTGGCATAAATCCAATTATCCCCATTTTCTATAAATCCAATTATCCCCATTTTTTCCATTTTCCTTATCATTTCTATTTCACTTTTCCATCCTCCAAGAGCTTAGAGAGAGAGTGTGTGATCTATAAAGAGAAAGAGAGGCGAAGAAGAAGAAAAAAGTAGGAAAACTTCAAGGTTTTGGTGATAAATATAGTATTTCCTTAAACATCTTAAAGAGCATTTCTAGAAATCAATATTATGAAGTTTGATAGTTATGATTTGCATGATCTATGTTTAATTGTTTCAAATGAAGTAAATTTTTACTTGATTAAGCATGTCATAAGATTTTATTGGCACTTGATGATTTGCATGTGATCTAAATGACTTAATTTTGATAATAATTTTTTGAAATATGAAACGGGAAATGAGCTTGTAACTCTATGCATAATGCATCAAGTGTCTCGTTAGGCTTTTTCTCTACAGGGTTTCTATTTGCCCCTCCCCCATCTGGTTTGGAAAGATGTCAGAAAATCACTCCTTGTGGATGACAACGTACCCTCTGACGAGAGTGATGACACGAATATCTGTTAGGGGTCACCTTTGATTAAGTACTATCTTGGCTATAGAATATCTGATAGGACCACTGTGGTTGGTATTACTGTGGTCATAGATCGTACCATGGTTTGGCAAGCTAGAAATGTGTCGTGAGCAAATTGCTGTTATATATCTGATATGGTCATTTCACATGGGTTGTCAAAAATTTGTATCTGCCCTCAGTAGATGGAAGTCGGAATGACTTCGCGAAGCATGACACAAAAATATGCGAATTGCATGATTTATTTAATTTTTACTATCATTAGTATGATTGATTTGATTGTTATGACCATAATATGATGGATCTGATGTTTTCTTAAATAAATAAATTATTTTTATAAAGTAGAAAGGACCCTTATGTGACCCTGATGGTAAGTGTTGATGACATAATTATTCACTTTAAAAATTTTATAATATTATTTAAATACTATTTTTCTTACTGAGTATATGGAACTAACTCATTTCCTTGCCCTCCCCCATATGAGGAAGATAGTGAGGAACCGATTACTAACCAACTCCTTGAAGTCTAAGAGGATCCTGTGGATCCACAAAACTTGAGTGCATGATTTTTCTCGCACTCTGATGAGTCCATAGTGAAAGAAATGACCCTTTTTATGTTTTGATATTTTGTATTTTGTTGCCACTTCTAATCTCAGTTTTATCTGTGTAATTAGAACTCATAAATATTTTGGTAAGGGATTTGTAATAATTTGCTCTGTTGCATATAATTTTTATCATGTACTCGTAATTTGTTTTTGTATCTGGCACCCTTATGCCTTAATTAGCATTTGGAATATCACAGATGCTATCAGAGTAGTTACTCGGACTAAATACCTTACAACTAAGGCTGTAGGTAGAAAAACCCTTAAGATATCTAGATAAATGAGTCATCTTTTCCAAGACTAGACCACCAACTCATTTCTTCCTTTTCTTTTGTAGGAATGACATGAAAGAGACCTATCGTAGAACGTATCGAAAGACCCGAGGCCCAGGATCATCCGACCAGGGTTAAGCTTACCAAACTCTTCTGAGCTATCTACGAATTGACTGCAGCCATAGGACAGAATCAAGCCAACCCTTATCAGCACCCTGCCCTAGAATACCGAATAGCCAAAGATCTATCTCTCACAATATATAGAGTTTAAGAAGCTTAACCCGCCACACTTCGAATGTGGCCCTGACCCCTTAGTAACCGAAGTCTGGATTCTGCAGATAGAGAAGCTTTTCACTATCCTAGACCTAACAGAGGAATAGAAAGTCCCCCTAGGAGCCTTTTTGCTTACTAGTGAAGCAGAACACTGGTGGTGACTTAAGGAAAAAGTCCTACCTACCCCTACCACCTGGGAAGTTTTCATGAACGCGTTCTTTAATAACTTTTTCCCAACCTATGTCTAAGAGAAGAAGGATGAGGAATTTTCAGGACCTTTGCCAAGAAAATTTAACAGTTGCCCAGTATGCAACCCGATTTGTCCAACTATCTGAGTTTGCCCCTCCAATGGTCACCCCCAAAAGTCGTAAATTTAGGAAGTTTCTGAAAGGCCTTCGTGTCGATATCTATCATCGGGGTGCTATGCTGAGACCTAACTCGTATGCCGAGGTGCTAGAACATGCCCAGTTAGCTGAAGACCTCTTCTTGGATAGGCAGCAATGCATTGCACGAGTCCGTACCCAACAACAACAACATCAACCCCAATAACCCAGAAAAAAATGCCCGACCCAGTAAGTAGCTACCCCAACAAATGAATTCGAGTTGCCCGTCCCCCTGCTCTACCTCCACCTACTGGACAGCCTGTCCGACCCTTATGGACTAACCGGAAAGGTACAACCTGTAAATCCCGAGCCTATAGTGAGTTACAGACAGAGTTCGAAAAGGTCAAATCTTTGATGATTCCATCATACATGATTGAGTTGCGAAAACTTCTGGATAGGTATCCTACATCTGAACTGAATTCTTTCTGGTTAAAGAATCTCTTTCTAGTTGCTCTGGAACAATTAGGAATGAAGAAGGACATTGTCTACTACATCTTCCAATGCCTTACTTACTAAGGAGTTAAGGCAGAACACTAGAGACATGGCGATTTGTTACAAGGCCTCCCAATTCCAGACTAGAAGTGGGAGCATGTAACTATAGATTTTATCACCGGCCTACCCAGGACCTATTCTGGTCATAATATTATTTGGGTCATTGTTGACAGACTAACCAAGACCGCACATTTCTTGCCCATTAGAACCACTGACTCCACCAGCAAATTAGTCCACCTATTTGTCGATGAAATTGTTTGACTCTATGGCGTTCCCTCATCTATTATATCCGATTGAGATCCTTAATTCACCTCCCACTTTTGAGACAGCTTCCAGAAAGTGCTTGGATCTGGATTGTACTTTAGCACTGCTTATAATCTCCAAATTGATGGTTAGTCTGAACGCATTATCCAAATGTTGGCATATATGATGCGTGTTTGCATCCTCGACTTTGGCAATAACTGGTATGAGTATCTTACCTTGTGTGAATTTGCTTATAATAACAGTTATCATTTCAGTATTAGCATGATTTCATATGAAGCCGTGTATGGTAGGCCCTGCCGCTCTCCCACTTGCTGGAGCAAAGTCGAAAACTAGCATCATTTAGGATCAAACTTCATCTAAGAGATTATTGAGAAGGTTGTGATCATTCGTGGGAACTTGGCTACCACCTAGAGTAGCTAGAAGAGTTATGCTGATAATTGTAGAAGACCTCTAGAATTCTCCATTGGTGATTAAGACTTCCTCAAGATTTTTTCTTATAAGGGAAAAATGCAGTTCGAGAAAAGAGGGAAGTTGAGCCCTTTTTATGTGAGATCTTTTTGGATCGTGAAGCGTATTAGACCCGTGGCGTACTGCCTTACTCTACCTCAAGAGTTTATGGGTCTACATGATGTTTTCTATGCTTCCATGCTCAAAAGGTACCACCCTGACCCTTTTCATATCATTCTTCACGATGAGACGCAGGTACAAGCCAATATGACGTACGAAGAACTCCCTGTGAAGATTCTTGGTTGGATTGACAAAGGTTTGCCCACAAGAGGATCTCCATGGTGAAGGAGTAGTGGCCGCACCACACTCCGGAAGAGGCAACGTGGGTGTTAGAAAGCGAGATGAGAGAGAAGCTCCTAGATTTATTCGAAACAAATTTGGAGGACCAAATTTTTTAAGGTGCGAGTGATGTAGCACCCCGCTCACCATTACACTAAATTTGTAGTAAGAAACCCCTACTTATTCGTGCCTTAAGACCGCTTAAACTTATTCAAAATTTATCTTGTAATTTTATAATTATTTCATAATTTAATTCGTGATTTTAATTTTTTTTTATTTTTTGATTTTATTTTATTTTATTATTTTTAATTTTTATTAAAATAATTTTTCAGAAGAAAAGAAAGAAAAAAATGGTGAAATCCCACGGGAAAATGCCTGCAGGAACGGCTCACCCACGCGGGCATTGTACGTTGTGTGCACGCGCGTGTGTGCACGTCCCATCCGTGAGGGGTGCGAGGTCGGTTTGCACGCACGTCCCATCGCACGCAGATAGGCCACTCTACGTATGTCACATTGCGCGAGGACAGGGCCAGGAGCTGTGTGCCTTATGCATGCACCGTCCGAGCAGTAGACCTGCGTGGCGAGGCCTACACATATGGGCCATTGCGCAGTAGGCCTGTACGAAGCACCCTATGCATTGTAGGCCCTGCCTGCAGCAAGATAGTATGACGCATACAGGCTAGGCCCATAGTGCGTGGCTGGCTTGGGGAGGTGCACTGCTACCTCGGGCAATGTGCTACCGCCCCTTGGGCACCATGCGCCACCTTGGGCGATGTGTCGTCACCGCCTTAGGTGGTGAGCCACTGCTATTTGAGAGGATTTTTCCTCTATTTTTTATATTACTATCACATCACGTCATATCACTCATTTTTCACTCAATTTTCTCTCTTCACCAAATTTTGCCACTTGTTGCGAATCCAACGATCCCTATTTTCTATAAATAGAGACCCATTTTCTTCCATTTTTCCTCATCACTTCCATTTCGTTCTTCTATCTCTAAGAGCTTAAAGAGAGAGGGAGTGATCTAGAGAGAGAAGGAGAGGAGAAGAAGAAGAAAAGAGTAGGAAAGCTTCAAAGTTTCAGTAAAGAATTTACTATTTCCTTAAACATCTTAAGGAGCATTTCTAAAAATTAATATTATGAAGTTTGAGATTTATGATTTACGTGATCTATGTTTAATTGTTTCAAATGAAGTGAATTTTTACTTGATTAAGCATGTCATAAGATTTTATAGCACTTGATGATTTGCATGTGATCTGAATGACTTGATTTTGATGATAATTTTCTAAAATATGAAAAGGAGAATGAGCCTATAATGGTCCGAAAAACATGTATCTAAATGTATAATGCATCAAGTGTCTCGTAATACTTTTTATCTCTAAGGAATTTTTATTTTTCTCTCAACAATCTAGTTTAGAAAGACGTGAGAGGACTGCTTCCTATGGATGATGGCTACCCTTTGATGAGAGTGAGAATGCAAATATCTGTTGGTGGTTACCATTAGCTAAGTACTACGTAGCTATAGAATATCTAATAGAACCATTGTGATTTGTACAGCTATGGTCATAGATCGTACGATGGTTTGGCAAGCCAAAATGTGTCGTGAGCGAAATTGTCATTATATATTTGATCTGGTCATTTCACATAGGTAGTCAAAAATCTGTATGTATCCTTAGTAGATGGAAATCGAAACAACTTCGCAAAGCATGACACAAAAATTTGATAATTGCATGATTTATTTGATTTTCTTTATCCTCAGCATGATTGATTTGATTGTTGTACCATGATATGATGGATCTAATTTTCTTTAAATAAATAAATTGGTTTCATAAAATAAGAAAGGGCCCTGATGTGACCCTGATGGTAAGTGTTGATAACATAATTATTTACTTTTAAAATCTTATGATATTATTTAAATACTATTTTTCTTACTGAGTATATGGAACTCACCCGTTTCTATGCCCCCCTAGATGAGGAAAATAGTGAGGAACTGACCGCTGACTTACTCCTTAAAGCCTATGAGGATTCCATGGATCTACAAACCTTGAGTGCATAATTTATCCCACACTCTGATGAATCTATTCACATAGTGAAAGAAGTTTTCCTTTTTGTATTTTGATATTTTGTGTTTTGTTGCCACTTCTGCCCTCAGTTATATGTGTGTAATTGGAACTCATATATATTTTGGTAAGGGATTTATAATAATTTGTTCTGCTGCATATAATTTTTATCATGCACTCTTAATCTATTTCTGTATCTGACACCCTTATGCCTTAATTAGCATTTGGGATGTCACAATTTTATCTTAGGTTTTACATCATTCGGTATCAGAGCTTAAACTTTAAATAGATCTTACTATCTTACATAATCTATCCTTAAATATTTGTTCTATTGGCTATCCTTTTACATATCTTTACATCTATTCATACCTAATTATAAATCAAAAACAAAAATATATCATATTCATAGTGTCTTTTCTTGCACTCTAAGTTTTTTTTTTATCTTTCATTGAACTTTTTTTCCATTAAATCATTAAATAATTAATTGGATCCTAATTACTTAGGATCACACATAAACACACACCTTTTTTATTATTGTGTTTAACCTCTATCGCATATAGAATTGTGTTATAATTTTTCCCTTATGATCCCTTGATGTGACCTAAACAAATCTTGATTACTTTGATTAAAAAGAATTCAATTCTAGTATTCAGCTTGAGGGAAGAAGATTGAGAGAGTGAGTGAAACACGTGAGGGAATGTTATTTTCTAACCTTTGTTGCAGGTTTCTCACAATGTCTTTGTTTAGTGAATTAACCAATATAAAGCTTGATATGGAAAAGTTCAAAAGAAGGCTTAAAGAGCTTAATTAAGCTGAAGTAAGTCAAAGATCTCTAATCCATCAAGAGCCAAAAGTTGAATCCCAGAGGAGGGGGCCAATTCATGTGATGACGTAGAGGAAGGATGATCCTATCGAAATGAAGATAAGCAAGACAACTTCTATACCAGTTGTTTTGCAAGCAAAAAAGTGTGCCTATGGATTGATGAAGGTACCTAAAGCAATACTCTTAGTTCTATAATGGTTGACAAGTTGGGCTTGACATGCAAAACAGATCATCATGTCTACAAGTTACAATTGTTGTACGAACATGGTGAAGTGTAGGTATCCAAGCAGGTACCGATTTCTATTACTATTGGGAGATACACTGATGAAGTTTTTTGTGATGTTATGCCTATGTATACTAACCATATATTACTTGGGCAACCATGACAAAGAGAAGTATGCAATTTATGATGGCCTTAGGAATCATTATTTCTTTCGCTGAAACACTTGAAAACTTACTCTTACTCCTTTACGACCTGAGGAAGTTAGTAAAGACCAACTAAAGATCAAGAAATCATTGAAAGAGAGAAAAGAAATTGTACGACAAAAGGAGAATCATGCCGCAGGAGAAGAAAAAAATAATGCCATAGAAGATAAGAAAAATTGATGCCCCGAGAAAAGTAAAACATGATGTTACGGGAGAAAAGAAAATTAAGGTTGTAAAAGAGAAGAAAGTTGATGATGACCCTTTTGTAAAGAAAAAGAAAAATGAACATTTATCCAACCATTACACATCCTTGTTTAGTGGTGCTCTGTCTTTCTTGGAGGAGTCTACGAAAGTAGTGTTGGTTAAACCACTACATGAGAAGGTCCTATTCAAGGACGAATTATTTTGAAGATGGGGGGATGATACAAGGAATGGGGGCCAACTCAAACTAAGTTATATGAGTCTCTCTATGGCCAAGACATAAAACAAATAAAACTCATTTTAATTCATCAAAAAAAAAATCCTTAGAAGCATAAAAATTCCACCAACAAATACCCTAAAAGGATTACACACAATTGGTTATCAAAAGGAATCCTTAATCCCTTCGAATCTTGGGACTTCACATTCTTTTTACAAATAGAAGTTAATCGCTCACATCTGGAAAGTCCTATATGAGTTTGGACAATATTTCACATTTGAAATTAAAATATTTTATCCCATGATATCTGGTTAGGATTCCACTTTATCCAAGCTACCCATTTTGGTACAATCTTGCCACTCATTCTAATGTGAGATTCGAAACTCCAACAAAAGATAAGTCATCTCATAAACTCAGTGACAAACTGGGACCGATACGAAATCAGATTCAATTGCCCATAAGGCCAATTACTTAAAGCAGGGCCAAGTAATTTTAAAATATTTTTAACCTTTTGGTCAAGAATGGGTAAACAACAAGCTCACTGTTGAAGCCCAAGAAAAGAACCCGAAAGCCCATGGAGCGGCCCATCAAAAATCAACCCAATGAAGGCTTAGCAAGGCCAAACCAAGACGGAAACAAGGGCCTAAACCCGTGGTCCATTTTAGAAGATTTAAAATAAGCTTGGTTGTCAGCCAAGAAGGCCAAAATGACCTGGCCAAGTGTAGTTTTTCCAACTGTCGGCCAAAGCCGCATGCCACCGTGCCAAGAGCGGCTTAGCAACGAAAGAATGAGAAAATTTATTATTTTTTAGTCCGATGAGGAGGAGTTGAATGTTTATTTTGATTACAATAAGAAAAAGAAGACTCCTTAAAGAAGATAGGCAAAGAAATCCCAACATAAATTGAACTCTTAAAGTGAAGAAAGAGGTGGATTTTGATGGCCATGATGAGACCACTCTCCTACACTCATTAGGAATCCAAAAAGAAAAAAGAAAAATTAGACATGATTAATGAAGACTCTTTGTTAAAAATTTTAGAATATAAATTGGAGAAGAATATTCAAGAAAAGAGTGAAGGAATTCAACCTGAAGAAGGAAGGTCCTTCAATAATTTGCCAAGAAGAACACTTCAAGACCACTTATCCTACTCACTTTCCAGTCCCAAGTTCCATGTCTTACAGTAAGCCTAATTCACATATGATTCAAGAAAACCCATTGAAGAAAGAAGAACAAGAAGCCGAAACCATCTAGAAGCCCAAACCTGAAAGGATGAGGGAATTCAACTATGGACAGGACTTTTTATATTTTAATTATTTTGTTGTTTTTAATTCGTATTCAATTTAGGATTAGATTATTTTATGTATTTAAATTAAGTTTAGGATAAGAATTGATTATTTTATTATTTAATTGTTTGTTTTCTAGTTAATTTAGGTCCTAGAATTTGTATAGGAATTCTAAATCCTATTTCAATTAGAAGTAGAAAATAAAAGCCTATATAAAGACTTAAGTTGAAGCTTTGTCAACACAACTTTGAGAATTCAATAAAATTAAAATTTTGAGTCTTTCTTTAAATTATCTTTTTACTAGCTTTTCTCTTCAAGTTCTTCGAAGCTAGGTAAGCTTTCTGAAGTCTTGATTGAGCCGATGACTTAGGATCGACTTATCGGGTATGTCTGTGGTATCTTTTTTTTCCTTGTTTGGTTCCCTATTTTTTTTAACATTCCTTTCTAGGATTGTAGAATCAATTAGCGGGAGGGGTTAATTAGGCGGTTAAATTTTAATATTACATGCATTGGGTTGAGGTTTTAAGAGTCAAAATGATCCTTCCCATATCCTCCCACATCAAGTGGTATTAGAGCTTAGCCTCCTAGTGAATCTATTTATCTCAATTGCTTTAACATTATTCTGAATTAATTAACATTCAATTTTATTTTGAATTGTTAATTCCTATTGTATCTCGATTGAATTCATAACTATCCTTCTAATTCAAGTGGTTCATGTTCCTATCATTATTCCAAAAAAATACATAATTAAAAATCCAAAAAAGATCCCAATTACACACCATAAGGAAATTGGCACACTATTGCATTCTTGCATTCAAAGGTAGAGTAACCACTTAGTAGTGTGACTGAAAAACCTTTGTCAAGTTAAAGGCAGAGTAGCTCACCTAGTAGGTACGCATGAAAATTTTTGTTTTCATTTACTTGCATTAAGCAAAAAAAAAGATTAACTCACCCACTGTGAGCGAAAACCTTTTCTGCTTCATATTTAATTTTCTGTTTTGCATCTTAGAATTTTGGCTTAATGTTGCATAAAGAAACTTGACCATTCATAGAGCATAGCTAGCATCAAGTAGTATAATTAAGATACACCTTCCGATTATATCCATCAGGATTAATCGGATCCCTATGATGTAAAGTTCATCTTATTTTCTTTATTATCTACATTTTTATTATTTCATTTTACTTTTCTTCTATTACATAACTAAGTAACTAATCGTTCCTAATTGCTTAGCATATAAATAAAAGCACACCAATCATTTTTATTTGTGCTTGTTTTTAAGCTTTTATAGACTTCAAATTCCTTTAGGATTCTTTGTGTGTCAAAAAGACTAATGTGTATATCATGATCTAAAGCGAATCCAATTCTAAACGTTTAACTTGATAAAAGAAGCTATAGTTTGAGAGATTGTGAGGTACTTCATTATGTCTCAAGAAAGCAACGCCTTTATTATCCAAAGAGCTCTTAACTTGCAAGTCAAGAGTGAGGACCATGAACAACGGGAGAACATATTCCACACATGCTGCTTAGTTAAGGGTAAGATATATGAAACGATCATTGATGGTGGTAGTTGTGCTAACGTGGCAAGCACTCTATTAGTGGAAAGAGCAGGGTTGACATGCATCAAACATCTGAATCCCTATCGGTTACAGTGATTAAATAAGTGTGGTGAAACCCAAGTTATTGAACACGTCATACTACCATTCTCTTTTAGAAAATATTATGACAAGATATGTTATGATATCATACTTATACATGTTAGTCACTTGATACTTGAGAGACCTCAAAAGTTTGATAGACATGTACAATATAACAGATACACCAATCGATATTTACTACGTAAGGACTGTTTCAATCATGTTCTTATGCCTCTATCATCGAGGGAGGTACATGAAGATCATATTAAGATAAAAAGGTCTTTTGATGAATACTCAAGGGTAGAAGAGAGAGAAAAGGCTGAAAGAAAAATTAATGGTCCATTGAGCATCGAAGAATCCCATAAGGAAAATAAAAGCAGTCCATTAAGAGAGATTAAGAGAGAGAAAATAACTAAGTTCTTTGATGAAAGAGGAAGAGTGTTAAGGATTTATATTTATGGAAAGGGAAGTCTAATTATACTTACCTACAGGGAGATTTATTTTAACCTTAACAACTTTTTGCCTAGTTGTGTTTTCCTCTTACAGTTAATTACCATGGAATATGGGCTGTGAAGATTAGATATAGATCCTAGAGCAATTATGAATCAAGTCATGACGTGCGTCAACCATAAAGTGAACATGCCAAAAAGTTATGGCGATGATTTGAGGACAAATCATCGCGAAGAAGGGGGGAATGATGTGAGATCCAACACCTCCAGCAGAAGACAAACATCTCATAAAGTCAATGACAAACTGGGGTCGATAGGAAATCATATTTAGTTGCCCACAGGGCCAACACAAAGCCAGAACAAGCAATTTTAGAATATTTTTAACCTTTTGGTCTAAGAATGGTGAATAACGAGCTCATCATCGAAGACCAAAAAAAGAACCTTGGAAGCCCATGGAGCGACCCATCAAGAATTGGCCTAAATAAGGCTTAGTAAGCCCAACCCAAGATAGAAAGAAGGGCCTAAGCCCACAATCCATTTTAGAAGATCCAAAAAGCCAAAGATGACCCAGCCAAGTCCAATTTTTTAAACTGCTAGCCAATGCCCTACACCACCATGTCGAGAGTGGCTTAGCCGCAAGAAGAGGAAATTTATTGTTTTTGAGTTTGATGAGGAAGAGAAGAATGTGTATTTTGATTCTAAGAAGAATAAGGAATAAGAAGACGACTCCTTAAAGAAGATAGCCAAAGAAATCCCAAAATAAATTGAACTCCAACATCTTGACGTGAAGAAAGAGGTGGATTTTGATGGCCATGAGGAGACCATTCTCCTACACTCATTAGGAATCCGAAAACAAGAAGAACTAGACATGATTAATGAAGATTCTTGGTTGGAAATTTCATAATACAAATTAGAAAAGACTACTCAAGAAAAGAGTGAAGGAATTTAACCAGAGAAGGATTCCAAGGTCCTTCAACAATTGGCCAAGAAGAACACTTCCAGACCACTTGTCTTACTCACTTTCTAACCCCAAATTCCATGTCTTATAGTAAGCCTAATGTACATATGATTCAAGAAAGTCCATTAAAGAAAGAAGAGAGTAAGAAGTCGAAACCATCTAGAAGTACAAACTCAAATGGAAGAGGAAATTCAGCTATGGAGAGGACTTTTTATATTTTAATTATTTTGTTGTTTTCAATTCGTATTCAATTTAGGATTAGATTATTTTATGTATTTAAATTAAGTTTAGAATAAGAATTAATTATTTTATTATTTAAGTGTTTGTTTTTTACTTAGTTTAAGTCCCAGAATTTATATCAGAATCCTAAATTCTATTCCAACTATAAGTAGAAAATAAAAGCCTATATAAAGACTTAAGTTCAAATTTTGTAGACACAACTTTGAGAATTAAATAAAATTAAAATTTTGAGCTTTTCTTTAAATTAGCTTTATGCTAATTTTTCTCTTCAAGTTATTCAAATCTTGGTGAACTTTTCGAAGTTTTGATTGAGCCGAAGATTTGAGATCAACTTATCGGGTAAGTCCATAGTGTCTTTCTTTTCTCGTTTTTGTTCTCTAGTTTTTACTTATATTTCTTTTTAGAATTATAAAATCAATTAGAGGGAGTGTTTAATTAAGTGGCTAAGTTTCGATATTGCATGCATTGCATTGAAGTTCTCAGAGTCAAAACGATCATTCTCATACCCTCCCGCATCACATTCTTTTTATCAAGATATGGAGTTCAACTTCAAGTCATACTTAGAATTCATGAATCCTAATTCAAGTACGATTTTTTTGCAAGAATTCACTCAAGGAACTGACTTTAACTTATAAAGAGTCCTAAAATCAGTTTTTTCTCCATATATTCATATAAAAAAGGTGTTGGAGTTATAGTTGACAAGTAAAAGCTCAAAAATATATGATTTCTCACTCATGGTGGATTCCCACAAGAAAATAGGTAATTTTTCTCATCCAACATGGCTGGAAATTATCTCATCTTCAACACATATTCAAACACCTAAAATCATTGAATAATGGAATCCAAAACTAATCAAGATAAGGCAAGCTACAATTGGCAATTCCTTGAAGAATTCAATAACTATTCAATAGAGAAGAGTCATAATTTCTATAGTTTCATAATTCTTACATTTATTATTTTATTAAGAATCCTAAATAAGTTTTAGAGATCTTTAAGAGTTGGTTATGTATTGTAATTCTTATGGCCTATATCTCTAAATAGACTGTTATTATAATACTTGTAATCATAAAATTTTGAAATCAATAAAATTGAATTTTTTTTTTAATTTCTGTTAGTTGTTGGATAAGTTTCTATTTAGGAAGATTTTTTTAACATTCTTATTGAGTGGAGAATTAGTTCTACTTATCAAGGTAATCTTGTGGTATTTTATCAATTATTATTTTCTTTTTCCAATTGCTTTACTTTGCAATCACAGGTTGATTGTGGATTAATTAGAAGAATTTGTTTAGGGATTTAGTTTTTTTACTAAATTCGATGTTTGAGTTTTTGATCACATGGTTAATCATAGGTTTTGCATCACTATGTAATCTAAAATTCCATGAGAAATACATTTATCTCGACTTTCTTATGTGTTTTTTCTTTGTCACCTTATGTGATCTTTGTTCTTTTAGACTGCTTCCTTTAATATCTTATTTGACAACATCCTAATATTATAGGAAAATAAATAATAATTTTTTCATATTGCTCCATAGGTTATAATTTTCTCAAATAAAAATAGATAGTCTTCTTGAGATAATTGAATATATGCTTACTATTGCTTGAGGTCATAACTAATTTTTATGTATAGAAGGATATTAGTTTTTATAAGGAACTAAGGAATACCCAATGTGGGAATTGTTTGTGGTTAAATTATATGGTAGAAAAATGCCTGAATAGTTAGCAATGGTAGAGTAAACTTTGCTTGGGCCTTAACACTCATACGTATTGTGATAGCACAAATGTCTATTTAATAACCATACATATACCCATATGTGTATATGTGTGTATACGTATATATTCACCACCACCACCACAAATTTTGAAGATCCTTCTTCATGCTTCTTCAGCATTACCCAATTACCCATATGTGTATATGTGTGTATACGTATATATTCACCACCACCACCACAAATTTTGAAGATCCTTCTTCATGCTTCTTCAGCATTACCCAATTACCCTTCTTTCTTAATGCTTAAGTTAATTCTTGTGGCCGAACTTAATTATACTTACATTTTTTCAATTACAAATTATTTTTAACAAATTGCTCCTACCATAAGTATTTATACACATTTTTTCTACTGTTGGACTTTCATTCGTCCAAACTTATCAATATTCTTTAGTTTGTGTTTTTTATATGTAGTTTGACAAAATAGGTTAACTTTATTATTTTTTCATTACATCAATTTACCATTCGAGCTAAAGGGAAAAGAAAAGAAAAGAAAAAGCAGACCTTCTTATGTAGCATTTAATAAGGTTAAAATAATGACTTTTGAATTATTAATTGTAATAAGGAATAAACTGAGAAATAAGAATACACATTAGTACGAAATGCATATATATATATATATATTATATTGAAACTCTCATTGTAGATTTTATGACTAAATTACCTAATTCTATCTAAAAATAAACAAAATAATAATAACCCTAAATATTTACCACTCCCTAATTTTATATATACCTCGTACAGGTTGTATTCAAATTTTCAAACCTACCTTTAAAGAAAAAAAGAAAATGAAAGTTGGTGGGTTGAGGGGTCACCTTTCCTGAATCGTCTATAAAATCCCAGCCATGTTGAAACTTTTCCTTGGCTAGAAATTTGCAGAAAGTGATCTAAAGCATTCGTGCAAGTTAGAATATATAGTTTTATATACAGCCATGACAGTCAACATTACAAGTATCAAAACCTCATCCGATGGAGCCTGGAAAGGCGATAATCCTCTCAACTATGCATTCCCTTTGTTAATTCTCCAAACCACCTTTGTCCTTTTCATTACCCGCTTCCTCTCCCTCCTTCTTAAACCCCTCAGGCAACCCAAAGTCATCGCCGAGATTCTTGTATGTCATATGCGTATATAATATTCCCATTATTAGTGCATATATAAATATATATACATACAATCCCAACAAGTTACAGATGCTCTAAACACTAAGTTCACGTTACTGAAACTGAGTGATATGTAAACACATGCAGTTGTTAATATGGATGATGGTGAACGTGCTTAATTGATTCATCATTGGTTGTTTTTGTTTCAGGGTGGGATTTTGCTTGGACCATCAGCTCTCGGTCGAAACAAGGAGTTTATGCAGGTGCTTTTCCCATCATGGAGCACTCCTATACTTGAATCAGTAGCAAATGTTGGCCTTCTCTTCTTTCTTTTCCTTGTGGGTCTTGAGCTCGATTTGGCCACCATTCGGCGCAGTGGAAAACGAGCTTTCAGCATAGCCCTTGCCGGAATATCTCTCCCATTCCTCTTCGGAGCAGCATTTTCTTTACTTCTCCGTAAGGTCATAAATGGCGAGGACAGAGTAGAGTACGGCCAATACATCATATTCATAGGAATATCTTTCTCCATAACGGCTTTTCCTGTTCTCGCTTGCATCCTGGCAGAGCTCAAACTCATAAACACGCAGGTTGGGCAGACGGCAATGGCGGCCGCGGCCTTCAACGACGTCGCGGCGTGGATCTTACTGGCCCTTGCAGTTGCTCTAGCAGAGACGTCAACTGAAACCCACCAAAGCAGCAAGCTGATATCTGTGTGGGTTCTGATATCGGGAGTAGGGTTCCTGGTGTTCATGGTAGTTGTTGTGAGACAGGTGATGAAGTGGGTGGCCCGGCATTGCTCGAATATCAATACGTATATATGGGTGAGCTTAGGTGGGGTAATGTTATCGGGTTTTATGACGGAGCTGATAGGGATCCACGCCATTTTTGGGGGGTTTGTGTTCGGGTTAAGCATACCCAAGGATGATGGAGATTTAGCAGAGAAAGTGAGAGAGAGGATTGAAGACTTGGTGTCGTGTTTGCTGCTTCCACTCTACTTCGCCTCCAGCGGATTGAAGACGGACGTGACAAAAATACAAGGAGCGGCTGCCTGGGGACTGCTGGTAATGATGATAGTCACGGTGTCGGTAGGGAAGATCTTCGGAACTTTCATGGCTGCTCTGCTGTGTAAGATCCCGCCAAGGGATTCTCTAGCACTTGGCGTTTTGATGAACACCAAAGGCTTAGTCGAACTCATTGTCCTCAACATTGGCAAGGAAAAGAAGGTGACGTACTATTATGTTATCTAATAACAAATAAAGTATATTTGTTTTAAATTTTTTACTTTTATCAAATATAAAAAAAAAAAAATTAACAATGATATCTTTCGAAATTATTTTTAAAAAGAAAACCAAAAATATTTCTTTTCTTTCATCAAATATATTATTTACAATTAATTCTTTGAATAAATTCATACACTTATTATTTAAATAATATACATGTATTAATCATAATATATTAGAAACAATCTTAAATATGTTCGTGTGCACGAAAATATAATTTACCTCAAACACACTATTTCTTTTAAATATATATATATCAATCATCCAACTAAATAATAATTTGTTATAAATAATTAGTTAATTAATTTCTTCAATCAAGATTACTTATTTAATTACTTTTACTGCTTATCTGCTTCCATTTTCCTTTTTCTTCTGATAGCAGGTGAAAATTTATTTAATTTTTATAGGTTGGACGTGGTAATTTTTTTGTTAGTAATTGAATAAAACTATAAATTTTGATTGATTATCATCTCAATTTTTCTCCAGCAAGAGGTATTTAAGCAGTTGTTTACTTTAAATGACAATAAAAATTCATTTTTCTACAGGCAAAAATGAGTTGATAAACTCTGTAAATGGAGATGGTGATGACCTGAACCAAGTCAATAGATAAAGATATGAGTTTGATTTTTTTAAATTAATTTAAGTTTTTTCTTTTAAGTTCCACTGCTTAGAGAGAGCTTAAATTCTAACTCTAACTCAAATAAATTTAAACTATATAAAATTTGGATTTAAGAAAATTCCATAAAGAAATTAATGAGAAGTAATATGTTTATCTAATTTTATTTAAAATTTATAAATATATTTGATAAATAATTAAATTATAATCATCTTGAGAAAATAGATTATATATTATACATTCTTAATTAAATTACATATTTCATAAAATACATAATTAATATATATTGAATTTATTGATAATAAGAAAAACATGTTCGAGCTTTTGAATTAAATATTTTTAGACTCAGGTCCAACTCAATAATTTAAACAAATCTTTTTAGATTCAAATCTAAATTTAAATTCGAATTTTGTGAACCTTAAATGAACATTAAAGAAATGGGATATAAATTATTTACTAACATACATGTTTGATTGCCATCACTTCTACTACCCATAAATATTATTAGCTCATTTAAATCTTTTAAAAAAATAATAATGTGAAAACAAAATTAAAATACATATATGACACATATTAATTTTCAGAAATAGATTGATTGAAGTTTCTATACACTTTATATATCAAAGAAGTTTCTATGATATATATATATATATATATATATATATATATATGCACACTTAGTTGTATCTGTGGTTGATGATGTATGTTGTCGCTTTGAACAGGTCCTAAGTGAGGAATCTTTTGCCATTCTAGTCTTGATGGCCATCTTCACCACTTTGATGACAACACCAACAATGATGGCCGTTTATAAGCCTTTCTCTTCACATTCAACCAAATCTCAACTATCTGCAACACCTTTTCCTGATCCTGACGATGATCCTCTCCCACTACTCTTAACTTGCATAAACTCTCCTCAAAATCTCCCTTTCCTCTTCAACCTCATCCGCTCAATTCAAACCTCCTTTAAAGTCTTAGTCTTGAACCTTCTTCCACCTTCCTCTCAACCTCATGATCACCATCTCCAGATCCCCGCTGCAGTTCGCCAATCAGTTACAGTACTTGGCAACTCACCCCCCGCCTCTACATTTCCATCAATGCACCAGCAAATTTGTCGAGTCGCCGAGGATAAACACTTGTCCATCATCCTACTGCCTTTCCACAAACAATCAGATGATGATGTTGGGCGTGGATGGAGATGGGTCAACCAGATGGTGCTAAACTCTGCACCTTGTTCAGTCGCAATCCTCGTAGGGACAGACCATGTTGAAGAAGAAGAAGACACAGCCGAGTCAGTGAGCAAAAGAGTGTGTATTTTATTTGTTGGTGGACCAGATGACAGACAAGCTTTGGAGTTTGGTGGGAGAATGGCACAGAACCCACCACTTAGACTCACTCTTACAAGACTGATTATTCAAACCAACCAACAACCTCATCACCAGGTAAAACATTTCTTCTTTGAATTTTCTTTTTCTTTTTTGATTGGTTTTTTCTTTCTTTTTTCTGGTTCTTTAAATTTATATAGATTTTAGAGGCTGGAGGGAGCTTTAAGATTAACTAGATTTATATTTGTTAATAGTCAGAGATTATAATTTTATTAAAACATTTAGTTGATTAAAAAATATATAAAAAATATTTTTATTTCAATTTAAAAAGAGTTCAGTCAATACTATAATATAATAACTTGAATATATATAACATAATAAAAATCAAAATCATTATATTTAAATTATTAGTTTAAAAATATAAAATATATATCTTTAGTATATCATACTTTAATCTTTTGTTATCGTATTTTAGTTTTTAATGAAAAATCTATATGATGAATAAACTGTGAGTAGAAAAACAAATAATCAAAATCTAATGTATAACAATTTGTTGTCAACTAGAAAGTTTAAATACATAACTATTATATATCTTTATTACATTAATTTAGTTATCTTTATATTTTAAAATATCAGTGGATAATAGTATCTAAAAATTTTATCTAAGATTCAAACATATAACTATTATATTATGCAATGATTTTATTTTTTATTTTTTAAATATCTGAGTAGAAAATAATATCTTAAATTTTATTTTTATATAGTACGTTTTTAATTTTATTTTTTAAAATCTGAAATAAAAAATAGTATCCCTAAACTTTTTATATTTATATAATATATTTTTAATTTAAAATTTTAATATTATTAAATTCTAAAATATGATTAGATAGTGATATCTTCAATTTTATTTTTTATAAGATATATATTTGTCACTAATAATAAAATTTTATTTTTGTTTTATTTAAAAATTAAGAAAATATCATGTGAATTTTGCTGATATTCCTTTTATATATATATATATAGACACACATAAGATTTGTCGTAGCTGATTCGGTTAGTTTTCTAGTTTTTTAAGCTTGAAAAGTTTTAAAGTATTCAGTAAATTGAGTTTAAGTTAGTAAGTGATTAGAAAAATAACTATTTCACTTTTAACTGAAAAAAAAAAGATTATATAAGTAGAAGTATTACTTTGGAGAGTAATATATTGGCAAGAGAAAACATAAACTAAATGACCTAAAAGCATGGTCCTTGAATTTCTTAGCACTTAGCTTTTAAAATATGTACATTCAAAATCACCTCATGAGTCTTTTTAAAATATAATCCTAAAAAATGGTCCTTAAATCAACTGAGCTTTCAAAATTTATACATTCAGAATCACTTCACGACTTCTTTTAAAGTGAAAAAGTGTTTTTATCACCTTTTATTATGAAAAAAATAATAATTTCTCTTATTGTTATATATCTAAGAACTATAATTTTATTATTTTATTTAAATAAATTTCTTCAGAAGTTGGATGAGACTGCAGTATCCACGTTCAGAATGAGGCATCCATCAGTGAACTATGAAGAAAAAGTAATTAATTACGACTTGATAGAGTGGGTGAAAGACATTGGAGAAAGTAAGAAATATGGACTTGTGATGGTTGGCAAAGGAGGCTTGTCAACAAGTGAGCACTCACAAGGCTACAAACCACAGCATGAAGAATTGGGATTATTGGGGGACATTTTGGCTTCATCCAATTCTAGTACATCATCTACCCTCATCATCCAACATAATGCAAATGAAGCTATAATCTCCTTCAAATATTAACTTGCAATAAAATAATTTTATCATCATCAATGTAATGATATATGATAACGTTCAATATTTTGTTTCTTTTTTTCTTTAAGTATAAGGTATTAGAGGTAAACACCTATGATTGTAATTGGTTCATCTCAAATTTTTTATAAAAAATATTAAAATAGAATATAATGTAAACCAATTGCAATTATAAGGTTTGCTAATTTATCTACATTCAAGTAAATAGCTGATAATTTTTTCACCTAATATCGATAATTAAAACAATCTCAAAAGAGGGACACAATCACCAAAAGAGTCTGTAGGAATTAAATTAAAACCTAATTAGATAGTGAGGGGTAATATGAAATTATAAAAAGGGTTAAAGTGAAAAGGTTTTACTTAAGACCAGGTAATTGTAATTTTGAGAAATTTGACACCTCAACAGCTGAGGTGTCTTAAAGGACCAAAGAGAGGATGCTACTGATGCGAAACACGTCAGAGAGAGCTATTTAGGAAATGGACGAACGAGATCATGCCACGCACGTTGACTTGATCCTAGATGGACCAAAGTTAGCCCTAATGATGTAATCCCACAGGACCCCCCTCTAAAACAAGCAAGTAATTCTTAAATCTTTCTATTTCCTAAACATGATCTTCTCAAATAGAAAAGTGAATCCGAATTTTCTAAACTGGAACAACCTGGAAAGGAAAGTAATTACCTCCTTAAGTACTTTTTTAATTAGGATTATTCTAAAGAATAAATTAAATTTATTCAAGCAAGAAAGTTTAAGGCTCAAGTGTTGTTTCATGGGCTTGGAGAGTCACAAGGTAAGCTTTCCTGCACGCAAGTCAGTGCGAATGTGCAGAACAGCCCACCACACACGCGCGGGAGAAGTGTGCGCATGAAGTAAGCCGCATGCACATGCGGCACAAGCTGCAGAGATGCACATGCACGGAGGTAATCGCACATAGCATCGCGTGCGTGCAATAGGAACGCACACTCACCGCGCGCGAAGGAAAGTCACATGCAGGGGGCACGCGGATTGTCGCGCATGCAAGCATGTCTTTCTGCATGTTTGGCATGCTTTGTGTGGGGCTGTAGCTGTTGGCCCAACTTTGGACACCTTTTCTTCATATTTTCCATGTGTTTTATTCAAAAATCACATGGGATAAAAGCAGCACTTATTTTAATATTTTATTTATTATTATTTTAATGTAAATCTATCCCTTACAATTATTTAATTAATATTTTATGATACAGATCGGATAGAATTTTATTTTATTATTTTTCAAGAGTTTGTGATTGTTTAGAACTACTTGGGTGAAAGCCTATATAAAGGCCTCACCATAGGTTATAATTCACAATCAAATTTGAAGATCAATAAAAGTTTTTGCTTTAACTTAGCTCTGCTAATTTTTCAAGTTCTTTATGCATTTTCAAGTTAGGAGCTTCAAACTGCTTCGTTCAGCTGGGAATCGGGATTGACTTATTGGGTAAGTCGTGGCGTCTTTCTATTTTTTTTTTTTTTTTTTTCTTTTCCAGCTACTTGGATAAACTTTTACTTAGTCGACTATTATTCTAGTAGGGAGGGTTTATCTTAGGTAATTAAGTTTTGAATTGCTAAATATAGTTGGTTCGAAATCGAGGTGTTTTCGATCCGTGGAGTAAACACACTCCACCTCACATCATTTTGTATTAGATTTTAGGCACTTGCTTTGAACCTACTATGTTATCTTACTCTACATTGTGTTCTCATAATTAGCAATAAAAACACCTCGTTGCTAATCTGTTTTGCTTGTGAATTTGCATCCCACTTGACTCTATCATGTTCGTTTATTCAAGTGGTAGTTTATTTATGGTATTGAGTTAAAAAAGTTATAAATTTCAAGAAAACAAGTTACACCCTATAAAACAACTTGAGTCATTCTTTGTATTATAAACAAAAGAAGAATAGTTGCCTACAGGTGTGACGAAAACTTTCGATTCATCAAAAGAATATTACCTCAACCAGCAGGTGTACGTGAAAACTTTTGTTTTGTATTTTGCACGAGTAAGGAAGATTAACCGTCTTTATAAATGCAGGAAAATCGTTGTTCCACATTTTGATTTAAAAGCATCACATCATTGAGTATGCATATATTTGGCATAGAGAAACTTAATTATTCATAGAGTGTCGCTGTCGTCGGGGTAATACAACTAGGAAAACCTTCTAGTTATATCTATCGGGATTGATTGGATCCCTTACGCTGTAAATCTGAATTGTTTCTTTATGCTTAAGTTTCTATCCTTCATTGTGCTTTTATTCCCGTATATATATGAGTAGCTACCTAGTTACTTAATATTTAATTAAAGCACATTAGTAGTGTACATAAATATCATTTTTATTGCTTAGATTGAATGCATATTTGAGTCATTTACTGTCTAACTTAAAGAATTTTGCTAAATTTAGATGTAAGTGTGAAGATAGGACCCAATTTCTAGAAAACAATACAACACAACTGATTTAGCACACAGAGTCGTCATACGTGCTTAAGCCTTGGGGAAAGCTTACACCCAAAAGCAACATATATTAATTTTTCAAACACAAGTTAGCCTTGGGCAAGCTTAAACCCTAGTGCGACATCAGTTACATATTTTTTAGAATTTTTTAAAATGAAAAAAAAAGAGAGAAAATATAAAAACAAATAAAAAGGAGTCTTATAAACATGGAAAGAGGTTGAGGTTGATATCAAAGGAGAAAAAAAACCCTAGCTACCCATAACTTGATCCTTTAAATAAAAGAAGAAAAAAAGAGTCACAGCAGCAAAAAAAAGAGGGCAGCAGACTTTGTCTTCCTTAACCATCTTTTATATAATTTCTTTAGTCAATTTTAATTAAACTTTCTGGTTTATCATGCTCACGATGAGCGGCTAGACACTATTTTCCAGTCAAGGACTTAATTGAAGTTTTAATACAAGGGTTGTGAGATCTAATTATTTTACTTTTGTTCTTCCTTATTTTCAATATTTATACATTCTTCTGTGCATAAGAATATTGTTGTTTGTTATTTGTTGCAATAAGGTCCATTGTGCGTTTATCATAATAGCATATCGCCATTCGGGATTCATGAATCTATAATTATTCAGGATATCTTGATAACCAGTGCTAAATTAGTGTTCATATTAAGAAAATATATAATCTAATCGTGGTTGAGTTTGTTGGTTAGAATTGGGTCTTTTTAATTTTTAATGCTATTGGTGAAGTAAACTCTAGGGGAGTCTTCAGGGTTGTTCATTAGTAAGAGTTAATCAACGAGTGCCTCTTAATTAACTTAAAATTAAGGAAAGATTGACTAGTAGGAGTATCTCCAATAGTTAGAACCGCTTTATTGAGAATTAGTAAGAATTATCTTTGCATCAATGATCAACCTTGCATATTGAAACGGATATTATTTCTTTGACTGAAAACCTATTCATAATTAATTCTTATTTTCTTATTTTGCTGAATTATTTTCTGTAAATTTTATTTAATTGATTTTTATTTGTTGGTTTGTTTTAATTGATTGATTATTCAATTTCAACTCAAGGCAAAACCCCCCTCCTTTCACTTCATTTTATTTGTTGGTCGTAAAAGAACATTAAGACTTAATTCCCTGTGGATTCGATCCTATTCGTCACTACTACAAGTTTTAATTCATTGTTAGAATAGGAAATTATTTTTTGTGAATTTGACACCCATCAAATTTTGGCATTGTTGCTAGGGAATTAAAGTACCTAACTATGTTCTTTTCTTTTTATGACTAGGTTTGTTTGTGGAAGACCTCTCCTTTGGGATCTGATGATAAAGAAAACCACCAAGAGCTTGAGAAAACAAACCAAAATAAGAAGGCAAGCATGTCAGTAGGACACGAGGTTTGAAGAAGGTAGTGCGACCATCGGAACCGAAGCAGAACCAGAATAGATCATGCAGGAGTGTACCTTGAGGGAGTTGGCTACTCCGCCTACAATCTAGCAACCTATATGTATTACCTGCCCATATCTGGATGTACCTTTTGAGCTAAAGTGTGGTTTAATTCACCTGCTACCTATATTCAGAGGGCTGGAGAACGAGAACCCATGCAAGTACCTTAAGGAATTTCACATGGTGTGTTTGATATGAAGTCGCAAGGAGTCTTTAAAGAACATATCAAACTAAGAGCTTTTCCATTCTCGTTGGATGATGCAACCAAAGATTGGTTGTTCTACCTACCTCCCTGTTTGATCACAACCTGGACTAAGATGGTATCATCATTTTTAAACAGGTTTTTCCCTGTTTCCCACGTTGCAAGAATAAGAAGAGAGATATGCAGAATTAAGTAAAATGAAATTGAAAACCTTCACAATTACTACTGGAAAATATTAGAGAGACTGTGTGCAAGCTATCTGCAACACGACATATCAGAATAATCATTCAGCCACTACTTTTATCAGGAACTCCTCTCAGAAATGAGAATGTTAGACGCAGTCAGCGGTGGTGCCATAGTGAATAAGATGTCCCGAGAGACCAAAGAGTTGATATTCATTATAGCAGCCACTTCACAACAATTCAGGACCATACAAGACACCCTAAGAACGGTGAATGAGGTAAGTATTTATTCTCTTAAATCTCAAATTTCACAACTAACTACTTTTATGCGAAATACGGTTACAGGTAATACACAACAGGTTAGAGTTTGTGGGATTTGTGCGCATTCTAGACATCCTATTGATATATATCTTACACTTCAAGAAGATGACCAATAGTATGTCTATGCCATAGGAGAATTTCTCGGTCAAATACAAAGGAGATACGACCTATTTTCTAACACTTATAACTTGAGATGGAAGGATCATCCTAACTTTGATTATGGAGCAATATAACCGAGTTTCCACCAATACCAGCTAAGACCACCTCCATAACAATAACCAGCACCTCCAAAACAAGATATGTCTCTTGAATAGATTGTTAAATCATTTGCTACTAACACCCAACAATTTCAACAGGAGACAAGAGTAAGCATTCAAAATTTGGAGACCCAAGTGAGCCAACTGGCAATATCTATGAGTAAACTAGAATCCTAAGGCAAACTGTCATCTCAACCTGAGATTAATCCAAAACAAAATGTAAGTGCTATCACATTGAGAAGTGGTAAGGAATTTTTGGAAAATTCCCATTGGTTAAGCCTTGGGAAAGATTTACGAAAAGGCACAGAACCAGAAGCAGTTGTTGATGATAAGGCCAACAAATCTTAGCCGGATTTTGACCAGCCAACATCATTCATAATCTCTCCACCATTTTCAGAAAGATTTGCAATGCTAAGGAAGAAATAATAAGATAAGGAGATCTTAAAAACTTACTGAAAGGTCGAGGTAAACATTCATTCATTTAATGCAATTAAGCAGGTACCTCAATATGCCAAATTTTTAAAGGAGTTGTGCACCAATAAAAAAAGGTTAAGCTGCAATGAAAGAGTAAGTGTGGGGAAAATATTCCAGCTATAATTCAGAGAAAACTACCCCCCAAATGTAAGAACTAAAGTATGTTTACTATTTCTTGTAAGACAGGCACTTTAGGGATACAGAAAACCATGTGTGATTTACGAGCATCAATAAATGTCATGCCTTTGTCCCTTTTTTCAAAGTTAAATTATGGTCCTTTAAAAGAAACAAGTGTTATAATTCAGCTAGCCGATAGATAAATTATTTATCTTGAAAGAGTTCTAGAGGATGTGCTTATCAAAGTTAACAATCTCATTTTCTCTACTGATTTTTGTGTTCGATATGAAAGATGATAAATCATCTAATTCCTCTGATATTTTGTTAGGAAGAACTTTCCTTAGTACGACCAAGATGAAGATAATAGGATGGTACACTCACTATGAAGTTTAATAAAGAAATTGTAAAATTTAATGTTTATGATAATATGATGTATCCTAGTGATATGTCTTGTGTGTATGGTATTGATATTGTAGATTCTCTAAGTCAAAAGTACTTTGATTTAAGCCATTATGATAAGTTAAACATTGTGCTCTCTAATGATTTTGATGTGGACAGCTTAAAAATTAAGAGAGGATTTTATTATTGAAGAGAATCTACAAGATATGATGCTCGAATTGGAGGCATTTAAACCCCGAAGGAGTAATGCACATTGTATTAATCTTCTTATTTCTCACACAAAAATTCTACCTTCTGTTTTGTAGGTATCACAGTTGGAGTTCAAATCATTACGAGAGTTGAAGAAAGTTAAAAATGATGTTTACGAGAATTCAAGAATCTAAAAAGAGAAGACAATGGCTTTTCAAGATTGAATGGTTTCTAGTAAGTAACTTTTGATAGGGTAAAAAGTTTTACTTTATGATTCTTGCTTAAAGCTATTTTCTAAAAAATTATGATCAAGATGGTTAGGTATTTTTTTCATTACTAATATATTTTCTCATGTGCAATTGAAATCAAAAGCTTAAACACCAACAACATATTCAAGGTAGGTCATCAATTGAAGCTTTCTTATGAAGGATTCCCTGCTCCAAATATTGAAGAAATCACCTAAAACATCCTACTGAAGACACACGAAAGAACTAACAATGTGTAGCCTAGGATGTTAAACAAGTGCACTAAATGCGAGGCAACCCATTTGAATTTCTCTTCCTTTATTTCCAAGATTTTTTAATTTTCATTTTTTTCTTTATTTCCATTATTTTTTACACTCTTCTTCCTTTTTTTTCTTAACTGGAAGTTTTTCTGACCACTTGCAGCTTTTTAATGGAAGAAGCACGTACAAATATTTTTGGGTTTTAATTTGGGATGTTTGCATAGCCTTGCCCACGGCTTATGCCAGGACCATTTAGCACCTATTCTATTTATTTTGCCTTAACTCCTGAAATGGCCAAATTTTCCACACTTCCTTCTTGCTTAGTGCCGATACCCACTTTTCTTTTCTCCCAAATCAATTTCACCCTTCTTTCTTCCGACTTACAATCTCTACCAAACTAAGCCTTATCCACTTCAAACCACCATAAAGCAAGCTAAATGAGAGAGAAGAGAGTTTACCCCAGGCACGCCCGATACAAAAATAAATAGTCGCAACTCACTAATGGGACTATAAAAAATCCATAATTACCTCCAACAGACGCTGAACCACAAGTCATATGCGAGGAATAAACTTTTCCTTACAATGTAGGCCATTCTACAATGGCTGATCAACATGGTAGCTCCGCAATTGATGTGCCTAATTCTCTTACCCGTGAGCAAGAAGAGCAGAACCTCCAAGACAAATAACTAGGGGAGTTCACCTATCCTTTAATTTTTTATTTTGCTCATTATTTATAACACATTGGAGATAATGTATGGTTTAAATGTGGGGGAGGGGCATTTTGCATTTTGGGTAGCTTTTTTAACATTTCATTTAGTTATCTCTCTTGCATCCCCCTTTTTTATGATATTTATCACAGTTTATTTTGACTTTGCCTAATTTTTGTCATACCACAAATATATTTTCAATAATCTTTAGCTCCACAACTATCTAAATTATTTTAAAACAACTCAAATGAGATATTTGAACAAGCAAATTGCAATTACAACCATATTTTAGGATTTTGTCGCTTATTTTTCATCTTTCCACACTATGAGTAGTTATCTTTGATTATGTATACTAAACATGACTTGTTTGGCGATTACCTATTCAAAATCAATTTTCTCTTATCATTGAGTGAATACCAATACTTTGGAAGAACTCTACTATAACTTGTCCTTATTTGTGTCTAGAACTCTATGGTTTATGTTTAAGACTAATACAAAAAAAAAGAGTATAAATAATAAACTAGTCCTCTAGCCACTTAAAATTATGACCAACTGAGTAATTGGGTGCATTCATCACCAATGTTTGCTCTCGCGTCAAAAAATTAGTAACATTTCAAGATAGCCATAAAAGTGCTAGTCAATAGACTATGAGTAGCGGTAGTAGCCACTTAAAACTGTGACCGACAAAGTAACCGAGTGCATTCATCACAAATGTTTGCCCTTGAATCAAAAAGTTGGTGACATTTCAAACAAGTAATAAAAGTGCTCAAGTTAGCTACAAATATATTTTATGTTTTCAACATGAACCAAGTACATGAAACCACTATATCTGGACAGGTTTGGTAGTTGTTCTGCTACATACTGATTGTTCCTCTCAATGAAAATTTTTATGTGCTAAAATTTATAAAAATCTCTCATGTTGTGTTTAGATATTAGTCAAAGTGGTTATTCATTGATGTGGTTCCATGAAACTCAAACCTACAAATTACTAGTTAATGATTATTCTTACAACTCGAGGATTGAGATGTAACAAGCAAGTTGTGATGGAATGACTGGGAATAGATGGGTAAAAGGTGAAAAGCTAAGAGTTGGGGAGTCGCATTGTGTGGTGCTTGAGGACAAGCATAAGATAAATGTGGAGAAATTTGATAGTCTATATAAATATCACTTTATTGCTTAGATTGAATCCATATTTGAGTCACTTACTGCCTAACTTAACAGATTATGCTAAATTTTGATGCAGCTGGGAAGATAGGACCTAGTTTTTGGAAAATAGTACAGTACAATTGATTTTGCACACAGAGTCATCACACGTGCTTAAGCCTTGGGAAAAACTTACACCTAAAGGCAGAAGGTACTAATTTTTCGAACACGAGTAAGCCTTGGATAAGGCTTACACCTAGCACGACATCATATATAGATTTTTCAGAATCTATCAAAACGAAAAGAAATGAGAGAAAATAGGAAAACAAATAAAAATGAGTCGCTTAAACATAGAAAGAGGTTGAGATCAAAGGAGAAAAAAACCCTAGCTGCCCATAACTTAACCCTTTAAATAAAAGAAGAAAAAGAGAGTAGTCATAATAAGAAAAAAAGATCATCAGACTTAGTCTTCTTTAACCATCTTTATTTGATTTCTTCAAAAAAATTTAATTAACCTTTCTAATATATCATGCTCACTATGAGTGGCTAAACATTATTTTTCAGTCAAGGACTTAATTGAAGTTCCAATACAAGGGTTGTGAGATCTAATTTCTTTACTTTTATTCTTCCTTATTTTCAATATTTATATATTCTTCTGTGTTTAAGAATATTGTTATCTGTTATTCGTTAAAATAGGGCCCATTGTGCATTAACGTAATAGTATATCGCCATTCAAGATTCATGAACCTGTAATTGTTCAGGATATCTTAATAATTAGTGCTAAATTAGTGTTCATATTAAGAAAATATACAATCAAATCTAAATGAACTGCGTAGTTGAGTTTGTTGGTTAGAATTGAGTCTTTCTAGTTTTTAAAATTATTAGTGAATTAAACTATAGGAGCGTTTCCGGGGTTGTTCATTAGTAAGAGTTTATAAACAAACGTCTCCTGATCAATTTAAAATTAAGAAAATTTTGGCTATTAGGAGTGTCTCCAATAGCTAGAACTGGTTTATTGAGAATTAGTAAGAATTATCTTTGCGTCAATGATCAACCTTGCATATTGAAACAGATAGTACTTCTTTGACTAGGAACCTATTCATAATTGATTTTTATCTTCTTATTTTCTTATTTTGCTAAATTATTTTCTATCAATTTTATTTAATTGATTTTTATTTGTTGATTTGTTTTAATCCATTGGTTTTTTAATTTTAACTCAAAGCAAAAAACCCTCCTCCTTTCACTTCATTTTATTTGTTGGTTGTAAAAGAACATTAGACTTAATTCCATATGGATTTGACCCTATTCACCACTATTACAAGTTTTAATTTGTTGTTAGAATAGGAAACCATTTTTGGTGGATTCGACACCCATCTCACATCAAGTTCTTTTTTTAAGTGCTTCATTCGAGCTTTTAGAATACAAGATCCTTTTTAGGATTATTCGTTGTGTCTTTAAGACTAACACACAGGTCCTGATAAAACGAACTTGATTCCTGATGCTCAATTCAGCGAAGGTCCTAATAAAGTAAACTTGACTCCTGATGCTCAATTTAGTAGAGGTCCTGATAAAGCAAACTTGATTCTCGACACTTAGTTTGGCAGAAGAAGCTCTAGTATGAGCATCTATGAGGTAAACATGAGTGAAGGTACTAACATTTCTTACAGAATCTTTTCACAATGAGTTTTCGTGAAGAACTTGCCGCACTATAGTACGATATGTAGAAACTCCAACATCTCTTTGACGAATGAAAGTAAGTAGTGTAAGAGGCATTATGGAAAGGAGCGGCCCCATCAATGTAATGATGTGTCGAAGAACCTTCCTAGTCAATAAGATATTCAAGCTCTCGCGAAAGTCAAGCACCCTATCCCAAAAGATACAAAAGAAAGAGAGGAAACTAGTAGTCAAGAGGAGCCATGTAACACCCCAAAATTTTGTGATTAATCAAAAAAATAGTTTTATGATTTAATCTTATTACTACTTAGAATGTTCGATATTTATTAAATAGTTTTGTTTCCTCTTTCTAAATTACGTTTTTAAGAACTTAAATTAAGTAGGTAATTTGGGAAGAAATAAGAGATGGCAAAATGAGAAGCAGGGAAACTTCCCACGATCCACGTCCGTAGGAACACAGCCAGCCCACGTGCAAACACATGCACCCGATGCACTGCACGTGGCTAGGTGCCTGTACATAAGGCGAACGCCCCATGTCGTGCATTGTGCACACGCACCTCACTGAGCGCAGCTGGCAGCACACATGGTCCTAACAGACGTGACTACCCGTTACGTCAGGCAACCATGCCGCATGGGGTATGGGACCATACTTTCTTTTTTACAACTTGGATTGTCGCCACATAGTGTGAATCTTGAAGAATAGATAATATTAAGGGCATTCCCTTTTTTGCTGGATGAGGCAGTTAAAGATTGGTTATTTTATCTACCTCGTGGTTCGATTACCATATGGGCAGATATGGTAAAAATATTTTTAGACAGATTTTTTCCTTGCCTCCGAAGTTGCTGGAATGAGGAGGCAAATATATGGATTAAGCAATAAGAATTAGAGAGTCTTTATGATTATTGGGAAAGGTTCAAGTAGTTCTATGCAAGCTGCACACAACATGACATTTCAGAATGGTACCTCATTCATTATTTTTAAGAAGGACTACTGCCTATAGAAAGAAGAATGCTAACTGTAGCTAGCAGCAGTGCAGTGAATAAAATGCCTTGACAAAATAAAGATTGATAGCAATCATGACTACCACTTAACAGTAATTTGGGAGCACACAAAACACCTCAAGAAGGTTTAATGAGGTAAGTATATCTTCTCTTGAATCTCAAATTTCATAACTAACTACTTTGGTGTGAAACATGATTGCTAGTAACACTCTACAGGCTAGGATTTGTTGAATTTGTGTGTACTCTGGACATCCTACAAACATGTGTCCTAAATAGCAAGAAGATGACCAACAACAGGTCAATACAATAGGAGGATTTCCCAATCAACCACACAAAGTGTGTGGGGAAATATTTTAGCTATAATTTAGAGAAAACTACCCCCTAAATGCAAAGACCAAGGTATGTTTGCTATCTTTTGCAAAATAAATACTTTAGGCATGAAGCATTTAGGAGCATTAATAAATGTCTTCTTTGTCCATTTGTTCGAAATTGAATGTTGATCCATTAAAAAAATAGGTATCATAATTCAATTAGCTGATAGATCAGTCGTTTATCTTAAAGGAGTTCAAGTGGATGTGCTAGTCCAAGTTGATAGTCTCATTTTTCCTACCGATTTTTATGTGTTAGACATGGCAGATGATAAATCATCTAATTCCTCTTATCTTTTGCTAGGAAGACCTTTTCTTAGTACTGACAAGACGTAAATAGATGTGTAGGATAGTACACTCACTATGAAGTTTTATGGAGAAATTATGAAATTTAATATTTATGATGTTATGAAATATCCTAGTGATGTGTCTCATGTGTATGGTGTGGAAATTGTAGATTCTTTAAGTCAAAAAAATTTTGATTTACATCATGGTGATAAGCTGAATATTGTGCTTTGTAACAATTTTGATATGGATAGTTTAACAACTTTAAAAGAAGATTTTGTTGTTGAAGAGAATCTACGAGAAATTTGTTTGAATTGGAGGCACTTAAACCCCAAAGGAGCAATGCACCGTATGCTAATCTTCCCATTTCTCACATGAAACTTCCACCTTCTATTTTGTAGGCACCAAAGTTGGAGCTCAAACCGGTGCCTGAACATTTAAAATATGTACTTTTGGGAGAAGAAGAAACCCTTCTAGTGATAATTTCTAACAAGTTAAGCAAAATAGAAGAAGACATGCTGATTAGAATACTTAAAGTGCATAAGGAAGCTCTTGGTTGGACTATAGCTGACATCAAAAAAATATCACCATCTATGTGCATGCATAGAATATTGATGGAGGAAGACAGCAAGCCTAATAGGCAAGCAGAACTACGTTTGAACCCGCCCATGATGGAGGTAGTGAAGAAGGAAATTTTGAAGCTCCCTAACACTAGTATCATTTATCTGATTTCATACAATAAGTGGGTAAGTCCAGTTGTACCAAAGAAAATAGGTATAATAGCTATTGAGAACAAAATGAGTTGGTGTCCACCAGAGATCAAAATGGATGGCAGGTTTGTATAAATTATAGGAAACTGAATGCATCAACTAAAAAAGATCATTTTTCTCTTCTATTTATTAACCAAATTCTTGAACGTTTAACTAGTCGAACTCAATATTGTTGCCTTGATGGTCATTCAGGTTTTTATCAAATCCAGTTGGACCCAAAGACTAAGAAAAGATAATTGTCACCAACCCTCGTCTACAGGAGAATGTCCTTCAATCTTTGCTATGCTTCAGCAAATTCCAAAGATGTACGATCAACATATTTTCTAATTTTGTGGAGAGCAATATAGAGGTATTTATGGATGACTACACAGTTTATGGTAATTCTTTTGATGAGTGCCTAAGAAACCTTACAAGGGTACTTAGGTGATGTCCTGAATCAAACCTTATTTTGACTTATGATAAATGTCATTTTATGGTAGATCAATGATTGATTTTGGGACACATAGTGTCTTTAAAAGGGATAGAGGTAGGTAAAGCAAAAATTGATGTAATTACATCTTTACCTTACCTCGTGAGTATATAGGAGTTCGATCTTTTCTTTGACATGCAGGATTCTTTTGGCACTTCATAAAGGATTTTTTCAAGATTACTCGACCTCTATGTTGATTACTACAAAAAGAAGTAGCGTTCGAGTTTGATGCTGCCTGTAAAAAGGCATTTGACATACTAAAGGAGAAGCTGGTGTCGGCACCCATTATGTAGCTGCCAAATTGGGAGCTGCTGTTTATGATCATGTGTGATGCCAGCAACCAAGTCATGGGTGTTGTCCTTAAGCAAAGGATAAGAGGAGACCCACATGCCATCTACTACGCCTCATGGACATTTGACAGTACTCAAAGCAACAATTCGACCACGAAGAATGAGGTTTTATCTGTTTTGTTTTCTTTTAAAAAAATTTTGTTCATATTTGCTTGTTACTAAAATAATTTTATATTCTAACCATACAGCTTTGAAGTACTTATTTAAGAAGAAAGAAGCAAAACCAAGACTAATTTGATGGATACTCTTTCTACAAGAGTTTGATTTAAAAATATGAGATAACAAAGGGCTTGAAAATCTTGTAGCTGACCATCTCAGTCACCTACCACTGAATGACGGACCACTACCATTGAAAGATGACTTCTCAAATGAGTATCTTTTTTCAATTCATCAATTAATTACTTAATGGTATGCTGATATTGTTAATTACTTAGTTACCAATGCACTTCAAGATGAGTTATCTAGAATTTTAAAAGAAAAGATCAAAAGGGATGTTAACTATTATATTTGGGATGATCCTTACTTATGGAAGCATTATGCAGATCAAATAATTAGGTGTTGTGTTTCAAAAATTAGAAGTTCCTTCCATTCTAAAATTTTGTCATTCATATGCTTATGGGGGACACTTCAGTCCAGAACAGACAGCCTGTAAGGTGCTGGAATGTGGTTTGTACTGGCCTTCTTTATTTCATTATTCGTATGTGCATTATAAATCATGTGAAAATTTCCAAAGAACTAGGAATTTAGGATGTAGAGATCAAATGCCGTTAACACCCATTTTAATTTGTGAATTTTTTTTATGCTTGGGGCATTGATTTTATGGGGCCATTCCCTTCATCTTTCGATAATTCTTACATATTACTTGTCATTGATTATGTTTCAAAATGAGTAGAGGCCAAAGCTCCTTGAACTAAAATGCAAGTTATTGTAGATTTTGTCAAATCCTATATCTTTGTCAGGTTTGGAATACCACGAGCAATAATAAGCGACAGAGGAACTCATTTTTACAATCGAGTTGTAGGAATGCTTTTTAAGAAGTACCATCTCACTCACCGGATTTCTACAGCCTACCATCCACAAACTAGTGGGCAAGCTGAAGTGTCTAACAGGGAACTGAAGTCACTTTTTGAAAAAACAATCAATCCTAATAGGAAATATGGGAGTCTATGACTTGATGACGCACGATGGACTTATAGGACAACCTTTAAAACCCCATAGGTATGTCACCTTATTGCTTGATCTTTAAAAAATCTCATCAGCTTCCAGTTGAATTAGAACACAGGGCTTACTAGGCAATCAAAGGATACAATATGAAGTTAGAGGAAGCTAGAGAACACAAAAGACTACAACCGCAAGAATTGAAAGAAATTAGAAATGAAGCCTATGAGAATTCAAGGATTTACAAAGATAAGACAAAAGCTTTTCATGATCGAATGGTCTCTAGGAAGTAATTTCTAATAGGGGCAAAAGTTTTACTTTCTAATAGGAGATCTTTCTCCTCCATTTGTTGTGCCAAGCATCTTTTTCTCTCTCTTCATTGAATTTTGCTACTTGGTGCAAATCTAACAGCTTCCAATTTTTATAAATAGGGGCTCGTCCTTCCCATTTTCTCCACACTTCCATTCTTCCACCTTTCAAGAATTAGAGAGAGAGAGAGAGAGAAAAAGTGATCTAGAGAAAGAATGAGAGGAAGAAAAGAAGAACGGTATAGAAAAAATTATCAAAGTTTCGGTAAAGAATTTAGTATTTCTTTAAACGTCTTAAGGGGTATTTTTAGACCAAAAAAAAAGATTAAATTGATAATTTGTTATTTTGCTTTTTTTTGCATGCTTTTATGTTTATAGGTTTATTAAGTTGAATTGTTCTCGATTTTAAGGATGCTATGTGATTTATAGACACTTGATGATGTGTATATAATTAAAATAATATGAAACCGGTAAGGTTATCTTGAAAATAAGAGAAACAAAGAAAAAAAAAAGAGAAATATAGAATGAAGCATGAATGGTCTGAGTATCTATCTGTATTGACATGGATAATGCATCAAGTGTCTCGTTAGATCTTTTATCTCTAGGGGTATCGATTCCCCTAACCCCATCCGAGGTATCTATTTCCCCCTCCTCTATCTGGTATGGAAAGATGCATGAAGACTACTCCCTGTGGATGACGGTGTACCATCTGATGAGAGTGGTGATGCGAATATCTGTTAGGGGTCACCTTTGGTTAAGTATTGTCGTGACTATAAAATATCTTATAAGACCATTATGGTTGGTATGGCCGTGGTCATAAATTGTACCATGGTTTGACAAGTCGGAAATGTGTCTGAGCAAATTGCCATTATCTGTATCTGATCTGGTCATTCCATATGGGTAGTCGAAAATCTGTATTTGCCTTCAAAGATGGGAGTCGTAACGACTTCGTAAAGTATGACATGAAAATTTGAGAATTTATGATTTATTTAATTTTCTCTCTTTTCTGGTATGATGTGTTTGTTTTGATTATATTAATGTGATATTTTTCCTAATAAATAAATTATTTTCATAAGGTAAAATAAGTTTACGAAATAACTAAACAGTAAGTATTTACGTTGGAATATTTTACCTTTAAAACTTTACGATGTTATTTAAATATTTTTTTTCTTGCTGAGTATATGGAACTCATTCTTTCCATGCCCCCCCCCCCCCCCCGATGAAGAAGAGAATGAGGAATCACCAGTTGACCTGCCCATTGAAGTATATGAAGATCCTGTGGATCCACAAAACTTGAGTGCATGATCGTTCCTGCACTCTGATGAGTCCAATAGCATATTGAAAGAAGTAGCCCTCTTTTTTATTTTGACCTTATGTTTTGCATCCACTTCTGACCTTAGTTATATGTATGTAATTGGAACTCATATATTTGTAAGGGATTTGTATTAATCTTCTCCGCTGCATATAATTTTATCATGCACTCATAATTTTATTTCCGTATCTGACACTCACATGCCTTATTTAGCATTTGGGATGTCATAATTATTATATTGAAATATGGTTAAATTACTTAAAAATTGAAATAGAAATGGAATGCATGAATTAAAAAGGGAAGATGGTAGACAGATGGTTAGGGGTGCTCAGAGGTACAAGTAAGGTTTTGGAAAGAACATGATAGGGGGAAATGGGAAAAAATAGTAGAGTTAGGTTAAATTAGGATAGTTTTGGGGTTTTGTCTAAAAAAAACAAGTCAAGTGTATAATAAAACTTAACTCACCAAGTTGTCTAGTCTAAATCCAATCCATCTAATTTTCTTGGAGAGGTACTGGTATTGTTATTGGTTGGAGCCACTAGGCAATGGGTGTTGGTTATTGCGTTCCGTGTTGGAACAGTGGTACAGTGTTCCTTGGGAATCTGTACTGATAGCTATTCATGCTCTGGGGCCCATAACCATGAATGAAGGTGACTAGAATGATCTTGTAGGATGATGACCAGAGAGAAAGTGTGATTGCATGATTTTATAGGTAATATATTGTTATTGTTATTGATTATGTACCCCATCCATAGCTACTTGGATTCCCGTCTTGCCCTCCTTAAAAATAGATGGCAGCGGCTGCACGTATAGATTTATAAATAGTGAAATCTAAACTAAGATAATAAATTATACTAAAACTGTATTAGAAAATGAGTCAGAGTTAATACTAGGTGCGTGTGTTAGAGGATTGCATGTTATGTGACTTAATTGTTAGGTTTGATATGTATTATTGAAATATAGAAATGAGTATTAATAAAGAAATGAAAAGAAATGAGTACAAAATTGATAATTGGGACTGTATTATATTGGTAATATTATTGAAAATGTTTTCAAAAGAATTGTATTGTATGCACTATAAAAGTTTTTCACTATATGCATTAAACATGACTTTCAAAACATTAATTGTGGCACACTAGTACTGCTCTTCTTATTGAGTTTACTAGAACTCACCTCAATCTAGACTTTTTTTTCAAGTTAGGGAGCCTGAATAGGGTCAACAGTCAGATGTGGTATGAGGAGAGTTCCTTAGCCTTGGGTAGAAATGATGCAGTAAATGTTGATGTAAGTTTTGTTTTAAACTTTTGTAGTTTTAATTGTCTCATGTAATATGTTTTCACTTATGATATCATTTGTGGGATGTATATTACATGTAGTTCTACTGCATTTGATAATATTTCTCAGTCACTTTGTTGTGATATAAATGGTTGATGCCTGTTACCTTGGTGCCAGGGCTGGGACGTCACACAATCGCCTCAAATGGAAGCCAAACCATAAGTCACAACTGAAGAACAAACTTCACCTTGAGATGCCAGCGGCTCTATGATGGCCGACCAACACCATAGCTTTGCAGCCGACGTGCCCGACTCCCCGGCCTAAGAGCAAAACGCACAGAACCCTGGGAAGGGTAAGCACACTCTAGCACCTGCTGAATCCAAGCTACACAGTCGCCTCACTTTCCCAGTTAGTTCAATAAAGGAAATGTATGGGGAAATTTACAAATTACCCATCATGGCAGGTAAAAAAAACCATTGACCTACTCCTGAAACTTTAAACATTAAAGATGGTGTATTTGAGTTGATTCAGTATATTGGTTGGGATTCTTATTTTGAAACTGACTATCCTGCATACATGGAATTAGTTACGAAGTTTTATACAACTTTTTAATTTGAGAAACTCACTAATTTCAATATGAAAACATCAAATCTGATTTCATTTCAATTAATGAGAAAAAATTTTAATTTTATAATCACTGAATTTAAGAGGCGTTTGGGTTCGAGAAGGATGTATCTCATTGCAATTTCTATGATGAATTTGATGTTGTTGTTGTCTATGCTGACTTTTGTGATAACCCACCGATACTTTTAACCGTAACAAATCTAAAAACCTATATTTGCATAATCCCTATATGAAATATATTCATAGGTTGCTAGCTTATTCATTTTTAGGTAAAAAAGATGCACTTAGCTTCCTATTAAAAACTGAAGTGTATTTTCTATGGTGTATGGTTCAAAAAAAAAGAGTGAACCTAGGATTTTGGTTAGTCTCGTAGTTTTCAAATGTCATGTCATTTAAAAGACTATCAATTTTAGGCTCCATCATCACCCGCGTTGCTATTTTTACTGATTTAATTGATCTCGAGGATAATAATTTCCACTCTTCTTGCACATTAAATGCATTGGAGTTGGGATGTCTGGATGACATGGGATTGCTACACCTTAAGTGTAGTATTCAATGCTTTGCCATTCTAGGTCCAATTTAAGTGATAATTAAATCAGTTGCTACCCCTACAAGAATGCCTGACTTTGGAAGTATTATTACTGTGCCTTCAGAGGATGGATGCACGCCTGACACGCCTCGAGAATTTAAGCCTTCAAATGACAAAAAAATTGAACAAGGTGAAGAAATTAACCCAAGCAGTAGCGATAACTTTGAGGGTCGCTTCTCAACCCTAGAAAAAATGATAACTTCTGATTTTGCCCCATCTCTAAGACAATTAACCAGGGGAATTCAGCTGTCCCTTCACTTTTTTGTTTAATTGCTCATTATTTACAACACATTGGGCAACAATGTGTAGTTTACTTTAAATAATTAAAAGCCAAAAAATGAAATAAAAATATAATAAACTCTAATAAAACGAAATTAAGGTGGAGAATTTTCATATAACCAATCACAGAAATAAAATGAAATTAAGATGTAGAAATAAAATTACTACGAAAACAATGAACTGCAGTTATTACAATCAGTAATTTTAAACCTCAGGGCACAAAAATGGTCTTTCAACTCATAAATAGCAGTCCTCTTTTGATTGGGTAATCAGCTATGAACTACAAACATACCAAACCTTCCATGAAGATACATAGAAGCTTCTAATAAAATGGAAAGTATGCATTTGCCAACAAGACACTAACCTCATCAAAAGGATGCCCCCCGGCCACTCTATTTGTGAAGAAACTTTCATAAAGCTGCCTTATGTAGAAACTGCACATCCAACCGGCAACCAACAATTCTTGTACCATTAGTAATCCATGGGTAAGCCAGTATCCAATACAGTCAATAGCCTTATCCCGACAAAAGATCAGATTATACCACTCAAGTAAGTACTTAAAGTGACAGCAAGCCTGTGATGATAAATGACCATTGACCATTGGCTAGTGAAGATGGAATATTGAAAAACAGATCGAAGCAAGAATATGGACCAACAAGCAAACAGACCAAAGCCAGTTTAATGCACAAGACTATCAACTTACACAGAAAATTAAGTCTGAACAGTTTGCATATATTCTAACCCTAAAGAAAGCCACCACCCGTCCATGTGCCATCAGAATTCCCATTATGACCAGCAGCTTTCTTATCAGATGCACTCTGGTAGAAGTTATCATACCCATCATCTTTAGCATCATGGTCATCCCAACCAGCCCAACCATCATCATGATGCGATGCTGACGCCTTAGTGGTATTGTCCTTCTGGTCCCAATCATCCCAAGAACTTGAACTATAAGAATTATTATAATGACCTGATGACGACTTCCCTCCAACAGAAGAATTCCATCCTTTGTTCTCGTGCTTAAATTCCTCATAGTATCCATTTCTTTCACTTTCATTCCGTTGCCAACTATTCTCAGTCTTCAAGTTCATGCCTTCTTTAGTGTACTCCTCAACTTTCTGCGAAGCCATTGCCATGACCCCTTTCATTATTCCCCATGTCTTTTGTCCAATCTCCGTTGTCTTTGCTGTCACAACACTGACAGTTTCATTAACCTTGTAATCATAGCCACCTTCTCTCACCTGCATAGAAGTTTATAAATTAACTTGCTACCTCAATGTCCAATATTCATCATCAAGAAAGTTACTAGAATATCAACAACTACATAAGAAAAACATTCAGTCAATTAGATGCAAAGAATTAAGTACCACCTAAATAGAAGCTCAAGACACAGTGACAACAAACAGCCATGAAATCAAGAGGATATCTTCTTTGTGGTGTGAAAAAAAATAGAACTTGTTAAGAAAACAACCAAAAGTTAGAAAACACACGTTTCTGAAACAGAGGGACAAGCAGCACTGACACAATACATACAGGAACTTTGAAGATTAACACAAAATTGTAGGAGATGAAAAAGATATATAGAAAGAAACTTGAAACTCAATCCTGTTTTATCCATAAAAACATATCAGTCAACAGGTGCATATTTATCTGTGATCCACGGGTAGTTGTGAAAGCTACAGCACTCCTCTTTCCACCTTTAACCAATCAAACCTCACAAGTCACAAATATGATATTCAGTGTTTTATTTTCCTTTACTTCAGAAAGTATTTTGACTGATACTTTTCAGATGAACAATTGGAATACTAGAACCTCCACATCAAGAACTTCCTCGTGTTAGGCTATACAACGGTTTTGCAGTTATACATCCATATTTTTAGCTTCAAGCAACTATAAAAGAGCAGTCCTATTTTATCCATAAAAACACATCAATCAACAGGTCCATATTTAGCTGTGATCCACGTGTTAATTGTGAAAGCTACACCACTCCTCTTTTCACCTTTAACCAATCAGACCTCATAAGTCACAAGTACAATATTCAGTGTTTTATTTTCCTCACTTCAGAAAGTGTTTTCACTGATACTTTCCAGATGAACAATTGGAATACTAGAACCTCCACATCACAAACTTCCCAATGTCAGGCTATACAATGCTTTTGCAGTTTTACATCCATATTTTTAGCTTCAAGCAACTATAAAAAAGAGAGAGAGAGAGAAGGAAGAAATCTAGTATTTCATTACCAATCTTTTCAGCTCTGAAACACCAGAACCTGCATATCCCATCTGACAGCCAATTTGCACATGCCAGCTGCAGCATTCCCTATACTAAAAAATTATAACAATAGCTAACAATACCAAGACTTCCTCATTTAAGGCCACAAAACACTTTCAGCTTCTGTATACCCATACTTCTCTAGCTTAAAATAACCTATAAGTACAAATGTAAGAGATAGAGAAAGAGAGAGGGAATCTAACAAGTACTTATCTATTCTTGATCCTGTGGCTACCTTACCCTCCTAAAGAGCTAAAAGATTTTTTTTTTTTTTGGAAATAAAAGAGAGAATATTATTATGCACAAAAGTACTAAAAGGATACCACCCGAAAATACAAAATTACAAGTCGATCAGGTAGTCCATAACATCCCCAATATCTCCCCAATCAACTATGTCATGACCAATCAAAATAGAACTAAAAATATGAAACTATCTATCCCTAATATTTACAATGTCTGTTTCAATACCCTCAAAAACTCTAGCATTCCTCTCCCTCCAAAGAACCCACATAATAGAAATCAGAATAAGGAATAATTATTTTTTCTTTTTACATAAACCAGCCCGCACCCACAACTCCTTGCTAACACTACCCGCCATGGCCCACTTCATCCCCCTAATCCCATATGTGTACTCCCAAATTCTGTAGACCATAGGACAATGAAGTAACAACTGGTTGCATGATTCTTCTTCGGTCTTACACATGTAACACCTATTAGTCATCATCATACCTCTTTTTCTCAACATATCAATGGTCAAGATTTTTTCTTTAACAGTTTCCCAAATGAAAAAAGTAAATCGAGGCGGTGCTTTTGACCTCCAAATTTGCTTAAACAGTGCTGTCTTAGCATTCTCCTCACTATTTTTGACAATAAAGTTGTAGTAGGACTTCACCGAAAAACCTCTTTTCTTATCCAGTTTCCAGATTCTTTTGTCTCACATTAACCACCTTAAAAACAGCAAGTCAACGAAGCAGATTACAGAATTCTAACTCTTCTACAATTTCTTCTAACCTGTATACACCACCACCCCCCCCCCCCCCCCCTTCTCCCTTCTCAAACGCCTTCTCCACAAGAATATCCCTCTCACTAGCAATCTCAAAGATCTTCAGGAATTTATCTTTCACTTTGAAGTCACCAGCCCACTCATCCTTCAGAATTTAATTTCAGCATCATTACCCAGCTGCCAGCAAAAACAGTCATAAAAATTTTTGCTATCGGTGCTAATTTTCTTTCACAAACTACAACCATGACGTTTATATTTCCCTCTTCCTCCCCCATCCCTCTCCTAATCACCCCACCTAGGCTCCACCACCCTCCTCCACAATTTCTCCTTCTCATTTACAAATCTCCATAGCCATTTGCCATGTAAAGCAAAATTTAATTTTGAAATACATCTCAACCCCAAACCACCTTTATTGACCGGTCTCTTAACCTCCTAAAGAACTAAGAGATGAGGGGAAGACCTCATTAGGCTTCATATCGGTGTGTTTGCATTGTTAAGGCTCCATAACTAGATGCACGTAAAAGCCTGAGTGGGCCATAAGGATGAGAGAGAGAAGAGATCAAATATTTGATGTAAAAATTTGTATTTGCAATAATTAGGGCAAGATTTAACAGAGTAAACTTATCTCAAAAGAACAAAAAGCTTTAATGGAGTAGATAAATATAGCAAAAATAAGCAGAAAACTAAACATAAGCCATACAGTAGTAATTATAAAAGTACTAGAACTATGCATAGAACCTAGTTATACCCTAGAGTTAAAACTCTAAAACTGAAGTCGTAAGTCATCAAAGAAAAATAACTATTTCACAAATAAAGGGATAAGTGTACAGATGACTGAACTATCGGCGTCATTGTAGCAATACTAGATCGCATTAATTTAGAGGATGCTATGTTCTCTCCTCGATCTGATTATAGGGCCTTGTTACGTGAAATAATATTATATAAAGCCAGAATATTTCTGGCATCTCCTCTCTTTCTGCCTATGTTGACTAAAACAAAAGCTTGCACTCATCAGAAAGAACCCAAATATCCCCAACAGTAAGAAGTACTTATCTGCATAATTTGACGTATTCCAGAACTGCCTTCTACAGGTTACAACAAATAACTGCAACCTTAGGAATAGGAACTACCCCTAAAGAATAGCATGCCTGATATCATAATTTCAGAAAAATTCACCTGACATATATAACTAACAATAAATAAAACAATAAACTAGCACATAAACCATACACTTGCACAATAAATGACATAATAAATTTGAAATAAACAAGGACATTCTGCCCGTAAGTTGCTAACTAAGTGCATATTTAAAAAAATATATAAAGTTGATGACTAAGTGCTGGCTAGGACCAAAAAGAGATCAAGATGATGGAATTAAAGGAAGCCATCCTCTCTTGGCGGAGTGCAGCTATCCCAAATAAAATAGGATGTACTGGAAGAGAACTTTCAGAAAACGGAAACTCTTTATTCTAGAGTCCTAATTGGATTTCTTCTTCCCAATTAATATTTTAAAGAGTTGGAATTAAAGGAAAGATCAAAGGGAGAGGAGTCCTTATCCTAGCCGAAAATCTTCCTCAATTTTCTCATGGAGGAATCTTTGTTTTCTACTTCAAATTGAAAACTTTTTAAAGCACCTTCAACACAACTTCTTCACCAAAATATTAATTAATTATTGAAGTCCAAATCTGATTAAGATAAAGAGGAAGAATTTAGCCACAAGAAGGAATCCCAGTCAAGAGAGAAGAATTTTATTTCTTTTATATTTATGAGTTTTTAATTTAATTTTTTAATTAGAATTTTAGATAAAAATATATTTAGAATTCTCTTAAAATTTAGGTTCCAATTTCTACTCAGATTTGTAAATTTTATGCCTATAAAAAGGCCTTATTCCTTCGGTTGTAAACACATCAAGTCAAATCAATCAAATATAACCTTTATACTTGATAGCTTTCAACTATCGTGAGCAATTTTTGAGAGGTTTCTTCAACCATCCTTTTTACTGGAAAATTGGTTCTACTTATCAAGACATTAAGATGTGTTAGTCTCCCCACCAAAAACTTAATGAAACTACTCTAGCAAAAGAACATAAGACAAAAAGTGGATAGCAGTAAAACACTATGAAGCACAACACCATAGAAGCCTTCCGAAGCAATTCCAAAGATGTAGCCATCAAAGGATTCTCAAGCACACAAGAGGTTGATAAAGTGGTAGATCCTAGGAAGGTAGTCAAACTGGAAAACTATCAACTGTACCAACATTACAAGGGTTACTAAATCTTTCCCAGCAGCATAATCATAAAACAACCTTTTGAAAACTTAGAATGGATCTTACGTAGCAGTGAAGCTAGAGAAGCTGGTCAACAAAGCGGTATAGAAGACAAAGCAACGCTGAAGCAGGACAATTAAAGTCCAGCCTTGCCAAAAAGAAACACAATCACGACACTACCCAAACTTGCAGCTGAAAAACTAACACATCTTAGTGTCCTGGTATTAGAAGCAGCCCAACTTGCATTCTTAACCCACAAGATCGGGAATCAGTAATTGCAAAAATCCCCACAACTAAAATATTTCTTTCTTGCACCGCTGTCCTCCTTCCAAATAAAGCAACATATCTTAAATCTTAGAAACATCTACTATCTAGTCTTGTTTCTTGTATATGCTTTATGCCATCAACAAGACAAGAAGGAAAAACTGAAGTAACCACACCTTGAACATTGATGAGAAAGAACAAAAAGACGAGATGTGGGAACTGTATTTAAAAAGTTGAACAAAATAAAAAAATTGAAAACTCTAAACAAGATTTTAAGCTGCAAGAGATATGTAAATAAGAGCCAGGACAGAGAGTTGAAAAGATGGGATCTTTCAATAGTCAACTAGACATCTGCAGACATGGAAGCTTTCAAGAGAGGGGGGAGCCTGAGTAATTTTAAGGAGGAAATTTCAGCGAGGGATTAGATGAAAACTTAGCGATTTTTTTTTTTTTTTGTCAGTAGGTCAGATCTTAAGCCACAACGTTTTGTCTCCATATAATAGTGATTTGTCCGCAAAGAACTAGACTCAACCACACAGGCAGTCAAAATTTCAAGTACGTGAAATGTATTCAGTTAAAACATAAGCCAGGTGCAAGATAACCACAAAAAGACACATATGATGACAGAGATTCACTGAACATCCGGAAAACTGACATATTATGGTTATTTAAATATATAAAGTTTAATGCAGATATGTTTAAAGTACTAACTTCATATTAACTATAGCAAATTCAATGGAGTACAAGTAACAGAAATCAAAGGGAAAATACAAGCAAAAGTTAACAAGTTAAATGAAACATAATCTTTGGAAAATCTGAGTCCTATTATATAGTAAGCTACACAGTCCTTAACTGTGTCAAAGTTTTCACTCAAGTAAAACCATCAAATATAACACCGAGAGAAGAATTGACTCTTCTAGTCAGCAAGTGCTTACCATCACAGTAAAAAGGATATGAAAGCCAGAGTTTTGCTTGTAAAGCAGAATATTACCCCAAAACAATCATATAAAGTTTTCAAATCTATATATTAAGCAACTGATTGTTAATCTCAACATTAAATGATAGAAATGTTCTCCAGAGCTTTTAAAGTTGAAATGTTAACAAACTCGTAGCAAGTGGATAAAGTAGATAAAAATGCACAAGATGGAGACCTAAGCTACCATCTCCTTCAGGAGATTCATATTGCAGGAGCTATCCTGCTTTCAAAAATTACAGCCCTTCGGGCTAAACAAAAGTAAATGCCAGTTCAAAGAAGAAGCCATCCAGAATTGTCAGTAAATTTTTTTAAAAAAAATTAATCCAGAATAGCGAGTAATAAATGTGATTATATTCAAAACAAAAAAACAATACCTTGGACGTTATATCCTTGGTGCTTGCTTGGACAGCATTTGCAGCAGACTGAGCCGCGGATGCAGCAACCAAAGATAACCTACCAATGCCCTGCACTCCAAAATCGGACCACAATAACCAAATTACAACTCATACAATTTTAAGCATCTACATCTATCACATATATAAAATCCGCAAGCTCCCCTCCTCCCCCACCCCAATCCCAGGGAAACCCAAATAAATCAAAATAATCAACAAATCACCTGAGACATAACAGAGAAAACATCCCCCTGAGAATTATTCCCTGGGGGAGGAGCGGGGTTGGATCCGAAACCAACATACTTGCCGCCTTGGGAGGGCGGGATGCCTTCGGGTCTGGAGTCGTTCTCCGCCATTTTCCTTGAGAAAAAGCTCTCTTTATCGGCTGCGGACGCCTCTAACTGAGCCCGAGTATAGATATCCTCCGTCGATCTTGACCTGACCGGAATCCCTCCCCCAGGGCCACGACCACCCGCATTTGCGGCTCTGAAATCAGTAGCCGATTGATTCCGCCTCAAATCGGTAGAGGATCTAAACCCATCATCGTTGTCCCAACTATCCCAACCCCCATTCTTCCCAAAATTACCATCTCCACCACCACCAACACCACGGTTATTCGACAAGGGGGGCTTCTTCTTGCTGCCAACCGATTCCTTGATAACTGGTGGGTCACGCCAGGATCTGCCCTCGGCCAGAGCCTGGATTCTATCCCGGTAAATGCTTGCGGCGTTGGTGTTATACTTGGTGACAATATCGGTCTCCTTGGGGATTCCGTACTGCGCGAGGAACTTGTTGAGCTGCTCATTGCCGCCGGCCTCCATCTTCTTGATCTGGATCTCGGACCAGGAGTCCATGGTGACAGATCGTACGAAGGAGATGTGAACACCAAGGCCCCGGTGCTTGCCGGAACACTCTAAGCACATGAACACGCCGTACGATACAGACGCCCATTGCGGGTTCTTCTGTGCACAATCCACGCACATCTTGTTGCCCGCCTGCGATTGGAGCTCCCGTAACCGTCTCGCTGCCGCCATTCAGGCCCGATCTGATCAATCTTATTCAGATCCCCAAAGAAAATGAAAACGAAAATGAAAAAAAATAAATAAAAAAGAAAAAGGAAGTCTACGAGAAATAAAATTTTGTAACTTTAAATTCTCAAGTTGAGAAGGGGCCTATATTTGAGGAGAGAGGGGAGGGGTATTTGGTTATCGGTGAAAAATGGGGAATCACCGACACCGTAAAAACATTTTTAGGATATTGATGTTTACTGGTGGAATGCACTTTTTTCCTTTTCTTTTCAAAACTGATTCAAAAATGGAAGTCATGGAGTCACTCCCCGTTTTTTGTTTTTTTCCCTTATTCCATGATGCATTAATAGATATATTGAATAAGCATATGTGAGATAGCAAATTTCTAAATGCTACATATTTTTGTGATTCATAAAAATATTAATGTTTTCTTTTTTCTGGGAGAAGAGTAATATATATGATTAAAATTGAGATATATTATGTAAGAAAAAGCCAATCTAACAAACTTAGTATAATAGCTGAGATCAATGGTTGGTGGACTAAGTAAACACCTGCGGACTGAATAGACTAGACAAAATTATAAGATGTCACGTCCAAACTTAAGCTACACAATTAAAAAGAAGACCCGGTACTAACAAAGGGGTTCACTGCCGAGCAAAAACATTGGTGTATATACTCCTCTGCATTATAACCCTAAAGAAACCCTAGCTTTTTAGTTTACTCATACATCACTGGAAAACCCTCTTTTGCTACATGTTTTGGCTATGCATTAGGGAAAGCAAAGATAAAGGCAGGAAGCGAGTTAGTTGTTTAGAAAACAATATAGAGAAAATTGGTCCTCCTGTGACTTGTGACATACAGATAATGGTCATCTCATGTTTGACTGTAGACAAAAATAATTATTGATGTTGACTTTGAGCTTGCCCTTGTAAATGTTTACAAAAAATATGATGTCTAAAATTGATGTATATCTACCTTGTATTAATTTTTGTTAACATTTATGCATGGCTTTATTTCTCTAATAATTGACGTAGTCGATCAGTATAAAGGCATATTATGTGACGTCCTGTTACCCAGTGGGTAACAATGTCCAATAACAGAGTAGATACAAGTGTATGCAATTAAAATAAATGCAAAAGTTACATTCATCCCTTACAAGAATATATCATAATAAGTTGAGGCATAAGGATTAACTACTTTAAATTACATTACTATTGTCTGGTTAATCCTACAAATTACAAAATATCAACCTCACAAAATAAAATGCTCTCAATGCACTATTTAATCACTGGTCTAGGAGAATGGATCCAAGTAAATCTTAAGGGGTAGATCAGCCTCATCTACATTATTTGAGGAAGAATGGATTAGGGTGAGTCCCATGAAACTTAGTAAGGAAATCAATATTAAATTTATGTAATTAATGTTTTAAAGGTTATTAATGTAATCAGTGAAAATACACAATTATCATTTTAAAATAATAGTATGCATATCAAAGACTACTAAAAGTTTTATACTATAACTTAACTCACATTTAATTAAAGTAGTAATTTCGGTTCTATCCATAACAGTTTAATCCAGTGCAATAACAGTTTATTCAATTCGAATAACAACTAATTGTGGGGGCCACAAAGATGAAGTATAGCCATAGTCATAGTTTTTAACTGTGTTACCGTATATCGAATTGAACTGATCCCCATTCACAATGGCAGTCGGGCATCACTTTGCCCTCTATTGATATAGGTTAAAATGGCTTTGCGCAAAGATATATAAAATATCGTAATTGAACCGAATAGTTTGATTGTCTAGCTAGGACTGTTGATTAGTTATCTATGTGTTACTCCGATATGATAGTCGGTCCATGCTCGTTAGCATGTGCGCGTGCAATCACATCCATGATGTGACTGCCCCACATGTGCAGTTAGCATGCAGGCGAGGGCTTACGAGCTATTTATGCGAGTTAGTAGGTTTCCCCCCTTTGATATTTCTAGTTTTCACTTTATTTTATTCTTTTTTGAAAATTTCTCAATTATGTTGTGCAAAAATTAATAAAATTAAAATTAAAATAAAATCCTGAACTTAATTTTAAGTGTTGATAAAATTAAAATTAACGTTAAAACATCATAAATTACAAAAATATAAATTTTAAAAACACAACATCCGAATATAGAGGTTCTGAGGTGTTATATAACCTAGACGAATAGTGGCTGGTTGGGGTGAGTGGACATGTTTATTTGTGTGTGTGTGCATCCTATCGAATGAACGAGGGATTTGCCTACGAGGCATGCACACACCTGCAAGGCATTACCCCGAGCTTTTCTCGCGAGACTTGTCCGTGAGGCTTGCCTTCTAGGATTTGAATCCCGTGGGGTGTTATCTTTTCCCATTTTTTTATCTTCATTTCAGTTTTAAGCATGCATTTAAATTATTTGGCAAGAAAATATTTTTAAACAAAATTTAAAATCTGAATTGAAATTAAACATGAAAATAGTTTGAGGATTCTTTTGTCAATCAATTGAAGGGTGTCATATTTGAAAATTTTAAAATAACTCGAGATATTTATCCCACATCTCATCATCTAGTTCTAAGTAGCCTCATCAAGGAAGAGATATACTACCTTGACCATGGGAATTGTCCTGGATCTAAAGACCTTCTCTTATCAATCAATGATTTTGACTGGGTATTATGAGTAGGACATGTTAGATCACATCGGGAGTCGCTAGTGTTAAATGATATGGGAAGGGTCATGATGGTATTTCCTGAGCATTGAGACATGGAAGATGTCATTGAGACCAGTGAATTCCGACGATAGGGCATTGTCGTATGCTACAAGGCCAATACATTCTAGTATTTCGAAGGGCCCACAAAGCGAAGACTTAGCTTTCCTCTTTTCCCAAATTGTGTGTTTCTTTTGGCCGAAAAGACTTTAAGGAAGATATGGTCACCCATAACAAATTCTAGGTTCTTCTATCAATTTTCCTCATAGCTCTTTTATCGACTTTGAACAATCAGGAGGTTTTTGTGGATGATCGCAACTTTTTCTATGATGTCTTGGATGAGATATGGTCCTAAAGGGTGTCAGTTTCCAACTTTATTCCAACAAGTTGGGGATCAGCAAGGCCTACCATAGAGGGCTTTGTACAGAGCCATCCCAATGTTGGAGTGAAAACTATTGTTATAAGTAAATTCCACTAATGATAGGTGTCTGTCTTAGATATCATTAAAGTCTACCACACATGCCCTTAACATATCCTCTCGTATTTGAATGGTTCTTTTAGATAAGCCATTAGTTTAGGGATGATAAGTAATGCTAAAGGAAAGACTAGTACCAAGGGCCTTCTGGAAGTTTGTCTAAAATCGATAAGTGAAACAAGGATCTCTGTCAGATACCACATAAACAGGGATACTGTGGAGCGAGACGATCTCTTACACATACAGTCCAGCAAACTTACTAATAGAATCGATGGTCTTCACTGGTAAGAAATGAGCCAACTTGGTCAGTCTATCGACTATGACCCATCTCGCATTATGACTTGAATTGGACCTCGGTAATCCTACTACGAAATCTATAATCAGATGTCCTAATTTTTACTTGGGAATGAGGAGTCATTGTAGGAAACCACTAGGTCTCTGATGTTTAACCTTAACATGCTAACACGTGAGGCATTTGGAGACAAAATTGTTGATGTCGCACTTCATACACGGCCACTAGAAATAAAGCCTCATATCTAGATATAGTTTTTCATCGTTAGGGTGAATAACTAACTTGGAGGCATAGGCAACCTTTATGATGTCCAACTTGAGTTTGGGGTCATTGGGCACCCACAAATAGTCTCAAAACCTAAGAATTCTATCATTAGACATTCAAAAATTAGTTTGATCTCCTGGTTCCACTTTTTTCTTTTATTGCTCTTAACTAGGATCTGTGGATTGGGCATCCCTAATTCTCTGAATGAGAGTGGGTTATATCTTAATATGGGCAAGATATACGCTCGCACCATGATGACTCAATCGAAGACCTTGGATTGTTTCCAACATTCTCTATTTTGAAATCATCATTTGTGTTAATAGGGCAAAGTTCTTCCTACTACGAAGTGACTACTTACCGGGTTAGTACAGGATTTTTCAATTTTAATTCTTCAAAAGATCTACCTAACATCTTTGTCTCATGTTGAGTTCCTTCTAGGTGAATAAATGCATCAAACTTTTATGCTCAATGTAGGTTTTAGAAGTTTCACTCTGCAAGTAATGTCGCCAAATCTGAGAGCAAAGATAAATGGCTATTAACCCTAGATCATGAGCAGGATAGTTCTTCTCATGGGTCTTTAACTGTCTTAAACCATAGGCTACCACTCTACCATATTGCATAAACACACATCCTAGACCAAGATACGAGGTATCATTATAAACTTGAAATCCACCAGTACTACTGGGAATAACTAACACTAGAGCAGAGGTTAATCGACACTTGAGTTCAAGAAAACTTTCTTCAGACATTGGGCTCTAAAGAAATTTTTCACTTTTCCTAATAAGTTTAATTAATTGGGCAACGATGTTGGAGAAACCTTTAACAAACTGACAGTAGTTGTGATATCTCCAATGAAATTAAGGCAAAAAGATGGTAGATATAGAAACAGATTATGAGTACATGATAAAATTATATACAACATAGCAAATTATTACAAATTCCTTACTAAAATATAGGAGTTCCAATTACACATATATATAACTGAGGATAGAAGTGGCAATAAAATACAAAATATCAAAATACAAAAGCATCACTTCTTTCACTATGGGATTGGACTCATCAGAGTGCGAGACAAATCATGCACTCAAGGTTTGTGGATCCACGAGATCCTCATAAACTTCAAGGGGTAGGTCAGTGATCAATTCCTCACTATCTTCTTCATCTGGCGGGGCAAAGAAAATGTGAGTTTTATATACTCAATCAGAAAAATAATATTTAAATAACATCATAAAATTTTAAAAATGAATAATTATATCATTAATACTTACCATCAGGTCTCATCAAAGACATTTCTTACTTTATAAAAATAATTTTATTTATTAAAGGAAACATCAGATCTATCATATTATAGTCATAAAATTAAATCAAAATCATAATTAACAATAGAAAAAATTAAATAAATCATGAAATACTCAGATTTTTGTGTCATGTTTCGCAAAGTTGTTCCAACTTTCATCTTTGAAGGCAGATAAAGATTTTTAACTACCAATATGGAATGATAAGATCAGATATATAACGGCTATTTGCTCAGGCACATTTCCAGTTTGCCAAACCATGATAGGATCATTGACCACGATCGTACCAACCAAAGTTGTCCTATTAGATATTCTATAGTCACGACAGTACTTAACTAAATGTGTCCCCTAATAAATACTCGTATCACCGCTCTCGTTAGAGAGTATGCCGTCATCCATAGGGAGTGGTCCTATCATGTTTTTCCATACCAGATGGGGGAGGGAAAAAATGAAACTTCTCAGAGACAAAAAGCCTAACGAGACACTTGATGTATTATGCATGTCAATACATATACATTTATTTTTTGGACCAATTTAGGCTCTTTCTCTCTCTTTTCTTCTTTTATATATTTTTTAGTTAATTATCACTAAATTCATGTTATTTAATTACATGTAAATCATCAAGTGCCTATAAGATCACATAGCATGCTTGAAATCAATAACAAATCATTTTAATAGAACTATTAAACATAAATCATGTAAAACACAAAACACAAACTTCATAATTTTTTATTTTCTAGAAATGTTCTTTAAGATGTTTAAGAAAATACCAAATTCCTTACTGAAACTTTGAAGTTTTCCTGCACCTTTCTTTTTCTTCTCCTCTCCTTCTCTCTCTAGATCACTCCCTCTCTCTCTAAGCTCTTAGAGGATGGAAGAATGAAATGGAAGTGTCTCTCTATCTAAGCTCTTAGAGAATGGAAGAATGAAATGGAAGTGATGAGGAAAATGGAAGAAAAGGGTCCCTATTGATAGAAAATAGGGATCGTTGGATTTGTACCAAATGGAAAAATTTAGTGAGGAAAGAGAAAGTTGAGTGGAAGATGAGTGATTTGACGTGACGTGATAGCAGTGTAAAAAACAAAGGAAGAATCCTCAACCGACAGTGGCTCTCCACCCAAGGCAACAATGACACACCACACAAGGTAGCACATGGCTCCCAAGGGGCAGCGCCACACTGCCTAAATTGGCAGTGCTCCTCCCCAGGCTGGCTGCATGTTACAGGCGGCAGCCAACACGCCATAGCCTATCCTGCCGCACGCAGGCCTATCCGTGCAGGCCGGTGAGCGCATAGGGCACATTGCACCTGGCTTTGTCACATCGCGTGCGGACTAGCTTGTCTTCATGCAATGGGACACATGCGCAGACCAGCCTCGCACTCCATGTGGACGGGACATGCACACAGTGTGCACACCATGTGCTGGTCACGTGCGCACGCTCGCGCACAGGGTGCGATGCCTGTGTCATCGGGTCTTTCCCATGGGCATTTTCCTGCGAGATTTTTCCCTTTTTTTCCCATTTTTCTCCTGAAAATCATTTTTAATAATAAAAATAATAATCATAAATAAAATAATGAAATCATAATAAATTAAAATTATAAATTTAAATCATGAAACATGATATAAAACTACAAGATAAATTTAAATGAGTTTAAATGGCCTTAAGGCGCAAATAAATAGGGATTTCTAAGTACAAATTTAGTGCGATGGTGAGCGGGGTGTTATATCCCCCCCACCTTAAAAAATTTGGTCCCTAATTTATTTGAAATAAGTCTAGGAACTTCTCTCTCATCTCGCTCTCCAACTCCCACGTCGCCTCTTCTAGAGTGTGGTACTGCTACTACACTTTCATCATGGGGATCGTCTTTTTGCGTAAAACTTTGTCGGTCCAACTTAAAATTTTTATGAAGAGTTCTTCGTAAGTTATATCGACTTGTACCTACGTCTCATTGTTATTAATGATATGAGAAGGGTCATGGTGGTACCTTTTGAGCATGGAGACGTGAAAAACATCATATAGACCCGCAAACTCTCGAAGCAAAGTAAGGTGATACGCTATGAGTCCAATATGCTCCACGATTCGAAAAGGTCCCACATAACGGGGGCTTAACTTCCCTCTTTTTTCGAATCGCATTTTTTCCTTGTAGGGCAAAATCTTAAGAAAAACTTGGTCTCCAACGATGAATTCTAGAGGTCTTCTACGATTATTAGCGTAACTCTTCTGTCAACTTAGGGTGGTAGCCAAGTTTCTATAGATGATCGTAACCTTCTCAATAGTCTCCTGGATGAAGTCTGGTCCAAATGATGCTGGTTTTCAATTTTTCTCCAGCAAGTGGGAGAATGGTAAGGCCTACCATACAGGGCTTCATATGGAGCCATGCCGATGCTGGAGTAATAACTGTTATTATAAGTAAATTCACACAAGGGAAGACACTCATACTAGTTATCACCGAAGTTGAGGATGCAAACACATAACATGGCTTCCAATGTCTGGATAGTGTATTCATACTGAACATCAGTTTGGGGATGATAAACAGTGTTGAAGTACAATCCAGACCCAACCACTTCTTGAAAGTTGTCCCAAAAGTGGGATGTGAATTGAGGATCTCGATCGGATACAATGGATGAGTGAACACCATGTAGTCAAACAATTTCATTAACATTAAGGTGGGTTAATTTACTGGTAGAGTCAGTGATCCTGATGCGTAAGAAATGGGCGATCATGGTTAGTCTATCAATGATGACCCAAATAACATTACGACTAGAACAAGTCTTAAGTAGGCCGGTTACAAAATCCATGGTTACATGCTCTCACTTCTATTCTAGAATTGGGAGGCCCTATAATAAACTTCCAGGTCACTAGTTTTTTACCTTAACTCATTGGCAAGTAAGGCATTGGGAGACGTAGTAAATAATATCCTTCTTTATTCCCAGCCACCAGTATTGGTGCTTTAGGTTGGTACATCTTGGTACTCCTGGGGTGGATGGACAGTTTGGAGGCATGGGCAGCCTTGAGAACATTTGTCCTGATAGCGACAAGGACCCAAATTCAATCCTAAAATCTACACAACCCATCATCTGCGAGCCTAAAATTAGAAAACACATCATAAGAGAACTTACTTAAATTTTTGGTGATTTCTTGGTCTGTGGAATGAGCTTCCCAAATCTTCATGAAAGGATCAGGAAAAACTCATATCTGAGCAAGATAGGCACCATTGCCATAGTGGTTGAGGAAGAGTGCCTGCATAACATCTATTAACTTCCAATAAGAGACCATGGTTTGGGCCAACACTGCGGACTCCTTCCGGCTCAATGCATCAACAACTATATTCCCTCTACTAGGATGGTAGATGATCTTATGGTTGTAATCCTTCAGGAGGTCCATCCAATGTCTTTGTCTCATGTTCAACTCCCTCTGTAAGAAAATGTACTTTAAACTTTTGTGGTCAGTATAAATTTCAAAAGTTTGGCCAAACTGGTAATGACGCCATATCTTCAAGACAAAGATAATGGCTGCCAACTCTAGGTTATGATTAAGGTAGTTCTGCTCATGGGGTTTTAACTGTCTAGATCCATAAGCAACCACTCTACAATGTTGTATCAAGATACATCCCAAACCAACATGAGATGCATCGCGGTAAACCTGAAATCTTCCAGTGTTGTTGAGGAGGATCAACACCGATACAAAGGTAAGACGGTGCTTTAATTCTAGAAAACTTTCACCACACTTATAATCCCAGAGAAAAAGTACACTCTTCCGAGTGAGTCGAGTCAACGGACCAGCAATCTTAGAAAATCAATCAATGAATTGTTGGTAGTAACCTATCAAGCCAAGGAAACTATGTACCTCAGCTACATTGGTGGGTGGGTTTTAGTTGATCATCATTTTAACCTTGGCCAGATCCACGAAAACTCCTTCACTTGAAATCACATGACCAAGAGAGAAAACTCGATCCAACCAGAAGGAGTATTTACTAAGTTTAGCCAACAGTTGGTTCCAACAAAGTGTCTTTAACACTTCAGATAGGTGTACTACATGTTCCTCTGGGCTCTTGGAGCAAACTAGAATATCATCAATGAATACGATGAAATGATGATCCAGTGCATGCCGAAAAACCCTATTCATGAGATCCATAAAGGCAGCAGAGATATTAGTTAACCTAAATGGCATCACCTTGAACTCATACAGCCCGTATCTATACTGAAAGGTGGTCTTCAGAATATCTTCTTTGCCTCTCAGCTGATAGTATCTCGATCTGAGGTTGATCTTGGAGAAGACCGTGACTCCTTGCAACTGTTCGAAAATATCGTCGATATGAGGTAGAGGATATTTGCTCTTTATTTTTACTTGGTTGAGTTCTCGATAGTCTACGCATAGTCTAAGGGTGCCGTCATTCTTTTTCATAAATAATACTAGAGTGCCCCAAAGGGAGTGACTAGGGTGAATACAATTCTGGCCAAGAAGCTTGAAAAGCTAGTTTTCCAGTTCTACGAGCTCAGTATGACTCATACAATAGGTGGGTTTCGAAAATGGTTGGGTTCCAGGAAACAGTTTGATAGAATACTCTATCTCTCGTGGGGGAGATAATTCAAGTAATTTGACTAAAAAAACTCTCAAAAAGTTATAAACAATGATAATGAAATACACAGTAGGATCAACATCCATATTCAAGTTTATTCAATTGTTAGGGAGAAAAATAGATTTTATTTCTTTTTCGGAGTTCGCAATGTTACAATCTTACTTTCACAATTAATAATTGCCCTATAGTTTTCTAACTAATCAATTTCTAGAATAATGTCAAACTCTGATAATTTGAGAGAACTAAGTCTACAAATACTTCTATTTCTGAAGATTTTATCTTACAATTTTTATACACATAGCGAGCTTTTAGTAATCCTCTAGAGGAAGTCTCTACAACTAATATTTCTTTTAAAGTTTTAGGTCATCTAATTTACAAGTAAATGCATAAGAGATAAAAGAGTGGGCAGCACTTATATCAATCAAAATCCTGGTAAAAATATCATGAATAGAAAGCATACCCTGAATAAGGACAGAAGTAGGGAGGGCACTGGGTTCATCTAGGTGGTACACACGGCCCTGGGCTATAGATCTGGCCATGTCCTTCGGCCACTGAGGGTAGTCCTTTATAAGGTGTCAGGTGCTTCCACACCGATAGTAGGTGTGATTGATATGTCGACAGGGCAATTCACCATGCGAGCGACCACAATGCTGACATAGTTGGGAAGGTCGAGCAGGCTGTCCAACAGATGGAGGTAGAGTAGGGGGGAAGGGCAACTTGGGTTCGTTTATTAGGGTGGCTACTTACTTGGTTGGGCAATCTTCTTCTAGGTTGTTGGGTTGTTATTGTTGGGTACGGACTCGGGCAATGCATTGGTGTCTGGCCGAGATGAGGTCTTCGGTCAATTGAGCATGTTCTAGCACATCAGCATACAAGTTGGGTCTCAGCATTGCAAATTGATCTTAGATATTGGCACAAAGGCCTTTCAAAACTTCATAATTTTATGACTTTCATGGGGTGACCATTAGAGGAGCAAACCTAGACAGTTGGACAAATCAAGTTATATATTGGGCAACCATTAGATTTCCTTGGTGGAGATCCTGAAATTCCTCCTCCTTCTTCTCTTTGACATAGACTGGGAAAAAATTATCAAAGAACGCATTCATGAAAACTTCCCAGGTGGTAGGGGTAGGCAGGATTTCCTTCTTAAGTTGCCACCAGTGTTCTACTTCACCGGTAAGCATCAAGGCTGCTAGAGGGACTTTCTGTTCCTTGGTTAGGTCTAAGACAGAGAAAAGCTTCTCTATCAGCAAGATCCAGGCTGTTGCTACTAAAGGTTCAGGGCCACCTTCAAAGTGTGGTGGGTTAAGCTTCCTAAACTTTGCTATGTTGTGAGAGATAAACCTTTTAGTTATTCGATATTCTAGGGCAGGGTGCTGAGAAGGGTTGGCTTCTTCTGTCCTACGACTATGGTCAATCCTTAGATAGTTTGAAAGAGTTCGATAAACTCAACCCTAGTTGGATGGTCCTGGGCCTCGGGTTTTTCGGTACATTCTATGGAAGGTCTCCCTTGCATCATTCCTATGAAAAAAAAGAAGACATGAGTTAATGGTCTAGTTTTAGAAAAGATGACACATCTTTCTAGTTATCATAAAGATATTTCTACCTTCAACCTCAGTTATAAGGGATTTGGTTCGCATAACTGCTCTGATACCATCTGTGACATCCCTAATATAAATTAAGGTATAAGGGTGTAAGATATAGAAACAGATTACGAGTGGATGATAAAAATTGTATGCAATTGAGCAAATTATTATAATTCGTTACCAGAATATATGAGTTCCAATTACACATATATATAACTAAGGCCAGAAGTGGTAACAAAATACAAAAAATCAAAATATAAAAGGGCCACTTCTTTCATTATGCAATTGGACTCATCAGAATGCGAGACAAGTCATCCACTCAAGGTTAATAGATCTATAGAATCTTCACAGATTTCGAAAGGTAGGTTAGCAATTGGTTCTTCACTATTTTCCTCATCTAGGGGGGATAGAAAGGGTGAGTTTTATATACTTAGTAAGAAAAACAGAATTTAAATAACATCGTAAGGTTTTAAAATTGAATAATTATGTCATTAATACTTACTATCAGGTCTCATCAGGGTCCTTTCTTACTTTATGAAAATAATTTTATTTATTAAAGAAAACATTAGATCCATCATATCTCGTCACAATAATCAAATCAAAATCATACTTAACAACAGAGAAAAGCTAACAAATTATGAAATACTCATATTTTTGTGTCATGCTTTGTGAAGTTGTTCCGACTTTCATTGTAATACCCCACCCATCACTGTACTTAATAGATTTGGAAAACCCTATTTATTCGGGCCGTTGGCTACGTTAAACTTAATTAATTTACTCTACTTAATATTTATTGTATTTCACAATTTTGGTTTATTTTTATTTATTCTGCTTTATTTAATTTTAATTTAATTTATTTTAATTTATTTATTTTATTATTATTTAATTCTAATTCATTCAATTAATTATAAAAATTTGAGAGAAATTGGAAAAACGACAAATAAGGAAGAAAATCTCGCAAGAAAAATCCTGCGAGGAGACAGGTTACCTGGGCAGGTGCTGGGCACTGTGCAAGTGCGCATGCGTGCACAGTAGTCACGGGACGTTCGGATAACGTGCACATCCCTTCCGCACGCACAGGACCTACGCATAATGCGCACGTCATTTCTGCGAGCAGAATGCGGGATCAGCACCTACGCGTGTCCTGTCACGCACAAGTGCAGACAGGACACGCGTACTGTGCGTGCGCCGTTCGAGTAGCAGGCTTGTGCGGTTAGGCCTTGTGTGCCTGGGGGCCTACGTGCGGCAAGAGGTCTGTGTGCCTATAGGCTACCCTATAGCGCGTCGGCCATGGCATTGCAACCTCAGGTAGTGCACCGCTGCTGTCTCGGGCGATGCACTGCCGCTGCCGGTGGAAGAGGCCCTCCTCTCTCGTTTTTTATGCCGAGCATCTTTTTCTCCTCTCTTTTCACCAAATTTTGCCACTTTGCACAAATTTGATGGTTCTAAAACTCTATAAATTGCCATTCCCCTTTCCTTCCTCTCCACACTTCCATTCTTTGATTTTTTAAGATTTAGAGAAAGAGAAATAGAGATATAGTAGTCTAGTGAGAGAAAAAGAGAAAGAAAGGAGAACAGTGAATGAGAAGACATCAAGGTTTCTGTAAGGAATCTAGTATTCCTTTTAACGTCTTAAGGAGTGTTTTTAGATAAACTAAATTAATATGATGATTGTGATTTTGCTTGTTTAGTATGTCTTTGTGTTCAGATAAGTTGAATTGTTCTTATTTTCAAACATGCTATGTGCATTGTAGACATTTGATGAATTTCATGTAATAATATAAAATGTAACCGGTATAATTGTCTAGCAAAAATAAAGAGTACAAGAAGAAAAGAAAAAGAAAAAAGTGAAATAAAGCCTAAATGGTCCAAAGTGTATCTGTATTGACATGCATATTGCATCAAGTGTCTCATTAGGATTTTTATCTCTGAAGGGTATCTATTCCCCTTCCCTTTCGGGGTATATGTTTTCCCCTCCCCTATCTAGTATGGAAAGACATAAGAGAACTGCTCCCAGTGGATGATAGTGTATCCTCTGACGAGAGTGGTATCACACTATCTGTAGGGGTCACTCGTGGCTAAGTAATGTCGTAACTATAGATATCTGTTATGGCCACTATGACTGGCATGGCTATGGTCGTAGATCGTACCATGGTTTGGCCAACCAAAAATGAGCCTGAGCAAATTGTCGTACCTGTATCTAATTTGATCATTCCACTTGGGTAGTTGAAATTCTATATCTGCCTTCAGAGATAAAAGTTGTAATGACTTCACGAAACATGAGACAAAAATCTGAGCATTTCATAATTTATTTAATTTTCTCTTTTATCTGGCATGACGTATGACTGATTGTTTATATTAACGTACTGTTTTCTTAATAAATAAATTGCTTTCATAATATGAGATAGGTATACAAAGCGATTAAATGGTAAGTTCTTATAATTAACTTTTGGAACCTTACAATGTTAATTCAATACTGTTTTCCTTACTGAGCATATAAAACTCACTTTTTCTATGCCCCCCCAGATGAGGAAGAAGGTAAGGAACCGCAGGCTGACCTACCCTTAGAAGTCTATGAGGATCCCTTGGAAGTTTATAAGGATCCTGTGGATCCACAAGTCTGAGTGCATGTATGTTCCTGCACGCTAATGAGTCTAATAATAAAATGAAAGTAGTGGCCTTTATGTTTTCATTTTTTTATAGCCACTTCAGTCCTCAATATATGTATGTATTGGAACTCATATATATTTTTGTAAGGGATTTGTAATAATTTTGTTCTGCTACATAAATTTTATCATGCACTCGTTATTCTATATCTGTATCTAACACTCATTTGCCTTAATTAGCACTTGGGATGTTATATCCATCTCTGAGGGCAGATATAGATTTCTGACTATCCATATAGAATGGTCAGATTAGATATATAACAGCAATTTGGTCAGACATATTTCTTGCTTACCAAATAATGGTACAATCTATGACTATGGTCATATCAACCACAGTGGTCCTATCAGATATTCTATAGTCATGGCAGTACTTAGGCAAAAGTGACCTCTAACAGATATTCACGTCACTGCTCTCATTAGAGGGTACGCCATCATCCATAGGGAGCGACCCTCTAACATTTTTCCAGACTAGATTGGGGAGGGGGAAATAGAAACCTCTCAGAGATAAAAAGCCTAACGAGGCACTTGATGCGTTATGTATGTCAATACAATTACATTTATTTTTTGAACCAATTCAAGCTCATTTCCTCTCTCTTTTTTTTGTATATTTTTCAGACAATTATCACCAGATTCATGTTACTTAATTAACATATAAATCATCAAGTGCCTATAAGATCACATAGCATGCTTGAAACCAAGATCAAATCACTTTATTGGAACTATTAAACATAGATCATGCCAAACACAAAATATAAACTTCATAATTTTTGATTTTCTATAATGCTACTTAAGATGTTTAAGGAAATACTGAATTCCTTACCGAAACCTTGAAGTTTTCTTGTACCTTTCTTCTACTTCTCCTCTCTTTCTCTCTCTAGATCACTCATTCTCTCTCTAAACTCTTGGAGGATGGTATGGAATTCAAACCTGAACTTTATTTACGATTCATTATTTCTATCTCATTAGCTCTTATTTCATTTTGTATTTTAGCATATCCATTTATGCACTCAACCTATCCCTTTTTCTTATATCTATACCCCTTTTTTTCATTTTCATGGACAAATTTCACATATTTTCATATCTAGGATTTATATATACAACATATATTAATATCACGGGTGAATTTATTATTTTTCAGATATTTCGATTCAAAAAAAGTAAAGGATTAGAAACATGAAAAATAAGTATTGGGTTGCATTATATATATGAAAGAATATACAATAATGATGTATTTAGCGAATCAAATATTATGGTCTAATTCTAATAAGGAACCATTCTAATTTGTTGATAATATTAGTTGATAATTTTGTGAAAGATTCCTGTGAAAAGGTTTCATTAAATTAATTCATAATTCATGTCGAGTAGACCTTGTTGTTTTGTTGCGAGAATTCTTAATTCATGAGTTTTAGGGACGGACTTATGTCACAACAAATAGAGACTAAAGCAAGTGTTGGATTCAAAGTTGGTGTTAAAGATTATAAATTGACTTATTATACTCATGACTATCAAATCAAAGATACTTATATCTTGGTAGCATTCCGGGTAACTCTTCAACCTAGAGTTCCACCTGAGGAAGTAGGGGTCGTGGTAACTGTTGAATCTTCTACTAGTACATGGACAATTGCATGGACCGATGGGCTTACCAGCCTTCATCATTACAAAGGACGATGCTACGCCATCGAGCCCGTTGTTGGAGAAGAAAGTCAATTTATTGCTTCTGTAGCTTACCCCTTAGACCTTTTTTAAGAAGGTTTTGTTACTAACATGTTTACTTCCATTGTGGGTAATGTATTTGGATTCAAAACCTTGCGCATTCTACGTCTAGAGGATTTACGAATTCCTCCTACTTATATTAAAACTTTCCAGGGACCACCTCATGGTATCCAAGTTGAAAGAGATAAATTGAACAAGTATGATCGTCCCCTATTAGAATGTACTATTAAACCTAAATTGGGGTTATCCGCTAAAAACTACGGTAGAGTGATTTATGAATGTCTACGCGATGGACTTGATTTTACCAAAGATGATGAGAATGTGAACTCCCAACCATTTATGCGTTAGAGAGACCGTTTCTTATTTTGTGCCAAAACTATTTATAAAGCACAAGCTGAAACCAGTGAAATCAAAGGGCATTATTTGAATGCTACTGCAGGTACATGCGAAGAAATGATCAAAAGGTTGTATTTGCCAAAAAATTGGGAGTTCCTATCATAATGCATGACAACTTAACAGGGGAATTCACCACAAATAATAGCTTGGCTCATTATTGCCGAGATAATGGTCTACTTCTTCACATCCACCGCACAATGCATGCAATTATTGATAAACAGAAGAATCATGGTATGCACTTCCGTGTACTAGCTAAAGCCTTACATTTGTCTGGTGGGGATCATATTCACGCTGGGACCGTAGTAGGTAAACTTGAAGGAGAAAGAGACATAACTTTGGGCTTTATTGATTTACTACGTGATGAGTTTGCTGAAAAAGATAGAAGCCGTGATATCTTTTTCTGGATCGCGAATAGTGATTCGATTGATGATAAAAAAAAAAGAATTTTTGGTTCAGTTCTCCACCTCAACGGCAGAAAAAATGATTGATCAAATTCTATTGAGTGTGACTCATAGTGATCATTTATCAAAGAATGACTCTGGTTATTAAATAATTAAACAACCGAGAATAATTTACTTACGATACTTAGTTGACATTCATAAAAAGTATCTAATGAATTATGAGTTCAGTACATCATGTTTAGTAGAAAGATGAATATTCCTTGCTCATTATTAGACAATCACTTATTCACAAACTTCGTGTGGGGCTAATAGTTTTCATTTCCCGTCTCATGAAAAACCTTTTTCGCTCTGCTTAGCCCTATCCCCCTTTAGGGGTATTTTAGTGATAGGTTCTATAGGAATCAGACGATCCTATTTGGTTAAATACCTAGCGACAAACTCTTATGTTCCTTTCATTATAGTATTTCTGAACAAGTTCCTAGATAACAAGCCTAAAGGTTTTTTTTATTGATGATATTGATATTTATGTTAATGACAATATTAATGCTAGTGACAATATTGATACTAGTAATGATATTAATAATAGTGACGATATCGATCGTGAACTTGATACGGAGCTAGAGCTTCTAATTATGATGAATACGCTAACTATGGATATGATGTCGGAAATATACCGATTTTATATCACCGTTCAATTCGAATTAGCAAAAGCAATGTCTCCTTGTATAATATGGATTCCAAACATTCACGATCTGGATGTGAATGAGTCGAATTACTTATCCCTCCGTCTATTAATGAACTCTCTCCCCAGGGATTGTGAAAGATGTTTCAACTAGAAATATTCTTGTTATTGCTTCGATTCATATTCATAAAAAAATGGATCATGCTCTAATAGCCCTGAATAAATTAAATACATGCATTAAGATACGAAGGCTTCTTATTCCACAACAACGAAAGTACTTTTTCACTCTTTCATATACTAGGGATTTCACTTGGAAAAGAAACTATTCCATACTAAAGGATTCGAGTCCATAACCATGGAACCAGAATCGAATAAGCTTATTGGGTAAATCGTGACGTTTTTTCTATTTTTATTTTATTTCCTAATTACCTTGTTTTGCTTTCACATATTGAGTATGTGTCAAGTAAATAGAGTTTATTTAGGAATTTAAGATTTTTGCATGTTGATGTTATATGCGGGGATCAAAATGTTGGTCTTAAGTTTCGTATCAGGTAGCCTTCCTATGGGTTTTTGGTTGTCTGGGGGATTTTTACTTCTTGCAGGACTCTTGTGTCTTCAAGAAATACTTCCCTCGGTTATCCTTGCTCACATCACATTCTAGTCTATCTAAGAGTAGAAATTCTAACAATATTTTAGGATAATAAATTAAATGTGATAATAAAATGGAACGAGGTGAAGAAGTATAGTAATACTTCACCATATTAAGTAGCATTCATTCAAGAGTGAAGTGATATATATATATATATATCAATGTGCATCCATAATAATTAGATAATGCTCACTCAATAAATTAGCTGACAGTAGATTTCCAATACTAATACTTCCATAATGAAATATAAAAAGAAGCAAGCAAACGTACAAAAATCTAAAAATCTAATTCACTATTCTTTTGGTTTGTCAAAGAATTAGGATGAACAACAATTATTTTTGAGTTAGAGCTTGAAAAACCACTTACACACGTAAAGAATATAAAACTAAGGGCTCTGGTCTCTTGTCTTTCCATTCTTGCTTCATTTCCTAAAAATTCTTCATGCCTTGGTCATCTTTACTACATATTTTCTAGAGAAAACTTAAAATAATTATTAAATTAAGTATTTTTTTAAATAATCGAAATCAACAAATATTTTCTTATATATATAAAACAAAAGAAAACTTTATAATTCCATCAAGTTTATTTTTTACTGAAAATTCATGTATTTCATCAATAAGATATTATCTACACAATAATGACAATAAAATTTTCTTAGAAAGCACATGCAATACAACATCATAATGAAAATTCGGATTATGTCTAGAACTTACATTCTCAAATATGTGAAAATAATCATCATCCAATCAATGAATAATTAATCCATTAAGTTAAATTTTTAAATTTAAAAAACATGTAGTATTTAATATTCTGTTACTAAAATTGAAAGTGCAAGGCGTTATTAGCTGTCAATTTAAATTAAATGGTTTTTTTTATATAGTTTTCTAAAAATAAACGAATTAGTTAAAAGAAAACAAAAAGAAAAGAACGTAGTTGTCGGTTCGGGAAGGCCCAATAACCATGAACGGCCCAAGAAATATCTGAGTCAGAGTTGTCAAGTACACATCATATTGAACACGTGTACGTTCCTGATTCGATCCTGGAAGTCACCGTCTCTCTTCCCCTTGATTCTGTTGACTTGACTTCAAATTCGCCGCTGTACTTTTTTCATCCCTGATCCGCTTTGCTTTTTATCTTCTCCTCGCCCAAAATTTCTTTCCCAGCTCCCCTTTAAATTCAGTCTTCGTGTTAATGGATTTTCTCATCCTTCCCGATTCGCATATGTTTAGGTTTTAAGGTTTTTAGTTTTCCAAAGGCTAAACTTAAATTTCTCATCCCCCTTCATTTCTTTTAGTTGTTATTTTTGAACAATTCCGGTGATACTTTTCTCGATCAGCTAAGAGATAGGGTTTTATAGGTTGGTTTGAAGGGATTAGGGTTTCGAAGAGCATAGGGATAATGCCTTCGGTTCCCGTTCAGTTACTCTTGCTTCCTTTGATTCCTTCATTGACGCTTTATCATTGTGGTTTGTGCTCGCATCGTCTGAAACCGCTTGAGAAGGGTGATCGGCGTGGTAATCTTAGTTAACATTAGGTTTTCCTAGTATTCCATTTTAGCTGTCTCCTACTTTCTTCTACCATCTATTTGTCCCTCGTACTATTAGGGTTTCTTGCTCCTTGTCATCCCTGAGTTCCACGAGATTAAAGGAATATCTGTTGAGTTATCGGTGACCAATTGATTGTTCTTTGGGGTGTTTTGGTGATTTAGGTGGGTAAACTTTTGTTCATTTCTATTTATGTTGAGTTCTTTAACTCGTTAATTTGATGTATCTATGGTCGATTATGATATTCGTATTATAGGTATTTCCTGTGAAAATTGATGTAGTTAATATGATAGTGAGAATAATTCAAACCGTAATTGCAGCCTATCTAGATGACTCTGGTGTTTGTTCTTACGTATTATATTTTTCATTTTTATCATGGTAACAGTTGTTAAACCATCTTGATAGCATAATACAACCTTTTTTTTTTCTTTATCTTGTCATTACTCTAATTCTAAATTTAACATTAACAGTCTTCTGTATTCGTGCAGTTGAGGATTGTGGTATAAATTTTGCCCCATATCTTGAGCTGCTCTCAACTTATAAAAAAAAATCTTTATAGTTATTATCAATTTTGATTTTTTTTTACTACTAGCCAAAAGGATAAACCCTTGTTAAAATATTGTACCATTTTTCTTAAATAAAAATTTGTCACCTTTAAGTTTGCTTGCTGTTAGAAAGGAAAAATGCTCCTTCCTTCTTGTAAGGTTTAATTCACTTATTTATAGTTGTATTACAAACTTTGGTCTTTATGTGGCATAAATATCTTAATTAGATGATAATTTCTTAAGTTTCTGCCCATGTTTGTAGAAAACCAATATGCAATCCTTAGTGTTGTTTTTATGAGAATGGGGGAACTTTTGTTATCTTGCATTTGTTAACCAGCGAATTAACGTCTACAACATGTATCTTGCAGTTAATTTTCGTTCTGTACATTTTGATGGCCACAAACTCTGTATTCACAAAGTTGAATTCTCTAAATGTGGATGGCCTTCCTAACAAGTTGTCTTCAAGTCAGAAGCGATATTTTGATGATGTGAAACAGGACTCTGATGGGGACAATATCAGTGATGTAGAGGAGGGATGTGCAGAGAATGGAGAAGGGAGTAAAACTGTTGAGGAGTGTTTATCTCCATTACCTGGGGACCAGTCTGAAGAATCATCAGAAGAAAATAAGGATTTTGAAACTGCATTGCAGTTGATGTTCTCCGAGCCTGTAAGATTTCCTTTTTCTTTAAAATTGATATGCTTGGGGTGGTAACAAAGTATTTGATTTTCTAAATAATTTGAAATTGTATGTCAGTTTACTTTTTGGTCAGGCTATAAGTTACCATTTATATTTGCAGTAAAAGATGTTATTTACTTCTTGCTGTTATTTTATTACGTTACATGCCTTAAGTTAGGAGATTTGCGTTTATCAAAGCTATGGAAGGGTTAAACAAGTTGTTGAATGGGCTAGGGAGTTGGAATTATTCAGAGGACTGAAAGTGGGAGTAGGTGAACAGGTGAGGAAATTACTCACTTATTTTTTTGCAGACAATATCCTAATGTTCTGTGAACCGAATAAAAGGGCGCTTCTCAATCTTAGATATGTCTTATTGTGCTTTCAAGCGGTCTCTGGACCGAATATTAATTTAAGTTACAATTAGTGAGATTGGGTGATGGGAATGATGCTACTAGATTAGCAATTGTCTTAGGATGTAAAAAGGTGGAGTTGCCCATCAAGTATTTGGGGTTGTCTTTAGATGCTAATTACAAAGATGTGGGAACATGGGATCCGGTCATAGAAAGATTTGAGAGTAGGTTAGCAGATTGAAAGAAAAATCTATTATCTAAAGTTTGGCTGCTTACTCTCATCAAAAGTACGTTGGCTAACTTTCCCATCTATTATATGTCTTTCTTAACAATCTCAATGAGCGTGGCGAAGAGATTGGAATCCATTCAATATAGATTCTTAGTGGGTAACTCGTAGGATAGGATGAGTTATCATCTATTGGAGTAACTGGATGAAGGGGCACTTCTCAATCTTAGATATGGCTTGTTGTGCTTTCAAATGGTCTCTAGACTGAATATTAATCTGACTAAGTTAGATTTGGTGAGATTAGGTGATGAGGATGATGCTATCAGATTAGCAAATGTCTTGGGATGCAAAAAGGTGGAGTTGCCGATCAATTATTTGGAGTTGCCTTTGGGTGCTAATTACAAAGATGTGAGAGGAGGTTAGGGGGATTGGAAGAAAATCTACTATTTGAGGGAGGGATAACTTACTCCCATCAAAAGCACGTTGGCTAACTTTCCCATCTAGTACATATCTTTCTTAACAGTCCAGGCAATATTTTGACCAATAGTGGCTGGGTCCTTTTGGAAAGAGAGAAACACAACTTTAAACTCTCTCTCTCTCTCTGGCCTAGGACTCCTTTCATCAATGCATTGGCCGTCTGATTACTTTCTATTTGATGGCTAGAAAGAGTGTAGCGGTTGTTTCTTCGTGGACTGTCGCTAGGTGACGGTGGTCGCTTTAGATTACTATGGTGGTGGGCCTGGGGCGTTTTTTAGTGGTTGAACAAAAGTCTTTTGACGTGGTTGGAGAGGTAGTGGAGTTAGGATTTACGAAAACGGGAGGGGCTTTTGGAAATCAATTTTCTTCCAAAAGGGTGATATTGAATGGCTCATCCAGTGTTTCAAAGAGTTCAAATGGAAGGAGGGGGTGTGGGGGAGTAGTAGAAGCAGTTGAAGAAACCTTTGGATAGCATTGAGTGGTAACGAAAAAGGGAAGTTTCTGGTACTGTCGGAAGGCATTGATGGGTACAAGGGGAGAATCAATAGGATCTTCCTTCCAGAGGGGGACAGAGCTGAGGGGCGGTGGCAGATGATGGAAGCAATCCATGAGGTGGTGGGAGTGAAGTTAACCACCACCCACCCCCCCGACTGGGTTACGAAGAAAGGAGCAAAGAGTGCACCGGTTTTGAAGAGTAAGAAGGATCAAATGATTTTTATGTTCAAATGACCAGGGTGTTGCTTGAAATTAGGCCTTCAAGAGGGGAAATGGTTTAGAAAAGCGTTCGTTGAGATCTTGCTGAAACCGTCAATTGATTCTATTCGGGTAGGGCAGGAGAGTCTGTCGGGTCAGAATGTGGTGGGTCGAGTCGAGTCGATTCAAAATTTGAACTTAGAAAGAAAGGCGGGCACGTGAGGGAGTTTGAGCGGGTGCTATATTGTGAAAGAGTAAAAAATGGGCCAAGAAGGAAAGTACTATGGGCTGAGAAAGGGAAGTGGGTTGATCAACTTGGGTAGGAAGTAGGTCAAAGTCTGGAGAAGCGGGTTAAACCTGGTTCTCCAAAATTAGGTTTCGCGAGAGCCATCATTCGGCTCCCAAGGGCTCAGAAAAGAAAGACAAGGAAATAGTGAGGGTTTCCCAGGGTGTAGAAGCAGAAATGTCCAAAAGCGAAAAGGTGAATGGGGAGGTGGTCGCGAAGGGGAGGGAAGAAGTAGAGTTCGACGATTCTTCTGTGGGTGCTTGTTTTGACACTAAAGGAGAACTAGATAATGAACTTCTAGCCGAGACAAGATGAGAGTTGTACTCTGATGAAGAGTGCCTAAAGTTGTATGAGATAATAGTCCAGGACGAGGAATGTGAAGAAGGCTTGAATGTGACACCCATCATTCGCGAGAATCAGTGGTTTCATGCACCGATGGATCAGACGAAAGAGGGAAGGTTGAAGAAGCAATATTCTGACTGGGTCCAAAGGAATTTCTTAATGGTTGGTAAAATGTTTGGTGTGTCTTTTCATGGTTTGGAAAACAAAATATTCTCTCTGCTTGAGGAAATCAAAACTAGATTTATGGAGGAAGGAAAGGAGAGGAAAACAGTGAAGAAAAGCAAAATGAAGCAGGGGGAGGGAGGAAGCCGTGAACTAAAAAGATTGCAGTGGTTTGTCAATTATGAAAGAAAGAAGAAATGTGGGAAGGAGGGGGTTCGTTTGTTGACATTGTTGATAGGAAAAACAATCTCTTGGAATGTGAAGGGTTTGAATGATAGGAGAAAATGAGGGGTTATCAAAAGTTGTATTAGAAGATGGAAGCTTGATGTTATGTGCCTGCAAGAAACTAAGATGGAGGAGGTCAACCAGCAAGTGATTAACAACCTTTGGAAGGAATGCAAAGTTGATTGGGTTCATCTTCTGGCAGTGGGGACTGTTGGGGGCATTCTGTTGATGTGGGATGGTGATAAAATGAAATGCAAAGAGGTTGTGACGGTAGGGTCTCTATTTCATGCCTTTTTGAATGGAGTGGCAGGGGAAATGATTGTCCTTTTTCAGGAATATAGTTTAGAAGTTCCAGGGAGGAGAGAAACTGTTTATGGGATGAGCTTATGAATTGCCAAGTGAAGTGGGGTGACCATTGGGAGATTGGTGGGGATTTTAACATAATATTAAATTAGGGTGAGAGATCCGGGGAGAATATTAATCAAAGGGAAATTGAGGAGTTTGGTGAGTGGGTGGATGAGCTTGAGTTGGTGGATATCCCGTTCATAGGGGGAAAGTGGATGTGGTCTAGCAGTTTGGATAGGCTCTCGTGGTCAAGAATCGACTGGTTTTTGATTTCTAACGGTTTGCTTGCGCATCTTAGGGTTAAGCCAAAAGATTTTACAAAGATCTATTTCTGACCACTTTCTTATTTGCATTATCCCGGATGGTATCATATGGGGCCCGAGACCATTTAGGTTGGATAACAAATGGCTGAAATTGGAGGGCTTCAGGAAGCTGGTGGAGGATGTCTGGAGACTGAAAAATGAAAGAGGCACAGCCAGCTTCTTACTTGCTTCCAATTTGAAGAGGTTGAAGGTAGAGATTAAAAAATGGGTTAAGGAGGAGGAGGGCAGATCCGACAGAATACTCAATGACAATTTAGAGGAGTTGGATGAGTTGGGCTGTTTGGAGATGGATGATCTATTGGGCGAAGGGGATAGGGAGAGGAGAGGGGAATTAAAATTGGAAATTTACGCTAAGATGAATTTGGAGGCAATTTCTTGGAGGCAAAAGGATAGAGAGAGGTGGATTAAGGAGAGTGATAGAAATACAAAATATTTCCATAGTTTGGCAAACTTTAGGAAGAAGAACAACTTTGTTGAGGAGTTGGAGTTTGATGGGGATACTGTCAGGGGTAATGCTGTCTTGAAGGAGAAAGCTAAGGATTACTTTACTAAGCTTTATACAGAAGAGGAGGAAAGGAGACCGAGATTGGATGAGCTTCCTTTTAGGCAACTATCGGCTGGCAGCAAGGAGGGATTGGAGGTGCCGTTTATGGAGGAGGAAATTTTGGACTGTTTGAGGCAATGCAATGGTGACAAAGGCCCGAGACCAGACGGATTCCATATGAAGTTTTTTCAAGATTTTTGGGCTGTCATTAAATATGATATCATGGCTTTTTTTCATGATTTTCATAGAACTAGGGCTTTTGTCAAACCTATTAACGCAACTTTCTTGGTTATTATCCCAAAGATTGTTGGAGCTTGTAATATAAAAGATTTCAGACCGATTAGCCTGGTGGATAGTACTTATAAATTGATCTCTAACATTCTGGCTAAAAGAATGTCCAAGGTTTTAGGCGAGGTTTTATTTGGGAGAACCAATGCATTTGTGGAAGGAAGGCAAATCCTTGATGTTGTTATGGTGGCTAATGAGGTAGTTGATGATATGATGGGGCAGAAAAAAGAAGGTATCATTTGTAAAATTGATATGGAGAAGGCGTATGATCACATTTGTTGGGATTTCGTTATTTATATGCTTGAGAGAATGGGTTTTGGGTGTAAATGGAGGAAATGAATAAAGAATTGTATCTCTACAACCTTTTTTGCTGTGATGGTGAAAGGTGGTCCTTCATCTTTCTTCAGGCCATCGAGGGGCCTTCGCCAAGGGGACCCACTGTCACCCCTTCTTTTCTTACTGTTATGGAAGCTTTTAGCAGGCTGATGGAGAGAGCTGGAGAGCTTGATCTGGTGAGAGGCATATCGGTGGGGGATGGCGATTCAAGGGTGAAGGTTTCTCACTTATTTTTTTGCCGACGATGCACTCATCTTTTGTGAACCGGACTTATCCTCTTTGCTTCATTTGAGATGTATTTTAATTTGTTTTCAAATAGTGTTCAGGTTGATAATCGATATGAGAAGGACATAAATGGTTAGGATAGGGGATAGGAGGGATGAGTTGGAGATGGCTAGGGTGCTGGGCTGTAAAATCACTTCGTTGCCCATCAAATATTTTGGAATTCCTCTTGGGGCGAAATTTAAAGATGTTAGAACTTGGGACCCAATTGTGGAGTTGGTTGCGAGGAGGCTTGCGGGTGGAAGAGGAGTTTTTTATCTAAAAGGGGAAGGCTTACCTTAATCAAGAGTATATTAGCTAACCTCCCAATCTACTATCTTTCTATATTAACTATTCCAGTTAGCATTGCTTCAAAACTTGAAAGGATCCAATGCAGATTCCTTTGGGGTGATGATGATGGTTCTAGAAAATATCATTTGGTAAGGTGGGAGGAGGTGAAGAAACCTACGGATAGGGGTGGGCTTGGACTTAGATCAATTGTGGGTTTGAATGTTGCACTTCATGAAAAATGACTATGGAGGTATTGTAATGAGAATGACAAACTTTGGAGGAAGGTGGTGGGGGCGAGATGGGGGGATTAGGAGCGGGATGGCGGGAGAAGAGGGAAATACAAACTGCATGGGATGAGTTTATGGAAGAAAATCAGTGGGGAAGGCAGTAGTTTTCGGGATTGCATGGGATGGAAAGTGGGGAGTGGAGAAAGAGTGAGGTTCTGGCAGGATGAATGGGCGGGGACTTTTAAAATGAAAAACAGATTCCCTAATATCTACAATATTGCTAGTGAAAGGGACATTACAGTGGATAGAGTGTATGAGAATGTTGGTGGGGAAAGGGGATGGAGTGTACAGGTTAGAAGGAACTTGCAGGACTAGGAAATTGATGAATATTGTAATTTACTCTATGTGCTAGCAGAAATTAACATGAAGGATCAGAAGGATAGGAGGATATGGAAGTTGGATGAGAAGAATGGATTTTCAGTGAAGTCCTATTACACTTTTATAACCAAAGTGGACAATGAGAATAATATGACAGCCCCATTTAGGAAAATCTAGAAAATTGCAGCCCCCTCTTAGGATGGTTTCTTTTGCTTGGGAAGCCTCAAGAGGAAATATTTTGACTATTGACATGTTAAAGAGGCGGGGCAACATCCTTGTTAATCGATGTTTCTTATGCAAGGCTGATGAGGAGTCATGTGACTACATTTTATCATTTTGCCCGGTTACTCATAGCTTTTGGATATCGGTATTCAGTTTGATGGGGATGAGATGGGTTATGGCAGGTGATGTAAGTAAAGAATTGTGGGCTTGGGCAGGTATTTGTAAAAAGAAAAAACTTTTATTTTTTATTTCACGTACCATTTTTTGAGTTGTGTGGAAGGAAAGGAATGTTAGAGCTTTTGAGGGAATAGAAACGGACTTTGTAAATATTAAGAATAGATGGTTTCATACTTTTGTATCCATTGTGCTGGGTCATGACATATTAGATTGGGAAAACTTGGGGTGCATTATTGACCACCTAATTGATATGTAACAAATATAATTGGGTGATACTCCCTTAATATCTTTGTGAATAATAACACTTTCATCTTTTATTTCAAAAAAACAACAATTCATGCAAGTGTAATGAAGAGATGGTAATCCATCCAATACAGATTCTTGTAGGGTAATTCGGAGGATAGACGGGAGATATCATCTAGTGGCTCATGATGAGATTAAAAAGCCATTGCATCATGGTGGTTTGGGATTAAGATCGCTAGTGGATATGAACAAGGTAATCTAGGGCAGATGACTTTGGTAGTTCAAGATAGATAATGGTACTCTTTGGAGAAGGGTAATCAAGGTGAAGTTTAGTACCATGGATAAAGGATGGTTCACTAGAATTTGTCAAGACCATGTGGGAAAAGGTTTGTGGAAGAAAATCTGTACAGAAGAGATAAATTTCAAGGTTGCATCAAATGGAGGGTTGGCAACAGGAGAAGAATTAGTTTCTGGATAGATCCTTGGTTTATGGAGGGAGTACCTAAAGATCAATTCTCCAAGGTTTTTGATATTGCACGAAATAAAGACATCAGTCAGTGAGTCATTCAGAATTAGTGGGAAGACTCTGGAATGGCAAGTGGAATTGGTGAGGAATCTCAATGATTGGGAGGTTAATGAGTTTGAGTCCCTTATCAGCGCTATATCCATTGTCTATCTGAATGAGAATAATGATCAACCAATATGGAGCTTTTGAGGGCTAGGGTACATACACGGTAAAGTCTCTCTATTATTACTTGGTTAAAAATGAATCCTTTAGCTTTTCGTACAAGCAAATCTGGAAGGTGAGTGCTTAACCCAAAACAGCTTTTTTCATTTGGGAGGCAGAGTTGGGATGTATACTTACTATTAACAAGTTAAGGAAGAGGGGGGAAAGATTTTGGTGAATAGATGCTTCCTCTACAAGGGTGCGGAAGAGTCTTGTGATCAATATTATTGTGGTGTCTATTGGCGTATAAGTTATGGATTATGGTATATTATTGTGGTGTCTATTGGCGTACAAGTTATGGATTAATGGGAATCAGTTGGTTTATAGCAGGCAATTTAGGGGATGAAATTTGCGCATGGAAGGATATTAGCAGTGGGAAAAGCATGTTGGTCTCATTCCCCTTGCTATTTTTTGGGTTCTATGAAAAGAAAGAAATAGGAAAGTTTTGAGGGGGTAAAAGCTAACTTTGATAGTGTTTAGGAATAGATGGTTCCAAACTGTGGGCTTATTAATTACGAGCCATTCTTTTGCATATTAGTGAAGATTTTGTAAATTTTATAGATATTCTTATTGAAGCATAAATAATTTTTGTACATGGGTTGCCACCTCCTTGGTACTTGTAAAGATACACGCCATACTTTTATTTCAAAAAAAAGTTAGAAGATTTGCTTGGACAAAAATACGTAAGTTATGTCGTCTGATGCATGATAAGTGTCAATGAACAACTGTTAGTTTGGTGAAGTACTGATCTGATCTATCTATTATTGTGCCTTTGGATGCAGCCCATGCTCTCTGCTAAGCTGCTCCTGAAGGGTATGTAAGTATCATATTGTGAGTTATGCCAGCGGCCAGGTTGTATTATATATCTTTGCCGCTCCTTAAAGGATATGTAAGAATTGTTATATTGGAAGTTATTCAGCAGCAAGTGATTTGCTTTCAGCAACGAATATGATAGTGTCGTGAAAACAAGCACACAATCTCTGTTATCATATAGGCCACACATTGCTTTTTCTTCCTGTATAATGCATAACTCTTGTTAAACTGACATTGGTTTGGTTCAATTCTGCATATTGTTTTCATTGATGATCCCTTGGTTTTTTTTCCCTATTGTGGTAACGTACCTTTACAGACGCCTTTAAAGCTTCGATCTGCCATCAAAGGTAGCCGTGAGAAACAGGGGTTATCACCAAGAAAGTTAAATGTGACATGGGCTCCAGATGTATATGATCCTCCACCAAAAACAATCTTGTCTTATGCCAAAAAAAAAAAGCAGCAGAAATCCAAGAAGAAAGACAAGGACAACTACAAGAAGAATGGGAAAAAAGGTCAGAGGAGTGGTAGTTCCTCTCGAGGCGGTGCAGGTGGCAAAGATGGTCGTGGGGGTAGTAAAGACAGTCGTGGGGGTGGCAAAGAGAAAGACAGAGACAAAAAACAGCACTGTAGAAATGGACAGGATAGATTTATTGACACTGGTAATGATAAATTTGAAGTGGGTAGCCCAGACTCCTACTGTGGGGGGAACTTCCTTATTAATTCACTCACCAAGGTGCACTACAAAGTTGCAGAGGCTGTATAAGGTAAATTAATTTCCGATTGTGAATAAATAATTTGGAAAGACTTGTAGCTGTGGAAGCTTTACGCGTTGTTCCTACTATTTATAAAGTAACTTTGATGCGTGTATTTGTAAAGATTGCCTTTCTGCTTCACTGTAAATTTAATTATACACTAGAAATTTTGTATTTCTTTGATTAGTGATTACCTGCTACTTCACTGCCGTCTTAGTATTACCTGCATATTTGTAGTACTTTTTACAACGCTACATAAAGTATTCTGCTTATTCCTGTGCATGTTTTATGCATTAATCACATCCAAGCAGAAATCCTCAAGTTATTCATTTTGAATGTTTTTCTCATGTTGCAGTACCTGCTAGTTAAAACCAGAAGAGTAGTCAAGCTCGAGTTCAAAATAGTTCCTTTTTCTTACGTCTTGCTACTGTGATCTTTTCTCTTATTTCAGAAGTTAGGATCTTATTAGCTTTTCTCTTTTAACCAGGCTTGAGGGACGTTAGGAGTTTTAGAAGTGTTGGTATCTGGTTAAAAGCAAGTTCTTCCTTTTTCTTTAATAATTTAAAGCAGTTGCTCAGAAAAGAAACTCTCTTGAGATTGATGCTTCTCTCCTATCTTCTAGTTGTCCAGTCCTTTGAAATGAAAGAAACTAAAACCATGGATGAAGCTGTTTTTTCTTGTCGGATCAAAGAAGACCTAGAAAATCTCAATTCAACTATACGTTCATATCACTAATGGCAGGAAGAGTTTTTAACTATCTAGAAAGTTTTGTTTGAAGAAAAGGCTACTTCCTCTTGCCCGACCACCAAGAACAAATTATCGCCAACCTTTTAAGGAAGAACTGCTTATGAAACAAAAGCAAATGAAGCTCTAGCTCGGCAGTTTGCTTTGCATCTTAAGATAAAAAGCTCACTCCAACATGCACTATATGATACCAAAACTTTAGGGAACTAAATTACTTGTATACTCAAGTCAACCTTTTTATTTTGCCTAGGCATGAGTGCTTTCCTTTTCTACATTTGGTATATTCTCTCTCTAAGATAGAAGGTCTTTCCTCAATTTCCCATTTGTAAGTTGTTTCATAGTTAATGAGCAAGAAGAGGTTTAGGAAGTTGATTCAAGCAAGAAGAGGTTTAGGAAGTTGATTCAAGCAAGAAAGGAAATCTATTAACATGGTGGCAATAGGGCTACTATTCTTATCGAGAAAGAAGAGTTTTTTCTTTTTAAATAAATCGAGAAAGAAGAGTTCATGATCAATCAGTTTGGACACTCAGCATTTCAAACAAACTCATTGTTGAGTCGTCCTATAGATATTTAGCTAAGAAAGATCCCAATGAGAGCAATTTTCTTTACCGAGAAATTTGGAAGGTGAAGACCCCTTCTAGAGTAGCTTTCTTCGCTTAAGGTCATGTGTACATATTGACCATTGATAAGCAAAAAAGTAGAGGAAATATTATGGTAAATTGGTGTCGTTTATATACAAGGTGGAGGAAACTTGCAACCATTTGCTATTTTGGTGTTCCGTTGCGCATAGCTTATGGTCTATGACATGGGATTCATGACTTTAATTGGGTTATGACAGGCATAGTAAGGGATAAATTATAGGCATGGAATGGATTGATTGAGCGGAAAAAAATGTTTGGGGCTTGTTCCACTATTCATCTTTTTGGTTGTGTTGAAAGAAAGAAATAAAAGAATTTTTAAAAGAAAGAGAGTATTGATGAAATTTAAGAGAGATGGTTTCAGATCCTTGATTTTTTAGATATGGGGTCAACCATTGTACTGCATGAAGAATTTATGAGAATTAATTGATATTTTTATCTGACTTGTAAATAATTTTGCATATGAATTTGTAACCCCTTAGTATCTATATTTAATAATATATGTTATACTTGTTATTTCAAGAAAGAGAGACAGAAAAAGAAGAGTTCACAGCTACCAAGACTGAGTCAGACTATAAGAGTTACCTTACCGCCAACACTAGTAGGTAGTGCTTAAATTTTTTTACTAGTTTAGTTTCCATTTTTCACTTGCAGATGGGCTCTCAAGACAAGGGATTGAAGGACATAGCTCTTAAGATAAGGCTAAAGTCCTAACAAGCTTTCCCTACCACATAACACATCTAACTGAGTTAGAAATCAAACATTACAAACGTGGCTTGGAACTCTCATTTTATTTTTATTTTTTTTTGAAATAAAAAGAAATCATTTTCAAGGTACTAAAGGGATACCACTCAATAAACAATTATTACAGCTCAATCAAATGATCTAAAACTATCCCTAAATCCTTAAAATCCTAAATGTCATGTCTCAAGAATAAAAAATAAAAAATATAAAACCATAATGTCATCTCATTTTATCTTTTTCCTCGTTCCTATTTGATTACTGATTAGTTATTGCTTCACCTTCGTCTTAACATGTTATTGTTACTATTTTGTATTTCTATTCTTGTATTATGTTGGTACTTTTTCTAATGCTTCTAAATGTTTTTTTTGTCACAGCAAATAGTTAGATAGAACTAGAAGAAAAGTCAAACTCCTTTCTCTCAAGTCTTGCCGTATTGATCTTTCCTCTTATTTTAAAAGCTAGGATTAGACATAATTTTCTGTGAAACAGGCGTAAGGGAAAGCTTAGTTTCAGAAGAATGTCTCGCAAAAGCAATTTTTTTTTTACAAATAATATTAGATCAATTGTCTAGGGAAAAAGCACTTAACATTGATGCTTCGTTCTTATCTTTCAACTAGCCTTTTTACAGGATGAATTAGTAGCTATGGAAGGAGCTTTTTTCCCTCGCCAGGTCAACGAAGATGAGGAAAGAACTTCAAACAAGTTACCCAACAAATGTTTTCTTTCAATGGTGCATCGAGGAAGCATGCTAGAACGAGAATTTAAGTTCACAACTATAAAAAATAATAAATTGTCCGAATTATTATTAAAATCTAGTTAATGGATTGATGATCAATTAGGTTTCTTTGTTTCCTTCATGATTTTCCCATCAAATTGTTAAAATTGAAATTGAAATTATATGATTTATTATTAATATTAATCCATATAAAAGAATTTAATACTTGAATTTTATTAAAAATGATTAAGTTAGATTAAGTCTTATTTATATTTACATTAGTTATATAATTTGGTCGACTGTTATCAAACCCGTCGGCCTTGACTCTTAATTCAAATTTAATAACCGTGCTTGCCTATAACCTGACAATTTATAATTTGACCATTTATCTCATAAAGAAACAATTCATCCGCATACATAAGTGATTTTTGTGTCTATATCACATCCCTGATTTTGCTCGTGCAAAATTTCCTGTAAGAGACTTTGCAGAGGGCAAAATGAGCTAGATCTAAAAAGCAAGAGGATATTTGTTACAGATTCTGACACAAAAGCACAAGCCTATAACTAGATCAGAAGTGCTTTAGATATATCGGGAATAATTGGGAGTAATCAGGAATGCATTTAGCACTGGAGTATTGTTACTCGTGTGTTCACAAAGAAAAAATTCTATGTTGTGTATTCTGCATTTATTTTGACATAGTCATAGCTCAAATCACAGCCCCATGCCTGGCCACTAGCTGGCCCTTCACCTGTTCCGTAGAAACAAAGCAATCAAATAAGTAAAAGATAACAAGGTTTGAGAAACTCAGTACACAGAATAATCTCTTACTGATGTTCACGATTAATTAAAGTTAGCAGTAGAAAGGATGGTGCTAAAATATTATTGTATCATTTTATTATTACTTGGTGAGAAAGATGATCTCATTCTTCACATTTTCATTTCTCATGCATGCATAAAGACTTAGTTGTTTGCTCTGAGTCACTGGAAACCTACCTATGGATATGTGTACAACAACAGTTCCATGAGTCTCTCCAGCTTGTTTGAGATAGTCACTAGCTGCAGCCCTGAAATCATCTCTTGTTATTATTAGAAAAACATGTGGGAAATCTAGTGAGGTATGGAAAACGTGTGTATGGCATATAAAAGTTATCTATCACACCTGTCAAATGGAAGGGGTTGCCCACCATTCATGAGCAAGACATCTCCAAGTGATATTTGGAGCTTGTTAATGTCGAATGAAATCCCTGCATAGCCAGCAGCAGCAGCTAAGCGACCCCAATTCGGATCTCTGCCATATACCGCAGCCTGATGCCACAATAGAAATTAGGCAGAGGAAAAAGTCAATTGCAAGTATCAAAATGGGCATTTAAATTCCAGTTTCATGCCTTGACAAGTGATGAAGAAGCCACAGAGCGAGCAATTTTTGCTGCATCAGTTTCAGTATTAGCACCAGTCACTGTGACCTGCAACATTTTACGTCCCTCATATAAAAATGAATAAAGGAACTTGACTCAAATTCCAGCTTAATCAAAACCTGCATTAAGTAAAATCAAGTAACTCATATAAAACTCAGGGATTCACGTTCATTTCTCAATTAGGAAAGAAAATTCGAGGGCTGTAGATAATCTAATTTAGAAATTAAGATACAAATTAGAACCCGATTATACAGATGCAGAAACTAAGATAGAAAAATAGACAGCCCTGACTGCATTGAAAATTAAAGACTTCTCGGAGCGAAAACCACAATAGGAGCAATTCAATGGACAGATTTCATATATGAATCAGTACTTCTGCAGATGGATGTATTGACACCTTTCACATGGTCTACAAATAATTTTTTTATATTTACTCTGACTCCATCACAACAGCAGTCCTGATGGACCACAAATGGTTGCATTCTGCAGTCAGAGATGCACAAACATAACACACGAATTTGTCCCTTCCTACCACTCAGCAAAATGCAGACACACGAAAACATAAAAGAAAATAAATCTAGTTGTCAGAGATGTATGAATCTTGACACCTCACATTTTGATAATAAGGGTAGTAGTGATACATGGTTCAATTACAAGAACAGTCCTGATATAGTGGCTAAATTCTTTGGACAAAGTGGCAAGTGGCAGAGATCCAAGACATAATCTTGGCTATGTACCAAAGATCTTCCTTTATCACCTGGTAAACAAAACTATAGAAAGACCAAAGAGAATCAGCTTCAAAATACTTTAGCACAAGATGCAAACCTCAATTAGACATGTTGCTCCTTCTCCATCCCAAGCAATTGATTTGGCAAGGCCTTGCATTACCTGCAAATAGAGACAAATTTAGTCCTTGAATAAATTCATCATAAGGCCATTACCATGGAGATCAGAAAATCAAATGGCAGACAAGCCTACCACATCAAGACAGGCTTGAAGTTGTGTTGCCTCATAACAGTTCATAGATTTGATCAAGGGTGACCCAGATAACCCACTGGCCAGAGCAATGACGGTATCATTGGTACTAGTATCTCCATCTACCTATAGAAACATCATATCTGAATCAGCCAAACATAACTCCGCTTACATGCACATGGCGGAAATGATTAATGTATCTAGGTCTAGATACATAATAAAGAGAGTTGGAGATGCTACCGATTGGTTCAAATATACATCTTCCTGTTAAAAGACTAAAATACCAGTTAGTCACAAATAGATTCCAAGTTCTATCCTTCGAGGTATGTTCCAGGGGGCTGAGGAAGATCACTATTTATACATGTTGCTTATTCATTTTGAGGCATGATATATGGAAATTTAAACCAGCTCTAGGGTCTAAGGACATTCTCAAGCTATTTAAGGTTAAAGGGATAAATATACTCTTATAATCAATCTGTATTATAACTTGCTTATATCACTATTCTTTTTTGTATCATTAGGGTTATACAACCTTAAGGCTTTGTAAGACTACAAATCTACATCTAATGTCTTGTAAGGTCATAAATAATATTCATGTGACTAGTAAAATCACCATTGAATATTTTTCAACGTGACTCAGTACTTCAATGACCTATGGCGGAATTTGCAGAAACTCAACTTGTACGAGGAACAAAGGTGGAGCTGTCTGGAGACAGGCTCCAGTACCGGCAAATCATGGAGAAGAAGAGGCTGTATAAATTTCTTCTCGGCCTCAAACAAAGAATTGAATGACGTTTGGGGGAGGATTCTGGGAACCAGACCAATTCCCAGTATCTGTGAGGCCTTTGCCGAAGTAAGTATGGAGGAAAGCTGATAAAAGGTAATGCTCGGGAACCCGTTGCCAGTCTTGGCTCCAGAAAAGTCAGCGCTTTCTATTCAGGAGTCGCACATAATGTCGCGGTAAAAGAAGCAGAAAAGGGGGAAGCTTTCGTGCAAGCATTGCAAGAACTCCAGCCACTCAAAGGAGACCTGCTATAAAATCTATGACCGACTAGTACAAGGAAATAAAAACTAGAACCTAGGAGAAAGAGAGAGACGAGGAAATCTGGAGAGAGAAATCAGGGAGAATGTGGCTGTTTCAATGGATTTGGATGCTAAGGAAAAATAGATGAACAAAAGACAGTATTCAGTAATAAGCAGTTGGAATATTTAAATAACTTAATGAGTGCCCATCAACTTAGACTAGTGATAGGTATTGGATCTACTTCTCATTCAGGTAAACCTAACTAATACCCCATTTAATTTTCAAAGTTCAATTAACGTATGGATTATTAACTCTGGAGTTTCAAATTATATAATTGGTAACCTGAAATTGTTCAATACATATGAACCATGTCAAGAAAGAACCTCTATTAAAATTGCAAACCGGGCCTTTATCAAGGGTAGTTGGAAACTCATTGTATGTTTATCTAAAATTATAGAATCAAACCCTAAGTTCTATGTTCGTGAACTAAGTTGTAATTTATCGTTAACAAGCAAATTGACCCAAATATTGAGAGTTCGTGCTAAATTTGATTCCATTGTGGTTAACGTTCGGGAACTATATTCAGGAAGACAATTGTCAATGCTGAGATCCCCTCAGGGCTCTATATCCTTAAAAGTAATTATTCTCAAGAATCTCCTTTCTTCGAACTCTCCTGTTTTAGCTCTTGTAATGATAGTGCAACAATGTTATAACATTATAAATTAGGACATCCAGTTACTTACAAAGACTGTTTTCCTCATTATTCACCAATAAAAATTCTAAGGATCTTATGTGCCATATATGTCAACTTGCAAAGCACACATGAAATACATATCAGATACAACCATACAAAAAGTCAAACCTTTTTCTTTGATAGATAGTGATGTATGGAGACCATCAAGAATGAAAAACATTACTGGGAGTAGATATATTTCTTCTGTTTGTAGATGATCATATTAAAGTTACCTGGGTATACGTGATGAGAAAACATTCGAGAGTTGGGGAAATATTTCAAAAGTTCAATAATACGATTTAAATCCAATTTCGAACTAAAATTCAGATCCTTAGAACAGATAATAGCAATGAATACTTCAAATTTACTCTCAAAAGTTATCTTGAAAAGCTAAGACATTATACATTGAAGTTCGTGCGTTAATACAAAATGGGGTAGTGAAAGAAAGAATCGCCACATCCTTGAGATTGCCAGATCACTTAATTTTCAGCAGATGTACCGAATCATTTCTGGAGGGAAGGAAGCCATACTTACTGCCACCTATCTTACCAATAGAATGTCATTCTGACTATTAAAATTCCTAACTCCAGTCCAGAAGCTACTCCAACCTACTCTCATAATAGAACCATTGTCGAAAATTCCATCAAAAATCTTTGGATACAGTGCATTTGTTCATATTTATCCACAACACTGCAGTAACTTGGATCCAAGATCAGTACATCTTTTTAGGGTACATCCCGCACCAAAGAGGAAACAAATGCTACTAACCTAAAACCAACAGTTTTAAACTTCAGTAGATGTAACATTCTTTGAACAATAACCATTTTTTTCTCAATCAGACATTCAGGGGCAAAGAAACCAAGAAGAATCTCATATTTTGGATTACTGGGAACAAATGGGGTAACATGACCAACCTATAGAGCCATACAACATCTTTCAGGGAAGTCTTATTCCAGCACTTTGAACAAGTTTCTAAACCTGAATCATGGATTCCATAACATGCACCTACCTTGGAAACTTCCCAAGAGAATCCATCAAATCGTAATGGAGAGATCATTGTTTACTCCAGAAAAAAGAAAAAAGGGAGATATATAGTGCAGCAACTCCTGAGCATAGCCAAGATTCCTTGCTGAATAAGGGTTCTAATTCACAATTAGAGCATACTGAAAGTGAAACAATCAGAGATGATCATCCAATTGCACTAAGGAAAGGGGTAAGAACTTGTATGAATCATCCATTATGCAATTTAATATGCAAAATTATCACCTCAATTCAGGCGTTTCTTCAACCCTGGACAACACTCATGTCCCTAAGATAATTCATGAAGTTATGAGTTATTCCAGATTGGAAGATGGTTGTATTGGAAAAAATGATAGCCCTAAAGAAAGATAACACTTGAGAACTAGCAAATTACCAGATAGAAGACAAACAGTAGGATGCAGATGGGTATTTATAGTGAAGTATAAAGCAGATAGGAAAATTGACAGGCTGAAGGCTCGATTGGTTACAAAGACACAATTATCTGGCATTTATTACCAGGAGGACATTTGCTCCAGTTACTAAACTAAAAACAACCTGGGTATCCGGCAGCAAATCTCGATTGGCCACTTTACAACTAAATGTAAAGAATGTTTTCTTCAACATTGAACTTACAGAAGAAATATAAATTGATATCCCCCCCGGACTTTGAAACTCAAGTTAATATGAATAAAGACTACAAGTTGAAAAAGTCTCTATATGGTGTAAAGCAATCTCCTAGACCGTAGTTTGTTAGATTCAATAAAGCAGTTAAAAAACATGGATACACAGTGTCAGACAGATCACATATTATATGTGAAACACTCCCAGGTGTGAAAGATTGCAACACTTATTATCTATATGGATGATGTAGTAATAACAGTGAATCATGAAGAAGAAAACTTGAAACCCTCTAAATTCGAGACTAAAAATCTAGGAAATCTTAAATATTTCCGTCGGATGGAAATAGCCTTATCCAAAAAGGAAATCACTATGTCACAAAAAAAAATATGTAATTGACTTGCTTAAAGAAAATGGAATTAGTGGATGAAAACCAGTAGACACTCCAACGGAATCAAACATCAAGTTTGGAACATAAAGGGAAAGTACTCCAGTCGATAAGGGAAAACACCAGAGATCAGTGGAAAAACTAATATATCTTTCGCACACTAGACCAGATATAGGATTTACAGTGAGTGTTGTAAGTCAGATCATAAATAATTCAACAAAGGAAAACTTAGCGGCTGTAAGATTGAATCTTGAGATACTTCAAAATGACTCCAGGGAAAGGTAATATTATTCTTTGCAACAACTATAAGAAGAGACATACAAACGTTCACTGATGTTGACTGGGGAAGATCAATCACTGACAGGAGATCAACCTAAGGATATTACTCATATAGGGTGACTTAGTGAGATGGCAAAGCAAGAAATAACGCTCTAAGTGATTCTTAGGCAGAATTCAAGGCAATGACATTAGGAATCTGTGGAGTATGGCTCTCACCTGTACTGAAAGAATTACAAGTTGAGAATATCACTCCCATAAAGTTTGTGTCAATCTATCTGCAATAAGAATCGACAAAAAATCTAGTTCATCATGATAGGATTAAACATGCTGAGATAGACCGACTATTTCATAAAAGAAAAGACAGAGCAAGGAACAATTCAAGTGGTACACGTTTCATCCAAATAACAAGTAGCTGACATAATCACAAAAACTTTGCCAAGAAAGAACTTTGAAGACTTGCCAAGAAAGAGCAAGGGAAAGTTTCCTTTATTCTTTACAGTATATTTTCCAGATTTTGAGGGATACCAATTACTCCTCTATAAATTGCAGAATAATCTGGAACAAATTATGAATAAAAATTCAGTCTTTCTTCAAGAATCAATACCCAAAAGACATGCCCAAGTACTTAATAGGAAAGTGAAACAGGTTTTTACCCTAGAAAACCTGTCAAATACGACATCCATGCCATCACCAATGGGAACCAACTCAGATTTCGAAAGATTGATTTTCAAACCAGAAACTACTTAAAAACAAAGTAAGATGCATCAACTATTCAGGAAAGACTCCTTATTTGGCCTGCATAACAAGAGGGTGCCATCAGCAAATAAAATATGAGAAACCAAATTCCCTCCTTACCATCAACCATAACCAGTTCTCCAAGAAAAAGATAATAATAATCTCTTTACCTTGGGAAATCATTTAGTTGAGAGCTTCCATGATTATAATAAAAAGGAGAGAGAGGGTCACCTTCTTCCAAATCTCTTAATGCAAAGAACAAACTAACAGACTGATAGTCATAATTGCACAAGAAAATGAAATGCAATAATTGATTCATTGGCACCATCTTTCCCCAACTTCACCTTCTTAACAATGGAGAAAGTTCTGAAATATATGATCATAAGCCTTCTCCACAACTACTTTGCAAAGCAGGCCCTTTTACCCTTCTTGATAAGATAATCCATCAACTCATTGGCTACAAGGGCAACCTCCGTAATTTAATGATCCACCACAAAGGCATTCTGATATTTCCAGCCATAGTACCTATCACCTTACTCATCCACCTAATCACCTTATACACACGGCACGCAAGACTGATGGGTCAAAAATCTTGAATGTTTGCAAACAAATCTGTTGTTGAAGAAAAAACCTTGGAAAACCTTCATAATGTCACATCTAACAGCATTTCAGTTATGTTGTAGGAAAGCTAAGAAGAAACCATCCAGGCTAAGGACTTTATCTCTGGCTCATTATGCGTTCAATAAATCTGTTCTTCACAGAAAGGTTTCTAAGCCCAATCCTTGTCCACCAAAGACAAATAGGAGAAGGAAAGAACACTCAGATTAGGTCTCTAAGGAGCTTGCTGCAATTACAACTTCCATAGAAACCCTTTACCACCTCTTTCAAATCCGTACCAGCATCAAATAAAACCCCGTCCAACATCACCTTGTCCATGAAATTAGATCTTCAATTGAGGATATGTTATGGTCCCCTTCCTTGATCTAAGTAGCCTTTTTAAAAAAAAAATAAAAGTATAAAGTTGTATTGAAGTAAAGGTGCCAAGGGGGCACCGCTCATTTACAAAAAATTTACAGATTTATTAAACAATCGACAATAGAGCCGATATCATCAAAACATTCGATATTATGTTCTAAAATAGTGGACCCAAAATAATAGAACTAGTTATCAGTGATAATTCTGAAGTCGACTTCTTTTCCTTCGAAAACACGATTGTTTCTATCCTTCCAAATGATGCAAAATATAGTGAGAGGGACAAGTCTAAGAGTTTTCTTATGGCAGCTCAATCTTTCCCCATGCAAGTCGCTCATCCAAAATTGATTTAGGTTTGATCCAAGATAGTCCCATGAGACCAAGAATAGTATACCAGATGTTGTGAGAGACCAGACATCCCAAGAGTAGGTGATTACATGTTTCATTGCTGTTTTTGTAGAGAAAGCATCTATTGACAATTGTAAGACCTCTTTTCATTAAATTATCTAGTGTAAAAATGCGGCGGCCCTTTGTTGCTTCCCATGTAAAAAAGGAAATTCTTGGAGTGGCACTCGATTTTCAAAAAATATTTAGCTGAAAATTTTGTCTGTTCTTGTACAATATTGCCGACCAAAGTCTTATACAGGAACTTAACTGAGAAAATACCAGATTTAGTGTGTTGGCAGATGAGTTTGTCATTGTTGTCAGTTAAGAATAAGTAGCCTTATTCCTTCCTCTCCATGAATCTTCTCCATAAGAAGCAAATTGGCCTTTCCAATTTGAGAGAGCTTCAGTAACCAATTCCTCCACTAAGAGACTCAAGCATTAATTATATCAGCCAAGTCCTCTATTCTATGGATATCACCAAATTGAGTCTTACTCTGAATCTTGATATTATATTTGATATTCCAGGCTTCTTGACAAGAACGAAGCTTGACTACCAACAAAAGAGGATTCTCCCCACCACTCTTAGGTGAGGTCTTCAAAACCCTTAACCTTGATATATTTGTTCATAAAGCTAAATGACCATGGGCGGCCCCAAACAAATGGGAAAGTGATCTGAAGTAAGTCAAGAAAGAAGTTTTTGCACAAGGCCCCTTTCCTCCAATTCAAAACATAGTGAGAACAAAATCTAGTAATGCAAAAACAAGAAAGTTGCCTATCATGTTTGACCAAGTCCATTTTCCTCTCAACAAAGGAAGGTCCACCAGTTCAAGTCTTATCAATAATTTCCCTAAATGCCTTAGTGCAAGAGGAGGAGAAGGACTCTTTGAATCTCTCATACTCATAGAACACCATGTCGAACCCTCCTGACATGATCTAAATCTTTCCAAAGAAGCTTCCTTTCACTACCTTCACCCTTGCTGTAGACTCCAATAAAATCCAAGGTAGACAAAAATATTTGTTTTAAATAGGCATGATATAGAAACTTTCCCCAGCCCTTGATGAGATCTAAATTGCTTTCTTTCTACACAACCAAAATTCGCCCAGAAGATCCAACAATCGTTTTGGCTTTCTAGCCCAAATCTAATCACCTCCACAAACAATGGATCATCGTCATTCAACTACATTTTAATCCTTGTATTTAACATGATACATAGATAACAGAGATACCTATTACACCTCAAAACTATTGTCCTCTTTTCTTAAAAATAACTAATTGAACAACCCAATCTTTTTAACTCTCCACCTAACTTACAACTTTCTTCTACCATTGGACACTATTGGTCTTTTGAGATTCAAAAGTTGACTTGTGAACTTTAATAAATTGAAATAATCGACGTACAAGCTCCTTAAAACCAATAAAAATAACACCCAAAAGCTTACTAACCATAATCACTTATGTGAGCATGGACATGGTTCAAGTTGGTGGAAATAATATCTCAATGTCAACCGGGCCCATTATAAGGAAAAGAGCTAACATATTACAACAAACCTTTCAACTCTTTGTTCAAGCATGGATCAATGAAAAAGATGAGCTTGTACCCACTAAAGAAATCCAAAGAAAGAAGACAACAAGACCATTAACCCAATAGTATAATAGTATATACTATTCATCCCAAGTTCAAGAGGAAGATAAACAAGAAAAGGAAAAAATTCTGCAAGATATGAAAAAAGAAAATTCCCATGAAATTTTATTCCTTAATCATGTGGGAAATTTTCACAACTAAAGATCAACCAAGGAGGGAAATTGTTCTTAAATTGCAAACTATCTTAAAAAAGAGAAAAACTCCTTAAATGCCAAATCCTACAGAAAAGAAAAATACTTGAAAAAGAGTAAATTATCTTACCAGAATTTCTTCCCCTAAATCAACCACAATTAATTAAGATATTTTCATAGGGAGATTATATCTATCTTATTTTAGTTGTAATTTTCTTAATTTTTATTAAATTTCTATTTTAATCTAGATTTAATTTCCTATTTTTACCATTAATTAGGACATTATCTTCTTTATTATTCACATGGCCTACACTGTAAATAGCCATTCAATTCAAAGTTGTAATTCATTAAGAATTTTTAATTTATTAATAAAATTCAAATATTTTTATTTTAAACTTTCAAGCTTGCAATAGTGAGTGAGTGGGTTTTCGACCGATTTGTTGTGTTAGGAATTGAAATTACTTATTAAGATAAGTCCCGTTGCGTATTTTCAATTCTACTTCTTTATTTTTTTTCAATTACCTTAGTTTTCACTCCCTTATTAAGTGCGAGTCAAGTAATGAGGCTTTACTTAGGGTTTTGAGTTTCTGACTGCTAATGCATATGCAGAGTTTTGGATTGCATTGTTGATACCGAGTTATGCATTAGCCACTTTCTAAGCGCCCATTGGGACACCTCCATCTCACCGAACCCCCCGAATAAATAGAATAAGAGCTTCCTTCTATAGCCTCAGCCTTCCCCCATCATCCACTATCATAAGATCACTCATTCTTTTGGATTTTGAGAATATCATTGATACTCTAACAGCATTGTAAATGCTTTTATACATGGGTAATACCCTTATTTTCTTGGTATCATGTTAATAGATACTTAACACTTTTTATTTCAAAAAAAAAAAATAAGATCATTCATTCTTTACACCCTCAATTCCTTATCAGGTGAACCAAAAATACGAAGTGGAAAGATGGACATATCTAACAATAGTTGACAATAATGAGACTAGTAAGAACTTTAGTTTATCCACATCTCTAACTTAGCTCGAAACTGTACATAAGTATGGTCAAACACTACTAAGTATTTTTAGGTAAAAACAAAATTTATTTTTGACTTATGACAAAATGAAACTAAAAGATGAGAATAGATACTTTCGAAAAATGCCTTGTATTGTAAAAATGAATTATATTTTTTCCAAATAAGTATATTCATTAACTTTATGTTTCACTAATTTATTAATTCTATATATATTGAATCAAAGAAATAAAATGATTGATTAAAATAAAATAAAATAAATATCTTGAAATAATTTAAAATATTAGAATAATTTTGTGGTGCGATATTCTATTATTTCACACTTATTAATAATTTTGTTATATAATTAACTAATATAATAGTATATTTATATTGAAAGCACTATTTACAGCCAATTCTACCGAACACTATAGTGATTTCATCTTAAACTTCTTTTTTACTAAAAAGATATTAAGAGCACTTTTAGCAGCTTACACCAAAATGATCAATACCGCCAGATGAACCCTAAAGTTTCTTTTTACAAAAGCATCAGTCTTCATTGAAAGCCATTGAGACGATTAGGCAAAAAAGAAAGCCGCATGCGAGGACTCAAGAGTCTGATTCTACCTCCTTGATGGTTCCCAAATGGTGCTCTCAGTAGACACCCAAGCAAGGTCTCAAAATTGGTTCACTTGGGCTTGAGAAAACCAACTTCCTTTTGGCTTCTTTAATCTCCTAACATCAAACCATTGCCTTTCTCCTTTAATGAGAGTTTGGGCTTAGAGAACAGATACTTGGTTGGAAGTGCAGGCCCATAGAGAGAGCTTGATGGGGGTCTTTTGAAGCCAAAATTTTTGCTTTGAAATTCAGGTTGTGAGCAAACTGGGTCAAGTTTAACAGGTCCACCTAGTGAAACCCACAACATCAAACCAATAAAAGGATGACGCCAACCCCACAGCCTTCTTCCTTGCACAATCTGTTACCAGTGAAACTAATAACCAACTGCTCTTTGCAACAAGCCAGTGACTGTCGCCATATGGCAAGGAACCAGGTTATACGACAACTTGGGAACATTAAGCTTAGATGCCTACTTATTGAGCACTAACATTGCTTCGCCACATCCAAACCCACAACTCCTTTGACTGCAAAAGAAAAAGTTATCACCCCCTCCATCTCCGTGCCTTCAAGAAAGAACAATATAAAAACCTCTCCTTTTCTCAACTGTAAACTCCACAATTTTCTGAAGTTCTAAACCGAACACAAAGAACCTCCCTCTCTCCTTCTCTAAAAATCCTTCTCCAGAACATGAAACTGGACTCCCATATCTGTTCTGAAAGGGAGTTGAAGAAACAAGTGACCTCTGAACCAATTAAATAAATTGATCTCCTTCTACCTCTACCATCTCCAAAGAAAATGAGAATATTAATATCATTCCCTTCTAAGACCGTATTGAAAGTTCCCCTTTATCATCAAGAGCTTCCTTGGTGACAAAAGAGGCATGACCAAGGTGAGGGAACCTAAAATAGGGACAAAATAAAGGAAAGTGGAAGGAGAGAGAGAGAGTAGAGAACATAGCGAAAGACTTTTATTTACGTATCATAGTTCAAACTGGTTATATTATCTACTTCAGATTTAATCAACCCTTTTGGTGGTTTGCATCAATACAAGATCCAATATCTAGATTAAGAGCCTCTCAAAAATCCATGTGGAAAACGAGATATGCATGGCTAATCTCTTTCTCTCAAATTATAAAATAACTATTTATGCCCTTGTAGGTTTGGCTTTTTTAGAGTCATACTCATACAAGAATAAACCAAATAGAGATATAGATATATATACATATACGATTTAAAAAGTGGAAATTTGGTAAACCTTATAATGTAATGGTTCTTCAGCTTGTTTGACCAAATTGATCTTACTGCAATGCCACTCTACACCTAAAAATATCTATTCATCTTTCTACCTCAATATAATCAACTTTTTATATTGATTAATACCAAAAACATTACATTATCTCAACTTTTAGTTAAAAACTATATGTAAGTCCTTTTTTTTGGGGGGGAAAAAGAAACTATATGTATCTTCACTATCTCAATTAAAAGAAATTATTAGCTCATACTTGTATACTTTTGACCTTTTAATAACGATGAAATTTATTTGAAACTAATTTTAAATACTGGAAGGATGAATTTAATGTGTTATTACATATTTTCAATTAGAAATCCTTAAAGTGTCCTTTTTAGTTATTTTAGAATTTTCAGTTTAGAAGAACTATTTATACCAAAAGACAGTCAAAAAATGGTATAACCAACTAATAATGCAGTCAAATAAAAGTATTATCAACTAACAGATTTGAGATTTTTGGGACCTTGTAAGCTCATCAGCCAAAAACAGACTCATGATGAAAATGTGATAAGAGGCTATCCTTCTAAGCCAAGAACTTAAACAAAAACAGAGAAGAGATCTTCACCATAATGTCAATTTATTGACCTAAAAACAGACAGGAGAAATCAATGATGTTACATACAGTTATTTGGTTGAAACTTCGGTTTACAGCAATTTGCACCATCTTTCTCCAGACAGTACTTTCAATAAGGGCATCGGTTGTGATTACCTGGAACAAGTACTTCTGTTCAATAACGGAAAAAGAATTTATCATTTCTCAATGTCAGGAAATTGAGATCTGAAGGACATACACCAAGCATGGTAGCCATGTTAGGGTGGATCATCCCAGAACCTTTTGCAATCCCCCCAACCCTAATGTTGGTTCCTCCAACCTGCGCAATTGACCATTTTATGAAAGGGTATACAATTTTTGCAGGCACCAATTAAAAAAATAAATTTATTCTCAGGACAGTTACTTTATTTGTTTAAGCAAGGGCTATAACCCAAAAGTAGCAGAAGTACACAGAAAAGAAACTATAATGGCTCAGGAGTAGAGACATTTCAAACTTATATGTTTGTGTTGCATGTTTGAGTCTCACTGCAAAATTGACTCCCCAACATTTTTTGTGCTGTAAATATAATGGAATTCACAGCATCTAAAATAAGAACCAAGTCCTTGCACACCTCTGACTGAATTGCCACGCTTTTGCTAACAAGATCAGTTGTGGTGATCGCCACTGCTGCAGAATCTGCCCTGAACACCAATTGATAAGATTGAAGAACAGTCAAAGAAAATATGAATATCATCAGAGAAACTTACTAATCAAGGATCAAGGTGCCATTTCGATTTTATACTACAAGATTAATAATAAGGTTAAAATAAAAAGAGAAAAGCATGGAATAGATACAACTAAAATTTTCATGGGCATAATGATATCAATAAAGACATAACACAGAGCATATTTATCTAAAAACTTGAATAAGAGACTAAGAGTTAGTGGTGCAGAAAAATGAGATTACCCTTTCACGGATGATGAGAGAAAATTAACTAGTTTTGGAAGGGAAGCTAGAAGTGCCTCCTGCATAACAAATTAGTAGCAAATTTATCAATTACCTATGCTTGGATGACGAAAAAAGAATGCCACAAAATCTATCTTTCACATCCCAATTCAAACTATCTTCATCTGATTCCTTAGAACATCCAATATAGAAGTTTGGATGTCATTTATACCTTCTTTATTCTTTGACCAATTACACCAGTAGACTCAATAAGCACTTCTCCTGGCTTCACTTGAAGTAGCTGCAAAAGTGAACAGTTCTGAGCCTAAAAAAAATTTAAAAAAAAACAAGCACATAATCCACTTTACAGAAATCAGAATGGGGAAAAGAACATTAAAATTTTAAGAGTACTATACCTTAGCAAGGTTATTTGCACAATCTATCACATCCTGGTAACCAGCATCACCCTGGACATCGTTGTAGATCTTTTAGCCAAATAACACTTGATTCAATTTCCAATGAAAGCCTATTTCAAATGAATGTTCCAGAACCAGAAATGCAGAAATAATAAGAATATATCACTTTCCTTCTACTTTGAGAATGAAAGTAAGAAGCAGAACACATTTAGACTCTTCGGCAAGCATGTAGCATCAGGGAGAAAAATTGAATGGTATGAGAAAACATTAGACTATGACAAGAAAGCTTACTGTTGCAGCATTTGCTTGGCCAGCATTTATTAAAACTGCACGTGCCTGACAAAAGGAGAATTGTTAACTAGCAGAAGCTTTTATAAATCAAACCAGATTAAGAACTCTTACTTGCATTATACAGATATCAAGCGCAAATAATCCACTCGCCATTTTAGAAAGGTATTTATTTGAGACGAGAAGTATGAAAGCATTTTGCTGCGAACTATTTGTTTGAGATGAGAAGTAGAAAGGTCAAATTTTTAGCTCATTAACAGTCAAAGTTTTAGCTCATTCAAAGCACTTTTTTGGGATAAGCAAAGTTACTAAAATGTAGAGTAATGTACCACTTCTGAAATATCTAATGCATTTTTGCAGTATACAACAGGTGCAGCTGCAACCAAATTCGTCGTAAATGCCCCTGGAAATTTGAAAAGACGCACACCAACAATAGTTTTAATAAAATATTCATGAGTTACATGTCTTCAGTGCTAGAAATTTGTCAAAACATGCAGCTGAGAACAAATAGACTCTATCTTCTGGAACATATGCTGCAATTGAACATCAGATGGAGAATCACCAAAAGCGTAAATAAGTTATTCAAATTGCTCAAAGAATGGAATTCAACCTGCAGATATGGCATCAACATCACAAGTGATAAGTGCAAGATCAGGTTTCTCTCCTTTGGCACGTAGTCCAGCATACAAGCCAGCGGCCCTGAATCCCTTAGCAGCAGTAACCCCACCCGGAATCTATGCGTACAGTACTCAAAGAAATTAAGGAATATAATAGAAAATGAAAATCACATTTGCAACTTCTACTGTATCCGCTATGTAAGGTACAAACTCCTCGCCATGATGTCTCCTAGAATAATTATTACAAATTCTTATATATACCTCCAAATATTATCTATAAAAGAATATCTCCAAATGTTATCTATAAAAGAATTAAATCTATCAACCCAAACAAAAACTCGAATATCAATGTCTAGAAGGGGACCGCTATGTTTACACTTCCAGTCTATGACAACACAATTTTTGCTCTTAAAAGTACCGCCTAGGAGACAATAAAAAATTGAGATGCTAACCAAAGAGAAACTTGAGTATTTTCCAGTTATTATCACGGTTAACAAACAGAGAAAGAATTAGTGGCCGACCTGCTTCCATGGTCCTTCAGGAAGGAAAATAGGAGCAGCTGGTATGTGATCAGAGGCTTCATTCACGGTGGAAGCCACAGCATATACCTTATAATCTCTCCGAGATAAACCACGCATGCTTAACGTCTGCAAATTCGACGATCGAATCATTTATTATACCATTAATACGGTTTATTTGCAGACTTTTCCAGTAAAAAGAAAAACAACACACGTTCCATTTAATTAGAGCAATTTTTAGCAATGCATTAGCATCCACTTTTACTTCCATTAACCCTCTGAACTATAGGAAATTAATTCATCTAAGAAATGAGAAAAAAAGAGAAGCAGAAAGAAAATAACCTTTGAGGTAAAGAGTTGAGAGAGATTCATTGATAATGAATGAGCAACGCAAAAATGCATCTTTGCACCGCTGAATGTGATGAGGTAGGAATTCGAAAATGGCGAGTTTAGGGCTTTAGGGGTTTCTGCTCAGAGACAACGCTCGGCGTTAAGCAGACAAATTTAAGTTCGCTTGGAGCCAACAGTTACGTTGATTTCTTCCAAAATAGCAGTATAAGGAGACAAATTTAAGTGCCCTCGGAGGCAAGAGGTACACTCATCAAATAATTATTAGTTTGTAGTTGAAGTCATATCGTGGAAATTGGGTTAAATCTCATTAAATTCACTATGTTTTTGTGAGAATGGAATACTCAGTAGCGGTTTAGTTTTAATATTTATATAGTTGCAACAAGTTACAAACTCAACATATTATTTTATTTATCGCAAAAATAAAATCAAAATAGTAAATTAGTCATTATACTATTTTAAAATATTTAAATTATTTTCTTTTACTTAACGTATCATTAGTAGTAATGTCACATAGCAATGAGTTAAACATGAGTCATATTCTATCTGTAAAAATCTTCACTTTAGATGTCATATATCCACTGACGTAATATCTAATTTAGCAAGTTCTTAAAATGTAAGAACTTATGAACTATTCTGAATAAATAAAGACAAAACGGTTTAAACCAACCTATATACAATCCCAACAAATCCCCAAACACCTCTTCAAGGATCCTAAAAACTTCCTCATTAATATCCCCCATAGATAACAAGCTCTCAGGCACATTATCAAAAACCTTCTCTATTGACTCATAAATCCTCACGAGCCTTGCCTTAACCTCCTTTAAGAACTTCTATAGGCCTCATGCATCACATTGAGTTGTAATATTGACTTGTAAAGACTCCCCTCCTTCTGCACACTTTCACGACACTGTTGTTACTCCTTTGCCACGAGAGACTGCTAATAGAGGCAGTCCATCTTAGCAGGGCGTGGGGAAAGGACGAGTTCCTCAAGTGATTTAAAGAGGAAAAAGTTAATATTCTCCACATTTGAGTGGGCTTTATAAATAGTCTTGTAGTCAAGGTAGGGCCTTAGTATGTAGAAGACGAATCAAGTATAGGCAATGTTAGATATGGTGTTAGTTGTTAAGGCCAAGGCCTCAGGTTGGGTGAGGCTTGGCATCTAGGCCACAAGTTCTTATATTTGACCTAAAAATAAAGAATGAGGACGAAGAGAAGAGAGAGTGTAGGGTGGTAGTGGCTGCAAAGGGGAAGAAATAAAGGTTAGGACTTATGTACATAAATTCATTCAACTGATATTTTTCTTCAAAAAAAAACTTACTATCTTTATTTTTTTGAACTGATTCATGGGTTCTCCTAATTTTAAAATTTGTCATTTTAAATGTTACGTCACTGCATTTATGACATTTGACATTAATATTGCCCCAACCAGAATGCAACATGTGGTCAGCCTGGATTCACATGGCACTTCCACTAAAATTATTAGTGTGTATTTACTATCATGGACTAAATCATAAAAATTTTGTAAGTACATGGACCAAAATTACAAAAAGTACTACATGAATCAATTTAAATATTTTAAAATATCATGGGAACCAATTTAATATTTTAGCTCAAAAAGAAAAGGTAATGTTATATGACAGTAGTCTCCAATTTATGATAATTGTCATATTTGGGGTTGGCAAGTACATAAAAAAGTAACAATATGACAGTAGACTCTTAATATATCTATACTAGTATCTATGCTTGTAGGTCACATGAGTTTATTATTTTATATGACTCACGAGTTTATTATTTTATATTTTTAAAATTGTTTAGTTAATAAATATTGAATCAATTACAAGCACTAAAATTTCATAATTTTTTCAATTATTATTTAACTAGTCAACTAAAAAATTAACTATTTAATCGAATAACGAAAGAATCTTAGTATTTAACAAGGCCCAATTCATGTTTAAAATATATTTCAATCATAATTAATTTTTTAATAGATTTAGTTTTATTTTTACATAGACAAAAAAATTTAAATTCACGAACTTAAAATAAATAGGCATGCATCGTTAGCTTATTAATTATAGAGTTTTTAAATAAATTGTAACAACCTACTACCTCTATAAACATAGGCATCTATCAATATTTGAGATGACAACTTAGAGAAATGTTATAAAAAGAATAATACAAAGCCTCCAAAAGCAAGAGCGGTAGAGTGTCTCATCCTCTTTAAGGCCTCCACCTCTTTAGTGTCTTCTTTCCGAGAGCAAGATTAAGTCTTGTTCTTAACATATTGATGTGAATCTAGATAACACCGACAAAAAAACTCAATCCTAGGAACCAAGCACTGAGAAGGAAGCTAAAGATATCCTAGATATCCCTATTCTGCCTTATTTGATTAGGACCACCTTGTCAGTCTCAAAGACTATCTATATCACATTTCATGTTGTCTATGTCCTATTATGCTTCTCAAACTGCTTTTGCAATGCTTTTAATATAAATGTTATGTCATTCATGGTTATTTCACACTTCTCACTTCCAAAATTTGACATGATGTATAATCTGCAAGAAAAATGTTAATAAAAAAAATTCCTCTCAACACTCCCTTACATGTTTCACTTTTGAATAGATTTATCACTTCTCTCATATTTTCACTCAGGATTTTGGCTTTTATCCTCTCTTACACTCATACTCTCAAGCCTTTTACTACCTTATTCTCTTCTTCAAGTTGTACTTCAAAATTGAAAGCAACTCAATCACGATATACAAGAAGTTGTTATGTGACACTTTAATGAATCCTAACGAATAAAAAGGTAAACAATTAACACTAGATGCAAATTAGATAATCAAGAATAAAATCTAAACAAACGGGTTAAGGTGGGTGTGTTTCTTTAAATTAATTCAAAAAAACTAGAATGTAATTAGCTACTTTTAATATAATAGAAACAAGAGGTCTATGAAGAAACGAAACTAAGAATACAAGAAAATGATTTTTGACTAATGATAACAGAATTCATATCACTCCTAATGAGAAATCTAAATATGTAAACCTACAATCTATTCCCAATGTAAACTATTCTATTGTGAGGCAATATATGTGTAGTTGATGCACTTTAACTAAGATGGACATAATTGAAAGTTTAATTGCAATAGAAACTGATTCTGATTTTTTTTTCCTTTTCTTTTTTTTTTTATTTTTCTTTTGATTTTTTTAATTCGGTCAACAAGAATAAAATATGAAAAGACAAAAAACACAAAATTAAAGAATAAGAACGAGATGTAACTAGAATTAAGAATAACAAAAATAGAAGTTGAATAGTTTAAATAAATAAGAACAAGAAGATAAACTTCGATAAATCAAACACAAATGATACCTAGAGATTTATCTAATGTCAAAGCTCTAATAGCAAACTGATGCAGGATTAAAAATTACATCCAGAATGCCACATATACATTTAGTATAGATAACTTAGAACCTTAAATTAATCCTCTCTACCAAACCCACAACTAACCTGTAATTGAGAACTTGGGTTATTGGGATGAAAGAAGTAAGAATGAATAAATATCATAAAATAACTTAATAAGTTAATTCAATTTTTAATGCAACAAGAAGAATAAGCATTCTCACTTGTCAAAGTTCTACCAAAGGTAATAAAATTCATTCAATAATCGAAGTGTGTCATATTACATTGAAAATGAGATATTTATAGATTAAAAAATCTAAATTATACTAAAATATCATAATTAGATGACCTAGGAAAAAATGAACATAATTTAAATGACTTAAGAAAACATGAACATAATTTAAATGACCTAAGAAAATGTGAACATAATTTAAATGATTTAGGAACATATGGTATTAAATGACCTAAGAAAATATGGTATTAAATGACCTAGAAAAACATGGTATCAAATGACCTAAGGAAACATAATATTAAATAACCTAGGAAAATATAATATTAAATGACATAGGAAAACATGAACATAATTTAATTATCTAGGAAATGACCAAAATAATCCTATACATTGATTCTAAATCTGTCCACACACTTAGATAAAATTAATGATTTTTCTTCTTTGATTCATCAAACAATCCACATGTGCTAAGTTCTTATTATATCCATCTTTGTACAAAGTTTTGAAATGTTTATTTTAGCTTTTTGGCTTGAAATCTTATGTTTGGACCAACTGACATTCTAATATCTTCTTCATGCTTCTCTTTAAAGCCTTTTAAACTCATGTCCACTTCATTTTATTTTTTAATTACTTGGATAAGCTTTCAATACGTTAATTGTGATTCCAATAGGGATGGTTGAATTTATGTAATTAAGTTTTAAATTGCTGAATATAGTGAGTTCATGATCGAGGTGTTTTCGATCTGTAGAGTCATCCTACCCCGCGTCATTTAGTATAAGAGCTTAAGCACCTTATTGAGTCTACTATATTATTTTACTTTACATTTTGTCCTTGCATAATTAGCAACTAAAACACCTCGTTGTTAATCCGTTATTGCTTGTGATTTAAATCTCACTTGATCCTATTCAGTTCGTTCTTTTAAGTGGTAGAGTGATTGTGAAACTAGTCACAAAAAATAGAAAACTCAAGAAAATTGATTGCACCCTCTAAGGCAGTCTGAGTTTATTTTGTTGTATTATAAACAAAAGAAGATTTAGCGTACCAGGTGATGAAAACTTTTGATTCATCAAAAGAAGATTTCCTCACCTACCAAGGTGCGCAAAAATTTTTGTTTTTGCATTACATGAGAAAGGAAAATTAATCGTCTCTATAGAAGTGCAAAAATTATTACTTCACGTTTATATAAAAACATTACATCATTGAGTCTGCACATATTCAGCATAAAAGAAACTTAATTATTCGTAGAGTGTAGCCATAATTGGGGTAATATAACTAGGAATAACATTCTGGTTATAGTCATCGAGATTGATTAGATCCCTTATGCTTTAAGTCGAGAATCATTCATTTGTGCTCAAGTTTCTATCATTTATTGTGCTTTTGTTTTCATATACATCTAAATAGTTACTCGTTTATAGTTACTTATCATTTAACTAAAGCACATCAAGTTCTTTTGTGTGCTTAATTTGAGCTTCTAGAAACAAGATTCCTTACAATTCCTCGTAGTGTTTTTAAGACTAACGTATAGGTCTTGATTAAGTGAACTTAGTTCCTGATGCTTAACTTGGTGGAAGAAACTATAGTGTGAGAGATTATGAGGTAAACACGAGTGAAAGTGAAGGAGTGAGTTTTTGTTTCACTAATCTTTTCTTGTAGGTACCCACTATATCTCCAACAGTTGAAGGAACTCCCAACTAGAGTCAAATCCTTGTAATTTAAAGAGCTTTGAATTTACAAACCCAGAGCGAGGATAATGAGCAAAGAGAAAACATATTCAATACGCATTGCCTAGTCAATGGCATGACAAGGCATGTAGTATCATCATCTATGGGGGAAATTGTGCCAACATGGTCAGTCCTCTGTTAGTGGAAAGAGCGGGCTTAACATGCCCCATCCTAACCCGTATCACTTATAGTGGTTACATGAATGTGGCAAGATCAAGGTCACACAACAAGTCATGATACCCTTCTTCATCGGTTTGTATAAAGATAAAGTATATTGTGATGTTTTACCGATGTATGCTAGCCACCTAATACTTGATAGGATTTGGCAATTCGATAGTCATGTGCGGTACCAATCATTACTCGATATGAAAAGATGGTCTATGTTATGTTTTTACACCTCTACCATCAACAAAGGTACACGATGACTAAGTGGAAGTGAAAAAGGCTTTTGACTCCCATATGGAAAAGGAAAAAGAGATAAAAGGCCAATAGAAAAGAGGAGGCCTTGTGAGAGAAAAAAAAGGATGAAAAAAATAATAAAGTCAGCACATTGAGAAAAAAAGTGGTACGAAAAAAAATAAAGGCCCAATGAAAGAAATAAAGAGGGATAAAAGGAATGAGAGTCTTTATATAAAGGAAATAAAGTCCCTACTCATAATAGGACTCAACTTACATGGAAAGACCTCTAGGATTGGCTTTGCTGTAGGTTTCTCACTCAAGGACTCTTTTCTCTTTGATCTTTATCCCATGTAAAATCCTAATCTCCATAAACTCACCTTGGCTGCAAGTTGAAGAAGAAACAACCACAAGAGTCCAAATCACAAAAGGAAAAGGAAGTGGGGGTAGGCTCTCCTCATGTATAAATCTCTTGCATGTGTGGCCTGTGCATGTGCAAGCTCACACATTCATGTAAGCACATGCATGTAAGGTTGCATGTTTGTGTGATCTCCCTTGGCCAAGTAGCCTTGGGCTGGCTTCTCTTTGGGCTATAAAGGCCTCGTGCTCTTCAGGTCCCTCTTTAGCCTCACAGAGTTGGCATTTCAGAACCCCCTTGGGTCGAGCTTTATTAATTATGACCAAGACTTTTTTTACCTTGCTTAAGCTATCTTTAAATGGATCTTCTTGGGCTTTCTTAGATGGATTTAAAATTGAGCCTAATCTAGAGTGCTTTGGTGGTCTGAATTCTACCTCTATTTGGGCTTTAGACTGGTGGGAAGCCTTGCTAGGACAAGCATTCTTCCCTTGATGGTCACAACTCTTCTCCTAAAGATACGACCTCTTCCTTGGCGTAGGCCGCTTACACACATTACACAGGCTGCCATTGTCGTGTGCACACAACATGCTTATTGTGTGTGCGTGCATGACAAACATATTACTTGTGGTCTGCTCCTCGCTTGAGTTGTCTTTTGTTTGGGGGACTCATTCTACGGGAATCTTGAACTCTATGGATTTTGTATGTTGGGATTAATTTGGCCCTCCCGGGTATCACATCATTTGCTTTAGTGCTAATTTTGTATGTATGAGTTTAGATTACAAGTTAATCTTAGGTTTCACATCAAATTAGTCTCAAAACTTAGACACCATATAAATCTCAATTTATCTTGCATATTTTATGTTCTCTATATCTAAACTAATTATCAATTGCTAGTTTGGTTTTATCATTGTGTTTGTTCAATTGGCTAACACAAACATAATTTGCTAGTTCCTTGTTTATGTGTATCCTTGTTTATATTCAATCACAAGTTCTTATATTTGATCTTGGAGTGATTAAGTTAATTTATTGCATCATTGCTTCAAGTGAGCAAAGTTAATCTCTTTATCAACATAAAAAGGAGCTTTTCTTGCTTGGTGTCACTTAATTTTAGGTGCCTACCAATTAACTTACTCTTCATCAAAGAAAGGTGTGTTTCCCTTGACAACAAATCTTTCCATATTAAAGATAAGTGCATTCATTCATACACATCATACTCCATTTGCATTAAACAAAATAAACATATTAGAGTATAGCTTTAGTTGAGTTTCGTATTTAGGTTTGCATCTTTGGTTTCTCATTAGGATATAAACCAAATCCATCTCAACATATCTAATTATCTTTCTTGCAAACTTAGTTTGTGAAATCCTAAATACTAACTAAAGCATAAGGGTGCCAGATATAGAAAAAATTGCGAGTACATTTAAAACAATTACATGCAGTGGAATGAAATATATTACAATCCCTTGCAAAATAAAATTTGAGTTCCAAATCTTACATTACTGAGGCAACACAAAATAAATACAAGCCTCTCTAAAAGTGGACTCATCAGAGTGCGGAACAAAAGATGCACTCGTAACAGTTCACAGATCCACGAGATCCTTGAAGGCTTTGATGGGCAAGTCAACGAGCGGTTCCTCACTATCGTCCTCATATGGAGGAGTATGGAAAGGGGTGAGTTCCATGTACTCAGTAAGAAAAATAGTATTTAATCGACATTATTAAGATTTTAAAATAATTAAAACTTAAAAATTTTACCTTAATTGCTTACCGTCGAGAATCGTGCATGTGTGTCCGTTTCAATAATAAAGAAAACATTTTATTTGTTTTATAAAATTTTCAACATCAAGTCAGTCACATCAAACATATAATCATGTTATGTATAAAATATTAAAAGTCAAACAAATCATATCATGTCATGCTTCCTTCTCATCTTTTACTTATTCTTCATGCGAAGCCATTTCGACCTCTATATACTGAGGGTAATACAGATTCTTAACTACCATTGTGGAATGACCATTTCATTTCACATCATTTTTAGCATATTTGCAGCTTGCTACACCTTAGTATATGTACGGCTTGCCAAGCCATTGCACATTCTATGACCATGATCGTACCAACCACAGTGGTCTTACATGTAAATTATAGTCACGGCCATACGTCGCCAAGGTGACCTCTACAATCATATCACGTCACCACTCTCATCAGAGGGTCGCTGTCGTCCACAGAAAATGGTCCTCTCACATCTTTTTAGACCAGATAGGGAGAGAAACAAAATCCCTCAGAGATAAAAAGCCTAATAGATTATGTTAATTTAAATATTATGCATGTGAACCTCAATATTCATTATGTATGTTTGTTAAATAACATCATGCTTCTTAGCCATCTCTTATCATGCCATCATACCCATTATGTTAATTATTTGCTTGTTAGAACGATGCAAATCATGCAATATTATGAAATATTCATGTAAATATATTTAAATCATAGTAATAATTAAACATGTAATAAGTCATCCCATAGTCATGCAATATTCCTTTTACTAATATAGAAATACTACTTAGAATGTGCAAAATAAATGCCAAGTTTCCTTACCGAAAGCTTGAAGTTTTTCTTACGCTCGTCTTTCTTCTATTCTTTCTTTTTTTCTCTCTCTAGAATTGTTTTGGTGAATGAAAAATGAAGAAGTGATGAAGAAGTGGTAAAAAAGGTCCCTATTTATAGAAAAATGGAACCTTTAAATTTCTGTCAAATGGCATGAATCTGTGAGGAAAGAGGGAGGGAAAAATAGATTGACGCGACGTGATAACTAACAGATGTGACTGATGGATGGTTGATGAGATGACGGTAGTATAAAAATCAAAGGCATGCCGACCGACACACGGCGCACGCCTCCCAAATGGCAGCAGTGTGCATCGTCCAAGCCTGCCGCATGCATAGGCATGCAGAGCCATGCATTATCTATGAGCGATGCGATGTACATGTAGACTGTGCACCTCACACACTGTGCGAATAAGATGTGGGCATAGATGCACGTCTTGCATTGGTCACGCGTGTGTGCGGGGCCCGTGCGGGGAGCGTGGGGAAATTCTTTGTCGTTTCTTCTTTATTTTTTTTTCAAAATTTAAAAATTAGTTAAAATAAAATAAACAATAAGTATACAAAACAAATTTTAAAATTTTAAACCCAATTTCATAGGAAAATTAAAACATAAATTTAAAGAATTAATGGTCTTAGGGCCTGAATAAATAAAGTTTTACAACAAATTAAGCGCAAAGGTTTTCAGGGTGTTATATTCCCCCCACCTTTAAAAATTTTGTCATCCAAATTTGTTACATATAGTTGAGGAAATTTCTCTCGCATTTCTTTTTTTAGTTCCCACGTCGTCTTTTCTAGAGCGTGGTGTTGCCATTGTGCTTTCACTATTGGGATCTTTTTGTTGCACAAGAGTTTATTAATTTAATCGAGGATTTTAATAGAAAACTCCTCATAAGTCATGTCCGCTTGAACCTGTATTTCTTGGTGTGGAATAATGTGAGAATGGTCAGGGTGGTAGCTTTTAAGTAAGGAGACATGAAAAATATCATTCAAACACGCAAACTCTGCAGGTAGAGTAAGGTGGTATGCCATGGGTCCGATATGCTCCACGATCATAAAAAGGTCCCACAAACCGAGGACTCAACTTTTCCTTCTTACAAATTACATTTTACCTTCATAAAAAAAGACCTTGAGGAAGACATGATTGCCAACTGCAAACTCCAATGGTCTCCTACGGTTGTCAGCGTAGCTCTTTTGACGACTCTGAGCTGTGGTGAGGTTCTTGTTCTAGTAAGTCGGGGAATGATACCATATAGGACTTCATATGAAGCCATGCCGATACTAGAATGATAACTATTGTTATAAGCAAATTCATATAAAGGAAGATATTCATACCAGTTGTCACCAAAGTCAAGAACACAAACGCGCAACATATTTTTTAGTGTCTAGATGGTACACTCAGACTGACCATCAGTTTAAGGGTGATAGGCAGTACTAAAGTACAATCCCAAACCAAGGGCTTCCTGAAAACTATCCTAGAAATGGGAGGTGAATCAGAGGTCTTTATCTGAAATGATAGAAGAGGGAATGTCGTGGAGTCGAACAATCTCTTCGACCTACAAGCGGGCTAAGTTGCTGGTGGAGTCTGTTGTTCTGATAGGCAAGAAATGGGCAGTCTTAGTCAACTTGTCTACAATGACCTATATTACATTGCGACCATAACTAGTTTTGGGCAAACTGGTGACAAAGTTAATGGCCACATGCTCCCACTTCCGTTCTAGAATAGGGAGGCCTTGTAATAAATCACTGGGTCTCTAATGCTTGACTTTACTTTGCTGACAAGTAAGACATCGGGAGATATAGTTAATAATATCTTTCTTCATTCTAGGCCACCAGTATTAACACCTCAAGTCTTAGTACATTTTGGTACTATTGGGGGATGAATGGACAACTTGCATGCATAAGTAACCTTAAGAACATATGTCCTGACTGCGGCAGAAACCCAAATAGGATATCTGAATCAACATACATCATCATCAGTGAGCTTAAAATCAGGAAACTCATTAAAAGTAAACTTACTTAGGTTCTAAGTTATCTCAGGGTCGATGGATTGAACTTTCTAAATCTTAATGAAAAGATTAGGTAAGGCTTGAATTTGGGAAGGTATGCACCATTTCCATAATGATTAAGGCAGAACGCCTACATTGCATCAACTAGCTTCTAACTAGAAGCCATCATCTACGCCAACATAGCAGATTTCTTTTGACTCAAGGCATCAACAACTACAATACCCTTACCGAGGTGGTAGAGGATCTTACAGTCATATTCTTTCAGGAGGTATATCCAACGCCTCTGCCTCATGTTTAGTTTTCTCTGAGAAAATAAATATTTTAAAATTTTATGGTCAGTATAAATTTCAAATGTCTTGTTATAAAGATAGTGGCACCATATCTTCAGGGTAAAGATGATGGTAGCCAGCTTCAGGTCATGTGTAGGGTAATTACACTCATTGCGTTTTAACTATCTAGATCCATAAACGAATACCTGATCGTATTGCATCAAAATACATCCCAAACCTACGTGAGATGCATAACAGAAAACCTAAAATCGTCTAGTACCATCAAAGAGGATCAATACTGGATTAGAGTTGAGGCGATACTTCAGTTTAACAAAACTATCTTCACATTCCTCATCCCAAACAAAGGCTACACCTTTCCTAGTGAGGTGGGTAAATGGAGTTACAATCTTGGAGAACCCATTGATAAATCGCTGGTAATTGCCTGCCAAACCTAGAAAACTACGTACCTCAGCTACATTGGTTGGTTGGCTCTAATTAATTGTAGCTTCGAATTTGAAAGGATCAATAGAGACTCCTTCGCCAAAAATCACATGACCAAGAAAAGAGACTCGGTCTAGCTAAAATAAACACTTACTAAATTTTACATACAAGTGATTTCGATGGAGGGTCTCTAATGCTGAGGACAAATGGTTTGCATGTTCTTCGCAGTTCTTCGAGTACACTAGGATGTTATTAATGAACGTGATGACGTATTGATCAAGTGCATGTCGGAACACCCTGTTCATAAGATCCGTGAGAGTAGCAAGGGCATTAGTCAATCCAGAAGGCATAACCTTGAATTCAAACTGACCGTACCGACATCAAAAGGTTATTTTGGAAATATCTTCTTCCTTTACTCTCAACTGATAATACCCTGATCTAATATCAATCTTTGAAAAAATTGTAACACTTTGTAACTGATCAAAGAGATTATCAATACGGGGCAATGGGTACTTACTTTTTACCGCTATCTGGTTGAACTCTTTATAGCCGATACATAGCTAAAGAGAACCATCTTTCTTCTTTACTAACAACACCGAGGGACCCCAAAGAGAATGGCTGGAGTGAATGAACCTTTTTCGAAGAAGCTTAGAGAGCTGGTGCTCAAGTTTAGCAAGTTCGGTGTGACTCATGCGATAAACGAACTTCAAAATTAATTGAGTCCCTAAGAGTAAATCAATGAAAAATTCTATCTCCCAAGGGGGAGGTAGTCCTAGTAGCTCTCTGACGTTCGGAACGTTACAAACTACAGGGATTATAAAAACTACAGAATTAGTATCCATATTCTTGTTCACTTAAAGGTTAGAAAAATAAACAAGACCCATGCATATAAGATTTTTTTAAGTTAGTATTTTACGAGACAAACTTTCATTTCATTTTTACAGAGGGAAGGGTTACAATTTTATTTTCATATTTAATAATTGCCTTATATTTCTCTAATTAATTGATACTTAAAATAATATCAAATTCTGAAAAATCTAAAAGTATGAGGTCTACTAGCAGTTCAGCTCTTGAGGCTTTTATCTTACAATTTTTATATACATAGTGAATTTCTAAAAGTGCTCTAGAAGGAGTTTCCATTGCTAATATTTCATTCAAAAGTTTAGGCTTAATGTCTAATTTATAAGCAAAAGAACAAGAAATAAAAGAGTGGGTAGCAACTGTATCAATCAAGGCTCGGATATCAGTATCATGGATAAAAAGCATACCCTTGATAACAACAGGAGTGGTAGGGGCACCAGGCTCATTGAGATGGTAGACACGTCCTTGTGTTACAGGTCTAGCCACGTCCTTTGGTCACAAATCGCCTCTAATGAGGCCCTTCCCAATTCCCGTTTCGTGTAATTTTTCCACCGTTATGATAACCGTTTTCCTGCCTATAGGTTGACTGAAGCAAAATACCCAAACACAACGTGAGACAGGGGAGCCACCACACCGAAGAGCCCTGCCGCCGGTGAGTTTTGATTTTTCATTTTTTTCAGCCCACCGAAGCCTTTTAGCGTGTGTTCTCGCAGGAATCGTTGTAAAATCAACCGAATTCGACCAAAAACGGCCAAAAACGGTCGACTCGAGGTGGACCGCCGCCACGAGCAGCGACGCTGTCGCCGGAGCACGGCGGAGCCGCCGTGCCGGATTTTTAAAATTGGCCGGGTAGGCCTTAAAACTTATTTTTGGGTTTATTTGGGATATTTGTAGGTACCGTAAGCGCGTTTCAGTTTTCAAAAAAAAATTCAGGGAATGCAGGGACCACCTGTAGGCGTAGTAAACCATTTAGCTTTTAGGTGTCAAATCAAGGAAGGACCCCTAACCCTATTTCCTATCATAGATTTAAAGTTTGAATAAATAATAATACAGTCTTTTGTACAAATTAAATAAATGTGCATAATTAATTACGGATTGCTAATGGAGCCCGAATCGGACATTGTTCTCTATTGATTTTTGTTGATTTATTTTATAGTCTAAAAGCATGATGGTATCTAGTTTATATATTTTATGGTTTAAATGCATGTATTACTGCTTTACTTGACTACTGCTTGATTTTGGGATTTAAGATATGATTGCATTACCGGATGCTTGTTCATTTGCTTATGTGATTATGTTTAATTTAGTAACGGGGACTAAAGAAAAACAGGAAAATAGTGTGATTAAATAAACATATAAGACGACAACCTCACTAGATATCCTAGGAGATGGTGGACGGACTAGGTTCATAAGGAGCTCTACTGTGAACGTTGTCTCATACCGGACGGGGTATGGAGACTTGGTCATTTGGCGCTCATACCAGATGGGGTATGGGGATGACCCGCTTCATCCTCATACCGGACGGGGTATGGGGACGGCTCTGTAATTAAGATTGTTAAGGGAAATGGTTCACGTGTAGCAGAGACACCCCTATGGATCCCCATGGAAACTAGTAGGCTGGTAAAATAAGAAATGGTTATGATTTAGTTTATTGTTAATGAATGTGAATTTATTATGTGTTCTATGTTGCTGATCGTGCATGAAGTTATGATCTGTATGATATTATTGCTTCTATAGTTTGTTTTTATAAATTCAACAATGGTAAGTGAATGGTAAATGATTTTATGATTGATAAACGAATTTGCTAAATTTAGTACTCCATTAGTTGTTTTGATTTTCTACCAACTTTTGCTTCTGTGCTGGTGATATAATGTGATCTCCTTACTAGGCTAGTATAGCTCATCCTTTATTTAACCATTTCAAATCAAGAGGACCTGGTTTCCGAGCCCGATCTGCAAGAAGATTGCGAGTAGATGCTAGATACTTTATATTTTCCTTCACTTTTCTCATTTCTCGTGTTTCTTTCAGAGAATTCATTCTGTAATATTTGTTTAGTACTTTTAAGTTATTATGTAAGGGATGTAAAGCTTAACCTTTTATTTCGCTTCCGCACTTAAATTATTATATATTTTCTTTTGGATTTTCGGGCCCGTTGCACTATTCATGATACTTTTGCCAAGGCTTTGATCGATACATGTACTACTCACTCTTTTATTTCATGTGCATTTGCTTGTAAACTTGATATTAGGCCAAAACCTTTAGCGAAAATATTAACGGTAGAGTCTTAGATATGCTAACGTTTTTCCTAAAGGAAAAATTATAGTGATATCAATAATTCATAAATTTTAATTATATATTATAAATATACTTGAGGCCTCACTGTGAGCATTATTTTATTTTTACAGTTCGCACTTCACTGTATTCTCTTGCATTTGGAATGACAACTTTTGATGGGTTGAATTTTGCAGAGTGGTATGAAAGGGTCCAATTCTCATTGGATTTAGTGGATCTTGACTTGACTTTAATAATTAAAAAAATTCTTGAAGCTACTGATGATAGTACTTTGGAGCAAATGGAATAATTGAAAGCTTGGACAAGGTTAAACAAACTCAAACTTATGTTATGAGAATGACCATTGCCACCAACATCAAATTTCCTTCCCTTAAACTGAGATAGCTCAAAAAATTTGAAATATATGGAGGAGCATTTCAAACGCACCGATAAATCTCTTGCAGGCACGTTGATTGCTGAATTTACCATAATAAAATATGATGGTCAAAAAGGAATTCAACAATATATTTTGAACATGGCTGAAAAGGCTACAATACTTAAGGCATTGGGCATGAACATGGATGAGTCCTTTTTAGTACAATTTGTCCTTAAGTCACTTTCTTCATAATTTGCTCCATTTAAAATTCACTATAACACTAATAATGAGCAGTGAAAAATGAATGAGGTTATTAATAAGTGTATTCAGGAGGAAATGAGATTAAAACAAGATGAACATAATTTTGCTCTTATAGTTACTAATGGACCTATGAAGAATAAAGACAAATCCAAAAAAGTAAAGAACATTCCACCAAAAAAACAAAGTAGACTTGGTGAGAATAACTAGATCATTATGGGAAATTTACTCTGATTTATTACTTTTGTGGCAAGAAAGTCATGTGAAAAAGGAATGTAATAAACATAAGGCCTAGTTCGAAAAAAGAGGTATGTATATTTCTTTTTTATGTTATGAATCAAATATTATTGAGGTTCCTTCTAATACTTGGTAAATTGATTCTCGAGCCACAACTCATGTTACTAATTGAATGCAGGAATTCCTTATAACCTGAAAATCGAAAGAAAGTGAAAAGTTCCTCTATACAGGAGACTGTCGTGAAGTAGAAGTGGTAGTTGTAGGTACCTATCACTTTTTATTAGAGACTGGTAATTAGATTGACCTTTTCAACACCTTTTATGTTCTTCGATTTCTAGAAATTTAGTTTCATTATCCAAATTAGATGTTGTTAGATATTTACTTTATTTTGGTTGTGAAAAAAGAAGTTTAGTGTTTAATTAAATGACAATTAGTTCTGGTAGTTTATATGATGGTTTATATAAAATTTGGTTGAATCTTGAATTTACACAAGCTTTAGTTACCATATATTTAAATATTGGTTCAAAATGTGGCTTAGTTAATAAAAATTCTTCATTCTTGTGGCATAAAAGGTTATGGCATATCTTTAGGGAAAGAATTGAGAGATTAGTGAATGATGGAATTTTATAAAATCTTGACTTCACTGATTTCCAAGTATGTATAGGTTGCATAAAAAGAAAATAAACTAAACATACAAAGAAATGTGCCACATAAGTAATGAGCTTCTTGAGATAATTCATTAGATACTTGTGGACCACTATCCATTCCTTATTTTATTGGACAGAGATATTTTATCACTTTTATAGATGATCTATCTCAATATGGTTATGTATATATAATGCATAATAAGTCTCAAGTCATTGACATCTTTGAGGTGTACATCACAGATGTTGAGAGACAATTAGATAGAAAGGTTAAGATTATGAAATCTGATCGAGGTGGTAAATTTTATGGTAGATATGATGAGTCAGGACAAAATCTTAGTCCATTTGCCAAATTCCTAAAAAAACATGGCTTTCATGCTCAATACACAATGCCAAGTACACCACAACAGAATGATGATGTTGATAGGTGTAATCATACTTTAATGAAAATGGTTAGGAGTATGATGAGTTACTCTTCTGTAACTATTTTTTTATGGGGTGAAGCCTTAAAGACCACATTGTATATCTTGAATAGAGTTGCTAGTATGGCAATATCTGCAACACCTTTCAAGTTGTAGACTGGTAAGAAACTAAGTTTAAGACAATTACATATATGGGGTTTTCCAGCAAAGACAAGAATCTTCAATCCTCATGAGAAAAAGCTAAATTCAAGGACAATATCTGGATATTTTTTTGGTTATCTAGATAATTCTAAAGGGTATAGATTTTACTGCCCTAACCATGGTAAAAGAATAATTGAAATCGGTAATGCCAGATTCTTAAAGAATGGCGAAATTAGTGGGAGTGAAGAACTAAGAAAAATATACCTTGAGGAAATAAGAGTGGATATCCCACCACTATTTTTGCCTCAAGAAACAATTGTTGCTCATCTTTCTCAACAAGTTACAGAAAATGAACTACATAATGGAAATGGTTCATTACCACAAGAAGATGTTGTCATTAAAAATGTTATAAACAATCTCAATCAATGTCTTTGAGAAGATCTCAAATGGAAAGGAAATCTATTATATCAAATGATTATGTGGCATACCTATAAGAATCTGATTTTGATATTAAGATAAGAATAGATTCGGTTATGTTTTTATAATCTATGAGAAGTGATGATTCTAATAAATGGATATAAGCTATGAAAGAAGAATTGAAGTCCATGGACCATAATGATATCTGGGATCTTATTGAACTGCCTAATAATTTAAAAGTGTCGGTTGTGAATGGGTCTTCAAGATCAAATGCGATGCTAAAGGCAATATCGAACGATTTAAAGCCAAACTAGTGATCAAAGATTTTACTCAAAAGAAAGGTATAGATTATAGAGATACCTTCCCTCCAATTTCTAAAAAAAACTCCCTTAGAATCATTATGCCACTTACAGTACATTTTGATGTAGAGTTACATCAAATGGATGCGAAAATACTTTCTTGAATAGGAATTTGGATGAAGATATCTATATAAAACAACCTAAAGGATTCGTAAAGAAAGAAAAAGAACACCTGGTTTGCAAATTAAGGAAATCAATTTATGGTATTAAACAAGCTTTCAGACAATGGTATATAAAGTTTAATGATACCATTACATCTTTCAGATTTAAGGAAAACGCTGTTGATCAGTGCATATATGTGAAAATTAGTGGGAACAAGTTTTTCTAATGCTTTATATGGATGACATTTTGCTAGCTAGTAGTGATCTTGGTTTATTATATAAAATCAAGAAATATCTCTCTAAAAATTTTCAAATGGTTGATATGGGTGAGATAACCTATGTTATTGGAATAGAAATCTTCAGAGATAGATCTTGAGGATTGTTTCTTAGAAAGGATATATTAATTAAATTTTAGAGAGATTCAATATGCAGTTATGTTCAGCTAGTATTACACCAGGGTGATAAATTAAGTAAAAGTCAATGCCCAAGAAATGACTTAGAAAGGGAACGGATGAAGAACATTCCTTATGTATCTGCTGCGGGAAGTTTGATGTATACTCAAACTTATATTAAACCATATATCAGTTACGTTGTTGGTATGTTGGGAAGATATCAAAGTGATCTAGGAATTGAACACTTGAAAACTGCAAAGAACGTTATGAGATATCTTCAAGGGATAAAAGATTATATACTCATATATAAAAGATCAGAACAATTAGAGGTGATTGGATACTCAGACTCATGTTATGGTGGTCACCATGATAGCTTAAACTCTACTTCAGGTTTTGTTTTTATGTTAGCAAATGGGGCAATTTCGTGGAAGAGTGTAAAGTAATCCATTACTACCTTATCCAAAATGAAGGCTGAGTTTATAACATGTATTGAAGCCTGAAGTCATGCTTTGTGGTTGCGAATTTTCATCTCAGGGCTTGGTATTATTGACTCTATTGCTAAGTCGCTAAGAATAATTTTTGATAATATCGCAACTGTTTTCTTCTCTAAGAATGACAAATATTCTAGTAGATCCAAACACATGGATTTAAAGTTTTAGTCGTTAGAGAAATAGTCCAGAAATAACAAGTATCGATTGAAAATATTAGTACACACCTATGATTATTGATCCATTGACTAAATGACTACCTCCAAAGACATATGCAGAAAATGTTGAAGGTTAGGTCTTTTGAGTAATTCATAGTATGACGATAGATGTTTTAGTGGTTGAATAATTGACATTTTGTGCAGTCAAAAGTTTGTTTCTATTATTTTTTGTTTTTAATTATGGGTGCATAATTTAGTATTTAATCAACAAGGAATGTCTTGAGAAGACAAATTATAGAGACTGGTAAAAGTTATTGATGTGTGGTGTATTGAAGTAAATGTGACATTGAAGTCAAGTGACCACTATGTTTCACATTTATAATCTAAATTATTTCAGTATTATAGTATAGTAATATTGGGATTGTTAGCTTATTTTATCGTAATCACATATCAAATTCATTTTACTAGTAAATATGTTTTAGTATAAAATATATATATCATAGTTTTTTTAATCAATTTTGTGGGTCAAGTAGGAGAATGTTAATTTCAGTAATTAAGTGGATGACCTACTAACCTAGTATTTTAGTTTTTTTTATCCACTTATAATGATTGAAGCCAACTTAAAGACACCTAAATTAATAGATAACCATTGTAAAAGAAAAGGTACATTGATGGAGTGGGTAACCATAAAATAAATTATAAGATTATTGTACTTTATGGTTATTAAACTAAAATAATAAAAATAGTTATCAACACATTCAATTACTTTGAATGTACTTTGGCCTTTCCTCTCATCTATAAAAGGAGCACAAATTCTCCTTTTAAGGTATCTTTCAGCAACTAAAGTTTCAGAGCTATTGTGCATAATTGTGAGAGAGAAGAAGTATGTTAGAGAATTAAGACTTTTATCAAGAGGTCTCACCATCACACTATAGCTACATCGTCTTCGAATGGCATATAGTTATACATTTTTGGTACTTTTTTTTTAATATGTATTGAATTCAATAGAAAATGACTTCCGTATCAAATTTACTTACAGAAAAATCCTCCAGGAGGAATCGAGTAAAATACAAGGATTATTTAGTATGTGGGAAGTTGGCCATGCTTATAAAATAGTGCTCGACAAGAACTCTTCAATTAAGAAGAGTTTTCAACTTGTAGATGAGCTGAAATATGGCCATGCTTAGTAGGATGAGGACTATTGATTCCTTATGAGATTTATTTGAAGTTGAAATCTAATCATGACTAAAGGAGTTTTCGAGTTGTAGATGAGTTGAAATCTAGCCATACTTAGTAAGATGAGGACTCTTGATTCTTTATGAGATTTATTTAAAGTTGAAATCCAATCATGAAGAGAGGAGTGTTCAGCAAAGATTTTAAAATAGTGATTAACCAAGTGTCCAAGTCTTTAGGGACTCTTTAGCTTAGAGAAGAATGATGGCCGATTATCCAAGATTTTGTGGACTTATAGAAGATTTAATTTGTAGAAATTTTGATTAGCCAATTGTTCAAGATTTATATGACTATTGGAAGATTAGCGTGTGAAAGATTTGGGATCTTTAGTGCATTGATTTATAGAAGCGTTAGGACTCTTGTAGACAAGTTGGTCGAATGTCCATGACTTATAGGACTCTTAAGCTGAGTTTATATGAATTTTAGGAGAGTTAGTAACCGCCTCTCTTAAAGGCTTGTTCAGCCTCTATCTTTCATTGGTTAACAAATCTGGCCCAATCCTTTATTCCTTATTAATCCATTCTTGAAGATAAGATTGAGAGACTTGCTTGAATTTCTTGGCCCATGATCTTGTAGGTGGTCCACTTGGCATAATGATATTCCATCCATATAGCCAAAATGCATCTTCTGTTGGGTCCATCTTATGCCCTTCTCCATGTGGATCGACTTCCTTATGAGTTATGCCTTGACAGTCTTTCTTAAGAGTTGTGTCTTGATCTTGCCTCATATGGCCGCATTTAACTAAGCTCATATGTGATGCAGAATCCAAGATCAACACATATAATCCAAAACTCCACATATAAGTTCAACATGTAGAAACTTAAATCCCAACCCTTTCCACTTAACCCACAATCAACTTTTGAAGGTTAACTAAGGTAATAAGGAATTAAGAAAATAAAATTGTAAAGACAGCACAAGATTATCTCAATAAGTAGATTCAATTTCTAACTCAATGAGACAATTGAAAAACCTCCCCAAAGAGCACTCATAATAGCGTAAGCTAAAGCAAAACAGTACTTGAGTTTAATTAATTTGAAACTGATTATTAACAAACTATAGGTGAGGCCTTTATATAGACATTCACTAGAATTATTTTACTTAAATTCCAAAAAGCAAATTCCTAATGTAATTCTAAATACAACTCAATCTAGGAAACTAATAAAATAATAATTAAAATTGCATAAATTAAGTAGAACTAAAAGTCTTTTCTCTTGAAGAAAAATAAGCGTTATGGTTAAACTTGAGTAGTCTTCTTCCACTTGGCTTGGACTTTTAATTTTAAATTAATTTTTATTATGGAGTTTGATTTGAAGATGCTTGAAAAGTATCCTATTTGAAATATAAGCTTAACATTACCCAAGAAAAAATCATAGAGGATGAGTACGCCAAGGGCGGAGATTGTGTTGGCTTAATCCCTCTTTGACTCTAGCTTTGATAATTAATTATTTTATTGAAGAATGATTCCCTTTTGAAGTCTTGATTCCTACACCAAATGGAATTATTGCTAATCGCACTTCATAGTCCTGAAAGGACTCTCATAGCCGAAGTTAAGTGAGAAAAGAACTACGAGAGAAAATCTATCATGGGAAAGAGTTTCTCATGCAGGCAGGACTTTTTTCCCCCTCTAACTCTCAGCCAAGTGTGTGACTAAGATGTTCACACACAGTCGCACGTGTGATGCATATCACGGTCTCTTAAGGTCGAGTGGGCCAAGACTTGTTTCTTTACAGGCCTCCAATTCTCTTTCTTTATTAATCCATTCTTATACAAATAATTGGAAGGCTTTTTGGACCTTTTTAGACCTTGATTTTCTAATTGGCCCATTAGGCATCATAATCCTCTTACCAAAGTGTCCAAATCCATCATCTTGAAAGTCCAAGTGTTAAAGTTTTCCATGGACTTCATATATGTGTGCGTTTAGGTCCAAGTCAAGGCCTCCCTCTTTGTCGCAGAATTCCTCAAGCTCACAGGAATCCTCTTTATCGTTAGAGTCCTCAAGCCCGCAGGAATCCTTCTCACCATGGGACTCTTCAATCCTCCAGGAATCCTCTATGTTGTGGGATTCCTCTTTCTCAGGGGATTATTTCACATCACAGGAATCGTCATCATTTATAATGTAATATAGTATGTAGAAATTATGGTCTTATGACCTAGTAGTAATTGTAATCAAGAAGTACTTGTCATTAAATAAGAGTCGTACCTTAAAGTAGTTTTTTCTATTGGGATTCTTTTTGAATTTACCTATAACTAGGCCCTCTTGTAGGTGTTATATTCATTAAAGTTTTAATTATCAATAATGCTTCATAGTCAATGACTAAGTGTGTTACTTGTGAGATTTCTTTAAATTTCTTGTTGCATTGAGAATTGATTTCAATTTATCACAATATTCTTGTGGCATTTTAATCAATTCATTTATCTTTCAACCAAATTATCTTAGTTCAAGTTATCTTGTGAGTTGGAATTACAAGTTAATCTTGTGTTATGCATCAACTTTGCCTCTAATTCATTTCTCTTTCAATAAATGGCTCAAGAAATCAAGCTACTTGCTTAATGTACGACCTCTACAACTTTTTACTCTATTACGAGTCCAATGGTTATTCTTCCGGCAAGTAGTGCTCATGAGCAATCTCACTAAAAGTCATGCAAACACAACCTCTCTCTATTGTGATGATAGGTGGCTCCTCTATGGAAGAAAGACTTCCTAAAATGGAATGAATGATACTGATACATTTTCAAGTTATTAAGGATAACAGTAGGGAGATCTTTGTCCTCAATATCAAGTTAGGGTTTATGGTCAAAAATATCTTAGGCCTCTTCTTCACTTAGTAGGCCATTAATTTTCTTTTCAGCCTCTATTTCACTCAGCGGGTCATTCTTTTTTTTTTTTTGCCATCTTTTCTCTTTTTCTTTGCTTATAAACTCATCGTAGGACTTTTTAATTTTAAGCTAGTCTTCGTACCCTTCCTTTTGGGATAAGAGTGTAAGCACATGATTCATGCTAGCTATTTGCAAGGAATATTGATTCTTGCTATCATCATAGTTGACCTTCCTATCGCCTTGCCAAGATCTCCCAAGTAAGATGTGACTCACATGTATTGGAACAACATCATAGCATATCTCATCCTCTTATTTACCTATGGAAAAAGGAATCTTGACTTGCTTCTTGACCTTAATCTCTTCGCAATCATTCAACCATTATAACTTATAGGGACTAAGGTGTTTGCTGTAAATTAATCTCAATATGTCCATAAGTAATATATTGACAACATTAATACAACTAGCTCCACCTACAATCATGCTATATACCTTATCATTCATTAGGCATCTAATATGGAAAATGTTTTCCCATTGATCCCTATCCTCGGGCGTAACTTATATGTTTAGGGCTTATTGAATGATAAAGACATCTCCTGCGACCATGGGAGTTATCCGTTCTTCACCATTTTTCAGTGGTGGCATGTTATCTTGGTCACTATCACCGTTATTGTCATCGATTACCTCTCCATTATTACCTCTCCATTTCCTGCATCAACATAGCGCTTTGATTGGGACATTGGGAGGCAATATGGCCAATTCTAAAACACTTGAAGCATTTAATAGTACTTTACCTCTGATTAGGAAAAGATGTTTTAGAATTACCTTTTTGATTAGTGTAAAGAGGTTTGTATTTCGTCTCTTAAGGTCGTTTACCCTCATCTCTCTTCAACCATCTAGAATTAAATTAAGGGGTGGAGCTAGCAGCTCCTCTAATCAACCCCTTGGACTTCAATTATTATTCTATCTTGGTGGCCATGTGAACCATATCTTCCAGGTCGATGTAGTGTTGTGATTCGACAACATTGGGAATTTTTTTATTTAGGCCACCTAAGAATTGAACCATGATGGCTTTAGGATTCTCATGGACTTTTTGCCATATCATAGTTACCTCCATCTCTTTGTGGATTTTTCTAGTGACTTGGATCCTTGAGTCAAGTGTTGGAGCTTCTGGTTTATATCCCTGTCAAAGTAAGAGGGCACAAACCTTTTTATTTGTATGGATCTCATCTCTCTCTATATGGAAACGAGCTCATCTCTATCACGTCTCTTGAGAGCAGTCAACTGATCCCACCAAACTAAGGCATAGATAGTGAATTCAAAGGCTGTTAACTTAATCATCCCGTACCTTTGCACTTCAGGTGGTATTAAGAGTTCATCTTATTCGAGCCTTTGGCCATTAAATTTCTATGGTGCAACATTATTTCATTTTATTTTATTTTGAATTTTTGTCGCTTTTCTTTAATTTATCGAAAATTTTATTATCTTGTTTTATATTAATTAAATTTATTTTATTTTATTTTATAAGGTTTTCAAAATAAAAAGAGAAATGAAAAAGAATTTTGAAGAGGAAAGCCGTAAGAAAAACCTAGTCCGCGCGGGTCTACCTGCATACCCACACAAAAATGCCTGCGCGGCGTGCGCCCACGTGGATGCGCACCAGGCTGACTACGCCCATGCCCCATCAGTTGGGCTCCCGTAACGCGCCCTGCCTACGTGCGAATCCTGCACGCGTAGCTCAATGCTTGCAGATCCCATGAGTAGAGTATCGCATTAGGCGCGCAGCTCTGCATGCACGCTTGTGAGACGCGACAGGCGCAGGACAGCTTGCGCTCGCGAGGGCCTCACCCTATACACATGTTAGTGCGTTATCTGGTCGGTTAGACTAGCTGCACGCATGCCCCAAGCCTAGCCTATTGCGTGCGGCAGACTTGGGCAGTGAGTGGTGCTTCGAGCTCCGTGCCACAACCGCCACTACTATAATCGTCGTACTGTCGCCACCATTGGAGTCGTGCCTCACCTGATCAATTGATACTGATGATGTCATCATTTTCTCTCTCCTTACAAATTTGTGACACTTGTCGCAAATCTAACAGTTCTCTTCCTTTATAAATAGAGACCTTCTCCACCACTCTTCTTTACCCATTTTCACCGTCAAAGACTGAAATTTTAGAGAGAGAAAGTTAGAGAGAAAGGAAGAAAATTTGAAGAGAAAGGGAATTAGCTTACAAAGAGTCGTTGGTATCGGTAAGGGATTCAGTATTTTCTTGCACATTCTAAAATACATTATTTTTAGAAAACATAAAGAAATTAATATTGATTTTATTGCATGATTATGGCATGATTTTAAAGAAATGGATATAAATTTTATTGCATGATTGTGGCACGACTTTGAGAGTGTGATGAGTTATTTATTATAACGATTGTTTTAATTTTACATGCATCGTGTAGAGGCTTAGTTTGTTATTTCATGAATGAAGTTGAAATGCAATTGATATGAGAAGAGATTACATGAAATTGTTGACATGGAATGAAAAACAAGAATGGATACATGAAACACGAATTAATCCATTAGACTATTTTATCTATTTCTATTGTCCCCACCTTATCTAGAAAGACGTGAGAAGACTACTCTCTGTGGATGATAGCGTGAAAGCGTATAGGAGATCCTAAGAGCACTATGGTGAAGTACCGTCACGGTCATAGTCTTTAGGACCATAGTGATTGGCACGGGCATCGTCATAGATCGTGCTATGGTGTGGCGAACTGCAAATCAACTATGGTGTGGCAAGCCACAAATCAGTTATAGTGTAGCGAGGTGCAAATCTGCTGTGGTTGAACTTAAGGCTTAAGCATCTAGATACGCAATAGGTGTTGTTATGATGCAAAAGGAAGAGTTATTTCTTACTATTATGAATTATTTCAAGGGTATGAAAAGAACTACCCAACTTATGATAAAGAGTTGTTTGCCCTACATCAAGCTGTAAAACATTGGCATGTGTATCTTTTGGGTAAAGAAATAGTAGTTTATACTGATCATCGACCCCTTCAATACCTTTAAACATAGTCTAAATTATAACAAGCCTGTCACATGAAATGGATGACCTACCTTCAACAATTTAAAGTAGTCATCAAATAGAAAAAGGGAGTTCAGAATGAATTGGTTGATAGGCTATCTCGGCTACTGATAACAACACTTTCCTTGTCTACTATGATGGAGATTCTGCTAAGCGTATATGAAGAATATCTTAACATGTAAGACCATGATCCAGATTTTTATGATATAATAACTGTGGTGAAAATGGAGAAACCATCAGAGTTTACATTGAAAGAGGGATTACTCTATAAAGGATCACAACTATGTGTTCCAAGAAAAGTAAATCGTATACAGTGGATGTGAGAAGCTTATACTTTAAAGGTAGCAGGATATTTTGGAGTAAACAAGATTGTATAAAATCTTCAACACTATGTCTACTGGCCCTAGATGCAATAAGATGTAGCATGTTTTATCAAAACGTGTGTGCAATGTAGCACTTCAAAGCCATCAAATAGAAAAATTGGGCTTTACACACCATTGTCAGTTCTAAGTAGACCATGGAAAAACATCTTAATGGATTTCATGGGAGGTCTACCAACTACTAAATGAGGATATGACCACCTACATGTAATAGTAGATAGATTTTCTAAGATGATAAGGCTTATACCATGCAAGAAAACCATCATGGGAGAAGAAACAATGAGACTTTTCTTCATAAATGTTTGGACACATTTTGGGTTACCAAGTTTTATTGTTTCATGTTGTGATAATCGTTTTCCTGAAAGCTTTTGGAGGTCATTATGGTCTATGATGGATACAAAGTTGAATAAAAGTTGTCAACCGGACAATTGTACATCTTCTGCCGGGGTACAATACTCGACACCCTAAGAGTTGGGATGAGAGTTTACGATATCTGCAATTTGCCTTAACAGGGCTATTCATAGCTCTACTAATAAGTCACCATTTCAAGTTTGTCTTAAGTACTTACAACAAAGTCCATTTGACATTGAGTTTACACTTGAGTCATCATCAAAGGAACTACAATATAAGAATGGTCCCGATAAGGCTCAAAAGTTCTTAGATTGCATTTTATAGGTCCATGTTGAAGTAAAAAAGCAGTTGCCGAAAGCTCAACAAAAATATAAAGCTAGACATGATCGACATAGAGTAAAAGGCGAATTCTAAATGGGAGATTTAGGATGGCTACACTTGGGAAAAGAGAGGTTAAAAGAAGAAAACAACAAGTTGAAGCCTATTCGTTATGGTCCTTTTAAGATCCTTAAAAAGATTGGTGATAACACATGTCAACTAGAGCTACCTAGCTATATGGAAATATACTATGTGGTCAATGTTGAAAATCTAAAACCTTTTGAACCATCAATGTTAGATGATGAACCTGGAAAAGTTATACCTTCAATGGAGGATTTGTATACTAACAACGAGACCTGATTAGTGGAAGATAATATATTTGAAAGAAAAGCCACAAAAACCTGTAGGAGAAAAAGAGAAGCATTTTGTATTGGAAAGAAAGGACAAAAACCTAGTGCATCAAAGTGGTTCACTAGAAAAATGGGAGAATCTACGTCTCCCAGTCTCAAATTTGAAGATCCAACAAGAGCTAGATTCCTCTAAAAGAAAGGGGAGTAATGATCAAGGATGATCTTTTAAATTTATTTTTTTATAATTTTTATTTTTATCATTTTTTATTTTTATTTAATATTAAAAATATATTAATAGTTTTAATTATTTTAATTAATTTACTAAAAAATGAGAGGATATTAAACACAAAAGATGCAAAACAAACAAAATCATAATTATCATATTTAATAATTTTTTTATGTAAAAATACTCCTTAAGACGTTAAAAGAAATATTAAATTTCTTACCGAAACCTTGATATTTTCTCCTTCACCATTCTCTTTTTCTTTCTCTCCTCTCTCTAGAACACTCTTTCTCTTACTTTCTCTCTAATTCTTGAAAATGAAAGAATGGAAGTGTGGAGAAGAACAGGAAGGGAAGGCCTATTTATAGAAATTAAGAACCTTTAAATTCGTGCCAAGAGGTAAAATCCAGTGAGGAGAGAGAGGAAAAAGATGCTCGGCACGAAAACAAGGGAGGAAAGTCTCCTCTTCCAATGGCAGCAGCGCACCACCTAATGCACGGCGGCTCTTGCCTGAGGCAGCAATGACCTTCCTAGCAGGCTGTAGGCTAGTATGCAAGCACACAGGCCTCCTACCATACATGCAACCCTACTGCGCACAGGCCCTTGGCGCATAAGGGCCTATCAATGCACAAGGTGACGCGTGAACGACCCGCCTGCGCACGATAGGATGCGCGCAGGTCTGACTCTATGCCGCGCAAACGGATGGGACATGCATGTTGTGCGCACGTCCCATCCCCGATTTACGCGCATGTGCACACGCACAGTGCACAAGCATCTCCTGCGGGCAGCTTCCCTTCCTTGCAGGATTTTTCCCATTTCGTTATTTTTCTAAAATTTTGTTTTCTTTGTGTACAAAAATAAAACAAATAAAATTAATGCAATTAAGTTAAAATTATGTAGAAATAATTAAAATTGAATAAAATTAAATAAAATCAAAATAATTAAAAATTAACAAAATTTACGAATTATGATAAATAATGTACGGAGTAAAGTAAATGAGTTCAATGCGGCCTAAAGGCCCAAATAAATAGGATTTTCTAAATTAATTAAGCATAGCGATGGGGGGTGTTATATCCCCTCCCCCCTCCCCCACCTTAGAAAAAGTTGGTCCCCAAATTTGTCTCGAACAGGTGCAGATACTTCTCCCTCATCTTGCTTTCTAATTCTCATGTTGCTTGTTCCGAGGTATGATGTTTTCATTGCACCTTCACCATGAGAATTATCTTGTTGCACAAGACCTTTTCGGTCTACCCAATAATCTCCACGGGAATCTCGTAGTAAGTCATGTCGGCTTGTACCTGTACCTCATCATGAAGAATAATATGAGAAGGGTCAGGGTGGTACCTCTTTAGCACTGAGACGTGAAAGACATCATGTAGACCCATAAATTCTTGGGATAGAGTGAGGCGGTATGCCATGGGCCTAATGCGCTCAATGATCTTAAAAGGTCCCACGTAACGAGGGCTTAACTTCCCTCTTTTCCTGAACCATATCTTTCCCTTGTAGGGGAATACCTTGAAAAAAACCTGGTCTCCTATGGTAAATTCTAAGGGTCACCTATGATTGTCCGTATAACTCTTCTAACGGTTTAGGGCAGTAGTCAAGTTCTTGCAGATGATTGTGACCTTCTCAGTGGTCTCCTGAATGAAGTCTGGTCCCAAATGGCACTGGTTTTCGACTTCACTCTAAAAAGTGGAAGAACGACAAGGTCTACCATACGATGCTTCATACAAAGTCATGCAGATGTTGGAATGATAAATGTTATTATGAGTAAATTCACACATGAGAAAATACTCATATTAGTTATCGTCAAAGTCAAGGATGCTAGTACGTAACATGTCTTTTGATATCTAGATCATACGTTCCAACTGACCATCTGTTTAGGGATGATAAGCGGTGCTAAAATACAATCCAGACCCCAAAGCTTCCTGGAAGTTGTCCCAAAAGTGGGAGATAAATTGAGGATCGCAGTCGGACACAATGGATGAGGGAACACCATGAAGTCAAATAATCTCATCAACATATAGGCGGGCTAATTTGCTGGTGGAGTAGTGGTTTTGATGGGTAGAAAATGGGCGGTCTTGGTCAGTCTGTCAATAATGATCCAAATAGCATTTCGACCAGAACAGGTCCTGGGCAATTTTGTGAAAAAATCCATAGCTACATATTCTCATTTCCATTCAAGAATTAGAAGACCTTGTAATAAACCACCAGATCTCTGATGTTCTGCTTTAATCCTCTTACAAGTAAGGCATCGAGAGACGTAGTCAACTATATCCTTCTTCATTCTCAGCCACCAGTATTGACGCTTCAACTCCCGGTATATCTTAGTACTCCTGGGATGGATGAATAGCTTGGATGCATGGGCAGTCTTGAGAACATCCACCCTTACAACAATGGGAACTCAAATTCGGTTCTGAAATCTGAACAGATCTAAATTCCTAAAATAAGGAGATTTGTTAGAAGTGAACTTACCTAAATTCTTGGTGAGTTCTGGGTCCAAGGACTGAGCTTCCCAAATTTTCATAAAGAGATCCGATAGGGCTTGGATCTGAAAAAGATAGGTACTTTTAGCCTAGTAGCTAAGGCAGAGAGACTACATGGTATCCATCAATTTCCAACTGGAGGCCATGGTTTAAGCAAACACTGCAAACTCTTTTTGACTTATTGCATCAGCGACTATATTTCTTCTATCGAGTTGATAAATTATCTTGTAGTCATAGTCCTTTAAAAGATCCATTCAGCGTCTCTATCTCATATTTAACTCCTTTTATGAGAAAATATACTTCAAACTCTTGTCATCAGTGTAAATCTCAAAAGTCTGACCAAATAGGTAATGACGTCATATCTTCAGGGCCAAGATAATGGTTGTCAAATCTAGGTCGTGGGTAGGGTAGTTCCATTCATGAGGTTTTAACTGTCAGGAACCATAAGCAATTACTCTACTATACTACATCAAAACATACCCCAAACAAATATGAGATGCACTGTAGTAGAACTGAAATTATTCAATATTATTAGGGAGGATCAACACAGGGGCAAAGGTAAGATGGTGCTTCAATTCCACAAAGCTTCCACTACATTTGTAATTTCAGATAAATGGTACGTGCTTCCAGCTTAGTAAAGTCAATAGAGCGGCAATCTTAGCAAATTCATCAATGAACTACCGATAGTAACCTGTCAAGCCAAGGAAACTACGTACCTCGACCACATTGGTGGGCGGATTCCAGTTGACTACTATTTCAACCTTTAACGGATCCACAGAAACTCCTTCACTCGAAATTACATGACCAAGAAAGAAAACTCGATCTAACCAGAAGGAGTACTTGCTCAGTTTAGCATACAATTGGTTCCGATGAAGAGTTTCCAACACTTTAGTCAAGTGCACTACATGTTCCTCCAGGCTCTTTAAATACACTAGGATGTTATCAATAAAAATGATGAAATACTAATCTAGTGCGTGCTGAAAAACTCTATTCATGAGGTCCACGAAGGCTATAGGGGCATTGGTTAACCCGAACGGCATTACCCTGAACTTGTACAAACTATGTCTGCTCTAGAAGGCGGTCTTTGGAATATCTTCTTCCTTGACTCTCAACTGGTGGTATCCCGTCTGAGGTCAATCTTAGAGAAGATCGCGACTCCTTGCAATTGATTAAAGAGGTCATCAATTCGAGGTAAGGGGTGCTTACTTTTAATTGTCACTCAGTTGAGTTCCCCCTAATCCACACAGAGTATGAGGAAACCATCCTTCTTCTACACGAACAACACTAGAGCGCCCTAAGGAGAATGGCTAGGGCGGATAAACTTCTGAGTAATAAGTTCAAAAAGCTAATTTTCTAACTCTGTTAATTCAGCACGACTCATACGATAGGTAGGCTTCGAGATTGGCTGGGTTCTAAGCAACAATTCAATTAAGAGCTCCACTTATCGCAGGGGAGGCAGACTAAGAAGTTTGATGGAAAAGACATCCAAAAAGTTGTAAACAATTGGTATGGAACACATAGAAGGATCTTTACACATATTCATGTTTATTCAATTGTTGGGAAAAATAATATCAATAAATTTTATTCTTTTTTCGAGGACTGTAAAGTTATAATTTTATTTTCACAATTGATTGTTTCTCTATAATTTTCTAACCTGTCTATTCCTAATATCACATCAAATCTTGAGAAATCTAACAGTATTAGATTCACAAATACTTCTATTCCTGAACCTTTTATCTTACGATCTTTATATACATAGTGAGCTTCTAATAATCCCCTATAAGGAGTTTCTATTGTCAATGTTTTTGCTAAAGGTTACGGCCTAAAATTAAGATTATAAACAAATGCACATAAAATAAAGGAGTGAGTAGCACTTATATCGATCAAAGCCTTGGCAAAAGTGTCATGAATAGAAAACATACCCTAGCTAAGAACAAGAGTGGGGGGAGCACTAGGTTCATCTAAGTGATACATGCAATCCTGAGCTATGGGTATGGCTACATCTTTTGGTTACTGGGGGCAGTCTTTTATGAGATGTTAGGTGCTTCTGCACTGATAGCAGGCGTTATTGATACGCTTACAGGGTAGGTCACTGTGCGAGTGACCACAATGCTTACAGAGTTGGTTAGGTTGGGCAGGTTGAACTGTAGTTGGAGGCAAGGCACGGGGAAGGGAAACTCTAGTTCATTTATTGGGGTGGCTACTTACTGGATCAGACAATCTCCTCCTAAACTGTTAGGGTTATTGTTGGTACAGACTCGGATAATGCATTGGTGCTTGGCTGAGGTGAGGTCTTCAGTCAACTGGGCATATTCTAGCACCTTTGCATACGAGATAGGTCTCAGCATCGCGACCCGGTCATAGATGTGGGCAGGAAGGCCCTTTAGAAACTTCTTAGATTTTTAGCTTTCGAGGGTGACCGGGGCAAACCTAAATAGTTGGACAAAACGGGCTACATACTAGGCAACTATCAGATTTCCTTGGTGGAGGTCCTAAAATTCATCCTCCTTCTTCTCTCAAACATAAGTAAGAAAAACGTTATAAAATAATGCATCCATGAAAACTTCCCAAGTGGTAGGGGTAGGTAGGACTTCCTTCTTAAGTTGCCACTAGTGTTCTGTTTCACCGTTTAGCATAAAAGCTGCTAGGGAAACTTTCTGTTCCTCAGTTAAGTCTAGGACAGATAAAAACTTCTCTATCTATAGGATCCAGGCTTCGACTACTAAGGGGTCAGGGCCACTTCAAAATGTGGTGGGTTAAGCTTCCTAAACTCTGCTATGTTGTGGGAAATGGACCTCTCGACTGTTCGGTATTCAGGAGTAGGAGGTGGACAAGGGTTGACTTCATTTTGTCCTACGATTATAGTCAATCCTTGGATGGCTCGGAAGAGTTTGAAAAATTCAACCCCTGGTCGAGTGATACGGGGCTTCAGATTGTTCAGTACGCTCTACGAATGGCCTTCCTCACATCATTCCTACAAAAGAAAGGAAGACACGAGTTGGTGGTCTAATTTTTTGATAAGAGGATTTATTCTTCCTAAGTACTTTTAAGAGTCTTTCTATCTAAGTCTCAGTGTAAGGGATTTGATCCGCCTAATTCTGCTATGATATCATATGTGACATCCTAAATACTAATTAAGGCAAATGGGTGTCAGATACTGAAACAAAATAATAATTGCATGATAAAATTTTATGCAGTTGAACAAATTCATACAAATTCCTTACAAATATATATGAGTTCCAGTTACACACATATAACTGAGCCAGAAGTGGCTATAAAATACAAAGTCAAATAAGGCCACTTTTTTCACTGTGCTATTGGACTTATCAGAGTGTGGAAACATTCATGCATTCAAATTTTGTCGGGATCTTCATAGACTTCAATGGGTAGGTCAGCTGGTGGTTCCTCATTCTCTTCCTCATTATGAAGGCATGAAAAGAGTGAGTTCTGTATGCTCAGTAAAGAAAACAGTATTTAAATAACATCGTAGGGTTTTAAATGTAAATTATTCTAACATATATACTTACCGTTTGGCTACTTTGCAGACCTATCTTACATTATGAAAATAATTTATTTATTAAAAAAACAGCACGTTAATATAATCAAAACAAACACACATCATACCAGATGATAAAAAAAATTAAATAAATCATGAAATACTTAGATTTTTGTGTCATGCTTCGCGAAGTCATTATAACTTCCATATCTGAAGATAGACACAGATTTCCAACTATCCATGTGGAATGACTAAATCATATACAAATAATGACAATTTGCTCATGCACAATTTTGGCTGACCAAACCATAGTACAATCTATGACCAAGACTGTACCAACCGTAGTGGTCTTATCAGATATCTATAGTTACGACAGTATTTACCCAAAAGTGACCCCTAATAGACATTCGTGTCACTAGTCTCGTCAGAGGATACACCACATCCACAGGGAGCGGTCCTCTTATGTCTTTTCAGACCATATGGGGAAAGGAGAAATAAATACCCTTGATGGGTTTAGGGGAACAGATATCTCTCAGAGATAAAAATCCTAATGAGACACTTGATGTATTATGCATGTCAATACAGATACATACTTCGGACCATTCATGCTTCATTCTACTTTTTTCTTTTTTTTTTCTTTTATCTTTTTAGTTAATAATAACGATTTCATATTATTTTTATTACATGCAAATCATCAGTGTCTATAAATCACATAGCATGCTTAAAAACAAGAACAATTCAACTTATTAGACCTACAAATACAAAAGCATGTAAAACAAGTAAAATCACAATTATCATATTTAATAATTTTTTTATCTAAAAATACTCTTTAAGACATATAAAGAAATACTAAATTTCTTACCGAAACCTCGATATTTTCTCCTTCATTGTTCTCCTTTCCTTTCTCTCCCTCTCTCTCTAGATCACTCTCTCTTTCTTTCTCTCTAATTCTTGAAAATGGAATAATGAAAGTGTGGGAAAGAATGGGAAGGGAATGTCTATTTATAGAAATTAAGAACCTTCGAATTAGTGCCAAGTGGCAAAATCCGGTGAAGAGAGAGAAAAAAGTTGCTTAGCATAAAAAATGAGGGAGAAAAGTCTTCTCTGCCGATGACAGCAACATGCCGCTCGAGGCACGGCGACGCACTATCTAAGGTGGTAGTGGCCGTCCGGCGCGCTACAGGCTAGCATGCAGGCTTACAGGCCTTCTGCCGCGCACGCAGGTCCAAGACACGCTGGGCACCGCATGCGCAAACCCCAGGTGCACAAGGGCCTAGCACAGGCCTGCTGCGTGAACCATGTGCACACAGTGTGCGGCGCCTATCCGCGTGTGAGGTGACGTGCGAACGAGCCACCAACACGCGACAGGACATGGACAAGGTCTGACCCCACACCGCGTGCATGGATGGGACAGGCACGTTGTGCGCACGTCCGTGCCTACTGTGCGCATGTTTATGCGCGTATAGTGAGCAAGCATCCTGCACGGGTAGCTCCTCTTCCATGCGATATTTTTTCGCAGGAATTTTTGCATTTCGTTGTTTTTCCAAAATTTCATTTTCTTTTCATGTACAGAAATAAAGCAAATAAAATTAATGCAATTAAATTAAAATTAAATAGAAATAATTAAAATTAAATAAAATTAAATAAGATCAAAATAATTAAAAATCAACAAAATTCATGAATTACGATAAATAATATCCGGAGTCAATTAAATGAGTTCAATGCAGCCTAAAGGCACGAATAAATAAGATTTTCCAAATAAATTAAGCACAGTGATGGGCAGAGTGTTACAGTCACTCTCATGCTTGCAGAGGACATTTCGGCCCTAAGTGGACAGCCTGCAAGGTGTTGAAATGTGGGTTATTTTGGCCCTCCCTATTTAACACCCATCTTAATTTGTGAGATCTTTGACATATAGGGCATAGGTTTTATAGGACCATTCCCCTCCTCTTTCGATAACTCATACATTCTACTTGTGGTTGACTATGTTTTTAAGTGAGTGGAAGCCAAGGCTACTAGAATTGATGACACTATAATTGTTATAAACTTTGTCAAAACTCATATCTTCGTCAGATTTGGGATATCACAAACGATGATAAGTGACTAAGGGACACACTTTTATAATCGGGTTATGGAAGCTCTGTTAAAAAATATCATGTTACCCACTACATCTTTACTGCCTACCACCCAGAGACTAGTGGGCAAGCAGAAGTTTTTAATAGAGAAGTGAAGTTGATTTTAGAAAAAATGGTCACTCCTAACAAGAAGGATTATAACCTACTATTAAATGATGATTTATGAGTTTATCAAACTACTTTCAAAACTCCCATAGGAATGTCACCATACCGTCTAATCTTTTACAATGCTTGTCACCTCCTTGTTGAATTAGAGCACAGAGCCTATTGGGCAATTAAGAGCTGCAACATAAAGCTGGAAAAAGTTAGAGATCACAAAAAGCTACAGTTGTAAGAACTTAAAGAAATAAGAAATGATGTTTATGAGAGCTCAAGAATTTATAAAGAAAAGATGAAGGCTTTTCGTGACCAAATGATCTCCAAAAAATAATTCTCAATATGATAGAAACTCTTACTTTACGATTCTTACCTGAAGCTATTCCCCGGGAAGTTATCTTCAAGGTGGTTAGATATGTTCATAATTACTAACACATTCCTTCATGGTGCAGTTGAGATCAAAAGCCTGGACACCTGCAAAATTTTCAAGGTGAATAAACATCAGTTGAAGCCTTTCTACGAAACATTCTCTACGCAACAAGTCGAAGAACTCACCCTGGGCATTATTGAAAAAAGTGATTGACAGAAGTAGACAATGTCTAGCCTAGAACAATAAACAAATGCGCTTAATGGGAGGCAACCAATTAGTTTTTTTTTGTCTTTATGTTGAATTTTAGTTATTTTAGTTTTTATAAACATTTTATTCTGTTTATTTTGACTGGAATTTACTTTCCATTGCTTGTAGATCAGTAATGGAGAGGCGACACATAAACCCACTAAGTCTCAAACTGAAGATAAGCCTTGCTCAAATTTTATGTCAACACTCTGGTTTTGCCCAAGGTCTATGCCTAGTCTTCGGGGTACTAGCCTAAGTCTTGTCTAAGGCTCAAACATATATATTATTAAAGTACCCATATAAGCCTTGCTCAAGGGCCATGCCAACTACTTGAGCCTTGCCGAAGCCTTATGACACAATAATACCTAGAGTTTAATTTGGAGGTAATCATGTAAGTCTTGCCCAAGGTTTATGCTATAGCTATATCTGGAGTTCAATTTCAAATGTTCACATAAGTCTTGCCCAAGGCTTATTCCATGGCCATATGTTGGGCAAAAAAACCTTTTTGGGATACCCACATAAGCCTCGTCCAAAGTTTATGCCAAGGCTATTTGGTGCCTTTTTCAATTTTAATTTTTTGCCTTAACCCTTTTATTTGAACCAACCCACCCCCTCTTCCCTGTTTTTTTCCTCAAAACATAAACCCTTTCCCCCTGCCCTAACCTGAACCTCCCACCTCTGATTTCAAACCCTAACCTTCCCTCCGTCCAAACCTCTAAATACCAAACCAAAATGAGAGTGAAGGGATCTGTCAAGAGATACGACTAATTCAAAAATAAATTACAAATTACTGATGAGATGACGATGTAGAGACAGTCACCTCCAGTGACACTCGAACCCCAAGTTCCACAAGAGGAAGATTTTGGCTCTTTGGATGACATGAGACTACTACATCTTAAGGATAACATCCCATTCTTTAGCCCACTTGTGCCTAGAAACATACGAGTGTATTACAAAAAGAAAGAGCACACAAAACTTGATACCACAGAAGCTACTGCCACAACACCTTCTGTAATCGAACCTGCATCAACCAACTCCTACAAGAAGTATTGCTATATATTCAGAAGATAAATGGACACCTGTTTTACCTCGAGAATTTGACCCACTAGTTGTCAAAAAGAGTTGATGAACTAGCCCAATTAAAAGCAAAAATAGTGAAGGACATCCTTCACCCCAAGATCAGTCGATGCCTCTAGTGTGCCACACCCCCAAGTCACAAAATTAGGGGAGTCACTTTGTCCATTCATTTTTCTTTCACTTCGTTCTCATCTTCTTTGCATCACATTGTGGATAATGTGTAGTTTAAGTATGGGAGAAGGTAATACTACATTTTTAGGTTTCATTTTGATATTCTGCTACATTATATCTGTTACATTCAAACATTTCTCATGACACCTATTGATGCACACTTTAGCCTTGTTCAAGGCACATAAGTTTTCAACAATTTTTAACTTCATCTTTTTCACTACTGTCTCAGTTATTTCCAAAACAACTCAATTGTGATATTTCAATACTTGAATTGCATTCATGATAATCATCTAGGATTTATAGTTTATTTTCATCTTTTCACACCATACTTAGGAAAATTTCACTACAACCTATCTGGATTTGTGTGTCTAATAATCTTAAAGTTCATGATTGGAATTTTTTTTTAAAAAGGGAGCACAAATAATAATCTACTCTTCTGGTCAATTAACTGTGAATAGCTAGTAGCCACTTAAAATTGTGAGTAACTGAGTAACTGGGTACATTCATCACAAATATTTGTTATCGCATCAAAAGGTTGATGACATTTCAAGTAAGTAATATAAGTGTTTGAATTAGTTACAATTACATTTTCTGTTCTAGCATGAACCAATTACATGAAATTCTTATATCTGAATAGGTTTGATGTAGATTTATACTAGATGTTGGTCATTCCTCTTAAGGAAAAATAAATGTTTCCAGAAACTTGTAAAATGTTTTCATTTTGTGCTCAAGTACTATTCAAAGTAGTTGTTCATTAGTGTAATTTCATAAAACTCAAACCAAATAATTACTAAATAATTACTAGTTGATGGTTGTTTTCATAATTCAAGAGTTGAGGTGTAATATATGAGTTGTGAGGAAATGGCTGGGGACAATTGGGTTGAGGGTGAAAGATTGAAAATTATTAAATGGTATTATAAGGTGCTTAAGGGCAAACACAAGATAAATGTGGAGGAGTTTGATAGTGTGTATAAACAACATCTTTATCATTTATGATTCATTTGAGCATTTCATGATTTATTTGATTTTCTTTATTATCTAGTATTATGTATGTTTGCTTGATTATATTAACGTGATATTTTTTTTTAATAGATGAATCATTTTTATAATGTAAGATAGATCTATGAAGTAGCCAAATGGTAAGTATTTATGTTAGAATAATTCACCTTTAAAACCTTACAATGTTATTTAAATACTGTGTTCCTTACTGAGCATATGGAACTCACTCTTTCTATGCCCCCACCCAGATGATGAAAAGAATGAGGAACCACCAGCTGACCTACCCATCGAAGATTATAAGGATTCCGTGGATCCATAAAACTTAAGTGCATGATCGTTCCCACACTCTGATGAGTCTAATAGCATAGTAAAAGAAGTGACATTCTTTTGTATTTTGACTTTATATTTTACAGCCACTTCTGACCTTAGTTATATGTATGTAATTGGAACTCATATATACTTGTAAGGGATTTGTATTAATTTATTCCACTACATAAAATTTTACCATGCACTTATTATTCTGTTTCTGTATCTGACACCCACATGCCTTAATTAACATTTACGATGTCACAGATGGTATCAGAGTAGAATTACATGGATCAAATCCCTTACACTGAGGCCTTAGTTAGAAAGACCCTTAGAGTACCTAGGAAGAATAAGTCCTCTTTTTGAAAATCAGACCACCAACTCGTGTCTTCCTTTCTTTTGTAGGAATAACAGAGGAAGACCATCCTTAGAGCATACGTTGCAATCTGAAGCCTCGGATCACCCGACCAGGACTGAATTTGCTGAATTTTTCTGAGCCATTTAAGGATTAACTGCAAGCATAGGACAAAATTAAGCCAACCCTTATCTATCTCCTGCCCTAGAATACTGAACAACCGAAGTTCCATTTCCTACAACATAGCAGAGTTTAAGAAGCTTAACTCACTATATTTTGAATGTGGCCCCATTTCCTTAGTAGCCGAAGCCTGGATCCTATAGATAGAGAAGATTTTCTCTATCCTTGACCTGACTGAGGAACAGAAAGTTTTCCTACTAGTCTTTATGTTAAATAATAAAGCAGAACATTAGTGGCGACTTAAGAAGGAAGTCCTACCTACCCCTATCACTTGAGAAGTTTTCATATATGCATTCTTTGATAACTTCTTCCCTACTTATGTCCAAGAAAGAAGGAAGAAGAATTTTAGGATCTCTACCAAGGAAATCTAATAGTTGCCCAATATGCAGCCCGTTTTGTCTAACTGTCTAAGTTCGCTGCTCTAATGGTTCCCCCCCCCCCCCTTGAAAGTCGAAAAAGTAGAAGTTTCTAAAGGGCCTTCATGCCGACTACTATGATCGGGTTATGATACTGAGACCCAGCTCGTATACGAAAGTGCTAGAACCTGCCTAATTGGCCAAAAACCTTATCTCGGCTAAACACCAATGCATTTCCCGAGTCTGTACCCAACAACAATAACCCCAATAATTTAAAAGGAGATTGCCTTATCCAATAAGTAGCCACCCCAATAAACGAACTAGAGTTGCCCTTCCTTTTACCTTGCCTCCACCTACAGTTTAGCTGGCCCAACCTAACCAACCCTGTCAGCATTGTGGTCGCTCGCATGATGACCTACCCTATCAGCATATCAATCACACCTGTTATCGGTGCAGAAGCACCCAACACCTTAAAAGGACTACCCCTACCGAACGAAGGACATGGCCAAGGCGATATATCACATAGGGTCGTGTGTACCACTTAGATGAACTTAATGCTCTCCCCACTCTTGTTCTTATCCAATGTATGCTTTCTATTCATGATACTTATGCCGAATGTTTGATCGATACATGTGCTACTCACTCTTTTATTTCTTGTGCATTTGCTTGTAATCTTGATTTTAGGCCAGAACCTTTAGCGAAAATATTAACGGTAGAAACTCCCTCTAGGTGACTATTAGAAGCTCTTTGTGTATATAAAGATTACAAGGTAAAAGCTTCAGGGATAAAAGTATTTATGAATCTAATACTGTTAAAGTTTTTAAGATTTGATGTGATATTAGAAATGGATTGGTTAAAGAAGTATAAAACAATAATCGATTGTAAAAGTAAAATTGCAACTTTACAGTCCCCAAAAAAGGAATAAAATTTATCGTTATTATTTTTCCTAACAATTAAATAAATAAGAATATGGGTGCCGATCTTGCCATGTGTTCTATACCGATTATTTGTAACTTTCTGGATGTCTTTTCCATCGAACTTCCTGATCTACCTCCCCCATGAGAAGTAGAGTTCCTAATTGAATTGTTGCCCAGAACCCAGCCAATATTGAAGCCCGTCTATTATATGAGTCGTGCTGAGCTAGCAAAACTAGAGAATCAGCTTTCTGAACTAATTACCCAGAAGTTTATCCGCCCTATCCATTCTCCTTGGGGCGCTCCAATGTTGTTCATGAAGAAGAATGATGGTTCTCTTAGACTCTGTGTGGATTACTGAGAGCTTAACCGAGTGAAAGTTAAAAGCAAGTACCTTTTACCTCGAATCGATGACCTCTTTGATCAACTGCAAGGAGCCACGGTATTCTCTAAGATTGACCTTAAGACGGGATATCACAAGCTGAGAGTCAAAGAAAAAGATATTCCAAAGATTATTTTTCGGTGTAGGTACGACTTGTACGAGTTCAGGGTAATGCCTTTCGGGTTAACCAATGTCTCTGCAGCCTTCATGGACCTCATGAATAGATTTTTCAGCACGCACTAAGTTAGTACATCATAATTTTTATTAATGACATCTTAGTGTACTCCAAGAGCCTAGAGGAACATGCAGTGCACTTGACTAAAGTGTTGGAGACCCTTCGCCAGAACCAACTCTATGTTAAACTTAGCAAATGCTCCTTCTAGTTAAATAAAATTTCGTTCCTCGACCATGTAATTTCGAGTGAAGGAGTTTTCATGGACCCATCCAAGGTTGAAATAGTGGTCAAATAGAATATGCCCACTAATGTGGTCAAGGTACGTTGTTTTCTTGGCTTAGCAGGTTACTATTGGTGGTTCATTGACGGATTTGCTAAGATTGCTGCTCTATTGACCCAACTCACCCGAAAGGGTGTACCATTTGTCTGGAATTACGAATGCAGTGAAAGATTCATGGAACTGAAGTGTCGTCTCACCCTACTCTTGCGTTGATCCTCCCTGATAATATTAGAAGATTTTAAGTCTACTGCAACGTATCTCATATTGGCTTGAGATGTGTCTTGATGCAGCATGGTAGAGTAGTCGCTTATGGGTCCTGACAATTAAAACCTCATAAGCAAAAATACCTTATCCATGACTTAGAGTTGGTGGCCATTATCTTTGCCCTGAAGATATGGCGTCATTACCTGTCTGGTTAGATTTTCAAGATTTACACTAACCACAAGAGTTTGAAGTACATCTTCTCACAAAGGGAGTTAAACATGAGACAGAGAAACTGGATGGATCTTCTAAGGGACTATGACTGCAAGATCATCTATTATCCTAGTAGAGAAAATGTAGTCGCAGATGCATTAAGCATAAAAGAGTCTGTAGTGTTGGCCCAAACCATGGGCTCTAATTAGAAATTGATGGATACTATACACTCGCTTCGCCTTAGCTATAATGGCAAAGGCATCTATCTCGCTCAGGTCCGAGCTATGCCAGATCTCTTCATGAAAATTTGAGAAGCTCAATCCACAGACTCGGAACTCACCAAGAATATAGGTAAGTTCTCTTATGACAAATTTTCTAATTTTAGGATTTCAGATGATGGACTGTTTAGATTTTAGAACCAAATCTGGGTTCTCATTGCTGTAAGGGCAGATGTTCTCAAGACCACCCACGCTTCCAAGCTATCCATCCATCTTGGGAGTATCAAGATGTACTGAAACTTCAAGCGACAATATTGGTGGCTGGGAAAGAAGAAGAGCATAGTCAATCTGATGCCTCACTTGACAGAGAATTAAGGATGAATATCAAAGGCCTAACAGTTTGTTACAAGGTCTTCCGATCCTTAAATAGAAGTATGAGCATGTAACCATGAATTTGGTCATTGGATTACCCAGGACCTGTTATGGTCGGAACACTATTTGGGTCATCTTTGACAAACTAACCAAGACAGCTCATTTCCTACCTATCATAACCATTAACTCCACCAGCAAATTAGTCTGTCTATATGTTGATGAGTTTATTCAACTTCATGGTGTTCCCTTATCCATTGTATCTTATCGAGATTCTCGATTTACCTCCCACTTCTTGGACAGTTTTCATGAAGCTTTGGGGTCTAGATTGTATTTCAGCACTACTTAGCATCCCCAAACAGATGATCAGTCAGAACGTACAATCCAAACATTAGAAAATATGTTGCGTGCTTGCATCTTTAACTTTGGCGATAATTGGTATGAATATCTTCCCCTATGTGAATTTGCTTATAATAATAGTTATCATTCCAACATCAGCATGACTCCGTATGATTCATTGTACGGTAGGCCTTGCCATTCTCCTACCTATTAGAACGCAGTGGAGAACCAGTGCCATTTGGGACCAGACTTCATTCAAGAGACCATTGCAAAGGTCGCAATCATTCGTAAGAACTTAGTTACCATCTAGAGCCGTCAAAAAAGTTACACCGGCAATCGTAAGTGACTCTTGGAATTTGCCATGGGAGACTAAGTTTTCCTCAAAGTTTTTTCCTATAAGGGAAAGATGCGGTTTAAGAAAAGATGAAAGTTAAACTCTCGTTACGTGGGACCTTTTCAGATCATCGAGTGCATTAGACCCGTGGCATATTGTCTCGCTCTATCCCGAGAGTTTACAGGTTTACATGACGTCTTTCATATCTCAATGCTAAAGAGGTACCACTCTAACCCTTCTCATATCATTCCTCACGATGAGGTGCAAGTACAAGCCAACATGACTTATGAGGAAGTTCCCATAGAGATTCTTGGGTGGACCGACAAGGTCCTACGCAATAAAACGATTCCCATGGTGAAGATGTGATGACAGTATCATACCCTAAAAGAAACAACGTGGGAGCTAGAAAGCGAGATGAGGGAGAAGTATCCGGACTTGTTCAAGATAAATTTGGGGACCAAATTTTTTAAGGTGGGCGGATGTAACACCTCGCCTATCACTGTACTTAATTTATTTAAAAGACCCTATTTATTTGGGTTTTTACGCAGCATTGAACTCATTTAATTTACTTTTCAAATTATTATTGTAATTCATGAATTTATACCAATTTTATTTATTTTAGTTTATTTAAATTTTAATTAATTTTATCTTATTTTAAGTTTATTTGTTTATTTTTTAAAAAAAAATTAAAGTTTTAAAAAATAGAAAAACAGGAGAAAAATCTCGCAAGAAAGGGGAGCTACCCACACAGGCGCCTCCGCACTGTGCGTGTGCACGCAAGCACAGCTGGTGCGGGATGTGCGCATAGAGCGCACGATGCGGGGCTAGCTCCTGCGCGCGTCCTATCGCGCGCAGGTAGACCATCCACGTGTTACCTCACGCACAGACAAGTGCCGCATACTGTGCACGCGTTGTCCGCGCAGCAGGCCTGCGCGGATAGGCCCCTGTGCACCTAGGGCCTGTGCGCGTCCAGGCTAGCTCATGTGCACGCTGAGCGGGCCACTACCGCCTTGGGCAGTGCACCGTTGTCAACTTGGGCGACGCATCGCTGTCGCCAGCGAAGGAGATTTTCCTCCCTCGTTTTTCATGCCAAGCATATTTTTTCCTCTCTCTTCACCAAATTTTTCACTTAGTGCAAATCCGACAGCTCCCCATTTTCATAAATAGGGCCTTGCCTTTCCATTTTTTCCCACACTTCCATTCTTCCATCTTTCAAGAATTAGAAAGAGAGAGAGAGATCTAGAGATAGAAGAAAAGAAAGAAAAGAAGAATGACGTAGAAGAAATTATTAAGGTTTCGGTATAGTATTTTTTTAAACGTTTTAAGGGGTATTTTTAAATAAAAAATTATTAAATTAATAATTGTGATTTTACCTGTTTTGCATGCTTTTGTGTTTGTAGGTCTAATAAATAAGCTGAATTGTTCTTGATTTCAAGTATGTTATGTAAATTATAGACACTTGATGATTTGCATGTAATTAAAATAATATGAAACCGGTAAGATTACCTATAAAATAAAAAATAAAAAAAATTGTGAAATGAAGCATGAATGGTCTGAGTATGTATCTATATTGACATGCATAATGTATCGAGTGTCTCGTTAGTATGTATCTGCATTGACATGCATAATGCATCAAGTATCTCATTTGACTTTTTATCTCTGAGGGGTATCTGTTCCTCTAACCCCATCTGGGGTAACTGTTTCCCCCTCCCCCATCTGGTCTGGAAAGACGTAAGAGAATCACTCCCTGTGGATGACAGCGTACTCTCTAACGAAAGTGGTGATGCGAATATCTATTAGGTGTAACCTTTAGCTAAGTACTGTTGTGACTATAAAATATCTAATAGGACCACTATGGTTGGTACGACTATAATTGTAGATTTTACAATGGTTTGGGCAACAGGAAATCTGCATGAGCAAATTGCCATCATTTATATATGATCTGGTCATTCCACATGGGTAGTTGAAAATCTGTATCTACCTTCAGAAATGGAAGTCGTAACGACTTTGCGAAGCATGACATGAAAATATGAGAATTTTGTTGTTTATTTAATTTTCTTTATTATCTGGTATGATGTATGTATGTTTGATTATATTAACATAATATTTTTATCTAATAAATAAATTATTTTCATAATGTAATATAGGAATCTACGAAGTAGGCAAATAGTAAGTATTTATGTTAGAATAATTCACTTTTAAAATTTTACGATATTATTTAAATATTATTTTTCTTACTGAGCATATGGAACTCACTCTTTCCATGCTCCCTTGGATGAGCAAGAGAATGAGGAACCACTAGCTGACTTACCCATCGAAGTTTATAAAGATCCCGTGGATCCACAAAACTTGAGTGTATGATCGTTCCCGCACTCTGATGAGTCCAATAGTATAGTGAAAAAAGTGGTATTCTTTTATATTTTGACTTTGTATTTTGTCGCCACTTGGCCTCAGTTATACGTATATAATTGAAACTCATATATATTTATAAGGGATTTGTATTAATTAGTTCTGCTGTGTAAAATTTTATCATGCACTCGTTATTCTATTTCTATATCTAACATCCACATGCCTTAATTAGCATTTGGGATGTCACATGGACCCTAATAATAGCAGTAGATATTGATATCTCAGCACACTTTTAAATTTAAAAGAAGATCCTATTTTTACTGAAAAGTGGAAAACCAATCAAGAAAAATGATGATTTTAAAAAGTAGAAAGAAAATCGAGATCATATAGGAAAACCTTATATTCATGGGAGAAAACCCCTAATCCTCTTGCCCTTTAAATAAGAAGGGAAATATAAGAGAATGGCAGGCAAAAAGCAGCAGTAAACTTCGTCTTTCTGGACCATTCTTTCTCTTGAGTAGTCACAAAAACATCATGTTGTGTATTGAGCTCATCATGAGTTGTTAAACAAATATTCTTTCCAATTAAAGATTTAGTTGAAGTTTCATTTTGGGATTGTGAAATCTAACTATTTTTGTTTTTGTTTTTATTTAAACTTCAATATTTATATATCTATCTGCAAATGTTATCATTGTTATTTGTTGTTCGTTTAACATGGCTCATTAAGCATACAATAGAGTAGCATATTGCCATTCAAAACTCATAAATATGTAATTGTTTAAGTTGTCTTGATGTTGGTGGTGAATTATTCTAATACTAAGAGAATATATAATTTGCTTTGAATCAATCACATGGTCGAATTCATTAACTAGAATAAGGTCTTTCTAAATTTTAATATTGTTGATAAACTAAATTTTAGGAGTGTCTTTAGGGTTGTTTATTAACAAGAATTAACTAACGAGCGCCTCTTGATTAATATATTAAGAAAAAATTGATTGTCAGGCGTATCTCTGATAACTAGAACTAGTTTATTAAAGCTAACAAAAATTATTCTTGCATCAATGATCAATCTTGTAACTGGAATCAAAACTACTTTTCTACTTGAAATCTATTCCTAACTGTTTTAGTATCTTATTTATTTGCTGAAATTAATTTCTGTTTTCCCGTTTTAAGTTCTCTTGGTTCACTTTAATCAATCAAAACGAAAACCCCAAGTTTTGCTCTTGGTCATAAAGAAAAATTAGTTTTTAATTCCCTGGGAATTCGATTCTATTCGTCACTACTATAAATTCAAAATTATTGTTGGAGTAAGAAATTATTTTTGGTAGATTGGATATCCATCAATTATGTTTAATTAATTGTGTTATAAAATTAGTAATAAATGATAAAATAAAAAAAATTATGTAAACCTAAATAATATTAAATATATTTTAAAAATATTTTTCTAATAATTTAATTTATTCTAAAATATTTATTTTTAACTTAATTAAGTATTAAGTTGAAAACATTATTATTTAATTTTTACAATAAAATTATCTAAATAATTAATAACAAAATGTAAACTTATTAATAATAAATCACTATTATGTATTTAAAATATCATTATCAATCTTTCATTTCTACAATTCGAATCATTGTCAATCTATTAAAATTACCATTTCCCCGTGTTGAATGGGTTGCATCCTTTCAAGAACCGGACAGTTAATTTTAGTGGTCTCAGCCAATAACTAGAAATCTCGTCCACGTATAATCAGCGTCCCACGTGTCAGCCAAACAAACGTGCAACAAATAGCTCCCATGTCATTGCATGTACCGGATAATTTGGCGGCAAGCATCACCACCGCTTAAAATCCCATCGATTGCCAATTATTCATCAAATCCCTAATTTTCCCCAAGCGCTTTCTTTGATCAATAAATAATCCTCTTCTGGACCTTCACTTACCGGCTGTAGCAGGTAAAACCACTTTGACCCTCTGACCGCATATCTCCGAAGGCTAAGAACCTTAGGTTTTACTGCCACTTCCGGTCACGTTTATCTCTTCTGCGGTCGGTTCTGTCTTCGATATTATTCTCTCTTTCTCTCTCTCTGTTTATTCTGGTCCAAGTCTCCTTTCTCTCGTAAGAAGATCTTAGTTTGTTTTCTTCCTCGAAGGTATAGTCGTTTTTTTTTTTCTAGATCTATTTTGTTTCCTTTCCTCGTTTATATCTTTATCTTTTCCTACTTTCTCGTGATGATTAGCTTTTGGTCTGCCCGTTTGGTTGCTAAGAAAATTGAGCAGGGTGGAAATGTTTTTCTTTTTTTTTTTTGGGGTTAATTTTTGTATCCGTTATCTATTCGAAGTAACTTTTTGGGTCTGGAATGAGTGTAGAAGTCGTCGTACGGTAGTTAGAGAAGCTCTCTGTTGGTAAATAAGAATTTAGAAGATTACCACTCTGTTTTTCCCCTCTCTCTAGTTGTTGAGAGAACTCCAATTTCGAAAGCTCTACTTTCTTTTGTTGTAGTTTCTCGGTGGCCAAAGAGATATTAGCTTCTAGTCCTATGAGCTTAGATATGAGTGAATATTTTTCAAATTATTAGCAAAATTTTAGTTCTACTATTTGAGTTATTTTGTCTTCGATTGGTTTTGTTACAAATAACCGGGAATGACCTACATAACTAGCTTCGTTGTTGAATAGCTGCAGTTTCTGAATAATTTTGAGTGTGCAGGTGCTTCTCTTGTAACCATGAAGAATCCTAAGGGTAAGGGAGCAGCAAAGAACACTAAGGGAGCTCTGAAGCCAGTTGATGATAGGTTAGCCCATCATTTGATGCCTAAACTGTCCAGTTTCTCAGTTAATGATATGCTTTTTTAGTTACCAGCTGATCAAGAATATCATCCTATTGAGGTTTATTCTTTCCACTTATTGTTATTTTGTTTGGGTGTTTGAGGGTGACTGATAGACCACGAAGATGGTGGTGTAAACAAGTTGTGTTAATATCTTATGTGTTATGTACTCTTCGTTTTTCATGGATACAGCAATTAGTGGAATTTTATTTTGTTTGGGTGTTTGAGGGTGACCCTTAGACCACGAAGATGGTGGTGTAAACAAGTTGTGTTAATATCTTATGTGTTACGTACTCTTCGTTTTTCATGGATACAGCAATTACCAGAATTTTATTTTGACGGATCATATGTATATTTATTATTTTCAGAAAGGTAGGGAAGAGGAAAGCTCCTGTTGCAGCGAGTACGAAACGTGAAGCTAAGAGAGAGAAGAAGGCCAAGAAAGATCCTAATAAACCTAAGAGGCCTCCCAGTGCTTTCTTTGTGTTCTTGTATGCATTTTTGTGTTTCTTTTGGAGTTGTCAATTGCTTTAGTTCTGGGATTTGCTTCACTTTGAAGTTTGTATTTTGACTGAAGCCACATATGACAGGGAGGAATTTAGAACGACTTTCAAAAAAGAAAATCCTAACGTGAAGGCTGTGTCAGCAGTAAGCATCTGTGACTAAAATTAGCTTTCTATTTTCAAGTTTTGTGGAAAAGTAGAAGTAATTTTGTTTACTTGAATATTGTGAAGGTTGGGAAAGCAGGAGGAGAGAAATGGAAATCCATGACTGCTGCTGTAAGTTCTTAATAATGTCTCCATCTTTTATGCAATTTTTCTCCCCTTTGCTGCTTCAGAATATACTCGTATGGAACTTGACGAATCTATTTTTGTGTATAGAGAAACTTTTGTGCTAAGATATTATCAACATCATAACTTCTATTTTCTTTGAGAAATTGAATAGTTAAGATTTGTGTCCTGTGGATTATTGACATATTTTGCTACTTGGTCTGGAAAGGAAAAAGCTCCATATGAGGCCAAAGCTGCAAAAAAGAAGGCTGAATATGAGAAGCTTATGAATGCCTACAACAAGAAGCAGGTAAATAAATCATATGGGTCTTCTCCGTTACAAAGACATTTTTTTTTTTTGTGTTTTCAGGGCTTGACTTTTAATCACTTTGACAGAATGATCGTAGTGATGAATCAGATAGATCAAGATCTGAGGTGAATGATGAAGAGGATGAAGCAAGTGGAGAGGTATAATCATGCTAATATATTTGTGCTTCCATATTCCTGAATCTACCATGGGGCTGAATATGGTGCAGCGGCAACGCTGCTCCCAAAAGGACTTAAGAAAAGAAATTGGCTCAGCAAGTTAGACCAATCTTAGGTGTACCTTGGTGCATAATTTGCTGGTCAAGCTGTGATATAGTGTCGATAGTCAACAGATGATGTTAAGGGAAAACTTTTTTCTCCGCCCAAAAGTTCTAAGCAGTTGTTTCACTCTGTTTTGAACTTCCTCTGGTTGTTCAATCACTTTTACCAGTGTATTTCTGATAATGTCTCCCTTCCACCATCAAGATTATAGATTTGAGTCCGAATGTCTTTTTCTTGCAGGAGAAGGAAGATATGGAGAACGAGGTTGAAGATGGAGAAGATGAGGAGGAAGAAGATGAAGAGGACTGAAATCCGATAAATTTTGTTTCATGACTTGGCAAACACTATGGTTTGATCTAAGTGATAGATTTTGCATATGTTGACTTGTTAGATGAGCTATGGTGTTTGGTATTTTGGAATATAGCACATCAGCCTCATGCTGTGACACTGATATTTTGTTATACTTGGATATTCACCGCGGATATCTTCTGTAATTAAGTATTATAGCTAATATTCCATTAAAAAAAGCATTATAGCTTAGACGTGAGGTTTTCTCTTCTTTTCCACTTTGTTTTAGCTCTTTGAAGTTTTCTCTTGACTCACATAAGCCCAGATTACAGAGATACAAATTTGAACCAGCAGATTATACATAATCTAGAATATCATTAGATAATTCTAAGAATGGAACCTCTATACGCATAAATTTGGTAATGAGAAACTGTCCAACGAGGTGTACGTGCAGCCCATCACTATATACTTGAACCCATAAAAAATGCATCAAGCGCACAGTTTATATACAAATGACTGCTCCCTAAACAAACAAGGCTTCACTGGCAAGAAGGATCATATGAAACGAGCATTGGATCTGGTATGAGTGGCAGCTTATCAACGTACATGAAAAGCCGCTTCAGATTTTCCCTGGAGATTGAGGACAAGTCAACAATCTCGTTGTTGCAGGTGTAGATCCAGAGATCAGCTGAGTTTAGTCTTCTAAGGCTATCCCGGCAGAATGGGCATGATTGTGAATGTTCACGCCTATATGGAGCAAAGAACACAAGAATTTGATGTCAGGTTGAAGAGGACGCCATGGAAAATAAGATGAAATTGAAGTAGGCGCAATGAGGAACTTCTTAACTCTCTTCGATTCATATTAACTTCTTTTTAATGGAAAAAGAGACTTCAAAACAATAAATACCGATACAACTCTCTTCATTGCAGTTCTTTTTAATACAGATAAACACTTTAAAACATGATAAGTTATTTCATACTAGTTTATTGAAAAGGCCCTTTATCTGATTTTGGAATAGATGCACATTTTTCTTTTCCTGATTGTTGAAGCCTGCTACAATGAGCGCATAGCTCCAGTCAGGATGAAACCCGTTCTCTCTTCAAAAATGAGGGAAGCATCTTGGCTCCCTACTAAGGGCAACTTGTGTGTACTTCATAAATTAGAAATCTGAAAGAAGTACCTCCGGCATATAAGTCGTACCTCAAGCTCTGAATTACATTCACCCATCGTATCCCCCTGCAGTTGATTCAAATGCTGCAGAGGCAGCCTCTACTCTTGCAAGGCAGAGGCTGGGTTTGAATACTCACTACGTCTTAGGTACAATACCAGAATTACTGGAGGAAGAGAAAAAATGATGTATGATACTGGCAATTGTGTGCATGGTCCAAAGTCATGAGTATATTTACTAGTTTCCTAGGAAATTATGAAAGAGAGGATATGACCATAAGATGGTAGAATCCAGTATGATAATTTGTGAGACAGCTTACCAACTTCGGTAACATTTCATGCACATGCAATGGCCGCAATTTGGCAACACAACCTTTGTTCGAATCTCCATGCAAATGCTGCATTCTTGTTCCCTCTCTAGATCAATCTCGGAGAGCTTCCCTTTATCCACCTCATTTTTTCTTTTATACTTGGTCGCGCAAATTTCTTTCTGCTTTCTTTCTTCTACATCTGTTATTCCTTTTTGAAGTTGTAACAATGTGGGAAATATCACCCCTGTCCAAGAAAATTCATAAACAATATTTAAAAACGTTATATGTTTTAGAACAACAAAATGGACTGCTCAACTAAAATTAAGTGATCAAATCAATTCCAAGATGCAAGTCAAGCATTCTTGAGATCCAGAAGTGATCTGCACCAACTCTGGTTGATGGGTGTTTACCTTAATGCCCAAGAAATATAAAATAAACAAGAAGATTACACTAAAAATGCACAAGATGAAATTGTTAAATTTTCACGGACCATAGAAATCCTTTATGCTAGCTTTCCTTTCATGGACGGACATTGTGGTCTTCCCATCTGCATATGCCTATGGAAAAACATCAAACTGTTTCAATGCTTGATAAAGAAAAAGGAAAAGCCGATACTTTTACAAAAGATGCCCAGAAACAGATACAGGAGATTGCACTGAGAAATGGATTCAGAAAATACATAGACAACTAGCATTGTTAAAGAGATAATTGCATACTACCTTATATATAAGGATTCTAAGCAATCCCAAGGCCCCGGCTAAGTGACAATCAGTCCACTGGACAAGGAAAAGGAAAAAGTGAGCAGCTGGACTGTAGGATATTCTCATCTGAAGACAGGCACCATCATAGTCCCTTGGATGGTCAGATGCCCTGAAAACACAATGTAGTTTTGAGGAATAAAAAAGACTAATCGGGTATATGAACGAGGTGCATCCAGCTGTCATTTAATATATGTCAAACCTAAAAAATGTTTGTCAAATCTGGAACTTCATACTAGAAAGCTGGGGAATAAATGATTCAGGCAATTCATATATACAGACAATCAGAAAAATGAAACCAATTGCTAAGAATTGACCAAACAAAATTCTGGCATCCCTGCCACAAACAACTAGAAGGGTTATAGGGAACATTCTTAAAAGTGTAACAATCTTGCACCAAACATGTAATAGTTCACCATTTTGATGACAATGAAAGATAACCCATGGCTCTAGAAAATTTAAACAGGGAAGGAACTGGAGCTGAAGAGCAGCGCTTTCCCGTTTTTGGATTTACCAGAGAAAGTGTCTTCCTGGCCAGAGCCCACATAATTTTCAATGTTCTTACCAACTTTATAGTTAGTGGATCGTGTGTTTTCTCTGCACTTAATATGCAACCAGTAAACCAAGTAGAAAAAGGTTCAAATCCTGTTTAACAATTTCGAGAGACAAAGCCTTAAATGCAAACAAGAACTCCGGATCATATTGGTTCTCCAATGTGGATAGCTCCGACATATAGCACTATAAAATTATAGCATGCGCAGGACGAGAACACCACTAAAGAAAATGGAAATAAATTAGCAAGCAATCAATAAGAGAATACTCTTTGCTAAAATCAGAGAGCAAAAATTTTTGGTTCGTATTAAGAAGAAGAAGATTGCAGAGAATCAATGAATCACATTCTAGGTACTAGTGTTAAATATATATATATATATATATATATATTGTGTTAAATCTACATAAAGTGATATATGGAATATTTGCTAAGCCGAGATGAAAGAATGCTAAGAAATAAAAAGAAAAAAAAAATACTAATAATTAGTAAGAAAGCGGCATAAACTTAGGATGAAAACTTTTGCAGAACTCAAGACAATTAAAGGCGAGATCATTGCTTTCCTAAATCAGTTAAATTCAGCAATATAATAATTTTTTTAAAAAAAATTTAGAAAAGAAAAGTTGATCATGAACAAAGGAAAACATATACAAATAAACAAGAAAGAAGATGAAAAGGAATTTACAAGGAATTTGCGAAGTGAATATCAGCTTCAAGGGCCTTAAGAGAATCCTTGAATGATTTTCGCATTTTCTGCCTCCTGAGAAATTTCCAGAAATTGAAATTCCCATCCAAACAAAGCGCCTACCCCTCAACTGATTCCCATTTTGAAACAACCTCTAACAAGCCTTTCTGCTAAAACTCCAAAAACCCAAAAAACAAGAAGAACAAGAAAACAGAAAACCTGAATTTATTAATTTTCAAAAAGCCATTATGTACTTGAATGGAAATCTTTGTTACGGCAGATCGTCTCTGTGCACTTGACACTTTAGGAGAACGAGAAAGCTACTTTCAGGTATCGCGTAGAGCACACGTAATTACCATATTCCATAGAGTATAATCTGTGAGTTGAGTTTATTTAAACCAAGTTGAGTTGGAGGTGGAGGAAGATGAGTGAGTAGAATTACCAAAATACCCTCAAATATGCCCCCAAATCCATATCCTCAAATTTTTATTCCTAAACTCACCTGCCTGTGATGCAGTTGGGTCACAGAAAGAATCCATATGTCACGCTCATCCTAATAATAAACGCATAGAGAGGTGGCGATTAATGTGAGGATCTAAAGACACGTGGCAGCCTGAACGGTTTGATTAAATGCTGAGTCTCCAATTCGGTTCGGTGGTGAACTTAGCGTGTTCTGATTGGTAATCAAGGTGGACCCCGCACAGCGGCCCACCTGTGCGTTCCATGGAATTTTGTTTATATATATTTTTTTGTTTAATAAAAAAGAAAAAAGAAAAAAGAAATTATGGTTTTTAATTCGGATAATTAAAATTCATAATCTCAGAAGTTATTCATAATGGAAAATATTTTATACTACGAAACTCATCAGTTGGATTTCTTAGTAAAGAAGATTTTTTTTTTTTTTGGTACCAAAATCCAAATGATGAATACACAGCCGTTGCCAGTTTTACGAATTACGAGTTTGCGCGTCTCCGTAATTTTGTTTTTCATAAATAAAAAAAAAAAATTATTAAAATTTTAAAAATTTATTTCTCATTTTCAACGGTCAAGGTGGTGGTAATTTAATTATATATATAACTAGGATTATAATTATCTGAGAAATAGATGATAAATGAAGATACTGCAACCTTAATTAAATTAGGAGCTTAAAATAATTGATTTTAATTAATTTTAATTAGATGAATTAAGAAGAAGGTGACAATTGAAAAGATGGGTAACTCATTTAGTAATTTAATATTTTCCAAAACAAAAGGTGGTACGTCAATTTTATTGGAATCCAGAATCAATCAATGAATGTAGTTGGATTGGCAGATTTTTTTAATAAAATTACCAAATATTGTTTTTTTATCAAATATTTCTTACTTAAGTTTTTAACCATTTGGTAAAACAAGAGACAATGGGGTAAGTACAAAAATTTTTTGGTCAATCAAAGATGCCAGCAAGAAAGTACACCAGTAAATTTGAAGCAATCATTTGGTAGCCCAACTCAACTAAGAACAATAAAAAAAATAAATGAAAGCCAATTCCTTGTCCAAAAATAAAACAGGGCAATTTCATCATTTATGTTTTTAAGAGTAGAGATAAAAGGGTTTGGGTTAAGGATGAATTTTGGACTTAGGGTGTGATTCGTAAGAAATCGAAAATTATTAAACTCATACGTTTAACTATTTTTTTTTTTTTTTTTTTTTTTTTAAACACAGAATGTTCGATGGGTATGCTGAGAGATGTTGAAAGAATTAGAGATAAGACTGCTAAATACTTTTTGAGCTTTCAATTCTGAGCCTTAATGTTTATTATGGATGGAATGATTTTGAGAAAATTTTTGATATTTTAATTAATTTGTAAATATTTTGTACAGTGCAACACTCCCTTAGTGTTTATACTTTAAATATACTTCCTTCTTTATCTAAAAAAGAAAGAGTAGAGACAAAGGGACTCAGTGCAACACTCCTGTTGTTTTCTTCTCAGTACTAAGCCCAACCTCCTACATCCCTACTCAATTTTGTAACTAAATAAGAAATATCAGTGGCATTCTAAACACTTTGACATTTCCACACAAGAAAAAGAAAAAGAACAAAACATTACACAAATTCAATAATCAAACTTTGCAGTTCACTACATGTTCTTTTCTTGAACAAATATATACAAAGAGAGAATAGCATTGCAGCATGTTGATGAAAACAACTGAAGTTTTGGCATCATACACGTACAAGAAAATAATGGGCATGGTTACAACAAGTAATACTTCTTTCACATGGAATTCAGAACTCGAGTACAGTATCTTTGTAGTGCTTATGAAAATTAAAAGGAAAAAGAAAAAGAGACCTAATAGATTCAAAAAAAATTTTCATGTTGTTCCAAAAATGTCTTCAACCTTTCCTCAGTGCCTGCAGTCATGTTACAACAACCTCTGCATCTCTTAATAAGTTACACCTCCTAGATATCATGGTTTCAACAGTGGATTTTAAGCTTATAAATGATAAAGCTGATCTAGATCTCAAAAATCACTTAAAAAAAATAAGTTCCAAGCTATTAATTGAACAACTCTATGATCTAACACTAAACAACTTTAATTGCCCACCAATTTCATCCACCAAAACGTCTCTGCCTTTGCTGATATGATAACAATGTTTCTAAAATTCAGGTTCTCCAAAATCAGGCCAAAGCGACGTTGAAAAGAATAATTCAGTGTATGATAACTGCCATAACATGAAATTGCTGATTCTAAGTTCACCACTAGTCCGTATTAGTAGATCAGGGTGGGGTAAATCGGTACAATTTGTCTCTAGTTCCTCGTCAATCAAAGACTCATTGATGTCACTGGGTTCAATAAGTCCATCCTTCACCATCAATGCAATTCTTTGGCAAGCCTGGATAATGTTGTATCTTCCACTATAGCTAACTGCTATAATCAGCTGGAATTGGGTTTTGTTCTTTGTGGTCTCTTGCAAATTGATTATCAGTTCCTGTAGGGACAGCGGGAGCTCATAGATATCTCCAATTACTGAAATTCGATAGTTTTCCCTGTTATAAGCAAATAAATCATGTATGTTCATTGAAGTCTTCCTGTGAAGTTATCAAACTAGCCAATGATTGAGGACGCTTATATTTATGTCCTTTTTTCTAGCATAGTAACTGAAATTCGATAGTTTTCCCTGCTATAAGTAAACAAATCACGTATGTTCATTGAAGTCTTCCTGAGAAGTTATCATAGTAGCCAACGACTGAGGGTTCCTTCATTAAGAGTCTCTAAGCATCCTAGGTGCTTTGAACATCTTCTCCATCATAGAAGATACTTTTGTTCGTCCATATATCATCACACAGGAAAAAATCAAATTCCAAGTGATAAATTTAGAAACATCCAAAGGCATTCGTTACTGGAAGGGTAAACCTGCAGAAAACAAACCAAAGGGAGTAATTCTGCATCACATTCTTCAGTGGCTTTGTCTGGGTGTAGTATCATATGCAATATTCTTATTATGAGGTAAAGTTTATGGGTAACAAGGAACGCATCTTGAGTAAATTGTATAATGATTGGTGTCACTAACGGCAGCTTTAACATTAGAGCTCCTAACTTAACTTCGAATACTCCAACAATCTATATTCTTTTACAGATGACAATGCAACGCTTTGGGGTTAACCATTAACTTGAACAAGTAATCGAATGGGAAAATTCAATTCAGTAAAATTTGAATTATGTACCTCAAAAAGCTCTGCGTATCCTCCTCTAACACCCTTTCAAGTAAACTCATTAGAAACTCAACTTCCACCTGAAACACAACCGGAGCAATCATTAAACAAGAATATAAATGAAGGAATCACTTCAATACAAACACAAGAACACAAATAACTTCGACATTCCAATTCACTTCTCAATAATTAAAATAGTACCGCCAAGAAAAAGAAAAATTGGAAAAGATGAGGGAAAGAGCAGGAGACAGACCCAGGGCCGAAACCAATTATCTCTAGAGAATGCAAAAACGGTGAGAACCTTGATTCCCCATTTTAAACAGAGCTCCACGAGCACTCTCAGTGACCGAACACCGGCCTCGTAACCGCACCCCACTGCCAATCCCCGCGATAGAGCCCACCTCCTGCTCCCGTCCATGATCACCGCCACGCGTCTTGGCATCAACTCTCGCTGCAGACCGCGGGAAGTACATCTTTCTGAGACGAATTCTCGGTGCCGGGAAATCTCCCGTTGACGGCCTTCTCTTCACCACCTCCAATGACAGAATGCTCTCTCGCGGTGCAGAGAGGAGACCTGGGGGAGGTATTCAGCGAGGGCCCGTTGTAATGGGAAGCTCAAACTCTGATTCTGCACATGCTGATTTAATTTGACCTGGGGGGAGAGCGTAGTTTTGGTGATGATGATTGGAAAGAAAGTGGTTTCAACAGATAAAAGCATCGTTGCTGACACCTATGTTAGGGTTTCGGGAGTTGGGGTAGAAGAAAAGAAACTGCCGAGCTGGCGCTGTTACTGTTTTCTAAATGCACCGGTTTTGATTTTGCCGCGTTTAATTAAGCAAAAACGATGTCGTTTACGAAGTTTTTTTCAACAGAAGAAACGCTCTCTTGGGCGGACTTTTTGATGCAATGTTCTGGCATCTCCTGTTTCGGCTAATAAGATTAATCCATCCTATGGTTTTGATTTTTGAACTTGAGCCTCAGGCGGTCATTTTGTCATACGAAAAAGCTAATATCGAAAGAGGACTATTGAATTGCTAGGATTTATAGAAGCTGTATGGTCTACATTGAAGACTAAAGATGCCAAAATGTGTACATATTCATCTATAGAATCTCAATTATACCAAAACTGGACGGGTGTAACTTGGATCCCCTTGATATCTCCTCCCATTTGTATTTGATTATGCGCAGGATTATGAAATCCTGTTCAAAACCTCCAGTTGCAACCTGATTTTCACCCAGAAAACTCATCCAGGCCAAGAGTCCCGTTTTTAAAGCCAACTCGAAAGAGCCTCGGAAGAATACAAACAACATAAGCACGTACTAGCTGATACTTTCATCAATGGTGATTTCCTTGGGGACCTTCAAGTTTATTTGATGTGTATCCCATCCAGCTCCATCTAATTGTTGGATGAAATCAACAAATCTAGCTTCCATCTTCACTAGGCTTTCCTTTATCTGATCTAATATATTATTTGTGGATATAAAGTTCTCATGCAGCCAGTAGGTCTGCCAAACACTTCGTAGCACTGACATGCTTGTAGCACCCACCTGCAACAAAATTTCAAGTTTCAATAACACTGTCTCAACAAAGAAACAATAAAGTTTCATTTCATCTATAAGTGAACATCATATAATTTTGATCTTTTATAACACAAACCAGTGCAAAGATATTCTAAATTTTCTTCTTTAAACTCCCAACTTCATCTTCATAATCTGTCAAATTTGATGTTAAATTTTATGGATAGTGATTTTTTTGTTTGAACTAAAGCTATTTGATATATGTATAAAGTAGTTTTACACTCCTATATAAACCAGGAGTTTCAGAGTGGCCCTGACCACTGCATGTTGTGATTGGTTTAGTGTATGATTTACTCATTTGAGACTGTAGCAAATGCTTCACAGAATGGGGTTTTTTGGAGTAGATATAATTGTTGGATTGAGCAGCTTTGTGGTCTTTCCAGGATTATTTCTGTTTTTTTTTTCAGCAACTGCATCTTAAGTCATTCATCTCTCTGTCTATTTTATGGATGTCTGAATGTGCGTCTGTTCTGGGGCCGGTTGGACATGTTTATGGTCACATCTATACTGTGTGTTTTTGAAGGATGTTCAGTTGCTCACAATTTTTTTAATAATAAATTCCGGTTTACCTGAAACAGATAAGTTGGAGAATGTCAAAATCATATAAAACCTCTGTTTTACAGCAATCTAAATCTTTGAATTCTTGATCTAAATAATAGTGCAAAGTGGAAGTAAATGGTGCAAATTAAGACACAAATGAATTAATTCTCCTTTCTTCTAAACATATTGTAATATACTTACTTTCATATAAATATGCCCAAGATATCATACATGCATACCTTGAACGAAACAAACACCTCAAAGTCTTTTTCTTGCTGGTTCACCATCAGGATATATTTCTCCTTTGCGTATATTTTCATAATTGTTTTTACCTGGCCCAAGACAACAAAAATTAGAGACATGAACTGGAGATTAAAATGATTTTCCCTATATCTTTCACCTAATACTAGTGCTTATAGTGCTTTTCCTGAAGCTCATCAGTGTTACAGATTGACATTATGGATGGTTGAAGAAACAGTTATATCTTACCTGCAGCTCAGAGACATTAACACACTAACCAGATGCATCTAATTGCTGTACTCTTCTTCTTAGAGGAGTAATTCCAATAATCTTTTGTAACAGGATAGAAGATTAGAGGATGATCAGTAAGCAATTACTTGTTATGGTCCCTGCTATAGGATATTGTTAGGGCATTAATTAGTATAAGTTTGTTGAGGGAGTGAACGATCTCTTAGAGTTTCTCTGAAATTTTTTTTCTCTGTCATCTCCGGATCAGAATTTTAATATAATACAAAGGAAGACAGCTGCTCCTAAGGAGTAATTAACCACTCTTGTCGGTACTAACTTAGTTCCTAGTCTATAAAAAGTGAAAATTAAAACAAGAACAATATGTTGCTTCAGCCGTGTGTCATCTGTTGTTGGCTTGTACCAATATCTCAAAAAGATGCTTGTCCTCAACCTCAAGCACCAAAGTTCGGTAAAGGTTCCAGGAGGCTGTTATAAGGAACAAAGCAACCCAGTAGACGATGTATATTGGTCTCTTGCGGCACCATAACCTACTCATACTGGTTTTACACCAGTACCTGCTCTGTCCCTAGTTCTAGAACAACCCAAACACAAATCCTTAGGAAGAGTCAATCCTGTTGGTTCTATGCAGACACATGTGATTAAGTGGTGAAGTGCAGTAGGAATGGATGAAGGAATTACAGTAAATTATCACAAAGGTTGATAAAAATGGGCTTGCCCAAATAAGGTCACCAACTGCTATTGATAAAAAAAACAGCAGGTGCAGCTGAAAGAAATCCCGGGTACCTGCTGCCAGCATGGCAAAGAAATTTCTTGCCTTCTTCCTTCTTTGAATGACAATCTCACTATTTGATCCTCGCTCACAAATTTTTTATCTTCTCTCCTTCTGGATGTCTCCAAAGTTGCAGAGCATGGAGTCAATATCATCTTCATAATCATCAATTTTCCTCAGATTTTTCACGGCCTAGTTAATTTTTGGAGAACAGACTACAATTTTTATGTTGTTATTGTTGTCACCATGAAGAATCACACGCTTAGGTGGCTTAATCTAGTGGTCTGAAGGAGGTCTAGGCTGCATCTCTATTTTTCTTCCCTTGTTAGGCTCTGAAACTCTTTTTTCCCTCTGCTATGTGTTGTCCAGTTGAGAATACAACATATAGCAGGCCTTCAGGGACATAGTTTGTTCCCATAAAAAACATGACTATTTGATGTGGGACCATCTAGCACAGTTTTTACCAAGGTAGAACTATTATCATAATTATTATAATTATCATATTTTAGCAAGTATTTCATATTTTGTTAAATTTTTAATTCTTATTTAATTAATAGTCTTTTATTATTTTTTCCTATTTAAAGATACTAGTCATGATAGGCTATTTAGACATCCTACAAAATATATGGATGGTTCATCATCATTAAATAAATTGCTTATTATTAACACTATTGAGCTTCTCTCATTAAATTAAGTGCCTAACAACCCTGTAACTGTAGTTGTGACGACATTGTAACAGCAAATGTTGCAAATTCCTACAATCTTAATCGTATTTATCTTTTATTTTCTTTCGTTTTCCTATCCCTCAAAACCTTTAATCCGCATGCTACATCATCTTTCAAAAATAGTGAAGGATTTTGGACCAGTCCTTCAAGTTCTCAAGTCCATTGTATCCATTGGTTTACATCGAAATGTTGCTTCAGAGTTGGGCACACAGCAGTTACAGATTCTTATCAAAATCTTTACTCGTCTATGCAGTTGGAATCTTAGTGTATAAGCCCCTCTTTTTTGCAGGCTGTACAACAGCGTCATAATTAAAGATGGTGCATTTGCTTTGTGAAATATGTAAGTTAAATGATAGTGAGCCTCATAGAAGGGAAAACAAGCTCATTCTTCCCATTATGTTCTGCTGGGCAAATGATAGTAGGACGTATCTTTTCTCTTGAACTGCTCGGTTCTTTTCTGGCAGATAGCATCCATGGTTGTTTGCTTTTCTGGGGTGACTTAACAAATGAACACCAAGTCAAGAAGGATGTATTATTATGCGCCAACTGATGACATATAGCTGAAACAACATTATTGTTCTTGTTTTATTTAATTATAATGACATATCATTCTTGATTTTTTTAGTTATATAATAAACTTCCTGAGAGTAGACAAGTTATGTTAAGTTTTAACTTTCATTTCTCCTATATGTAGGAATTCAGTTACTTCCAACAAAGGAAGTTGACTATTCCTCCGGAGCAGTTATTAGGAAAAGCTGTATTCTTTTGGATATGATAAAAATACTGATCTGAAGAAGGCAAACAGAAAAACAATTTCAAAAACATTTTCCCAAGTCTCTCAAACTCTTAGAGATCTTTCGGTTCTCTTCCAACAAGTTCATACTAATTAGTACCATAACAAGATCCTATTGTAAGAACCACACCGTTTGGTATAAGAGACTGAGTTATGGGTGATTACAATCTCTGCATAAAATATTTGAGACCTTTCTCAAATAGTTCTAGGAGGATTGGACAAATAATCATATCAAACAGAGCAAGATAGGCAGCATTTTGTTAATTTTAAACCACAATGTGAGTCTTTCCTCAACAGGACCGGGCTAGGATAAGGTGAACTTTTCACTTGCAAAGAACCTGCAAATGAGTCTTCACTTGGTGCTCATTTGCTTGAACCACTAGAGAAGCATGCAACCAATCGTCCTGCCTGCCAGAAAAGAGCCCAGCACTTCAAGTGAACATATTTGTTTGCCAGAAAACCATAATGCATAAAAGAATAAGTCTTTCCCTGCTGTGGGACTGACCATCATCTCATCGCACTTACACTGCAATCCACCATCTATAGTAGTGGCACTGTTGTACTGCCTGCAGAGAAGAGTGGCTTACATGCTAACATTCTAAATGCTGCATAAGGCCTCTGATAAGAATCTTGATTCAGTGCATGCCAAACTCTCTTGAGAACTCCTGTAACAAAGAGACTTTTGGCTGTAAAAAAGAAACTCAACGGACTTAAGGAGGTGAAAAGTCCTTTGATATCTTTCAAAGATCATGCCTTTTATGGGCACAAACTATTCTCCTGAAGGAGAGCAACTGCGGCAGATGAAAAAAAAAAAAGTGTTATAAGTCAGAGTTCCAAACTACTGCTGCTCCAAACATCTTTCAAACATCAAGCTCCTGATGAAAAGAAAGATCTTTTCTCCAAATTATGACTTGGAGCAAAGCAGCAATTAGAACAAAAGGATCCTCATGAACTTAGGAAGAAAAAAGTTGCTGGTAATCAAGCCTAAGTCTTCTTCCCAACGGCAGGTTCCAAATGATTCCAAAGCACCCTTGCAAACTTTGCAGTCTTCAACTGGACAACACATGACAGGAAACAAAAGAGTTCCAGAATCTAAAAGAGGAAAACAGACAAAGCTGCAGCGTAGATCTCTTCCAAAATGACAGATTGAACAACCCATACGAGTGATTCTGATGATGAAAATAACAATGTCAAGTATGAATCGCAATCCACTCTTGATAAATTAATTGGGCATAGTTGTCAAAGACCTGTTGGAAAATTAATGATTATGACTTATAACGATGGTATTGATTGCATGGTCTCCAGTTTTGAAGACATTTAGAAGGAGAGAAGAAGTACAAAAAATGGAGGATGAAATAGGTGAATCAATGAGGAGAGGAAGGCAAGACGTTTCTCCGCCACACTAGCAGCAGTTAATTGAGAGTTCTTACAGCTGCACCTGCTTTTTTAATCAAGAACAGTGGTGGAACTTTTTTTGTTTCAGGACTATTTTTTATCTATGTTACGATCTGTAGTAATTCCACAATGCAGACCTGCTGGACTTCATCGCTTCATCACAGCATTCACATGCATCTTCATTGAACAAACTGGATTGTCTCTCCCTAGGGGTTTTCGTTCTTGGGTTGTTCTAGAACCAGTGGCCAAGAAGGTAATGACACAGAAACAGTGAGAGCAGATTATGACAATGTAATAGAACGATTTCCATTTTTTACTGGGTTGCTTTGCTCACTCCAGGATCTTCCTGGAAACTTTATCCAACTTTGGTGCGAGAAGACAAGCACTTCTCCATGGGAGTGTATATTATTATGATCCAACAATTGATGACACATGGCTGAAACAATATTATCCTTCTTGTATTATTTAATTATATAGTTCTGTATTCTTCTTGTATTATTTAATTAAACTACTAAGAGGATAAGTTTTAGTTATCAGATCTTCTAGATGTATTAATTCAGTTACTTCTAACAAGGGAAGTTAATTATTCTTTAAGAATGGTTTTTTCTTTTTTTTTTTGTATAAATAAAATATTATTCTGATGAGAACAAGCAGAAAAAACATCTCAGATGAGTTTTCTTGTCTTTCAAATTCTTGAAAATCCTCTACATTCTCTGTTAATGAGCCTATACTAACTAATTCCACACAAGATCCTATAGTAGGGACCATAACACTACCCTTGTTGGTTTTATCTTGACAGATGTTGGAAGAATTATAATATGTACAAAGCTTAAAGGCATCTAGGCTTTCAGTCAATGATTTTTTGAGAAACAGAAAAGAATTGAATTAATATGTCTGCAGAGAAAGAAAAAAAAACGAAAACTAACTACAAAATCTTCAGGAGTTCAAACAAACTGAACCTCGTATATTAGACAGTGACAACCATGTAGTAAATTGAACAATACCGTGGAAACTGGTCTCTCAACACCAACCATCTCCTCCAAGGACACTCCAAAAATGATTCGTGGTATCATGAATCTTTGCCATGATAAAATATTTTCTTGCCTATTGCAATCAACACATCCTAAAATAAGAGGTTAAAAAAATTAGTCACTGCCACAAAAAATTTGCTAGGGAGAAATCATAGAGAATATGTAATAATACCAGGAACAGCAGAGTGTAGAACATGTGATTTTACCAGTATGCGAGCACGCTTAAGATTTATCTGTAAAAAGACAGTTCACCAAAGGAAATGTTAAAATTTAGCTTTGATTTTGCTTAATTACTATCGCATTTGCAAAGTTGACTATAAGCAAATGGCCCTTTGAGGTTCCCTCTTGTTGAAGTATTATAGTCTTCCCCACAGGGATTCTACAACTTAAGAAAACCTCTTGTATCAGGGAGAAGGAACTGAATCCTGAACATATTTACTGTATTAAATCTTAGAACTGAAAGTGACCGATAACGCAACCAAAGGTGCATAAGTCGCATGCTTGTCCATGTAACAGACAGGATTGGATATGATTTCGCAAGGTCAGGTGTATCCTGATTTTCAAAATGATAATTTTCAATTAAAAACATAAAATAGAAGGAAAATTGGAAATGCAAAGGAAACCGTTGTTGGAAATTATATAATATACCAGGATCAGTATGCCAACCGCAAGGCCAAGCAGCTGCGCAGTTACCTCCCAGACTTCCTCCTGAAACATTTGGACAAGTAATCATGAAGATATGTTGACCTCTTGTTAGAGTGACTTTAGATATAGGGTCTATAAACCATGGTTACTTCAAAAGCCCCTGTAATGTGGGTATCGTTTTCATAATTGATAGGGACACCTCATATGTCCAAAAGTAAAGACATGGATTTAGGTTAATAAGAAGGATTAATATGCAATAATAAACAATAAATTAAATTATGAAAAATTATTAATTTACTTCCTGAATTATGAGCTACGCTACGATCTAGTACTGAAGTTTTTTTTCCGTTATAATTTAGATTCTAAACTTGCCAAATTGTTTTGAAAACATGTCTTTGTGAAATTTTTATAAAAATAAAAATAAAATACTGTCTATATTATTGGGTGATATAAAAAAATAACTTAAAAAATCAAAATGTTTCTATTTAGAACTACGAATTGAAAAAGAAAATAAAAAATGGTAGTCATATGTCTCTTATTGTTTCATAACAAATTAATTGTTCTTATTAAATTTATTAAGGTTAATTACTATAACTTTAAAACTCCATTGACAACAAAATATAGGCAAAACAAAAAGAATTTCCGAAATTTGTCAAATTTTTGTAGTAGTTAAAAATAATTAAAATATTTTTAATTAATATTAAAAATCTCATCAATCCAAATTTTTAATGAAAAAACAGTTGAAACCAAATTGTAATGAAAAAACTTTTGGCACCCAATTGTAACATGCAAATAGCTCAGGAATTGAAGTAGTAATTCTTCCATTAAATTAAACTACAATAATAATTTGGTGAGGGATGAACATGACCTTAAAATTATTTTCTTGATGGATTGATGACAAACGCATCTAAGAAAGATATTATTGGTATCCACGGGACCATTATCGTGGCCACTTAACCCTGCATACCAACAAGAGACTAATGTATGAGGTCATACCTTAGCTGCTACCTCTCCCAAATTTCCAGAGGTTGCAAAATGGTTCTGAATCACTCTGAATGAAGGATCTTTTAGTCCTCTTGCAACAGCCTATTTTCAAACACGTAATTTGGTCAAATAAGCAGAATCTCAGAGACACGCACAAATTAAACTCCCTGTCCATATTATAATCAAGGAAATGGAAGGATACCTTGGTGAGATTCCCTAGAGATGCCAAAGGTAGAAAATATGTAGGATATACTTGGGTAGTCAGATCAAAGATGCTGGGACATGGACTAGAAGATTTAGTGTACTAACTCTAATTTTATTAACTTTCTCCCATTTCAAAAAATAATTTCTTGCACAGACCTTCCAGCACTGCCAATGAAGTCAGCATACATGCGCCATTGCTTAGGATCATCATCAAAAAGATTCCCAAAGCGTCCTCCTGGAAAAGATAGCAGCAGTCACAGATAAAGATCGATGCATAAGCATTTCACAAAAATAGCTGTTCCTATGTGGCCTAACCAATGAACAAGCGCCCGATAGCTCCAATTCCATCCTTAGACACCCATCTGCAAACAATCACATGAGCTATCATTTGCGATACAGCAAAGAATATATACTTCCACTGCGCAACATATGCACCTAATGGCAGCTGCAGAGGCAGCTGCAGTAGTCCCAGAGAAAGAACCAACACCAACAGCCTGTATTTTTTAACTCATTATAGTTAGTAACTTTTTCCAAAAACAAATGCAACTGCATTTCTAATAATCAAATGAACAGAATTGGTTCATAAAATAGGCAGGCTGATCACAGTGACATACTCAAATTACAAACATGATTCATTTAACTAACATTATCAATGAACCTACCCATACGATTATATTTCAAATGCTGATGAGACCTGATATCCATGCATAACATTCAAAAGCGTGGGAAATAGTTTCAAAATGCTAAAACTTGATGTCAAAGTTTACCAAGAAGTGGACTGAAGGACACGCAGAGACTTATTACTCAGTGAGCAGAAACAGTCACTTTATGAGATTGTTTAGACTGTCCTAACTCCAAAATCCTAACTCTAGAAGTTACAATTTAACCTATTTTTATGCCTAATAAGCTGCCTTGTCTACTTAGAAATAAATCCTGCTACACATACCAAAGAAAGGTTTATTGGCCTGAGTTAGACTGACGTGCCTTTAGGAGACTTGATGTGACTAATGTATGGCATATCCATGCGGTAACATTTGTTGGGAATTGTAGCAACATGTATTCCAAGTAATCGTCTGAAACGGAGCCTGTATTATATATGAATGAGTGAGAAAGCGGAATTCACTAACAATACACAGAGAAGGGCATTTATTCTGTGTTTTCATAAACTAGTCATCTATCTGTCCAGAGTTACCAGAGAATCTGCCCAAGCCATATTCATGTGCATTCAACTGGAAAGTCTGATTGTAGTCATTCATATTCATTTGTATTTCAAAATATTATCAAGTAAAATTATTCACCACATCAAATTTATAACAAATTTTGAGAAATGATTTTTTATTAAATAATAAATTATATGTTGGTGAAATGGATGTCCTTGCTAACCATTTAAGAAAGATAAATATAAATCTAACCATGAATTGGACTCTCCAATTTGAACACACAACTGAAAAGGATAAAATCCCATTTTCAGACTACATAATACTCCCTTGACCAGACACTACAAAAATAATAGCACCTTAATTCAATAATAACGAGGGCAAGAAATAAAAAAAAAGCAAAGGAATTGTTCACCTGGGAATCCTGCGGGCAAGATAAAATCCTTCACAGTATCTGGAATCAAGGATAAATCCAGTCGCGAGAATTTTGAAAGCTGGATACTATGATTTACAGAGTCATGCTCCTCCACAAGAGTTTGTAATTGGGATTCCTCATTCAACAAATACCTGCATTTCAAACCGGGATCAGGAGAATCAATTCAGAACCTAGTCCCTTCCGTTGTAGAAAAAAAGACTTCCTTAACTGTAACAACTTTCATACCAAATTATACATATTCCGTAGACAACTGATTCATGAAAGTAAAATACTACAGAGGAAGTAAGAGATAAAAGAGGCAAAGAGTACAGACCTTTTCGAGGTACCATTGCCATATCTCTCCACTAAAATTACCTGACCTTGAACCCTACAAAACAAACAACACAACGCACAGTATTGTAAGAAACTAGCTAGCACATACAGCAATACGATGTTTGTCATCCATTTGGTTTGGTTGCAGAGAATATGCAGGAAATTTTAACTTCCACTACACTAACACTCATTAGCTTACGTCGAGTACTTTTATAATTTTTCGGAGAGCGAATCGCAAAGTGCAAATGGTCCTTTCTTTTATTTCCTCGCCATTTTCAGGAAACCAAACGGAGAATTAGTAGGGGTTCAGTACCTTCCGTTATCTTCCTCTTCTCCATGAGGGTTGGACTGCGAGGAAGAGAAAACAATGTGAAGATAGCATGGATTTTTCCTGTCAATTTTTCTTGGAGAACGGAAAACTCGCGTTGGTAATGATAGTTGCAGAGAGTATGCCATGGCGCTAAAAGCGATGCTAATTGTGTTATGGTTAATTGTAGAAGCTATGCTAGTTCCTTTCAGGTTCGACTTCTAAATTCCACCGCTCAACGGGTCAGCTTCCCTTATCTTCCTTTGGTTACCCGAGCTTGACTATCCAAACATCCTTTCTGACTCGACCAGATTGATATCATACCACCTGGCAACTGTCCATAGGAACCCAGCCCAAGAGAAGTGAGGAAAAAAAAACTCATGCCAGTTCGCATGCTTCGTAACTTATGTATAGATTATATCACTGAAAGCCAATCAACCAAGGACCTAGGCTTGCAATTATTCTTTTGGTTTACCTGAGAGTTGCACTATGTTCTTATGGATTATTGTTGGTAATAAAGTATAAAAAAGTTTTCTGTATATAGTAAATAAGATTTTACTACAAAATTTTACTATTTACCAAAATTTATTAACAAAATTAATAAAAAAATAAAAAATATCTCAAATCAGTCAGAAAGACACAAAAATAAACTATCACGAGAGAAAAAACCATATCAAGGTTTTATAATCAACTGCTTGAATGAGGATTATGGAGGATAAGATGTATTTATACCTAAAGCAAAATAGGTACATATACAACATGTTTGTACCTTATCATTGTCTATATGTAAGTTTAATGAAATATCGCGTTTTGAACTCCCTTTTATTAAAAGTTTGGGTACAAGATATTTGTACCTTATCATTGTCTTTCAGCTCAACATCCATTAACATCCCCCTCAAGTTCGAGAGTAAATATTTTATACTCTTATCTTAATCATATGTTATTTAAGCAATTAACTAAATAAAGCTTTTATGAAAATATCTACAAACTGTTATCTGCTATTCACATCATTTGTCACCACACTTCCATTGTGACAGCTTGTTGCCTACGAGACACCAACGTCTAACTAAGTAATAAATAAAAATGCATTCATATATAAAATGTGAAATTATACATATCTTACAAAATACATAGTCAATTTACTGAAGTAACAAGGTTACAAATTCTTAATTACAAAGCTATAGATAACCTAAATTTATAATTTTCTAGCCTCTCAAAATAAAAAATAGGTCTTCACCAATTCTCCTAATTGTCATGTAAAGGATCCACACATGCATTAGTTGGGATATTTGTAAAGTCATATGGGAGAGAAATTTCTCAATTATTTGTACATTTCCCAAATTTTCCATTAGTTTACATTTAAAATATTTTCGTTTTTTTTTTCTTTTTTTTTATTTTACTCGTTTCGCCCTTCAGTCTGCGGCAGGTGGATTTTCCTGTATGCCCGCACTCGCAGCACAACGTGCTTGGCCTTGAGACACTATCAAAGTGTGCATGCTTGGCAGTGCCCCGTGGTCCACTAGGCTTGTTGCATAGCAATATGCCAGTGGGGGCATATGCCTCGGTGTAATGGGCACTTGGGTGCATGTCCCTGTGCACATGCGCGCACACTCCTTACTCACCCAACACAGTGCCTCGCGTAGGTCCTCTTAGTGCAACAGGGGAACATGACAGGACCTCATGCCTAAGTGCAGCGTGCTGTACATACGCAACGTATTAGGGGACTTGTCCTAGCGCTTTTAGGCACAAAAGCTGTGACTTTTGCTGGTATTTTGGTGCTTGGGCAGTGCAGACAGAGGCAATGGACCTTTATTTGTGTTTTCCTTTCGTTTTATCCATTTTGTAATCATTGAAAACCATTCTTTATCATTCATAAACATCATTCAATCATGAAACATCAACAAAAACGCATTTAATCATCAAAAATCATGCATGAACAAGTGCACACACTATTTCAATTAAAAACAGTAAACACACAGGTATTTTCAAAGAATAATTTGTCTAAATGCATCTATAAAAATGTATGCTTGTAATAAATTAATTACTACCCATCTTACCTCACTGCAGAAAGCCTAAATAGTCCAAACACATGAACAACTGAGTCATAGAGTAAAAGAAAATAGCTAGCAATGCACCTGTGCAGCAGTTGTAGTGTTAGTTGTGTTTGAAGGTGAATTTGCAGATTTTTGAATTTTTTTAACCACAGGGATTTGTTTAAGAAACAACCTAAGATCTAAATAAACTAATCTTAATATAAAAATCAAAAGAAGTAAACGATTGAAGTTGAAAAACTAAAAAAGGAAAACAATTACCTGAAACAGTTTGCCTCAAGTTGGTTTCGATTGCTAAAGGAGCTTCTGTTGAAGCTACCGAGATGTTTGGTTGCACTGGGTGGAAAGGAAGGTGTGAGTGACAAGAGGAGAAGCTGGACTACACGAAATAGAAGAGGAAGGACTTACCTCAGAAGAGAAGAAAGGTTTTAGAGAAAGCGAGGTATTTATACCTACAACAAAACAGGTACACATACAGCATGTTTATATCTCATCATTGCCTTTACATAAGTTTAATAAAATGCCTCTCTTTGGACTCCCCTTTATTATGAGTTTGGGAACATGACCTATTTTTTTGGGCCCAATATCCATTAACATCTCCACTCAAGATGGAGAGTAGATGTTTTCTGCTCCTATCTTAATCATATGTTGTTTAAGCAAAACAACCAACTAGATTAAAACTCTTATGAAGATATATGCGAGTTGTTGTATGCTATTCATATGCTTTGTCACCATACTTTATCTTAGATTATTTTTCTAATTAGATGAAAATCTAATTCAATGTGATTGGTTCTCTCATCGAACACAAGGTTAGTGACTATATGCATGGCTACTTTTTTATCATAATATCGTACTGTTGCTTTCAAATGACTAGTTCAAAAACTATTTAGAAGATACTTGATCCAAGTCAGCTCATAACATGCATTGGCCATTGCTTTATATTCTACTTTTGTTAATGATATAAAAACTATTTGTTGCTTTTTAGATTTCAAATATACTAGTGAATTTTCAAACAATGCACAATGGCCTGCAATAAATTTTTTTGTATCAAACAATCCTGTCGAGTCACTAATAATATAAACATTAAATTTTAATTCAAATAGGCATGAGTAAAACAAACATGATCCTCATGTTCCTTTAACATACCTCAGGACCTTATGAGCAACATTCAAGTGATGATCCCTGAGATTTTTCATGAATTAACTTTAAGACCTAAACTGAATATACCAAGTTTGGTCTTATGAGTGTTAAATACATGAGTTTCTCAATCAGCCTCTCGTATATTGTTGGATTCAAAATTAGTTTTCCTCCATCATTGGATAATTTGGCATTTTGGTCTAGTGAGTCTCCTCCATCCCTCAGAATTTCCATAAGTTAAATTAATACGAACATAATATGCCAACTCTAGACTTTGCACATTTATGAATCTCTTAATCAACCTCGTATATATTTTTGAATTTAAAATTGGGTCTCTTCCATCAGCCTCCTTATTGAATTTAATTGGGAAGGTCACCTATGATAAGACCCGACTCGTTTTGGATTAATAATAATTAATTATTAAATGCAGTAACTAGTTAGTTACTATAATATGACAAGAAGTTATTAATTAGTAGTAGTAACTATTTAATAGTTACCACAATATACAAGAAGTTGAAACAACATGTATAGAAAAAGAAAAACTGCTATTTTTCTTTTTGAAGTTATTCTTCTATTATTCATGTGAAGAAAAATGAATTTTTGTTGATTTTTTTTCTTCAAAAGTTTGGGTTTTTACGAGAGGTATTTATATCGTGATTATTTTTATACTGTTTATTATTTGATAATGTGATTTTATGTATTGCTATGCACATTGATCTTAGAAAATTATGTTGGTTTGTAAATTATATGTTGTAAATTCATAATATTTGTATCAGAATTTTTTTGTTAATTGCATATTTAATTTTGTTCTAAATTGTAATTTGTATTTTTGTATAAAATATGTTTTTTTTTTTTGGCTTTTGTGGTAAAATAATGTTGTGTTTTATTATTGAAATAAGTACAATATTAGTTTTAAATGAAAGTAGAGACAAAGAATTTTAATTTGGTATATTATTTTTAATTTTTGAATAAAAAATGAGAAAATTATATATATATTTTTTAAAATCAATTTTGTTTAAAGAAAAAGGTTTTTCTTTTGTCCCGTGTGTTGTTCTTTTACTCATTGAAGATGAGAATTTTTTATTTATTTATTTTGTCTTTCTCTAAAAAAATTATTGGAAAAAACTGTGGACGCTTGACTTACGTTATATGTTTACCATTTTATCCACTAATTTTTTTTTTTTGTAAAAGATAGTATATGAAAAATTATTGTTTTATTCTCTGGACAATATAATAAAAGAAAAAAAAATTAACTTTATATGTTTAAAGATTTGAAACTAAGACTTAAAAACCTCTTGGCTAAGGTTTTACTGGTCAATCCATCATGATAATTTGATATTTAACTATCAAACAATTTGACATGTCTTATTATATAAATTAATTATTAGTTAATTAATTTATCATATAGGAACAAATTAACTATTAGTTGATTAATTTATTGTAGTAGCTACATTAAATGCGTTAACTATTAGTTAATTAATTTTGTCATATTTGAATAAATTAATTATTAGTTGATTAATTTATTGTGATAACTACTTTATATGAATTAATTGTTAGTTAATTAACTTATAAAGAGAGTTTATTATCACATTTTTTAGTTTCTCTATGTGTTATAGAAAATCAATAGTGGGAATGATAAGAACTCCTATGACTATTAAGACACTCCTCAACAGAGAGAGAGAGATAATCATATGATACAAAACTTAAGAAATACTCATACGAAAGATATTAGAAGACAAACTAAAGTTGAACTTTTAGTGAATTATATTATTAAAATCAATGTAAAGATTCAAAAAATTATATGGAAGTGAGGTCTATTAAAAGATAAAGAAAAATATGATGCTCTTAAGGGAAGCTTACATATCCCTAGTCATCGAGGCTTTGTTTGAGCTTTGTTAGGACAAAGAACAAGTATATAAATTCAGAGTTAACAAATTTATCAAGAAATATGTTAATTGAGGTGCCAGAAAGATAGTTGGTGCTTCAATAGGGGTGTCCACACAAAAAGAACGTCATAAAATTGTTGGTGTTTATTTACCTAAAACAAACACAAATTTTCTTAAGGATGACCTTAAAAATAAGCTTAGAAATTTTTTTCCTAAACATATGATTAGAATAAGGTAACTTGCTTATAAATTATTTACTTTATTCTTGCTAATGAAATATTGTTCATGTTTTTCATATTTATTCATGTATATATATATATGATAGCATGATATGAATTTTTTACTTGGCGTGCATGAATTTTCATAAAACTAAAAGATTTTAGTAACATAAAGTAATACCTTACATGGTTAATTATATTAATAATAATCAAATATTGGAATTTTAGATGATGATTGAAAACATAACGATCTTTTGATTCTATGTGCAATATGAGATTATTGTTAGAATACTTAATACATGTTAAGGATGTATATATATGTTGTTAGACATTGATTAACGTTCATAATATCTATATGTATAAAAAAATGACATCTGCATCAAAAAATATTATTTTCGAACTCAACAAAGGATAAAAATTGAATATCGACAATTATGAGATGTGGAGTATGAAAATCCAATATGTACTTGAAGAGCAAGAGACTTTGGAAGCTTTGAATGAATCCATGGATAAATCTGAAGAAGGGAACACGACCTAGCATCAGAGGGACCATACAACTTTTGAGACTTGAAAGTAAAAGAACTCTCTTACTCACATTACATTGTTGAACAGTATGGAATGACATCAAGAGAGAGTTCAGGAAATATGACCTAGTTAAGGACATATGGTTCGCATTAGCTCAAAGGTTTAGTGGTATGTCATTGACCAAGCTTCGGTCACTTACTATCAAGTTTGACACTTATGAGAAACGCTCTGATCATACAATAAAAAAATATATGAGAAAAATGTCAAACATGATAAGTGAGGTGAAAGATGTTGATCATGTTCTTACTAATGAACAACAGGTCCAAGCTCTGATTCGTTCATTGCCCCAAAGTTGAGAACATATGAAGATCCACCTAACTCATAATGAAGGCATTAGATCTCTTGAAGACGCCATGAGACACTTGGAGCTAGAAGATGATCGAATTGAGGCCAATAAGTCAAGTACTAGTGTGTACATGACTAGTTCTAGCCCACAAGGTGCTGGGGAACATAAGCGCAAGTTCTATGGTGGATCCCAACAAAAGGGAAAAAAGGGTTCCAAAGCCAACAAGAAAAGAAAGTTTCACCAATAAGGGAAGAAAAAATGTCCTTTCAAGAAGATAAATATTGCAAAGGTGAAATGTTATAATTGTAGCAACAAGGGACATTTTACTCGTGATTGTAGCGAGTCCAAAAAGGTAAAAGACCTATTTGCACGTGTGAGTGTAATTTTTATTTCTAGTTTTGGCTTTCTAACTGAATCTCAACCTTTATGAACTATAAACTTAACAACCACAGACCATGTAATGAAGGATATGAATGCCTTGGTGGAATTCTGAGGCATTTTGCATGGAGGATGATGGATATATGTAGGAAATAATTCAAAAGTGGAGGTTAAGGGTATTGGTACATGTAAGTTAATGATGCGTGAAGGTCAAACCCTGTTCCTATATGATGTGCTGTTTGCTCCAGAAACTTGCGAAAATTTAATTTTTGTGTTGGTTTTACTTAAACATGGTTTCAGTTTAAAATTTAAACCTAGTGATGTAAGCTTGTATTTAAGAACAAGCCATAATGAACATTGATTATTTTCTAAATGATTTTATTGTTTTGGATGTTGACTATAGTCCTTATAATGTTAGTTTTTCTTTATTTACATCTTCTAATAGTGTTGGAACTGATGTAAATGCTTGACATGCTAGACTTGGCCACATTGATCAACAACAAATGAATAGATTAACCAAAGAGAGCTTATTAGGAAATATAAAAAATTAGAATTGTGTACTTGTGAGCATTGCCAAGCTGGAAAAACAGTAAGAAAACCATTTGAAAAATCTATAAGAGTAAATACTCTATTGCAATTAATTCACTTTGACATATGTGGTCCAATGAATGTGAGGGAAAGACATTGTACTATTTATTTTATTACATTTATAGATGATTATAATCGATTCAGTTATGTCTAGTTGATATCTCACAAATTTGAAGCTTTAAGTTACTTTAAAAAAAATGAAGAATTTAGTTGAGAATCAATTAGACAATAGAATGAAAGCTTTAAGAATCGATAGCAGACAAAAATATTTATCTTATCAGTTCAAAGAATTATGTGATAAAACATGAATAGAACATCAATTAATTATTCTAGTAACACTACAACAGAATGGTGTTGCAGAAAGAAAATATAGAACCTTGCTTGAAATGGTTAGATCTATGATAACATAAACTAATTTACCAATTACCTTTTGAAGTGATACATTATTATCTACCATATATATCGTTAACCATGTACCCTCAAAACCAGTTACCACTGCACTATATGAGTTATGGACTAAAAGAAAACCAAACTTAAGTTTTTTAAGACCTTGGGGTTGTGCCACCTATGTTCATAAATCTTCCCACACATATAAAAAATTAGGTCCAAGAGGGAAGAAGAGCATCTTTATAAGATTTTTTGAACAATCAAAAGGATATTATTCATAGGCACATAAAAAAATAGTCATGTAACTGAATTTAAATCATGATATCACATTCTTAGAGAATGATTTTTTCTAAAAAGGGCGAGATAGGTCATCATTTATCTTTATATGAAACTTAAGACCAAACTATTTACACCCCACATATATAAATAAACCCACTACATTCGAATGAGAGTGATATGAGATTTAATGAATTTGTTTCAATTTAAGTTCAATCACAACCAATGGTGGGCCTAAGTACGGAAGTTGGTCCTAGTGAAAGTAACTTAGAAGAATCTTAAATAAGTCGAACAAATTGGAAAATTATCCTCGTCATAGTTTTAAGATTGAAGGAGGAATATTCTTGCTTACTCTAGAAGATGAGGAAAAGCCAATAAATGTAAATGGGGCTCTCAAATGCCCTCTAAAGGAAAAATGGATGAAAAAGCAATGGAAGAGGAAATGGAGTCCATAAAATCTAACCAAGTCTAGGAGTTAGTCGATTTACCTAAAGGACGCAAAGCCATTGAGAACAAATGGGTTCTCAAAATTAAACAAAAAGCTTATGGTAGTATTGGAAAATATAAAGCCCGCCTAGTTGCGAAGGGGTATAATAACATGAATGAATAGATTATGAAGAAACCTTTTCAATTGTTGTTAGATTTACCTTAATTTGACTAATTCTAGCCATAGTAGCATACATGGATCTTGAATTATATCAAATAGATGTATAGACTTTTGAACCTTTCCTTAATGGAGAATTAGAAGAATAGATCTATAGGGAATAACTAGTAGGTTTCATTAAAGAAGATAAAGAACATAAAATGTGTTAACTTTTAAAGTCAATATATGGTCTTAAGCAGTTTTCAAGACAATGGTATATTCAATCTCGTAATGTGATAATGTCGCATAAATTTAATATAATTAAAGAGGACCATTGTGTAAATATTAAAAGATCTAAAGATGAATTTATTATTTTATCATTGTATGTAGATGACATACTTATAGCTAGAAATGATAAGGGGTATGTAAAAAAAATTAAAGATTGGTTGTCATCTCATTTTGAGATGAAAGATATGGGTGAGGCTGCATATATCATTGGAGTTAAGATTTCAAGAGATCATTCAAAGAAGTTATTATCTCTTTCACAAAAGGCATATGTTAAACAAATTCTTGAACGATTTCATATGCAAAATTGTAAACCCATTGATATCCCTATCACAAAAGGTGAAGCTTTAAGCTAAAGGTTGTGTCCTAAAATACCATAGGAAAAGAAACAAATGAGAAAAGTTCCTTATTCAACTGCAATTGAAAGCCTTATGTATCCTATGATGTGCACAAGGCTTGACATATGTCATGTAGTTGGAATGGTACGTAAATATCAATCTAACCTTTGCCAAACGCATTAGAAAACAGTGAAAAAAATCCTATGTTATCTCAAAGACATATATGATTACTCGTTGTGTTATTAAGGAGTTGATTTACACTTTAACGGTTATTATACACTGCTTAGGAAGGAGATTTAGATAAGAGAAAATCTATCTTTTAATTTTCTTTCTTTTTAAATAGTGGTGTCATATCATGGAGTAGTAAGAAATAATCATATATAGTCTTTTCCACAACAGAAGTTGAGTTTGTAGCTTTTTTAACTGCAGTGTAAGAAACTATTTGGTTAAAAAGGTTTATGGACCATTTAGGAGTCAATGGTATTGCTAGGAAAATAGTAATTGTGAACTGTGATAATCAAGCAGCAGGAGCATATATTAAAGATCCCAAATTTCATGAAAAAATAAAACATATAGATATTAAATATAATTTCGTGAAGGACATGGCTACACAAAAAGAAGTGAACATAAAGTACATATCTACGTGCGATATGGTAGCAGATCCATTTACAAAGCTTATACCAAGATATGCATATTATAAGCATGTTAAATAATTAGGTTTGCTTAGGTGTTAAATTTATTTATATATTATATATTTCCCAACCATGTTCATTGGTTATGTTATCAATGACATGCTTTGTTTTTCTTTTATTGGCCTTATTTACATTTGTTATAGAGTATACATATGTTGTGTACATTTATACATTTAGAAAAAACGTGTCAAATAGAATAAGATTGGTCTTCTCACACAAGCAATCGCCTTCGTTATTTGGTATAACATAGATGAGACAAATTTAAGATAATTATCTAGGTAGTAATTGAAAGCCATCTTAAATATAATAACTGTTGCCACTCATCAGGGTAAAGAATTAAGTTATAATAAAATTGATAAGTTTATGACATTAAGTAAATAATTTAATGATTATCACTTTATTTATTTTATTATCGTATTAGAGTTCTGAAGAATGAAAAAGATATGTAAGTGAACTCGAGTTAGATATTAAGTATATTTGAGAAATAAAAGACATGCTAACATAGGAGGGTATGGAAAATGGTTATTTTGACTCTCGGAACCTCAACCCAACACATGAAATTTCAGAAACTTAACCACCTAATAATCCTCTCTCTCGAATTGAATCTACAATCCTCAAAAGGAATGCAAAAACAAAAACTAGGGAAACAAAAACGAGAAAAAGAAAGACATCACAGACTTACCTGATAAGTTGATTCCAACTCCTTGGCTCAATCAAGGCTTCAGAAAGCTCATCTACCTTCGAAGAACTTAAAAAGGAAAATTAACATGAAGCTAATTCAAAGAAAAAGCTCAAAGCTTTAAATTTTAATAAAGTTGTATTAAAGTGCTGCTAGAAATTAAAATAACTATTAAAATAATAAAATTGGTCTCCCAAATCTTCAAGAATCTTGTTCTTTCTTAAACGTCTATCTTGAGTAGAGTTTCTCCTTCAATTTAAGCATTTTTATCACCTGGGATTAATTTATAAAAATTGTTTTAGGTTGGAAACCTTGTAGAATTTGGAAAAAGGAAAAAATCTAAATCTAAAAGAATTTAGGAAAGCTAGTTGCTTAGGTAGCTTGGGAACCACGCGGGCCACGATTGGGTCATGCAGACAGGCAAGGCAGGCTGTATAGGCCTACTACGTGGGCGTGGGCCGCATGCGTGCATTCTTGCTGGGCATGGGCCTTGTTGACTGCATGTATACAAACTATTGTGTGCATACGGGGCACCTCCTGTACACTTACATGCACACATTGAGCATGTGGGATTGCTTATCCTCTCGCCTGCAGGATTTATGTAAGCAGGCACTTCCTTACAGATGAGTGTGCAGCATGCGGGGTATGCATACATGTTTTACGCAAACGTTACATGTGCTTGGAAGTGGGGATGACTTGTCCGCATGGGCGGGAACCATGACTCATGTGGGAAGACCCACACATGTGTAGGCTATAGGTATCCATACCCATATTACATTTTGAGCTTTTATTGGACGTGGACTCAAGGGCTGAGTCTTTCCTTGGATGTAAGGCCCAATAACTTCCTATTTTTCGTTCTTTTCTGATTTTGCCTCTTTTTAGATTGAGATCCAAGTGTAATTAAGCTAGATTTCCTATCTTAGGCTTGCACTCAGGTGGTTTTAACTTGGTCATTATCTATCCGAGAATACTTACAACCATGTCTAGGAAGCTTATTATTGTTTTATCTTTTTCATTCTTTCATGGTCTCACAAACTTCCTTTTTAGTACTGCCTTTTCCTTAATCATTATCACATCACATGCACTCCATGGGAAATGAGAGAATATCGTTGCATGTGATTCATACCGCATGTGCAAATAATTTGACTAAAGGGTAATAAAAACGAGATCTCAATTTTAATATTGTGCGAGCCCCTAAGATTTTAAGATAATCTCATCTAATAGTCTCATGGCTCTAATATGTTTCTTAAACCTTTTAATTAAGACTTGTTATCTTAGGATATAACTAAAAGATCATGAATGATTCGGTCCAATGAGATATTTCTAGAAAAATGAATTAAATAAAAAGTGAGAGAATCAAGATAAGAAGAAGATCACAATTTAAAGGAAATATCATATCATTGATGTACATTCATTAGCAACCAATTATGTTTATCTATGAAAAATCATAATTATGAATATACTTGATTTATTACTTAAATGAGATCATTACAGAGATGAATGTGATATGTTATCTAGGGTATAACATACAATTACATACTCCAAGCTTCATTATTCAAGAAGCTATATACTCCTAACATATTTATAGCTAAAGTACACTTGAAGTATGCATGATCACACGACCTCTTTTACACATATGAGTCTAGTAGAATTGAAGAGAGAGATGGTCCCATCACATATGAGTGGGAGATGTTGAATTTAATCAGGTGGGTCACCTATTATGGAACCCAACCTAGTTTGGATTAATAATAATTAATTATTAATTAATAGTGGTAATTGCTTAATAGTTACCACTTAAATTCAATAAGTAGTTAATTACTACAATCTAATAGAAAGTTATTAATTAGTAGTTACCACTTAATCCAATAAGTGGTTAGTTACCACAATCTGACAGTAAGTTGAAAAAAAAGGTATAGAAAAAGAAAAATCACTCTCTCTCTCTCTAAAGTTCTTCTTTTGTGATGCTTGTGAAGAAGAAAGAATTTTTGTTATTTTTTTAAAAAAAGTTTGAATTTTTACAAGAGGTATTTATGTCATAATATTTTCATACAGTTCATTATTTAATAATGTGATTGTATGTGTTGCTATGTATATTGATTTTAGGAAGTTATGTTTGTTTGTAGATTATGTGTTAATTTCATGAATTCTTAACACTCCTATATATTGTGAAATACATGAGTCTCTCAATTATCCTCTTGAATATTGTTGAATATGAACTTAGGGCTCCTCCATTATTAGATAATTTGACATTTTATTCTAGTGAGTCTCCTCCATCTCTCGGGTTTTCCATGAGTTTACCTAAACTGAATATTCCAAGTCTAGTATAGACTTGGTATATTCATGAGTCTATCAATCAGCCTCCTATATATTGTTGGATATGAAATTGGCTCTCCTCAATTAGCTTCTTGAATATGTTAAGTATATGAGTTTCTCAAAAGCCTTCTATATATTATTGGATATGAAATTGGCCCTCCTCTCTCATTGGATAATTTAGTATTTTAGTCTAGTGGCGATGCTAAAATTCTGCCACCTAATGGACTTGCATCCTTTAATAAGTCTAGTGCATACTTCCTTTGGTATATGTGTATTTTTTTTCTAGACCTAGTAACATCAGTTTCAAGGAAATAATGAAATTTTCTATGTCCTTAATTTTTAATTCATTATCTAATCTTTCCTTTAATTCATCTATGATACTTTCATCATCTCCCACCATAATTATATCATCAACATAAATAAGACTATGAAACTTTTACAACTTTTCTTTACAAAGAGACTATGGTTGGTCTTAGATTGACAGAATCCTTGCTTGATGATAAAATCTTAGAACTTTTTATACCATTATCTTGATGTTTATTTAAGATAGTGCAAGCTTTACAACAGTCTCCATACCTTTCTTTCATTTTTTCTCATACGCTTAGGTTGTAATTCCATATATACATATTTATTTAGATCTTCATGCACGAATACGTTATTGACGTCCAATTGTCAAATATGCCAACCTCTTGCTACTGCTAAAGGTAGGAGCATTTAGACTGACACTATCTTTGCAATTGGTGAAAAAGTCTCATGATAGTTTAGATCTTCTCTTTGGGAACCCTTTGCCATTATTTGACCTTATATTTTTCAACAAATCCATTTACCTTAAACTGCACTTTGGATTCGCATTTATATTTCATTTTTTTCTTTCCCATAGATAGGTCCACAATTTGCCATGTTTTATTTTCTTTAAAAGCATTGAGCTCATTCTTCATAACATCTCTCCAATCTGAATCTCTACTAGCCTCCTCATATGAGTTTGATTCTTTTTGAGATGCCACGACCAATTTATCCTTTGTGTCCCTATAAGCCCGACATATCCAAGTATTGTCGATATAGGTGTGCATCTATTTGATTGACACTCCTTTTCAATTGAATTTTATGAATTATTGTCTTAATCTTGAATCTATTCATAAAAATAATTCCCTAAATATATTAGTCTCCTCTTCATTTTGGTTTACTTTCTTCTTGATAGATTGTTCTCAACAACTATTTCTTCATGTGTAGGGGCTTGTTCTATTTCTTGTTTCTCATTATCTAGTTCTTCACTTGAGCTCACTTTCTTCATTTGGCTTGACACTCCAATTTCCACACTTGATTCTCTCACTTCTCTAACATAGTTCTCAACTTCTACTTGTGTGAGAAAGGTAATATGTGGGACACTTATTGAATTATATCTTGATTTTGGTGAAGTTTGAGACTCCTTCCTTTATTCTTTATTCTTGTAAGGAAACACTCTTGCATGAAAGGTAACATTTCTTGATATAATGATTTTACATGCCCCTATATCAAGCAACTTGTATTCCATAGTACCAAATGGATACCTTAAAAAATGTACGTTCTAACTTTAACATCAAACTTGTGTCTGTTAATGTGGGTGCAAATGCCAGACATCCAAAGACTTTTAAATGATCACATTCTTGTTACCTTCCATACAACACCTCAAATGGTGTTTTATTACCTATCATTGTTAAAAGAATTTCGATAATAAGATAAATTGAAGTAAGTATAAAATCACTGAAGTACTTTAGATCCAATCCACTTTATAATTTCAAAGCCTTAATAATATTGAGTAACTACTTGTGCTTTCTCTCCACCTTTCTATCTTACTAAAGAGTCTCCACATAACTCCTTTGATGGATGTTGCCCTTTTTATCATATAATTCCTTGTTTCAAACTCTTTCCCATTATAACTTCAAATTGCCTTTTGATTTTCCTACCAAATTGTATTTCCACAGAAGTATAAAAAGCTGCAAATGAATGATAGTTTTAACCTTGGTTTTCATCAAACATTCATGTGGACTTAGTGCAATTATCAAGAGTTGATAACATTATAAGTAGTGTCATTACAAGGTCTCAAAATATCACAGTGTACTAAATCAAAACATCATTTACCCTACTATTACTATCATAAAATACAAGTATATACATCTTAGCTAAAGGATAAACATAGGGTAGCTTATAATTCTTTATTTTTAGTACACTTAAAGAATGTCTGACTTGGACTATGAAGGATGTCCAATAGTGCCCATACATCAAGATTGTCTTCTTTTTGATTGGGGCTTGAAATTGTTGCACATGAGAAAACTTGTTAAGTTAAATCCTCTAAATCTTTGAACTATTTAAGTTGATATAGTCCATTTTTAATTTCCCCAAGTCTAAGTGTCTTTTAGGTCATAAGGTCCTAAATTATTCAATTCTTTTGTGAAAATATTAAATAACATCCGATATCTTGTGCCAATCTCCTTGTAAATATCAAGTTAAAGTTGAATGATGGCATACACAACACATTATTAAATACTAGTTTATCACTTAATTTAATCACCCCAATAAGAGACATATTCACATTTCTCCATTTAGCAAAACCACTTTAGATGCGATGTTTGAGGTGATTTCAATGTACGAGTGCGGTGTATGGACAATGTGATATGATGCTCCACTGTTTATGATCCAAGGACCATGTGTGCTTTCATCTGATTTCAATGAATAGGCATTAAAACAGAAAAACATACTCGAGAATTTGACTAAGCTTGGTTCTTGTGAGGATTCAGAGGATCATTGTACCATGTTCACAAAATGTTGATTATGTGGAATGAATGTCATTAGTTGATTGTGTTATTCCTTAGTCAGGATAATGTTGCTCAGTTGCATTGGATTGGCCATGTGATTCACAAGTGGACACTAGAGTAATATTTAATTGTCTAGTTTCCCCATGGGACTTCTATCCCTTTGATTGTCCTTGGCCCTTATAACATGTCTAAGTAATTTCCTTAGTATATTGCAATTGAAGCGCGTAATTCTATTTGAATTTACCTTAAAATATCTTTCTAATGAATATCCATTCATCTTATAGTGTGTACGGTAGTACTTTCTTTATTAGGGTTTGTGGTTTTACCTATTTTGTTTGTCTTTTTTGATATTAAAAGATAAACCCTATTTGGTATAGACTCCATGAAGATTTTCTTTCGTTTCTCCTCTTGTTGTATGGTGGAGAATACCTCATTCAGGCTAGGGAGGGGTTTCGTTATCAGTATTTGGGTTTTCATTCCCTCGTAAAACTCATTGAGGCCCATGAAAAATTTGATCACATAAATTTTTTTTTTCTTGCTTTTTAATAATAGCTCTCAAACCTCCACATGTGTAATTAAGTATAAGTTTATAATTCACAATTTCATCAATCAAACTCTTAAGCTTTAAAAAATACACTCTCATAAGATCTTTATTTCACATGTGATTTAGAATAGATTGTTTAATCTTATATATTCTTGGTGCTTTTTATTGAACATGTCTATTCTCAAGATCAATCTGCAGATGATGTGATACGAGCAAGGGGGTAACTCATGGGAATCAAGCATAAAGGATCCAATTTTATCTTTTCGAGAGTCTTTTTAGGACTAGGAATTGCGACAACATGGATGTAATGACTGAAAAAGGGGAAAAGAAAAAAAAAATTGTTTGAAGAAACGACACCGTTTTGAAGAGGGGAAAACGACGTCGTTTTGGGAGGGGGAGAACGACGTCGTTTTGGGAAGGAGAAAACGATGTCGTTTTGGGTAAGTTGGTCGGATATGAATGGGGGTCGGGAAGGAAAGGAAAGAGAGGAAAAAAAAAGAGAAAAGTAAGGAAGGAAGAGAGTGGGAAGGAGGAAGGGAGAGAGGGAAGAAGGTTCCAGAAGAGAGAGAGGGGAGTCGGAGCAGAGAGGAGCGAGAAGGGAGAGAGAAGAGAGCTAGGGACGATGAACGGTGCGATCGGCAAGAGGAAGGAAAGTGGAAATGGAAGGTACGATAAAAACCTTGGTTGTGTAGGTATTGGGTGAGTTGTGATGCTATTTGCAGGTTGCCGAGGCCAGGGAGTCTGTAGGTAGCTGGGCGGAGCTGAGAGGTGGAGTGTAGGACGGAATGGCGGAGACGTTCGCGGAGGAGGCCCTGAGAAGGAGAGGATGATGTCGTTGGGGCGTACGGGAGATCTATGAGAGAGAGAGAGAGAGAGAAGGTTATGTGCGGTGAGTGTGAGCACCGAAGGAAGGTCATTGAGAGGAAGAGGGAGTGAGTAGTTTGGCGTGTGTGGGGAAATCCGAGATGACGAAGGGAGTCTTGTGCAGGAGCGAGGGTGCGGAGAGAGTCACGAGTGGAATGAGCAGGAGGAACGAATTCGGTGAGTGTCCGGTGAGAGGGGTGAGTGTGGGGAGTGTGACAGTGTGAGTTTGGACTGTGCGACAGTGAGAGGGATGTGCGTGGTGAGTGGGATGGTGTGAGTTCGGACTGTGAGAGGGAGGGGACTATGGAATAGAAATTGACATGTATGAAAAGTTTTGGATGAGGGAAGAGGCTTATGGAACCGTAGGGAGAGGTAGGTTTAGCGAGGGATAAGGACGTAGTTGTTGGAGATTGGGATAACATAGGAGGGGACTATAGAGTATGGTTTAAGGCGAGAGAGTAGGGACGCGTTGGTAGGGGTATAACGGGAGTGTGGTGAGGGGAGAAGGTTTAGTATAGTTACTATAAATTTAAAGGTTGGCGAGGGAACATCGCCGGCGTGTGCGGGAAGTCTTGGTGTGCATGTGGCCTAATAAGGTCGAAAGGTAGTGTAGTGAGCATGAGTCACCGATGTTGGTGATGTGCGAGAATGGATTGTGTGTGTGTGTGGCCTATTGAGGTCGAGGTGTGGACTGGTTGTGTGTGTGCGTGGCCTATTGGGGTCGAGGTGTGGACAGATGGTGTGTGTGCGTGGCTTATTGGGGTCGCGGTGTGGACGGATGGTGTGTGTGCGTGGCCTTTTGTGGTCGAGGTGTGGGGTAGTGAACATGAGTCACCGATGTTGGTGATGTGCGGGAACGGATTGTGTGTGTGTGTGTGGCCTATGGAGGTCGAGGTGTGGACAGGTTGTGTGTGTACGTGGCCTATTGGGGTCGAGGTGTGGACGGATGGTGTGTGTGCGTGGCCTATTGTGCTCGAAGTATGGGGTAGTGGGCATGAGTCACTGATGTTGGTGACGTGCAAGAATGGATTGTCTGTGTGTGCGGCTTACTTGGGTCGAGGTATGGACGGATTAGGTGTGTGCGTGGCCTAGGTCGAGGTGTTGACGGATTGTGTGTGCGCGTGGCCTGTTGGGTCGAGGTGTGGAGGAGTGAGCATTAGTCGCCGATGTTGGTGACGCACGAGAATGGTATTGTGTGTGTGAGTGGCCAATGGAGTCGAGAGGTAGAGATTTGAGTATGAGTCGTCGATGTTGGTGACGTGTGGTAATGGTCTTCGTATGCGTATGTGGCCTCTTGGGGTCGAGGTGGTGGATATGAGCTACCGATGTTGGTGACACGAAATGGTGGTGTGTGTGCGTGGGTGGCCTATTAGGGTGGAGTAGGAGAGAAGGGCGTACGAGTATTTGATATTTGTGATGAATGTGAACAGGGGAACTTAGGGTGTGACTTCGGTCGGGGAGTCACGTGGGATGGGCACCCGAATAGCCTACCAGGGTAGGGGGCTGGTGTTGTACTAGGGTAGGGTTGAGGCAGGAGGTAGGTGGTATAGACAGGGTACTTATGGAGGTACTGGAGTTGCTGTTGCTGTATGTATTATTGAATAGCTGGTCTTTCGGGGTAGGTGAATAACGGTTAGTTGTAGGGTGGTTCGAAAGCATGACTTAGGTAGTGTAAGAGAAATGCACATTGATATACTAACTGTCTTGTCACTGCATATTATACCTGTAACTTGGTTTTTATCGTATTGAGTTATGTGAACTCACTTTTTGTCGTTTTCCAGATGAAGTAGGGATGGCGCCGGGATCTGAGTTGCTGGGTACGGAGCCTAGTCTTTAGCGCCATCGGGCCAGGGTCTCCTTGTGGTGGGTTACCACCTGTAAAAGTTTATATTAGTATGGATGTTGACTTGCTGGAAGGGTATGGTATGGGGTGTCATTAATGTATAGGTAGAACTACAAGTTTACCTTGAGTTAGATTAATGAACTGTGGACCAGTTTTGCTTATGAGGAATGCTATTGGTATGAAATTGGCCTGTTGGGTCATAGAATTGTTGATCGTATGCTGTTGAGAAGGAAAAACGGGGCGTTACAGTTGGTATCAGAGCAAACTAAGAATACTACTAACTGGTATAACTATTCTGTAATTGGATCAAGGGAGGTGACGAAGAAAAGACAGGGCCAACCCCGTCACGAAATCGTTCCGGGGCCGCGAGACTCACCGGGAGCCCTCGACGAGCGCGACAGTGCCAACGGTTTCCACTCACCGCAGTCCACGGGCTGCCCTCGTGTCATGCCTTGCCCTCTTTCGTGCAACCGAGGCCCACTCCTGGCCCATCGGCAAACCAGGCGGGGCAGTCAGACGTGCAACAGGAGGACTTTAACCGGCTGTGTTGAGTAGTCGAGAATCTGGCCACTACAATCAAAGATAGAGAACTACGGGTGGAGACAGTTGCGATGCCACAACCGGGGGCTCACTAGGGTATAGTGGATACAAGCAACATTGGAAGATGCTGAAGGGTAAACCCTCCTACTTGCAATGGGAGTGCTGACCCCTAGGTGGTGGAAAATTGGATAAAGGAGACAGAAAAAAAAAAAAAAAAAAAACTAATTGAAGTGATCACCGTGACTACCGAACAGGAAGTGCAACTGGCTACATTCATATTCGGAGGGTCTGCCGAACGTTGGTAGAAATTAAAAAGAATAGCCCTGATTCCCCCAATCACTTGGGAGGTGTTTCTAGAAGTCTTCAATATAGAATATTTCCCAGATTTCCTGAGGCAACGGAAGGAAACAGAATTTACCGAACTGAGATAAGAAAGATTGTCGGTGGTGGACTATGTTGAGAGATACATGGATTCGGGCCAATTTGCGCCCGAGGTGATGATGAATGAGGCAAAGAAGGTCCACAGGTTCGAAAATGGATTACGGTCGAAACTGTATCATCAGGTGGCTATGTATGCATTACCCACATATCAGATGGTGTTGGAAAAGGCACAGTTAGCGGGCATTATATAAGGAACAGGTTGGGAACCATAAAGGGTCGTCCAGTTATAGATGCCCACCACCCCTCCAGCCAAACAGAGAAAAGGCAGAGAATGGCACCAAATTTTGCTCCAAGTCGTCAGGTGTCCCGGAGTAAACCGAACTGCCACAATGCGGTAAGAATCACGGGGATCAACCGTGTATGAGGGGCAGTCGAGACTGTTATCAGTGCGGGAATACGTAACATTTTGCGCAGGATTGCCCTTTTGCCGAGGGAGCTGGATAAATCGTTGGTTCAAGGACGGGTGGTTGCCATGACAGTGCCGGAGGCAGTTGCCACTTCCGAAGTAATACGAGAAAACGAGAGTAAGAGGCTTACACTTCAGGAGATATAAGTGGTAAGGGATTTTCCAGACGTATTTTCGGCCGATCTTCCGGGATTGCCGCCCAATAGAGTAGTCGAATTCACTATACAACTCCCGACCGGCACCTAGTCAATCTCCAAGGTTCCATATAGAATGGTGCGGTCAGAACTAATGGAGTTAAGTAGACAGTTACTGGAGTTATTGGATAAGAAATTTAGTCGGCCGAGCGTGTCACCATGGGGAGCCCAGTAGTATTTGTTAGGAAAAAGGATGGAACTATACGAATGTGCCTTGATTATAGAGAACTGAACCAAGTAACAATGAAGAATAAGTATCCGTTAACCAGGATCGACGATTTATGTGATCAGTTGCAAGGAGTATAAGTATTTTTAAAAATAGATTTTGCGTTCGGGGTATTAGTGGACCCAGCGAAAATAGAAGCAGTGGTAAAGTGGGAAAGGCTAGGGACTGTAACAGAGATACTCAGTGAGGTACATGACACCAAATTTTCTATGTACCCGTGAAGTATTAAGAGGTACAAAAACCTACAGAAAAGTTTCTGGTGGAGGGGCGTGAAAGGGGATGTGGCCGAGTATGCGTCAAGGTGCTTGATATGTCAGCCAGTAAAGGTGGAACATCAGAGGCCTAGGGGGTTATTACAGCCCTTACCCATACCTGAGTGTTATCTATGAATTGGTGACCGGGTTACCAGGTAACCGTAAGAAACATGATAGTGTTTGGGTGGTGGTTGATCGTCTAACTAAATCTTCTCATTTCTTAGCAACGAAAGTGACGGATTCAGTGGAGTAGTTGGCTAGACTGTATGTCAAGGAAGTAGTAAGGTTACACGACATTCCCGTATCGATTGTTTCTGATCGGGATTTCCAATTCACCTCTAGATTTTGGAGAGGGTTGCAACAAGCTTTGGGTACTAAATTGAGCTTTAGCATAGCTTCTCACCCACAGACGGATGGACAGACTAGAGGATGAGATGAGACAAAATTATCCGAAACTATTTAGAGGTAAGATGACAAAATTTGCGGGACCAAATTTTTTTTTAGGGGGGGAATATATGTAATGACTGAAAAAGGGGAAAAGAAAAGAAAAGAAAAGAAAATTTGTTTGAAGAAACGACGCCATTTTGAAGAGGAGAAAATGACGTCGTTTTGGGAGGGGGAAAACGACGTCGTTTTGGGAAGGGGAAAACGACGTCGTTTTGGGTAAGTTGGTAGGATATGAATGGGGGTCGGGAAGAAAAGGGAAGAGAGGAAAAAAAAAGAAAAGAGAAAAGCAGGGAAAAAAGAGAGCGGGAAGGAGGAAGGGAGAGAGGGAAGAAGGTTCCAGAAGACAGAGAGGGGAGTCAGAGTAGAGAGAAGCGAGAAGGGAGAGAGAAGAGAGCCGCAGATGACGACTAGTGTGATCGGCAAGAGGAAGGAAAGTGGAAATGGAAGGTACGGTAAAAACTTTGGTTGTGTAGGTATTAGGTGAGTTGTGATGCTATTTGCAGGTTGCCGAGGCCAGGAAGTCCGTAGGTAGCTGGGCGAAGCTGAGAGGTGGAGTGTAGGACAGAATGGCGGAGACGTTCGCGGAGGAGGCAGTGAGAAGGAGAGGATGACGTCGTTGGGGCGTACGGGAGATCTATGAGAGAGAGAGAAGGTTGTGTGCGGTGAGTGTGAGCACCAAAGGAAGGTCACTGAGAGGAAGAGGGAGTGAGCAGTTTGGCATGTGTGGGGAAATCTGAGATGACGAAGGGAGTCGTGTGCAGGAGCGGGGGTGCAGAGATAGTCGCGAGCGGAATGAGCAGGAGGAACGAATTCAGTGAGTGTCTGGTGAGAGGGGTGAGTGTGGGGAGTGTGACAGTGTGAGTTCGAACTGTGCGACGGTGAGAGGGACGTGCGTGGTGAGTGGGATGGTGTGAGTTCGGACTGTGAGAGGGAGGGGACTATGGAATAAAAATTGACATGTATGAAAAGTTTTGGATGAGGGAAGAGGCTTATGGAATCGTAGGGAGAGGCAGGTTTAGCGAGGGATAAGGACGTAGTTGCTGGAGATTGGGATGGCATAGGAGGGGACTATAGAGTATGGTTTAGGGCGAGAGAGTAGGGACGCGTTGGTAGGGGTATAACGGGAGTGTGGTGAGGGGAGAAGGTTTGGTATAGTTACTATAAATTTAAAGGTTGGCGAGGGAACATCGCCGGCGTGTGCAAGAAGTCTTGGTGTGCATGTGGCCTAATAAGGTCGAGAAGTAGTGTAGTGAGCATGAGTCACCAATGTTGGCGACGTGCGAGAATGGATTGTGTGTGTGTGTGTGGCCTATTGAGGTCGAGGTGTGAACGGGTTGTGTGTGTGTGTGGCCTATTGGGGTCGAGGTGTGGACAAATGGTGTGTGTTCGTGGCCTATTGGGGTCGAGGTGTGGGGTAGTGAGCACGAGTCACCGATGTTGGTGACGTGCGAGAACGGATTGTGTGTGTGTGTGTGGCCTATTGAGGTCGAGGTGTGGACGGGTTGTGTGTGTGCGTGGCCTATTGGGGTCGAGGTGTGGACGGATGGTGTGTGTGCGTTGCCTATTGTGGTCGAGGTGTGGGGTAGTGAGCACGAGTCACCGATGTTGGTGACGCGCGAGAACGGATTGTGTGTGTGTGTGGCGTATTGAGGTCGAGGTGTAGACGGGTTGTGTGTGTGCGTGGCCTATTGAGGTCGAGGTGTGGATGGATGGTGTGTGTGCGTGGCCTATTGTGGTCGAGGTGTGGGGTAGTGAGCATGAGTCACCGATGTTGGTGACGTGCGAGAACGGATTGTGTGTGTGCGTGGCCTATTGGGGTCGCGATGTGGACGGATGGTGTGTGTGCATGGCCTATTGTGGTCGAGGTGTGGGGTAGTGAGCATGAGTCACCGATGTTGGTGACGTGCGGGAACAGATTGTGTGTGTGTGTGGCCTATTGAGGTCGAGGTGTGGACGGGTTGTGTGTGTACATGGCCTATTGGGGTTGAGGTGTGGACGGATGGTGTGTGTGCGTGGCCTATTGTGGTTGAAGTGTGGGGTAGTGGGCATGAGTCACCGATGTTGGTGACGTGCGAGAATGGATTGTGTGTGTGTGTGGCCTACTGCGGTTGAGGTGTGGACGGATTAGGTGTGTGCATGGCCTATTGGGGTCGAGGTGTGGACGGATTGTGTGTGTGCGTGGCCTGTTGGGGTCGAGGTGTGGAGGAGTGAGCATGAGTCGCCGATGTTGGTGACGCACGAGAATGGTATTGTGTGTGTGAGTGGCCAATGGGGTCGAGAGGTAGAGATGTGAGTATAAGTCGTCGATGTTGGTGACGTGTGGTAATGGTCTTCGTATGCGTGTGTGGCCTCTTGGGGTCGAGGTGGTGGATATGAGCTGCTGATGTTGGTGACACGAGATGGTGGTGTGTGTCCGTAGGTGGCCTATTAGGGTGGAGTAAGAGAGAAGGGCGTACGAGTAGTTGATATTGGTGATGAATGTGAACAGGGGCACTTAGGGTGTGACTTCGGCCGGGGAGTCACGTGGGATGGGCTCCCGAATAGCCTACCAGGGTAGGGGGGCTGGTGTTGTACTAGGGTAGGGTTGAGGCAGGAGGTAGGTGGTATAGACAGGGTACTTATGGAGGTACTGGAGTTGTTGTTGCTGTATGTGTTATTGAATAGCTAGTCTTTCAGGGTAGGTAAATAACGGTTAGTTGTAGGGTTGTTCGAAAGCATGAATTAGGTAGTGTAAGAGAAATGCATATAGATATACTAACTGTCTTGTCACTGCATATTATACCTGCAACTTGGTTTTTATCGTATTGAGTTATGTGAACTCACTTTTTTTCGTTTTCCAGATGAAGTAGGGATGGAGCCGGGATCTGAGTTGCTGGGTACAGACCCTAGTCTTTAGCGCCATCGGGCTAGGGTCTCCTTGTGGCGTGTTACCGCCTGTAAAAGTTTATATTAGTATGGATGTTGACTTGCTAGAAGGGTATGGTATGGGGTGTCATTGATGTATAGGTAGAACTACAAGTTTACCTTGAGTTAGAACAATGAACTGTGGACCAGTTTTGCTTATGGGGAATGCTATTGGTATGAAATTGGTGTGTTGGGTCATAGAATTGTTGATGGTATGCTGTTGAGAAGAAAAAACGGGGTGTTACAATGGATGTCGGACTTGCATTCTAGAATCCAAGAGGATTTTCTACATCAAGAAATTAGTTAATTAAAGAGAGTTAGAATCATAAAAGAGGAAGGAAACCCAAAGGAGGAAGATTCTTATTCCTAGTTGAATTCTCATCCTTAATTTTCTCTTGAATAATGCTAGATTTTATCCTAGATTTTTTTTTTTCTAGATTTTCTCTTAGTTTTCTCATAGAAGGAAAAAAATTTTCTACTTCAACTTAGTAGCTTTAAAGGCATCTTTAACTCAACTTCTTCAACAACAATTAATTAAATATTAAAATCTAAATCCAAGTAAAATAAAGCATGAAGAATTTGACCACAACCCCACCACTTTTCAAAAGAGAAGACTTTTATTTTAATTATGTTTATACTTCTTTAAATTGGTATTTTCTTAGATTCCTATATAAGAATGTAATTAGAGTTTTTTAGGATTTAGTTTTTGAATTCTAGTAGAGTTAGTAAGACTTATGCCTATATAAAGGTCTTACTCCTTTAGTTGTAAACTTCGAAGTTTGAGATCAATAAAATTAAGCTTTTAGGTTGGGTTAGTCATTGGCTAAGTTGCTCTTTAGAAAAGTATTTTTAACCTTATTATTGAGTGAAAAATTAGTATCTGCTTATCAAGGTAAGTTATGATGTTTGCATCAATATCTTTCTTGAGTTGATTTTAACTCATCAAAATTTTATTGTCGCATTCTAGTCAATTTAATTTATCCTACTTACCTTAGTTTGCATTCACAAGTTAAAATGTGGTTTAAGTAGGGAGAGTTTATTTAAGGGTTTAAGTTTCTGCATGCTAATGAATTGTAAGTGTTGATCTCGGTTCTGCATCATTTAGCATCAGAGTTTAGGTACTAGATAGATCTCACTATCTTGCATAATCTATCCTTGCATATTTGTTTCATCAATTATTATTTTACATATCTTTGCATCCATTCCAACCCATAAAAAAAACCAAAAACAAAAAAAAAAATCATGTTCATATCGTCTTTCCTTGCATTCTAAGTTTTCTTTTTTTTCTCATTACAATTTTGTTCCATTACATTAATAAGTAACTAATTACATTCTAGTTACTTAGCCTCATACATAAACACACACCATCTTCATCTATGTGTTTATATTTTATTGCATCTAGTTGTGTTATATAATTTCTTTCCCTATGATTCCTTGAAGTTTCCTAAAATAAAACTTTTATCTTGGTTCAAGTTAAATCAATTATGGTATTCAACTTGAGGGAAGAAGACTGAAAGAGTGAGTGTAAACACGAGTGAACTGTGAGGGAGAGTTTTTCCACTAATTATTTATTGCAAGCTTATAAGAAAGTGGAGTTGGTTAAACCACTACATAAGAATGTCTCAATTCAAGGATAAATCGTTTTGAATAAGGGGGAATGATACAAGAAAGGGGGAGCAACTCACAACAATTGAGCATAAAGAATCCAATTTTATCTTTTTAAAAGTCTTTTAAAGACTAGGAATTGCGGCAACATGGATATTGGAGTCAGATTGGTATTCTAGAGTATAAGAAGATTTTCTACTTCAAGAAATTAATTAATTAAAGAGAGTTGGAATCATAAAAGAGGAAAGAAAACCAAATGAGGAAGAATTCCTATTCCTAGCCGAATTTCCATCCTTAATTTTCTCATAGATAATGCTGAACTTTATCCCATATTTTTTTCTTAGATTTTCTCCTAAATTTTCTCATGGAAGAGAAACTATTTTCTACTTCAATTTGGAAGCTTTTAAGGTATCTTCAACTCAACTTCTTCAATAATAATTAATTAAATATTAAAATCCAAATCTAAAAAAATAAAACATGGAGAATTTGACCACAACCCCACCACTTTTCAAGAGATAAGACTTTTATTTTAATTATGTTTATATTTTTTAAATTAATATTTTATTGGATTCTTGATGTGACCTAGAAAGAAAACAAAAACCCAGCAAAGAACTAAAAGAAGCTGAAACAAAAAAGATTACAAGCATTAAAGTCTTAAAAGAGGTCTAAAGCCACTAAGAAGAGAAGTCTAGTTTATATTTAATTGCTAGTATTTTTTTGCATTATTTTATTAAGAGTTTGATTTTTAATTTAAGTTAAATTTTAGTTTTTAATTTGAATTATAATTAAGAATTAGATTTAGGATTCTTATTTTAGAGTTTAAATAAAATAAGTATGGCAAACTCTATAAATAGAGGTCACCACCTCTCATTTAAACACAAGTTCAAAACTAAGTAAAATTTTCAATTGCTTTTAGCTCTTGCTAATTGTGTGAGTTCTCTTTAAGAGAGTGTTTATAAGCATCTTACCGAGTGCTGGATTAATTCAACTTATCAAAGTAAGTTTTTTTATGGCGTTTTATCAATCTTTCTTGATTGATTTCACTTATCAAGATTCTACCATTTGGCGTTTAATTAATTCATCTTTTATCCCTATTGCTTTGGTTGACACTCACAGGTTGCGTGTTGGTCAACTAGGGAGGATTTATTGAGAGTTTTAAAGATTATGAATACTAGATTAGTTGTAGGGTTTTTTTTTTAATCACATTAATTGATTTTGGGTTCCATATTATTTGGTATCAAAGCTTCAGGCTCAAAATAAATCTCATTATCCTGCATTGCTTTTAATTTTTCATTAGTCATCATATAAATATCTATATCCATAAGACATAATCATAGCATCTACCGCACCCCATCAACATCTGTATGTGTGTATACCACTGCATATCGCATTACTTTATAATTTCTTATCCTACATCAAAGCTCACAGTTCCTTGAGTCAAGGGCATCAATTTTAACACTTGTTTGAGGTTAGAAGGCTATGAGGTAAGTATCACAAACACGAGTGACCATAAGGGAGAGTTATTATTACACTAGCCTATCTTGCAGGAACACCATGTTAGAACCTAGTGAAGTCAACCGACTTGTAACACCCCGGAACCTTTATGCTTAAACATGATGTTGAAAACTCCCGTTGGGCCTTATAACCACCTATATTTAATATTTTGTGTATATTTTTAGTTGCTTGGTTTTAAAAACTAACCCGTATTTTAGAGAATTTTAAATATATATGTGTATGTAGTGTTTGGAAATTTTTAGAGAAAAGAGAGAAAAATAATGAAAAATCAAAAAATGAAAGACAGGGAAAAAATTCCCCAGTGGGAAAAAATCCCTAGACATGCAGGAAAAGTCCTGCGATTGCGAGCCGCATGCGTATGGCATTGCGAGCCGCATGCGTATGGCATTGTGCGCTCTTGCGTGCGCGCGGGTGACCTCGTGCGAGCATGCACGTTAATGCTTGCAAGTGCGTTGTGCACGCATTGCTAGCACAGCACGCCCATGCCTTGTATGTCGGTAGGGCATTGCTCACCCTGCCACGCAAGTCCCACCATGGCAACCTCTCCTTTACTGCCATGTGGACAACCGCGATGGGTGCCACATGGCACGCATCCAGTGACTCTTGAACTCTATAAATTGGGCCCTTCCCCCTCATTTTTCACTCACTTCCATCTTCCTTTCTTCTTCCATACACTCTATAGAGAGAAAACGAGATTCTAGAGAGAGAAAGTGAGGTTCTAAAAAAAGATAGCAAGAGAGGAGATTTTAGGGATAACCAAAGGAATTCTGGATCCAAAGCACTCTTCCCATCCACTTTCTAAGAACCTAGTTTCTTGCCAAGTATCGGTAAGGGATCATGTTTTTTGTTTTATACATCTAAGTTCCCTTTTTACATAAAATAACTAAATTATGATGATGCATGTTATTGTTTGTTGTCCGGTATGATTTTAAAAGCATGTGTATTATTGTGTTACATTATGTTGATTGTTTTATATTCGTTAAATTTGCACATGATGGCCTTGTGCCGAAGTAAGAAAAGGAAAAATATATGTAAAATTTGTAAAGGTGTTATCTCTGAGGGGTTTTCGTTTATATTTTGTTTATGTATCTTCCTCTCCCTCTGAATTTAAATCTGTTGGTGAACCTCTCTCTGTGAATGACGAGCATTTGCTCTGACAAGAGTGAAAACCTATAATCATAGACAGGGCCCACAATAGTGACGTACAACCATGGTCATAGATCCCACCCTTATTTGGTCTGGCAAACCGAAACGTGCGGATGTAATATGATCTGGTGTCATCCATAGTGGTAGTTTAAAATCTCTTCTGCCCTCAGTAGATATATGTCGGAATGGCTTCACGCAAAGAGAATGGTAAAAAATATAAAAATTGGAATATTTCTTATGTTTGGTTTTTGCCTATTACTTTCTGTTTAATAATAGTTTCTGATTTTGCCTATCATATGAATTGTTTTGTTGTTAATATGATTTTCCTTAAAAAATTAATTATTTTCTAAGTATTTAACTATGTCATTCTGCCATGGATCTTTGGGGTACGTATTTATTGGATAAACATGTTTATTTGAAATTAATAACCTTTGAAACCTTAACTGTGTAATCTTAATACTATTTCTCTTACTGAATTTCATGGAACTCACCTTTTTCATACTGGGACCTCTTAGATGATGATAATGATGAGTCGTCCGCAGTGTTACCTCTCGAAGTCTACTTCGATCCTTCTTTGGATCCCTAGTGTACTTACAAGTGCTTATTTCATCAATACTCTAATAAATAATGTTTTTGTAATTAAGTAACTTTTGTGGATGTATTCATTCGGTGACTTTCACTGGTCCTAGATGTATAAACCTTCATTTATATTTTGATTATAAAGGATTTCTAGTTTCCACTATATACATTTTTTATTGCACACACATATGTTTATGTTATTAGGCACCCTAATACCCCATCAGGTATTTGGGATGTTACAACTTGGTATTAGAGCATAATCTTCAGTAAATCCCTTACTTTAAAGCCTCCAGTTAGACATTGGAGTCTTAGAAGAATTCTTAGAATTAGGAATAACATTCTTGTTGACCACTTATTATTTCTTGTGTGTAAATTGAATGGCTCGTGGGAGGCCATCCGTAGACCACACTAAGGCCCAGGACACCCTAACTCATGTCGAGTTTAAAAAACTCATCCAAGTTATTCAAATTTTGACTGCCATAGTAGGTCATAGTCAGACCCAACATGACCAGATCCCTCCTTCCCATAATTGATGCCCCATAGATAAGACTATTTCCCATAATATGTTTGAGTTCTAGAGGCTAAATCCTCCTCATTTTGACAATGGACCGATCCTGGCTGCTGAAGCTTGGATTCTATAGATTGTCTTCTCTATCTTAGACCCCTTTAAGGAATAAAAAGTCCCTCTCGCCACCTTTATTTTCATCGATGAAGCCGAGCATTGGTGGCAACCCACCCCTACCACATGGACCCACTTTATGACTGCCTTTCTGGAGAACTTTCTTCGATATATATTTGGAAGAAGAAAGATGAAGAGTTTCAGGACCTGCATCAAATAAACCTGACTATTAACCAGTGCGCTGTCAGGTTTTTCCAGCTATCTCGATTCGCTTCTATGATGGTGGCCATGGAGAGCCAGATGACTCGAAAATTCACGAAAGGCCTCAGAGCATACATCTATGATCACATCATAATTCTGAAGCTCGACACTTATGCATAGGCACTTGAGCACACCTAGACGGTCAAAGGACTTATTGCAGCCCAACAACAATACCTCTCCCATATCTATACACAGCAACAACAACAGTAGCAGAGGAGGAGACCTATTAGCCCTGACTTCGATCGCGTCGCTAAAAGACCTTACACAGTACCTATCTCTGCCCCTTGCCCACCTTCTGGTAATCCCGTCTAATCTACTCAACTTTGTTGTCACTGTGGAAAGGATCATGGTGATTGGCCCTTCCATCATCTCAATAACTTCTACTTCAAGTAGGGGAGCACTCAATATTTCGCTCAGGACTATCCTCGGCAACCTCAAGACATGGTCCGACCCTTGCCCAAGGCCAAGTTTACCACCTCAATGAGCCTGATGTGGTAGCCATACTAGCTATTATTCATGGTACCCTTTCCATTTATAATTATACTACCCATGCATTGGTAGATATAGGTTCTACTCATTCATTTGTATCATGTAAGTATGTCGAAAATCTAGAAATAAAATCGAAACCTTTAGGGCAAACTTTGACGATGGAAGCTCCTGCTAGGGGACTTTTAAAAGCTTACATATTCTTTAGAAATTATAAAGTAAGTATCACGATAAGGAAGTAGTTGTAGACCTTATACTCTTAGACTTCTCAGAATTTGATATAATTCTATAAATGGATTGATTAAAAAATTATAGAGCTATCATAGACTGTGAGAGTAAGGTTGTAATCCTACGCTCACCAAAACAAAAACAGCCACAGGATTATGAGAGGTTTGTTTGTAATTATATGATTGTGAAAGTTTTCGGTGACTTGTGAATGAATGAATAGGTTTATTTTAAAATTTTGACTTTTTAATACCTAGAATTATGGACTTTGAGCCATCACTACAGACAATCCCCATGGTCTATAGTTTTTTAGATGTCTTTCTCGTAGATCTGTCTGGTCTGCCTCCCCAATGGGAGATTGAGTTCTGCATTAACCTTGTCCCTGGAATCCAGCCTATTTCGAAGCTTGTCTATCAAATGAGCTGAACAGAACTCATGGAACTCGCACATCAAATAACTGCACTATGATAGGAAACATTTATCTAACCTAGTCACTCCTTGTGGGGCACTTCAGTTTTGTTCATAAATAAAAAGGATTAAAGGCTCTAACTCTGCATCGACTACCAAGAACTCAACTCAGTGACTATTAAAAGTAAGTATCCCTTACCTCGTATCGACAACCTGTTTGACCAATTATAGGGTGCGCCGATCTTTTTTAAAAAATCTTTTTTAAAAATAGTCGGTCTGGCTATCACCAGTAGAGGTAAAATCTAAAGATATTCCCAAGATAGTGTTCTGCTATCATTAAGACCTATTCCAGTTTCAAGTCATGTCAGTTGCTTTGACTAATGCCCATACTATTTTCATGGATCTCATGAATCGCAGCTTCAAACCAGCTTTGGAAAAATATGTCATTATCTTCATCAATGACATTCTGGTGTATTCTAAGACCCTCGAAGAGCATGCCACTCACTTGACCCAAGTCTTAAAGGCTCTCTGATGGCACTAGCTTTATGCCAAACTTAGTAAATGTTCTTTTTAGTTAGACTGAATATCTTTTATCGGTCACATGGTTCTGGTGAGGGTATTTATGTTGATCCTCCCAAGGTTGAGGCTATCATTAATTGGAGCCAATCGACTAATATCACTGAGGTTCACAGTCTCTTGGGTTTGGCCAACTATTACTAACGCTTTATTGAAGGATTTTCCCATATCACCACTCCCCTGACTCACCTCCCCAAGAAGGGAATTCTCTTTAATTGGGACTCTGAATGTGATGAAAGTTTTCTTGAGTTGAAGCGTTGACTCACAACCACTCTAGTATTGATCATCTCCGACAATATTGGATGCTTTCAGGTTTACTGTGACACATCTCGTATTGGTTTGGGTTACGTCCTGATGCAACACGGTCATGTGGTTGCATATGGATCCAGAAAATTGAAGCCTCGTGAAGGTAACTAACCCATGCACTTCCTAGAGCTTGCTACCATCGTTTTTGCTTTAAAATATGATGTCACTACTTGTACGATCAAACTTTTGAGATCTATACGGATCACAAGAGTCTGAAGTACTTATTCTCTCAAAAGGAGTTAAACATGAGACAAAGATGTTAAAGAATTACAACTGTAAGGTCATTTACCACCACGACAAAGGAAACGTTGTCGCTAATGCCCTTAGTCTCTGATGCCCATAGTTGCAAGGACTCGGCCATTTTAGCCCAGTTGATTCTTTCTAGTTGGAGAATGGGCGAGATGATTCAAGGCCTCAAGATTGGTTATTGTGGAGACTCGCCCAGATACACAACCAACCAAATATCCTAATGTGAATTTAGAAAGCTCAAGTAATAGATCGAGAAATCTCGAAGCACCTAGATAAATTTGCTTCTAAGGACAACACCGACTTCACAATTTCTAATCATGGACTATACCAGTTTCGTGATTGTGTATAGGTACCTAGCGACCCCAAACCCATAGTGGAACTCCTAAAAGAAGCTCACTCATTCAAGTTGTCAATCGACCCTGATAGTACCAAAATGCACCATGATTTGAGATGCCAGCTGATGTGAGCGTGGACATGGACTAGAAATAGAATGCTCAATCCAAAGAAAGATAAGGAAATAGAGCAAAAAGGAGATCTTATGGCCGACTCTAAATTTTCATATGTCCCCCATTAATTTGACCACAATCTCTTTTAATTAAAAGGGAATACTAAATTTATCTTTATTAGGAATTAGCTTTTAATTTTTAATTTATTTCTATGTCTCCCCTTTTAATTTGCCAACAATCTCTTTTAATTAAAAGGGAAGACTAAATCTATCTTACTTAGAAAACTAATCTTTAATTTTTAATTTTTAATTTATTTCCTATGTAATTGCAAATTAAATTAAGAGATTTTATTCCTTTTTATTTACTTGGCTTAGCCTATAAATAGGTCACTAAGTCTTCATTGTAAGGCATTCAAAAATTATCTCAATAATATTAAGAGTATTTCTTTCAAGAAATGTTCTTCTACCATCTTGTTGAGTAAGGAGTGGATCTACTTATCAAGGTACGACCTTGTGATGTTTTTCTATTCTATTTCTTTCATTTCTAGTAACCTTTGTTCCATCATTCTTTATAGTGGGTTAAGTAGGAAAGGTTTTCATAGGATCAAATTCATTTGGTGCCTTGAATGAAATTGTGTGAGTTCTTGATCATATTGGTTGATCTTGAGTTCCGTATCATTTGGTATCAGAGTTTTGGCTCCATCTAGACCTATTATTTTTTTATTTTTTTACTTTTAAATTCTTGCACCGTTTATTAGTTTATTTTCTTTTTTTTTCATCTACTAAAAAAAAGATTATCTCATACATCAATCCAAGCAAGATATAACATCAATTGACATTTTCTTGGCTTGATAAAATCGTTGTTGAGTACCAATTTTTTAATCTACTTTTTTTGAAATTTTATTTCCTATGCAAAAAAAAAAAAGAAAATAAGAGATAAAAAAAGATAATAAAGGAAAGAAATCCCATCGGGAAAGTACTTACCTTTTTGGTACTCAAACATTCTTCTTTGAAACGGTGCCAGAACCACCTCTACATAAGGCAAAAGCCCCTTTTATTTTACAATTTTTTTACATCCACTCGCATTCACATTTACATAGTTCATTAAAGGCTACTTTTTTTTATATAGAGCGTAATATACATCGAGAATAGATTGGTAGGAATATCTTTTGGATTTTCTCTTGGGGCAATATCGAATTCCTACATCTTCTATAAACTGTTAGTTTTTTTTATTGTCAGTTTCTTTTATTATTCTAAGCTTTAGTTGCCTAATAAATCTAAGCATTTAAATTATATCTTAACGTTTAACATAATTGATAACACATTATCTCTTCTTCTGTGTATTATACTTTTTCTTCTATTATTGGTGTAATATTTATTCTATAGGACTCATTGCGATGTCTTAACACAATACTTAACAATACTTTGATTCAAGGGGATTTATCCAACACTCAACTTGAGGGTGAGAGATAAAAAGGTAAAAGCTATGAGTGTGTGAGATTATTAGAGGATAAAAGCCAAGTGACTGAAATACGAGGGAACTGGTGAAAAAAAAAAACTTTTTTTAACTAACTCTTTTGTAGGAGATCTTCTTAAAATGTCAAGTGAGCCTCAAAGCCCTACTAATATAATGCTCCTTATGGAGGCTATGCATACAGAATTGACACAACTTAGTCAAAAGATAGATAACTTGAGTAGTGGTCGAAGTGAAGTAAGACACAAGACCCCTAATATAAGGTGGCCTAGAACTCAACATCTTGAAAATGAGGTCGGGTCCTATAATAATAAGGGGGAAGATAGGGTGGAGAGGAGAGAAGAAATAAAGGATAGTAATATCAGCTCCATCAAGATGAGAATACCACATTTCAAGGGTATGAATGATGCTGAAGCATACTTAGGGAGAGGAAGGTAGAACTACTCTTTGATTGCCATAACCACCACGAAGAAAAGAAGATTAAACTAGTAGCGGTAGAGTTCACTGACTACGCCTCAGTGTGGTGGGATCAACTACTCACTAGACGACGTAATAAAGAGCGACCAATATCCTCTTGGAGAGAGATGAAAGCAACCATGCGAAAAAAGTTCGTACTCTCTTGCTACTATAGAGAGATGCATCAAAAGTTACAACGCTTAACACAAGGGTCTATGTATGTTGAGGACTATCACAAAACGATGGAGATGGCCATGATCAGGGCCAATATAGAAGAAGATCCTGAAGTAACCATGGCGAGATTCCTTGGAGGTCTCAACAGAGACATCACCAACATTGTGGAATTACAGCACTATATAGAAGTGGAAGACATAGTGCACATGGCCATGAAAATGAGAGACAACTCAAGTACAAAAGGTGGGACACATCATGTCACCCCTACTAACAACTCAGAATGGCCTAAGAAAGAAGAAAACAAGGGAATAAACAAGAAGAAGGAAAAGTTCGCACTATTTGATACAAAAGGTATGACACCTAACTCATCTTAAAAGCATAGTTCAATAAAATATTTTAGGTGTCTCAGAATCGAACATATCACTTCTCAATGCTCAAATAAGAAGATCATACTGTTGAGAGGTGATGACAGAATTGATAGTTCTAGTGATTGTGAGAGCGAAGATAATGATACAATGGCACCACTGGAGGATGTTGAGGAAAGTGTTGAATATCCAGCTCAAGGGGAAGCTTTGGTTATCTAGAGAGTTTTAAACGTTCAAGTTAAGCCGGAAAAAAGTAACTAGAGAGAGAATATCTTCCACACTTATTGCCTTATAAATGGGAAGGTATGTAGTCTCATTATAAATGGGGGTAGTTGCACCAACGTTTCTAGTATTATTCTAGTTGATAAACTTGGGTTGATATGCACGTGTCATCCTCATCCTTACAAGTTGTAGTGGTTGACTGATTGTGGAGAGATGAAAATAACTAAACAGGTATTAGTTTCCTTCTCTATTGGGCAATACACTAATAAAATACATTGTGATGTTGTGCCCATGCATGCTACTTGGAAGACCTTGGCAGTATGATAAGCGTGTAACTTATGATGGCTTTAGGAATTGTTATTCCTTTAGCATGAGTGGTCAGAATTTTACACTTGCACCACTATCACTTGAGGACGTATTCAAAGATCAGCAATAACTCAAAAACTCTATAAAGTCCGAAGGAAATAAAGGATTGAGGAACATGAAAAGAGAATGTTACTATATGAAACAAGAGCTAAGGTGACCATCTTTCAAGAAAAAATTATTAACTCACCTCAAACCTTCTTTGTTAAATAGTGTTGTCTTGCAGGACATTTTCTCAAAGAAAACAGGATTGGTGAAACCCCTGCATAAGAAGTGTTTGATTCGAGGACGAATCATTTTTGAAGGGGGAGAGGATGATGTGAGCATGGACATGGACCAGAAAGAAAAGGCTCAATCTAAAGAAAGAAGAGGAAATATAGCAAAAATGAGATCTTATGGCTGACCTTAAATTTTCATATGTCTCCCCATTAATTTGACCGCAACCTCTTTTAATTAAAGGGGAAGATTAAATTTATCTTAGTTAAAAAATTAGCTTTTAATTTTTAATTTATTTTTATATATCTCCCCTCTTAATTTGGTCACAATCTCTTTTAATTAAAAGGAAAGACTAAATCTATCTTATTTAGAAAATTAATCTTTAATCTTTAATTTTTAATTTATTTTCTATATAATTGTAAATTAAATTAAGAGATTTTATTTTCTTTTTTATTTACTTGGCTTAGCATATAAATAGGCCACCAAGTCTTCATTGTAAGATATTTAGAAATTATTTCAATAATACTAAGAGTATTTCTTTTCAAGAGAAGTTCTTCTACCATCTTGTTAAGTAAGGAGTAGATCTACTTATTAAAGTATGACCTTGTGGTGTTTTTTCATTCTATTTCTTTCATTTCTAGTGACCTTAGTTCATATCATTCTTGATAGTGGGTTAAGTAGGAAGAGTTTTCATAGGATCAAATTTCTTTGGTGCCTTGAATGAAATTGTGTGAGTTCCTAATCACGTTGGTTGATCTTGGGTTCCACATCACCAGTTCTAGTGGCCTGGAATGAAGAATGAAATTGTTGAGTACGTCTCTTGGTGTCTCACATGACAGAGGATCAAGGCAGAGTATCAGAGACTTAGTGGCCTTTTGCAAGGTCTCCCAATTCTTGAGTGGAAGTGGGAGCACGTGACCATGGATTTCATTACCGGTTTGCCCAGAATTAGCTCTAATCATGATGCCATATGGGTCATTGTAGATAGATTAACCAAGTTTCTTGCAATAAAGACTATTAACTCGACTAGTAAACTGGCTCAATTATATGTTGAAGAGATTATCCGACTCTATGGCATTCCTACTTCGTGGTGTCAGACAGGGACCCTCGTTTCACCTCTCACTTTTGGAATAGCTTTTATGAAACCCTTGGCTCCGACCTCTACTTCAGTACTGTTTATTATCCCCAAACTGACAGGTAGTCTGAGCCCACTATCTAGACCTTAGAAGACCTGTTGCACGTTTGTGTACTGGACTTTGGTGGTAGTTCGGATTTGTATATTTCCTTTGCGAATTTGCTTATAACAATAGCTGCGACTCTAGCATTGGCATGGCTCCATTTGAAGCCTTTTATGGTAAGCTTTATCGATCCCCCACTAGTTGGATTGAGCTTGAGAACAGGCATCTCCCTGCGATGAAATATGTCTAAGAAACTATCGACAAGTTACTGTCATCTGAAAAAATCTCATCACTACACACAATCGCCAGAAGAGCTATGTTGACGTCTGGAGGAGGCGTTTTAACACGGGAGGGTGTGGAGAGGATTGAATAAATTCATATAACCCACTCAATGTATGCAATACCAAAATTTTAACTGCCTAGATAAATCTCTCTCTCTCTAATTGAATCTACAATCCTAAAAGGAATGCAAACACAAAGACTAAAGAAAATAAAATAAGAAAAAAAAATACCACAGACTTACCGATAAGTTGATTTCCATTCCTTGGCTCAACAAGACATTTGAAGACTCTTATTTTCTGAAGAACTTGAAGAATCTAAACTAGCAAAAATGCTAAAAGAATAAAAACATAAACTTTCAAGAATTCTCTCAAATTGATTATAATTAGTGTGTTTACAACCTATGGGCAAAGACCTATTTATAGTCCTTCCCGAGCAATCTACATGAGTATAATTTTTGAAATAATTTAATAAAATAATACCATAAATAAAATTCTATCTAAATATAGGATCATTATATAATAAAATATTTATTCTATCCCATCTAAATACAAAGAAATTAATTAAATAATCCTAAGGGATAAACTTACATAATTAAAATAATATTAAAATACCCTAATATTTATCCCATGTTGTTTCCATGTAAAACATATGTGGAAATTAATTTAGGCATGTGAAATTTTAGTTTAAAATATGGGTAATTTAAAAATTGGGTCCCAAAGCTTTAAAAAAATCAAAAATAGAAATTAATTAAAAGAATTTGAGGGCGGCCGATTTTTGGGGGCAATCCGATCGAGTTGGGCTCACCAGACCATTGGGATCACGCTAGAAAGGCCCGTAAGGATGTAGACTTGTGCACTTGGGCTGGCTAGGCTGATTGCAAGCCCAGCTTTATGGGGCGGCCAAGTGGGGGCCTGCCGGCCGTGGGATTCCTAGCCCACGGGTCGCACGTGCATGGACAAGGATGTGTGCGACCCTGGGCTCGCACACACGTCGTGCAGATCTTGCGTGCATGCCACCACGTGGGGAGTATAGACTGCTCCGGCTGCTTGCTTGCGTGCTGCTTCACGCGTGCAGATTATCCACCTGCACGGGTGGATCTCTATCCTTATTACTCACGTGCCAAAGATAGTTTACGATTGCCGCATGTGTCTTCCACAGCTACGCTAGACTTTAGGCCTTCCTTTGTGCTTTATCAATGACTGTGTTGCTTACCCATCTCTGGACTATCAGATTGAAAATTCCTTGAAGCTTGCAGGCCTGGCTTTAGGTGATCGGGCCTATGGGTAACTGGACTTTTTTCCCCCACTGGTGCTAGTTCGTCATGAACTTTAGAGTCCTGCGCGTCTTCTTTTATCTGAATATCATTTGGGATGGTTCTCGCATCTCCTTTCGAGTTCACTGTTGGCGACCACGTCTTTCTAAAGGTTTTTCCATTCAAGGGAAAGATGCAGTTTAGGAAAAGAGGAAAGTTCAACCCTATTTACGTGGGACCTTTTGAAATTGTAGAACATATAGGCCTTGTAGCTTATCGTCTTGTTCTACCCCTAAAGTTTCACGGCATTCATAATGTTTTTAGCATCTCCATGCTTAAAAGGTATCATCCTGCCACTTCCCACATCATTCCATATCAACAAATTTTCATTAACTCGGGCATCATATACGTGGAGTACTTGGAGGAGATAGCCGATTAAATGGAGAAGTTTCTAACGCAACAAAAGGACCTTAATTGTCAAGGTGCTATGGCAATATCACACCCCGTAGGAAGCAACATCGAAACTTAAAGAAGAGATGCGAAAGAAGTTTATTGACTTGTTATGAAGAACCACAAATTTTGAAGAACAAATTTATTTGAGGTGGGGAAGATATAACACTTCGGAACCTCTATGCTTAAACATGGTGTTAAAAACTCCATTTGGGCCTAAAAGCCGCGTATATTTAATATATTGCATATGTTTTTATTTGTTTGGTTTTAAAAACTAACCTGTATTTTAGAGAATTTTAAATATATATGTGTATATAGTGTTTGAAAAGTTTTAGGAAAGAGAGAGAAAAACAGATAAAAAATTAGAAAACAGAAGAGAAGAAAAAATTCCTGGGCAGGGAAAAATCCCCAGACACACAGGAAAAATCTAGCGAACGCGAGCCGCGTGCCTACGCACTTGCACGCACGCAGAGGCGTTCACGCATGGCACTATACGCACAAGCGTGCACACAGGTGCTCTGTGCACTAACGCACCCATCCCTTGCGCGTCGACAGGGCATAACTCACCTTGCTACGTGGGTCCCACCGTGGCAGCCTACCCCTTTCTGCCACGTGGACAACCATGATGCATGCCATATGGTAGGCATATGATGGTTCCCAATGAATTATCACTCAAAACAAAACCCTTAGGAAACACTGAAAACAATGAATTATCACTCAATCATTCCTTCTGAAATGCAAGTGTAGATACATGAGAAGAAGAAGACCCCCACTAAACTGAGCAGCCTGGGAGGGTTCGCTTAAAGAGGATGTTGATCGGTTATTTGAGATAGTTGATAGACTCATTGCTGCCCAGCAAGCCCGGAAAAAAAGGAGAGAGCTACCTGACCCTCCCTCGTTGCCACAGGTTGAGCCACCCCTGCAACAGGAGGATCCCGATATGACCCTGCACCACCACAATATGATCTGGTGCATCAGCCACTGCATCACCCAGCACCACCACAGTATAATCTGGTGCATCCATCGTATCATCAAGTATCACTGCAGGACCATCCAGTCCATCCTCAGCCCAGCCCAGTCCCTGATCCACAGGACCTAGCTCCTCTCATGATGGACCCAGGCTACATAAAAAAGTATAAAAGACTAAATTATTCTACTTTTGTAAGGGGATCCTCATTTGAAGAGACCGAGTTCTGGTTATCTGAGACATAGAAGGCCTTCAAGACCCTCGGGGTGATCCCCGAATAGAAGGTCATCCTTGCTACCTATATGCTAGTGGGAGAAGCAGACCGCTAGTGGCAACTCAAGCAGGCCACCCTACCCTTTCCAGTCACTTGGGAACAGTTTCTGACGGCTTTTCATGCCAAGTACCTCCCAGAGCTTCTCTGACATCTGAAGGAAATGGAGTTTGCACACTTGGTCCAGGGGGACATGACTGTATCAGAATATGCTCACAAGTTCCTGGAGTTGGGTTAATATTCTCCTGAGAGCATGAAATGGACGAAGGCCGGAAGGCTAGAAGGTTCGAGTGGGGTCTCCGTCCTGAAATCAGACAGTAATTATTTGTCCTCAAGCTCAGTACTTATTCGATCGTTCTGACCAAGGCACAGTTAGCGAAGATGAGACTTTGCACCTTCCCTCAAGAAGCAGAGAACCTCAGGCCCTCAGCTCCACACCGCAGACCAGCATCTATTGCACTTGTTCAACAGAACAAGAGACTCAGGCCGATGACTCAAGCTCCCCTTCAAGTTCCAGCAGCAAGACGCGGCAAGATCTGTTAGCATTGTGGCAAGAATCATGGGGACCGACCCTGCTATCGCCTCAAAAACACCTGCTGCATATGTGGTAGCACCAACATTATGTAAGGGAGTGCCCGAGGAACCAAAACCAGACCAGACCTCCTATCTAGGGCAAGGCTTACAATCTCACTCAGCAGGATGCAGAAGCCAACTTAGAAGTGGTACAGGGATTGTACACTATATGTAACCATCTTACTCATGTCTTGATTGATAATGGTGCATCGCATTCATTTACTTCACATGTTTTTGCATCAAAATTAGATGTATTACCTGAAAAACTTGATTCTGTGTTGTTTGTGTCTACTCTTGGGAGTATGACACTACTAGGGAAGAATGTATACAGGGCCTGTGTCATAAATATAGCATACAAAAAATTGAGTGTGGACATAATAGAAATTGACACAAAGGACTTTAATGTAATTTTAAAAATGAACTGGCTAGCGGCGTATCACGCCACTGTAGATTGTTTTAGCAAGAAGGTTGTATTCAACCCTCCTAATGAGGAGTTATTTACAAATTAAAAAAAATCATTTAACATTTGTTCCCTCATGGCAAATTTTCTTATTATCAAGTACTTTAACCCAGCTGTTTTCTCTAACTAGGCAAACCAAAAAAAAAAAATTTGTATTCAAGAGATTCCAGTAGTTCGAGACTTTTAGATGTGTTTCTAGATGAACTACCTAAATTTTCAGTAGACAGGAAAGTTGAATTCACCATAGACCTTCACCCAGGCACCCAGCCTATTTCGGTAGCTCATTACCACATGAGCCGCGTTGAGATGGAGGAACTGAGAAAACAGATCACAGAATTGTAGGACAGTGGATTTATTCGACATAGCGTGTCCCCTTGGGGTACTGGAGTCATATTTGTAAGATGGGGCGTTGAGGTTATATATTGATTACAGAGGTTTTATCAAGAACAAGTATCCCCTCCATAGGATCGATGACCTCTTTGATTAATTGCAGGGTACCTAGGTCTTCTCTAAGATAGACCTGTGTTTAGGTTACCATTAGGTAAAAATCAGGGCAGAAGACATTCCCAAAACAGCCTTTCGAACCAGGTACGAACACTATGAGTTTCTAATCATGTGATTTGGATTAACCAACGCCCCAGCCATCTTTATGGACTTGATGAACAGAGTTTTCAGATAATTCCTGGATCAGTTTGTCATTGTGTTCATCGATGATATCTTGGTCCATTCAAAGAGTTGAGAGGAACACACTCACCATCTGACTCAAGTTTTGCAGGTTCTCAAGAAGAAGAAGTTGTATACAAAGTTGAGTAAGTGTGGATTCTTACTTGAGCAGACTACCTTCCTATGACACATCATATCAAAGGATGGAGTGTCAGTGAACCTCGAAAAAATTGAACCAGTGCTCGGATGAGAAAAATTGACCTCAGTTAAGGAGATCCGTAGCCTTCTGGAGATGGCAGGGTATTACCGCAGGTTTATGAAAGGATTTTTTGGTCTAGCTGCTCCTCCGACTCGGCTCACAAAGAAGAATGTTAAGTTTGAGTGGGACGAGGATTGTGAAAGAAATTTTTCAGAACTAAAGAAGCGGCTGACTACTGCACCTGTGTTGGCCTTGCCGAGCGGATCGGATGGATATACAGTTTACAGTGATGCCTCCTACTTAGGTTTGAGTTGTGTTTTGATGCAGCATGGGAAGATCATAGCCTATGGGTCCAGACAGTTGAAGAGTCATGAGAAAAACTATCCTACCCATGACTTAGAGCTTGCCGTAATCATCCACACCTTGAAGACTTTGCGTCATTATTTATATGGAGAGATCTTTCAGATCTATACCAATCATAAGAGCTTAAAACACATATTCACTCAAAAGGATCTCAACATGCATAAGAGAATGTAGATAGAACTTCTCAAGGACTATGATTGTTACATCTTGTATCACCCAGGTAAGGGCAACGTGGTAGTCGACGCACTCAACAGAAAAAGTGTAGGTACATTAGCCCATTTGATGATTTCACAATGCAGGCAGATAGGGGATGCACAACAGGTACGGTTTCAGGACCTGAAGAGAGTCACATGTTTGAGCCACCAGACTGTTCAGCCTGAGTTAATCTAGAGAATAAGGAAAGCTCAGCTTGCCGATCCCACCCTAGCATCCCTCAAGAAAGAAGCAGAACAGGGAGTTAACTCAGAATTTCGAGTCTCTGCCGATGGGTTGCTAAGATTCCAAGATAGAGTGTATGTTTCAGGTGACAGTGAGTTAAGAAGGGACATTATGATAGAGGCACATAGCTCAAAGTTTGCCATGCATCCCGAAAGCACTAAGATGTACTAAAGTATGCAACCTTGATTTTGGTGGAACGGGATGAAAAGAGATATATCTGACTTTATTTCTAAGTGTTTGGTATATTAGCAGGTCAAGATAGAGCACCAACGCCCAGGTAGGCTACTTCAGCCATTACCAATTTCGGAGTGGAAGTGGGAACAAATCACTATGGACTTCATGACAGGATTACCTAAGGCACGCTCAGGACATGATGTCATCTGAATAATTGGTGACCGGCTTACCAAGTCCTCCCACTTCTTGGCCATCAGGATGACCGATCTCTTGGACAAGTTATCAAGAATATATATCTGAAAAATAGTCAGATTACATGGAGTGTCAGTGACAGTAGTGTCCGACAAGGACCCCAAGTTCACTTCTTGGTTTTGGTCTAGCCTTCAGCAAGCCATGGGGATGAAATTATCCCTTAATAATGCACTCCACCCTTAAACCAATGGACAATCAAAAAGGATAATCCGCACACTTGAGGATATGCTCTGAGTTTGTGTTCTTGACTTTGGGGGCAATTGAGATGACCATCTACCCCTGATAGAATTTGCCTACAACAACAGCTACCAAGCAAGTATTAGCATGGCTCCGTATGAGGCGTTGTATGGCCACCCATGTAGATTGCCGATATGTTGGAAAGAAGTGGATGATAGAAAACTATTCGGCCCAAATCTCGTAAAGGAGACTACAGCCAAAATAGCTAAGATCAGGAAGAACATTCAGATGGCTTAGAGTATGTAGAAGAGTTATGCGAATACCTAGAGGAGGGACTTGGAATTTGAGAAAGGCGATCGGGTATTCCTTAAAGTCACTCATTTCAAAGGAATCAGTAGGTTCGACAAAATGGAGAAACTGAATCTCCGATTTATTAGACCATTTGAAATCTTAGACAGAATTGGTACCGCCACCTATAAACTGGCACTGCTTCTAGAACTTTTCAGGGTCCATAATGTGTTTCATGTGTCCACGCTACACAAGTACAACCTGGACCCCTTTCACGTCTTGGCCCACGAGTCTCTTTCACTACAGGAGAATATATCATATGAAGAAGTATCGGTCAACATTGTGGACCGAAAGAGCATATTACTTTGTAACTGGAAAATTCTCTTTGTTAAGGTCCTATGGCAGAATCACACACCGAGAGATGCCACATGGGAGCTAGAATCAGACTTCAAATCCAAATATCCCAACTGTTTCATTAAGAGTGAGAGAAACAAATTTGAGGGACCAAATTTCTTTTAAAGGAGGGAGAGTTGTAATACCCTAAATTAATTTTTAACGTAATTTAAGATTTATTTATAAATATAATTTCTTAATTTTTCAATTCAGAGTAAAAATGAAGTAAAATTGATGGATGATTAAATTGAAACCAATTTTGGGAAAAAATGGTGAAAATTTAGGTTATGGGGATATTTTTAAAAGAAAAATCGAAAACCGAGGTCAAAATGTAATTTAGAGAAGTTTTGCCACGTAAGATGCCCGATCAGCAGCCCCGACGAATCAGGACGTGCCGTATGGCAGTGAACACTGATGCAGTGCCACGCAAGAGGCTACGCGGACGATCCGCGTGCCCATGATAGAACGGCGCAGATCCGTTCCTGCGCGTACGGACGGCCTGGATGCGTTCTCTCCACAAATGCAATCGGACGGTCAAATTTAAATGTGATCAAACGGCTCATATTAGATTGCGATGAACGATCCAGATTCACTTCCTATTTAATCGCAATCGGACGATCCAGATCAAATGCGATGGATGATCCAGATTAAATGCGAATGGATATAAATAACCCCCATTCACACCAAACCCTAACTCTAACCGCCAGACCCCCTCACCGAAAAAGAAGACCCAGTCGCTGGGAAGGAGACCGCTGTCGCGAGGACCCCTTTCCGACCGCCAAAAGAGGTAAAAAAAAAATTCATTTGCTCATAATTCAATTTTAAACACACTCATGGCCAAATCGGAACAAAAAGACCGACTAATTGGCCGAAAAACGTGGACAACACCTGGCAGCACAGCCACGGAGAATTCCACAAAACGCCTCCATGAGGCCCTTCTCGATTCCTGTTCTGCGTAATTTTTTCACCGTTGTGATCACTGTTTCCTTCTTTATAGGTTGACCAGAGCAAAACACCCAACTGTGACGTGAGTCGGAGGAGCCGCCGCACCAGAGAGTCCTGCCGCCGGTGAGTTTCAGTTTTTTGTATTTTTTCGGCTAACTAAGACTCCCTAACATGTTTTTTCGCAAGGATTGATGCAAAATCAGCCAAAAACAGCCGACTCGAGGTGGACCGCCACTGGGGGCGGTGGTGCTGTCGCCGGAGCACGGTATAGCCACCATGCCGGAATTCCAAAATTGGCCAAAATGGGCCCTGAGACTGATTTAGGGTTTGTCTGGGATATTTGTAGGTGCTTATAACATGTTTTGATCCCCAAAAAAAAATTCAAGGAACCTAGGGACCATCAGTTGGCGCAATCAATAGTTTAGCATTTTGGGCATCAAATTGAGTAAAAATCCTTCACCCTATTCTCTGTTATAGAATTGAAGTCTAATTAACAATAAATACAGTATTTTGTACAATTTAAAAAAAGTTCATGATTAATTACAGATTGCCAATGGAGACAGAACCAGAAACTATTCTCTGTTGATTTCTGTCGATTATTTTTACAATTTAAATGCATGATAGTGTTTTATTGATTTATTTTATAACTTTGAATGCATGTATTGTTGTTTTACGTGTTTGTAGTCGAATTGAAAAAATAGAGGTTAAAAGTAAACGAAAAACTTGTGTGATTAAGTGATTGGATGAAACGACAGTCTTACTGGACATCTTGGGAGATGGTGGACGGATCGGGTACACAGGGAACCCTACAGTGAACGTGTCTCATACCGGATGGGGTATGAAGACTTGGTAACTTGGTACTCATATCGAACAGGGTATGAAGATGGCTCGCTTCACCCTCATACTGGATGGAGTATTGAGGATTGATAATTTGGCACTCATACTGGACAAAGTATGGGGACGGCTCGTAATTGAGAATGTTAAAGGAAAAGGTTCACGCGTAGCGGGGACATCCCTATGAACCCCTATGGATACCAACAGTCTGGTGAAAAAATAGGCAATTGTTGTTTGATGATTTGAATATGAAAGTATAATGTGTTATGTTGCCAATTATATATGGAATCATGATATATATAATGTTATTGTTTTCTATATATTATTTTCAAAAAATCTCACTACATTAAGTGGATGTTAGATGGTTTTATTATTGATAAATGAATTTGCTTAATTTAGTACTCCATTAGTTGTTTTTTAATTTTTTTCTACCAACCTTCATTTATGTGTCAGTGATATAGTGTGATATTCTTATTGAGTTAATATAGTTTATCCCTTATTTAACCATTTCATATTAAGAGAATCAGGATCCAGAGCCCGATCTGCAAGAGGGTTGCGAGTAGAATGTTAATTTTCTTTATCTTCCATTCATTTCCTTATTTCTTTGTATTTCTTTCAAAATGGTAAATTTCGTAACATTAATTGATACTTTAACTTATTGTGTGAGGAATGTAAATATTAAACATTTATTTCGTTTTCGTATTTTAAGTATCATTTATTTTCTATAGATATTTTCCGGGATCGTTACATAATCCTTGTTAATTATTTATTCAATTAAATCCAATTCCCATTAATTATGTATTCAATCAAATTCAATTCTCATGACTATCACCATTTATTAAATTTTTCATTTCAATTTTAATTTATTTACTCCTCTCCCATATACACATACATACATATATACTCTATTTTAATATATATATATATTATACTTATATCATATTACATATATATTTATATTTCTATATAATCATTTACATATTAGCATATATTTCCGTAGGCTATACTGTATATACTACATATATATATCCTAAAATTTGATATAAATTTATATATTGATTATATCTTTCCCTTCCCCCGTTTAATTAATTCACTCACTTTTTAGCCAATATTAAATTTAAATTCCAGCATCCCCTAAAAGTAAACCCATCTATCTATTCCCTTTTTGCTTCCTTTATCAATAATATTTATGCAGATTTTCTTTATTTATTCCTACTTAAAACTCCTATGAGCATATATTCCTTTTACTAAAAAATTTCACCGATTTCTAAATTTAAAAATTTAAAACACAATTCTTGAATTTCTATTTCACCCATGCACTTCAAATATTTGCGGTTTCACACCCCACAACAACATACTTGTTCGTCTGCTTATATTGGTACGAGTCCATTCAGATTTAAAACAATATATCACTTCAAAGATAATAATATTTAAAACGAATATATTTTTGAACTACAGCGAAAGTGACCTATCTAACTTACCTCTTGCGTGATTTTGGTTTTCAAAACGATATAAATTTTTTTTTTTTTGTTATTTTATGGCTGGACTATATATCTGAAAAGGATTAGAGATTGGTTAATGTATCCTTACCTCCAAACGGAAGCCTAAACTGACCTCATTCACGGCCACAGCCTAGCTTCCAATTCTCGGTTTCTACATTTCCTAGCTAAAATGAATGGATAAACATTCAATTAGGATAACGAGAGAGAAACAATGGAGAAAGGAAAAAAAAAAAAAAAACGCTCTCCGGAGCATATTAGGACCTCCAGCACGGCAGCGCATCCGTGCTCCGCTCCCTCCTACCTTTCTCCTATGTTCCATTCTCTCCCAGTCCCATCTCTTCTGGCGGCTAGGGTTAAGGGTCAAAAGAAAAGGACCCTTAAATACCCATCCCTAAAATTTTTTGGCCGTTGAATTAGATCTGAAATGGTCTGGGTGACCTATGGGCCCTATTTTTTAATTAGGCCCCTAAGCCCTATTTTTTAGTGCCCAAAAGGCTCCAAAAAATTATGATTTTTCTCGTTTAAGTTCCTAAATTCCTATTTAATTTAATTTCGGTTTTGAATATTATTTTTAAATTATTTGAATATTTATTTTAAATTGTTTCTTTAAAAATTAATTAATTAATATTTAGTTTCAAAAATATTTTAGTTTTATTAATTTATGCATTCCAATATTTCCTAAACAATTTTAGTTTAATTAATTTTACTATTTAATAGGTTTAAATTTTTTTTAAATTCCGTCCTAAATTTATTTTAAAATTTTAATTTTCTTTCCAAAATTTCAGTAATGAAATTAGTGAATCCTAGGTCGGGCTGTTACATCTAATTTTTTTAAATATTATTTTTATGATTATTTTAATATAAAATTTATTCCCTAATATTATTTAGTTATTTGTTTATACTTTAGATTATGATAAATTAATATTGTATTAATTTTCTAAGTCCTTATAACAATTTAGAATTATCTCAAAAAAAATTTATATAAAGACCTTTATCCATAGGTTGTAAACACAATTTGAGAGAACAAAAATTTGAACCTTTACTTTCTTCAAGAATTAACTTTGCTAATTTCTTCAGTATCCTCAAGTTCTTCACAAGTTAGGAGCTTTACGAAGTCTTGTAGAGCCAAGATGTCGGGATCGACTCATCGAGTAAGTCCGTAGTGTCTTTGTTTTCTTTGTTTTAATTCCATAGGTCTGATTTTGCATGCTTTTAGGTATTGTAGATTCAAGTAGAGGGAGGGCTAATTTTAAGCGGTTAAGTTTTTATATTGCATGCATTCGAACGGGTTATAAGAGTTGATTCGACTGTCCCCATACTCTTCCACATCATCTAGTATCAGAGCTTAAGCTCCTAAAACCCAACTATCTATATTGCTTTTAACATTTTTATTCATAAATTAACATTCAAAATTTATTTTGATTATTAATTCATTTGCATATTACTTCAATCCATACTATTTGTTCGTTTTAAGTGATTTTGTACTATCCAATTATTCAAAAAAAATTAAAATTACCCAAAATCCAAAAAAAAATATCTTAATTGCACCCCATAAGGCAATTGATACGTTGTTTTGCATTCTTGCATGAAAAAAGTAGAGTAACTGCCTATTTTGTGTGACTAGAAAAATTTTGTTGACATTATGTTACATCATTCACATTTAGTTCAAATTATATTCTATAATCTTACACCAACGTTGCATGAAGAATTTGACCGGCCATAGAGCGTAGCCAAAATTGGAGATAATATAAATAGATACACCTTTTGATTATATCCATTGGGGTTGATCTGGTCCCTATGTATCAATTCGTATTATCAATCTTCCTGATCTACGTTTTCATCACTATATTGTGCTTTAGTTCTAATATAAAATTAAGTGACTAATTGTTACTAGTTACTTAACACGGAGTAGAAGCACATCGTTCCTTTTTCTACGTGCTTGTTCTTGAGCTTCAGTAGAAATCAAATTCCTTTAAGATTTTTTGTCATGTCGTAAAGACTAATGTACAGACCCTGATCTAAGTGATTCTAATTCCAAACACTCAACTCGACAAAAGAATCTATAGATTGAGAGATTACAAGGTAAACACCAGTGAAGGTGAGGGAGAGTTATTACTATCACTAACCTTTGTCTCTGCAAGAACTCTATGATGTCTCACCAGAGTGCCAACAACAGACTCATAACAATGGAAGAATGAGTCCAGGACATGTTCACCTAATTAGGTGTCTAGTTGAGGAATATGGTTGCATACATGGATCACTTGGAAAGAGGTGACAACTGTAGCCACACCCATCGCCAAATAGTGTAGGAGGAGACAAGGTCTTATGGCGATGATGTTGGTGATAAACTGGATGATGTGACACCCCCAGGAGGGCGTTCTTATTACCCAGGAGGCAACCATCAGATTTCGCGCCAGTACGAAAACAAGGCCCGAGAAAAACCTAGCCCAAAAAAACGGAGTCGATATTCGACAACAAGACCCAAGCCCATGAAGCCTAAGGATCTAGTTGGTGCAAGCCTAGATCGAGTAAGATGGATTATCGATGCCATTAAGATCGGAAAGCCTTATGGGCCACCGAGACAATCGGCCCAAAGTAGCATCAATGACGACGAGTTGTGGGCTTTCAAATTGATCCCAGAAGATAACAGTGGCATATCTGACATAACGCACGAAGGGGCGATACTCGCGGGCGAGTGACCCAAGACAACTAACCCACCACTCGACCCTCCACCCGGCCCGCTAGGGCCAACCCGCAACCTAGCAAGCCACACACGTGAGAAACATGTGCAGCCTATGTCGCACGCCTATACGAGTGGGCTAACCGAGGCCCATTAGGAAGGCCCAAAGACTGGCCCTCACCCCAAGGCCTAATCTAACAAACCCACACCTGAGAGAAACATAACTAGACTGGATGCCCGACTCAGTAGTTCGGCCCAACCGCAGTCGCAGGCCAAGTTGAGAAAGAACCCGTGCGAGTCGCAAACTCGTGAGGCCCAAAGGTCGTGCGCACGCAGGCGTGGCCCAAGCCGCACATGTGCGAGCTTACCCTAACCTGTACGAATGGTGGTGAGTTTTTGGGGTTTTTTTTTTAAAAAATGGCCATATGTTTTTGTTTTCAGCCCAAAAGTTTTCAAAATTCACATGATAATTGTCTCTTTAATATTTTATTATTTTTTTTAAATTAATGATTAAATATATAATATTTTAATTTTAAGATTATCCTAAATTATTATTTTATTATATTTTAATATTTATTAATTATTCCAATTATTTTTAATGTGATTTCTACAAGTGATTTATATGGATTTCATATGGTATAAATATGGGCTTATTTTATTTATTAGATTAATATTATTTTATTATAAGTCTATCCCTTAGGATTATTTAATTAATTTATTTGGGATAAAATATTTATTTTATTTTGTATTTATCCTAGACTAAAACAGAAGTTTATCTAGGTTAATATTTTATTATTTATTTCAAGATTTTTGTACTCATTTAGAGTACTTGAAAAAGAGTATAAATAAATCTTTATCCATAGGATGTAAAACACACCTTTGAGAATAAACTTGAGTAAATTCTTGAGAACTTTGCCTTTCTTTCTTTTAGTATTTTTGCTAAAATTAGCTTTATTAAGTTCTTTAGGAAATAAAAGTCTTCAAAAGTCTTATTGAGCCAATGAGCAGGGATCTATTTGTGGATTCAATTAGAGAAAGGAGTTTTATTCTACTTAGTTATTGTTTCGATATTGCATACGTTAAGTGGGTTTTCAAGAATAGATTTGATCCTCCCCATACCCTCCTGTGTCATCTGGTATCAGAGTTTTAGCTCCTAGAAACCCAAATCTATCTTTATTTGCTTTAGTATTTTGCTCATTAACAATTCAAATTAATTTTTGATTTGTTCGTATTGTATCCTGCTTGAATTCATATATATCTGTTCAATTCAAGTAATTCGTATTATTCCAAAAAAAAAATTCATATATCAAAATACAAAAAAAAAATCCTAATTGCACACCATAAGGCAATTGGCATATCGTTTGCATCATGCATAGCAAAAGTAGAGTAACCGCCGATTAGATTGTGCAAAAATCATCGAGAGAAAGAGTAAGCCATCTCGTAGGTGCGAGTGAAAACTTTTATAACTTTTTTATTATATCTACATCATTCATACCGCATTGCACATTCCACTCGTACTTGCACTGTTTGGGAATCTAGAGTTTGTTAGGAACTTTTCTTTGTGTCCATTTCTCCTAACTTGTAAGGACTCAACTAAGGGGATCCCAACTCCAACGCTTAACTTGACTAAGAGAGTGAGTGTGGTAGTAGAGACGAGTGTAGTAAGACAACATGAATTTTGACGCCGAGACATTAACGCAGTTCCATATGCGCATGTGTTCCACCAAACCCCGGTACCATCCTAACACCTTCCACTACTTTTAGCTTCCTTATTGTATCTAGAATCACTACGCAGTAGTGAAATGGATTCGAGGAAGAATACTTTGGAAGAAAGGAGGGATGATATGACCCCAGGAGGGCATTTTAATTACCCAGGAGGTAACCATCATATTTCTTGCCAATATGGAAACAAGGCCCAAGAAAAGCCTGCCCCAAGAAAATGAAGTCGAGATTCGACGACAAAGGCCAATCCTATGAAGCCCAAGGATCCTGTTCGTGCAAGCCTAGATCGGGTAAGATGGATCATCGATGCCATCAAGACCAGGAAGCCTTATGGGCCACCAAGATAATCGGCCCAAAGTAGCATCAACAACGACGAGTTGTGGTCTTTCAGATTGATCCTAGAAGACGATAGTGGCGTGTCCGAGACGACGCACAAAGGGGAGATGCCTGCACGCAGGTGACCTGGGTCATCCGACCTGCCACCTGGCCTTCTAGGCCCAACTTTTGGCCTAGCAAGCCGCACACGTGAGAAGCATGCACAGCCCATGCTGCACACCCATATGCGTGGGCCACCTAAGGCCCGTTGAGAAGGCCCGAAGATCGATCATCACCCCGAAGCCCAATCCAATGGACCCAAACCTGAGAGAGACAGAACTGGGCCAAACACCCAGCTCAGCAACCCGGCCCAATAGCTCGGCCTAGCCGCAATCACAGGCCCAACCGAGGAAGAACCTGTGCGAGCCACGAACTCATGAGGCCCAAAGTTCGTGCGCGCGGGTGGGCCCGACCTAAGTCGTACGCACGTGCGGGCTTCCCCTAACTCAAATAAATGGTGGTGAGTTTTTGGATTTTTTTTAAAAAAATGGCAATGTGTTTTTTTTTTAGCCCAAAAGTTTTCAAAATTCACATGGTAATTATCTCTTTGATATTTTATTACTATTTTTAAATTAGGGATTAAATATTTAATATTTTAATCTTGAGATTAACTTAAGTTATTATTTTATTATATTTTAATCTTTATTAATTATTCCAATTATTTTTAATGTGATTTCCACATGTGATTTATATGGATTTCACATGGGATAAATATGGGCTTATTTTATTTATTAAATTAATATTATTTTATTATAAGTCTATTCTTTAGGATTATTTAATTAATTTATTTGGGATAGAATATAATTTTATTTTATATTTATCCTAAATTAAGATAGAATTTTATCTAGGTTAATATTTTATTATTTATCTCAAGATTTTTCTACTCATCTAGATTACCCAGAAAATGGTATAAATAGACTTTTGCCCCTAGGATGTAAAACACACCTTTGAAAATAAACCTGAGTGAATTCTTGAGAGCTTTGCCTTTCTTTCTTTTAGCATTTTTGCTAAAATTAGCTTCTTCAACTTCTTCAGGAAGCAGGAATCTTCAAAAGTCTTGATGAGCTAAGGAGCAGGGATCAACTTATCGGTAAGTCCGTGGCGTTTTTCCTTTCCTTGTTTTATTTTCCTAGTATTTGTTTTTGCTTTCCTTTTGGGATTGTTGATTCAATTAGAGGGATGAGTTTTATTTTAGATGATTATTATTTTGACATTGCATACATTGAGTGGGTGTTCAAGAGTAGATTTGATCCTCCCCATATCCTCCAGCTTCACCGGGGGGCCATCGCAAAGAGATGAATGGGGACCTCCATGACTTCAAGTTCTAGATACCAGCCTTTCAGGGGAAGAACGACCTCGAGGCCTACCTCGAGTAGGAACAAAAGATTGATCACATCTTCAACTACTGCAACTACAGCTAAGAGAAAAAGCTCAAGCTGGCTACCCTTGAGTTTACCAACTATGCCTCAATATGGTAGGATCAGTTAGTTATTCTCAGAAAACGAGGGGGACATGCCTATCACCACTTGGAGAAAGTTAAGATCCATTTTGAGGAAGTGGTTTGTGTTAGCCCACTTCAAACGGGACATGAATGTGAAGCTGCAACGCCTAACTCAGGCTCCAAGTCAGTGAAAAAATATCACAAGGAGATGGAAATAACCATGATTCGGGCTAGAATTGACAAACATCCAGAAGCCATCATGGCTCGGTTCTTAGAAGGTATGAACAAGGAAATAGCCAATACCCTTGAGCTTCATAACTATGTTGACCTGGAAGAATTGATACACAAGACTACAAAAATTGAAAGGTAATTGAAAGGTATAGGAACCAACTGAGTGTATGTCAGTAGCACCCCTCAAGGTAATTAGAGATGGACTCGAAGGGATGAGGGTAAGAAGGTTGACAAGAGTAAGGAGAAACAACCCTCCAAAAACTCAACGGGTAATCTCAAGGCACCTACTGCTTAACAAAGCACTTTTAAATATTTTAAGTATCTAGGAGTTGGGCATATCGCATCCTAATGTCCTAATCCATTAGTCATGATCATTAGAGATGACAGAGAGAATATCAGTGATCAGAAGAGTAGTAATGAACAAAAAGGTCTTTTCACTGTTAAGTCCAGGCGTATGCTCAGCACACAACAGGCCAGGCACACACCCAGTGTCTAGCGCGCACGTAGGCCCATCCTGTGTTGGCAGCCCAGTAGTGCACCCCAACAGCTTCACAGGCCACTTCGTGGACCAAATCGTGCACCCGTCCCATGTGACCTGCATGGCCCATCCGGATCAGCCAGTGCATATGACCCACATGCTGCCAACAGTTGAGTCGCGCACCCGATCCGTAACCCGTGACTTTGAGTCCCTTTTGTACTCTTCCTTTTTAATTTTTCCATGTATTTTTCATGGAAAACACATGGGATAATTTTTATCTTTTTAAAATATTATTTTATGATTATTTTAATATAAAATCTATCTCTTAGAATTATTTAATTATTTATTTAAGCTTTAGATTGGGATAGATTAATATTTTACTAATTTTTAAAGTGTTTATAACCATTTAAAACTATCCTAGAAAAAGCCTATATGAAGGTCTATACCCATAAGTTGTAAACACAATTTGAGAGAAAAAATTTGAAGCTTTGCTCTCTTCAAGAATTAGCTTTGCTAATTTCTTCAGCAACTTTAAGTTCCTTAAAAGGTAGGAGCTTCAAAAGTCTTGTTGAGTCAAGAAGTGGGGATCAACTTATCGGGTAAGTCCATTGTGCCTTTCTTTTTCTTATTTTAATTTCCTAACTCTTGTTTTTGCATGCCTTTAAGTGTTGTAGATTCAAGTAGAGGGATGAGTAATTTTGGGTAGTTACGTTTCCGTATTGCATGCGTTGGAATGAGTTATAGGAGTTGATTCGATCCTCCCCATACCCTCCCGCACAAAAAAAAGGTGATTCCCACCCAACTTTGTTTCCTATTTCATCTAACGGCTAAGATAGCCAAAGATCCGCCAAGAACATGGGCTTTGAGATTTGGGAAGGAATATTCAAGTCCCTTTAGGCTTAATCACTAGGCAAAGTTCAAGAAATTCTAATAAGTCTTTAATTTGCTTGTCCAAGATTGGATCAATGAAGAATTGGATTTTGAGGTTCAATAATTGACAAGAAAAAGTCCAAAAAAGCACAAACCCATTCGATCATGCATGCTCTTGGCCTTAGAGGTCCATAATCGAGAGGAGGGAGGAGTTTTAAGGCCCATTTGTACGAGCTCTTCCACACCATAGAAAATCTGAAGCCTTTTCTCTTTGGGAAGGTTTGAAGACTCTTATTTGAATTTAAGAATTGATCTATAAGAAAAAAAAATACAAGTTAGATTCAGTCATTAAAAGCATAGAAGAATGTGGAAAAAAGACTTAAAGGAGGATTAGATGTCCCACCCACGGGAAACACCTAACCCAAGAAGAAGGTCCCTTTCTACTCTAATCGCAACTCTCCTTCAACTTTTCTTAATTAATTTCATATTGTAATTCAAGAATAAGAAGAACCCTTCATGGTTTTGGCAGCAAAACTTTAAAGAGAATAAGAAATTTTAAAAGAAAAAAGAGGATGAATCAAGGTAAGATTTGACTAAAAGAGTTGTCTTCATCATCAAATTATCCTTCAAAGACTTCATCCAAAGGCCACAAGAAGAGTTCTACCACAAGCCAAAAATCTGCAACAAAATCCAAAGAATTAAAAAAGTTCAAGGCTGAGAAGAAATCCAAGATTGAAGCCGAATAGGAGTCTTGAAACTGCCTAAGAGAGAAACCTTTATCTTTTTACTAAATTTCTTTAAATTTAATTATTTTTTTATGTTTTCCTAATTGTATTCATATTAAGTATTTAAGTAGGAGTTTATTCCTTTTCCGAGTAAAATAAGATGGTGAAAGCCTATATAAGGAGGTCACTACCACCCCTTGTAATCATAATTCAAATCATTAATAAAATATCAAGTTTCTTGCTTCTAGCTTTTAGCTACAAGTGTGTGTGTTCGATGAATGAGTCTTCGACTATCTCATTTAACTAGGAATTGGGATCACTTATTGAGGTAAACTCATTGTGTCTTTTCAACCCTAAATCTTTTTTTCCAATTATCTTAGTTCGCCTTCACACTATTAATTGTGGGTTAAGTAGGAGGGGTTTGCTTAAAGATTTAAGTTTCTAATTACTAATGTTATATGTGAGGTTTTGGATTGTATTTGTTGTTCCTGGGTTTTGCATCAGTTAGTATCAGAGCTTAGACTCTGGTAAAACTATTATCCTTTCGATTTACTACCTTGCAATAATTTTTCATAAATTAGCACTTGTGATATAAGTGTTAATCCATTTAACTTCTTTTCAAGAAATTTTATTATTGTCATTATTATAGTGGAGAAACAAAAAAAAAAAGAGAAATCGCCTGGAAAATAAATGATTGCCCCTCAAAAAAGCAATCCAGAATTAAGTATTGCATCAAAGCTTGCTCAGTCATCCAATCAAGCTAATTTTGAGCAAGGCCGACCACTCTACCCCAAAATATCAAAGGTGCATGATTTCCCTTACTTCCACTTTCTTTCTGTATTGCATTTATCACTTTGCATTAACATCCACATATAGAAACTTGAGTCAAATCATAAAGCATAACCGTCATCAGGGTAAAATAATTAGGCATAGTAGTCTGGTTGCACCCACAGGGGTTAATCGGATCAATTACGCCTTAAGATCAGAATTTTCTTCCTTCTACTCCTAGTTTCAGTCCTCTAGTGCTCCTGTTCTATTACCCATCTAAATAGTTAATTTTATCCTAATAACTTAAACATATCATAAAGCATCACATCTTCTTCTTAAGTCTATGTGCTAAATTCTGAGCTTCTAGAAATATGATCCTTTTAGGATTCCTTACAGAGTCTTAAAGACAATCTTGTTTGTGTTGATTCAAGAGATCTGGTTCCGCTGCTCAATTTGACGGGAGAGGATTGAGAGAGGTAAGCACAAGTGATTCTGAGGGAGAGTTATTACAACTAACACTTTTTTTGCAGAGATGTCATAGCCTAGTGAAATCAATTGACCCCAAACCTTAGAGGAGCACATGGAGGCCAAAGAAAGAAAGAGAGAGAGTGTGTGTGAGTGATGGCCAACGACAGGATGCCTGACTGGAAAAATCAGCATAATGGTCGAGGCGATGAGATCACGCACAAAAATCGAGGAGACAAGATTGCGTGGGGTAGCCGAGGTGACAAGACTACTCGTTGCCAATGCACGGATGGCTACAGGCATGCACGTATGACCGCACAGGCAAGCTGCCACATGCGAAGTGACTGACGTAACCTTTCACAGTCACTCGTGAGGTGATGCCTGTGCACAAGGAAAATGCGACATATATGCTGGCGTGTGCACATGGCCCCCGTTACATGCATGCCCCCAAGTGCACGAGCACATGTGCGCGGTCGCAGGCTACTTTTTCCTATGGGTTCATATGATTTTCTATAGTTTTCCTATTTTTACTTTGTTTTCTTCTTTCTTTCTTCCTAAAATAATTATATAAAATAAAATAAAATACTATTTTTTAAAAAAGCAAATTTAAAAACAACTAAATAAACATTCATACCAAAAAGTATGTAACCACATTTAAAAATACTGCTAAGAAATTAATGGTTAAAGGCCATGAGGCCTAGAAATCACAGAGTTTTTAGACACCATATTTAAGCGCAAAGGTTTCGGGATGTTAAACCAATGAGGGACTGTGAGAAAGAGAAAATAAAAGAGTGCCTATATGTGAGAGAGAAAAAACTGAGGCGAACGATTTATGAAAAGAGAAGCCTATTTTTATTCCATTACAAGGAAGCTTATTTGAATTTATCTGACCTTGACCTTTCTTTGGCTAGTGCTTTTTCTCTTTTTCTTTCTTTGACTAGTGTTGTTTTCTCTCTTATATAGGAATATGAAGATGTCTTTTCAGATGAGATTCTGGATGGTCTTCCACCACTACGACAGATCGAGCATCAAATCGAATTTATCCCTAGTGCTTTAATTCCTAACCACCAACCTATCAAAGTAATCTGAAGGAGACAAAGGAACTTCAGTGGTAAATGGAAGAGTTATTCGGCAAGGGACATGTTAGAGAAAGTTTAAGCTTTGTATTGTTCTAGTGTTACTTGTTCCCAAAAATGATGGCTATAAAAAGATGTGTGTTGATTATAGAGCCGTCAACAAAATAACGATAAGGATGAAACTTGGTGATGAGAGAAAAACTACGTTTAAAATGAAATATGGCTTGTGCGAGTGGTTAGCAATGCCTTTTGGTCTGTCAAATGCCACTAGTATTTTTATAAGGCTTATGAACCAAGTCCTACGACATTTTATTGGTAAATTGTTTATAGTCTATTTTGATAATATCCTGATCTATAGTACGTCTTTAAAGAATCACCTTCAGTATTCAAGTAATGTCCTTGAGGTCCTCAGGAAAAAATAATCATATGTCAATGCCAAAAAGAGTACCTTTTACAGTGAAAAGTTAATATTCTTAGGATCTGTAATGAGTTCACAGGGCATTGAGGTGGATAAGGATAAAGTGAAAGTAATCAAAAAATGGCCTACCACAAAATTGGCTAGTGAGATAAGAAGTTTCTATGGGTTGGCAAGCTTCTACCGCAGGTTTATTAGGGAGTTCAGTTCCATTCTTGCTCTATTAAATGAATTAGTTAAAAAGAATATAAAATTGGTATGGACTAAAAAAAGAATATGTTTTTGCTTTATTGAAAAATAAATTATGTTCTGCACCTATTCTTCTTTTAACTAACTTAACAAAAGTTTTGAACTTGAATGTGACGCTTTAGATATAGGTATAGGAGAAGTTCTTATGTAAGAAAAGCGTCTAGTAACTTATTCTTTAGTGAATACTTCAGTGAAAACTTAGCGATGTGCCATTGGATTATTCAACTTATGATGAGTTTACACCTTGGTCAGAGGATTAGAGGTATGGCAAAATTACATATTGATAAAGGAGTTTGTGTTCTACACTGATCATGAGTCCCTAAAGTATTTCAAGGGCCACGATAAACTCAATTGTCGGCACGATAAGTGGGTTAAATTCATTGAGTCATTCTTCTATGTAATCAGGTATAAACGATGTAAGGATAATATTGTCACTGATGCATTGTCTTGAATGTATGTTATAATTTTTACACTTAGTACTAAACTGTTAAAATTTGAACATATCCAAGATATGAATGTCGATGACACTAATTTTTCAACTATTTACCATGTCCGTGAGCATTATGCATTCTAGAAAGTTTATAGACATGATGGTTTCCACCTTAGGGATGGTAAATTATGTGTGCCCAATTATTCACTTAGAGAATTAATGTGTGTGAGGCTCATAGTGTGGGACTTACGAAACATATTTGGATAGCTAAAACTCTAGACATTTTATACGAACATTTTTATTGGCTTAACATAAAGAAAGACATACAACGCATATGTAGTAGATGTGTTGCATGTAGACAAACCACCTTTACCTATACCTACAATACCCTAGATATACATCTCAATAGACTTTCTTTTGTGATTTCCTAGGACCAGGAGAGTTAGTGATAACATATTTACTGTAGTAGACCGATTTAGCCATATGGCATACTTCATTGCATGTCATAAGATTGATGATGCGATTAGAAATTTATTATTTAGAGATGTTGTTAGACTACATGGCATTCCTAAAATCATTGTAAGTGATAGGGATGTAAAGTTCTTTAACAATTTTTAATGAGTTTTATGGGTAGATTAGGGACTAAGTTGTTATTTTCTGCTGCATGTCACCCCCAAACACATGGCCAAACTGAGGTGGTTAATAAGACCTTAGGTTCCTTATTAAGGGTTGTAGTTTATCGAAATCTAAAAACGTGAGAAGATTGTTCACCTATGGTTGAGTTTGTATACAACTGTAGCATTTAAACTTTTATTGGGTTTTCACCTTTTGAGATCATTTATGGTTTTAACCCCTTAACTTCACTAGATCTCACACCTTTATCTTTGTAGGAAATCAACAATACAAATGGTTGACGAAGGGCAGAGCTCATTAAAACCATAAATGAAAACGCTAGAAAGCATATCCAAAAACAAAATGAATCCTACGCACGTAATGCCAATAAAGGAAAGAAAAGAGTGGTGTTCCAACCTAGCGATTGGATATGGGTTCATATACAAAAGGAAGGATTTTTAGACCGACATAAATCTAAGTTGGATCCTAGAGGAGATAGAACTTTCCAAGTTTTAGAGAGAGTAAATGACAAATCTTTTAAGATTGATCTTCTGGGTGAGTATGGAGTGTCTGCTACATTAAATTTTCTGATCTTTCCCTTTTTTGATTAGGTGATGATTGAATGATGAATCTTTTCGAAGAAGGAGGGGATAATATGAATGCAGACATAAGACGAATGCATTTCCCGAAGAGTTGAGAGAAATATACTCGCGAACAGCAGGAAAATTCCCATACCCACAAGATCACCTGTGAGGAATGCATGGGAGAGGATGTCCGTGCGCACAGGACAAGATAGGAGGCCATCTGCATGCACATGGAGATAACACATACATTCCCAGTGCACGCACGTATGCAAACAAGGAAAAAATTTCTCGCGCCCACAAGGATTCCCAATCCTGCGGGAATGCAAATTACTCTTCTTTTTTGGATTCCCACAAGCTTGACACCAAAGAAGAAAGTGAATTCCGTCCAACTTTATTTCATATTTCATCTTAGACCTAAAAACAACCAAAGGTCCACCAAGAAGATTGGTTGGACATTTGGGAAAGAATATTCAAGTCCCTTTAGGTCTAGTCACTAAGATAAAGTCCAAGAAGTTCCAACAAGCCTTTAATTTGCTTATCAAAGATTGGATTTAGAGGCTCAATAATTGATAAGAAGAGATCCAAGAAAGCAAGAACCCATTAAGCCATGCATGTTATTAGCCTTCAAGGCCCATGGCCTAGAGGAGGGAGGAGTTTCAAGGCCTTCCTTCGAGTTCCTCCACACCAGAGAAAATCCAAAGTCTTTTCCCTTTGGGAAGAATTGAAGAATCTTATTTGAATTCAAGAATCGATATGCAAGAATGAAAACACAAGTTAGATTTGGTTATTAAAAGCATAGAAGACTACATAAAGAAGACTTAAAAGAGGATAAGACACCCCACCTGTGGGAAACACCTAACCTGAGAAAAAGATCCCTTTTATACTCCAATAGCAAGTCTCCTTCAACTTTCTTAATTAATTTTAGATTATAACTCAAGAATAAGAAGAACTCTTCATGATTTTGGCAATAAGACTTCAAAGAGAAGAAGAAATTGTCAAATAAAAAAGAGAAAGAATCAAGGTAGGATTCAGCCAAAAGAGTTGTCCTCATCACCAAATTCTCCTTCAAGGATTTCACCCCAAGGCTGCAAGAAGAGTTCTACTACAAGCCAAAATCTGCAACAAAATCCAATGAATGAAAAAAAGAGTCAAATACTAAAAGAAAATCTAACATTGAAGCCAATTAGGAGTCTTAAAACTGCCCAAGAGGGAAGCCCTCATCTTTTAATTTAGTTCCTTTAAATTTAATTATTTTTAAGCTTTCCTAGTTGTATTCATATTAAGTATTTAAGTAGGGTTTTATTCCTTGTTCAAGTAGAATAAGATAATGAAAGCCTATCTAAGGAGGCCATCACCACCTCTTGTAATCACAATTCAAATCATTAATAAAATATCAAGTTTCTTACTTCTAGCTTTCGGCTACAAGTGTGTGTTCAGTGAGTGAGTCTTTGATTATCTCGTTGAGTTAGGAATGGGTATAATGTATCGAGGTAAGTTTGTTGCATCTTTTCAATTATAAATTTCTTTTACCATTTACCTTAGTTCGCCTTCACACTGTTGATTACAAGTTAAGTACAGAGAGTTTGCTTAGGGATTTAAGTTTCTGATTGCTAATGTTATATATGGGGTTTTAAATTGCATTTGTTGATCTTAGGTTTCACATCATTATTCCTGAGAAACAATAGGTGCACATACAACATGCGAGGGATCTAAAACGTTAGGCTCTCGACTCCCCTTCACTGTGGGTTTGGGCACAGAACCCATTTCCTTTGGCCCAATGTCTATTACCATTATAAGATCTACCATGAATTTCATAATAATGTAGTTAAATTTAATGTAATGTATAAATAGATGATCGAGATACATATTGAATTTTAAAAGGTTGAAAAAACTTTTGATTTAACATAGGAACTGAACCAAATAAAAGTGATAAAAAATAATCTCATGGCGTTGCACATGTTTTGTAAATTACATATAGGTTATATTACTAGAAGCCCATCAACCTTGGGACTAGGATTACATATTAATTTTCTAATTTGCTTGAAAGAGTTGCACTATCGAGCCTATGTGTAATTAACATAGGAACCCAACCCAAGAAAAGTGAGGAAAAAAAAACAAAGAAAAGCAATCTCGTGGTGTTGCACACGTTTCATAAATCATGTCTAGGTTATATCTCTGAAAGCCAACCAACCCTGGGCCTAGGCCTGCATATCAATTTTTTGGTTTACCTGAAAGAGTAACGTTATATTCTTACAGATTATTATTGACAATAAAATAGAAAAAAGTTGTCACTATAAGATGTATCATAAATTTCATAATAATGCAATTAAATCCAATGTAATTCATGAACAAACAATTAATATTGAAATCAAATTTCAAAAAGCTGACAATACTTCTAATTTAACATATAAACCTGACCCAAGAAAAGTGAATAAAAGAGAAATAAAAAGAAAACGTTTGGCATTACACATGTTTCGTAAATGATGTATAGGTTATATCACTGAAGGCCCGTCAACCTTGGGCTTAGACCTACATATCAGTTTTTTTTTTTGTTTAACTGAAAAAGTTGCACTATATTGTTATAGATTATTGCTAGCAACGGAGTAGAAAAAAGTTCTCACTATAAGATCTGTCATGAAATTCATAATAATACAATGAAATCGAATATAATACATGAATAAACGATTAAGATTCATATCAAAATTTAAAAGTTTGACAATACTTCAGATTTAGTATTAACCTTACTCAAGAAAAGTAAAGGGAAAAAAAAGAAAGAGCAACCTTGTGACATTATGTATGTTTTGTAAATTTCACATAGGTTATATCACCAAAGCTCATCAACCATAGGTCTAGGCCTGCATAGTAGTTTTTTGGTTTACCTGAAAGAGTTGCACTATATTCTTATGAATTATTGCTGATAATGAAGTAAAAAAAGTTGTCACATAAGCTCTATAATAAATTTCATAATAATGCAGTTAAATCTGATGTAATATATTAATAGACGATCAAGATTAATATTAAATTTCAAATGGTTGATCATATCTTTGATTTAACATAGGAACCTGGCCCAAGAGGAGTGAGGAAAAAAAACCAATCTCGTGGCATTACACATGTTTCACAAATTACACATAAGCTATATAACGAAAAGTCCATCAACATTGCCTTTAGGCTTGTATACCAGTTTTTTAGTTTACTCAAAAGAGTTAAAAAATATATTAGTGTAAAATCTATTATCAATTTCATAATAATGCAATAAACAAATGTAATACACGAATAAATGATCAAGATTCATATCAAATTTCAATACTTCTAATTTAACATAGGAAGCCGACCTAAGATAAGTGAGGAAATAAAGCAATCTTGTAGGATTATGCATGATTCATAAATTATGCGTAGGCTATATCATTAAAAGCCTATGAACCCTTAGCTTAGGCTTACACATATGGTTTTTGGCTTACCCAAAAGACTTGAACTATAGATTACTACTGCAATAAAATACAAAAAAGATATTATTGTAAAATCTATTATATAATTAAATTTAATAGATATTTTCTTATTTCATTTGAATTTATTTTGATTGATTTTTATCGCATATATTGTTGAATTGTTCGTGGCACTTTTTAGAAATGATTTTGAGACTTGGAAGCAACTTGGAGTGGATTGGAGAAAGATTTGGGGCGAAAAAGGGCTAAAACATCAAGATATGGGAAACATGGCTAGAATACACAACCATGTGTTAAGAAACTAGCGTTTCTACTTTTGAGGATGAGTGAGACACAACGATGGGATTGAAGACACAACCTTGTGCTTTATATTGGGCTAAGACATGGTCAGAAATGCACGACCATGTATTATTAGCAAAATGCTTCTACTTCTTTTGGTGAAAGAGACAAGACCGTTTACCTAGGAGATGCAACTGTGTCATAACTACAAGTGGAAAATTGACATGATTTTGAGGAAGGCATGGCAGTGTGCTAATTTGACACAGCCGTGGGACATGCCATACCAGATTTGGACACTATAATTAATTATGTTTTTGAACTATTTAAATAGAGGGTTATCTAGGAATTAGGAGGGGAGAAAAAGAGAAAAGAAGAAAAAACGGCTGCAGAAAGCAAGAGCTTTTCCTCTAGGGTTTATTTTATGTTTTCTTTATTTTTGATTCTTACACTTTTCTTTAGGATGAGTAACTAAACTCTTTTGTTGGGATCTTTTATGAAACCCTAAGGGATACTTTCTTATTTTATTGTGTAATCTATTGAAGTTCTTCTTCCCCAATTCTTATGTGTTATCTTGTGGCTTAATGCATAAATAGATTGATTATTTATTTATTAATTTGTAATGAACGATTGAATTGAGAGATTGATTATTCATTAAAATATCAAGTTATTACAATAGATTGAATGTGAATAGAGATGCTTGGCATGATCTATGTATTTGATAATTGAATGTTAATGCACTGATTCAAACTAATCCATAGAGATGTGTATGTTATTATGAATTAAGTAGGGTAATTGATCTTGAGCAAGAGATTACTACATGATTGAATGAAATTGGGTGAAAGTTTCTTGTTATAGATTGAACTAAGGAAATTTACAGTTGAAACTTAGCGTGGATTTTGATATCTAAATAGTTATTATATCTTGATTGTTAATTAGTTTTAATTCATTACTTTTTTAGTTAAGCATTAGTTTATATTCATTCTCTTAATCGCTAGCCAAATAATATTAATAAGTTGATATTTTAGTATTTGTTATATTAGTCTTTGTGGGATGATATCTGAATTCACTGCTTCGAACTAGTGCACTTGCTATGTGAGTTCACATCACAATAAGTTTTTGGCGTCGTTGCCGGGGATTGAACCCATGTTGCCCACGTGATAGGCAGAAATACTCGCCACCATACTACAACGGCGGCAGTATGTAGGCCACTATACTTCTTGAGGAAGAAGAGGAAAAAAGAAAAAAAAAGCGGCAAAGAGCAGTATAGCTAAACTATACTTCTTGAGTAGCTAAGGGATATTTTTTTTATTTCATTATTTAATCTATAAAAGTTCTTTTTTCCTGATTCTTATGTGTTATCTTGTGGGTTAATGCATAAATAGCTTGATCACCTATTTATTGATCTATAATGAATGATTAAATTGAGAGATTAGTTATTCATTAGAATATTAAGTTAGTATAATAGATTAAATATGAGTAGAGATACTTGATGATTGAATGTTAATACACTTATTCATACGAATCCATAGATATATGTGTGTTATTATTAATGAAGTATGATAATTGATCTTGAGAAAGAGATTGTTACATGATTGAGTAAAATTGGGTGAAAGTTTCTTGTTATAGATTGAATTAACGAAATTTACAGTTGAATTTAGTTTGAATTCTGAACAGTTATTATTTCTTAATTGTTAATTAGTTTTAATTCATTGCTTAGTTAACCATTAGTTTATATTCATTCTCTTAATCATTAACCAAATAATATTAATCGGTTGAGATTCTATTATTTATTATATTAGTTCTCGTGGGACGATATCTGAATTCACCACTATAGTACGTGTTCGAACTGGTACACTTGTTAGGTGAGTTCGCATCATAATAAGTTTTTGGCATCATTGCCAGCAACTAACACTAGCAATATTAGAATTAGTTGATTATTATTAATTTGGTTTTTTTTTACTTTATTTGTTTTGTTTTGTTTAGCTATTCATAATTGATTCTGTAGTGCATGACCAAAAGCAGTGAAGACGTATTATTTTTTATCCATAAATCGAAAATACTTGTTGTACACTGAGAGCACACACAAGGAGTAGACGACTCCCTTGTCGTATCAGAAATTTGTTGAGAAGAGGAACAACAACAACCGCTGATAAATAAAGGGAGCAAAGAGCGTGCACAATGATGGATTATGCTACTCCATCTCTTACTAGAATCGAACCAAGTATCACAAAGCTAACTGTAGCAGCTAACAACTCTTAAATTAATCCAGCCATCATCCAGATGATTCAGTAGAGTATACAATTTTTTGGGTTCCCGACAGAGTGTACAATCTTTCCTAAAGATTTGTGACGCTTTCAATCACAATGGAGTGAGCAATGATGCAATTAGGTCGAGGCTCTTCCCTTTCTCATTGAAGGATAGAGCTAATGCTTAGTTGAATTTCATTATCAGCTGGTTCTATCACTACTTGGGAGTACATGGCTCAACACTTTCTAGCCAAGTACTTTCCACCTTCAAAGACAGCTAAGCTGAGGAATGACATCACCATCTTCGCATAAATAAATAGAGAATCATTATATTAAGTCTTAAAATCGCTATAGGGATCTGCTAAGAAGAGTTTCTCACCATGGTCTACCTATGTGGCTTCAAGTACAGATATTCTATAATGATCTCGCCACTAACATGAAGACCATGATTGATGCAGCAGTTAAAGGAACATTGGATAATAAGACACAAGAGGTGGCCTACAAGTTTATTAAGGAGATGGCGAACAATAATTACTAATGGGAAAAGGAGAGATCTTTATCAAGAAATAATACGTACTTGCATAGTGTTGACAATTATACAACTCTATCTGCACAAATTGAGGCCTTAACTAAGAAGATAGACAACATGAGTTTAGCGACAGCACAAGCAATGCAAGTTTAAAATTCTACAATACAATAAGAGGTTTTAATTTAATACTTATAATTCTAGATAGAGAAATCACCCTAATATTTCATGGGGCAACCAAGATAATCAAAGACAAGTTGCTCCACCAACAGCCACCCAATGAACAAAGGCAAAAAATGGAGGATATTCTCACCAAATTCATGAGAGTAAAGGACACTAGGCTAAAAATTAATGAAGCCTCCATCAAGAGTCTAGAGAACCTAATTGCGCAATAGGCAAAGTCGATTTTCAAGCGTGCCCAAAGAACTTTGCTAAGTAACACAAAGACCAACCCGAGAGAGCATGTGAACGATTAAAGCCATACAATATGGAAAATGAGCTCACGATCGTTACTATCCATCTTGTCGACTCTTAAAGATAGCTGTTACATCAAGGTAAAGACAAAAAACAAACGCTGACTCGGAGATAACACAAATATTTTTTCTTCAAACTTTAAGAATTAGGAAGTAGTGGTAGCTAGTAGGTTTAAATTCACTTTGGATATGAAATATACAGTTTCAAAACATGCAATAATTACCATACGGTCGTGTGCCTGAATACACACCCATGTCGTACTGCATCAAGTAGAGAAAATAAGCGTGGCTTATGCCACAACCACTTTTAAAACCCACGCAACTTCAACACGGTCGTGTGTCAAGTGAACACACTCATACTTTTCCTGTATGAGCAAGAAACGGTCGTGGCTTAAGCCGTTATAATTTTAATAATGTCTGGATCAAAGACACGACTGTGTCGTTTTGAAGACATGTTGAGAAAAAAAGGCATGTTCGAAGTTCATTTAACGTAACACGACCGTGTGGGAATACAACACGGCTGTGTCATGCATATTTAAGAAAATAAAATAAAATATGGACTCTTTTGAACCATTTTTTAAAACCCTACCTTTCCTCTTCTTCCACCTTTCCACTGTTCCCCTCTCTAGCCCCAGTCTCTCTTTAAATTTTCTTCCCTTTATCACACTAAATCTCTCTCTTTTTCAAAGCTCACTCAATTTTCTAGCACTTTATTCAACATCATAAGGTAAGCTTCTTCCCCTTTCTCATGTTTATTCTTTTATTCTAGGGTTCAATTTTCAATTTTGAATTCTCATGGGTTTTTGGTAATTTTGATGTGAATTGTTGGTTAAATTGATATGCGTTTTGTTTGGGTATGTGATTTATGTTTGATTTTGTCTTAAATATACCATGAATTTCAAATCTGGTGTTCTAAATTATATAATTGCTCTTGAACCCGAATTGGGTGTTGTTGTACATAATGTATGCCTTTGCTTGATTTTTCACCATTGTTAATCATGTTAAAATTATGGAAATAATTGATAAAGTTAGATTAATTCAATTAGGTGCTTTAGGAATTTTTCTTATATGCAAAATACATAATGTTAGTATAATTTTATCTACTTTTAAGAAACAATAACATGATTATTATCTTTATAGTTCTCATTGTTCTATTGTACCTCGCTTTAAATAATTTTCTTTTAAGTGTAGGATAATGTCTACTAGCAGAAAGCGATCAAAGACTTCCACCCGAAGGAGTATTACACCACTTGAGGCTGTGATTGATCAAATGCTTACATTCAACAATAAAAAACATCAAGAAAGGTTTCAATACATAAAAAAGCGTGAAATCAAACCCCACAAGTTTTCAGCAACTTCACTAAGGCTACAGTTGATGCTACTCCATTAAAGTTTTAGGGAAGTTTAGTTTCTTTTGCTTTTATTATCTTTTATTTTTCTGTTTTACGAACTATGGGGACATAGTCGCATTTAAGTGAGGGGAAAAGGTTTTAATTTTTTATGTTTGCTATTATCCTCTCAATGTAATGAAATTCCATGCTTGATCTTGATGTGTCATGTTATGTCATAACTACCTATGATACTAATTATGGCATCGAATCTATATGTACTATGATAAGATTGTTTGTGAAAATAGTTTAGCAATGAAAGTATTTGATGTTATTTATTCTATTCAAGTTTTAATAGTTTAGTATCTTCTACATCCTTTTTAGTATCTTCTACATCCTTTCAGTTGTGAAATTTCTTCTTTTGTGTAAGCTAAATAGTTTTTTATGTAAAAAAGTGTATTTTGGTATAGAATTAGATATATATGTATATAAAATGAAAAAAAAAATAAAAATAAAAACTAATAATAATCATAAGCGCTGAACTAAAATACTCTGCTAATCACGTGGGAATGATAGTATCGTATAATCAGTGATCAAGAGTAGAGTTAGTAGCCATTCAGAAGTATGACCAATTGAGTAACCAAGTGCTGGAATCATAAATGTTCGCATTCACGTAAAAAGTTTGACTGACATTCCAGACATGCCAAAAAAATGCTAAATAAATAAATAAATATCGTATATTAATAAGCGTTAAAATAAAATACTCCGCTAATCACGTGCGAATGATATCACCGTATAATAAGTGATCAAGAGTAGAACTAGTAGCCACTCAAAAATGTGACTAACTGAGTAATCGAATGTTTGCATTCATATAAAAACTTTGATTGGCATTTCGAACAAGCTAAAAAGGTGCTAAATAAATAAATAAAAATAAAGTTGCATGTGTATCTATTTCTTTTGCCAATTGAGTTAGATTGTTTTTTGGGATATAAAACTTGGATATTGTGAATGATTGAATGACTTATGAAATGTTTTAAATGCTTAATTTCTATGAATAAGATGGGATTGAATGGGGTTATATTCTGAAGTTACTGAATTATTTTCCATAGATGATTATGCCTTTGTACATATTATTTTGTGTTATCCTGAAGTAATATACTCTTGACGAGGAGGATTCGTTAATGATTTAGCTGTGGAATGGATTTAAGATTGCTTGATGATAAGCGAAAACTCAAGTGTGGGGGAGTTGATATAATTGAATTTTGTAGATATTTTTCTATTTTATTTGAGTTGATTTTGATTGATTTTTGTCGAATATACTGTTGAATTGTTCTTGCCATTTTTCATGAATGATTTTGGGACTTGGAAGCAACTTTGAGTGGATTGGAGCAAGATTTGGGGCGAAAAAAGGCTCAAACATGAAGATATGGGAGACATGGCCATAACACACGGTCATGTATTAAGAAGCTAGTGTTTCTACTTTTGAGGAGGATTGAGACATAGCCATGTGATTGAAGACATGACCGTGTGCTTTATACTGAGCTATGACACGACCAAAAGTACATGGTTGTGTGTTATTAGCAAAATGCTTCTGCTTCTTTTAGTGAAAGAGACACAGTCGTGTGCTTAGAAACGCAGTCATGTCGTGTCTACAAGCTAAAAATTGATGTGATTCTGATGAAGACATGGTCGTGTGTCAATTTAAACGATCATTGGATATGTCAGACCAGATTTGGACTCTGTAATTAATTAGGTAAAATAGTAGGGTTATCTAGGAATTAGGAGGGGAGAAAAAGAGAAAAGAAGAAAAAAAAGGTTGCAAAGAGCAAGAGCCTTTCCTCTAGGGTTTATTTTATGTTTTCTTTAGATTTGATTCTTACATCAGGATGAGTACTTCAACTCTTTTGTTGGGATCTTTGATGAAACCTTAAGGGGTACTTTGTTATTTCACTATTTCATCTAATGAAGTTCTTCTTCACCAATTCTTATGTGTTATCTTGTAGCTTAATACATAAATAGATTGATCACTTATTTATTGATTTGTAATGAATGATTGAACTGAGAGATTGATTATTCATTAGAATATCAAGTTAACACAATAGATTAAATATAAATAGAGATACTTGTTATGATCTATGTATTTGATGACTGAATGTTAATGCACCGATTCATACTAATCTATAGAGATGTGTGTCTTATTATGAATTAGGTAAGATAATTGATCTTGAGAAATAGATTACTACATGATTGAATGAAATTGAGTGAAAGTTTCTTGTTATACATTGAACTAAGGAAATTTATAGTTGAACTTAGGTTGGATTATCATATCCAAATAGTTATTATATCTTGATTGTTAAATAGTTTTAATTCATTGCTTTCTTAGTTAAGCATTAATTTATATTCATTCTCTTAATCATAGCTAAATAATATTAATCAGTTGAAATTCTAATATTTGTTATATTAATCTTCATGGGATGATATCCGAATTTATCGTATAATACGTGTTCGAACTAATGCACTTGCTAGGTGAGTTCATATCACAACAATCTACTATGAAGTTAATAATAATGCACTTAAATCGACTGTAATATGCAAATAGATGATCAAGATTCAGGTTGAATTTTAAATTGTTGACAATATTTTTTCTAAAACCTCGTTTTTTGTCGACAAAGGCCGTCATTTATCATCCCGTCCATTCCAAAACCTGTGAATGAATGGGAAAAGCAGGATGTCCTTTAACATAGGAACCCAACCCCAAAAAAAAGTGAGGAAAAAACACAAACTTATGGTGTCACACATGTTTCATAAATTACACATGAGCTATATCATTAAAAGCCCATCAACCGTGGGTATGCTTACACATCAATTTTTTAGTTACCCAGAAGAGTTGCACTATATTCTTATGAATTATTACTGCCAATGTAGTAGAAAAAAATTTTGATTGTAAAATCTATCATGAATTTCATAGTAATGCAGCTAAGTCCAATGTAATGCACAAATAAACTAGCAAGATTTGTATTGAATTTCAAGAGGTTGGCAATATTTATGATTTAACATAGGAATCCGACCTAAGAGAAATAAAAAAAAAAAGCAATCTCATGAAGTTACACATGTTTCGTGACTCATGCATAGGTTATATCATCAAAAGCCCATCAACCCTAAGTGTCGTGGCGTGGCCTGTGTTCAAAGACATGACCAGAGCATAACACTTAATTAACTAAAAATACATCATTTCATCAATACATAAATACACAGGAGTGCTACCTCCATTGAAAAGTATAAAAGATACATATATAAGGCTCCAAATTCTTTTTTTCTTTTTACAGTAATACAAAATACAAAAAAATAGTAATCTTATCTCTAACTTCCAAAAAGATTCTTCTCGATACTACCACTTAGTCTGCGATGGTCTCCTCAGTATCTAAAAAGTAATAGGGGATGAGAATCACAATCTTAGTAAGTGAAAATTATAACTACATAGCTTAATGCATGTAATATATATATATATATATAACTTTCACATGCATCAAAGTCATATATATCATATACCATTCATCATATCAAATTCACAAAATCATAATCAAAATTACAGCATTGCATTGAACAATGAGCCATATGTGACATCCCTAACATGGAGGTTCAGTCACCCACATCCACTTATTATGTCATGCCTAGGCTCAGTCTCATGCTATATACCCTCGATCCACTACACATTGGTGTATAGACCCATTGATACCCCTAGGACACAAAACTGATCGGGCATCTAGCTCATATAAATCCCCATGTGATGTGATCTCAAACACAACAAGTACTCAAAAAGAATCTAAAAAAAATTCGTCCTCAATTCAGTCTCAAAAAGGAAGGATACAAGCATATAAGATGAGCTAGGGCAATAGGAAACCAAATCCAATTGCCCCTAGGTCTGATTACAAGAAGCCAGGCTAAGAAGTTCCAAATATTTTCAATCTTCTGGTCTAAAAGAGGGTAAATAACGAAATCACTATTAAAACCCAAGAGAAGGCCAAAAGAAGCTATATGGCCCAAAAGACTTGTAAACAGCATGTGTCACGCATGTGACCTGCCTTCAGCACATGTGTGAACCAACATATATGCGAGAAAGATCACCTGCACATGCAGGACCTTTTCCTACATAAAGCAACCTAGGGGGCGTGCGCACAACAATGCTTAGACGCATGCACAACCCAACGCATATACATATTCGTCTAGGCGCACGCCAAGGAGTCTGCGCGCGCAATGGAGATCTGTGTGTCCATTCCATGTACCTTGTGCGGCCAAGACATGTGACCCACGCACCCGTGCGCCTCCAGCACGAAACTCGCACGTCTAGTTTAAGCTACCCGCATGGGAAGCAGGGTTTTAAGTCCTTTTTTGACTTTTTCTCTCACTTTTTCAAATTCTCAAATGATTTTAAGTTGCAAGAGTTTTCTATAAATTATCCTATGTATTTAAACTGCCAAATTAAAGGAGAATTTCAACTCAAATTAGAAGTCCAGAGAAGACCAAGCCACTTGAAGAATTGAAAAGGAGGAAAGAATATTTTATTAATTATTTTAATTATTCTATATTATTTTAATTAAGTTTGGATAAACCTTAGATATTTTAATATTTTTGTGTTTTTTTAGTTAAATATTATTTAAGAGTCTAAATAGGAAGTTGTTATCCTACTCCGAGTCGAACTAAAAAATAAAAATCTGTATAAAGGTTTTAGTCTATAGGCTATAAAACACAACTCTCATATTTATAAATATTGAAGCTTTTTCTTTCTTAAAATTAACTTGGCTAATGTTCTTGAGTGTTCTTCAAGTTCTTCAAAGTTAGGGAGCTTTCAGAAGTCTTGTTGAGGTAATGAATTGGAATTGACGATATAAGGCATGTCGTCTTTCTTTCTTCTTTATTTTTTCCTATTATCTTATTTTTGCATGTCGTATAGTAGATATAAATTTAAGTAAGGATGATGAATTAGGTTGTTAAGTTATTTGATTGCATGCATCGATTGAGGTTTCGAGAGTCAAAACAATCCTCCCATACACTCCCACATTTGTTGGTATCATAGTTTAGAGTCTTAGTGAACCTACTATCTTTACTACTTTACCATTCTTGTTCTTACATAAATTAGCAATTCAAATTTTATTGATTTGAAAAAGATGATTCCTAAAGGATCTATACCATTCCTTGTGTTGTTCCTATCTTGTTAGTACTTAAAAAAGATGATTCCTAAAGGATGTGTGTTGATTGTAGAGCTGTTAACAAAATTACAATAGAGTATAAATACCTTATTCCCAAGTTAGATGACATGTTGGACGAATTTAATGAAACAACCATCTTCACCAAGATAGATCTTAAAAGTGGGTATCACCAAATTAGGATTAATCCCAAAGATGAATGAAAAATGGCCTTCAAGACGAAGTACGGTCTGTACGAATGGTTAATAATGCCCTTTAGTCTTTCTAATGCTCCTAGCACCTTTATGAGCCATATGAACCATGTCTTACGCCTATTCCTTAAAAAGTTTATGATAATATACTTTGATGATATTTTGATCTATAGTAAAAACTTGGAAGACCAGCTCTAGCATATCTGTTCTGTCCTCGAGATTCTTAGGAAGGAATAGTTTTATGTCAATGCCAAGAAATGCACCTTTTATAGTGACAACTTGATCTTTCTAGGGTTTGTGGTGAGTGCTCAAGGCATTGAGGCAGATGAGAAAAAAATAAAAGCCATTAGAGAGTGGCCTACACCAACAACTGCCAACGAGGTAAGAAATTTTCATGGGTTAGCAAGCTTTTACCGTCGATTTATTAAGCATTTTAGTTCCATCGTAGCACCCTTAAATGAGCTAGTCAAAAAAGATGTCAAGTTTGCATGGATTGAAAAATAGGAAACTGTCATGTTCTGTACCTATTCTTACTTTACCTAATTTTAACAAAACTTTTGAGCTTAAATGTGATACTTGAGGGGTAGGCATAGAAGCAGTTCTCATGCAAGAAGGGCGCCCAATTGCCTATTTCAGCAAAAAGTTTAGTGGCACACCATTGAATTACTCAATATACAATAAAGAGTTGTATGCCTTGGTAAGGTCCTTAGAAGTGTGACAGCATTACCTACTGCCAAAGGAATTTATGATTCACACTTATCATGAATCTCTTAAACACCTAAAGGGCCAAAGGAAGCTTAACTATAGACACGGTAAATGGGTAGATTTCATAGAGTCGTTTTCCTATGTGATCAAGTATAAACAAGGAAAAGATAACATTGTCGCTGACACATTATCTTAGAAGTACACTTTAATTTCCACCCTAAGGTCTAAGTTCTTAGGTTTTGAACCTATCAAATAGATGTATGTAGATGATCAAGATTTTTTCTCTGTTTATGATGCGTGCGAGCATTATGCATTCCAAACGTATCATAGGTGTGATGGATTCCTTCTTAAAGAAGGTAAGTTATGTGTATTGAGTTGTTCAATAAGGGAATTGCTTGTGCGCGAAGTGCATAGTGGAGGACTCATGAGGCATTTTGGGGTAACCAAAACTCTAGATATCTTGTATTAACATTTTTACTGGTCTAACATGAAAATGAATGAAGCACATCTATAGCCAGTGCATTGCATGTAGGTATGCCAACTTTAGAGTACTACATCATAGTCTTTATACACATTTACCTGTACCTGCGAAACCATGGATAGATATTTCTATGAGTTTTGTATTAGGATTGCTTAGGACCAAGATAGGTAATGATAACATATTTGTTATGGTGGACCAATTTAGTAAGATAAGAAATTTTATTGCATGCCATAAAATGAATGATGCAATAAATATCAAAAATTTATTCTTTAGGGTGTTGTGAAAATTCATGGCATACCTAAAACCATTATAAATGATAGAGATGTCAAGTTCTTTAGCTACTTTTGGTATGTATTATAGGATAAGTTAGGGACTAAACTATTATTCTCCACTGCATGTTACCCCAAACTGATAATCAAACTGAGTTGGTTAATAGGACCTTAGGTTTCCTATTAAGAGTCATGGTTCGTCGAAATCTACAGACTTGGTACGATTATTTACCTATAGTAGAGTTTGCCTATAACCGTAGTATTCACACTTCTACAGGGTTTTCACCTTTCAAGATAGTTTATGATTTTAACTTCTTAACTCCATTGGATCTTACACCATTCCTATGCAGGAAATTAAAAATATAGATGATTAACGGAGGGTTGAACTTACTAAACCCATACATGAGAAAACACGATAACATATTCATAAACAAAATGGATCCTACGCTTGCAACAGATAAAGGAAGAAAACGGGTTGTGTTTCAACCAGGAGATTAAGTTTAGGTTCATATGAGGAAACAAAGATTTCTTAAGCAATGAAAATCTAAATTAAATCCCAGGGGAGACGAACCGTTTTAAGTCTTGGAGTGTATCAATGACAACACATACAAGATTGACATACCAGTTGAGTATGGAATTTCTACTATTTTTAATGTTTCTGATCCTTCTCCTTTTAATGTAGGTGAAGATTCAAGGACGAATCTTTTCATAAAAAAGGGGGGATGATATGATCCCAAACACAACAAGTACTCAAAATAAAGTTGAAAGCAAGTCATCCTCAATTCCGTCTCAAAGAGGGAAAGATACAAGCATCCAAGATGAGGTAGGGCCAATAGGAAACCAAATACAATTGCCCAAAGGTTTGTTACAAGAAGCAAAGACAAGAAGTTTTAGAATATTTTCAATCTTTTGGTCCAATAGTGGGTGAATAACGAAATCATTATTAAAACCCAAAAGAAGGCCCAAAAAAAGCTATCCGGCCCACAAGACCTGCAAATAGCACTTGTCGCACATGTGACCTACCTTTGGCACATGTGCGGGAAAGCTCACCCTTACATACAAGACCATTTTTCACATTAAGTAACATGGGGGGTGTGCGTGCTCATGCGCATAGCCAACCAGATGCAAGCACAGCCCAGGCGCATGACTTTATCCACCCAGGTCTACGCTCAGGAGTCTATGCGCGTGCAAGGAGATTCGTGCGCCCATTCAACACAACCTATGCAACCGAGATAGGGGACTCGCATGCCCGTGCGCCTCTAACACGCATGACCCATGTGCCAAGTTAAAGCTACTAGCGCAAGCAACATGGTTTTAAGTCCTTTTTAGACTTTGTTTCTCACTTTTTTAAGTTCTCCAATGATTCTAAGTTGCAAGAGACTTCTACAAATTATTCCATGTGTTTAAAGTGCCAAATTAGAGGAGAATTTCGACTCAAATTAAAAGTCTATTGAAGATCAAGTTACTTGAAGATTTGGATAAGGATGAGAATATTTTATTAATTATTTCAATTATTTTAGATTATTTTAATTAAGTTTTGATAAAACTTAGATATTTTAATATTTTTATATTTATTTTCTAGTTAAATATTATTTAAGAGTTCAAGTAGGAAGTTGTTATTCTACTCTGAGTCGAACTAAAAAATAAAAGTTTATATAAAGGTTTTAGTTCATAGGTTGTAAAACACAACTTTCATATTAATATATTTTTAAGCTTTTGCTTTCTTAAAATTAGCTTGGCTAATTTTCTTAGGTATTCTTCAAGTTTTTCAATGTTACAGAGCTTTCAGAAGTCTTGTTGAGCTAAAAAGTTGTGATCAACTTATCGGATAAGTCGTGACGTCTTTCTTTCCTCTTTATCTTTTCCTATTATCTTTTTTTACATGCCATATAAGTGAGTACAAATTCAAATATGGAGGATGAATTAGATGGTTAAATCTTCTAATTGCATGTGTTGGTTGAGATTTCAGAAGCCAAAACGATACTTCTCATACCCTCCTACATCACCATGCCTCTTGCCTAGGTTTACTATATAGCTCCGTACAAATTCACTATACGCATGCACGACTAGTACAGATCCCGCATACCTCTTACCTGGGGTCACTGTGTAACTTGTGCAGATTCCCCATACCTCACGCCTAGGTTCATTGCACCTAACCTAACATAATATAGGTAGGAGTCGAGCACCTTTCCCCATGATAGAAGATGCACCTAAAAACCAAATCCACCAGATAAAGATCACGTTATCATATTCTCAACAAAACCATCACATGTTTTAATCAAAATCATTTTAAAAAATATACTCAAATCATGTGTGCAAATAGTATCACAAAACTGCTTATACATATATATATTAAAATTATGTCAAAACTTCAAAACTACATAGTGCTAGTGAAGTCATAATATTCACTTACCTCAAGCCCAATTGCAACTTTTGACTCGGATAGAGTCTCCTTTTACATGATCTCTAAATCTTTATATTCACTTCATTAGAGTCTCCCCTTATAAAACCTCCAAGTTCTTCTGTTCACAGTCTCCCATTATAAAAGCTTCAATTTTTTGTTTTCAATTAGGTAAAGTCTCCCCTTGGTTTTTTTCAAATTTCTACCAAAATTTTAGCAGAATCTCCTCTTATAATTATTATTAGTTTTTAATTCAAAAGTACCCTCTCCATATAAGAATTTCATCCTTAAGAAAAAGGGTTCAAATTGTCATACCTTGTAGTACACGCAACAGAATCCTAACTTAGTATTTGACTTTTTTCTTCCGGGTATTTTGATAGACTCTTCAGATGCTTTTGAGCAATTTTTAGACTCAAAAACACCCATCACATCATTCAAAAATTATCCTCAAAATTTTATGAGAAATTGAATCCAAGTGAAGGATAAAGGCTTACCTCAAGCTCATGTGTTCCTCGTGTTGGCCGAGAGCTTCCTCCCTCATTTTCTCTTTTTTCTTTTGTTTTTTTTTTCTTCCTTCTTCCTTCCTTTCTCTTTCCCTCACAATTTCAGCAGAGTTATTTTGAGAGAGTCTGAGAGTTTTCCCAAAGAAAAACTCTTAGACTCTCTCAAAATCCCTCACTTACTCTCAGGTTTAATCATTAATTGTCTTTTTTTTTTCTCTTCTCTTTCTCTCTCTTCTTTCTTTTCTTTCTCTCTACTTTTGCTCTCCTTCACTTTAAAATGCATCTCCCTCCTCCCCTACCCCTATTTATAGTGGAGGGGATGTGAAGGAGTTGGCTAAACAAGCAAAAGGTGGCAACTCGAGAGTGGTGCTCCTTTGACTCCCAAGCTTGGCCTTAACCTCTTATTCTCTTTTTCCTTAACCTTTAAGGCATTCTAGAGTCTTCTTATCTTATCAAAACTCTATATACTATCTTTTCCTCTTTTCAGGTGTTTTTCTGCAAATTTTGGATCCATTTGGAGTTGATTTGGGTCACCTTAGGTCCACTTAAACCCATAAAGCCCAAAACTGCAACCCATGCACATGCCCTCACTTCCATCGGCCATATCTCCCTTTACCCTTACAAGTTTTTGGCTCATTTTAGCTTTACGTGCTCGACATGATTTCAACCTCTAAATTTGGGTACATTTAGACCACATTAGGCCCATCTATGGTTCACTTAAAACCCAAAAGGTCTAAACTGCTAGTAAGGATAAGCCCATGCCCATGCCCATGCCTTCACTTTAAGACCTCATATTTGGCTTAATTCTTAATCATTTTAGGCCATCTCTTGCTTCACATGTCTTTTAAGCTAGCAACTATCACATGATTTTCGTTTGGACTTAGTTGGAGTTCATTGGCCCATATAAGCCCAAAAGATAAAAATCACCACCTATTTCCATGCCTGTTGAGTTGACTTTGTTTTTCCCAAATTTCCTTCAATGAAAATTTTTCTCTTTCCATAAACTTCTTCCTTTATGTCTTAGCTAGTCCCCAACTAAATTTGAGCCTCAAAATCCATGTATTTTGGCCTCAGGACACCAAGTAAGCCGAAAGGGTCAATTAGGATTTCTCGGTGAAAAACCTTTTCCCACCTTGTGGGTTTTGGTCTTTCTCTCCACTTTTTACCTTCTCCAAAAAATTCTCTTTTGCATTTTTGTTTTCTCATGTGTGAGCTATCATTCTCCCAAATATAGGTTTAAAATTCCACTAATTGGAGGCTCACAAAGTGTTTTTAAATACAAAAGGTCACTTTCTTTCACCCTAGGGGATTCTTCTCCCTCTCTTGAGGGATTTTATCCCTCACACAAGGGATTTCAATCTCAATTCCCAATCCAATTGTTTTCACGTGTTCCCAAATTACTTTCCTACTTCCAACAATATCATTTTAGTCTCAATAAGTGTTCCCAGACCTAGGAAACTCAACTTTCATTTTTGATAGAATATTCACTCCCTAAAAGTTTATTTTGCCCTAATTTCACCATTTTCGCTCCGTTTCACTCGAAAATTAGTTTTTAACCTTATTACGCATATTAAACACATATATAAAATTAATCACACATGCCAAACACATGAAATTATCTCGGAAGTTCTGCAGGTTATCACACTCGGCCAAGGCCTATATATCAATTTTTTGGTTTACCCGAAAGAGTTGCAATATATTTTAGCATAGTATTGCTAGCAATGAAATAAAAATAAGTTCACCATAAGATTCATCATGAATTTCATAATAACGCAATCAAATAGATTATCAAAGATTTAGATCGAATCTCAAAAAGTTGAAAATATTTCTCATTTAACATTTAACGAATACTTAATATAACACAATTTTATGAGAAGAAACAATTGCCAGCTCCAAGGATTTCCACATCTTAGCAGGCCTCGTGGCCACTTGACAGCATAGATATAGGAAAGAAAACTATAATTGAACATGATTTCACATATAATCAATTGTACAGCAAAATAACAGCCAAGGAAAACTATAATTGGCAGCTAAATATTCTCATATATCATACAAATACTCTAAAGAAGTAATTCCCACACCAAACAATTGAACATGACTCCACCATGAAGTTTATATGACGGAGTTGATTAAGATTGATCGACAGTGATGTTCTGGTTTTCTTTTTCACGATTTTGCTCCGCCATTCTCTGAAACTCCATTTCACTTGCTGCAATCAGACGTTTAACGATGTCGAAGGTGGTAAGCCTAATGCTGCAATCACCAACCAAAAAGAAAAAAGAAAGCATTTATCAGAAAGTGTTAAGAAAAAAAACTAATTGAACTTCGTTATAATTAGGTTTATAGAAAAAATAAACAAAAAAAAAAGAACAATTCATCAACTCAAGGTTCACCATATCAACACCAATCAAATGATTTCTCATTGAAATAGCAAGCAAAAACCCTATCCCAGATCAATGACAAAAAATTATGGAAAAGATAATTGAATCTACTTAATTAAAAACTGATAAATTATGAACTCATTTTACAGATTTAAAGACCATTATGCAGAATAAATAGGATATCTAAAACTTTTGTCATAACCCTCGGAGAATGTCAGGTATCTTTGACATGCACCCAGTGACAACTTAGACTATAAGAAGGATAGAGTATAAAATGGAGAAAGAGGAAGAAGAAAAAGAGGATAAGAAGAAATAAGGGAAAAAAAAAAAAAAAAAGATAGGCGAAAAAGATGCTGCAAATAGAGACTTTTATTAATATTCATCATGACTGAGAAACTTTATTCCTCTCATATACTAACAAAGGCTTTTCTATTCTGTTTCCGGTTCTATCCTTTTTCTTATAAGTCCAAGTCGTGACAGATGTATCAACAACAAGTTTAAGAAAACAACTGAATCATTTTACTAAACCTTGCAAAAAAATTCATTTAAGCTTCCCTTAACTGCAGAAAACCACTAACAAAATACTATACCCTTGTTTATTTATTGAAAATTGCATTCTCTTTTTCTAAATTCATATACTTGACAAAAATACATACAGTTTGCAAAATGATAACAAGGTTTGGAAATTGATATTAGATATAAATAAGAGACTAATAAGGAACTTTACAAATTTTAAGTTATAATACAATAATTAATATGAACCTGCTGTTTGGTAGATTTTTCAACGCATTGGGTAAGAAGCCCCTGTACAAGCCAATAACTCCATCCCGTTCGATAATACCTGCATCAACAACAACAAATGAGGCATAAAAGCTCTGCGGAACTCGGAAATGATAACAATGAGCAATACGGCCAACTAACCTGGAAATGCATCAAAAACAGACTTGTATGGTGTGCCCTTCAGTTGCATTTGTCTTCTAACAGTATCCAGAGGATAACAAGTGATTGTGGCAACAGCAGCTGACACCACAGCTGTAAGTAGAGATGCTTGTGTCTTCTGTTGATACTTTTCTGGTAAAGACTTCTTCACTCTGATATTACCAAGGAGAAAAAATATTTAATATTAAGAACTCAATTTACTCTTCTTCAGCTCATATAGGAAAAGATTAGGAAACCCACAAATCAAAAATGCAAAAGTTAACAGCAATATAGGGTGCTATTCCCAGTAGAGAAGGTCCAAGACCATAATAAAAGGATGCCACTCCTTCCTCTCGTAGCATGTTTAAAGCAACCTACAAAAAATACATTAAAAAGCATCTTCAGTAAAATTCAATTTTCATGTGAGAAATTCAAGTGGAGATCCAATTGAAAATTCAAGAGGGTCAATCATACCTCAGACATGGTTCTATACCCTGGTTCGACAGCCAAGCGTAATCTCAGGACATCCAAAGGGTATGTTATCTATAGAGGAAAATGGTTGAATACATGAAAACCCAAAAGTGGATAGACAAACATGACAATCAGTATAAAAATTAACAAACTTGAGATAACTACTAGCTGATATAACTTAGGCAAGGTAAAATATTATTGTGTTGGATAGAATATATAAAACATCATCCTCAGAAACACCAACTGAAGCCCACACCAAGTACCAAATTTGAGGATGACAACTTTTAGCAATCCTAGTGACTTAACTACTTACAAAAGTAGATGTCATGCCCGCACAAGCACCTGCTGCAAGTCTTCCAATAACAGATAATTGGCCATCCTTTCCCTTGAACAGTTTCTAAAAATTCAAATGTAAAATCAATCAAATGTGTAAAAATATGAAAAAGTTCAAATGTAAAATATCAATCAGATGTCTCCAACCCTCCAGCTACACATCATACCTAATCAAGTTTTCTTTCAAACATCTAGTATTACCTTGTAAGTTTCATAAGCAAAAAGCTGGACAGCACTATAAGGTATAACCCGTATCACCTGAAGAATTTAGCATAATTTCCAAATGAAAAACAACTCAATAGATTTATCACAAATAGAAGTGAAAATGAAAATCTAGAATGATGGTAATAGTAAATTGAGAAGACCTGCGGAAGATTCCCCTTCCAATACCCCTTAATCCCCTCTTCTTTTGCTATCAAAGCTATGGCCTGCAGTTTGTCACCAAAGAAAATCTACCAAATAAGACTGGCAACTACTAGATACAAAGGTAAACTGCATCAACTGCACAGAATTATTTTCAAGACACAATCCATACAAATTCCTCCCTAATTTTCGATACAAAATCTCTATATTGCCACAGATAATGCACAAGTAGGAACCTTTAATTTCTGGTATAATTGATCTTAATCTTTATAATTATAATTATGCTTAGAATATGTGGTGTATGAAGCACTTTGGCTCAACAAATCTAGGAACACAGAGTATTAACTAGGACACACCTCAATGAAACCAATTGCCTTCTTTGCACTTTGTTGACTAGCTCTCACACCATGAGTCTGCAAAAGATATTTAAATTAGAGCAGCATGAAGGAACAAGCAGATACCTCATGGATTTTAGTATTACGGGAAACAACAAATTCCAACTCTAGAAATTGGTAAGTTTCGGACACCAGAAAAATATTATAGCAAGGAATTCCTCCCTCCCATTGATATAAATTATTTGTATTTAGCTCAAACTAAACCATAATGCGGAGACACAAACAATTTTCTTTCAATGATCAACTTTTAGCAACATAAAAATTATTATCCAAAACATTTGATAACGTATTAAGTCATAAGTAAGTCAATCAACAATTAGAATGGCTCTGAAACCTGAATCCAAAATGCAAATAAATAGCAGTTCCCACACTAGGAAGAATACTACTTCCTAGCTAAGCATGGTCTCGTCAAGTGGATGTCATTTATCTTTCGTCCAGATATTTAGGAGTTCAACAAAGAGTAATTGAGTAGATAAAAATTTCTTTTCTAGACAAATGAAAACTTGTTCAAAAATGCAAAAATGAGAAAAATAAAGAAGAACCAAAGAATTAAAAACAGAACTAGTAGGATGCCATGGCCACAATACAATCATCAATAATCAGTAAATTGCAAAGGTTCCTGCAGCAAGAAGGATTAGCAAAACCCCCAAGCCCTCAGATCATAGCCTTCATATCAGATTTTATGGCTTAACTTTGATTAAAATATATATTTTGATTAACATATATATTTTGCTTAACTTTTGGTTTTGCTACTGTCAAATGAAACAGACGTTGCAAATTTCAGCATAGATTTATGTGTTGTAGTAGGATATATTATTCTCCCATCATGTACCATCTCTTTCTCTCTTTCTAATAATATTTCTTCCTTTAACCCAAAAAAAAAAAAGTATCAGCAGATGGTTTCTCCATAAAGTTCTTAATTGTACTTTATCTGACTAAATGCAGGCAAAAGATGAAAGGAAAAATGATTTCTAGTCTTCTATGCCTATAAGGGGGAAAACTCTAATGGGGTAGTCTTCCTCTTCTGCTGCTTGTCTTCGGTTTTGTGCCTTCTCTTCTCTAATAGCTTGCTATAAAACGGTGCTTGATCCTAGATTTCACCAATCAATACAAGGCAAAATACTTCTACCTGTCAAGTTAAAGAAAACACTTGATTCTACCAGGGGGGCATTTCCACATTTCCAACAATAAATTTTGGTATATTCTGCAATTGGGCATTCACCTCCTAAACTATAACAATTAAAAATGTGAATGCCGGTAATCATACCAAATAGAGCTTGGAATATTAAAACTTCAACTAATTATATGCTTCAAATAAGTTCAGTACTAACTAGTAACTTCAGAATATTCCTCCGTCCTCATTTTGTCATTTCTTCTTTCTTTTTTTTTTTTTTTTTTTGTTTATATCTTTTTCTATTCATAAAGCCAGGAAGACGATGCAAAAGGTAGAATCCCAAATTAGAAAAGAAAAATATTAAAAAGTTCAACAACCAAAAACGCACTAAATAAAGAGTAAAACGACCTCGTTACGCAAAAAGCAGTTGTAAATAACACGTGCCAAAAGCAAAGGTAGTTGAAAAATGAAAAACACCTGCATAAGAAGCTTGATACGGTCCAGCGGGGCCGTAACCGTCTTCGCGGCCGCCCCTGCGATGGCTCCAGCAGCAAATATCGCCGCGTCTCTGGGTACGAGAGCGAGCATGGCAAGAGGATGCTTCAGGAGCTGAGCCGTTCGCGGTGCGAAATCTTTCTGGTCTCTTTTCTCCGCTATTGAAACGCACGCAAAATTACCGAAACTGCCACAGCCACTACCATTGATGCTCGGAGAACATATACGAAGAGAGGCGTTTTTTGTCCAGAGAGGCTCGTGGTTGGCCGTTTCAAGGAGACCGCAATGTGAGGCTTCAAGGCTAGGGATGCGTCTGAAGTGAAGAACGGCTTTGTCTTCTCTCATGGCTGGGAAAGGAAATTTAGAGAGTGAAGGAGGGAAAGAGAAGAGATAAGGCAGTGGAAAGAGTTGCAGAGAGGAAGCGAGAAAAGCAAATTGAGGGAGGGAGGACCTTTCTAATTTCTATTTTTAAAACCCCCACCTCAGTATTCCTCTGATTCTGTGTTGTAGGGTCTATGGAGTTAGTATAGAGCATCGCCGCATGATTGAAGATAAATATATAATTTTCTATCTTTTAATGTGTCTTTTTTCTAATTCTTCTTCTACAAAAATTGTTAAATACTTCAATAGATATATGTAAACTAGAAGACTTCATAAATGGAATTAATGTATTTTAAATTTTTATTTACAATTTTCTAACAAATTTTTTAAATAAATTAATCGTATGTATTTATAGAATCTTCAAATTCATTTGTGCTTATAATTTATGTAACAATTACTCATTATTTATTGAGGTTGATCCAATGGATATTATTGAAGATTTTTATTATTGTCTGCATAAATTTGAATACAAATTTTAAGGTTTAAATATGTCAATAGCCTATGATTTTTTTTTTTAAAGTTTTTATAATTTTTATATTATAAATTAGTTTTTCTATTTTTATCGTTAAGTCAACATTACATGTACAAGTTACACGGCATTAACTTGCCAATCAATTTGATTTTAGCTTGGTCCAATTTGATTTTAAAATTGATATTCACCCCTAATTCTTGTATCACGATAAAGAATCGAAACCAAAATATAAAATTTTTTAAATTTTAAATCTAAAATAAGTTAGACGAAAATGTTCGAATTACAAATTTCGAAGGTGAGCTATCAAGGAGTATATATTATGTTTTAATTAATTTTATCAATATTTTAATTATTACTTATTTAATAGTTTTACTAATAATTTTTATAGACGTTATTATTCTTAGAGGCACATAATATAATTGATGAGAATAAAATAGCAAGTTTTGTCATTACATAGATCACTACCTTAGTACACATTACAACACCAAACACACAAATTTATATTATAAACTTTCAGACTTTTAATTATTTTATAGTTGGGCCCTAATTGAAAAGTTGTTTAAGGCCATAGATTCTTCTCATATTAGCATCCATGCATGTACATATTCCGCACAAAAATTCTTTAACTCTACGTATAATAGTAAAAAAAAAAAAAATTTCTTAGATATTTATTGACTTACTTTAAATTTCATATTTTTTATTTTATTTTATTTTTTTTTTACTTTATATGATTGTATTTATTTTAAAATTTTATTTTCTAAACAGAATTATATTATATATTTCGGTTTGACATGAGAGACCGTTTACTTGTAATTTGATATGTGAAAATTAGAACAAAAATACTAAAAAAAAATTAGCATAAATATGATACTGTTCAAAAGGAAGGTAGAGAATGTTAAGAGGGAAAAGAAATGAATTTTTTTATTATTAAAGAAATTAAATCATTACCAAGATACAATAATAGCACATGACATAACACTCACATTTTATCCCCTCCAAAAGAACACTCAGAAAATACGAACAACTCTAAAATCTAAAGAAACTATATACATTATATATATATATATTATAATGCTGTAGCTGTAGCCTGTCTTCATCAAGCTTCAATGGAAGCAAAACCCCATATAAAATAGTTCTATATATATATATATATATATATATATCCATTATATGAAGGAATGTGTGCATGAGCAGAGACGAGCAAAAACTCATAACCTTTCATGGCTTTCAGGCAGGCTGCAGATCAGGCGAGAAACGCAAAGAATAACAACTGTATATGTGTTTTGCAGTTTTCTTCTTCGACACATCGATCCTTAATCAACCCCCGCATCCTGTTAAAAATTAATATAAAAATTATAATTTATTTTATTTATTAATTTAAAATTTATCAAAATTAATTCATATTAAATTGTAATAAATTATTTTTAAAAAATTAAATATTATATAATTTAAAAAATTAAAGATCACGTAATTAGTATTCCAAATATTAATACATTTTGTTGAGTTTGAATTAGTTTATATGTAAATTTATTTAAATGCAAACTAAATCATTAATTTCTTATTAATAGAAATTCAAAATTTTTTCACCTGAGAAAACTCCCAGACCTTATAATATTCATATAATTATACTAGTTGGCAGTCAAAAAGCTCATCAATGTATGTTATATATATATATATATATATGTAGACAAGCTGTATTTAAGTAGCAAACAGTTATTAATTATTTACCTACTGGGTTAAGCTGATCTGAAGGCAGCTCCTATTGCAGATTCAAGTTCCATGACGTTATTGACATTAGCTTCATCTAGACAAAAGAAAATTAAAAATGATTTAACGAAAGAAAAAGAGTTTGATTTTCATCAGTTATATATATATATATATATATATATGTGTAAATAGACTTACTTGGGACTGGGGATGTTTTCAGCACAAAGAAGCATGCTCCAATAACAACATAACACAGGAGGAGAACCAATCCTTTCATGTAGTGGGAAGTGCCATCCTACAAACATCAATTATGTTAATAACTTTTTTAATTAATTAATCTGGTTTTGCATGCTTAATTGATTGATACCTGTAGAGTAAAGGCGGTGACAATAATTGATAGAGCAAGAGAGCCGGTTTCAAGGAGATTGAAATTTAGATCCATCTCAATACCCATAATCCAAGCAACTATTACACTCAATGGTACCTAATCATCGTCAATTATAAAAGTAAACATAATTAATTTTAAAGAATAAAGCTTAATTAATTCTATTGCTGTCTTTAATTAAATATATTCTCACCACAAACATGGAAATCTGAGTTGCAGACCCCAAAGCAACTCCCAAAGATATGTCCTGCATGTTTGATCAACTTAGCCAACTGAATATCCTTCTTAAAATTTGGGAGGAGAGGAAATTTTATAATATGTAGGCATGCACTTACCAACTTGTTCTTAAAGGCAAAAATGATAGCTCCAGCATGTTCTGCTGCATTTCCAACTATTGGCAGCAAGATAATACTGAGGAAACTCACAGATATTCCCCATGAGTCGGATGCATCCTGCAAATAATTTAAACCAACTCTTTCATATTCAAGTTGCCACCACTATAAGTACATACATATATTTACATATATATTTTTAAGATCTTCACCTCAATTGTGCCCACAACGTACTCAGACAATATAGAAATGACAGCAGTCATCCCCACCAGCCAAGCAAATCCACTCCAAAACCCTATAACCGGCGCCTCTTCCGAAACCACATCATCATCCTCGGATTCCTGGTTATGAGAAATTTGTGGTAATTTTAGTGGTGTAGAACAAAAAACTACTTATAATTACATCAATTATATGTTATGTTATATTATATTTATGCAGTATGCCAAGATATATGAGATTGGGTTTGCTAAGTTGTAGTTATTGATGAGTGTTGATGTTACTTGATTATGAAGATTTGTACTTATCTTGGAGAATTTTTTAGATTTATTTATGTATATCTTATGAAATTATGTATTGATGATGTATTCTCAAATTATCATAATAAAAAATTTTTTTCTCGATTCTTCTTATAAACGTTATTGTTAAACAGTGTTAAATTTTATATATATATATATATATATATATATATATATATTTTTTTTTTAATTTTTACTCTATTTTATTGTGATTGTGTATGTTTTAGAGATTAATTTTTTCATCAATAAGTAATAATTAGAGTACCTCTTGGGCTTCGAACAATTGGCGGTGAGTGCCAAGTTGGAAGACAAGGTAGGCGAAGTAGGCAATGAGCATGACAATGCTGTTTGCTCTTGATAAATCAAGTGTAGGACCTGCTGCTAATGGGGCAGCCGCATATGTAAACAACATTGGCAATAGGTTACACAACAATGCCAGCAGGAGCAGCAGACAGTTAACATCTGCTTGTTTCTGCAATTCAAAATTAATCATATGATTAATTAGAATTAAACTTAATTAATTCTCAATTAAAATAATAATTATAACTAATTATAGATAATTAAATAAATTACTTACCCTGTCATATTTTTGTTGGTTTCTGAGGTTGGCTAAGCCACCGCAGAAGAGAGAGGTGCCAAGAACCAGGAGGAGATTTGAAAGTACAGAACCCAACAGTGAATACTTAACAACGGCTATTTTACGTTGGGATAGAGCAAATATTGCTATTATCAACTCTGTGGCATTTCCACACGTAGCATTCAACAGTCCTCCCACTGCCGTTACATAACTTGTTTATATACATATATATATATATATAATCTTATAATATTTATATGTGTGTGTGTAATGGGTGCGGGTGTAAATGAATACATGTAGGCTAAAGTTATTAAATTACCTGTAGAGCCAGTGTAGTAAGCAATTTGCCTGTACATGAATCAAAAAACATTCTTACATCAATTATTATTATGCATATACGTATCAAATGTTTATATATATATATATATATAGTTGTAAGAGAAAATGAAAACTTCACATTAATAATTTTGCCTTACTCTGTCAAAAAACTGACACGTTCCGCCAAAGGAGTCAGTCCAAGTAAGCTCAACGCAAAAATCCAAGGCTGTAAATTGCCAAGAAAAATTCTCAATTACTTATACATATATATATATATACACACACACACACACAAAAGAATCGGATGAATGTAGTTGTATAATAAACATTAATTCACTTCAGAAGGAAGCAAATTAAATGCAATGAATAGCCGAGCGAAGTACTCGGGCATGTGTATATACATGTATATATATATATATATGTATTTCCATATATCTATTAACAGCAGACAAAACCCTAAAATGTCGAAAGAAGAAAATAAAACGGAAAACTCACTCTTCCAAATCCATAGCATTGAGCGATAATGGCGAGGGGAATCGCCGGAAAGAGAACGGAAAGCTTCGTTCCCAATATGACCTCTTGAAGATTAGCCAAAAACTGCCTTAGAAGGCTGCAAGGGACCTTGGAAACCAGTTTTATGTCTGATTTTTTTCTCAAGGAAGAAGACGACATGTTGTGTGCAGTCCTGCCATGCCGAATCTCCTTGCTGGATCCCTTCAGATTGCCATTCTCCACCATCCATGGTTCCTGCAATAACGATGAAGCCATTTTCGATTCTCTAGAAAAGAACTGTAGGCAGTACAAAATTCTGCAGGAGCAATTTGTGTTTGTTCTAGAGAGTAGTATTACTATGGAGTGTGTGCGAGGGAGGAGGAGAGATACAGTTTAAATAGGATTTATGGAAAGGGTTGCAGTTGAAACTTCCCGGAAGCTTCCTTCCTTCATATTAGTTATATATATATTTTCTGAGATATACTTCTGTTTTCGGCTACGTGGCGGATATTATTCAATTTTATTTTCCCATAAATATATAAATATATTTATATTTATTTTTTGTACATGTAAAAAAACTATTTGACACTAAAATTATGCATTTTTCAAAGCTAAATAAAATCAGACAAGTATAATTTTAATTATGAACACAACAGCTTTTTATTCTTTTAATATTATAGTTTGTTATTGAACTTTTTATGAAATTGTTAATTTCAACATTACAAATAGATAGATATAGATGTGTAGTAATTAAAAATAAATAATAGGTTGGATAAATGATAGTAAAACTATTATTAGCCTGGTTTAAAAAATATAACTAACACACACATATACATATATATATATATATATATATATGTAAATACAACTTTTTTATATTTTTTATTAAGATAGTTCCATCAATTCAATTTTTAACTGATTTAACTAAAAAAATTAAATAAACCCAACTAATTTTCTCAATTAGTTTAATTTTTTTTAATTTTTCTTTAAAAACTCTAGACCTTTTCATTGATAACAATCATACACTAAATTAATTAATCCAAATTTTTTTTCCCTAAATAAATAATGTAACACCCGCAATTTTGCAGAGTTAGATAAAATATATATTTAAAAATTAAATTAAGCACAAAATTATATAAATTAAAGTTTTAGGAGTGTAAATGAAGAAAAAATTAAATTTTGGTGATATTTTATGACTAATAAGGACCTAAATGATAATAAATACTAAAAATATAGTCAAAACGTAATGTTGGAAATGCTAGACACCTCAGCAAGTGAGGTGTCAACACGGGCTAGGCCATTTGGCCACGTGTGCAAACAGGTGGCAGAATCTAGGCACGAACGATCCAAATTATTTGAGATAAAATCGGACGGCTGGGGCGGTTCTTATATATTAGAACCCTAGTTCAAGCTCTTGGCAAAGGGGATGAACCCGAGCAACCAAAAGAGAGAGTGAGGGAAGAGAGAGAACAGCACAGCAGGGTAGGTGGCGTGAAATGAGGGGTCGCGCGGGCGTGGGCCAAGGGAACAGGAAAGACCATCGCGACATTTGCGCGATGATGGCATTATGCGGGCGGCGGGAAAGATGTGAACAATCAATTTACAGATGAAGTGACCTATGACGTAGTTCCCTTGATATATATCAGGTGATATTTGAAAATCTTTATTTATGGGATCGAGATGCTATTTATTATCGTTGAACTCCAAAAATTTTGTTTATTAAAAAAGGAAGAAAGTACCTATTTTTTAGTGAAAAGATTAAACAAGTTGTTGATTTGATCACTGTATATGATTAACTCATCAAAGAAGTTTGTATTGCTATTTATATGATATTTTAAAAAGAGAAATGGATAAAGATAATCAATATTGTTAATCTAACTCGTGTGGCTATTGCTAGGCCATTTTAAAACAAAGAGAAAGAGTTAACAAAGATGTGCAAAGAATTTCTTGGTCTATTTTATGGATAATGAGATTTACCACTAAAGCAGGAACTAGAACACGAGATCTGACTCTTTTTAGATTCATCACTTTCAAATTTAAGCATGTATCATTATTCTATAGTAAAAAGTGAACAAATAAAGAAATAAGTGTTTGATTTGCTTGAAAGTAATGTTATAAAACCAAGTAATTTGCTCACCAGTGGTTTTTATTCGTAAGAAGGACGGTGGTTGGCGTATGTGTATTGATTATCATGTCTTGAACAAAATCACGATAAAGAATTGATACCATCTTCCTAAGATAGATGATCTTCTAGATCAATTGAAGCATGTCTATTATTTTTCAAAGTTAGATTTAAAATATGATTATCATTAAGTACAAATCCAATAAGAAAAAAATTCTTGTAAAACACCTTTTAAGATAAAGTAACTTTTGTTTGAGTGGCTATTCATGTTATATGGACTTTATAATGCTCCTGCTATATTTATGCAGTTAATGAATGATGTCTTGCAACATTTCATCGATCAATTTGTCATTGTCTATCTTGATGACATTTTCATCTATAATCGTATTTGGGAGGAATACCTAGATCTTTAAGAAAGGTATTTGAGTTGTTACAAAAATATGAGCTCTACCTTAATAAAAAAAATGTGAGTTTGGATAGAGATCATCATTATACCTTAGATCCATTATGGGTAATAGTGAATTGGAAATATAACAACAAAAACTGAAGGCTGTTAGAGATTAGCATCAACAAATAGATGTCACTCAAATTTGAAGTTTTATAAGAACTTGTCAGTATTTAAAGAAATTTATTCAGAATTTCTCTATGACAGTCAATTCTTTACATGAGCAGGAAAAGACAAATTGACAAGTTGAGTGGAATTAGATATTTTCATATTGATAATTCCTAAAACAACTTAATAAAATTAAACGTGACTAGTCAATATGAATCCTTGAAAATATTGACTATATTAAGAAAGAGGCATATGACACTAAAAAATGCTACAAACTCAATAATGAAATAAAAGATCAATTCACTAAGTCCACCTATCCCAAATTGTTCTACAAATATGAACTTAAGCTCATAACAGTCTAAAACCTTTAACTAATACATCGAGGCACTCTAATAGGATCATGAATGTGAAAACCATTTAAAAATATATGACATCCATTGGATAGTTAAAAAATAACAAAATAATCAAGTATTAAAGTTCACCGAAACAATTATTAAGAGCCTCAAATCCTTCACCTTTAGTGAAAAGTACGAAAAACTAGTGGGTTTAGTAAACATTAAATTAAAGAAATAAAAAATTATGACTACAGGTGAGTATTCGGTAAGTTCAGTAAAAAATTATCATAACCGCAAAAATCTACCAAAATTTATTAACCGAACTGAATCAACTCAATGAATATTTAAAATTAAAATTGGATCGATGCGAGAAAAAATTGGTTGTGTGCAAGATTCATTCCTGGATGATCTGATCCTTGTTACCATAGCTCTGAAGGGAAATAATTATTTGTCATGGAGTAGGCATAATCAGATTGCTGGCATTGATTATTCAGAGAGTTTTTCACCAGTTGCAAAAATGGTCATAGTTTGTTTATTACAATCATTCATGCTTGGCTCCTAAAGCAATCCTCATATCTACTCCATGACAAATAATTATTTTTTTGTAGAGGTATAGTAACAAGATTCATACCTGGATGATCTGATCCTTGTAAGAATAAAAGGTGATAATTATTTCATGCTTTAACAACCTGAGTTTATGTTGATTGCAAATAAGCAGCAAGTCCTTCCTCCATGTTGAGTAATAGAACCAATAAAATTAGTAAAACAAAAGGAAATAAAACTTAAAATACTGCATATTTAAATCTTTTGATCGATTGCTCTGATCCTATGTACAAATGGAATGCATAACAAAGTATAAATGAGCAAAAAATGAAAAAAGAAGAAGACAAACAAATAATCGAGTAAAATAAAGCAGAAAAGAAAATATGGGAGAAAAAGAGAAAAAAAATTTATTAGTTGCCTTCCACACCATTACAAAAGGGTTTTACCATTAGTATATGTATAAAACAGTTAATCACCTTCGATCAAATGACAACATCATAAATGAATAGAAAATAAATATAACAACTATACATATAATCAACAAATACAACAAACTTTACATGTCATTAATAAATAATCTTATAAGTTGGTTCAATTTTAGATCAAATAACTGATTATTTAATTCTTTTAGAAAAAAAGTGGGAGTGACTAAATAAAAATTGGTTATTTGTTTCTTTAAAAAAAATGAAATAAAATAAAGATTAGGTATTAGTTGTCTCCCATTTCAAATGACACCCCTCTATATATATTTGATATTTCCTACATTATACGTCCATTCTTATCAATCTGTTTTAATATATATATATACACACACACACACACACACACACATTAATATACATGATCCATTAACCATAAAGTTATAGACAATTGAAAATTAAATAACTTACTAGTGAGGTTAGAGCTATTGGATGATAGAGAAAGAAAGACCATGGGGAGAGGCTAAACAACAATGAGGAGGGAAGTTGAACAATAAAGTCACGAAGTTTCTTCTTCCTTTGTTTATTCTTATTCTTCTTCTTCTTTACTCTTTTCTTGTTCAAAAAATGAGAACATATGAGACTTGAGATGTGAGGCACGTGAGGTTTTTTCTTTATCTTTTTCTTAATATTTTAAATTTAGCTACTAATTTATATTTATATAATTATAATATATAAACAGAGATTCAATTTTTTGGTCAATTTTAATTTCTAGATTTAAAAATTTGGACCTGACCGATTAAGAAATTATTATTTTTGATTCCTAGCCAATTAAATTGGTTAACCAATTCAACCGAAATGATTTCCATAACCAGTTCAGTTTAAACCAATTAAGTTATTTTGGCAATTTTTGCTCTCCTCAAATCTAGACACTTCATATAGTATTTTTATATAAAGATCTAATAGGAATAATTCTCCATCATGATGACATTTTTTTCATTATTATGACCATAAAAAACTTTAAAGTCTAGAGGATATTGGCAAAAATAGGAGTTTCATGGAATTCTCTTATAAAGAGCATTCAAACAACTTGTTTAAATTGATTTCTCTTTACTCCAAATGGAGTTTTCGACCTAATCAAATTATGCAACTCTCAACTATATCATTTGAAGGCTCTATTTCTTTGTTACTAATAAATAAATAAATAACTATGCACAAGTATCATAATTGCAGATTCTTGGTAACTAACATGTCCTTAACATATAATTTATTATTAAATGATGCCCTTAAATGTTTTGAAAGTAATAATATCTTTTATTTACCTCATGATGAAGATTCTTAAAAAGAAAACAATAGTTAGACAAGTTAGAGGAAACAAAAGAGGAGCAAAAAGTGTTACCTAGTATCACTAACTAAATAACACTATTTTATAATTAAGACCTTTTGTTTATACATGTGTGAGCAAAAAAATCTTCAAGACTAATATAACCAATAGAAGAAATACCTCTTTATCAAATCAAGTAATTGGTCTGAAAAAACTATTTAGAATAGTCAAAATTAAATGAGCAAATAATGTACAAGTACTAGAAAGCCACTTCTATATAGATTCCCCATGAAATGCATAGCGCGACCTAACTTCTCATGCAAATTATCTTTTATTAAAGAATTACAACACATTAAAGCAAAAAAAAAATGATCTATTTAAATAAAATACCAAACATCGAAAAAAAAAAGATCATCAAACTTATAAAGGCAAGATTTATAAGGAAAATCAAGTAGCAAAAATTGTTATCCAACAAGGTCCTTGTTAAAAAAGCTAATTGGAAAGAAGCACATATATTGACTTCATTGACCAGCTAGTGAATTCAATAGTTGGCATACCCACTTCAGCTTTTTAGATGTTTTCTTTAGTACTATCAAATTCTTATGCACCCCGAAAACTACCGTAATACCTTCATGACATTAATAAGAACCTATTACTATATAGTGATGCCCTTTTGAATTAAAAATTTTGGAGCAATATGCCATACATTGATAAATATTGTCTTCAACTTGCAGTAAAAAAAAACTTATAAGGATAGAAACCATGATATGTTGGTTAAGATCCTCACTCTACAACTACACTTATAAAATTTTCGAAGTATGAAGCTAAATTTAGAAAAGTTTGTTTTCGGAATAAAAATCAAGAAACCTTTTAAAGCTTCCTTATTGAGAATCAAGGCACTGAAGCAAATATTAATAAAAGTTATTCTTAAAATGAAGTCTTTAAGAATGGCAAACAATATGCAATAATTGAGAAGATGATTTGCGCTGTTTATACATTCCTATCAATATCAATAGAAAAAAAAAGTATCGTTCTCTAAGCAATTGCAAAATGCCCAGTAGTTCTAATAATATAAAACTAGTGCATATGCATTTTAGTATCTCAAGGAGCATTTAGCCTAATTATTATTTTTTTTTTCCAGCAAACTAATGCTAAAAAAATCTTTTATATAAGAATCTTTAATACATTTATTAGCTCAATACTCATTAAAGGAACAATCTTTGATACCTTATATATTATGTTAACCACTTACTATTGAGAGTTGAGACAAAATATTTTATGTTATTGAAGTATACTCCAAAACTAGTTTAATAATCGTAAATTGCTACTGATTTATTATCTGAGATCTTAAGTCTTAAAATCTTAAAATCTCTTATAATTATCACATATTGGAGATTTTTTTTTGGATTAGCCTTCGCCCCCATTTAAAATTTATAAACTGAATATGAATGTTTTAGTGGCAGTAATGTATGGTTGGATTAGGTGTGATCTATAGATAGATGCAGTAGTTTTTGCAAGAATGAGGAGAATTCAAAGTTTAAGAAAATGAGGAGTTAGTTGAGTTTATGGTATTGGTAAATAGCAATGAGGTAGCATTGTCTACATATTGGGCTCATATTTTAACAATATTAATACGGTAATATAACTATTAGACTATAATATAAATCAAAATGTTATGTTTGATTGTGTCAAATATAGATTAAAGTGAAAATAATGTATTAATTATTAGGATAGACTTAATTATTGGAGGAAATTATGTATTTGTTATTACTAAAAGTAATGTATTCATTATGATAAATAAAAGTATCAATTTCAATTCTATTTATGAATTCTAATTAATTATTTTATTCAGAATAATGATAAACTCAAATAAAAGTAATTAAAAAACAAAAATAGTCTAGTTTAAGTATTATGGAAAAGGAAAATATAGAGAATTAAAGAGTTAAAGTGGAATAAGTGGCTTAAAAGTTAAAAAAAGACCGTACAGTTGCCCCATGCGGGCGAGCAGACGGTAAGGATTTCAAAAGTTGAAACTTCCAAGAAAGTAGAAAAAATGTTGATAATATTTTTTATACAATATTCATAAATATAATAATTTCTTTAAAACTTAACCACATAATATTTTACTTTAATTTGATAAAATGTTGATGATATATATTATAAATGATATAATTAAGTTTTTTATTTTACGCTAAAAGTTCAAAAAAATTAAATTATAGACATTGATTTTTTTTTTTTTTAATTTTTTGATAGACAGATATTGATATTTAAAAATAATAATCAAAATAATAATATATCTACAAGAACACACTTTATAATAAATAAAACATAAATTATTAGTTTGGATGTGGGTAAATCTTCATTTGTATTTATATATCTTGTGTTGAGTAAAGAAAAAAGCCAAGTTAAGGAAGGCAGAGGGAAATTTCTGGGGTATTCAACAAAGCATTTTGTAAATGTAGTGTCCTATATATCCACTCACCCATTGTCAAATATATATCAGGCACGAAATCTTTCATGGATAATATATATATATACATGTATATATACTTGAAACTTTTTCTAAATGATTTTATCTGAGGAAGAAGATTATTCTGGATACCCCAGGTACTTTCCATTGCTTAAAGTTGGATTTCTTCTGAAGTTCTTAACGTATTTCGATGAAGTTTGAACTTTGAAGTCCATAATACATACATATATATATATATTTACTATTATCATTATTATTCTGTTTTTCAGAGAAGCTATACTAAACATTTTGGCGATTGGAAAGTCTCTCGTTTTCTGTTTTTTTTTTTTTGTTTTTTTTTTCTTTTTTCTTATGGCGGAGATCCGCCTAACTCACTTGGTAATCCCTGTGATTTTGTATATATATATATATATATGTATTTATGTATGTATAATGGATTGTAAAATGGGATTTTTTATTTTTTACATTTTACCCTTCAAATCTAAAACCCACGAAAATTTTCAAATTTAAAGAACAACCATCTTTCTCGGTAATTATTTTCAAGTAAGAATAATAATTTGTGTTTGTGATGAATCATTGATTTCCTGAGTTTTGGATGGATTATATAAATCATTTATTGATTGTTTGGATTTTTTTCTCCATGAACCTTATAAACTTCTCTCATTCTAATAGACATTAATTAAATTAAATTTATGTTCGTGATGATTTATTGATCTCCGAATTTTGGATTGATTATATGAATCATTAATTGTTGGAATTTTTTTTCATATTTAAATTTTATATATTTTTAATATAAAATCTATAAAGAAAATTAGTTCATTCCCGTATAAAACACTTAAAGAGGGCGAAAGAATTTTAATTTAAAACTTTGAATTTGGGAAATTTACAAAATTAGAAATTTCCGTAGTGATTCTTGGTATACCATTTTGCTTTTTTATTTTTTTCTTTCTTAATTAATTTAACTCATTCATTTCCTTCTAAATTTGAATATAACAAATCAGTAATTAACAATATGAAATAATAATTTCAAAAAAAGCCACTCTCTACCTATGTAACTTTCACCAATGCATGTGCTTGTAAAATATAATTAAACAAAAGGATGATGATTTTAGGAAACCAAAAAAACAGAAATAGAAACTTGTCTTCATCAATCTTGGCCAATGCAAATCCAAAAAAGGTTTCCTATAATGGTTCTCATCTTCTATCAGTTGCAGACTCATCCAAAATCTGCCCCCACAACCATGTGTTATCAAACCCAACTCGCCTTCCTCGAAGTTTCCTTCTGCATAATCCCTTTCTCTAAACCTAATCATCTTTTTCACTCTAATTACCATCTAATCTCCATAATTAGTAACCTAACGAAACAACGTCGCATTAATCATCTTTCACTTTTTGCCGCAATTGCAAATCAACTAGTATATGTACATATATAACATATACTCAGCATATCAACTACTACATATACATACATAACGTTTGGCGTAGTATTAATAATAGAAACTTAAAACTCGAATCAAGCTTTGCTACCTGCTTAATTATGATCCTAAGACATCAATCATGCAGAAAGTTTAATTAGGGATGCAACTGAGCAAGCAGTTTCCTCGAACTTTCGTGTGCATGTATATACATATATATATATATATATATGAAGACAATCATAAGGTGTCCTATATGTAAAAATATCCCTGCCATTCCTTTTTTTGTTTGCATTGTTGGTGTTGCTATATATATGCGCGTGTGAGTACGAATATGTATTATAAGCTTTCACAGAATGTGTACATGCAAAGTCTGTATCAAATGGATTTGAGGTTATTATGGGGGGTGGGGAGAGATGTGGTGTAAAACGACGTAGTACCACTGGTTGGGGGCGGTGGCATTTGTCGTCTTGCTTTTTGGAGAGGGAAATGTCATGATGACAATTGAGATACGAGGCTTAGGGTTCATTCAATATTTCTTTAAACGTTTATAATTATGAGGACCTCAAGAAAACCATATTAACAAAATCTATATATGTATATACGTATTGGTGAAAAATACTTGTACTTACACGATTAGGACCTACAATTAAAGCAGTAGTATAATATATATATATATATATATGTATAAATTAATAATTTAATTTATTCTTCATTGAATTGAACTTATCAAAAAATTTAAAAATCTAGCTTTGCCTGCCCATGACAGTCCACCTTGTTAGACGAATTCATGCACCATACACCATATATATATATATTTTTTATTATTTATAACTTTATGATTTCTAATAACTTTTAATTAAGTTTATAAAAACAAGTTTAGCATCTAATTACATTTTGCAATACCTAAACCATAACAATTAGGCATTTTTTTTTTTGGGTCATTTGGATAGAAGAATTTCAATTTCTTTGAATTATAACCGAGTTGCAATTAGATTTAAAATCCAACAACTTTCTTATAACTTGTCTTTACATAATGTAATAAAAACATCAAAAGATTACATACAATTTTCTTTTTCGAGAATAATAATATTGACATAATCAGAGGTTTTAAAAGATACCAAAATTAAGAGAGATGTTAAAAAAAAAATATATCTTAAAATTAAATAAAAATATCTTAATATTTTTTAATCATGATAGAATTCACATTGTTTATAAAACATAGAGCTCTTGATTAGATCAGAACTACATACTAAACATCGAACCAGTCACATTTAATCAGAACCCATTTAATGTAGTTCAGACTCAATTGAACAAACAGAATATATACAAATTACAAATTCATAAAACACATAAATTTATTCAAAAAATTACAATGAATGACAAATGAAATTCACACATAAATTAATGTGGTGGTGGAATGCGCACCTAAAGAAATTAAATATCAAATACGTACAAACTGTACTTGAGCCTGGCGTGTAAAATCCAAGGGTTGGTTCCCATCATATTTATACCTGTCCTATATTTAACCATTACATTTATACCTGTGTACAAAAAAATTAAATGTTTTTTTTTTTTTTTTTAAAAAAAATAGTAATTAAAAGAAAGAAGATTTAATTTATCCTCAATAAACTGTACTTTTAAATTACTTAGTTTTTAGAGATTATTATTAATTAATGTTGTTACCAATTAAATTAATTAATACAACGATCCAGTATTGAAAGTTGGCTAATTATATTAGTGAGCAATAATATATCCAACTTTAAGAATTCCTTTAGTCAATCTCCTCCATCTCTTTTGCTTATATATAACAAATAATTATTTATAAAAATTTATATAATTATGTTTAAAATTGTAAATAATTAATTACAAATATGAAAGCCACAAAATAAAACTTTCACACTCAAGCACCCAGTAAAAGAAATTCTCTCAAAAATTTAAAGCTGTGAGGAAATATCCAACTTCAAATATTTATATCTTAAAGCTTTCCTTCTAATTCCCTACACTTTATATGCAGGATCAGAAGAGTCGAGATTGTTGAGATACAAATAAGTATATGTCCTTCAAATTCCTGCACTATAATGGGAACTGATCAGCATCCAGCAGCAATTCTGAAAAATCAGTTTCCAAATATTGTATTTGTTTAATCAGGTAGATTTTGATTCTATCAGGTTGATGCAATAAACACGGGATCCGATATGCTTCACTTCAAGACCAGCCTTCTCACATCCAGCAAAGAAGAGAGACTCGTCTTCCTTTCCAATTCTACGTCTCCAACTCATCAAAAATGCCGGCTTAGGCAAATTCATCCAAATTCCTGACAAGTTAAATGAAAGAATGATGACTACGATAAACTATCAATTACTTCTATGAGTGTGCTCGAGTCTCCGCTAGATATTACCAGGATTCTCTTCACTCTCCATGAGAAGAACTGATTTGTTATCGCTTGGCTTGTATGCCTTGAGAAGAAATGAAAGAGATTTTGTTAAGTTTGTATACTGTTTTACATCTGCAAGTTGCCAAGGAAAAAAATGAAATAAGTTAAAGAATATCCGATCATAATATAATTTATTCGAAAGCCGCTATATAGTTACCTACACAAGCATAATTCATAGAGCTATAGCTGTCCTTTCTTTTAAGCAGTAAATACATCCATAAATTTGTAACTGCCAATCCAATAAATTTGTGGAAGCTAATTAAGCAGAATCTTACACAATAAGATATCACTTGCTACAACCAAGTCCCAGTCTGGGTCTGCAATTGGAAAGGTATCACCCCATGAATCTGTCAAAAAAAATTATGTTACTTTTGTGTTATGCTATTTGACATAAATAGTAAACATAAACTAATAATAAAGTCAAGAAGTCTTATATTCACTTCTAACCATGAGTAAAACCTATCGAAAATATGGAGACTGCTTTCAGAATCTGATATGTATAAATCACATGAAGCATCTATATGCTACCTATTAGTCAATATCTTTGATGTAGGAAGCTCGTTAAATGCATATATCAAAGGAACTTTCCAACTTATTGTTGATTAATCATCTCTGAAGCAATCTGAAAGGAGTATGCAACGATCACATTGCACTTGTCATTGACAGTCACCAAGAAAAGAACTAGGCAAACTATGTGGAAGGATAGGAAACTCACGCTTGACATGAGGAAGGACAGGTGTTATTCCATTGGCTCTGCAGTTATGCGCTATGTTCTCTTCAATTTCTTGATCATCATAATCTGATGTTGTGATGTCAAGGTCAAATGACTTTCTGAGAAAAATAGCCAAAGCTCCAGTTCCACTGCCATTGATGGAAAGAATGACCAACATCAGTAGGCAAATACCAAATGCAACTACCTGAAAATTAACATGGACTGATTTGCAAAAGGAATGTTCAAGGTCAACAAATTTATGATACTGAATTGAGTGGAAAAAATGTGACAAAGGAGGCAGAATTTGATCCAATTCGAACCCCAAAAACATTTAAAAAACAATGTCATTCAAATCCAAACTGACTCTGATCTAGTTATCTCAGTGCAACTCAAACCCAAAATAAACTGAGGTTCAAAATAATCTGGACCCAGCCAGACCATAAAAAAAAAAGAAAGAAAAAAGAAAACCTAACTTAAACTCCTTTTTTAACTCAGTAGAAGCAAGCAAACCTGATAGATTTTATCTGAACATGACTTATAGACAAAGATAACTTGATACCTGAGACAATTTACATCCAAAATAAATCTCACCTGATATGGCTACCCAGACAATTTCAAGATGTGAAATGATAACTGTGAGAATCAAACCTAAAAAATCCAAATTTCCTTCTTTGGTTTTTCCCTAGTATATCTTACAGGTGAACCTCGTGTAAAATTATGGATTTGCATGGGTTAACTTGGGTTTGATTGGCTTGTAAAAAATAAGATATCATTTCTGATCTGTCCAAGTTACGTTCCTACTTTAACAACTATGATTTCTTCATCTCAATTGAGTTGAAATTTTGTTCGAAAAATATAATACAAATTGCATGTGCATGAATACACTCACACTCACATGTGCACACATATATATCCTACATACATTATGTATTGGACGGGGATTCAAACTCTAATGACAGCCCAAAGAAATCTGAAACTGTGGGTTACACTTTTCAAAACTAACTTGCCTAAAAGTCAGGATGGTCTCAGGTTCATCTGTTTTGCTTGCCAAACTTGCATTTCATACAGAATGAAAGTTACAAGGCTAGAGCACCAATGAAGCACACACAATATTTCGCAATAAATACAGTTCCAAGAATCAAAATATTAATTCCAAATGACAGATATCTAAATGGAAATATAAAGCTGAAGATAAAAAGTACAAGATAGAGAGAGTAGAATTCTATTGCAAATATTACAAACAGCTGAAAAGAAGGGCTCTACAATGCAATCAAGGAATAGAAGAAAATTAAATGCTAACCCCAAACTCACTATGACTTTAAAACAAGAAAAGAAAGAGGAAAACAAAAATTAAAGGCAAATTTACCTGCCCAACTCAATGCATCTCCGTCCTTTTATGCATGATGGATTTTGAACTAACCATTCTGCAAATGCAAATGTACCAGGCCAGAGTAAGTTAGCATTCAGCTGATGAAAAGAAAATTCTTGGATTATCAGCTCCTGCCCACAACCCAAATCACATAGATAATCAAGTTGTTAGTACGAAAGGGGATAAAATAAAGGAGGGGAATAACAAATACCAACATCAAGAGGTTAGCATTGAAGGACCCCAGAACAAGCAAAAAAGTCAAATCCACAAAAAACAAAGCACACATGGTACTCTATAATACCTAAAAAGCAAGATCTTTCTAGTTTTTTCTTTTTTAAATAATACCTTTCTAACAATTAACTGTTGTTTCATACACAAATGGAATTGCATTACTCCCAGCTTAATTCAATATTAATAGCGATATAACTATAATTTATCCACAAATTATTATCAAATAGAAGTACATGCAGGATATGCAGAGATTAAAAGAAATGAAGCATAGTGTTTGTTTATAGTAAGTGTACCATTCCAGGAAACTGATGCCTCCTCTCGACGTAGCTCAGACTGGTCTCCGTCGTTTGCTCATCTGATAGAGAAGGCAGCTTCGTCATGTATTGATAATTCAAATCAAATTGCGACATAAAGCAAGAGACACTTGAAGTGAACGAAACAGAGAGAGAAGGGAGTACCAGCAGAGGAATCATCATCGTCCCCAGCGAAAAGCGAAGATGGAGAGAAGAGAGCTATGTCCATTTCTCCTCAATTTCCTTTTTCTGCTTCAGTTCAAGATTTCCACCGTGATAAAAAAGACGGGAACAGAAGAGCAGGCAAATCCAAGGCCACAGCAACCAGTAACCCTATGACGAATTTTAAATAAATAAATTATATATATTTGCAATCAATTAAAAATTAAATTTTATTTTATATTTTTTTTAAAAAATAAAATAGATAATTATTATTAAATTACATTAAAATAATATAATTATTATTAAATTAAACTCATTGGTGAGAAATTAGTGTTGTTAATTTTCTTATCAGAATGAAAATTAATATGGTTAAATAAAAAAAATTAAGTGTGAGAGAAAATCACGTATAATTTTCTACCAAATAATTTAGAATAATTTTCATATATATATATTCTAAATTATTGTCATCATCAGAAAAAATTAATTAATTATTTTTAATGAAAAATTAATTTAATTATTTTTTAATATTGGGAATTTCAATGATGTTCGATTAATACGATTTAATGAATATTAAATATATTGATAGCATATAATCAACTTGATATATACTTAAATAATATATAATTAACTTAATTAATAGATATTTATATTATTCTTTAATTATCACATGTTTAATTATTTAGAAGTTGAGCGTTCAACATCTTCATGCTCCAACTCAGAAAGGAGTATTGGAGATTCTAGACACAATCAACATTTTTTATTTTTTCTATCATAATACTTTTTTTTTTATTTTTATTTTAAACATCAACAAATATTAAAAAATTTAAACGTGATCATAATAAATTCAAATTTTAAAAAATATATTTTTAATTTTCAAAAAATAAAGAATAATAAAATTGATCGAAAAAGATATCTTATTCTTATTATAAGATTGTGTGATCTGCAGAATTTAATAAAAAATATAATTTTTTATTTTAAAAATAATAAAAAAAAAATATTCAATTAAAACATAAAAATGTGATTGAATTTATTTTAATTACTCTTTGGGATGGAGTAAAAGAAGGGAGGAGATTATGTAACGAGAAAAATGATCCAATAACTTTAAAAGAATTAAAGTGATAATAAGAGTAATTTATCTGTCAACTTTTTTATTATCATCTCTAAAAAAAATTAAGTTCTATTTTTTGTAAAATTGTATATTCTTTAATTTTAAATGTTAATAAATATTTTTTTAATTAATTATGAATATTATTTTAGTACATTTTCTCTCTATATACATATTCACAACTCCGGAAAAAATTTGAGCCCCAAATTATTTAGATTCTTTCATTAATAATTATAATAATAAAAGACTTTCTAAGGGATATATAAATGAATAATTAGGAATTTTAAAACCTAATAAAGAAATTTTAGAATATTGATTTTTAACTTTTTATATAAAAACATCAATGGCTGCGGTAATGTAAATTCTTTTCCTATTTCAGAGCACGTGGGATAAGCACGTGCAGCACGTGACTTAATTTTGAAAACTTTTCACTTTTGTTGTCTTTTTGTCCGTTCGGTTCTGAATATGGAAGATAAAAATCTCCGCAGAGGAAGAAGAGCAGGAGAAAACTACAGAAAATGGTAGGACCAGAGAGACCTCTCTTCGTTCTCTTTGGTTCCTCCATTGTTCAGTTTGGTTTCTCCAGTCAAGGATGGGCCGCTATTCTCTCCGATCTTTACTCCCGCAAGGTATTCTATTTCTTCTTCTTCTTCTTTCATTTCTTCCTCTGTAATTCTCTTCGTATTCACTTTCTGATTCTGGTGATTTTAGGATAGAGAATTCACTAAACTTCATAAATATAGATATGTATGTTTAATGTCTTTCAGATTATCATCCACTCTACGTCTTTCATATCATATCAGAATTGAATGAATTGATTCGATTGAAGGTTTTTTTTTTCTTTGAGACAAAAAATTAGATAGGAAGATGATCATCCAGCAGCGATATCATAAAATGAGAAGGTACTGCAAAAATGTAATGTTATCAGGTACGGATAAAGTTTTCTGCGATTGCAATATCCAGTAATTGGAAAAAACTAGTAAAAGACGAAAGGCTTTTAGGCTGAAACTTTATTGTTCTAAACTCAGAAAAATAAGACATGCTAGAAAACATAGAATTAAAAACAAGACGTCAGTATTTCTCCATAAGTATGCTATGAATATTTTTGCTATCAAACTCCAATTCATATGCTATGAATATGAAGATGAAACTCCGCACTTCCTGCAAAAATTACTGGATTCATCCTGTCTCTACATATAATACTTGGATTTGATGTATTTGAGTTCAATTTATGTGTGACTTCAAGTGGCGGTGACCACCATAAACTTTCTGCTGTAACTGTCTCAACTCTTTGCTCCACCCAGTGATGAAGCTTTAGCTAGTTACGCAGGAAAAAAGTGTATATTTTAGTTAAATTTAACTTATTAAATAATTAACACAAATGAGAATATAATAGATAATACACTAATCTTTCTACCATAAATTAGGCAAAAGGGCTATGCTTGCAGTATGATATTTTTGGATTAGCCATTGACCATCAGGCCCACTGCTGTTTTTATAATATAAGCTAATGAAAAAGTTAAAGCGACAGCGCACCCAACCTCTCTGTAAATTGCTCAAGAAAAGAAACTCTTCAATAATAGGACCCACCATGGATCTAATCAAACAAAAGAAAAACTCGCCATAGACTTGTGCTTTCCTAACTTATTGCCATTTATTTTTTACGAAAGGAGAAATGGTTATAGCTTTCGGAGTGGTGGTCTGGTTGCATCTCTTTAATCTTTCTTTGTTAACTTTCAACAACCTTTTTCAGTATTATTCATTTTTGGTTTGTTTTCTTCTGCTTTATGTCACTGTTAACTCTATGTTATAGACTTGAATATCCTAATTGCAGATATTTCAAATTCCTTTTTTTTTGGCCTCCAGTGTAATAGTAATATTATATTTGTGTATTGAAAGAGCTAGTGTCTCGAATATTTGTTTGAGCACTAAAAGGATATATAGATTTAATATTTGCATCACTAATGAGCAAGCATCTCGAATGTGATGTGTGGGAGCAGCTTGTCAAAGTTTTTTTGTCTTCTTCTCCACTCCTGGAGACTGAACTTCAAACTTTGGCTGCTATTCCAGCCTTTAATTGTAGCGAAAAAATTACTCTATATCTATATATACACAAATCTAAGTATAATTCCGAATATCAAATGTAAGAAGTCTAAGAATTGAAGTTAAACTAAATATTTAATGAAGAGAAAATGATTGAATTAAGTTTACATACACGGCCAAAAGATTCTGACCTTAATTGACTGTATTTTGATCAAGTTTCATAAACATCTTGTTACTTGTACGAATTCCTTACTACTCCCGTGACACTCTGATACTTTTTGCAATGTGGTTTAATATATTATAGGCTGATATAGTGTTGCGAGGATATGCTGGTTGGAATTCAAGACTTGCCGTACAGGTTTTAGATCAAGTTTTTCCAAAGGTATCAAGTGTGTCTCACTTTGCTTACCTATATTCAAATATGAAATTAGTGATGTGACAAAACACTTCCTTGGTAAATGATATATTTTGACCTGGTTTTGTTTGGCCGTCTTCTGATATATGGGCACCATTTACTCATTACTTGATCCTGATATTCTGATATTTGTTTCTGAACAAAGGATGCTTCTAGGCAACCTTCATTAGTAATCGTTTATTTTGGCGGGAATGATTCAATTCACCCCCTCCCGTCTGGGCTTGGTCCTCATGTTCCATTGCCAGAATATGTTGATAACATGAGGAAGATTGCCATGCATCTCAAGGTAATCTTTCAAACCTACAAAATCAACTCATCTTTTCCTATGTAAAATATATACTAATAGCTTGGATGTCCTAGTAAATTTGATTCAAAGTACCAGGACTTCCAGTAGCCTTAACTCTATCTGAACTTCTCTGCTATTTTATTGCAATATGATTAAGTGAAGCCTTTTTTCTTGACAGAGCCTTTCCAAGGAGACTCATGTCATCTTTCTTAGTGCTCCTCCTATTAATGAAAAACAAATTAAGGAATCACTGAGGTACGCTGACATGCTTTACTACTAGAACATCCCTCCATCCCTACCACTTTCTCTTTTTTTTCCACTTCATTTCCACATGATTTAGGCACCCAAACTTAGTTTTAGTAAGATTCCTCACTTTCCTGTGAAACAAGTGGGAAACTTGGAGGTACAGTACGAACAAATGAATCGTGTCGAATATATTCAGAAGCTTGTTTAGAGCTGTGCCAGGAGATTAACGTGAAGGGAGTTGATGTTTGGAGTGCAATCCAGCAGAGGGATGACTGGTTGGAATCCTGCTTTAAGTAAGTCATTTGCTTTTACTTTTTATATAATACGAAATCAGGAAATTTGAGATTGTCTTTTTTGACTGCTGAGCTTAGAAAATTAGTTATTGGCAATACTTTTTACAGAGATGGAATCCATTTTACATCAGAGGGGAGCAAGATAGTGGCAAAAGAAGTATTGAAGACGATCAAAGAGGCTGACTGGAAGCCAAGTCTTTACTGGAAGGAATTGCCCATTGAGTTTCCAGATCATTATAACGTAATACTCGGTCCTGGTGGTGAACCTGTGAACATTTATAACTTGGAATTCAACAGATGTGCAGAATGGGAATAGCCAAATCAAGGTTACTGCATGAAGTAGCTTATGATTTGATGTTGGAATCCTGATTTTCCACTAAATTTTTATTTTCTTACTGGCTTCTTATTTGAAAATTTTTATGAAAATCCACTCTATTAAGATCAGAATTAGAATTTGTGATATCTTTGGTTGTACATTCTATTATAACCGTTTTTGTCTTTTTTGCTTTTTTGTACAGGTATTTATATTTTTCATTACATCATTTATCAATGAAAAAATCAGTAGATTATTCATTTTTCAAAATTTCTGTTTCATTCTCTGTTTTATAATATGGTATCAGAGCAATATTGCTATTGATTCGCTGTCAAATCGTGCCGCGATTTATGAAAATTTTTATGAAAATCCACTCTATTAAGATCAGAATTAGAATTTGTGATATTTTTGGTTGTACATTCTATTATAATCGTTTTTGTCTTTTTTGCTTTTTTGTACAGGTATTTATATTTTTCATTACATCATTTATTAATGAGAAAATTAGTAGATTATTCATTTTCCAAAATCATTCTCTGTTTCATTCTCTATTTTCTAATATGGTATCAGAGCAATACTGCTCTTGATTCGCTATCAAATCGCGCTGCGATTTATCTCGCCAAATGGCTAGAGGTGGTGATTCTAGCAACCCCCAATTAGATTCTTCCACCGCTCACAATCCGCAAGCTGATCAAGCTGCAATGAGTGACAACATTCATAACCCCTTCTTCCTCCACAGTGGTGATCATCCGGGATTAATCCTGGTCACCCACGTCTTGAATGGAAACAACTACAACACTTGGAAGCGTGCGATGCGGATTGCGTTGAACGCGAAGAACAAGCTGGGCTTCATAGATGGTTCGGTGCCACAACCCGACAGTAAAGACTCCATGGCAGGGGCATGGTCTCGCTGCAACTCCATTGTGATTTCATGGCTTCTCAATGCAGTCGCGAAGGACATCGGGGATAATCTGCTTTATCTTGAAAATGCTCAAGCTATTTGGTTCGATTTACAGCATAGATTTCAACAAAGCAATGCACCAAGAATATTCCAGTGAAGAAATCCATGAATGCTTTCACGCAAGGCTCCCTCACCGTGAATGCATACTATACCAGAATGAAGACTATGTGGGATGAATTAAAAGCCTATAAGCCCGCACCCGTATGTCATTGTGGTGGAATGAGGGCTTGGAACGATTATCAGGAACAAGAGCAAGTGATGCTCTTTATGATGGGACTCAACGAATCATACGCCGGAATACGCAACTAGATTCTGATGGTGGAATCTTCTCCTCCGATTGCAAAGGCCTTTAGCTTGGTAGTGCAGGAGGAGCGGCATCGCTCCATAGGAATCGAAAGGGCGCCTTTTGGTTCAGAAGCAGCTGTAGGCGCAGGCACTGTTGCCCTAGCACAAGGTGGAAGACGAAGGCCCTTGTGCTCTCATTGTGGGCTCATGGGCCATCTTGTGGACCGTTGTTATAAGCTCCACGGTTACCCATTGGTTACAAGCCCAAATCTAGGAGCCCACTTACTGAAGTTCAAGGTCAATTTGAGGCCCGTGCCACATCCTTTCACAATAGTTCAACTCGACATGGAAATGGGCCTGAAGGGCCTGTAGTCCATTATTTCCCTCAGCCCACTACTGAAACCCATAAGCAGCAGCAGCAACCACAGCCCATTCCCAAATCTTCTCAGGCCCACGTGAAAGGGCACAGCTCGGGGTCTTATTCCTCGGTCACGTCTGTGACTGCCCCTATTTTCACTGCGTCTCCAGCCTCTGACTTCAGCTCTGCCGCTTCCATTGCCGCACTCAACCCATCGCAGATACAGAACATAATAGCTCATCTAAGCGCACGCCTCCATGCTCTGTTCTCTGCCTCTGTCATACTGGCTCCGGAAGTTGTCTCCACCTCTGTCTCCATTGACATCTTCAATCTGCCAAGATCAGGTATACCTCCCTATTGCTTATCTCTTTCTACACGCACACCCATCTCAGCAATGTGGCTTCTTGACACAGGAGCCACACATCACACTTACTGCCTTGAATCCTCCTTTACAACCCTTAAGCATGTTGAACCCCTCCATATTAATTTACCTAATGGTAGTTTCGTGATAGTCAATCAAGTCGGTAGTGTGGTCTTGACAAAATCCATAACCTTATCCGATGTCCTGTATATTCCTGAATTTACTTTTAATCTCATAAGTGTTAGTAGTTTGATCACAACTCATTCCTACACTGTTAATTTTTTCCTTAATTCATGTGTCATTCAGGACCTCACTCGGGAATTGTCGATTGGGAATGGTAGCCGTGTTGGCAATCTTTACTACTTAATTACTGAGAATTTTGCTTGTAATTCAGTTAACTTTAATCATGTTAATGGTAAAAGTCGCATTTGACATTTTAGAATGGGTCATCCATCTCTTGTTAAACTTCAATATTTAAATAAAAAATTACAAGTTTATGATGTTTCAAGAAATGTTCCTTATCATTGTAAAGTTTGTCATCTTGCAAAACAAAAACGTTTACCTTTTATTTTCACAAATAAATTGTCTGATAATCATTTCGATTTAATTCACATTGATATCTGGAGTCTTTTTTTCGTTCCCACTACGGAATGACATAATTATTTTCTCACCATAGTTGATGACTGCACTCAGGCTACACAGGTATACCTTCTTCGAAATAAATCCGATGTTCACACCACATTTTCTTATTTTTACACTTTTATCCTCACATAATATAAAATTCTAATTAAATCAGTGAGGTCTGACAATGCACATGAACTAAGCTTCCAGTCTTTCTTCAAATCCAAATGAATCCTTTCTTTCCATTCCTGTGTTGAAACTCCACAGCAGAACTCTGTTGTTGAATATAAACACCAGCATATTCTGAATGTTGCACGTGCTTTGCTCTTTCAATCTAATGTCCCACTAATTTATTGGGGGGATTGTGTCATCACTGCCGTATACATCATCAATCGCACTCCATCACCTGTACTCTCCAATAAAATACATTTTGAGTTACTAAATAATAAGAAACCTTCTTATGACCACTTACGCACTTTCGGTTGTTTATGCTACAGTTCCACACTCGAGAGTCACAGACATAAATTTTCACCCCGCTCTCGTGCTTGTGTCTTTCTTGGCTACCCCTTAGGCTATAAAGGATACAAACTCCTTGATCTTAAAAGCAATCAAATCCACATCCGATAAGGGCCCATTAACTAAAACCCAATCCGGAAGCGTTCATTAACTGAATCGGCCCGATAGGGCCCCAATACACTTAAACCAGACCCAGTGGGACTCACTAGCCAAACTCGGTCTGTTTGGGTCTATCAGCTGGACTGAGACTCGATGGGGTCCGTTCAGTTCGGACCGGACTGAGGGTCCACTAAAACTAACCTGAACCCAGTGGGGGTTCATACCTCAACCCGACCAGACAAAGTCCCACATATCTAGATTGGGCTATCAAGTTACCTTTTCGGGTCAAGGCCCAATTGGGTAACTCTCTCGATCATCGCCCAAAGGCGAGGCAAAGTGCCTAGCCCGCACATGACGTACTACGCGAGCTCATGGCATAGCCACAACCTGTAACCTGTTTGACACCTTCGTGCCCAAAACCATTTACGAACTCATTTTTTCATTCAAAACACTTCTCTTCCATTTCTATAACTCGACTAAACATACAAAATCATGTCCACACATGGTATGAAGACAAAACACTCAAATTCCATCAAACACTCAAAAAAATACGATCTTTAAAATAATACTCGGTGCATGCATGAAACCAAATCAAACAATCACAAATTTCATTACCTTTAAATGTTTTCAAAGTCTATAAAACATAATAGAAGAGTACGTGAAAATACTAAGACCTTTACCTAATCTTTCAAGCTTTCGGGCTCCCAAAATAAAGTTCCTTGCGCTTCGAAGGAGAAGGAAGGTTGCTCGGCAATCCGTGAATTTTTGGAAGGATTTCTAGTAATTTAAGAACATAAAAAGCTTAAGGGTGCGCTCTTGGAAGCCTTAGTGAAGAAAGGAAATCAAGAGGAAAAGAAGAAAGCTTATCATGCGGAGGAGAAAAGCTTCTCGGGTCTCCTTGGTTCTATTTCTCTCTCTCTCTCTCTCTCTCTCTCTCTAAGAAGATGGATAATGAAGAAATGGAGGAGAGGAGAGGAAGAATAGCCTTTAAATAGCCAAGTGGGGTGATTGTGACTGTTGGATCACTTGCAACAGCCGATGGCCGTTGATTGGCCAAGTGGCCGTTCGGCCATCGCCTAATGGCGTGCATGCACACCATGTTGCGACCAGGCAGTGTAGGCAGGGTGTGCAGCAGGCGGACGGCAGCAGACAGCAGTGGACGTGGCCCGTCCGCTATGGGACGTGCGCTGCAGACACGCGACTGTCCCGCCTGTGCTGCAAGCACGCGGTGATGGGACATGCGCTTCAGGCGCACGCACTATTCCGCATGCGCTGTAGGAGCACGGCGATGGGACGTGTGCTGCAGGCACAAGCACTGTTCTGCAGGCGCTGCAGGCACACAGCGATGGGACGTGCGCGTACATGCGCACGAGCTCGTGGGCTCTCGAGTCACATGTCCGCGCGCATGCCCGCGGGTATTTCCCGCGAGGCCTGCCCACAGGTCCGTTTTTCATCTTTTTTTGTTTTTGTTTTAAAATAATAATTTTAAATTATGCTGAATTTAAATTTTAGAATGCCAAATTTAAAATACAACATCCAATGTTAAAAGCGCCTTTAATATTTTAAATATTAAATTAAAAATTTAAAATACAATAAATACTACATCCGATAAATAAAAGGTTCAAGTGTGTCACAGTTATCCTCTGTAGCTGAATGTAATTGAATTAGTTTGTTGCTTTGTTCTACTGTCTTGAGTAGTGATGTCTGAAATTGGATCACTTCTAATTTTTACCTCTTTCTAAAATTTCTGGTTGGAGGTTTTGGTTGATTCAGGTGTCTCCATTGTGGAAATTAGCTGATAATGGATTCATACTTTATCTGAAATTTCTATAGGCCACAATATTATAGACTTTGTGGTTGAAGTACTCGTTCATGGCAGAATAATAAGGTGATGGGTTCAATATTAGGAGTTGGCGTGCAGGTTATTCTTGACTTCGATGAGACTTTAATATGTGCGTATGAAACCTCTAGTTTGTCTGTGGTTCTTCATGCTCAGGCGACAAAAGCTGGGTTGAAGTGGTTTGAATTGGAATATGTCTTCAGACAAGGTCTCTCTCCCTCTCTGATATCTACTATTCGATATTTATCACTCACCAACTTCTGATTGACACTGATGTTTCTGGTTTGAAGAGATGTGAAGGCAAACCAAAGATCAGTTATGTTATAGTGTTTGAACGACCTGGTTTGCAGGAGTTTCTCAAACAGATTGGGGAATTTGTAGATCTTGTTTTGTTCATCGCTGGCCTTGAAGGTTTGATATTACATCATGTTCACAATCTGTGTTTAATAACATCATTTTCAGTCTTTTTATTTCTGCATATCATGCAGATTATGCAAGGCCACTTGTCGACCTTCAACTGTTAGTACATAGTTGTAGTGAAAAGATTAAAATGATTTTTTTTTTTTTGTGGAAACTTGGGAGTCAATCCTAAGACGTTTGCAAAATTGTTAGCCTAGTTTTGTCAGTGTAATAAAAAAGTTTCTTGGGAAAGAGTCGGCTGTTGATATGGAATTGCTTTCGTTATTGCTTTATGTTTCGGCATTCTACTGAATTGGAGATTTACGTCTAATCATTGCAAAATGTAATTTTATCAGCTAAAATATCAATTTGAACCATCAAAGTTTGCTACTGAACTTTACTTTTGAAGATGGGCAAAGTGTCTGTGGTTATAGAACAACCATAGGATTTATGTTCCTATCTAAGAATGATTATGTATTAATCAGTGCTAATTTGGCCTGGCTACTCGGTTATTTGATTTTACCCTTGTTCTCTCATTTCCTCTGTTATTTTTTTTGTTGTGATATAATTTGAAATAAAAGCACAGGAGTGTTTTCATTATTCTATAAATACAATTATTTTGGGGTCAGGTGACATTTGCTTCCTCCAGTTATTAGCTTTAGCTGGTAAGAATTTTAAGTTCATTTTTGCGTGGTGTCCAGAAGTAAACCCAATAAAATTGCAGGGAATATCGAGAACATGTGAAGGACGGACCTCTCCTGTTTATCAAGAGATCTCTCTAAACTTGTAATTGTTGATAACAATCCCTATAGTTTTCTGCTTCAACCATTGAACGCAATGCCATTCGTCTATCAAATGCGGCTTCTGGTTTTGTCGAAGCGCTAAGAAAAAGAAAGACTGGAAGAGATGGATTCTTTGTAAGTAATTATAATTCTTGTAAGGCAATCGATCATATTTTCTATAAATAACGGAATTATTATTATTTTTTAATTTATGTCAAAAAAAAATTTAAGTGAATACAAAATGTACTTATCATATTTATTTATTGAGTTTGTTAGCTTATCTTTCTTAAAATATTTTTATTAATTAATTACTCTAAACTGGATTAGTTGTAATTTATCATACTACGAATTAGATGACTTGTAATTTATCAAACCCTTACTAGAGAACAAGATGTCTGTCATTAAATACCTTAATATGCATTTAAGTCTCATGGTTAATGACAACACATGAACAATTCATTCATCTTAATATGTAATTAATTTATTTCATAATGTTTAAATGTCGCAATTAAGTTTCTCATCTTTTTCTTTTTTTTTTTTCCCCCCTCAAATCAGTTATTTCTTTATAATGTTTATATTGTTAGAATGAATAAAATTAAGAATATTTCAATTACCATGCGGCAGTCATATCATTAAAAATAATTATCATCTTGAATTAAATTTACAAGAAATTTTAATAAAACATATTTATACAGTTTCAGTTTTAAAATAAGGAGAGAAAAGCTAAAAAAAAAATATGGTGTGATTACTAAATTAATTTTTTATTTATAATTTAATCTCAATTTAAAACTAAATAAATTCGAACACAATTGAGTACTCAGGTGTCAAAACTTTTCCAACTAGTTTATCATTTCTATAATTTGATAACTTAAAGTTGCATATTATATTTTTCTCCAAATAAATCTTGTGGGAAGAATGTCACTAAATTTATATCCTCTGCTATATTATATCTGACTATATTACCTTTCTTTTTTTTTTCCCTTCCTAACAGTATCAATTTGTCACCATGTCAGGGTTATCATCTGCCTTTTTATTTTTATTTTTTCAGAAAATGAATATTTTTTTTTAAAAAAAATCTCTGAACCAATTCGCTTATTACTATGAATTTTTAAATTTTAGTAATATTTTAACTGAAATATACTAATTGTACATAATAGCTGTATTACTAACTTATTTTCTCAATGACAAAAACGTATTAAAATATATCTATTCCCTTGTATAGATAAATTAAGTAAATGCTAATTCCAAATCAAAAATCAAAAACTTGAATTGTTAAATTTACAAGTCAATGACGAAATTGAAAAGAAAAAGAATTCAATAGTCCGATAATCATTAGTTGCACTAGAATAAAATAATTATCATCTCATCCCGACTCCTTTGGCACTTGAAATTGAATTCCCACCTCTTACAAATTCAAGATGACGACTATGTCTGATGATCAAAATTAAAACTAAACAGGGGAGCAAATTACATAGAAACTCCACATCAATGAATGCAGAGCATCATTCTGGTGCCAATCAAACCTGCTTTACCCAAAAAATCATCTCCACTCAGATCCAAAACTACAGTATTACATATAAAACTTGATGTTTAGAAACAAATTGAAAAATGTCCAATTACAGTCCAACCACGTTGTAGAAGCTGACAAGAAACGAAATATACAACTTTATAAAAAAAAAAAATGTACATCACCTGTAGTTGCTTGGCACATCCTAGACGAATCCTACTGGTACATGGAACTTACAACTACAATATTTACTTACAAAAATTAAAATCACCTATATTTCACATTTTAAATTCTGTAAGTGAATCCTCCTGTAACGGGGATCTAGATTCCAGCACCATGGCATCCAGATTTATCTGTCAGTACAACATAGGGCCATCCTTAAATTGTAATTCCTCACATTTACATGGCCAAAAATGTTGCACATATGTCCTGGGTCTCAAGACCAGTGATTCCGATTGCTAAGCCATCAACGCATTAGGAGCCTCAGCACATCTCCATAAAGCATAAGATTTGTTGAGGCATCAGCTAGCAGTAGATGATTCTTTAGATTTATCTGTTACCACATCATTATTGGAGTCAGCTATATCGCCTGTCTGTGCCTGACTTGACTGTGCCTGATTTGAAGTTTGAGAATCGGGAGCAATACCCAGAACTACCAGAACAGACCTGCACATCCAAATCCCATAATTGGAAACATAGAAGAACTAGTTTTGGACAAAGTTTCATCTTCCAATGTGAAAGAATGCAAATGTTTGGCCAAGAAAATTTATACTTCACATTTTTCATCGTGTACCTTTGGGCTATCTAAAATAGGGTCTTGCATTTTCAACTAAGACCACTTCTACCCCACGTTTTATGCACGTTGAATTAGTACTAATAATTTTCTCTACAAAACTTATAAATCTCTATATCTGACTTAAAACTAATACTTAAGTTTTAATGGAAAGTCCTACTTTTGCAACATGCATAAAATACATGATAAACTCAATTAAAAAATTAGATGTTTATCGAGACAAACTCAAAAGTGCATGATGAAATTCTATCAACTAAAAGTATAGTGCTAATTAAGACAACCGCAAGTACATAATTGTCTTTGCAGCTTTCCTTATATCTTCTTTCTTTTCCAACAAACCTTGGAAGTGAAGACCGTATGTTCGACTGGCTAGCATGAGCAACCAAAGGAGCCTTGAGGGACGCTACTCTATTCAATGCATTTTCCAGCTGTGGAGGAGGTAGCTGAGACACGAGAAAACAGTCAGAAAGAGCCTAAAATGCTTTCCATTTAAGATACATAATTCACATTTTGATCAAACAACTGAACTAAAAACTTAGTTTTGAGTGCAAAGTAGGATACTTTTGTCTTCTGAAGAAACATGTTCTTAGTGTCTGTTCAATTGGGTTTCTGCTTCTCCTCTAGAAAAACAGAAGCCCAGAAAAATGTCTGAGAGTGTAGTATATACAATTAAGTTAAAGGGTTTTAAGGTAAATTACGCTTTCTGTAATTAATTATTTATTCCTTTTCTATAATAGAAAACTTATAATATATACCACTATAATATTCAATAAAATACAAATTTAACCATTTTTAATATGATATTAGAATTTTATGTAAAAGAACTAAACTTTTTTACAAATCCTATTTGGCTTTCATTGTAGAAATAAGAAAACCCTAGGAGGGCAACCTTCATTGCTGCCTGCCTCTATCACCAAAACAGTCGGCTACCACAGATCAACATCCAGCCACCAAAACCAGCCTTAATAGCCGGTTCCAGCGCCTCAGCCGCGCGTCTAGATTCCTCCAGCCACATGTCTAGGTTCTGTCCACATAGTACATCCGCTGCCCCCTTGCACCTCTGTCCTTGGCCGTCTCTGTGTCTGCCACTGCTACTGCACACCCGAGGCCTCCTTGCACAGCCAGCCACCAGACCGCATAGCCTCTTGCACTCAGCTTTTGCCGCAAAACAGCTTGGAAATTCAAGCCAGTAATCTCCTTCCTATTATCTCTTATTTGGCTTTAATTGTCCTAAGAAGTCGTAAATTATTTTGAAAGTAACATCCCAAATTACCAGTACAAACTCCCATATGAAAAATTGTACAGAAAAAACCAGCAAATGTCAGTCAATCCAGACTACTTATCATTGCACTGGGAAGGACTATTTGAATTGGTTAAAACTAGTTAGGACCATTCTCAAAGGAAAAGGAAAACTCAGTCACCTTCCAGCACTGGATCAAAACCAGGAGATCCAAGATGCTTGGAATGAGGAAGACTCAACGATTATAACTTGGCTCTAGAATTCTATGTCGCCAAAGATAAGTAAAATGGTTATTTTTCTGTTTACAGCAAAAGAAATATGGAATATAATCAGGAAAACCCATTCTAAAGTCAAAGATGCAAACCAAATTTATGACCTGAACATTAAGGCATGGTCGACAAAGCAAGAAAACGTATCAATCATTGAATATTCTAATTTGTTAAAAGGTTGGTAGCAGGAATTGGACTAGCATTATGGTCTTACTATGGATTGCATCCTGCCTCAAGCAGTTTGTGGATAAAGATCATGCCTATTAGTTTCTAGCAGAACTCAACCTAGAGTTCACTCAAGCATAGAAATATTGGGAAAAGATGGAATTCATCATTAGATGAGGTAGATGCTATTATATCTGCAGAAGAGAAGATAGAAAGATCATGCCAAATCCTGTTCCACTTATAGCTCAGCATTGATCTAAAAAGACTCCAAGCTACACCAACAAGCAAAGGAACTAAGCCAAGCTGAAAACTCATGACCTAGTTCGGACAACATGGGTAATCTTTAGTGTACTTTTTCTAAGAAGCTCAGATACATCATAAGCAAATGTTGGAAGCTTCATGGCAAGCTCAATACCTCAAGTAAGGAGTGGGATACAAGAACACTCCATATAAGTCTTACAAATAGGTCCATGTGGCCAACCAGAAAGAGGAAGATAAGCCCACTGATCTTAATGAATTCAAAGCTGAGATTGAATGACTACAAAGCAGTTTACAAGATCCTGAGAAACCCACAAGTATAGGTTTAATAAAACACTCAAGTATACTTCCTTTCCTACATGTTTAATTATCCTGGATAGAGAGCATTTGAAAATTCATGGATAGTAGACTCAGAGGTTGCCGATTATATGACCAATTTTTCCAAATACTTTGGCACTTATATTCCATATCCTAGTGGGAAGAAAATTGTCATCTTAAATGGTTCGTTAAACACCATTATAGGCAAGAGCAACATCAAACTCCTACCTAATTCTGGTGAAATGTATTACATGTTCATAAACTCTGTACAAACCTTGTATCAATTAGTAAATTATCGTAAGATTTGAACTGTAAAGTAACATTTTTTTTCTCATTGCGACTTTCAAAACTAGAGCTCAAGGAAAATGATTGGATGTACTAAGTCCAGAAATGGGTTGTATGGCTTGGATGCACCTGGTGGATCTCTCTTTACTATCTCTACCAATCCTAACGAAAAGCTTTGGCTCCATTATAAATAACTTGGACATCATCCTTCTAAATTTTGAAGTTATGTTTCCACTATTATTTAAAAGTGGTGATTATGAATATAAATTGCTATATATGTGAGTTTGCCAAACATAAACGTATAATATTTTCTATTAACAGTAAAAGAAGTATGTTTTTTATTTTCGTTAGTTCATAGTAATTTGGAGACCATTCCACATTTCCAAAATTTCTGTAACTCGATGATTTCTGTTATTTATTGATGATCGCACTAAAATTACATGACTTTTCTTACTCATGTCATGTTAACCATATAATATCTTAGTTTTACAATACGATTAAAACCCAATTTGGAACTCACATAAAACAGTTTCATACTGATAATGCAAAAGACCTTTTTAATCACATACTCTCATTCTTTTTCCACTAAGAAGAAATTATTCTTGAACCACCATACATCCACACTCCACAAGAAAACAAAGTGGTAGAGTACAAGAATAGTCACCTTTTTTGCAACTAAAACCACATCCCACAAAATATAGGGGTAAAGCAATTCTTATAGCCACATGCGTTATTAATCGCTTACCTTTAAGTTTTCTACATTTTAGAAGTTTTCTAAAAGCTCTTTCCACATTCTACTTAAAACTAAGTTTCACAAACAATCTGGTTCCATAAATATTCGGGTGTGTATCCTTTATTCATGTTCATTCGCATCAATGAGGAAGACTTGATACAAGAGCCGTAAAGTGTGTATCTGTGGGATACTCCTCTTCTCAAAAGGGGTACAAATGTTATCATCCACTTATACAAAAATTTCATGTGTCTACAGATGTCACCTTTGTAGCAAAAGACTCTAATTGTTTTCAAACTTATCTTCAAATGGAGTCTATACTAGAAGATAAAGATAAATTTCTTAATTGACCTTTGATGTTTTAGCTATGGGTCATTCTTTGTTTTCTTTGGAGGATTTGGAGACCTTATTGACTTTTTGATTTATATGTAAATATTTTTATTTACGGGTTAGCACCTCATTAGTACTTACTTATATTTAATGACATATACCATTTTTTTACATACAAAGTTTAAAATGTATATTAATATTGACACCGAGTAGGTGTCAACCCATATACAAAAAATATATAAGTCTACCAAAGTATTAACGAAATCCCCTAAATCCTTCATTGTATAAAGAGCATGACCCAGCAACAAAAATCCAATGGTTTAGAACCGTCTATCAAAACCATTCCACACTACCTAATATGAAGAGGATGACCAGCTATTAAAACCTTTCACGCCGTCAACCCCATCAAAAATCATTTTGTTTCTCTCCTACACCACCTAAAAGATGGTTAGTATTAAGTCCACTGGTTTCCTCTATCTTCTAATGCCCTTCCATGCCTGAATTTCGTCTCTCACCGATCTTGTCATCATTCATTTGATGCCTAAAACCCATAAATCATAATCCAAATCTTGTACACCACAGGACACTAGAACAACATGTGGTTACAAGTCTCCTCTGCTCTCTTGCAGAGATAACAAGCATTTACCAAATTATTTTGCTGTCTCCTTAGTTTGTCAATTATCAAAGTACACTCCCGGCCAGCATCCCATGCAAAAAACGATACACGGGTTAGAACTCTAACATTCTAACTCTGTTTGAACGGGAATGTAAAACCATTATCTTCATGCTTGAACAACTGCTTATAGAAAGGCTTGATCATGAAAAACTCATTCTTTGTAAGACACCATTGAGGATTGTCATTGCTCTCATCCAAAGCCATAAGGAATAGAGTGCTTAACAATTTCTCATATTCACCAATCTCCCAGCCGTTGAGATTTCTCAATAAGAAAAGATGTCATTCCTTTCCCTCCCCTCCACTTCTACGAAAGAGTTACAGATCTTAATATCTTTTTGTTGGACAATGACGAAAATCTGAGGAAACTAATCTTTGAGGGTGTCACCTTCCAACTACTGATCTTCCCATAATATGACTTTGTCTCCCTTGCCAACCTTTTACCTTATGAATGCCTGGAACTCATCTCGGTCTATACCTGCCTTTCTCCACACACCTTTCCCATGTGGTCTTAATCCCACTCTGGTGAACCACCCTCTCTCATCAATACCAAATTTTGCTACCATCACTTTTCTCCAAAGCACACCTTTTTTCAAAAACCCCCACAACCACTTATCCTTCAAAGCCTCGCTCACTTCCATCAAGAACCGCAATCCAAAGCTACCTAGGGATAGTGGCTTTTTGAGGTCGTACTATGCCACTTAATTATATCTTCTTCTACCCTCTGCATCACCCCATTAAGAACCTTCTTTGAATAACTTCTAACTTCTTGGTCACACTCCCTGGGATAATTAACAAGGACATGCAATAAATAGGTAAACTACCCAGCATGCTCTTAATGAGCTTGAGTCTCCTGCCTTTAGAAAGGATTGAGCATAGGACTCCTTTTCAGTTCACAAAAAAGCATAACATCATAAGCAAAAATTAAGTGTAACCCCCTCAACATGATCCCCTACACCTTCCATAACCACAACGAAGAGCAAAGGAGATAAAGAATCACCTTGCTTTAACCCACTAGAAGTTTGGAAGAAGGACGTCAGGCCTACATTAACAATAACCACGAATGACATTATAGTAATACACGACTTGATCCAACATTGACATTTCTCCCCAAAACCCATCCTCATGAGTATGTAATCCACGAGGCCCCAACTCACATGATTGTAAGTTGAGACCCTCAACTATATCTTCAGAAGTTGATACCCCATCCCTTCCCTTCTGTCAATCTCCTCAATCTCATCATCAATGGTTTTGCCTCCCTTTCATTTCTGATCCCCTCCTCCTTGTACCATTTCTTGATCTCCAGTTTTATGATTTTTAACCAATGTGCAACTCTGAAGCTTGCCTTTCCAACTAGGTTCATGGCTACCTACCACTCCTTAACCTTGTCCCGTAAATCATCATTTTCCAACTACTTAATACCATCTAACACCAAATATATGGGGAAACGGTAAAGAATGATTCTTTGCATGCATTGTTTACAAGAATTCAACACCTAAATATGACAAAATAATAAAACCAAGAATCTATCAATTATGGAACACGCCGAAGTGATCCTCTATTTGAACCAAGTCCATTTACCACCGATTAATGGTAAATTCATCAACTCAAGCCGATCAATCGTATCTTTGAATTCATCAACACAACTACAAGAGAAATGATCCTCTAGTCTCTCACTTCCATGAAGCACCATAACTTTCTTGATTGACCCTAACTTCCCACCCTCACCATCCTTACCACATACTCAAAAGCATTGGTACCACTACAAGAAAACCCTCAGAGACCACCAGAGAACCCACCCAATCAAGAAACTATACCTAATCTTAGATTCACTAAGGTGTATACAAGGAAGAAAAATCTGACCTTGATCAAAGCAAGTTGAAGCATCAAACACAAGTTCTGGAACCAAAGTCTTGAAGATCCTCACACAATTTAATACTAATATACCCATTTTAATTTATAAAGAAACCAAGGAATACACTAAATTCCTCTTTATCCTATCTCACAATTTTTGTTATTTGATAAATGTCCGAGTCTTATAAAACTTTTTTTACAAATTTGAATATCGGGTTTTTTCTTAACAATGCATCTGAGATATTATCCTCTGAGAATTGGAAAAATGTCATGAATGTTGAAATAACATAGGCACTAGAGAAAACCTACACTGGTAGGAGAAGATAAGCTGAAGAAGGCATTCTACGGACTCAAACAATTGCTTAGAGCATGATTTTAGTGTAGAGGTGATAATAGGCTTTGGTATAAACAGGCTAAGAGAAACCACGACCAATTTATCAAGCACTCAAAGTCAGGAGAAGTTACAGTTCTCCTAATATATGTTGATGATATTATTGTAACAGAAAATGATGAAAAAAAAAACTGATACCTGAAAGCAAATGAATTTGAAATTAAGCCATTAGGAAAATTAAAGTACATCGCTGAAATTGAAGTTACCACTCAAAGTTCAGGATCTTCATCTCCCTATTAAAATATATTCATGATCTCTTAAGAGATATCGGCAAGCTAGTATATAAATAAGCTAGTACTTCTTTTGATCCCAATCGTAAACTAGGACTGGTAGGAGAAGATAAGCTGGTAGATAAGAAGACGTGTCATAGGTTAGTTGGAAGACAACATACCTATTAACACAAGGCCGGATACTCCTTATGCAGTAAGTATTATAAGTTAGTTCATGTATAACTCTAACGAAGTGCACTTACAGGCAAGTTATAGAGTGTTATATTACTAAAAAGGACACCTGAAAAAGGGGAACATATTCAAAAAGAATGACAGGTTGCTCCTATAAGCCTATACAATACAGACTATGTAGAATCAGTGGTGGACAGAAAATCTACCACATATTGTTGTACCTTCCTTAGGGTTAACTTACTCACTTGAAGAAATAAGAAGCAAAATATAGTTGTAAGGTAGTGCAAATCAAAGTTTCGAACAATGACTCAAGGGGTATGTGAGCTACTAATGCTAAATAAAATTCTACTAAATCTAAAAATCAAGTGCGTAGTCCTATATACTTATACTGTAACAATAAATCGATTATAAATATTGCTCATAACCTGATACAACATGATAGGACCAAAAATATTGAGGTTGACAAGCACTTCCTCAACAAGAAGCTAGACAATAGTTTAATACATATATGTCAACCAGCTCACAGCTTGCAAATGTATTGACCAAAAGTCTGATTAATCCATGATTCCAAACTATCATTGACAAAACAAGAATAGAGTGTTAAAGAGAGTGTACTATATGTAGTTGGGTTATAGGGCTTTAGGGTAAATTACGCCTCTATGAAATTAATCATCCACTTCCTTTTCTATATTAGAAAACCTGTATATATAGAACTATGATATTAAATAAAATACACTTTTAACCATTCTTAACAAAAACAATACAAAAACATAAGTTTTTTTAAGTAAAAAAAACAAAAAAATACTTGTTCTTGGTTTTGATAAAAATAAAACAAAAGGCTGAAAATAGATAGTTTTGATAAATGACTTATATTTGTAAGGACTGAATAATATTTTTAATGAGTATATATATAAATTTTATATTTTATTAATTGATAAATTTAGTACTTTTAAAATAAAATATATATTAATTCATCATCAATGATAAATAATATTTATTCTAAAATTAAATAATAATAGTTTAAAATTAATATCCATATTAAATCAAATAAATAAAATGATTAAATCAAAATAAATATTTTGAATAATTTAAGTTATTAGAATAAATTTCAAAAAAAATGTTATTTAAATAATTATAATAATTAATTTTTATTGTTATGTAATTTTTATAATTTCAGCATTTATTATTAATTTTAAAACATAATTAAAGATAATATCACATTGTATATTCAAAGCATTTTTTGTAACATGTTTTACCAAACATTATGATGTTTTTCACCTTAAAACTGTTTTTAACTGAAAATCATTTACAAAACACTTTAATCAGTTCATAAACATTAATAGAAGAAAATCCCTATTATCTTGAGAAATAAACTTTGCACTTAAAGAATTGATGGCAACATCTAATTTTCTATCGACTAAGAACCCTAATAATAAAAAAGCTCTTTGAACAGACTGGAAAAGTCCAATTATCTCAAAGCCAGATCTTAACCATCTTAGAAACAAATAGAGAAGCAGCAAGTACCATAACATTAGCAGGTCTTGTGAACATAAATATTAAATAACACCAGAAGCAGCAACTAAGCACTACGCACCTGAAGCAACACACCAAATGACTGAGGCTTTGTCAACTGTGCACATTTCAAAAACCCAACCCACAACTTTGGGTATTTCCATATCTGCAACAACTTATTAAATCAATCAGAAGCATGAACCACCAAAGACCTACAGTAGGCTAACTGCGAGAAGACCCTCACCTGCTTGCTAACAAGACGAGACAAGATCTCCATGATAAATTCTACCTGCAATAGGTCAAGTGATTTCCCTCAACTAGTAGTCATGGTGAAGCACCCAACTTAAGATAGCTTCTAAAAACTAACAAAAGCACTTCAGTAAGCAACATCGATTTTCTCAACTGGCGAATGACTTTTCTCTGAACAATCAATCAATGTTTAAAACAGTAATTTGTACCAAAGAAAAGAAACATAAACGTGATAATAGGCATAATTATTGATTAATGATACCTCTAGAAAGAAAAGCATGCATTTAATTACTTACCAATGATGGAAAGGCACCGATAGCTTGTAATACAGTTCGCATGAACAACAAAGGAAGAGGAATCTGCTCAACCTACAGGGAAGAAACCAGAAAATTGAAAAGCTTGATAGCTTGATAATATAAGGGAAGAAGATGAAGAGGAAGGTAGGGAATGGAACAGACCAATTGGTTCAAGACCTTAGCAAGAACTTGTTGGGTAAATATCTGCCTCTGTTCAAAACATGCATTGCATGCATCTGTGACCTGGTCAGAGAATAAAATGCCAATTTGAGCACTCATGCAAGAAAAGTTTAGAAAGGAGAAAAAGCATTCCTTTGTAAACGAGGACTGAAGCTAGATAGGCATACACAGGAGAGACCTACCTTCTTGAGGGGAATTGCATCTCTATCAGGATCAATTGCATGGATGGCTATTAACACTTCAGCTGGCGAGAGCCCTTGACCAGAATGAGATGATGCCTGAATAAAGATGATTGACAGCATATAGACAGCTCAATTAACACTTAAAAGGAAAATTCAAATGCAGAAATAGCACATTATGCATTTTATCAGAAGTAAACATTTGTCTTCATTTAAATTAAATTTACCAGAAAACACTGGCCCAAAACTTGGAACTGGGGAGAATTTGAATATTTTCCTCTAAAGAGATATGGCTAGATGAAATATGTACAAGAGGAAATCATAAATAGCAAAGAAAATGTCAAAAAGATAGAAGTGGCTCCAACTGATATAAATTTAGGGATCAATATTCAAGAGGAAAGAGATATGGCTAGATGAAATATGTACAAGAGGAAATCATAAATAGCAAAGAAAATGTCAAAAAGATAGAAGTGGCTCCAACTGATATAAATTCAGGGATCAATATTCAATTATTGTCACTTTTCACTTTTATTCACACTAACACCAGTTGACTAAGATTATATTTGATTCAATTATTTATAAATTTCCGAATTTTATGAATCAGTCTTAACATGCATAATTAAGACATAACTTATTATTTTTGAGTTGGAATAACCACAGCTTGAATTCCTTGATAATTGGAATTCAGTTTTCACCTTTCAAGATAGGACTTAGGCGTTGAATTCCCACCATCAAAGAATTCAAGAGAGTAGTAGTGGTAACTTAAACAGAATAATTATGTTTTAATTAGTAAATATAAATCAATAATATCAAAATTAAAAATTGACTAACAATTTTCTGGAAATCGAACCAAACGCAACATAAAGAGAATAAGGAAAGAAAAATGTACCTGCAATAATCGAGGAAGTGCCAATTGAAACTTATCAAGGGGAAGATTCACAAGCTGGGGGAAAATTAGTAAAACCTAACAGAAGACGTTATCAGTATCACAGACATGCAGATAATCAATACAAGTAACATCTCATACCAAAACAACTACCAAAAACAGATCCAACCAAAAAGAAAAAAGACAAAAAATGTAAGCAGAAAGAAAGTTGAGAGCCATCAGCTGTTCCTAAATGGGAAACTCCAGTCATAAGAAGTTTTCACAGAAAAAGTTAACATGGTCAATAAGGTTGATTCTTGATTTTACTAATCATCATAGCTCTTAACAACCACCAAGGACCTGCTATCTAGTAGTACAATTGTAGGATATTGCTGTTGCTTTGTCATTTCACTCAATCATCCCAGCTGAGCCATATGAGAGGATGATTGACTTGCATAGCAAGTATGTTATCCCCTCTAAACTCATGGAGATTGAAACCTAGACACTCAAGCAGCCATTCTTTATTATAAATAATATAATCTTGTCGCACTAGAATATGATTCAAATATCTCAACATTATAAAAGACTTTGTAGAAAATATTGTAATAAATTAGGTACTTCTTATTCTCCATTCTGTTATATAGAGTGGAATATTTTTAGTAGGTGATGTGTCATTCTTCTAGAAGGTGAGGCGGCACAGTAGCAACAGAAATCTATTATCACCCTTTCCTCACATTCCTGAAAAGATATATGTTTTTCTTCTATAAATGTCACCCGTTGGTGCCTAAAATTGATAAGAGAAAAAGAGGGGAGAATTCCTTCACAAAAATCTCCATTCACAAAATTCTTCATGATATCAGCGTTCTGATTTGAGAGCTTCCTTCGACTGAGCCAGAATTCAAATGGCCACAAACGAGCTCAATTCCTCTCCTCCCAAAGTCTCTTCGGATTCCTACCTCCCCGCGACTCTGAACCACGGCCTAGTTGAGCAGGCATCATTGTGCATTACAGGGCACAAACTAAACGGACAAAACTACCTTCAATGGTCAACCTCTGTCTTACTGTTTATTCGCAGCAAGGGCCATGACAATTACCTCACAGGTGAAACTATCCCTCCCGCAACCAGCAACCCAAGTTTCCGCATCTGGAAAATAGAGAATAGCATAGTAATGTCGTGGCTTATTAACTCAATGGTGTCCGACATTGGTGAGAACTTCATGCTATATGAAACAGTGAAGGAAATCTGGGAAGCAGCTCGCAAATCGTACTCCAGCAAAGATAAAGTCTCCGCCATCTTCGAGGTGGAGTTGACTCTCCATGAACTGCGTCAGAGTGAGCTTTCTGTTACCCAATACTTTAATTTATTAACCCGAAGCTGGTAGCAACTGGATACCTTCGAGGAGCATCAATGGAGTTGTCCAAATGATGCTCGGACATTCAGACTCTTTGTTGAGCAAAAAAAAAATCTTCAAATTCTTGATGGGGCTCAAAAAAAGTTTGGATGAGGTTCGTGGACAGGTGCAGGGAATGAAATCACTACCCAACATCCGAGAAGTGTTCGCGGAAAGCCGAAGAGAAGAGAGCAGAAGGCAGGTGATGATGGGAAAAGCTCAGCCTATCTACTCTGTCGAAAGTGCCTCTGCACTCACCACGCGGCCTAATTCTCGTGGAAAGAAGGGAAGGCCGTACTGTGATCACTGCAGGAGACTCGGTCATGTCCGCGAGAAATGCTGGAAGTTGCATGGGAAACCCAGCGAGAATAAGGCCGAAAGAACAGAGAGCAATGGAAACCGTCAAGGAAATATTGTTGCTTCCACTGTTGAAGAAAATGTTGCAGAAAGCAATCCGTTCAATGCTGCACAAATGGAGGTCCTTCAATAATTATTCAAATAGAATTGTTTACCTACTCAGCCCGTGCATGCTTTGGTGGCACAAAAAGGCAAAACAACAATTGGTTTGACAGCATGTTCTTCAAAACAAGACACATAGGTAGTTGCTTCTAGAGCATCAGGCCATATGACAGGTAATGTATCCCTATTTCAGAATTACAAAACATCATATACGAATTTCACAATTAAAATTGCAGACGGGTCAATCTCTAGAGTGGCTGGAATTGGTTCCATTGTTTAACACTACAGTTCACCATTCATTCAATACTTTATGTACCAAAATTGGACTGGAATTTACTATCAGTTAGCAAACTTTCTGGTGATCTAAACTGTGTTGCTAAATTTAGTTCAAAAATGTGTGAATTTCAGGACTTGAAATCGGAGAGGATGATTGGCAATGCTAGGATGCACTCAGACTTTATCTCCTTCAAACAGACCCTTCTGGAAGACAAACTCAAACACCAGTATGTATAAACTTTGTTCTTGAGAGCCAATCAAATAATGATCATAATATCATATTATAGCATTATCACGTAGGTCATCTAAACTTTTTGTATTTACAAAAAATGTTTCCCTTATTGTTCAAAAATAAAAATCCACTTTTGTTTCAATGTAAAGTACGTCAAATCTCTAAACATAATCGAAACTCTTTTGCAAGTTTGTCATATAAGTCTTCCAAACCGTTTGCATTAATTGCAGTGATGTTTGGGGACCTTTCAGGATTACCAACATATCCGAAAATAAGAAGTTTGTATCCTTTTTTGATGATCACACTAAAATCACTTGGGTCTTCCTGATGAAAGAAAAATCCGAAGTAGGAGTCATTTTCAAAAGATTCAATACTATGATTCAAACCTAATTTTATACCACTATACAGGTATTTAAAACTGATGATGCCTGTGAATATTTTGAAACCATTCTTGGGAAATACTTTGAGAAAAATGACATTATTCACCAAAGTTCTTGTCTATACACCCCTCAGCAAAATGGCATAGTCGAACGAAAAAACAAACATGTTCTTAAAGCCGCCAGATCCATTATGTTCACTACCCATATTCCTATGTTTCTTTGGAGAGATGAATACTCACTGCGACTTATCTGATAAACCGAATGTCTTCCCGTATTTTGTATTTTCAAACGCCCTATGATCTTCTCTCTTAGAATTTTCCTGATTCACATATCTTATACTCATTGCCACTTGAAGTTTTCGGGTGTTCTGCCCTCGTTCATATCCACTCACATCTTTGGGGGAAACTTAACCCAAGAGCTCTTAAGTGTATTTTTGTTGGATACTCGTCGAATAAAAAAGGATACAAATGTTTTTTTTTTCGGATACACGACGATTCTATAATACAATAAATGTCACTTTCTTTGAGAACTAGTTTTTTTATCCCACTATTCAGAGGGAGCATTCTACTCAGGAATATCAAGTTTGGGATGTCAACATCCCTTCCATCTAACCACAAAATTCACCTCCTCTAAAGTTTGATCCTGAACTAGAACCAGTAGCAGAAACTAAGTGTACACTACCTGCAGTAAATAAACTATGTGTCTATACTAGAAGGAACAAAGTTCGTGGGGAACAAGTACTGAAATCAACTAGGACTTGCCATGAATCCGTACCCACTCCAATGGTTAAGGAATCAACAGGTAATGAGGTACTTGTTACTAACTCTGCTATGTATCAGATTATGCACAAAATATCTCATACAAGATTATGTATCATTCGGCAATCTATCTCTCAAACATCGTGTATTTGTGAGCAAATTAGATAGCAGTTCTCCAGAACCGAAGACAGTCCATCAAGCTCTTCAAATACCAGAGTGGAGTACAACTATTCAAGAAGAGATTAGTGCTCTTAAAAAAAATGGGACATGTAAATTGTCTGAGCTACCTCCAGAGAAACGACCAGTTGGATGTAAACGGATATTCACGACAAGTACAACCCAGATGGGAGTGTAAATCGACTCAAAGTACGCTTTGTAGCCAAAGGTTTTACTCAATCCTATGGTATAGACTATCAGGAGACCTTTGCTTCAATCACCAAGCACAACACGATACGGGTACTACTCTCTCTTGCATCAAATTTTGATTGGCTCAGTTGTCAACTAGATGTAAAAAATGCATTTCTAAATGATGATCTACAAGAAGTGTACATAGATATCCCACCAGGTTTGGAAGTGGAAGATCAGTCTCACAAGGTTTGCAGACTCAAGAAATCGTTGTATAGACTCAAGCAATCCCCAAGAGCTTGATTTGACGGATTCACAAGAGCTGTAAAACATATTGGGTATGAGCAATGTCACACTTTATTTGTCAAACACTGTATCTCAGGTAAAAGATCAATTCTGATTGTGCATGTAGATGTTATCCTCACAGGAGATCATATTGAGAAAATTCAAATACTCAAAGAGTTTCTAGCCAAAGAATTCAAAATTAAAAATCTTGGAATGTTCAAGTACTTCCTAGGTATGAAAATTGCCCGGTCAAAGAAAGGAATTTTTATATCACAACGGAAATATGTCCTGGATCTCCTGAAGGAAACAGGTATGTTTGGTTGTAAACCTGCAGATATGCCTATGGATCCAACAATGAAACTGGAATCTACAAAATGTGAGAACACTGTTGATAAAGAGAGGTATCAGAAACTGGTCGAGAAACTAATATATCTGGCACACACAAACCAGACATCAGCTTTGCAGTCAGTACAATAAGTCAATTCATGAATCAACCGTCAGAAATACATATGAAGGTCGTGTACAGAATTTTTAGGTACCTAAAATAGACACCGGGTCAAGAAAATAAACATGGATATTGAAGTCTTTACTGATGCTGATTGGGAAGGATCAATAACCGACAGGAGATCCACTTCTGGCTACTGCACATGTGTGGGAAAATCTGGTCACACAGCGCAACAAGAAGCAGTTTGTAGTATCCTGTAGCAATGCAAAATATGGATTTCGAGCACTTACACATGGAATTTGTGGAGGGATATAGTTGAGAAGAATACTACTAGAATTAAAGGAATCTATTGATACTTCTATGAAAGTGTGGTGTGACAATCAATCAACGATCAACATGACAAAAAATCTAGTACATCATGATAGGACGAAGCATGTAGAGATAGATCAATATTTCATCAAAGAAAATATTGAAGATGGAACCATAGATCTTATGCACATCCCTTCAAATCAACAAATTGTTGACATCCTAACAAAGGCACTACCAAAACAGATATTTGATAATATTGTATCCAATCTAAATTTACTCAATATATATATGTAAACTAGATTGAGGGGAAGTGTAGAAAATGTTGTAATAAATTAGGTACTTCTTATTCTCCATTATGTTACACAGAGTGGAATATTCCTACTAGGTGAGGAGTCATTCTTCTAGAAGGTGAGGTGACATGGTAACAACAGAAATCTGTTATCACCCCTTCCTCATGTTCCTGAAAAGATGCCTGTTTTTCTTCTAGTACCCTTTGGTGCCTAAAATTGATAAGAGAAAAAGAAGGGAGAATTCCTTCACAATAATCTCCATTCACAAAACTCTTCAGGCTTCAATAAGCTTTTTTTTTTTTTTTTTTTTTTTGTGAGAATCCAATTGATAGGTTCTTGCAGATGGACAACCACACATTCTTCGCGAAGAAAAAAAATGATCACCAGAGGCAGAGGTCCCAAAGTGTGCATTTCAGTAATTGTCTAAACTAGTTCCCAAATCAAAAATAAAAAGTGAGAAATCTAATTATGGATCAATCAACCGATTCAAAAATACTGTTAAATAGCCAAGCCCTGAGAATATGCAACTAAAAACAAAAATCAATAGGAAAAACCTCATCTCTGGGTAGGAACGGTAATATTGGAAACAGAATTTCTACATCCTGTGATCAATCAAAAACATTAAAAAAATATTAGTATATACTCACCTTTTTTAACTCCCAAGAGAACATTTGGTCACCTCTTACCTTAAATTTTGCATCAAATAGCCTCCTAACGTTAGATACTAACTCAGGAGAAGGAACAGTCCCATCAGTCAGTGTATGAAGAACCTGAAGTAGTAGAGAAGAAATAAGAAAAAGAACTATTAAATCAGCCCCAGTTGCTCTGATCTTTTAACTTTTATGTGAACTAAGAATTAGGTAGATGATTGGTCACTGAGACCTGCATCAGAAGGTTCTCACTTCCACTTGGTGGGTCTGAAATAATTTCAAGAAGCTCGGATGATGATCCCATAGTACGAACCAGTATTGGAATGTGACGATGGATTGCCTGCACAAAACAGCCATTAAAAAGAAAAGGTCACAGATAGAGTTGGAAGAATCAAGAAAATTGTATCTTCAAATCCTGATTTAATTATGCTAACCTGCTTAACTGACTTTGATGCACTTTTATATATAATAAATACTTCGCGGAAAAGATAATGCTTCTGTCAACCAGTTTTTGACAAATAAGTTGATGATAAGAACCTCAACCAGTAAAAAAGAAGAAAAGGACTTTAATCAAATCAAGCAACACCTTTGTACAAAGTGCAAAATATAATGACATGCACCGTTGGGCCTCAGAAATTGAGGACGACGCACTTTCAGACATGCACGATTGATCTGTGTCTGAGGAGCTGTCTTTACCAACCATTCCCCCTGCCTGATGTTCGTTTGTTGGTTTTTCTGAGTCAATATCCTGTTAAAATAAAATATCTGGGCATAACTAAGCCATTTACCAGAAGTCAAGGCCCAATACTTTCCATCATTTTCCAAAAACACCAACACCTGCTTGCAGCTTCGACTCAAACAAGAAAAACATAAAGAGAACAGAAAATCCAACATAACATAGCATGCAGTATGCACTCTATGCATACATAACTTTGTTCATAAAAAAGGAAATCTTCGTTAGCCACCCTACCACATCACTGTCCCAATACTTTTAAATGTGCATTTCTATATCCTTCCAAACAGGGGAGAACAAATATGCAACCTAGATTGTTCCTTCATAGATGACTTAAACAGCTTTTATAAATAAAATTAATACCCGATAGTACATAATCTGGTGCACCTCAATCAAATTTTAATTCACCCAGAAACTTGTGATAATTGACACATAAATCCAATACCATTTGTGATCGAGTTACTAATGCCACAGCATCTGTTCTTTCTGTAATACCACCCTTTACGGTAGAAAATAACATGTCCTTTGCAAAATCTTCTATTTGTTGTGCAATAGCTGGTAAAGGATAAAGCTTATTTGCAACCTGTAAAATGTAAGACATCCACAGCCGTAAGAATAATTATACCAAGGAATTGAATCATGTTTATATAACAAACTCCTGCAGCATACCAATCGAATTGCTTTCATGCGAACTTCCTCCAGGCAGTTAACTGCACTCTTTCCAAGGTGAAAAAAACAAAGTCAAACAAACGCAACAAAAGATATAACACAATAAACATGTGCTGATACTCAAAGATAAATGAGGAAGCAATATACGACGCACAAAATGAAACAGAAGGAAATATTCGAGTCTTACAGGTGCATGAACATAACATTAGCAGTAAGATATTCACCAATTTCAGATTTCAGAAGAATACATATCTTTAATTACAATAATATATATCTTTAATTACAAGATGAAAACAATTAGAGAAAAATGACTGCAATCTGCAAGAAAACACCAACATGGTGACAGTAAGTGCAATTATAAATGGAAGAAACCTGCAAAGCAATTTTCAAGCAGACATCTCGAATATTGGGCCGCAGCAAAATCAGGCTCCACACAGCACTGAGGCCTTGAGTCACTCGATCTCCACTTTGCACCTCCTTTTCAGATTTCTCACAGGGTCCAGGGCAACACAAGCACTCCAACAATTTCAATACAGACTTTGGGAGATAAGGAGCGTCACCAAGCAATCTACTCAAAGATTTGTCAGATGGTGGGAAAGAATCTCTGAGTGCTTCAACCTGAATGAGCACAAAAGTTCCTTCAAAGGTTGCATTATGAAATAAGACATGACTAAGTTGCAGAAGGATGGATACAAACCACATTCAGGAGGAAAGTCTCATAGGCAGAAGTAGCAGTCGTTGAAGAAAAGAAATCATTTTCCTCCTCTGCCTCCCCATATAACCTGTAGAGGACACGCAATGTCAACTCATGTCCCTGGAGACATAAATGGTTACCATCAGCTACCAGAGCATTTAGATCAATCTAATATGTAGTAAGAAATGGAAATCCTCTCTTTAGAAATTAAATAACAATAATTAGCACAAGTATATGCAAACAACATGAAATTTGAAGATAGAGGGCTGTTGATTGGCATCTTTTGCTGGTGAATTTAAAGCTGATTTTGATGAAAAGAAAAAAAGTTCATTAGTGTTCAAATGCACCCTAAATTGACAAAAAGGGACGTGACTTTTAGTAAAACAATATAAGAACAGCCTTTTTCTCAAGGATGTAAGTGAAAAATTAAAAGCTTGTTCGACCAACTTCATGGACCATAATACACAAATTAAACTTGAAATTTAACATTCCAAACCTTTTTTAACTAGAAGACCAACAAATTATTTTTTATTCTTTCACCAAACCTTCAGTTTTAAGCTCTAATTTCACTAAAACCTTAATAATTTATCAGAATCTAAAGACCAAAAGATCATCGTATATCCAAACACTTTTTCCAACTTAAAGTGCCCTAGGACTTAGAGCCTTATGAGTTTAAACAACTAAGTAAGTTGATCCAAATCCCCTCTAACTATTTGCCTGGCCACCACAGAAAGTAACAGACCCCCACTCCGAGTGTCGCATTGGGATGTTCATCAGTCTAAAACTACGACAAACCAGACCAGAATTTCAGAAAATGTAATACTGAAGTGCAGGACCAAACCAGTGGCACCAGGCTTCACTAGCCAATGGTCTTCAAAATCAGGACTAGTTCAGCATAGAACAAGAGAGAGAGAGGGAGGAGAGAGAGATAGGGATTTGATAGATGTGGTCAGCCAATCGGCTTGCTCAAGTGGGATGGTATGTATGGGAAATCAGGTTTGGTCTAGAATGGCTGGCTTGGAAAAAATGGAAGAAGAAGGCTTGGGCTATTGGCATTTTCAGGCTCCATTTCCAGCCCAGGTCTAGGAGAGGTCAAAATTTTTTCAAGGTCCTAGACTCGATACTTCGACTGGCATTATTTGTTCCTTCCAGTCTGAGATTCTCCAAACAGGAATTGAAACAACTTGCTATTCACAAAAGCCTATACCAGCCAAGATTGCAGATAAATTCATCCAAAATCTTAAAATTTTGTACTTTCCACGCTGAGAAAATTTCCTTGCCTCATAATATGGAAAATTATGACCTTGAAATGCCTGTTGCCATCATCATATTAGAGGCTTCTACATCATCTAACATTGCTAACCAGAAAGCTCTTTCACAAAGAATTTTAGGGCCCGCCCCATATAGCATTTTAATAAATTCCTTTTTGGTAAAGCCAACATTCACCAGAAATTTAGTGAGACCAAATATGACATTGAAATAAAGAAGCATCCAAAGCAAATTAATTTTATCTAGTGATTTTAAGCTCCATGACCGTGGTTACAATTTCAACATCCAGCCAGCAGGTAAAGCCATATTCATAAAATGAATTCTTTTACAGAGTAATTTTTCTTCTTTTGAAAAGATTATATGAGTGCTTCATTCACCTCATGATTTACATAATCTGACAAGATGTGCTTCTGCAGTGGTTTCCATGGATCCAACTCCAAAGGAAACTGCAAAAAATAGAAGGGAAAAAGAATTTACAGATTAATATTACAACACAGATTGCTACCAATTATCGCACCGACAATTGGTATCCAACTTGCTGAAATGAGATAATTTTCAGGTAACCCCATCTGACAAAAGATTAAACAATCTTTTTCTTACTTGTGTATTAAACAAAATGACAAATTAATATTATGCATAAGATTAACAAAACCATCCTCCATGGCAAAACAAAAATTATGAAGGCATTTAAGAAGAACATGTTGCAACCAAGCCACATGAGGGTATTCATATAGATAAATAATAAGACAAGAAAGGAAGAACGAAGAGAACAAACTCAGTTTCTAATGGAACAATGAGAAAATATTACTTATAGTAAGCCATTAGACATTCCAAAATGAATGCTTACTGAATTAAACCTAAGCTTTTGAAGCACTCCAAGATGAATAGCTGACGAGTCCAAGTGATTAATAGAGGTAAACAAGGAAGTAAAAAGAGAAAGAATAAGATTTCCATCCATTAACATGAAGCTTTCTTCCACAAGTACAGGCCCACTGATCAGAATGTTGCAGTATACAGTGTCCAGTAGACAAATCCTTGTAAGACATGACAGAGATTCTGACAATATATTGTAAGCAAGTGCAGAAAAGGCTATGTTGTGTTATGAAGGCTCAATTTGGAACAAATGAACAATGACATTTATTTCATTGTCAAATGAATTCTACAAGAAATTTATTAGTACATGAACTTTTATGCTTGAAATAAATCATAAACTCATAAAAGAATTTATAAAACTCAACATATTTTTTAATGTGCATTCTTAGCCCAAAAACAGTGTTTTGGAAGTTCTCTTTGTATTTCAAAATATATTTTTATAGTTCATACTTCTCTTTTTTTTTTTGAGATAATAGTTCTTACTTCTCTTTCAAATCAGCATGTGTCATTTTTAAACTTCATAATTTTAATAAAATTATGAATTGACTTTTTCAATTCCATTTAGAATTTATTTGGCATTACATTTTTATTCTTGAAACAACTTAAAAAATAACTAATATTTAGAAATAAATTCCGAAATTTTTGTAGAATTCATTTGTTCCAGACAAAATAAAATAGTAACTACAGATTCCACAAAAACTAAAGAAACAATTGACAGATATTATCATTGTTCCACGTGATGAAGAATGTTGGCAAGTAAACTCCTAACAAAATAAACATTAAGCAATGAACTTTCATACAACAAACCAAGATGTAGCAACACGTCATGCCGCCTAGAAAAATATGATATAAATGCAACTAATCAGAATTACTACCTCCACTCCTAAGTGAGCAAGTAGAGAGAACCGGACTTGTGAAGCTCCAGATACTGTAATTTGCTTCTGTGCCTCTATAATGTGTATGAAAGTCAATTTTTGCAAATTATCTTTCTGCTGCTCAGGAAGCTCAATGACAGGTGCCAATATCTTGGGCAGGACAAGTGGAGAAGGCAAACTTGCTGAAGTTGCTGTTGATGAGACCAGGCTGTTGGAATCCACTGCAGCCCCTTTTGGACTTAATTCCTCAGATCTATCAGTTGATACTGAAACAATCACATCTACGGCTGATTTTCCTCCCAAAACCATAGCCTGCTCTTGACCACCATCCTCCGTGTCAGTGAAGGCTGATGAAGTAGTAACCAGGGTTTCTGAGAGCCCATCCTGCTGAGCAGAGGAATCCAAGCCAGGTATCTCATTCCCCAGATCCTCATGGATATCAGATGGAATTGCCAAATCACCCAGCTCCATCCCAGAGGAAACAACATTAAAAGATGTGAGTAAATCAGGCGGCAATATTGTATCTTCAGCCCCAAAAGTTGTGTCATCAGCATTACTAGTATGCAATTCCTCCTCGGCCCGTGATTTCTACCATTTCAGCAAACATGACAGTGATATAGAAAATTTCAAAGAAAACAATTCCAATTTAAAAATATTTTTTCTCTATATAGAGAGAAAGTTCGAAAGGAGCCTTGAAATTCTACCATGTGACATTACAACTATTGACCAGGAACAGGAAAAGATCTTAAAAAGGAAGAAGAAAATGAAGGGAAAGTCATTACCACTGAATCATCCGAAACCGACTGATGAGAATCTATTAACGAAGCTATCGGGGGAAAAGTAGTAGAAAGTGAGAGCACACCAGCTAAAAAGGATGGTGGATACTTGACTTGCGATTCGCTGCCAACTATACTCATGTCCAACACCAATTCTTCATCTCCTTCAGCTAGAGGGCGGTTAGGAGAAAGGTAATGCATATTAGCCATGACAACCTCAGCCAGCAAGTCAGCAGAGATGCTAGAAATAAGAATCTCCAAAGATCCAATAGCCCTTTCACCCTGAGCAACCAAGGCACCAAACATGGCAACGAGTTGCTGTACAGGTCCTGTATCACTATCTGCTTTATTATTAGGAGATCCAGTTGAACGACTACCATCTTGAGACACAATGACATTCCTATTTGACTCTTTCGTTGATTCCTCAGAAACACTAGGCATTGATCTGGAACGCTTCCCACACACATCATCACCTCCAGGCAGATCACTACTTTCCTCAACCCCAGATCTTTTCCTTCCTACATTCCGGTGCTCAGCATCAGACTCTTTAACTGCAGGTTCCTTGTCCTGTAAGTTGTTAAAGCCATTACCAAAAGCTCCAATTAATGTTCCCAGAAATCAAAATACACAGGAATAAACAAGTACCTTAATAACTGGAAGCTCATCTTTATCATCTACACTTCCATTAGTCTTGGAAACTGGGTGTAGGACTTGCTCTGCCGACCTTCCAACCTTCAGTTTATGCAGGGCAGTAGCTAATCGATCCCGCCACTGAGTATACCAAGTTGGAAACAGAAAGTCAAACACACAACAATGCTTATTAATAAGGCAATCAAATAGATTACACCTGAGAAATCATGAGACAAAGACAATTCCGAGAAGCAAGCAGAAAAGTCGTGAACAGTATCAGACAAAGGAGACTCTCCTAGAAAGGTACCCAGTAATTAAAAAATATAGGAACTTATAAATTCCTCAACAAAAACGCATCAATAAGATCAGCCAAATTAGTGACATCATGTAGACGGTGCCATAATCCCAAACAACTAACAAGAATAACAAGTTAATCACTCAAAGACTTGTTAATATTTTTTTTTAATGAAAAGTAGTAAGATGTATTGCTATAAGCACCAGGAGTGCAGAAGAAAAGAAACATGTACAAGTTACTTACAGTTTAGTCCTCCATAACAAAAATTTTCCTGAAAGACTCAAGATAAACAGGAGGATGACACGTAAGCAAAAAATCAAGGGTACTAAGCCATCTATTCTTCAAATCTTCAAAACATCAAAACCCATAGTGTCACCAAGCCCCTCGAAAGCTTTATAATTCGTCACTTTCCACACAGACCACATAAGTGTAATTAGGGATTAAATCAGCAAGAATGCAGTGTCCATTGAGGTACTTTCAAGCCCAAATCTCATCTTTGACAGAACCCAAGCCAACCCAATTGATACCCAAACGAGAATAGACCGTACACCATAATTTGTAGACAACACAGATATGTAACAGTAGACGACAGCAGCTTTCCTCTGCCTGCTTGCATAGGTAGCAAGCATTTACCAAAATTAAACTCCTTTTGTGTTTATCAATGATCAAAATGCACTCTCAGCAAGCTTCGCAAGCGAAAGAAAAAAAGAAATTCTTGGGGGTACCTTGATCTTCCAAATCAATTTGTAAGGGAAATGTGGCAATACATCTGCCCTATGAAACTGGAAAAGAGGAACCTGCCTGAGCTTTTTGTACCAAGATTTGACAGAGAAGGAATCATTTTTGTTGTCTCCATTCAGGTTTGTCCTCGTTGTTGCCTAATCTTATCTCAGCCAACACTCTCAGCAACTTCATATTCAGTAATCTCCCAATCATTTAAGTTTCTAGTTAACACCACCTGCACAAAACCCCTCACCATCTCGGCTGCTTCTGAAACAATCTTGCACCCGGATATTTTTATTCACAACAATATCAAAAACAGCAGGAAATCTGTCTCTTAGAGGGCCCCCCTCCAACCAATCATCTTCCCAGAATCTGATCCTGTCCCCACACCCCACTTTCCATCTAATCTGTTTAACAAAATTATCTTTTCCATCCCATATGCTTTTCCATAGGCCTTTTCTGTGGAATCTAAGATTACCACATGACACCCAACTCATCTCATCGAGACCATACTTTGAGGCCATAGCTCTCCTCCACAAAGCGTGCTCCTCAGTGATGTAACGACATAACCATTTCCCTTGAAAAGCGTTATTCATCTCCAGCAAAGACCGAATCCCAAGGCCGCCACTCTGCATGGGATTTTTCAACTCATTCCATGCAACTAGGTGAAATTTCCTGTCATCGTCCTTATCCCCCCACAGAAAATTACTTTGAAAAGACTCCAATCTCTTAGCCACACTACATGGGATAGACAATAAGGAGAGATAACAGATTGGCAAGTTGTTCAAGGTGCTCTTCACAAGTGTGAGTCGGCTCCCTTTTGATAGAAGGCTCTTCTTCCAACCAGCTAACCTTCTTTTAACTCTACTGATCATCGGCTCCCAAGTCCCACGATCCTTGTAGTTTGCCCCCAACAGTAGGTCAAGGTATTTTAACGGAAGAGTAACTTTTTGTAGCCCAGAGCCTCAGCCAGTTGTACTTTATCCTCCGCTTCACCTAACCCAACAAATTTTGACTTGGACAAATTAATCTTTAAACCAGAGACCGCTTGAAACCCCATTAAAATACATCTAATGTTCATTAGAGTTTTCAGATCAAGTTCACAGAATAACAGAACATCATCTGCAAAAAATAAGTGTGCTATCTCTTCCCTGCGGTTACCTTTTCCCACCAACAGCCCCTGAAACAGATTGTGCCCTCTGACCTTTGCGATCATTCTGTTAAGGGCTTCCATCATTATGATGAACAGGAAAGGCAAAAGGGGATCACCTTGTCTCAAACCCTTTGAGGGATGAAAAAACTTGAATGGGCCACTGTTGAGGATGACTGCATATGACACCGATTTAATGCAAGTGATGATCCATTTCCTCGATCTAATACTGAATCCGAGCCTCATGAGCGTATAATCAATAACGGCCCAATTAACATTTTCGTAGGCTTTCTCCATATCTAATTTACACAAAACTCCATCTTTTTTCTTATTGATCATCTCATCCACTAACTCATTAGCTATAAGTGCAGCATTCAAAATTTGTTTGCCACCAACAAAGTCATGTTGAGGACCCGAACGATGCTATCCAGTACCCTTGTCATCCTTCTAGCAAGAACTTTAGCATTAATTTATACACACTCCCAACCAGACTAATAGGTCTGTAGTATTTGACTGTGTTGGTCCCACTAACCTTCGGGATGAGAACAATGAAAGTGGAGTTAAGTGCTTTAATGAATTTTCCAGTTCTGTTGAAGTCATCAAACATTTTCATCACATCAGATTTAATCACCGGCCAGAAATAATGGGAAAACTGTCTGGCCCAGGTGCTTTATCTCTGTTGTAATCCTTCAGTCCCTTAAAAACCTCATCTTTCGTAAAAGGCTTCTCCAATTTCAGGCTACTCTCCCTATCAAGACTGTTGAAGGAAAGCCCATCCAGAGTGGGTCTCAAATTCATCGGTTCTGTAAATAGTTCAGCAAAATATTCACTTGGCTTTTTCCTCAACTCCTGATTACCTTCAATCAGAACATCCCCGAACCTCAAAGAGCTAATGATGTTACTTCTTCTATGGTGGCTAATGAGGCAGTGGAAATATTTGGTATTTCTGTCCCACTCCTTAGCCCATTTTTCCCTAAATTTCTGCCTCCAACTGGCCTCCTCCATTTGTAGGAAAGCGCCAATTTTTTCTTTTAAAGTCTCCCTGAGAGACCATTTCTCGGCTCCCAGAGAATTATTCTCCTCTTTCTCATCCAAGCTTATTTAATTCCTTCATCAGGAAGTTCATTTGCTGCTCGTTATTCTTGCCCTCATAACTGCACCACTGCTTTATCACATTTTTGAGTATAAGCTTTTGAACAATAATAAAGTTGGGCGTACCTGCGGGACTTGAGCTCTCCCACCAAACCTTAATATTCTCTCTAAATTCTAGAACATACATCCATTTAACATCGAATCTGAACGGGCAGGGGCCCCACAATATACCATCCGTCTCTAGGCAAATAGAGAAGTGGTCTGAGGTTAACCTGCTAAGCTTTTTTTTATATAACTTAGGAAAATAATATTGTACATCAATAAAAACCAAGAACCTGTCGATTCTAGAACTAGCAAGCCCTGTGCGGTGGTCGGTCCAGGTCCATTTACCTGCAGTTAACGAAAGATCGATAAGGTCTAGTTTGTCCAAGATGTCTTTGAATTCATCGGCATATTTTTGGTTGAAATGGTCTCCAGACTGTTCCAATCTGCTCAGAACCATATTGAAGTCACCCCCAATTACCCAAGGCTCGTTCCAACTTGTTTTGCACTGCATAAAGTCCCTCCATAACAAAGCACTGTCCCTCCCTTCACCGTGATTGTAAACACCCGTGAACATCCAATCCATACCTTTTCTGATATCTCTGAAAATGCAAGTCAAAGTAAAAGATCCTTGCGTGCAGTTTACACAATTCATTATGCGATCATCCCACATAATGAGAATGCCCCCCGATGCACTAAAAGAGGGGAGGACCCGCCACCCAGTATCCTTCATATTCCATAGGCTTCTTACCGCCTTTTCATCAAGCACTTCCATCTTTGTCTCCTGAAGACAAACAACTTCTGGTTTCCACCTTAATAGACCACCTTTAATTATCTTCCTTTTGTTACCATCGTTTATACCCCGTACATTCCAAGAGATAATCCTTCTATACACTTAAATTTTTCACTTCCAAATCCGCTTCTCTCCCCTTCTCCCTTTTGGTTCCATCATAATTGATAGAAGAAATGGGTCTATTTAATTCCCTTGAAACCACACTTCCAGTTTTCCCTTTCCCTTTATTTTTCAACACCTCTGCTTGTTCTTTCTCTAAGCGGCTCCTCTCCATGTCTTTGAAAAGCCCCGTTACTCTATATTTGACACCGTCAAACGCCACTCCAACCAGCTCATTAACTCTCTGAACATTTTCAAGAACCCAGTCAGAGCTGTCGTCCGAGGGCGTTTCACCAACAACGAACTCTGAATCCCCCCATAATAGAGGCCTCTCTAACCTAAAGAGTCAGCTGAAGATGATCATTCTCAACCTCCTCCACGCTATCCATGCTAGGCCCGTATGTCGAGGCATCTAACATTTGCAGCAGTTGGTCCTGTCCATCATTGAACAACAAAGGACATGGGAAACAAAAATCATTAAAATCTCCAACCTTACTTTCGACCAAGCCGAGGGAGTTTTCTTCATCGAACCGAACCTTCAAAAGACCCATCATCTCCGCTTCACTCGAACAAACAATTGTTGAGTGAAAACCTTCACCTTCTCGTTCTGGCATGGCAGAGCTAATAATCACTTCCATAAATTATTTTTCTCTGCCCACAACCTACAACAAACCCGAAGGCTCCCACCCAGTCGAAGAAACCCTATTTAGGGCACGACTCTTGTGTCTTGTTTCGTTCTCCTTTTAATTTTTCCACCAACTCTTTTGAACGGACTGACCGCAATCCTTTTGAATCGTCCAAACTTGAAGGCCTATTTGATGGGCCAGCCTAATTCGCTCCAATTGGCCATTTTTCCTTTTCAACCCAAGTAAATCTTCGGCCCAATTTAGGCCCAAATTTCAAAGAAACTCCTTCACTTGAGACCGGATCCTTTGGCGCATTCCTTCCCAAAAGTTTGCTGAAACGACTAGGGAGAATGTCGTTTTTGTCAAGCCTATATTGAGTCATTCCTGCTGTGATATGAGGCTTTTGGGGATTTTGAATTTTGAACTATTCAGGTTGAGAAACGGGTTTGGATATCATATCTCCACCTGATTCAAGATTTGCAAGTCGGTTAACACGATCTCCGCAAAGGATGCACTTGTTTTCCTTCCCAAACAGACCACCAGTTCCGCATTGCAGCATGGGCACCTATTATTAGCAAATATGGCGCTTTGACTAGTAGTAGTGGCTGGAAAAAAAGCCGGAATGAGTTTTTTTATCTTGTTTTGTCACCCAATCTGGTGCCTTTACTTTGACCCCACTAACCTCGTAGATAGCCTCCATCATTTGCAACCATCCGTGTGCAGTTTCACCCTCCAAGATGAAAATACGAGTACCACTGTTCTTATGACCACTTTTCATATGGGACAAGACCACAACTTTTCCTTTTCCGTTCCCGCACATAGCCATCCACATGATGTGACCCTTGTTTCCCCGACTCCTTCCCCAATAACCCTCCTCCTTCTCCCATCGGAATTACCTAAAACATTCCTTCAACCATTCCACCTCTTCCTTATTGTAGAAGATAGACTTTCGGAAGCCTCTTCTATTTTCAAAGATCCTTAAACCCTACCCTTCGGCCACCACATCGAACGACTTGCTTCCGATTGTAAGAAATTTATGTTTTCCGACAAGCATACGACCACCCCTTTAGCGGAGAAAGAGCAACAGAAGTGTGCGACAAATCAACATTTTATACACACTAGATTAAAGGAGAGGAACCCGGTCGTTCATCATACACCGGATAAACTTACGTAGTTTAATAGATTTTGTGTTATTGGAAAAGAAGAAAAGGGAGGTAGAAAAAGAAAGATTTGATTTTGATGAGCTCAAGAGGAGAGAGGAGAGAGGAGAGAGTAGAGAGGATTTTCGAGAGTGTTAGAGAGAAGAGAGGAGAGATTTTTGCTTGACTTTTATCTCATTAATATTATAGTCCCCTTGGTAGTTATCTGGGTGGTCTGAAAGGAAAGGAATAAGAGTTTTTGAGGGCATGAAGGAGAGCATCAAGAAACTTAGGCAGAGATGGTTCCAAACCCTTGGTGTGTTTATTTTGAAACAAGAATTGTATTCCATAGAGAACTTACGTGAACTAATTGATATGCTTACACATATGTAATTTTTTTTGTACATGGATTTTTGCACCCCCTTGATGCATGTAATTAATACACTTCACATTTTTATTTCAGAAAAAAAAAATTTGTATCCTCTCCTTGGTGCTTTTAATTGCTCAAAAGCAGTTAAAATCATCCACCTTAGAAAGGAATTTTTCAACATATTGGAAAGAGGAACGGAATAATCCTGAAAAACCCTGTTTTTTCTTTGGTAGGAAAGAAATTTTCTTAAGATAAGAGGAAGAAAGCATTACAAAGAGAACAGCAGATAAGTTATCCAGCTGAAACAAAAAGAAATCAAAACAAAAAATTAAAAAAAAAAATAAAGCACTTGTGATAATATCCTATTAATCTGAGGAAGTCGTGCAAAACTGAGGGAATGGCCCACTGCAGCATAGCAAATACTTTATTGGAATCTGCAGAAAATGTTTCAGCTGAGGTAACATGACCAAGGAAAGAACTTTTCTCCACAAACGAACATTTAATTTTTCTAAGAAAAAGAATGAATTCACAGGAGCTTGGGAAGCATCTGCAAGTGCTTCATGTGCATGACCCACATAAGGCGACAAAGTCTAAGGGATTATCACTTCTTCAATAATACCTGAAGAGTGGAAGGGGCACTGGTCAATCAGAACTGTGTGACAAGGAACTCAAAATGGCTATGGTGAGTTCAAGAGGTTTTTTTCAGCAACGGCAGTATGAATATAAAATTGGAAAGAAGATCCAGTTTTCTCGAAAACCTGAACCACACAATCCTTTAAAGGATTCCTTGTTGACTGGAATTGGAAATTCACTATAATGATTTTGCTCGGTAGTCAATGCATCTGCACATATTGTTTTCTATCTTATCCTTCTGTAAAGATACTGATTTGCCCTAAATGCTATAACTCCTGCTACCTGACAACATTGAAATTCAGTGGCCATGTCATTGTGGAGGTGAAGACCAGAATGATCAGCAAATACAGAAGAAAAACCTTCAAAGAGGCAGTATAATTCTGCTTGGCAATAAATATGAACTAATGCAGCAGATCTCAGCAGACTTGGGCTCAGAGACTTATCCTGCACTCCTAATACTTCTACTCGTTGTCCGGTCCTTAAAAGACATCTTCATGCAAGTAAAATACCAATTAATGGGGCCAATGTTTGAAACAAATTATGCCCTAATCCATATAGCCCATTCTTCAAATAGGTGCTATTAGTTGGCCACAAATCCATCTTGTTGCAGCTTGGATAGTTTGCCATTTTTATTTTGTTTTTGAAATAATAGTTTGCCTATTTTTCTTATTAACAAGTCGAGGGATGAAACACAAAATATAATGTTATTTGGACTCTTCCCAACATAAATATACACAATCAGTTTCTAGATTCAAAAACTAGACTAAAATGTCTCCTTACAGGTGGAAAGAGACAAGGGTAACGTTTTCCTCCATGGCTGTATATAGATACCCAAAGTAGTGGTTGCAACTATTCAACTACGCTAATAAAATCACTGTTCCATCATAGCAGGGAAGAATTTGGAGAAATGCAAAATGAAAGTGCCAAGCTCAATGGGGTCATGACGAGGTCCTCAATGGCCACAATTTACACTGTCGTCACTGTGGTTGTATGTTTCACTTGTAGGCTAGACCAACCACAGGTAAGAACCTATAACTGAATCACCAAAGCATGGTGTTTAGTTGCTTGAACAATCTATTTCATGACCTCGCCCAATTGTATGTTTCTTGTCCCGTTCTATCCCTAACTGGATCCTCTTAGTTTAATTTGAGGAAGGTCTCAAAATTGCTTGGTTTAATTTGAGGAAGGACTCAAAATTGTTGTTGCAAAGAACATGATTTACCCATAACAATTGCTCCGATGCTAAAATTTTTCCCTTTCAAACCCAAACCTGAACCCCTAATACTTCTACTCGTTGTCCGGTCCTTAAAAGACATCTTCATGCAAGTAAAATACCAATTAATGGGGCCAATACCCTGCATGATAAAATAAAAAATCTGACCCCAAATTCAAACACCTAAACACTGATTTGCAGTTTGGGATGGACTTACACAGGTCGGTTTGGATTTACCAAATCATGGAATTTTTTGTCACTCCTAGAAAATTTCCTTGATAAAACAGTCAACTGGTGTGATCTTTATACCAGAACTACAAATCCCCCAAAGGAATAGCACTCCCTCAACAGAATAACTATCTCTCACATCTAGATGAAAACTAGGTTCATTCTTATCCTATACAGCCTAAAAGTTTATTACGCATACAGCCAACACAGTTAATTACATAAAACCAATTCCACAATAATTAAATAAGAACTGAACTTAGATAATCTGAAATGAAATCCTAATATCATCATTCCCTTGAATTTTCCCTTCTTCTTTGGGGTTGATAAACCAGCGGAATCTTGCTTTCCTACTTATAAGATAATAATAGAAGAAAAGAGTATATATATATAAACATATATATATTGTCCTGGCAATAACAAAAAAGGAAAACAAAAACATCTTACCAGGTCCAATCACTCAACACTATAGGCTAGAGATTTAATTGAAAGAAAAACTTAAATAATATTCTTCGTTATGCTTATTTTCCCAGGGAAAGCTCAAGTCAACAAAAATCTAAAACTTTCAAAGATAGAAAGAACCTCTGCTTCTACTTTCCAAAAAAGAAAAAAGAAAGAACCTATGCTTGAGGTGTAAGCAATATGCACCTTTTCTCTTTCCTCTATTTTCTTTCTAAATTTTCTTTGTTTTGATAACCCATTAAAGGTTTTGGGGTTAGAAAATAAAACAAATAAAACGTGAAGATGATTGCAACCCAAGAGTACAGGGAAGCAAAGAAGAGCGCATAAAATAATGGAAAGGAAATGCAAATTACTACCAGTTCAAACAACAAAGCAATCCTTCTCAAAAAAAAAAAAACAAAGCAGTCACAATTGTTCTTGATATCTAGTAACAAAAAGAAATACCGGTGCAGCAGCCGGGTGAGTACATGTCAAGCAGGAGAGGAAGGCATTCTTTAAAGCACGTTGTGCCCCACAAACATGCATCCCTTTTATCATAAAGCTTGAGGGATCCAAACCAAGCAAAACTGGTAGAATACGCCCGTAATATGCAGGGCGTTTTTTTGCTATTGCTGAAAGACTGAAGAAGGGGGAAAAAAAAGAATGAACAACAAAGAATTAACAAGAATAATAACCAATCACAAAAGCATCAAACTTCCAACAAATACATGCCAACTGCATACTACTAGTATTTTCATCCTTATTAGTCAACAAAACAAAGTGAATATAGTAATTCTTGACATGTACAATAAATCATGCCTGCTTAATGTTATGTCCACTGTGCAGGTATGTGAGGTTGTTTTTGGTTTAGATATTAATTCAAGGAAAAATCTGATTGGCATAAATGTAGAGGATAATTTATGATGACCTAGCATATGCTTTAGGGAGAATAATCTTGCAAAGTTCTATAACCTATTTATAAGTGTTCAACTGGGGGTTAACCATGCATAAACTCTCTTTAGAATCCCCTTTTCTGTGAAAATCTACAAGCATCCGGATATAAAAGAGGTGCTCTTTTCTCTTTTTCTGAAATAAAAAGTATAAATATCATTAAGTAGAAGTACCAAACGGGTACTGCCACCCCATGTATAAAATATTTGCATGTCAACTAGGATATCAATTAATTCTCCTAAATCCTCCACGAAGTACAAAGATTGACTCAACCAAAAAGTTTAGGGTTTGGAACTATCTCGCTCTAATTTTATCAATATTCACTTCTACTCCATCAAATATTCTCCTATTTCTTTCTTTCCACACTACCCAAAAGTTTGCAAGAGGAATGATCCTCAAATGTTTTCTCTAACCAGCAATACCCTTCCATGCCCAAGTCGCATCCCTTATAGTCCCAGTCATTACCCAATTGAACCCCAGAATTCCATATATCATAGACCATAGATATGGGACACCAAACTAAAATATGGCCACAAGTCTCCTCTGCCCTCTTAAACAAACAGTACCAAGGTACCATGATCTTCCCCTTTCTCATCAACTTGTCGATGGTCTAGATACATTCACAACCTGCTTCCCAAGCAAAGAAAGTGATCCTAGGAGGTGAATTACCTTCCAAATTTGCTTGAACAGAAATTGTTCTCGGTGGGCTCTTTCTTGGCCAAATGTTTATAGACCCAACCGTGAAAATCCCTGTTGAAACTAAGGATCCAAACCAGTTGGTCATAATTCTTGTTTAGATATACGAAAAATAGTGAACTCAAGGTTTCTCAAGACCTTAACGTGCCAACCCTTACATCTGTCTCTATATGACTCATCAACAAAGATATCTTTATAATGAACAATAGCAAATATATGGAGGAACTTGTCCTTCACACTCCCCCTTCAAGCCAAAAACATCCAGAAACCAATTCTCCCCCCATCACCAATTCTCCATTTGATACATTCCCGAAATTTATTCCTTCTCATGTATATTTTTTTCTAAAACCCCCATGCAGTCTTCGTACCTTAGCTTCTATAATCCTCCTCCATAGTATGTATCTTTCTTTCATAAATCGCCACATCAACTTCCCATGGCCTTATTCATGTCCACAGACCTCAAACCCAATCCACCTGATTCAAAGGTTTTCTAACCACCTTCCACACCACCAAATGATATTTCCTTTTCTCCTCCAATCACTCCATAGAAATCCATATTAAATTGCTTCCAGTTTCTTAACAACACTAGTAAGGCGTCCTAGTAGTATCACTCCCATTTCCCAAGCTTGCCAGTTCAGACTTTGAAAGGTTGATGTGAAGGCCTTAAATGGCTTGAAAACATAGCATGGCAATGTAATTGCTAGCAATATTGGCCGGAATAGTGAGGACAGAGAGGTAGTATGTTGGGAGGTTGGCAAGTGTACTTTTTATGAGGGTAAGTCTCCCACCTTTGGAAAGGAATTTCCTCTTCCATATTGCAAATTTCTTTTTGAAAATATTGATGACCGAATCCCATGAAACCCCATCTTTGTAGTTAGCACCAAGTGGGACACCAAGGTATTTAATAGGCAGCTGTGACACATTGCAATTTAATATCCGGGCTAATGCCATTGTATCGGTGTTAGTGCCCAAACCAACCATCTCAAATTTTGCCAAATTGATGCCTAGACTGGACACCGCTTGGAAGCATAAAAGTATGCATCTTAAGTGAATGAGAGTACTGATATCAAGTTGGCAGAAAAGTGAAGTATCGTCAACAAAAAATAGATGTGAGATCTTCATTTTTCCCTCATGTCCAACCGTGATACCTTTGATGAGATTGAGTGTTCTGGCTTGCAATAGTAATTTATTTAAAGCTTCCATTGTTAAAATAAAAAGCAAATGGGAAAGAGGGTCACCCTGTCTTAAACCATTGGAGGCAGTGAAAAAAGAAGAAGGGCAACCATTAACCAAAATAGCAAAGCTCGTAGAGGAGATGCAAGTTCTTATCCATCTCCTCTATTTGATTCTTTCGAGCATGTAGTCAATAAATTCTCAGCTGACATTATCAAAGGCTTTCTCTATATCCAATTTACATAAAAGTCCGCTATTCTTATTACGAGACAGACCATCGACCACCTCGTTTGCAATCATAATTGCGTCGGTGATTTGCCTTCCATCGATGAAAGAGTGTTGGTTGTTACCAATAATATATTTAAGTGACTTAGAAAACCCTTTTGCCAAAACATTTGATAGTAGTTTGTAAGCATAACTGATTAAGCTAATCGGCCTAAAATCAGTGATACAATTGGCACCGTCTTTCTTGGCAATCAAAACGATGAAAGTGGAGTTTAATGGTTTCACAAAAGAGTCATGCCTGTGGAAGTCATTGAAGAACATAAGCACATACGATTTAATTCCATGCCAAAAATTCTTGAAAAAAGTCATGTTAAAGTCGTCAGGGTCTGGGGCTTTATCGCCATCACAATCCTTTAAGGAAGAAAAAATTTCCTCTTCGGTAAACTCAGCTTCCAAGTGTAACCTCTCTTGATCCCCAATTTTGTCAAAACTAATGTGATCCAGTGTTGGCCTGTTACATACATTTTCAGTGTAGAGGGATTGGAAATGTGATTTGGCAGCTTCCTGTATAACCTCGTTTCCAGTGATGGTTTTATTGTTGACCACCAGACTTTCAATGTAATTGGCTCTTCTTCGATGGCAGGCCAAACAGTGGAAGAATTTGGAGTTTTTATCACCCTTGCGGATCCATTTCTCCCTTGCTTTCTGTTTCCAAGAGATAGCTTCCCAATGCATTCTGTTAGCAAGTTCCACTTTGAGAACATTTCATTTGTCTCTGTCATCAAAGTCCAAACCCTTTGTAGCCTCAGAGTGATCCAGTTTCGCCAACTCATCTAATAGATCATTAATCCGGGTCTGCGCCTTCATTCCCACCTCTTTGATCCAGCTTTTGATTTCAATTTTCAGAAGATGGAGTTTGGAGTGAAGACGATAGCTTGCCGTCCCCTAAAAAGCAGCTTCCATCCAGACTTTAGAAACCATAGCTCTAAAGTTGGGACATTTTTAACCATTTATTGTTGATGTTGAATGGGACCGGCCCCCACTTAATACCATTAAAAGCCAAACAAATTGGAAAATGATCAGAGAGAGGGCGGGGAAGTATCTGTTGTTGCATATCTGATAGGGAGTGAAGTAGATCGGAGGAAAGAAGGAAACGGTCAATGCGGGAGAATTAAGGAACTTCCCTCTGGTTACTCCGGGTCCATTAACCACAACATAAAGGTAGGTCTTCCAAACCGAGATTGTCAATACCCTCTTTGAATTCCTAAGAAATGAGAGCCGAGAACTGGCTTGCCGATCTTTCACACTAAGGACCATGTTGAAGTCACCACCAATCACACCATTTGGACCAACGCATGACATTGAGAAAGCTCTGCCCGTACTGAGTGTCTGTCATTGGCACTTTTGCAATAAACACCTGTGAAGAACCATCTTTTGCTGTTATTTGTGTTTGAAAAGTGGCAGGACAGAGTGCAGGAACCCGGAAGATGGTCAATGCAGGTCAAAATGTCCTTCTTCCACATGATCAATATGCCACCCGCAGTGTTGTCTACTAGAAGAGATAATCAGCCAATCTCTTTATAATTCCATAAGTTTTTCACCAAATGGTCATTTAATAGAATCCAATTTTAATTCCTGGAAACAAATAAGATCAGGCTTCCATCGACTGAGATAGCTCCTGATGATGTTCTTTTTCTTCGAATCATTCACGCCTCTAACGTTCCATGATATGGTTTTATCAATCATAAATCAATGGCTAGAGAGTCCCCACAACCCTTATTGTGCCTCTGCTTACCATCATAATTGATATCAAATTGCAATCTTTTTAGTTCTTTGGAGCCACTTGTTGTCTTCTTCTTCGTCATCTTCTTTTCAGATTCCGTCATTTTTTTCTTCTCAAGCATTCTATTTTCAAGTTCAGCGAACAGAGCCATGGCCTGGAATTCATAGCCTTCGAAAGTGATACCCAACAATTTGCTAACTCTAAGAATGTTTCTTCGCACCCATGAGGAGTAGAAAGACTCTGCGTCCATGTCGTCAGGAAAAGAGATATCTGAAGGGAGGCATATGTCCAAAGGGGAGCTTTTAGGAACAAGGGCCAACTCCAAACTAGGTATAGAAGCAAAGTTTGATGGGAGAGTGTTGAGCACCACGGCGGGTTTGGCGACCGAAACAGGATAGATAGCTTGCTTGAGTGGGGAGGAAACAGTGGCATTAGAGATTAGGGATTCGGATTGCGAGAGGTTTTGAGGAGAGTCTGAATTTCGAGTGGTTTTATCCATAAGTGGTTCCGGGTCAGTGAATTTTGTTCGGGTCGAGGATGGAGCAGCTTTCTTTTTGGGTCTCCACTGCCATAAGTTTTTCTGATGTTTGAGCTTTGGACAGACAAACAATTTAGAGGCCTCCTTGCTGGGTCCAATGTGATCAACCCATCTTCCTTTTTCCTCCCTCGAATATCTGGGTTTTTGAATAATGGTGGACTTATTCAGGCCCAGTTTGGGTGGTGGGTGCCCATGAAATCCATTGCAGATTTGAAATTCAAAAGTTGAGTTTTTTGCGGCCACTGATAGGTCAGGAGTCTTCTTCCTCGCCCAGCTAGGGTTGATCGAGGAAGAAGCCAAGACCTCAGCGAACGACTTCTCAAGTAAAGTTGTGAGAACAATGCGGACTTTGTACTGACATTTCGGGCAAAATAAGGAGAAGTGTGTGGGTTTAGCTTGGCCCTGATGAGTACATGCGTCATCGATAATAGGGGCCACTTGTACACGTTTATGAGTGAAAGGATTTTTTAGTGGGGTCTCTGTTAGCTCAAAGATAGCTTTCAAGGTTCACCACCACCCACCCGCATCATGGCCGTCAGGAAAGAAGATTCTTTTAACAGAGTGACTTTTTTCCTCTGAAAGCACGAGGTTGTGACCTCGTCTGTTCCTTACCAAAGCAAGGAAGATATGGCGAAGGTGTCCCGTGAAATTTCTCCCCCAAGTTTTACCACCTTTATTCCAATAAAAGTCACTATGGCATTCGACTAACCACTCTACTTCTTTCTTGTTGAGACCGATAGAAATTTTGTTTCCTCTTCCACTTGCAAATATTCTTAGTCCGTCGAGATTTTTTCCTTCACAGACGATGTCAAACGATTTCCTCCCTATGAGGATAAAGCACTTCGAGTTTTCGTGGGACATATTGGCAGCACAGGGGATTCGATCGGCCAACCGAGGGATGAACCCCAAAGGCATGTTGGAATGGTCAGACAAGAGGTGGGGTGGGGTCTTGAATAGGGTTTGGGTGAGATGTGCAGGTAATGAGTGTAGAGAGATTTTTAGAGAGAGAAAGGGTTAGGATATAACTATAACCATGAACAGATGTATGAAGATTAGGCTCACTATTAACAATGACACCGAGATACTAAAGAAAGACATCTCCTAATTTCCACCATTCAACACCAAGTCCTTTACGTGACTTTGCCGATATAAAGCACTCTCCCCTTATGTACTCCACACATCTACTAGTTTCCTCCTTCCATAGCATCAAAATTCCACCCGATGCTCCTCTAACAGGACAATTCTTCTAACCAATTTCTTTTATCTTCCATAAGCTTTGTATAATCCTATCGTGAATGGTTTCTATTTTGGATTCCTACAAACAGATGACGTCTAGTTTTCATCTGCTCATACACCTTCCAATCAATTGTCACTTCTTGTGATCATTTAAATCCTTAATATTTTATGAGATGGTCCGGCCAAACATGGATTAAGTGTTGGCCAACACCCCCCACCCTTTTTTCCCTCTTTCCTCAAGCTCTCATAGTTTATCCTCAAGTTGTCATAGTTTATGCTGGCATGCAGCCTTCTCAACTCCCTAGATACCTTCATTTCCTGTTTATTCTTACTTTTCATTGACTGTCTCTCTCTTTCCGCCTTCTCCTTCCTTCTTCTCTCTATCTTCTTAAACAGGTCCATAGCCCTTTCCTCCAATCAAAAGAGACCCCCAACATACAACTGATCCATTGGATATATTGTAATATCGAACTAGAATTTCTCATTCCAATTAAGTCCCCTATTTTCTCTCATCCCTCCTCCTCTATCTGATTTTCCCCACTCTAGCTCATCATTTTTTCTTCTCCCTCCAGACCCTCTTCATTAACTTTTTCCTCCATTAGAACCACCACCAGAGATCGAGCGGCTTCCTCCTTCCCCTCTTAATCCTCCCTAGAGCCACCCACAAGTTATTACCCTTTCCATTCTTATTTTGTCCCCAGAACCTCTCACCTTTGTTCTAGTAAAATTCTTTCAGCACCCTTACCAACCATTCCACTTCATCTTCTCAATACGAGATTGATACCCTAAAACAATCTACCATTCTCACTCGGCCTTAACCCCTTTGCCTTCCTCCCTTTACATACAATATCATAAGATTTAATTTCAATAACCAGGAACTTCAAAGGAATGGGGATCGTTTTTACCATCTCCTAGTGCGGTGACGACGGCCACACACTTTTGCTGTACCTTTGGCCAAACCATTGTCTCGAACGGCCATCCTCACTCAGACAACCTCTCTCGAACAATCTGTTGTCTTCTCAAACAGCCTGTTGTCTTCCCAAAACAACCAGTCAAACATCAAATTTTGCGAAGAGTGACCAAACAAGAAAGAGAATATTCTGATCTAGCAGAAGCAATTTGGGAAGTACAAGGGAGAGGCGCTCTTTTCTCTTTAGGGGTTGATCACTCTCCTTCAAGCGTATCTATTGAGTATCCTCCTATTGCCTATGTTTATAATCTTTGTGTAACTAAGAGAACTATCAATATTATCTCTTCCAAAAATAGAAAAGAGATCTAAGAAAATTATAAAGGATTTCTATGATTTGGGTTGTGGCAAAGAGCAAGTTTGAGATGCTCCAGAAAAATTAGGAGACTCAAGTTGGAAATTTATTTCTCAAGTTATGGTCCCCTTCACCCTGTACTACATTTCAGGGTTAGAATGGCTCTCGTTTCCCTCTGGGAGGATCAACAGGTAAGGAAGACTTATCTTCTAGTATTTCTGACCTTTACAGACCCTCCCCTAGACATTTCACCCATATCTCTTTTTGCTAAATTCACCTGGATTGCCAAATACCTTGGAACTTCTTATACTTCCCTACAACCCTAATAGTAAAGAAATAATAGATCCAAATCCTTAAAAAACCTACCTAATGTTTCATCACCTCATAGACCTCATAGTAGAATTTGGAGGCTCAAGTGTTCAAGAGTTTATAACTATGACCCTTTTTAATATTTCTCACTCATCACCCTACTACCCATAGTAATGTTTTATCTTTAGGAAGAGAAAGTTCCATCTAAAGTAAGAGTTTACCTATGGAAAGCTATTCTGATCAAGATTAAGACCGATAATATGCTCAGGCTATAAACCTCATTCAACAACCTTACACTAAGCACATCACATCTTCTCTATTAATTTCCATCTGTATGCAACAATAAGTTAGTTGTTTTTATTTTTTATTACTCTCTCTCTCTCTCTCTCTCTCTCTATTTGATATACTCACTTAAACCTTCCAAATTGTAGCCCTCTATCAAGGAGTACCCACCAGTCTCTTCCTTTTCCCTCTCTTGACAAATTAGTAAATATCTATCATTGTTGGCATGACATGATTCCGCCATGATAAAACCTCTTCTTCTCACCAAACAATTACATGTTCAAGATGCACACCAAGTGTCATGCACATATTCCATACCCTTGTCAAAGTCATGTCATGTCAACACAAGTATGGCACATAAATGCAATGTCCAAGGACATAGGTTCTAGAGTCCAAAGAGTACTAGCTCCAAGTTTCTTTAGTATCATGCAATGTCAAAGTTTTGATTTGAATTGTTTTTCACATTTGGGAAGCATAGATCTTTGTTCCCTACTTGGAAACTTTTATCTCTATTAAATTACATGGTATTGGAAGGCCTAAATATAAAAAGAATTTGTTGAGGCTGCTGCTTAATAGACAATGGGTCATTTGGTTGGAACAAAATGCTAGAATGTTTAAGGGACAAATTGAACCACAAGATGTGATTTGTGACAAAATTATCTTCTTTACTTCTCTTTGAGCAAGGGCTCAAGGTTTCTTACGGGTAAACCCTTATCCACCTTGGTCACTATTTTGCTTTATGTATTCTATTTGCAACAGTTCTCTTTCTCCCTAATAAAGTTTGTTCTTTAATAAAAAAAAAGTAGTCATAAACCACATGACTTTTCTCAAACAAAGTGGTGCAGAGGCCAAATCAACAACGTAATCAACAACTCACACATACACAGTGAGCTACAAAAATTTAATCCCTAAATAAATCCTTTCGATGTTATGTACCAAAATAATGGAACCAAAATAGTGAAACCAACAATCAGTGAGTTTGTTAAAATCAAGTTCTATTCCTTCAAAAGCGAGATTGTTTCTCTTTTTCCAAAAGACCCATATTATGGTGAGTGAGATTAATCTTAACATTTTTCTTTTGCTGTTGAAACTTTCTCATGCTAGGAGTTCAACATGAATGTTATTGTTCATGACCCAAGACAACCCCATAAGACTAATAATGGTGTTCCATAGGTACTGTGAAACCGAACAGCCTAAAAGCAGGTAGTTACATGTTTCAAAATTGTTTTTAGATAGGAAATATCTATTGGCGATCATGAAGCCTCTTTTCATTATGTTGTCAAGGGTAAGAATGCGGTCTTTTGCAGCTTCTCAAGCTAAAAATGAAATACTTGGAATTGCACCCGATTTCCAGATTTTGTTGGAAGGGAAGCTAATGTTATTCTGATTAACATTGTCCGCCAAGTGATTGTAAAGAGATCTGACAGTAAAAGTACCATTTTTAGAGAGTAGTCATTTTAGATTGTCCTTCCTATCATAGACTTAAATTGAAGACAGAGTCTGTAGCAAGAATAAATATTCATCTAACTCCCAATCTTATAAGTTTCTGAATACCGACACCTGAGAGTGGGGGTTTTTTCTGAATATGGATAAATAAATTGAATAGAATGTCATAAGAAAAACCTTGATAAATTAAAATCAATTCAAGAAAGAGATTGATGAAAATGCTACAAATACCTTGATAAATAGATACCAATTCCTCACTCAACAGGAGGTTGAAAAAACCTCACAAGTTGACATGGTAGAAAGCTTTGTATTTTATGACTTGAATCCTTGAATCTTGAATATTTATAATCAAATTCTTAAAACCTATTTGTAGTTGAAGGCCAAATGAAATAGAAGAAAATAAAATCTCTTAATTAATTGTACAAACGTGATTAAGAAAATAATAAATTACACAATTAAAAAAATAATACTAATCAATGTAGATACCGTTGTCTATCTTGAATTAAAAAAGATTTCTTTCCAATATTGTTGAAATGTCGGCATCCATGGAAAGATTCTTAAATTAAATATGATATGCACTTAAAATGTAGAAAAATCTCTTTAAAATATCTTACTTTTAAGAAGATCTCTTGAAAATTTATTAATTTAAAGATCTTTTGATTCCTTAGAAAAGTAAATTTGTTCGTGATCTTGTGATAAATTTTTAGAATATGTACATGATCTTTCTTGATTTTTCCTATATGTGAATATACTCTTTTAAAAAGATATGATCTTGACTAGAAAACTTGAAAAGATATGATTTTAATTCTCTATTGATAGATTTCCATAATTCTTTGATCTTGGTTTCCTTTTTGCCATTAGAGAAAGATATGGAGCGCAAAAGAAAACTTTCCTTCTTGAGAAAAAAATCTCTCTTAAGTGGGAAAAAATCTCTTATAGGTGGGGATAGATATCCCATAGACTTTTTAAGTTCTTTAGGGACCTCTTCCTTTCTTGACTTGGTGCGCTCTACCTCCCCCTTCCAAGGCCTTCAAAGTTTGGCCCAATACTTCTTCTCTCATGGATCCATTCTTTAATA